>NC_060139.1:112925279-114262065 GCF_021461385.2 Schistocerca piceifrons | reverse complement strand
GTGTTTTAAATTGCTTCACTATTTATAGGATATCTACTTCCAAGTTCCTCGTGCTGGTACCTGTTCTTCAGTCTCGTTCTGAAATATTTACTTCGTTCTCTTTGGTGAAAGGCTCTGTTTAGTGACACTGCTTTAGCAGCACTGTTATCGATATCATTATAACAAAAACTATGTAGAGAGGGTCATTGGGTAGACACACAGATTAGTTCCAACAAAAACGTGAAACAACAACCAGTGCTGTCAATAAGATTATTTATTGAGAAAATAACAGCTCTGTTACCAGTTTCACCAGGAGGTAGTTCAACAGACTTTCAGTTGAATTTTGTCTGATACTGTTTATGCAATGTAAATTGTTTTTCGTTGTGAAATTTCCTTGGCGTGGCATCTTACAACACAGAACAAGTAAGAAAAGCGACTATAGTGTATCCCAGATCATGTAGTTCATTATTTGTTCTTATTATGGTAAAGTAGTAGTTCTTTGTATAACGTTTTCTTCTGTAATGAACCACTACCTCAAGGAACGTTGCCATAACAAGAAACAACTAACATCGCCTATACGGCATAAGACAACTGTAATTTTAAACTTAAACAGCTGTCTGATGATGAACATGGTTCGAAACTGGTAACGGTGCTGTTTGCTCTTAATCAGTAGCATTACGAACAAGGGCTACATACTGTTCTTAATTTTTTGAAGAATTAGCTATTTACAATAGTGCCATCACCTTAAACTCAATTTTTGTATCTTTTCGTGTTTTGAAACTGTCGGTTATGTCACACAGTTAAAAATTTTTCATCTTTGCTAGAGGTGAGGTTATGCTTGTAACATCTGCCTTTAAAAGGCACGAAGTTATCAACATTTGTAAAATAATTCCATAATCTTAATGGCCAATAAATATATAGGAGAGACGTAGATGAATTTTAGAGGGAAACACAATGCACGTAAACTGTGTTCAGACTGAACTACTTCGATAATTAGCGGTAGCCCATGTTCGTGATAATGGACATCCACTAATCGTAGTGGATCAAGATCTTCAAGTACCGAATACATTCGGAAAGGGAAGAAGCTTGACTTGAAGAATTGGGAATATTTCTGCGTAATAGTGAGGGCAGGAATATTTCAAATGATCAACTCATAAGTGACAAGAGTATGTTGTTTAGAAGCGCTGGGAGGATGCTACAGTAAACTCCTTCAGGTGTCGAGACAACATATTAGACCTAAGTGCAGTACATGAACAGGCGATTGTCATGAAAACGAGTAGTTCAATCGTTATCTGCAGACAGAGTCGACATAGAACACTCCAACGATAGTGGGAAACACACGTGGACACCGGTGACTTGGTTTTACTTCGTTCCTACAATAACAGCAAATAGCCCAGCGCGCCGCTAACTCACCTTACGGGTGCACCGGTCCGTCGTGCAGAAGGAAACAGGTGTGTGGATTCAAGGGTGCCGACAGATATATGAGAAGAACTGAATGTAAAGTGATTTTGTTTTTAATTGAGTATGGTAATATGGTTACACGTAATCATAAATAGGAGTATGTCCCGTGTTACTTATGTCAATGTGTATCCAATAATCCATGTTATCACACTGTTTGTAGTGCCTGGATGTCGGTGCTTCTGGGAATAAACAAGTTTCTTCAGATCGATATAATTGCAGAAGCAGAGAAAAAAGCATGCCAAATCTAAAATACGCAAAATCCCCAAGATTGGCAAAGTTTTGCAGAAGTTCGAAATATAACGCCTTCTTCAATGCGAGATGCTTTTATTTATTTCCACCACGAAACTCTGTGTCGGTATGTGGCAGAAAACCCAAAGAGATTCTGGTCATACATAAAGCACACCAGTGGCAAGACGCAATCAATACCTTCACTGCGCGATGACAACGGTGAAGTCATTGATGTCCGTGCCACTAAAGCAGAGCTATTAAACGCGGTTTTCCGAAACTCCTTCACTAAATAAGACGAAGTAAATATTCCTGAATTCCAAACAAGAACAATTGCTAAGTTGAGAAACATAGAAGTAGATATCCTCGGTGTAGCAAAGCAGCTTAAATCACTTAATAAAGGCAAGGCCTCCGGTCCATATCGTATACCAGTCAGGTTACTTTCAGAGTATACTGATACAATAGCTCCATATTCGGAAATTATATACAAACGCTCGCTGACAGAAAGTTCCGCACGTAAAGATTGGAAAATTGCTCAAGTCACACCAATACCCGAAAAGACCTACATTATAGGCCCGTATAACTAATTTCGATTAGCAGTAAGGTTTTGAAACATATACTGTGTTCGAACATTATGAATTACCTCGAAGAAAACGATTTATTGACATATAGTCAGCACGGATTCAGAAAATATAGTTCTTGTGAAACACAACTAGCTCTTTATACTCGTGAAGTAATGAATTATGTCGACAGGGGATGTCAAATTGATTTCATATTTTTAGATTTCCAGAAGGCTTTCGACACCGTTCCTCATAAGCGTCTTCTAACCGAACTACGTGCCTATGGTATATCTCCTCAGTTGTCTGAGTGGATTCGTGATTTCCTGTCAGAAAGGTCACAGTTCGTAGTAATAGAGGGAACGTGTGGTGTCACCGCCAGACACCACACTTGCTAGGTGGTAGCCTTTAAATCGGCCGCGGTCCGTTAGTATACGTCGGACCCGCGTGTCGCCACTATCAGTGATTGCAGACCGAGCGCCGCCACACGGCAGGTCTAGTCTAGCATTCGCCCCAGTTGTGCAGTCGACTTTGCTAGCGATGGTTCACTGTCTACATATGCTCTCATTTGCAGAGACGACAGTTTATCATAGCCTTCAGCTACGTCGTTTGCTACGACCTAGCAAGGCGCCATATTCAGTTACTATGAATGTATTCTGAACAGATAATATTGTGAATCATGTACCGTCAAGAGCGACGTTCATCATTAATGGATTAAAGTTAAGTACCAAACTAATTACGTCCGCTTTCTGAATTCTGATTCCCTGTCATGTTGAGATCTCACGTCAGTATAGTTTTTCCCACCTCACGCCAGCCTGCGTGAGCTAAAACGCGTGCATTTCGGCCTCCACTGGTAACACGGTCTTGGCTCTTCTGCCAACACAACAGAAAGTCATTGAGTAAAACAGAAGTAATATCCGGCGTTCGCCAAGGAAGTGTTATAGGCACTCTATTGTTCCTGATCTATATTAACGACATAGGAGACAATCTGAGTAGCCGTATTAGATTGTTTGCAGATGATGCTGTCATTTACCGTCTTGTAAAGTCATCAGATGACCAAAAGGAATTGCAAAATGATTTATTTAAGATATCTGTATGGCAATTGACCCTGAATAAATAAAATTGGGAAGTTATTCACACGAGTACTAAAAGAAACCTGCTAAATTTCGATTACACGAAAGTCACACAAATTTTAAGGCTGTAAATTCAACTAAATACTTAGGGAATAAAATTATAAATAACCTAAATTGGAACGATCACATAGATGATGTTGTGGGTAGAGCAAACCAAAGACTGCTATTCTTTGGCAGAACACTTAGAAGGTGCAACAGATCTACTAAAGAGAGTGCTTACACCACGCTTGTCCGCCCTATTCTGGAGTATTGCTGTGCGGTGTGGGATCCGCATCCGTGCGACCGACAGGATGACATCGAAAAAGTTCAATGAAGGGCGGCTCGGTTTGTATTATCGCGAAACACGAGAGACAGTGTCACAGACATGATACGTGAATTGGTGTGGCAATCGTTAAAACAAAGGCGTTTCTCGTTGCGACGGCATCTTCTCATGAAATTTCAATCACCAGTTTTCTCCTCCGATTGCGAAAACATTCTGTTGACACCCACGTACATAGGGAGAAATGATCATCACGATAAAATAAGAGAAATCAGGGCTCGCACAGAAAAATTTATGTGCTCGTTTTTCCCGTGCGCCGTTCGAGAGTGGAACGGTAGAGACAGCTTAAAGGTGGTTCATTGAAACCTCTGCCAGGCATTTTATTGTGAATAGCAGAGTAATTACGTAGACGTAGATAATTAGGATTTGTTCTTTCTGTAATTGACGGTTTGCGACGTAAATATGAAGATACCTTGGCGGCGTCCCGCAAGTGAACCTATCCAGAAATCTCGCGTCCTGTTGTGCAGCACAGAGGAATATTGCGCAGCTTATCGTTTGTCTCAATTACTTCATTTATAATGAGATGTACTGTGATCTTACGGATGACGGTACATTTCGATTGTGAATGTTTCTCCGTTGACATTCCACTTCTACAATGGCCATTTCTCTTCTACACGATTTCTCATATTGGGTTCAGTCAATAATTCGTATAGATTACAGCAGCTTAACGACTTCAGGGAGGCATGGTCTATTAAAAAGATAGTTGCATATTTTAGCTGCAGGTGAGATGCGTTGTGTGATTTGTGATCTTATCACGAAGTTTACGTGATGGAGCTAAATTTTACATTTTACTAACATCCGTGTTGCAGATTTTTTTCTTCTTTTTCCTTTTTTTTTCTTTTTTTTTTTACTTTTCCAGTGTTGCGATGACGGTGCTTCTCGGAATACATGAGTTTCTTCAGTTCGATATAGTTGGGAAATTTCACTTGTTCGGCGATGAGATGATCATAGGCAAAGACACATCTGGAGACATGACCGCCTCATATTCTTTTCCCATGGACAATTGTTTTTGTTATTTTCAACACACATTTAAGAGCGACAGATTACAGTTATAAGATTCTAGGGTAATGAAGGGTAGGCGATATAAGGGGGTGAAACAGAGTTGTAGCGTCTCCCTGGCGTTATTCAATAATATGTACATTGAGCAAGCTGTGAAAGACACCAAGGAGAGACCTGAAAAGACAATTGATTACGAGAAGAAATAAAAGCTTGCCCACGAAATTTTAATTCTGCCAGAGACTGTAAATGACTTGGAAGAGCAGTATAATGGAATGGATAGTGCTATACAGGAGCGACAGAAGTCGTGGGATATCTCCTAATATCGCGTCGGACCCCCGTGGCATGGACTCAAAAAGTCATTGGAAGTATCCTGCAAAACTATTGAGCCATACTGTCTCTATAGCCGTCCATAACTGAAAAAGTGTTACCGTTGCACAATTTTGTGAACGAACTGACCTTTCGATTATGTCCCACAGATATTCTATAGGATTCATGTCGGGCGATCTGGGGAGCCAAATCATCGCTAGAACTATCCAGAATGCTCTTCAAACCAATCGCAAACAACTGTGGCCCGGTGACATAGCAGATTATCAACGACAAAAATTTCGTAATTTCGTAACATGAAGTCCATGAATGAAAATGGGTTCCAAGTAGCCGAACATCCAGAGGACCTACTCCATTCCATGTAAACACAACCCACACCATTATGAAGCCACCACCGGAATGCACATTGCCTTGTTGACAATTTGGGTCCATGGCTTTGTGGAGTTTGTGCCACACTCGAACCCTACCACCAACTGAAATCGGATCTCATCTGACTATGCCACGGTTTTCCAGTCGGCTAGGGCCCAACCGATGTGGTCACGAACCGAGGAGAGGCGCTGCAGTCGATGTCGTGGTGTTAGCAAAGGCACTTGCGTCGCTCGTCTGTCGCTGTAGCCCATCAACGTCAAATTTCACCCCACTGTCCTACCAGATACGTTCGATGTTCGTTCCACATTGATTTATGCGATTATTTCAGGCCGTTTTACCTATCCGTTAGCAATGACAATTATACGCCACTGCTTTGACCGTGGTGAGAGGTAATAATACTTGAAACCTGGTATTCTCGACACCCTCTTGACACTGTGGATCTCGGAATATTGAATTCACTAACGATTCCCGAAAGGGTATATCCAATGCGTCTACCTCCAACTACCATTCCGCGTTCACGGTCAACTAACAAGGGGAGGCCGCCAATTGTGAAATTCAGATTCGATTCATACTGCGCATAATAAAAGCTCATGGCCAGAGGTGTAATGTGGCAAAGCACCAAGATGCACTTCTCAGCCGTTGTCGAGAAAATCGACAGTTAAAAGAAACCGTTGCGGTGAAATACTCTCTACGATTAACAGTTTTGCACAACGTCGTGCCGCAGCGGTAAGCGCTCGGGTTTGTTATCCGAAGGTCACCGGATAGAATCTCGCACCATGCAACTTTTTTTTTAGTATTTATTTTTTGTAATTCAAATATATATATATATATATATTTCCCGAAAATCAGTTGCAACAATTATGCATATAATAAGTTGTTGAAAGTCGTTTGTCGTGGAAAAACTGGCGACTTCGAACATCATTATGTTTACCGCAAACAAAGTTAAATTTCACAAATGTTATTAATTGTCTTCATAATGTTAACCGCGTATAGTTAACGGAAGACGTAAAAACGATATTCCGAAACGAATACATATAGCGTAAGTCAAACGTTCGAATTAGAATAGAGACCCCACGAACACAAATTCGCTGTGGCAGGTATGAAATATAAACTCCGTTACTCGCTCATTACACTTGAAGGACAGATGTTGAATGGGCCGAAACGAGCAGCCGTATAACAGCTCAGTTGCCTGCTAACTTCGAAAGAAGGTAGATTCGGTCCCTAGCGCAACTTATAACATCGTAGAAAATCAGTGCGGACGGGAGAGCTTTGTTACACCCCGTTAAAAAACGGAAAAATGGAGGCGGTACAATTGGAGAGCGATCCGCCTTCACCAACATGCATAAGCAATTCATTAATAGTATATATATATATATATATATATATATATATATATATATATATATAAATTACAAAAAACTATTATTAAAAAAAACTGCATGGTGCGAGATTTGATACGGCGACCTTCGGATTACGAACCCGAGCGCTTACCGCTGCGCCACGACGCTGTAGAAAACTATTAATCGTAGAGAGTATTTCACCGCAACGGTTTCTTTTAATTGCCGATTTTGTCTACAACGGCTGAGAAGTGCATCTTGGTGCTTTGCCACATTACACCTCTGGCCATGAGCTTTTATTATGCGCAGTATGAATCGAATCTGAATTTCACAATTGGCGGCCTCCCCTTGTAAGTCCCGTCGTGTGGCCAAAATCACGTCGGAAACCTTTTCACGTGAATCACCCGATTACAAATAACAGTTCTTCCAACGCGTTCTCTTTTATACATTGTGTGAAGTGAAACTTCGATGATAATCAGTTCAGACAAGAAGAGAGAGGAGCTTTTGATACATGTGCTACATAGGAATGACGAAGATTAGATGAGTAGATCGGATAATTAATGAAGAGGTGCTGAATCCAGCTGGGGAAAAGAGAGATAAAAAGAAGGGATCCGTTGACAGGACACATCCTCAGATACCAAGTAATCTTCAATTTGGTAACGGAGTGAAGTGGGGGGGGGGGGGGGGAGGCAGAAATAGAAAAGTGCGATGAAGGTTTAGTATGGTAAGCAAGTTCAAATAGATACAGGTTACGATAATTATGCAGAGATGGCGTGACTAGCGGAGACATCTGCCTCACTCGGTCTTCAGACTGATGACCACAACAGCATCAGGTCCGACTTCAGAGCACATGTTGCCCTCGTTCGGTAGACTGACAGTTGCGTATCCGCGCACGCTGGCTGATGTCGTGGACCACAGCAGGAGAGCGGCGCGCGACCTCCGGAGTGTGTGTGTGTGTGTGTGTGTGTGTGTGTGTTTGCGGGTGTGTGTGTGCGCGGGTTGACGCGAGAAACGGGATCGCCGCAATTTCTTGCGCTACTCGGCGCCGTTACGACAGCGGCGACACTGCAACGCGTCCCCAATTACTGATTGCCTCACGGCTCGCGTGCCGGCGATCCGCGCGTCGTTTTGTAAGGCCAGCCCGAGCCAGGGCACGCCGCGCCGGGATGAACGGACCTGCTGCTGCGTGTCACGGTCTGCGTACACTGACCACTGCGCGGAGCCACGCGCGTCGTCTGGAGGTACTCTGGTTCCGCTTAGGGCTGCTACACTGAGCTGCCAAAGTCATAGGACAACGGTAAGCAGATGATGTGAAAAGGTTTCCCAAGTGATTATGGCTGCACAACGGGAGTTAACAGATTTTGAACACTGAGTGGAAGTCGGAGCTTGCCACATGGGACATTTCGTTTCTGGAATCGTTAGGGAATTCAGTATACCGAGATCCGCAGTGTCAAGCACTCATTCATCAGGCCACAAGGGGCCCATCGGGACCATCCGACCGCCGTGTCATCCTCAGTTGAGGATGTGGATAGGAGGGGCGTGTGGTCAGCTCACCACTCTCCCGGCCGTTACGATGGGTTTCTTTGACCGGAGCCGCTACTATTCGGTCGAGTAACTCTTCAATTGGCATCACGAGGCTGAGTGCACCCCGAAAAATGGCAACAGCACATGGCGGCCCAGCTGGTCACCAATCCAAATGCCGGCCCCGTCATTTGGCCACAAGTGGCCCCTTGGAACCATCCGACCGCCGTGTCATCCTTAGCTGAGGATGCGGATAGGAGGAGCGTGTGGTGAGCACACCGCTCTCCCGGTCGTTATGATGGGTTTCTTTGACCGGAGCCGCTACTGAGTCGAGAAGCTCCTCAATTGGCATCATGAGGCTGAGTGCACCCCGAAAAATGGCAACTGCACATGGCGGCCCGGATGGTCACCCATCCAAATGCCGGCCACGCCCGACAGCGCTTAACTTCGGTTATCTGACAGGAACCGGTGCATCTACTGCGGCAAGGCCGTTGCCCGCCACAATGTCAAGAGTGTGCTGAAAATATCAGATTTCTGGCATTACCTCTTATCACGGACAACGCAGTGGCCGTCGGCCTTTACTTAACGACTGAGAGCAGCGGCTTTTGCGTAGAGTTGTCAGTGATAACAGACAAGCAACACTGCGTGAAATAACCACAGAAAACAAAGTGGAACGTACGACGAACGTGTCCATTAGGACAGTGCGGCAAAATTTGGCGTTAATGTGCTGTGGCAGCAGACGACCAACGCGGGTGCCTTTGCTAACAGCACGTCATCGCCTGCAGCGTCTCTCCTTGGTTCGTGACCTTAACGACTGGAAAAGCTTGGTCTGGTCAGATGAGTCCAGTTTCAGATGGCACTGGCTGATGGAAGGGTTCAAGCGTGACGCGGACCTCACGAGGCCACGGACCCAAGTTATCAGTAAGGCACTGTGCAAGCTGGTGATGGCTCCATAATGGCGTGGGCTGTGTTTACGTGGAATGGACTGGATCCTCTAGCCCAAATGAACCGATTGTTGGCAGGAAATGCTCATGTTCGGGTGCTGGGAGACGATCTTTTTTTTTTTAAATCTTTATTGATACAACAACAACATTATAACACGATTGAAACAAGTATTATGATACAAATGATACATAAACAACAAACATTGTATGATACACACTAACCCACCACCTTATATAATTAGTGGGTCCAATTATTATCTATATTAAAACAAGCAGCTTATACTAATTGATTAATGGCACTTGCTATGGACAGGGTTAATCTAACTACTTGACTACTCTGGTTATTCTAAGACTAGCTACACTGCAGCGTCACAGGTGTGCCAGATGATATATAAACCTACTAATAAGGCCTGCCCACTGAGCTAATCCCTGTGAGCGTGCCCCTGGCACTGGGCTGGCCAATTACTTTTGAAATCGCGGGACTGTTCAATGAATGTCTAAGAACTGGGAGATTCCCTAAAATCTGGAAAAGGGCTAATGTAATAATCATTCAAAAAGGGAAGGATAAGGACCCCACAGAACCCAAATCCTACAGGCCAATCTGCCTCCTAGACAACTTAGGAAAACTGTTGGAGAAGCTACTGGCTGACAGACTGACAGCGCACAGGATACTGCGCGGGATGAGCGATAGGCAGTTCGGCTTTACGCCGGGGCGGTCGGAGTCTGACGCAATTGCCCTGGCAGCTGAGGTCTGCAGCTCAACCCCGCACAAGTATGTGGTAGGCATCATGGTGGACATCAGTGGCGCCTTTGACAACCTGTGGTGGCCCTCGCTCTTCTCCCGCTTGCGTGAGAAGGAGTGCCCAGGGCCCCTCTATGGCTGTCTGAGGAGCTATTGCATGGACAGGGAGGTATGGCTATCGTCGCCTAGCGGAAGAACAAGTAAAACCATCACGAAAGGGTGTCCCCAGGGATCAGTTCTGGGGCCACTCTTTTGGGACATAAACATAGAACCCCTCCTAGAGAAATTACAACTAAGTGAGGACGTGCTAGACGTGATGGCTTATGCTGACGACCTCCTCCTGCTGGTAGGCGGCCGCAGCCGAGAGGAACTTGAGCCTAAGGTAGAGCAAGCAATGACAGTACTTCAGAAATGGTGCCAAGAAGTAAAAATGAAAGTTGCACCGCACAAATCCACATATTTGTTAATGAAAGGCAGTCTCGTCAGAAATCCAACTGTCAGAATTGAAGGAACTCCAATTCTTCGGCGTCGAGAGGCCAGATACCTAGGAGTCACAATAGACGAAAAATGGAATTATAATACTCACACAGAAAACATAACGCAGCGAGCATTAGAAGTTCTAAATAATCTCATCAGTATAGGCCATAGAAGATTCCACCTACCTCCCAATTTGATCAAACTGTACCACAACAGCATCCTAACGTCCTTAGTAGGATATGCGAGTGGGGTTTGGGCACACAGGCTTACGAGGGTGGTGCCCGCAATGACCGTGAGAAAGGTGCAGCGGAACATGCTGTTGCGTTCTGTCGGGGCATATCGAACAACACCTGGGGGGGCCTTACTGATAATAATAGGATTATGTCCTTTATACATAAAAATTAGAGAACAGGGAGCGTGGTACTGGGTCTCCACAGGAAAAATAGATAAGACCAGGGAAATCATGGGGGTACAAGTTGGGGATAAGTATGCAATAAAGAGAAGGGGCGAAGAGTTATGGCAACAACAATGGGAAATTGAGGAAACGTGAAGAAGTGTTTTCCAGCTACTATCAAATATCAGAGAAAGGCTTCAAATGAGCTACTTTGCGCCGAGCAGAGGTCTACTGCACTTTCTTACAGGTCACGGGCCATATCCGACATATTTATGTCGATTTGGAAAACGGGCAACACCAGCGTGCGACTGTGGTGCTCCAGATGGAACTCCCGAACATGTCGTCTATGACTGCACGTTATATGACGATGTGGCGCTCGAACTTAGAAATCAATTACCAAACAGAGACACATACACACAACTGCGACGTGCCGAGACCTTTAATGGCCTCAACAATTTGGCAAATGAAATATCCAAAAAGAGCTTGAGGGATTTTATTAGAAACCAACACGATTAGAGACCAAAAAATATAACCCGATAAAGACTTAGGTGCACCTGCAATTGCCGCCGAGCGCGGTACTGGCCGGTTGTTTCACGACCGGAATCCGCCGCGTTGTCGGATCAGGGGAGCAGGAGCACCATTCCCGGACTTGGCTTATGCACTAGATTCTATACGAAGTAGTTACACTAGAATAATGTAGAATTAGAACATTAACACTACTAACATAGGTAGGGAATGCTTCCCTGACCAGTTTGTATGGTATTCCCCAGGGGTCAGTGGCTAGCTGGCTCAGAACATACCTCTCCCAACTTTTCATTCTTACCTCCTTTAATTCTTTTTGGAATATTTCTTTTTCCTCTAGGAGACGATTTGCAGCCATTCATGGACTTCATGCTGCCAAACAACGATAGAATTTTATGGATGAAAAGCCACGGTGACACGGGGTCACAGTTATTCGTGATTTGTTTGAAGAACGTTCTGGAAAATTTAGGCGAATGATTTGGCCACCCACACCGCCAGACATGAATCCTGCCGAACATTCACAGGACATAATCGAGAGTTTATTTCGTGCACAAAATCCTGTACCGACAACGTTTTCGCGGTTGTGTACGGCTATAGAGGCAGCATGGCTCAATATTTCTGCAGGGGACCTCCAACAACTAGCTGAGTCCGTCCTATATCGATTTGCTGTACTAAGGCGAACAGAAGGAGGTCCGAAACGATATTATTAGGACATGTCCTTAACTTTTTGTCATCTCTTTGTCCTTTGTTTTGGTGGGTTGAGGGGGGGGGGCGGAGTGAGTGGGGGCGAGGTATGAATGTTGTGAGAATGATTTGATGTAGATAACCACGATATCCTCTCCTGTGCTAATATTTTCACCTCAGAGTAGCAGCTACACAGAACGTTCTCAAAATGCTTATGCAGGCTTTGTCGGCAATTTCATTGATGCTTTTTTCTCGGGAAATCAGGCGAGTGAAATCGTTTCCGAACGAATCGGTCAAGTAGGAAACGTGTCCAAACGTCGATACGAAATTACGATTTTAGTCGGCTGATTTTCCGAGAAGAATTTATCACTTCACCAGAAGATGGCAATGTCGCTTCAAAATAAAGTTTTTAGTCTACTGATTCCGAGAGGAATTCATTAGTTCTGCAGGAGAAGGCAAGTAGGAAACTTCTCGAACTGTCGCTCTTAAACGAAGATTTTTGTCAGCTTATTTCCTGGGAAGAATTTATCGACCTTCTCAGTTATTTGCTAAATCCGACCTTCTCCCTGCGAATCGAATATTCAAGTAACTTATGGAAATGCAGACAGGAAACTTCCTTGGCAATAGGTAATATTCTGACATTTCTATTGATCTATTATTTGACATCACATAAAACTGAGAAGATGAGACTCGAAGCGTTTGAGATGTGGTGCTACAGAAGGATGCTGAAGATTAGGTGCAGGGAAGGTTCTCTGCAGAATTGGCGAGGACAGAAATGTGCGGAAAATATTGACGAGAAGAAGAGACAGGATGAGAGGACATGTGTTATGAGAGCAGGAAATAGCTTCCATGCTACTGGATGAAGCTGTAGAGGGTAAAACCGAACCTGGAATATATTTAAATATATTAAACGTATTCACAATTGCGAATACGGATAACCATCAGCTGTAGAATGTAGTGACTACAATGAAAATTTGTGCGTGACCTGAACTCGAACCCAGATTTCCCACTCAGCGGGTGGTCGCCTTACCATGTGGCTAACCATACACGCGGCACAGCCTACCCCAAACTTTCATACGTCGTCAACCATGTGTCTACAACCTGTACTCGTACATCCATTGTGTATATTCCCGTACTGGTGAGATGTTTCACTTGAATGTCGCTTGCCCGGTGTCGAGGGGTAAATGCGATATTACAGTGCTTGTGTTATTCTGAATTACGATGCAGAGTTCTTTGGACATGCAGGTATATCCAATTTCAACAGTATACCAGTTTCAAGCACATTTCTAGAGGTGCTTGAAAATGACCCACGGTTGAAATCGGCCAGTTACACGGATAGTAAAATGAATACTGCCTATTTGGATTATGTTTTCATTCTCGCATCAAACCAGTCAGATGACAAAAAGAAAAGTAAGTTTTGCCGTCTAGCTACTACATAAAAAGAAAAGTAAATCATAATTTTATAATACAGTCTTTGTTGTTGTATAAATTGCTGAATACTATATTGCTGACCTACTTCAAGATACCCGTTACAAATTGTTTTGTATGAAAATTAGTTAAACTACATCTGGTTTTTAATTGTAATTCTTACGTCTAAAGCATATTGCTGTAAATCCTGAGCAGGGACAACTAAATTGCTTCAGTTAACCGCGGAAAAATCGTAATCTGCGCCATCTAATGATATCTAATGCTTAATTTTTAATAGACTAATAATTATCATAAAATTTGTTTAACAATCTGGCTAGTCACAAACGTATCACTTCAATGGTAAACTGGTGTTGACAAACATTCCAAGTTTCCGTGCACAGCGATCGCCCGCTTCTATATCTGTGTCTACATACCGTGTGATCAAAAATTCACTATAAATTTGAAAACTTAATAAACCACGGAATAATGTAGATAGAGAGGTAAAAATTGACACACATGCTTGGAATGGAATGACATGGGATTTTATTAGAACCACCCCACATTGCTAGACGCGTGAAAGAGCTCTTGCGCCCGTCGTTTGGTGATGATCGTGTGCTCAGCCGCCACTTTCGTCATGCTTGGCCTCCCAGGTCCCCAGACCTCAGTCCGTGCGATTATTGGCTTTGGGGTTACCTGAAGTCGTAAGTGTATCGTGATCGACCGACATCTCTAGGGATGCTGAAAGAAAACATCCGACGCCAATGCCTCACCATAACTTCGGACATGCTTTACAGTGCTGTTCACAACATTATTCCTCGACTACAGCTGTTGTTGAGGAATGATGGTGGACATGTTGAGAATTTCCTGTAAAGAACATAATCTTTGCTTTGTCTTACTTTGTTATCCTAATTACTGCTGTTCTGATCAGATGAAGCGCCATCTGTCGGAAATTTTTTGAACTTTTGTATTTTTTTGGTTCTGATAAAACCCCAAGCATGTGTGTCAATTTGTACCTCTCTATCTACATTACTCCGTGATTTATTCAGTTTTCAAATTTATACTGACTCTTTGATCACCCGGTACATACTCCGCAAACCACCGTACGGTAGGTGGCGGTGGGTACCTTGAACCACTACTAAGTCATTTTCTTTCCTTTTTCACTCACTAACAGACCGGGGGGAAACCGACTATCTGTATGTCCCCGAACGAGCCATAATTTCTCTTATCGTCCAGGTACTTACGCGAAATGTACGCTGACGACAATAGAATCGTTCTGCTGTTGACTTCAGATGGTAGGTCTCTAAATTTTCTCACTAGATTTCCCTCCAGGGATTCATATTTGAGTTCCCGAATCATCTCCTTAATGCTTGCTTGTTGTTTGGATCTGCGAGTAACACATCTAGCAGCCCTCCTCTGAATTGCTTCCCCGCTTTCCTTTAATCCGAGTGCGGCTGCTACGGTCGCAGGTTCGAATCCTGCCTCGGGCATGGATGTGTGTGATGTCCTTAGGTTAGTTAGGTTTAAGTAGTTCTAAGTCCTAGGGGACTGATGACCACTGATGTTAAGTCCCATAGTGCTCAGAGCCATTTGAACCATTTAATACGACCTGGTGCCATCCCGAACACTCGAGCAGTCCTCAGTAATCAAGAATGGATCGCAGTAGTATTCTATACGCAGTCTTCTTTACACACGTGCCCAGCTTTCCTAAATTCTCCCAATACACTGAAAACACCATTTGCCTTACCTACTACAATTATTACGTGCTCGTTCCATTTCATATTGCTTTCGAACGCTACTCCTAGGTATTTAATCAACCTGACTGTGTCAGGTAGTGCACTAATAATGTTGTTTTCGAACATTACGGGATTGTTTTTCCTACTCATTTGCATCAACATCCATTTCTCTACATTCAGATCTAGCTGCTAGACATCACACTGACTACACATTTTGTGGAAGTCATCTTGTTTCCTCCTACACTCAGCAAACGACGACACCACCGTCATCATAGCATCATCAGCAAACAGCAGCAGATTGCTGCTCACCCTATCGTCAGATCGTTAATATACTGGGTGGCCATTGATCGTGACCGGGCCAAATATCTCACGAAATAAGCATCAAACGAAAAAACTGCAAAGAACGAAACTCGTCTAGCTTGAAGGTGAAAACCAGATGGCGCTATGGTTGGCCTGCTAGATGGCACTGCCATAGGTCAAACGTATATCAACTACGTTTTTTTTAAATAGGAACGCCCATTTTTGTATCACATATTCGTGTAGTACGTAAGGAAATATGAATGTTTTAGTTGGACCACTTTTTTCGCTTTGTGATAGATGGCGCAAAAAAAAAAAAAAAAAAAGTTACGGAAGTAAAGCAGAGAGCGCTCAGCTAGAAGTAGAGTCAATTCTGCTTCTACTGTACTAGAGCTTCTTTTTGTAGAAAAATCTATTTACAGATTGACTTTACATTTGTAAATGCTACAATATCTTGCCACTTTTGCAAGACTCTACAGATGCTGAACATAAATATAAGATCTTCATCCCCAATAGGAAAGTTTGTGACTCATCAAGTGTCTGGGCTCTCGATGTGATCATCTTGTGTGATACAAGAATAAATGTGGATTATGTCGTAGATGCTGGATAACGACTCTGGAAACTGCAGAAAGTAAATTGTGCTCCAGACGAGTCTCCAGAGAAAGCAACCCACACTAAGAGGGCACACGAATGGGGTGACCACAGAAAGAATTTGTCTGTGACGAACGTGCCACTGTCCATTGAAATGGCAGATGGTGATTTACGTACCAGGGCATGCGTACACCAACGTGGTGGAGGGTTGCCATGGTTTTTTGCACCCAGCACTGGAAAATTTTCAAATGTATGTGAATTCGTAAGGGACCAAACGGCTGAAGTCATCGGTCCCTAGACTTACACACTACTTAAACTGGCTTATGCTAAGAACAACACACACACCCATGTCCGAGGAAGGACTCGCACCTCCGGGGGGAGGGGCCATCACATGGCGCCTCAAAGCCGCTGCCACTCTGTACGGCCCCAGCTCTTGACTGTCGTAATGCAAATAGTATCTTGGACTTACGTACACACATTAGTGTTATTGTAGGTCTTATGTAGATGGTTTGATAATGGACAAAAGGACAAACCTTATTGCCATTTAAATAAAAATAAACTTCTGTGCATCTGTGGCAGTTTTGTAATTTGTCCTGGACAACTCCTTCTACTCCGTGGGCGAATTTCTATTTAAAAACTGGTATCCCGTGAAAAAGACTTGGCTTTAAGTATAGTTACAAGAGTAGGACTTAAATGATGTTCAATAATGTAACACTAACAATGTGTACATATTAAGTAAACAGACTCGTTCCAGATCATTTCGATTAAGCTCTTGACACTGCTTCGCTTTTACAACAGCGCTACTCAGAATGGAGGAAGCATTGACCCATTCAAGGATGGCGAACTTGACGGTTGCTAACCTGATGTGTTTCACATGGGCACCTTATGAGATGTCCCGTAGTGGTCCTCCAGCCTTCTTGTGAGAAATCTTCAGGGCCGAAAGTATACAGGTGGTATCTATACCATTAAATGGGTAAAACACGTCACCAGTCATCCAGTAGAAGTTGCCGATTTCACTGCTTCCAGGGCAACAAAAATTTGACTTCTGAACCTCATTTTATTATTGACAGAATTTTAGAAATTTAAAACGCTGCCATAACTACTCTTTAACCGGTAAAATCCTAGGTCAAAGCTTTAACACAAGACAAGTGTTTAATATAGAAACTGCGTATATCTCTTGAGACAGTGTATCTCGAAGCACCAAATTAGCCAGTATTTCACAATGAGAGCACTTAGAGACTTCCAACAAACCTCAAACATAATTTAAAAACTTTTCTGAATTTTTCTCGCTGATACCGCGTACAAATAGCGAAAGGAAAACATTTTATTGCTTAATATGTTTTCGTTATTCAAGCAGTAAGACTTCAGTTTCAGGCACAACGTTTTAATTTATTACTTCTCTATTATTAATTCTATTTGTAATGGATTTTACAGACGATATCTACATATGCCACAGAAGGTAGCTGGAAAATTACATCATTGTACGACACGTATTTCAGGAGATACATCATTAAGATTGAGACGCTTGGAAAACTACGCCTTCAGCCACAAAGGTTTTACATTCTTAATATTTAACACAGTACTATAACTCACTTGTAAGGTAATCAGACGTTTGAATCTGTTTTGTGCATAGGAGCACGATTATTTAAAGAACTGGGGTAAGGACTATTGGTGTGGTCCTGAACCGACAATTTTGATATAAGAGAACCATGACCATAAATGAATATGTGAATTCGGACGACGTCTTGAATGACCAACGTATCTCCACTGACTTTGGAAATCAATACACAATCTGTGATGGATCCATGGTTGATTTTTTACTATGAGGTTACTTAAAGGTGCTGGTGTGTGATGCCCCAATAGAAATTGAATGGGAGCTGATGGCATCTGGATTCTCTGTCGCATTGATCAATAGACAACTGGGGTATTAAAGAGGGTGTAACAAGATTAAATGCGCAGTTATAATATACGCACTGAGACTACCCGTTCTCATTTTAAACACCTGCTGTGAGTTAAAGTTACTGCTATAAATTATGTTAGTCAGTAGGTAACTAAATATTCGTTTCTCACTGTTAGTTTCTTATCTCAAAGTAATCAGTTTAGGGCCCACAGCTCGTGGTCGTGCGGTAGCGTTCTCGTTTCCCATGCCCGGGTTCCCGGATTCGATTCCCGGCGGGGTCAGGGATTTACTCTGCCTCGTGATGACTGGGTGTTGTGTGATGTCCTTAGGTTAGTTAGGTTTAAGTAGTTCTAAGTTCTAGGGGACTGATGACCATAGATGTTAAGTCCCATAGTGCTCAGAGCCATTTGAACCATTTTTAATCAGTTTAGGGATCATTACCATCTATGTAATTTTCAATCCGCTGGTTATGTCTCTAAAAACGCTATCCCCTATAACGGCGTTGTTACTAGCGTAAACAAAAAAGCTGTATCTCTCATTATCACGTTGTGTATTTGGTGTACAGATTCTTTTTATTCACGTGAATGAAAGGGGACAAGCGACAGCAAGTCCACACGTGGACATTGAAACTCTGTTCTAAAGGACTGACGCTCTGGTTCGGGCATAGCAGTATTAAGAGTGCGGAGTAATTGTGCCGATCGTTATGTCTTATTATTATTATATATTGCCATACATTTTTACTGTTTTATTGGACTGTAAAAGTGGTCGTACATTTTACAGTATTTCATGTAGCAAAACTCGTACTAGTTCACAGTTCATTCTACGATTACCATGTTACAAAATTCATAACGATGCATAATTGTGTATCTGTATAGGTATAGGTAAGTAATGATTATTTTAATATTAACTCAGTCACAAATATTGCTTTGTTTTTGTTTGATGGAGTCTATGAAAATTTTGATACTTATACTAAATGAGAAGTTGGAAAGCCATTAAGTAAACGATAGTAATTGGGTTCAAGAAGAAAAAACAAGGAACAGAAGAAAGGTAGAAAGTGTCGTGTGTCCCACCACCAACATATTCTCCGAAATACGTCAAGCGCTGTGTCTGTGGACTATCGATTCGATAGTCTATTCTTCCCCATGAAAGGAAGGAAGGAAGATCGGGTATAATGTCCGGTCGACATCGAGGCATTAGAGACGGAACACAAGCTCTGATTATGTCAAGACGGGGAAAGAAATTGCCCATGCCTTTCAAAGGAACCATCTTGTCATTTGCCTGGAGCGATTCAGGGAAATCGCGGAAAGCCTAAATCTGGATGGCCGCACGCGGGTTTGAACAATCATCTTCCAGAATATTCTGCTCCCTGAGTACGTACAGAGACTCCGTAATACTGGAGTCTGCTCCGTGCACTTGAGGCCCACTTCTAAGTTGATATATTTTTTACATATCGTTTTTGTATACCATAACCGCGGACGATCTTATCCTAATTATTCTAACGCACACATTTACGTGTCCTGTGATGCAGTCAGCTTTAATTTCCATGATAAAGAAAAGCTCCCCCTCATAAGTAAGGCCGGCCGTTGTGGCTGAGCGGTTCTAGGCGCTTCAGTCCGGAACCGCGCTGCTGCTACGGTCGCAGGTTCGAATCCTTCCTCGGGCATGGATGTGTGTGGTGTCCTTAGGTTAGTTAGGTTTAAGTAGTTGTATGTCTAGGGGACTGATGACCTCAGATGTTAAGTCCCGTAGTGCTTAGAGCCATTTGAACCATCTGAATCATTCTGGAATCATCTGAATCATGTTGGTGTGGTCTTCAGTCAAGAGACTGGTTTGATGGAGATTTACATGCTACTCTATTCTGTGCAAGCTTTTTCAGTTCCCAGTACCTACTGCAACCTACATCCTTCTGAATCTGCTTAGTGTATTCATCTCTTGGTCTCCCTCTACGAGTTTTACCCTCCACGCTGCCCTCCAATACTAAATCGGTAATCCCTTGATACCTCAAACATGTCCTACCAACCGAACCCTTCTTCTAGTCAAGTTGTGCCACAAACTCCTCTTCTCCCCAATTCTAGTCAATACCTCCTCATTAGTTATGTGATTACCCATCTAATCTTCAGCATTCTTCTGTAGCACCACATTTCGAAAGCTTCTATTCTCTTCTTGTCCAAACTATTTATCGTTCATGTTTCACTTCCATACATGGCTACACTCCATACAAATACTTTCAGAAACGACTTCCTGACACTTAAATCTACACTCGATGTTAACAAATTTCTCTCCTTCAGAAACTCTTTTCTTGCCATTGTCATTCTACATTTTATATCCTCTCTACTTCGACCATCATCAGTTATTTTGCTCCCCAAATAGCAAACCTCCTTTACTACTTTAAGTGTCTCATTTCCTAATCTAATCCCCTCAGCATCGCCCAACTTAATTCGATTACATTCCATTATCCTCGTTTTGCTTTTGTTGATGTTCATCTTATATCCTCCTTTCGAGACAATGTCCATTCCATTCAACTGCTCTTCCAAGTCCTTTGCTGTCTCTGACAGAATTACAGTGTTATCGGTGAACCTCAAAGTTTTAATTTTTCTCCATGGATTTTATTTCCTGCTCCAAATTTTTCTTTTGTTTCCTTTACTGCTTGCTCAGTATACAGATTGAATAACATCGGGGATAGGCTGCAACCCTGTCTCACTCCCTTCCCAACCGCTGCTTCCCTTTCATGTCCCTCGACTCTTATAACTGCCTTCTGGTATCTGTACAAATTGTAAATAGCTTTTCGCTCCCTGTGTTTTACCCCTGACACCTTCAGAATTTGAAAGAGTGTATTCCAGTCAGTGTTTGAATCGTAAGTAAGGAAAAAAGCATAATTATACGTAACAATCAAGACCTGTCCACCGTGCATCATTGTTGCAAGTGCTCATGTCCATAAGGAACATCTCTCGTTAAGAGTAACCTGTTAAACTCAGTTATTATTAATTTCCTACCATGTTGCACATGGGCTAAGCTTTTCCAACGTTTGGTTGCTTACATGAATCGATTTGAATCTCCTTATCATCTGTCTCATTTTAACGTAAGTGTTCGGGTACTCACTGTAAAACTATGTTCTTCTATTTTTTCATTCAACTGTACTGTGTTAGAGGATCCTGCCGCGCCTCTTCACGCGTAATTTTACGGGCAACGGCCTAAAGACCCCGTGCGCCGGAGTGGGGAATGTGATGCTTCACGAATATACTGGTCACAGGTGGCCATAACTCCCCAGTTAATGGGTCGCTTTCTTCATAGCTGGAGATTTGTGCCATTCGTGCCGCGTATATCACTGAGAACTGCACAGCCAGAGACTTGCATCACTGCGGTGTGTCTACTGCAACCGCTGTTTCAGCGACGTCGTGCACGTCCCTCGATCAGTCCCCAACAAATGACTGCTTCCACGAAATTTTGTTGCTTCCGCTTGTCGCCTGTCTCTAAATGGAAGACAGTTGATGGTCGCTTACTACATAAGACTGACCACACCTACGATTAAAACGAGGGCGTAGTTACTGGATCCTAGCTTAGACTTAACATATCCTATGATCGAAATAATTTTTATTTGAATATTATTCAGTGGTACAACAGAGAGCATTGTGAAACAATCACTTTCAGCCTTGTCTGTGTTTCTTCTCCAAGATGCAAAAACTGAAACAAGATAACTATCATTTCATATTTTATGTCACCACAACAACTACCCATCATTTGGTTATGCTGCTCTTGCATTGTAAGTGTTTTCAGATAAAGTTACTGAATACAAGGTGCACTTATTATGCAAAACGCTGTTTTTTCATATAGACTCAAACATGTAATTTTGTTGCGCGAAGATGTTTCGCTACATTTGTGATTACTTCCGTTTTGCTTTCGCAAATTGTTATATTTGGATATAAAATGGTATGTTAACTCGCCCACCACACTCACATTAACATCATTTAGTTGCAAATGACAAGCTGACAGTTCACAATTATATACAAAGAATCCAGCCCAACCCTAAAATATAAAATAATAAACAAAAAGTGTTTCCAGGTCTAATTTTCGTTGATTAATTATCGCTTTAAACATGTTCATATTTTGCTGATTTGAATAAAGAAAACGCACTAATGATGGCACATAGGTGCTGAAACATGTTTGGGTCTATATGAAAAAAGTGTTTTCATAACAGAAAGTCCATATCCTGTAACATTAGAATAACGTGTAAAACTCTTTCGTAACAGAACTTGAGCAAACTATCATTATCTCATGTTTATTAATGTGACTCTTTTTCCGCAGAAAGTGTAATACTATTCTAAATTGAATTCTGTTTTCAGTAAAATTAGAAAACATCCAAAATTGCACAGGAGTTTGCTTTACTTAAATAGTGACCAGTTTCGGACCTTTGTTGTCCATTACAAAGCATTCACTTAAGTACTTACCATAACACCATAATGTGTGTGCGCTGGCCACATCGCTTGTATAAGTGGCTGAGTGTCTAGAGCATGCAGCACTGGACAGTCGTACGGAAATAGTATCTGTAATGAAAATCGTGTGGAGAGCTCGGAGTGAACCAGAGATATTGCTGCCACTTCTCCTACAGTTGAGAGGAGAATTCGAAGATGGATATTTGTTATATCGGGAAGAGTCAAAGACGTTAGTTGTAGATCGAAAAGTATTTCGTTGTTGTTTTGATTTAGCGATATCGGCTACGAAGATGTTTGGCATACGAAATAATTTTATCTAGTAGCAGATCGTGAATTTAAGGGTTTTGGCCAGCTAAGAGTCGACTTGCGCAATAGGGCTGCGTGGTTCTGACCTGCACAGTTCACTGGGGCTAAATGGATAGACGTCAGGCCAGTACTAGGAAAGATTGTAGGCGCCTGCACAATGAGTGCAGTTGCCAGCAAAAGTACGGAGTCATTCTGATGGATCGATAAAGAGAGCGGCTGATACTCGAACGCTGAGTCGACGTTTGCGGCCGTGATCTCAATCTAGTCTTCCAGTGCAGCACAGGGCAGTGACACTACGCAAACGAAATATCACTCAGAGATCGAGATCAATTACAGCTCCGACTTCCTGCGAAGGTCGAATATAAATAGCTACAACTGGACAACCAGATCAACAGTGCAAATAAATTTTTCTTACGATTTCATCATCTGCTGTGACATACTTTCTTAACTGTAACTGGTAAGTAATTTCTAGGCAATGACAGTGAACGTTGTGCTTTCCGTTTGTTCTTCACGCCAAGTATCGAGTGAGTTACGCAGTGGTAAAATAGTGGACACACGTTCGGAACGAACGGGGTTAGTCTACATTCACCTATACACACTTATGTTTACTGTTTTGTCATTAAAAGGCTTCAGGGGAATGTCAATGGTTTTGCTATCAAGATAACCACGGCAAATTGCTCCTCCCATCATTCTGCAGGTAAGTTAATGGTAAATCCCTAATAACACGAATGTCGAAAAGTTGCGAAACTCTAATTAGTGTCCTCAGTTCGAAGCAAGACCGCCTGTGTATCCAAGGGATTAACGTACCTACCTTTCGTAGGCAAGGACCCGGGTTCGATTCCCGGTACCTTACCGAGCGAGGTGCCGCAGTGCTTAGCACACTGGATTCGAATTCCGGAGGACGACGGTTCTAATCCGCGTCCAGCTAAGCAGATTTCGGTTTTCCGTGATATCCCGGAATCGCTCCAGGCAAATTCCGGGCTACTTCCTTTCAAAGGGCACGCTAATTTCCTTCCCCATCCTTGACACTATCCGAAGGCCTTGAATGGGCTCCACCCAGCCCTGTGACACCAAGATGTGGAACTGGTAGAATAAAGATGCAGAGGCATCATTGAGAGTCATCTGCTGGCAATAACGGCTGGATGAATTAGCGACATGCTGTTCTCATGTCCCACGATCGTACATCATTTCTCGCACTACGTTGTAGGCCGCAATCGGCTGGTCGGAGCAGGTCTAAGGCATAACTTCTTAGTGACGTCTACGATACGTCTCGTTACTGCGGAAAAAATTTTCACTTTGACTTTTAGTTGTATTCTCATCATTTTCCCGGTGTTGTCATCAGTAAGTTATGGCATCAGATCTGTCGTAATCGCCATATCCACCCAATTTAGTAAAACAGCTGCTCTTCTTAGACATACTAGTTGTCCTATTTGGAAAATGTTTAAGAATCCGTTAAGTCACCTCCTTGGGTTCATTTGTGGCTTACAACTGTTCTAGCCGTTTCCAGAATCAGATTTTCTCTCTGCAGGGGAGTGTGCGCTGATATGATACTTCCTGGCAGATTAAAAGTGTGTGGCAGACCGAGACTCGAACTCGGGACCTCTGCCTTTTGCGGGCAAGTGCTCTACCATCTGAGCTACCCAAACACGACTCACGCCCAGTCCTCACAGCTTTACTTCTGACAGTACCTCGTCTCCTACCTTCTAAACATTACAGAAGCTCTCCTGCGAAACCTGCAGAAATAGCACCCCTGAGAGAAATGATATTGCGGAGACATAGCTTAGCCACAGCCTGGGGGATGTTTCCAGAATGAGATTTTCACTCTACATCGGAGTGTGCACTGATATGAAACTTCCTGGCGGATTACTAGTTCTGCAAGGAGAGCTTCTGTAAAGTTTGGAAGACAGGAGACGAGTTACTGCCAGAAGTAAAGCTGTGAGGACGGGGCGTTCAAAATGGTTCAAATGGCTCTGAGCACTATGAGACTTAACATCTGTGGTCATCAGTCCCCTAGAACTTAGAACTACTTAAACCTATGAAACTTCCTGGCAGATTAAAACTGTGTGCCCGACCGAGACTCGAACTCGGGACCTTTGCCTTTCGCGGGCAAGTGCTCTACCAACTGCGCTACCGAAGCACGACTCACGCCCGGTACTCACAGCTTTACTTCTGCCAGTACCTCGTCTCCTACCTTCCAAACTTTACAGAAGCTCTTCTGCGAACCTGGCAGAACTAGCACTCCTGAAAGAAAGGATACTGCGGAGACATGGCTTAGCCACAGCCTGGGGGATGTTTCTTTCAGGAGTGCTAGTTCTGCCAGGTTCGCAGAAGAGCTTCTGTAAAGTTTGGAAGGTAGGAGACGAGGTACTGGCAGAAGTAAAGCTGTGAGTACCGGGCGTGAGTCGTGCTTCGGTAGCTCAGTTGGTAGAGCACTTGCCCGTGAAAGGCAAAGGTCCCGAGTTCGAGTCTCGGTCGGGCACACGGTATTAATCTGCCAGGAAGTTTCATATCAGCGCACACTCCGCTGCAGAGTGAAAATCTCATTCTACTTAAACCTAACTAACCTAAGGACATCACACACATCCACGCCCGAGGCAGGATTCGAACCTGCGACCGTAGCGGTCACGCGGTTCCAGACTGAAGCGCCTAGAACCGCTCGGCCACTCCGGCGGGTCCGTTTCAGTAGTTTAGTCGTAAAAACGTAACTTAGAGAGTTACTTTCGCATTTAATAACATCAGTATTGATATGTGGACGGGGTGTGAGTCGTGCTTGGCTAGCACAGATGGTAGAGCACTTGCCTGCAAAAGGCAAAGTTCCCGATTTCGAGTCTCGGTCCGGCACACAGTTTTAATCTGCTAGGAAGTTACTGTTCTAGCTGTTACCCACAGCTGTGCTCATATGTCAGTAATTTCGTTTTGATGAGTGATCGTAAGTAAACAAGCTATTGTATCTTCAATGATGTCAGCTTCCCTCACGTCTCTGCCTGTTTTGGATGAGCATAACTCGTGATGTATGCCCTCCCGCGACTGTCCCAAAGCAGGACGAAATGGCACGTGCAGCGTTGCTGCCGTGTGGTACCTGCAGAGGGGTATAGGCATCTATACATTACACAACGTGCACATTATGAATTGAATTTTGTAATTTTTTGACACTTTTTATGTTCATTGATGTAAAAAAGATGTTCCATTCCATACTTCACGCTCTTAGCGGTCAATTTTCACTCTCTGGTGTAGCATATGCTCTTCCACGGGGTTAAAGCTATCTCCATACTAAATTCTATTGAAACCGTTTCAGCAAAATGGTTCTGAGCACTGTGAGACTTAACTTCTGAGGTCTTCAGTCCCCTAGAACTTAGAACTAATTAAACCTAACTAACTTAAGGACGTCACACACATCCATGCCCGAGGCAGGATTCGAACCTGCGACCGTTGCGGTCGCGCGGTTCTAGACTGTAGCGCCTAGAACCGCTCGGCCACCTCGGCGGGCCCATTTCAGCAGTTTAGTCGTAAAAACGTAACTGAGAGAGTTACAACAACACTAACAGCAAAAACATGAGCTATCGACGCACATCAGTCGTTTTGTTATGATCAATATGGTGACGCTGCTAAAATAAAATGTTGACTGTCTACAATTACTAAATAGCATTAAACTGACGAAAAAAGAAAATACGTAATTTTTCGTTCGGTGCAGCGCAAATTATATGATGTTTGTATATTCAGTAACGTCGGCTCCCCTCACGTTGTAAAATGGGAATGTCATTTTGATTTTCGTGCCGGCCGGAGTGGTCGAGCGGTTCTAGGCGCTACAGTCTGGAGCCGCGCGACCGCTACGGTCGCAGGTTCAAATCCTGCCTCGGGCATGGATGTGTGTGATGTCCTTAGGTTAGTTAGGTTTAAGTAGTTCTAAGCTCTAGGGGACTGATGACCTCAGAAGTTAAGTCCCATAGTGCTTAGAGCCATTTGAACCATTTTTTTTATTTTCGTAAGTTATCGATGTGCGCGTCAGAGAGAGAACTCGTTATGTTTCTGTTAAACAATCTTTCGTCTTGTTGGGGCATAGTCTTTGCCTCTGCGCAGTCTGATACGTTCTTGACTGAAGATCGGTAGATGATGGGCGTACTCAGTAGCGCTGTGTTCACTTCTGATTGTGTCTGTTAGATGAAGGCAGATTTATTGTAACGTCAGCAAGGACGAATGTGGTGCGTATAGTGAAAGGTGAAAATAATATAAATTTTAAATGTCGTTCTTTTAAGAGAAGTTTGAGGTAAGTCTGCAGCACTCCGCAGCTAGTTTGTCGGACGAATGTCAGCTAGTTAACTTTGTCCACTTGTTCAGAGCTGAGAGAAAGACCACCCCACCTCCCTCAGTCATACATCAACATATCAACTGATTAAGCCATTTGGTTTTTGCAGAAATTCTCTGTTAATACTACACCATTTTTAAATCGTTGTTCACTTTGTTAAGCGTACTGTTGTTCAGACCAGTGTTGTGTAAAGACCACGTGAAAATTTACTGTGTCTTTTTGAGTACATTCTTCATTAGAAAATCGTTGTCTTAGAACATCATTTCATAACAAAACCAACTCTGTTCGCAGAAGGTTTATCGTTATGCATTACCACATTGCATCATCTGCTACGCAACAGTTTGAATACAGGTTGGAAATTTTATTTAGAAACAGGAATTTAGCTTAGCCACTGCCGGCTTGCTGTTTGCTATTGAGCTTTCTAGAAATCTGCAACAGTTTTGTCAAGACGCGGGATAAGTGGAAATTTTGAATAGGGCCAGATAATGGTTTTTAAAAAATGGTTCAAATGGCTCTGAGCATTATGGGACTTAACTTCTGAGGTCATCAGTCCCCTAGAACTTAGAACTACTTAAACCTACCTAACCTAAGGACATCACACACATCCATGTCCGAGGCAGGATCCGAACCTGCGACCATAGCGGTCGCGCGGTTCAAGACTGTAGCGACTAGAACCGCTCGGCCACACCACCCAGCTAACGGTTTTACTTAAGTTGCGCATTTAATACAAAGACGAGTTGTATTCGGACCATTTACAGTTCACTTCAATTTAGTTTCTATTTCGTCAAAGGTTAACATATGAGTGTAAGTTGGATAAGTTTGTGGGTACATAGTTTTGATTATACAATGACTTTATAGAGTGGGAGGCAAATTTGGCTAAATTCATACAGAAGCAGGTAGTGGGGAACTTACAATGTGTCTGTCTTTTACCCACGGCTTGCTCGCATTTCATAATCAAATGCATCCTCACTAAAAGCTTTCCCTGTTCTTCATGTAAAGGCACAAAGTCTCTCTGTTTGCCATATATCATTTAAATGACGCGAACGTTGTGAGTCTTCAAACGTCTCGGAAGCTTGAAAGACACTTGACACTCAGCGGCTAAAATGTGTCGGCCTTGAGATCGATACAAGCGTGGAAGTATGAGGTAAAACACATTGAAGACTGCATATACGTAGTATTCGTTGCGTTGACTTCTATTATACAGGGTGAGACACTAACTATTGCCACCTAGAATAACTCCGAAAGTATGACAGTAGCTGAAACGTTTGTGGGACAAATATTGCATGGCACAACGAGGGCCATAATATGACATTGGTTTTTTGTTGCTAGGTGAGGTCGCGTCAGAGATATGAAAGTCAGCTTTTTTTTTTTTTTTTTTTTTTTTTTTAGTGGGATGTTATAGTTTGGTACTTATTTTCTGATAGCGGCTATCGAGACGAATGCAATGATGTGTAACAGTAAGGTCTTTGAAGATCAACGAACGTCACAAAGGTGGCATGAATATCCATTTACAGAAGGTGTTCGAAGTCATGACCATTGGTATGAATGCAGTGCTGCAGTCTTCTTATCATGTACTGAGTGATATTCCTTATCACATCGTCACTTACCGAAGCACCTGCTCTGCGAATTCTCTATCGTATATCGTGCAAATAGTAAATATTCACAAAATACGGCGTATCCATCTAACGTGCCATTGACATGTAAATACTATTCGATGGTTCGCAGTACAACAATAATAGCAACGGTAGGACTAGTATCGTCGAATCAAGCGAATATGAATGATGTATTCCTTCGAAGAACAAGTCGACATGCTTCTCATTTACGGAGAATGCCAACGAAATTCAGTGAGAGATAAACTTACACGCTCAAAGATATCCTCAACGTACTCGCCCTACATGTCGTACATTTAAATATGTGTATGATAAATTGATAAACTGAGAACAACTGGATCTTTAACGCATCCGAAACACATCCGGCCGAGGAAAGTTACTGACGGGGAAACGGAGATTGGTTCTCTTGCCACTGTGGTTCGAGATCCTTGTGTTAGTTCGCCTCAAATCGCAAGGGAATCCGGCATAAGCCAGAGTAGTGTTGTTAGTGTTCTACATCGCCATAAATATCATCCTTACCGTATCAGAGTCCACCAAGAATTAACTGGTACGGATTGTATGCGTCGCATTGAATTCTGCCGATGGGCCAACTTGATTCAGAGGGATGACACATATATTAATTTTATTTTATTTACTGACAAGGCTACATCCACGAACCATGGGAATGTTAATTTGCATAGCATGCATTGTTGGGAAACTGAAAATCCATGTTGGCTGCGGCAAATTGCACACCAAAAAACGTGGTCAGTGAATGACTGATGTGGGGTTATGAAGGACAGAACTATAGGCCCCTATTTCATCGAAGGAAATCTTAATGGTAGGAAGTACACCACATTTCTGCATCGGATATTAGGTCTGTTACTGGAAGAAATACCTTTAGGAACAAGGAACAGAATGTGGTATAAACACGATGGGTGTCCAGCACACTTTTCGATGATGGCTAGAAATGAGTTGCAGAGACAATTCCCATATCGTTGGATTGGACGCGGAGGAGATGTGTCGTGGCCGGCTCGTTCGCCAGACTTGAGGCCTCTGGATTTTTTCTGGTGGGGATTCGTGAAATACGTTGTTTATAAAGACATTCCAACTACACCTGAAGATATACGAGATAGAATTGTCAGAGCATGTGTTTCGATAAGTGTCGATGTAACAAGGAATACCACTCAGTCCATGATAAGAAGATTGCAGCACTGCATTGATAACAACGGTCATCACTTCGAACACCTCCTGTGAATGGACGTTCATGCCACCTTTGTGACCTTTGTTGACCTTCAAAGACCTACCTTACTGTTACACATCATTGGATTCGTCTCGATAGCCGTTATCAGTAAGTACCAAACTATAGCATCGCATTTAAAGAAACAAAGTTGACCTTCATATCTCTGACGCGACCCCACCTAGCAACAAGAAATCAACGTCATATTATGGTCCCCGTTGTCTCATGCAAATATTTTTTTCCACAAACTTTCCAGCTCCTATCATTTTCGGAGCTATTCTTGGTGGCAATAGTTAGTGACTCACGCTGTACTATATAGAACACATCAAGGAATAAAAACATTTACACAAATTTGATGAGATTCAAAAGTCAAAGAGTGAGCAGCTTCTTTAAAGAGTAATTATAGTTCCATAGTGGCCTTATATCCCCCAAATCAATAAATATGTTATGCTATTCACTTTATAAAGTAGCCTACGTTCTTCCTCAGCCTCCAAGCTATCTCCATACCAAATTTTACCAGAATCGGTTTTAATACAGGATACACAGAGCACAGAAGAGCATTAAAAAGTAACAGCTGCCATTCCACATTTGCTGAACACCTTGTGGACAAGAAACATAACCCAACAGACATCAATACTGATTTGAAAATTCTCAAATGCAGCGACAGCCCCACACAAAAACTAATAATTGAAGAAAATTACCAAATACTAAAGTCATAGCGGAAGGAAAGTAAGTGATAAATCAATGCACAGCTCTCTGCAGTGGAACACTGTTCTCTGCCCTCAAAGAATTAATAGATAACACCAACCTATAGAGCTCCCCCCCCCCCCCCACACACACACACACACACAAAAATAAATAAATAAAAATTAAAGGAAAAAGGAGAAATCCTCAAACCTACTGTTACTCTCTCTCTCTCTCTCTCTCTCTCTCTCTCTCTCTCCTCACACACGCACACACACACACACACACACAAAAGTAATAATAATAATAACAATAACAATAATGATAATAATAATGGAAAATTCCTTAAACCTTCGGTTCTAATCGCTACAGTCGGGAACCGCGCGACCGCTACGATCGCAGGTTCGAATCCTGCCTCGGGCATGGATGTGTGTGATGTCCTTAGGTTAGTTAGGTTTAAGTAGTTCTAAGTTCTAGGGAACTGATGACCTCAGAAGTTAAGTCCCATAGTGCTCAGAGCCATTTGAGCCAACCCTCTTCTCTCTCTCTCTCTCTCTCTCTCTCTCTCTCTCTCTCTTTCTCTCTCTCTCACACACGCAAACGCACACAAACACACACACACACACACACACACACACACACACACACAACCTTCCACACGAAATTAATTAATTTCAGGCACAGCCATAACAACTTTCAAATCGTAATTTTGGCTTAAATAATTTGTCTACTTTAAGGCGTATGTGGCTGCAGATGGCAAATTGTGGAACAAAATACACTCCTGGAAATTGAAATAAGAACACCGTGAATTCATTGTCCCAGGAAGGGGAAACTTTATTGACACATTCCTGGGGTTAGATACATCACATGATCACACTGACAGAACCACAGGCACATAGACACAGGCAACAGAGCATGCACAATGTCGGCACTAGTACAGTGTATATCCCCCTTTCGCAGCAATGCAGGCTGCTATTCTCCCATGGAGACGATCGTAGAGATGCTGGATGTAGTCCTGTGGAACGGCTTGCCATGCAATTTCCACCTGGCGCCTCAGTTGGACCAGCGTTCGTGCTGGACGTGCAGACCGCGTGAGACGACGCTTCATCCAGTCCCAAACATGCTCAATGGGGGACAGATCCGGAGATCTTGCTGGCCAGGGTAGTTGACTTACACCGTCTAGAGCACGTTTGGTGGCACGGGATACATGCGGACGTGCATTGTCTTGTTGGAACAGCAAGTTCCCTTGCCGGTCTAGGAATGGTAGAACGATGGGTTCGATGACGGTTTGGATGTACCGTGCACTATTCAGTGTCCCCTCGACGATCACCAGTGGTGTACGGCCAGTGTAGGAGATCGCTCCCCACACCATGATGCCGGGTGTTGGCCCTGTGTGCCTCGGTCGTATGCAGTCCTGATTGTGGCGCTCACCTGCACGGCGCCAAACACGCATACGACCATCATTGGCACCAAGGCAGAAGCGACTCTCATCGCTGAAGACGACACGTCTCCATTCGTCCCTCCATTCACGCCTGTCGCGACACCACTGGAGGTGGGCTGCACGATGTTGGGGCGTGAGCGGAAGACGGCCTAACGGTGTGCGGGACCGTAGCCCAGCTTCATGGAGACGGTTGCGAATGGTCCTCGCCGATACCCCAGGAGCAACAGTGTCCCTAATTTGCTGGGAAGTGGCGGTGCGGTCCCCTACGGCACTGCGTAGGATCCTACGGTCTTGGCGTGCATCCGTGCGTCGCTGCGGTCCGGTCCCAGGTCGACGGGCACGTGCACCTTCCGCCGACCACTGGCGACAACATCGATGTACTGTGGAGACCTCACGCCCCACGTGTTGAGCAATTCGGCGGTACGTCCACCCGGCCTCCCGCATGCCCACTATACGCCCTCGCTCAAAGTCCGTCAACTGCACATACGGTTCACGTCCACGCTGTCGCGGCATGCTACCAGTGTTAAAGACTGCGATGGAGCTCCGTATGCCACGGCAAACTGGCTGACACTGACGGCGGCGGTGCACAAATGCTGCGCAGCTAGCGCCATTCGACGGCCAACACCGCGGTTCCTGGTGTGTCCGCTGTGCCGTGCGTGTGATCATTGCTTGTACAGCCCTCTCGCAGTGTCCGGAGCAAGTATGGTGGGTCTGACACACCGGTGTCAATGTGTTCTTTTTTCCATTTCCAGGAGTGTACTTTCAGAAGCGACTTCCTGACACTTAAATCTATACTCGATGTTAACAAATTTTTCTTCTTAAGAAACGCTTTCCTTGCCATTGCCAGTCTACATTTTATATCCTCTCTACTTCTACCATCATCAGTTATTTTGCTCCCCAAATAGCAAAACTCCTTTACTACTTTAAGTGTCTCATTTCCTAATCTAATTCCCTCAGCATCACCCGACTTAATTCGACTACATTCCATTATCCTCGTTTTGCTTTTGTTGATGTTCATCTTATACCCTCCTTTCAAGACACTGTCCATTCCGTTCAACTGCTCTTCCAAGTCCATTGCTGTCTCTGACAGAATTACAATGTCATCGGCGCGCCTCAAAGTTTTTATTTCTTCTCCATGGATTTTAATACCTACTCCGAAGTTTTCTTTTGTTCTTTTATTGCTTGCTCAATATACAGATTGAATAACATCAGGGATAGGCTACAACCCTGTCTCACTCCCTTTCCAACCACTGCTTCCCTTTCATGTCCCTCGATTCTTATAACTGCCATCTTATAACTGCCATCTGGATCCTGTACAAATTGTAAATAGCCTTTCGCTCTCTGTATTTTATCCCTGCCATCTTCAGAATTTGAAACAGAGTATTCCAATCAACATTGTCAAAAGATTTCTCTATGTCTACAAATGCTAGAAACGTAGGTTTGCCTTTCCTTAATCTTTCTTCTAAGATAAGTCGTAGGGTCAGTATTGCCTCACGTGTTCCAACATTTCTACGGAATCGAAACTGATCTTCCCCGAGGTCGGCTTCTACTAGTTTTTTCATTCGTCTGTAAATAATTCGCGTTAGTATTTTGCAGCTGTGACTTATTAAACTGATAATTCGGTAATTTTCACATCTGTCAACATCTGCTTTCTTTGGGATTGGAATTATTATATTCTTCTTGAAGTCTGTGGGTATTTCGCCTGTCTCATACATCTTGCTCACCAGATGGTAGAGTTTCGTCAGGACTGGCTCTCCCAAGGTTGTCAGTAGTTCTAATGGAATGTTGTGTACTCCGGGGGCCTTGTTTCGACTCAGGTCTTTCAGTGCTCTGTCAAACTCTTCACGCAATATCATATCTCCCATTTCATCTTCAACTACATCCTCTTCCATTTCCATAATATTGTCCTCAAGTACATCGCCCTTGTATAGGCCCTCTATATACTCCTTCCAGCTTTCTGCTTTCCGTTCCTTGCTTAGAACTGGGCTTCCATCAAAGCTCTTGATATTCATGCAAGTGGTTCTCCTTTCGCCAAAGGTCTCTTTAATTTTCCCGTAGGCAGTATCTATCTTACCCCTAGTGACATAAGCCTCTTCATCCTTACATTTGTCCTCTAGCCATCCCTGCTTAGCCATTTTGCACTTCCTGTCAATATCATTTCTGAGACGTTCGTATTCCTTTTTGCCTGCTTCATTTACTGCATTTTTGTATTTTCTCCTTTCATCAATTAAATTCAATATTTCTTCTGTTACCCAAGGGTTTCTACTAGCCCTCGTGTTTTTACCTGTTTGGTCCTCTGCTGCCTTCACTATTTCATCCCTCAAAGCTACCCATTCTTCTTCTAATGTATTTCTTTCCCCCATTCCTGTCAATTGTTCCCTTATGCTCTCCCTCAAACTCTGTACAATCTCTGGGTCTTTCAGTTTATCCAGGTCCCATCTCCTTAAATTCCTACATTTTTGCAGTTTCTTCAGTTTTAATCTACAGTTCATAACCAATAGATTGTGGTCAGAGTCCACATCTGCCCCTGGAAATGTCTTACAATTTAAAACCTGGTTCCTAAATCTCTGTCTTACCATTATATAATCTATCTGATACCTTTTAGTATCTCCAGGGTTCTTCCATGTATACAGCCTGAAACTTCCCCTTTGAACAATTTATACAAGACTGTGCTTAAACTGACACACAATGTTTTTAGCGCAACGCAATCTGACTTTCAAAATTCCCTACTAAAGAATGGCCCTGACTAACATTAAACTATACCTTTCACAAATCACTTACCTCACAAAAATCTTCGCTGGTCAAGCTACTGCAATACAGCGAGCGCCACTACTGCCAGCTAAATAAAAGATTCAAACTATGGAAGGCACAAACTACTGATAGGGATAGTTAGCAAATGAAAGATATTAATAGAGAACAAACAATGTATTTACCTTGATATCATCATATATAAATATAGCAGTTCATGACAAATTTCAAAACTCCGCCATCTCTCTCCCCACATCCACCACTGCTGGCGGCTCACCTCCAACTGCGCAACGCTACGCGCTGTTCACATCCAGCTGCCGCTGCCCAACACTACAATGGCGAGTATTACAGCAATGCAAAGCAGCCACAGACTGCACACAGCACAGCCAGTGATTTTCATACAGAGGTGGCGTTACCAATAAAAAAACCTAACCAGCCTACTTACATAGCCCCCATGCTCCCCACAAAAAGTTTTACAAAATATTTTTGGGCAGTGGCCAATAATGATTTGATAAAATTTTTCATAATTACAATAACAAAGATATCAAATGCACACACTTATTGATACAATGTTGGTCAAAAGCTAAAATTTTCTCACAGTCCATAATGATAGTCCTGATCATTCATCATAATAGTAATTACAGGTTTTTTTTCACAAAGTCTCGTTAGTAAAAGAAATTGCACACAGAAGTAGTGGATTTCCATGCAGTCTTGAAGAAGTAGTGTTGCCCTTCCAACGGAAAGACAGTGCTGACTCTTGACATGCTGACAGGTAATGGGCCACAACAGAGCAAACCCACAGCAGAGTCATTCGACGGTTTGAAGAAGATTGGTAGGTAGGTCATCACAGAGCAGACCCACTGTAGTCCTGGTAGAGAGTATGGTATTGGTGGGCCACCAGAGGTGCAGACCCACTGCAGTCCTTGTAGAAAGTGTGGACAGGCCCACTGTAGTCCTGGTAGAGATGACCAGCAGCCATCTGTTGTGACTGTGCAGGTGCACACTCCCATTGAAGAGTCTTGCGGATAATATAGCAAGTCCATAAACCACCACTTGTGTACTCACAAAGTTTTCGGAACTGTCCTTAGAACCAACAATGCTGTTATCCAGTCCCTTGCTGAATTATTAACACACGTGCAAACACTAACAGTCCCTACTTCTCACATATTGTCCATATACTATGACCAACAGAAACGTGTGCAGTGAAATGTAACTTACAAGTTAATAATAAGATGAACTGGTGTCAATTACAATTTTATAACATAAGAATACAATTACAAAGGTACAAAATACATCATTAAAGAACATAACAATACAGATAACATTTGTAGTACAGGCTTTACAACAGAATAAACATATACATCAATGTTACAGGAATTATGAGATAAGTAGATACATAAAAGATCAGAATAACTTTTGGAACATCAACTTTACACATGAGCATTAAACAGAACCGAATTAATAATGTCTAACATCTTTACAAAGTAAATAACATATTATTAATGCCAATTATATTCGAGGATAACAGTATTCCTCATCATAGTGAATGTAGCTTAATATTAAAAGAAGAAAAAATTCTATGAAACTACACAGAGACAGGAAGAAAACAAATATACAAGGGTGCACAAACACATAGTGGGATAACACCAATAGGAAAGGACAGGGTTCGTTTTCAGTGTAACATTTGGTACTGCAGTCCAACCCAAAACTTCATATATCTTTCCTCTTATTTCATCCTTTGTTTCCACCAAAAAAATTCTATCTAAGCATGCTTTCTGCATTTATATGTTCACACATTTCTTACCTGAGCATTTATTTCCAAGAAAACCCTACCTAAACCTGTTTTCTGTACTTTTTTTTGTATAACTTCTCAATGCATTTTTTCCAATTCATCGCAACTCATTCTCTTAGAGGCTACCCCCTCTTAAGCTAACCCCTCAGGGGACTCAGCATTTATGTGCTGGGTACGGGCTTGGCGAACCCGGGGTCCCCGAGCTGGGGACTGGTGTGCGCCGCCAGTCCTCTGACATCGTAAGCTCTGGGCATGCTTCAGCGACTACCGTGTGGCGCAACGGTGGAACGTTGTGTGTCACAGGGACCGGGTATCTTGGCTTGATTGCCTGGATCTCGAGGACGGTACATACCTCTCTAAAAAACCCTTCAATCTTAAGGTGTGCTGCGTGCCGATAAGATGCATGGCTGTTGAGGTGGAACAGTCGCTAGCGGGCGACCTCTGAGGAACCTGCCGCACCTCAGTTGTATAAGGCTAACCCAGGCATGCGGGGCTCTGTCTGGGCTGACGTTTCGTTCCCTAGCTGCTCGTGGGACGCACATGGCAACCACGTATTTCCCTTCACCAACTTCGCAATCAGTCAAGCGCATGAGGGAGGCTAGTCCTCCAGATATGCAGATGGAAAAGAGTAACAGGGCTCATGGAGTCGTAAATGACAATGTTTTCATCGTGATTAAGAGGAAGGAGGGTTCATTTGAAAAAGTGTCTCCTTTCTACATACATAAAGGTTTAGAAGGACTCGCAGGTACACTGAAATCAATCAAACGCCTGAGGAATGGTACCCTGTTAGTTGAGACTACTAGGGCATCGCAAGTGGAGCTGCTTCGGAAGTCACCCAAGTTAGGCGAGTATGATATTACTGTCGAGTTGCACAATTCCCTCAACTCCAGTAAAGGCGTTGTCACCTGCCGTGATTTAATGGATATCGATGTCGACGAGCTGAAGCAAGAATGGGCAACACAGGGGATTGTAGACGTGGAACAAAGGACACGTAGGAATAATGGAGTTATTGGGAAATCTGCCACTTTCATTGTGACTTTCAATTCGCCTGTCTTACCTGAATACGTTCTGGCTGGTTTCCTCCGACTTAGGGTTCGGCCTTATATACCTAACCCTATGCGCTGTTTCAAATGTCAGCGATTTGGCCATACTACAATGAGTTGTGGGGGTGAACCAACCTGCGGTATCTGTGGCAAGGCAGCTCATGAAGCTGGGACCAACTGCACATCTCCAGCGCTGTGTATAAACTGCTCTGGGAGCCATCCCGTCTGGAGCAGAGACTGCCCCGTCTTTGCGGAAGAACGAAAAATTCAGGAGATCAAGGTGACAAAGAGGCTACCTTATGTGGAAGCCAAAAAAGAGTATAGGGCTACAAAACCCCCTGTCTTTGCCACGTCCTATGCCTCCTTGGTGCACAACCGTGCGTCGCGAGTAGACGCTTCGACGCAGACCATGTCCAGCGTCGCAGTATCCTCCACCAATACCTGTACCTGTGTTTGTACCCGCCAGAGCACTCCCACTAACGATATCGCTATTCAGGCTGCTCCGCCTGCACCCACCGCTATTGCAGAGAAAGCTCCAGTGAAACCTTCGAAGGCCCTCCAGAAACAGAGTGCCTCTCCACTTCCCCCATCCCCAGCTTCCACAAAGAAAACGGGACCAGGGAAAGGGGCACGGCGTTTGACGTCACACCTGCCAAAGGCACCATCGGATGTCGTCATGGCATCCCTGACTGATGAGGAGGACATCGTCATGGATTTTGATACCTCTTCCCCAGAACCTGGCAGCCCCTCTGCTGCCACTCGCTCTACAAGTGCCTCACCAGCGCGGCGCAAAGACAGAGGGAAATCTAAACCGAAACGCTGATATGGCTCCCATACTTCAGTGGAATCTGAATGGAGTCAGACCTCGCCTTACAGAGTTGCGGCTGTTAGTACAGGCAAACCCCATTTGCATCTCTTTGCAAGAGACACATTTTAAAGAGACTGACACGCCTGTACTTACGGGATATAACATGTACAGGAAAGACGACCTGACTGGTAATAGGGCTCAGGGTGGGGTGGCAGTGTTCATTAAGGACACATTCCACTCCTCACCTGTGACCTTAACCATGACGCTACAAGCGGTTGCAGCTCGGATCCTGGCCCAGGTTCATGTTACAGTGTGCTCCTTGTATTTACCACCCGCTGAGCTCATTGACAGTGAAGCCCTCGCACGGCTCATTGATCAGCTACCCCGTCCCTTTCTCATTTTAGGAGACTTTAATGCTCATAATGCATTATGGGGTTCCAACAAAACCTGCCCCAGAGGCCAGATGATTGAGCAGTTGCTCAGGACTTCCGACGTCATACTGCTGAACACAGGTCAGGCCACGCATTTTAGCACCGCTTCAGGTTCGTCTTCTGCCATAGACCTGTCTATTTGTTCGCCTGTGCTTGCGGACATTGCTCAGTGGGTCGTCGACGACGACCTTCATGGCAGCGACCATTACCCTATCTGGCTCCATCTGCCAGTTGAAATGGGTCGTGTCGCACAGCCGCCGAAATGGTTGTTCCGGAAGGGAAACTGGACGCTCTACCGGCAGTTGGCTGTTTTTGAACGGTGTGAAGGCGTCCAGGATTGGGTGTATCACATTACGGCGGTGATGCACCATGCCGCTGATGTATCCATACCAAAGTCAAAGGGAACACCTGCGAGGCAGCCTGTCCCTTGGTGGAATGACGACTGTCGTACCGCCATCAGAGACAGGCGGGCGGCTTTGAGGAGATTCCGTCGGTGCCCCACTGCTGCGCATCTGACAACTTTCCAGATAGCACAGGCGCGGGCGAGGAAAATCGTTCAGGAGAGTAAACGGAGGTCTTGGCGTGAGTTCCTGAACTCCATCAATAGGTCCACATCTTCAAGCAAAGTATGGGAAGCCATTAGGAGGATCTCAAGGCGATACTCTCGACCGCCACTAGCCGCTATACGTGAGCGGGGGTGTCTCCTAACATCTCCGAGAGACATCGCCCGGGCGTTGGCAGAATCTTTTCAAACTATTACGGCCGATTCTAGCCAGGACCCCGAATTTCTGCGCTATCGGGGTACACAGGAGAGGGCTGGTTTTGATTTCCGTTCACAGAACACTGAGGAATACAACCAGCCTTTCTCTTTGTGGGAGTTGGACTCTGCACTGTCCATATCTCGGGATACCGCACCTGGTCCAGACCTGATATCGTATAGCATGCTGCAGCGGTTGGATCTGCGGTCAAAGGAAGTCCTCCTTCAACTTTTTAATGAAATTTGGAAGACAGGCGACTTTCCTAGTTCGTGGAAAGAATCGATTTTAATTCCGCTTTTAAAACCAGGGAAGGATCGGACCGAACCCAGTAGCTACCGTAGCATTAGTCTCACAAGCTGTGTCGGAAAGACATTTGAGCGTATGGTCAATAGGCGCCTGGTGTGGGTTCTCGAATCTAGATCCTTACTTACCCGCTGCCAGTGTGGATTCAGGAGGTATCATTCCACCCTAGATAACCTGATCCTACTCGAAACAGCGATACAAGATGCTTTCCTACGTAAACAACACCTTATCGGGGTTTTCTTCGACCTGGAGAAGGTGTACGATACTACCTGGAGGCATACCATTTTGCGGCAGCTTTATGAGTGGGGTTTCCGTGGGCGTTTACCCACACTCATCCGATCCTTTCTGTCAGACAGGTATTTTATGTATAAGGTTGGGAATGTCCTGTCTGACCGTTTTAAGCAGGAGAACGGTGTCCCTCAAGGAAGTGTCCTCAGTGTGACAGCTTTCGCAATTGCCATCAATAGTATTGCGTCCACAGTGCGCCGGCCCGTGCAGTGCTCCTTGTTTGTGGACGATTTCTCCATTTTCTGTGCGTCTTCCTCCGTCACAGCCGCTACACGCCAATTACAGCTGACACTCGTGCGGTTGGAGAAGTGGTCTAAGACCACGGGCTTTAAATTCTCTTTGGAGAAGACCATTTGTGTAGATTTTAACCATTCCCGTTCTCTTTTTAATCTCCCTGTTTTAAAACTAGGAGACACTGTTCTCCCCTTTATGGAAAAAGTGAAATATCTCGGGCTTATTTTTGATGAGAAGCTCACATGGTTGCCACACTTAAAGGATCTAAAGGTCCGCTGTTTCAAGGCTTTAAACGTCCTTAGATGCGTCAGTCATAGATCCTGGGGCGCTGACAGGGCACGTCTGCTCCAACTTTATAAGGCCTTTGTGCGACCTCGACTGGAATACGGATGTCAAGCTTATGGCTCTGCAAGACCTTCCTACCTCAAAATGTTGGATGTGATTCACCATGAGGGTATTAGGCTTTCAACGGGGGCTTATCGCACGAGTCCGGTTGCTAGTCTGTGTGTCGAGGCGGGAGAGCCTCCGCTGTCCATTCGGCGTCTTCTCCTCGTGGTACGGCACGCGTACAGGACCAAGTCCACTCCTCTTTCATTGGCGTCCGACACTTTTTCCCAGCCGGCACTGGCACGTCTCTTCCGCCACCGTCCTGCGGCAACAAAGCCGTTTGGCATCCGTGCAAAGGAGAGTCTCGAGTCGGTACACCTGGAGGGCATTAAGGTCCTCCACCAGGGATGGAGTAGGGGATCTCCCTGGCGACTACAAAGGCCAAGATTACTTCTTGATCTGGCTGCTTACAGGAAGTATTGTACCCCGGACCACCTTTTTAAAATTAAACTTACTGAGATTTTAGAACGCCATTCCGATTTTACTCCTGTTTACACGGATGGTTCTAAACAGGGGAATTTTATGGGCTGCTCTGCTGTGTTTCCCAATACTGTCCATCGGATAGGGCTCCCAGAGCAGTTCTCAGTTTACTATGCAGAACTGTTTGCCATTCTGCAAGCATTAGAGCATATGCGCCGACATCGTGGCACGAAATTCATCATCTGCTCCGATTCCCAAAGTGCTCTACACGCTCTTCAACAAATGTACCCAGCAGATCGGATGGTGCAAGAGGTGCAGGACGCACTCCTGCTCTTGCAACAGCAGGGTAAGGATGTTATTTTCTGCTGGGTTCCAGGGCACATAGGGATTCCTGGAAATGAACTTGCAGATGCGGCTGCCAAGGAGGCTTGCTCCATCCCACCTCCTGCTCGCTGTTCCGTCCCCTTGCAGGCCATTATGTCTTTCGTGACTCGGAAGGTCATATGTTGGTGGGAGGCTCAGTGGCTGGACGTGAGGGATAATAAGTTGCGAGCGGTGAAGGATTCTGTCCGACCGTGGCTCACCTCCTTCCGACAACGATGCGCTGAGGAAGTAGCCCTTACACGGCTTAGAATAGGACGTTGTCCTTTGACACATGGTTTTCTGTTACGTCGTGAGGAGCCACCAACGTGTCAGACATGTGGGGCACAGTTGTCGATACGGCATATTTTAACTGAGTGTGTTTTATATGCAGGTTTGGGGGAAGATTTCAGTTTCCCACCAGACCTACCCTCTCTTTTAACTAATAATGAGGCGAGTGTCACTAGAGTTTTACGTTTTTGTGTGTTGTCTGGCCTTCTTCCCAAAATATTGGGATTGAAGTCTTAATGTGCTGTCCAGTGGTTTGGTCACCCATTATTTGTAAGTGGTCACTCAGCCACCGTTACTTATTTTTCCCTGTTTGTACTGCTATTTTATTTTTAGTTTTATCTCCCTGTTTTGATGTGCTGTGTCCAATCTTGCAATTTGAACAATACCACTTCTCTCACGATTCGGCTCTGAATTGAACTTTTGGGAACGGGCGCTGATAACCTCGCTGTTGTGCGCCCTAAAACACTAATCATCATCATCATCATCATCATCTTAAGCTAACTTAAATCTACTGAGCTCAGATGCTAAACTAAAGGACGAGGCAATGCAGCAGCAAAAAATAAGTAACACAAACAGCAAGGACAAAAAAATCAAATTTGCAAAGCAAGCTACAGTAAATCTAAATTACCAAGCAATTCAACATTACAACTAATATGAGCCAATGTGCAGTAACAAGAAAAATAAATGAGTAGTAAAACTGGCTTAGCAGAGTAACACAAAGTCAAATTCAGTAACACTATGCCTGGCAAACAGCAGTAACTTATACCTAAACATGACATAGCTCAAGCAGAAAAAATAGTACACTAAAGATAACAATGCAGATAAGGGAAATGTATATTCACATCTTAATGTCTATGTAATTAAAGTGGTGCACCACAAGAAGTTATTCTACCAAAAACGTTACCAAGTACTTGAAAAGTAAATTATGTATGCAGTTCCTGTTATTAGTCCCTTCTTATTGTTCTCTCCATTCCAAGAGCTCCTTTTTCGAAGAACGTAGATCATAAAGTAATTATTTAATAGATCTGTTGACAGAAAGTGTTCACATTAGCAAATGCATTTAATTTTATTTTATGAAACCAATGCTGCAAGACAGCTGGAAACCAGATATCAAATGAAATAAGCAATTACACAAACCAAAGCATAAAAATATCATTCAATAGTCATGTGGCATTTCGTAAGTCAGTAGCTCTCAACTCTCGTAGAAAGACACTTGTCATAATCAGGTGTGCAGATGTACGAATATTTCCCATCAATTCATAAGCATTTCAGTAATTAGCACAAAGTACGAGTAATCATATGTTTTCAGGTAATGAGCGTGTAATATTTGCGATGCTTTCTACAAAGGAATGTCAATAGCGACGACAATGGCCTCCCCTTTCTTTTTTTCTACCTGTGCTTCTGACGAGGCACTCACTAATGACTTGTTCTCCCGGCGTCTGACACAGCTGTGTGCCCACGACGCATTACGTGCAGGTGGTCACTTAACTTTCTTACGGAAATATTTACGACAGCAGTTTCCGCTACAGTGACAGTCTCATATACAAAATTTCGCGGGTCGAGAATTTGCGTTGCAAATGTGTAGAAACAAAACCCTATAAATATAACAGTGTCCAAAAATTTTCGACGGCATTGTGATACATTCACGCATATACACACATTTCATAACTCTTAAAGTACGATTCTTGGTTTCCAACAACCTTTTTCACAAATCAGAGTCCCTAATCACTACCCATTATTCCATATTTCATCATAAGAAATACGTAGCATAATCAAACTCCTCATATACGGTATCATCATCTTATTAATCATAAACATACCTCAACAGTATAATACACATCGTCATCGTAATAATATCATAACATCTTAGTCAACTCTCAAAATCGTCGTAGCTTCCTCCAATAATTTCAAAACCCAAAAAAATTCTCTGCTCAAGTCAATAGTGTCATCTGCCTCAAACGTACTTTAAAAATCATGATCTCATACCAAATACATCATTCAAAGCTCTCATAGTATCACAATGGTTCCGAAAAAATATGAACAGTTTACAAAGTACAGACAAAATACTGTTTCATAAGTGTGAAGTTATCCAACTGTGTAATTACGTAAACATGTGTCACTGACGTAGTAAAAAACATGTTTATCTCTCAGTTAAATGATCAGATAGCTGTGTAATTTGTGTGTTAGAGAAATATGGTACCGATGTGTAAAGTTGTATAAGCAAATACCATATTAGCTAGGGTTCCTTGTGGTTGCCACACACATGGTACACAAAGTAAGCGTGTACCCCCCTGAGGATTAATGTAATTATACCCTCAGGTGTTATCGATTACAGCAATGGAATGAAATGTATCACGGAAAACTTTCTTTGTAATTCAAAGATCTTGAAAAATAAATGGTTTAAGTACAAAATTAATCACTGAAATGCGTGTCCTGTAGCGCTAAATGTGCATCTTGTTGTAAGATAATCTCTGTGGAAGTGTCGTAGTTATCGTCCTCCGAAAGCTAAGTTCTGCAGAAGTCAATGTACTTACCTCATAATACACAAAAGTGAAATGCTTTGCGTATAAATGTCTTAATTATTACGCTTATTGCCGTGATAAGGAAAGTACTGTGCTGTAACGTATTGTTGTGCTACGGAAAAGGCAGTCTCATTGTAGCTATATCACAAAAGGTACTACTAAAACCTGTTTTACTTTCCAGAATAATTCAGAAAAACTGTGCAGATATAAAACAGATACACCGCAAAAGCAACAATGTAAATTATGTCACACATTAGTAGTGTCGTAATATAACCGTGTAGCTGTCAAAGAAACCAAATACTAAGTCATCTTTAATCTCACAGAAATTACTTTAAATCCAGAATGTAAACCAAAATGTTGCATGAAAATCTCATTAGCAGTGCCGGTATATGTTCTAAGTATGTGAGCCTTATAGTCGTTACGTGATCGTGCAACTAACAAGCAAGAATGTACACACACAATAACACTGTGTCGTCTGTTCACAATAACAATGCATTCGTAATTTCTGTTTAAATAAGTTCTCTTGGTTCTTGACTGGATATTTAACTTCAAACATTGTTGCATGTTAACAGATTCTAAGTCTGACAAAGCATATTAGTAATGTGAAGCGAAAAATTTTATGGCAAAGACGAAGTTAAAAAGCAGATTATCTATCAATAAGTGGTTTTACATGTGAAATGTGGTGTAAACCTTTACTCTTCCTAGTACTCACAGTTTGATTTGAATGCAATTATCATGTTGTATACGTCGGTAAGGAATGCTAAAATTTTTCTCAAGGTTAGCGTGTACGCTATTTTTCCTGAGCCAGCCGGCGCAGGTGGCTGCCTGCGGTGCGAGTCATTGTCTGTTTCTTTGTTGGCGCGCGCCGTTATTGGGATTTGGAGACCTAACTTCTACAAATTCACCGTGACGAGAGGGCCCTGCCCTGTTTAAATCCCGCCAGTTCTGATGCAATTCAGGTCTGTCGTTACGATCACATCATCTGTCGTTATGTCGGTAGTTCCTGTAATTTCTTTCTTGTCGGTTAAGTGGTGGAGAATTTCTCCCTGAATCGTAACTGCACGCTGGACCGTTGCGTCTAAAGTTATTCTGTCTCCCTTGATAATAATTATTTTGGTTCCCAAATTGTCTGTTTCTCTGATTGTCTCTGTGATAGTCACTACCGCGGAGAGGTGATCTTTCCCTGTAATTATTACTACTCTGCCAACGGTTGTAATACGGGTGGTGTCTGTTTCGGTCACGATTTGTGTTGTGAGAATAGCCTTGTCGCATCCAGTTATTATTTCTTTCATCGCGGAATTGCGACTGATGTGATTTGTAATTGTTGTGCTCCTGCGTTCCGCGATTGTCAGTGTCACTTTCCAGTTCTTGTAACAGTCCCTGAAAAGCTTCAATGTCGTCTTTGCAACGTCCTGCCAAAATAATATGTCGTAAATGTTCAGGTAATTTGATTAAGCAAATGCGGATGAGTTCTGAGGGGCTGTATGGGTTTGACAGGTACTGATTCTTGTGCAACATGTCTTCAAAATATTTCACAAGACTGGAGAATTCAGATTGTTCGAAATGTTTCATCTTTATGATGCCATGTTTTACTCGGTCTTGTGTAGCTTGAGACCAATATGCTGAGAGGAAGGCATGGTAAAATTCTCCTTCACTGTGACAATCGTGAATGGCCGATCGCATTCTTACAGCTGGTTCATTCTCTAAATAGCTACACATAAATTCTAACCTGTGCTCCAATGACCAGTTGGGAGGAAAACAATGAGAGAATTGATGGAGCCACGCTTGTGGATGAATGTCGTTGGCAGAATTCTTAAACGTTTTGAATTTACGTGTAGTAATGAACAGCTTATAGTCAAAATCATCATGTCGGCGAGTCGCATGCCGGTCATTGTTACGTCGCTTCGGCGGTTCCAACTCAAAATTCGGTGCACATTGCCAATTTCTTTCATAACTTCCGAAATGCCCTATGTTATTATTTTGTGGCTGTTCCGTATTTCTATGTCCCTCTTCCCATATTGGGGCGCGAGTGTCCTCTGAAATACGTAATTCTTGTATTACCTGTGTTAGCTGATCTTGTACTTCCCGGATTTCTCTTTGGTGTTGCGTATCAATTTGATTCAGATTTTGTTTCAGTTTCCTAATTTGTTCGCTCTCTTCTGCGTTATTAAAGACTACCGGTTTTGTGTCATTCAGATTATCATCTACCTTCGTAGATAAATTATTTAGCTGATCCGAAAGTTCAACTACTTTCTCTGATAATGAACTAATTTCCTCCATGTGTCTTTCTACTGTGTCCTTTAAGTTTTCCTGAGTTTTTGCAAGTTGCGTAACCGAATCGGTAGATGCAACTGACTCAATTTTAGCTTGCAAGGTCTCATGATTTTCATGAACAATAATTTGCAGTTCTTTTATGGCTGCTTCGTGATTCTGTAATGCATTTTCATGCCGCGAAAAAATAGGTTGAAAATGCTCACAAATTTGTGTTTTTACGTCGTTACAGACTTTTTGACATTTCGATTCGATTTTATGTAACTCAGTAGTTAAATATTCACGTGTTTGTTCAAGTGTGGTGTCTAACTTTTGAAGATTTTGTTCCATTGTGTCTAACTTTTGAAGCTTTTGTCCCATTTGTTTCATTAACTGTAATAACAATGCACTGGTGTCTGAAACATGTTCCTCAGTGCTTTTCGGCAGTGAATTTGCACTGGAAACATTCACATTTTGACAAGCGGAAAACGTGTCTTGACTCGTTTGGGAAAACGATGAGGACGCAAAACCTGAATCTACAGTATTTGCAAAATTGTGTCCTGTCATTTCGGATTCCTGAGGCGAGCTGTTGCCGACCGATCGATCGATAATGCTTCCCTCTTCACTAATTGTTTCACTGTCCACGCCATTGTTTGCCGCCCGCTCCATTTCCCTATGCACAATTACCAAATTACTACTTTGAACATCAGTTAATTCATTACTCGGTGGCGCTAACACACTGCTTTCATTTTCACTGTCATTTCTCAGTTTACTTTGGAGCCTAGTATTACGTTTTTCACACGCCATTATTGTCACAGTATTTCACACGACAACACAGAAAAACACAATTTGAAGATCAAAAATAAGAGAACACATTAACATAGCACTGAAAATAATATCTAGTTAATTGCAGCTGCGAAATACTTGGTGCAAGTCTACATGCATGCCACAACTGTTTTACTGTGCAACAATGAAAAACCACAACTACCAAGGAGATTCTCTCTACAATTACGCAGTAGCAATAAACAAAATCTACACTAATTACACAAACTACAAAAAAAAAAAATCAGAAGATTTCAGTGAGGTATCCTCGGCTAAGGGTCGACATATGAAACTTCCCCTTTGAACAATTTATACAAGACTGTGCTTAAACTGACACACAATGTTTTTAGCGCAACGCAATCTGACTTTCAAAATTCCCTACTAAAGAATGGCCCTGACTAACATTAAACTATACCTTTCACAAATCACTTACCTCACAAAAATCTTCGCTGGTCAAGCTACTGCAATACAGTGAGCGCCACTACTGCCAGCTAAATAAAAGATTCAAACTATGGAAGGCACTAACTACTGATAGGGATAGTTAGCAAATGAAAGATATTAATAGAGAACAAACAATATATTTACCTTGATATCATCATATATAAATATAGCAGTTCATGACAAATTTCAAAACTCCGCCATCTCTCTCCCCACATCCACCACTGCTGGCGGCTCACCTCCAACTGCGCAACGCTACGCGCTGTTCACATCCAGCTGCCGCTGCCCAACACTACAATGGCGAGTATTACAACAATGCAAAGCAGCCACAGACTGCACACAGCACAGCCAGTGATTTTCATACAGAGGTGGCGTTACCAATAAAAAAACCTAACCAGCCTACTTACAAGCCTTCTTTTATGATTCTTAAACCAAGTATTAGCAATGATTAAGTTATGCTCTGCGCAAAATTCTACCAGGCGGCTTCCTCTTTCGTTTCTTAGCCCCAATCAATATTCACCTACTATGTTTCCTTCTCTCCCTTTTCCTACTGATGAATTCCAGTCACCCATGACTATTAAATTTTCGTCTCCCTTCACTACCTGAATAATTTCTTTTATCTCATCATACATTTCATCAATTTCTTCGTCATCTGCAGAGCTAGTTGGCATATAAACTTGTACTACTGTAGTAGGTGTGGGCTTCGTATCTACCTTGGCCACAATAATGCGTTCACTATGCTGTTTGTAGTAGCTTACCCGTACACCTATTTTTTTATTCATTATAAAACCTACTCCTGCATTACCCGTATTTGATTTTGTATTTATAACCCTGTACTCACCTGACCAGAAGTCTTGTTCCTCCTGCCACCGAACTTCACTAATTCCCACTATATCTAACTTTAACCTATCCATTTCCCTTTTTAAATTTTCTAACCTACCTGCCCGATTAAGGGATCTGACATTCCACGCTCCGATCCGTAGAACGCCAGTTTTCTTTCTCCTGATAACAACGTCCTCCTGAGTAGTCCCCGCCCGGAGATCCGAATGGGGGACTATTTTATCTCCGGAATATTTTACGCAGGAGAACGCCATCATCATTTAATCATACAGTAAAGCTGCATGCCCTCGGGAAAAATTACGGCTGTAGTTTCCCCTTCCTTTCAGCCGTTCGCAGTACCAGAACAGCAAGGCCATTTTGGTTAATGTTACAAGGCCGGGTCAGTCAATCATCCAGACTGTTGCCCCTGCAACTACTGAAAAGGCTGCTGCCCCTCTTCAGGAACCACACGTTTGTCTGTCCTCTCAACAGATACCCCTCCGTTGTGGTTGCACCTACGGTACGGCCATCTGTATCGCTGAGGCACGCAAGCCTCCCCACCAACGGCAAGGTCCATGGTTCATGGGGGGGGGTCTTTATTTTTAACAGCCATAAAATAAAAGCCCACTGAAGACGCTCCAACTGCAATGAAACATGCCTGGGATAAAGAACAAAGTTGCGTTTTGCTAAAGGCAGACCACATCCAGAAACATATGTACTGTGATTTCTTCTTTATTAAATTAACTTGTTGTTATAATTTATGGTAAGTTTAACCGGTTGATCCTTTTAGTAATTCTTATAGTAATATTCTTGTTGTAATATGTAAGGTTTGGTTGGGGCTTGGGACCACGCGCGCGTTGTGCGTCTTGTGTTGGTCTGAGCTTCTTCATATGTTCTGTGATTATTATGCATGAACTATACTTTACTCTCGGCTTTACGAGCCGTTGGTATCGTTTGGAGACGCTGCCCCGGGGTGTCATCTATTACCCAGCGGTTCATCGGGCGCAGCCCGTCCGCGTTGGCTGTGTGGGTGCGCGCGGGCGGCGCGCCGCTTCCCGTCTATAACCGTAGCCTCTGAGACGTTGCGGCCTCCTTCCTGGCTTGCCACGGCATCCTCAAATCTATATGTTGAAATGTGTGTGAATTCCTATAGGACCAAACTGCTGAGGTTCGTCGGTCGCTAGACTTACACACTACTTGAACTAACTTACGCGAAGGACAACACACACACATCCATGCCCGAGGCGGCACTCCTCATAAGTTGTGTCTGTCTCGTAGCAATCCGGCGTTAATTTAACCAGTAGTGCCCGCTATTCTAAACCGTCTTATTCAGACATGGCCTGCCTTACCTGCCAGTTCCATGTTTCCTTATTTGAAGTTTGGTTTTAACGCAATTATTTTAATATAGGTGTAATACTCAATTGTTAAATAGTATTTTACTATGTTTCCACATCATTATCTTGATGACGCCCAAGGGTCTTGTCTGAATGATGAAATAATGACTCTTTGTTTTGAACCAGGCTTGTGTAATTTTATGTTCTTGTAAGTTATATTCTTTAATGTCAAGCACCCCATTTGGCCATCCAAATTTAGGAATTGTAATCTTTAGTATCATTGCTGTCATTGTTTGCCCAGAGCTAAGCGCGTGTTTGAGTTTTATTCGATTGTACTGTTTGTTTGTTAGTCCTTCCTAAATTGGGGCATTTTATTCGTTTAAGTTAGCTGTTTAATCATCAACTGGCTCAGTTGAAGAAATTTTGGAGTAATTCCTTGAATCATTTGTATTTTATTAGTGCTTTTGGTATCTGCGCAATACAAAAATTGACTTTTCTGAAGTAACAAATGACTTGTGATAAATGGCCTGCACCTTCCCCACGCCCGTTAGTTATTTCCTTATCCTCGGGCGTCCACTGACATTTCAGATGCTGATAACAACTAATGGTTATTACCAATACGAAAAATCGTATAAGACGTTAAATCGACCGTATCCCACTTTATGACGCGAGAGAAGAAGGGGGGAAGGAACATTACGATTTAATGTCCCGTCGACAACGAAGTCATTAGAACGGAGCATAAGCTCGGATCCCTTTTTAGAGGATGGCGAAAGAAATAGGGCGAGCGCTTACGAAGGAATCATCCTGGCATAGAGTGATTTACGGATATCACGAAAAATCTAAATTTGGATAGTCGGACGCGGATTTGAGCCGTCATCCTCCCAAACGCGAGTCCAGTGTTGTAACCAAGAAGGGGCAGATACACAATGCGACAAACAACGAGAGTAGAACGGGAGGGTCGTCCAGGGTTTGTTCAGCAGCAAGTGGACGATTTACCGTGTGACCAACGAACCAAAAGTGTCATTCTGCTGGGTCTTTGCGTGGGCTTCAGGGTGCCTGCAAAACATTGATTTTTCGTGTTAATTTTTTGTGCTGATTTTATTGCTAGTTTATATATGGTGAACGTATTTGCAGCTGTACTGTTGATTACGGGTTCCATAAACCAAATACATCAAGTAGTGCGTTAGCAGGCGATAGTGATATATTTCCGAGCATACAAATTTTTCTCGAGAGTCAGAAGCAGAAATAGTGGTCAGACATGGGGTACACCCCAGCATTACCATTTAGCAGGGTAGGCAACGACTGGAGTGTTTGATGAAAGACAGAGTCACTGCCCACTCCAAAAAGTACCCTACGTCTCTGTGCAGCCTCTTTCGTACTTGCACGCTACTACAGCAGGTAGATTCATGTTAATCAGCTCATGTTGCCATTTTTCTTTCCCGTCAGCACTTTACGTAACACTTCTACGAATTCTGTGTAGTGAACAGCTGAACAATAGGATAGATAAAACTTCCTGGCAGATTAATACTGTGTGCCGGACCGAGACTCGAACTTGTGACCTTTGCCTCTCACGGGCAAGTGCTCTACCGACTGAGTTACCCAGAGCTTTACTTCCGGCAGTACCTCGTCTCCTGTGAAGTTTGGAAGGTAGGAGGCGAGGTACTGCAAGAATTGAAGCTGTGAGGACTGGTCGGCAGTCGTGATTGGATAGCTCAGTTGGTGTTGCATGGAGGGTCGTGAGTTCAAAACTCAACTGAACTGAAACGTTTTAATTTCTGACGGCACGGTAGCTCAGCGTGTTCGGTCAGAGAGGCGGTAGCCCTCCGTAACAAAAAAACTGAGTAAAGGAGTCAACGATCAACTTGAACGGATGTCATGTAACGTCCGCCCAGACCAAACGCAACGAACAACACCGAAAAAAAAAAGTCGGTAGAGCACTTGCAAGCGAAAGGCAAAGGTCCTGAGTTCGAGTCTCGGTCCGACACACAGTTTTAATATGCCAGGAAGTTTCGCATCAGCGCACACTCCGCTGCAGGGTAAAAGTTTCATTCTGAAATACGAGAGATGACTGTCTGATTTAACTCGGGTCGTTGTCACAACCTTAGTGGAGGGGAGCTAGATCCGGACTGGAACCTTGTTGATGCAAGAAATTTTCTTCACCGTTATTTGGCCTATGAGCGAAGCAGAGTTTCTGAACTAAAATTCGTGATCAAACCCGTATGCCAAGTCTTGGTTATATTCTCCACTGTACCCCAAGTTTCCCACACTATTGATGGTGATCTATACGAGGGCTGTAGGAGTACCTGATATACTCGTCAAGCCTCTTAATGTCATTCACAGGCGTAGGTGATGTGCAGTCACTAAAATCTCTTATAATTTGCGGGTTTCCTTATCTTGGCATGGGCCGAAAAGTATATATACTTTCTGTTCTCTGTCTGATAAATGTTAATACTTACACACAACAAATTTTGTATGTCAGTCCACATTAGTGAGTCGGACTGCGTTTACTGATGTAATCTGACTGCAAAAAATGTTTCTTAGAGATTCTCTGACAGGCAAAAAAACACTGACATTCACGAGCCTAGAAAGGGCGTCGTCTTCATCTGACGAACTATGCTGTCAGCCTTTCAATAAAACTCAGTTCTTTGTCACCTTAATAGAAGGTTGAGCTTCGATGGAGTGTATCGATCCTTCCTTGACGTAAATTTGTAGGCAAATTATTTATTGAAATAAGAGATATCTACACTCACTCCTTTTGTATTAGCACTTGTAGTTTCGACTGTTATATTACGACACTAATTGTTACCATATACTGTTATAACCTATTACACGCAGGCCACGGTGGCCGAGCGGTTCTAGGCGCTTCAGTCCGGAACCACGCGGCTCCTACGGTCGCAGGTTCTAATCCTGCCTCGGGCATGGATGTGTGTGATGTCCTTAGGTTAGTTACGTTAAGTAGTTCAAAGTTTAGCGGACTGATGACCTCAGATGTTAAGTCCCGTGGCGCTTAGAGCCATTTGAACCTATTACACCACGTGTTTTCATTATGTTCCACTTCGTAAAAAAAAAAAAAAAAAAAAAAAAAAAAAAAAACGAAAAAAAAGAAAACCTTGCTCGAGTACTTTTATATACAGAATTTAGCACTATCGCTCTTAGAATTCTGTCTGAAAAACTGTTAATATCTCACAAATTCTTCACATAATGCGACCTCACTTGTTGGTATTCACCCACGACTTCCAGCTCCAGTCTACCCATTTCTCAGGTCAACCCCTAACTATCCTCAACATCTCTACGGTCAACACGGCCCTCCTCGACTAATGCCAGTGAGTAGCGTCCCTGCATAATTTGTGATGACTGCACGTGCTGTAACATAAGTCTTCAACCGATTTGCCGATGAATGCATACTGCCTCAACATTTGCGATTTTTGAGTGGTGCTTTCTTCTAATCAGACTGCTTCATACTCTGGGGTTTGAGCTCTGGGCTAATTTAGATGTTACTTTACGTATGCAATGTTTGACAGTTTTTCAATAAATCGGCTGTAAGAAGATATCTGAGGTTTCTAGAGATATGGTCATCGTACGCTCTTTTCTTCGCTCAGTAACTATACAGTGCTATACGAACAACACGCTGCACAAGCAATCGTCACAGTTATTCACGTGCTACAGGTTCAAACCTGAAACTTCGTAATACGTCAAAGGAAGACCACGAAAATTATAAACCACCCTCTTTCTGTGTGACACAGGGGCTGTACATTACTCACGTTTTCTCGGCAGAATTAGCGAGGTAGTAAGTTTCTTAAGTTCGGCTCCCAACAACCTCATTCCTTAATGTAGAAAAAATTGGCCTTAACCACTGATAAGCCAAAGCATTATGACCGTTGTCGGAAGCGAGTCTGAATGCCACCTGGTGACATTCGGACTAGCTTCGGACAACGGTCATAATGCTTTGGCTTATCAATGTCTTACGCCAGTTTTACGTTAGTGGAAGGAATGGAGCGCGTGAAGCGCTAAAGACAGTATATGAACGGAGCAAAGAGAATTGGAGAATCATTCTAGCAAAAATACGGTCCGAAAATGAGAAAATATATCGACGTAAGCGACTTGGACAAAGGGCAGATTGTCATGCCCAAGTTCAACGCGACGAGCATGTGAGAAAAAGTGAACCTGGTCGGCTGTTCGCTCACTACTGCGGTGAGCATCCATGAGACGTGGTTGAAGCACGGTGAAACCAGGGGTAGGCGTGCGACTGCTACGGTCGCAGGTTCGAATCCTGCCTCGGGCATGGATGTGTGTGATGTCCTTAGTTTAATTAGGTTTAGGTAGTTCTAAGTTCTAGGGGACTGATGACCACAGCAGTTGAGTCCCATAGTGCTCAGAGCCAGCCAGGGGTAGGCGGCAATGTCTTGGACGTACACGCCTTATCAAAGGAGATTGAGGCACGAGTGCTTCATAACATATCGTTCAGCGAACATTCTTGGACATGGGGCTTCTTGGCATACTACCCCTACGTGTTCCCATGTTGTCCTGAGTAAATCGCCCATTACGGTTCCAGTGGGCACGGGATCATCGATGTTGAGCCATGGATCAATGAGAACGTATATTCTGTTAGGATGAACGACGATGGTGGATGATCACATCTGGATACGCTGCCACCTAGGTGAACAGCTGTTCAGAACATGCAGTCAGTGAGTGCAATATTATCCTACCTGCAACGGGTTATCTGGGCTTCTGTGGGACGTGTAATAAGCGAAGGTACCATGACAACTGTGAATTACGTGATCATTGTTGTGGACCACATCGAACTCTTCATATCTGATGTCTTCTCCAATGGTGAAGACGTCTTCCTGCAGGATAACTTGAGATCTACATATCGTTTATTTTATTTGGCATTAATTCCACTCCCCATTAATAACGTAAATTCCCAAATCAACAGGAACCGGGGATATACTTATCTTGGAGTCGTTTGTTGTTCAGGGTTGCAGGACTACGGCTTCATAGTCTTACGTGAAACGATCATTTAGGTGAATAATTTATATGAAACAATGGATGAGGAAGTAAAGGTAAAGGATGAGCGGAAAATCGTGACATCCAGCCGCACGAACAGTGTGAAAATATAACGGCGAAAGTTGAAACATTGTGCCAGGACCAGGATTCGAACCTGGGTGCTTCCATTCTCTAGCACAGTTGTATTAACCGCCCCAGCCAGCCTCACGAGCTTTGCCTCCACCATGGGCCCACGGTGGGGCAAGGTGGGGCACTTGCTCCACTCTAACTGGTAGCTAAAAATTTGAACGCAGTTCGTAAAAAATATTTATTTAGCAAAATTCATAACAAGAAATTTGTTTGTTAATGAACAATATTCAAACTTTCCGCGCAAAATGATGCAACTTCGATCATGCGTTGTCGACATGCCCTGTCCGCACGCAGACGGCTCCGCTCCACGTCCGACAAGTAATTTGTGAAAATTTAAAGTCCATCGAATAATTAACAGGGATCGATTGCCATTGTTTCTCAAGTTTCAGTTGTTTTATACGATCTTAGCCACGCGGGGTAGCCGTGCGGTCTGAAGCGCCTTGTCACAGGCCGTGCGGCTCCCCCAGTAGGAGGTTAGAGTCCTCTCTCGGGCATGGGTGTGTGTGTTGTACATAGCGTAAGTTACTTTAACTTAGATTAAATAGTGTGTAAGCTTAGGGACCGATTACCTCTGCAGTTTGCTCCCATAAGACCTTACCACAAACATGAACTTCGTCCTTGCGAGTAAATAGTGATATACCTACTCACTTCAAAGTTACACTCGTGGAAATGGAAAAAAGAACACATTGACACCGGTGTGTCAGACCCACCATACTTGCTCCGGACACTGCGAGAGGGCTGTACAAGCAATGATCACACGCACGGCACAGCGGACACACCAGGAACCGCGGTGTTGGCCGTCGAATGGCGCTAGCTGCGCAGCATTTGTGCACCGCCGCCGTCAGTGTCAGCCAGTTTGCCGTGGCATACGGAGCTCCATCGCAGTCTTTAACACTGGTAGCATGCCGCGACAGCGTGGACGTCAACCGTATGTGCAGTTGACGGACTTTGAGCGAGGGCGTATAGTGGGCATGCGGGAGGCCGGGTGGACGTACCGCCGAATTGCTCAACACGTGGGGCGTGAGGTCTCCACAGTACATCGATGTTGTCGCCAGTGGTCGGCGGAAGGTGCACGTGCCCGTCGACCTGGGACCGGACCGCAGCGACGCACGGATGCACGCCAAGACCGTAGGATCCTACGCAGTGCCGTAGGGGACCGCACCGCCACTTCCCAGCAAATTGGGGACACTGTTGCTCCTGGGGTATCGGCGAGGACCATTCGCAACCGTCTCCATGAAGCTGGGCTACGGTCCCGTACACCGTTAGGCCGTCTTCCGCTCACGCCCCAACATCGTGCAGCCCGCCTCCAGTGGTGTCGCGACAGGCGTGAATGGAGGGACGAATGGAGACGTGTCGTCTTCAGCGATGAGAGTCGCTTCTGCCTTGGTGCCAATGATGGTCGTATGCGTGTTTGGCGCCGTGCAGGTGAGCGCCACAATCAGGACTGCATACGACCGAGGCACACAGGGCCAACACCCGGCATCATGGTGTGGGGAGCGATCTCCTACACTGGCCGTACACCACTGGTGATCGTCGAGGGGACACTGAATAGTGCACGGTACATCCAAACCGTCATCGAACCCATCGTTCTACCATTCCTAGACCGGCAAGGGAACTTGCTGTTCCAACAGGACAATGCACGTCCGCATGTATCCCGTGCCACCCAACGTGCTCTAGAAGGTGTAAGTCAACTACCCTGGCCAGCAAGATCTCCGGATCTGTCCCCCATTGAGCATGTTTGGGACTGGATGAAGCGTCGTCTCACGCGGTCTGCACGTCCAGCACGAACGCTGGTCCAACTGAGGCGCCAGGTGGAAATGGCATGGCAAGCCGTTCCACAGGACTACATCCAGCATCTCTACGATCGTCTCCATGGGAGAATAGCAGCCTGCATTGCTGCGAAAGGTGGATATACACTGTACTAGTGCCGACATTGTGCATGCTCTGTTGCCTGTGTCTATGTGCCTGTGGTTCTGTCAGTGTGATCATGTGATGTATCTGACCCCAGGAATGTGTCAATAAAGTTTTCCCTTCCTGGGACAATGAATTCACGGTGTTCTTATTTCAATTTCCAGGAGTGCATTTTGAAGTAAGTTGCTATAAGTTGGCTACATGAAATGGATATAAGAAACTATTTTAGCACAGCAAAAAGTATGTACATACTTACATTAATGTAAGTTCTATAATGTTTTCATTAATTATGTAACGTAACTTAAGTCTTTCACTTTTGTTTGGTTTGGACTACTTGGGGGAAACTAGGTGGGTAGGTAACATACCTACTTATGAAGCTTTATAAGGAGACCTGGGTAAATTGAACTTCTCTCAATTAAACGTCTATTTATTTTTTGTCAGCAACAAAATTTTTTGTGTCCAAAGTATATCTGATCGTGTTATTTTATGAAGATGCCTGAATACTGAACGGATTATGATGAAACTTTACAGTAATATAGCTTATACATCGAAATAACACAAACGGTACCTCTTACTGTGAGAAGATATTCATTCCCATGGGAAAATCGAATAACGCGAGAGAAAAAATGGTTCAAATGGCTCTGAGCACTAAGGGGCTTAACTTCTGAGGTCATCAGTCCCCTAGAACTTAGAACTACTTAAACCTAACTAACCTAAGGACATCACACACATCCATGCCCGAGGCACGATTCGAACCTGCGACCGTAGCGGTCGCGCGGTTCCAGACAGTAGCGCCTAGAACCGCTCGGCCAAACGCGGGAGAAGTTGCGGGGTGTAAACCTAGTAATGCCTACATTCTATCATGATCAAATACGTATTCTCTAAGCCATTTTTACTTATCGGATTATTTTTTAAGTAGTTGTTTTCTAATACTTTGCTTTACTTCGAATCCTGTGTTTCCAACACAAACCTGCTCTATTTTTATTATCTACTAACGGCATTACTTGATTATTTAAAAATGTCGGGTGGTTATTTTTTTTTATTGTTTTGGAATTATATTTGATGTTACCAGTTCGAAAATAAAATAGTAAAAGTATTATTTAGCCTGCCCTAGATTTCAATTAATTGTTCTTGTTGTGGTCTTCAGTCCTGAGACTGGTTTGATGCAGCTCTCCATGCTACTCTATCCTGTGCAAGCGTTCTTCATCTCCCAGTACTTACTGCAACCTACATCCTTCTGAATCTGCTTAGTGTATTCATCTCTTGGTCTCCCTCTACGATTTTTACTCTCCACGCTGCCCTCCAATGCTAAATTTGTGATCCCTTGATGCCTCAGAACATGTCCTACCAACCGGTCCCTTCTTGTTGTCAAGTTGTGCCACAAACTCCTCTGCTCCCCAATTCTATTCAATACCACCTCATTAGTTATGTGATCTACCCACCTAATCTTCAACATTCTTCTGTATTCAATTAATTATACCTACCTAATATTTTTTAGCCAAACAGAGTAAGAAGAGGAAACAACCAGATCGTAGTAGTGGTGAAAGTGATAGAAGCGGAGAAGAAGTGAAGTAAAAGAACGTAGCAACAACTAACGATGGCCCCAATAGTAGCATCAGCGTACCAGTTCCTGTTTCCTTGCATCTGTGTCAAGTGAACTTATGCTGCCTTCTGGATTTGGTGCACAGAATCAAATGTACTGTCACCCTGACGGGGGTCAATGGCTATGTCTTTCGTATAACATAATGTCATCTAAAAACTTGAAATTTTAAAACTAGTGGATTCCACCTCCGAATTATGACTTTGCTAAGGACACAGTAAAGTTAGAAAGAAAATTTAAGTACAGTTTTTTGGCAGAATATGCTCCTTGGCTGGCATATTGCCATAAATTAAAGGGCGCGATGTGTATTTTTTGTATGTTGTTTCCAGCAGCATTAACAAAAATGCAAAGTTTGTTCATGGTGAGGCGTTTCAGTGGCTGTACAGGTATGGGGGAGTTTGCAAAAGCTCACGCAGCATCTCAAAGCCACAAATCATCAGCTAAAGCTGCGAAATGCGTTGCTGAAAATAGGACAGTCGATGTACAGTTAATTTCTTTCATCAAGAAGAAATAGAAGCCAACAAGAAAATCATTGAATCAATCATATCGACTGTGATATTCTGTGGTACTCATGGCCTGTCTCTAAGGAGCAAAGAATAACATGAAATTTTTTTGAAGACATTATAAAACTTAAAATTGGATCTGATAACCAAATTATAAAAGAACACACAGAAAACTGTGAAAAAATGCTACGTATACTTCACCAAATATTCCGAATGAAATAATCAATATATGCAGAGATGTCATTAGAGACGATATCATTGATAACGTAAAGCACGCACTTGCCAATACGAGAGCTTTGACATATCAGAAAAAGAGCAACTCCGCATTGTTGTTAGGTTTCTTGACGAGGAAAAGATAGCAGTTCGTGAAGAATTTTTTTGGTTTTTTGTTTTATGGTTCAAATCAAATGGCTCTGAGCACTATGGGACTTAACATCTGTGGTCATCAGTCCCCTAGAACTTAGAACTACTTAAACCTAACTAACCTAAGGACATCACACACATCCATGCCCGAGGCAGGATTCGAACCTGCGACCGTAGCAGTCGCGCGGTTCCGGACTGAGTGCCTAGAACCGCTAGACCACCGCGGCCGGCTTTTGTTTTATGGAATTGACTTCCATGGATACGAAATCTATAGCCTCTGTCATCGACGATTCTATAGTTAGGTGTGGTTCCCGAAAATTGCGTAGGACGAGGGTATGATGGATGTTCGACCGTGTCAGGAAAGGATGGTGGTGTTCAGAAACCTAAGCTGCGCCAACGGCGGACTGAACACAGTTGTGCATGACTTAAACCAAATACCGGTAATACGAAATGCAGTTACCACAAGGAAAGAAATAATAAATTTCTTCCGAGAGTCGGCCCTTTGTCGAAAATGCGTGCCAAATACTCCAATGCACCAGATGGTCACTGAAACATAAATGAATCAGAATTTTTGAAGAGAATTATGTCCAAGTGGTCAAGGCGCCTTTGACACTGTAAAAAGACAGTAGCAACGCAAACATAAAATCTGCATGTCAGTTGCATTGCGCCGCTACAAATCCTGAATTTATTGTTAGTGTTTGCCTTATAGCAAAATATTCTGCACTGCTGCAACCAACAGTAAATACTCTGCAGTCACAAAGTATGGACATTCTTCAGTGTGCAAACCGTATCAGAAGAATAACTGCCACGTTGAGGAAACTCCGTGAAAGTATCGATGTTCGAAGCGAGAGTTTAACAGCCGGAGCAGGGACAATCGCCAACGATCTTGAGATTGATTTTAGAATACTACGGATCACAAATCGACAGGCACATCGTGCAACTCTTCCGGCACAGACTGCTAGCGAGTTTTGGAAGAGATCGCCAGTGATTTTCTACTTAGATTCTTTGATTGTGTCTCTAGAGCAATGTTTTTCCGAGAATAATTTACTTGCGTACTCATTGCTTACACTGCATCCGGTTTTCTTAGTGAGAATGAAATGTGATACAATATCTGCAAACAAAAATAGGTAGCACAGAGGGAAATGAAAGAGATGGGACTTGCTACGCTAGTTAAAGAAATACAATAGCTATAAAAGAGGCGCTTCACATTTCACTGAAGTTGTTCTGCACAACACGTACCATCGAAAGACCGTTCAGTATGTTACGAAGAGTCAAGACTTGGTTACGTTCCACAATGAGGAAAAACCGTCTTGTCGGCCCCTGTATGACGAGTGTACTTAGAAAGAGGGTCCTAGAAGCATAAAATAAATTTGAAACTGAATTCTTAACCAGATATTGCCACAAACCTAGCAGGTTATTGTCGAAGTAAATTTAGTTAATACATCAAATGAAAAAATATTTTTTAAATTCCAACTAATTATTGAGAGTTTTCTTATTTTTTCCCCAGCCCTAAGTAAATGTTAGGTACGCCCATGTCCTGCTCCACAAATTCTCTACTTATCGCCTGCTGCAATGCAGTGTCCCTCGTCCATTAACCCCTACTTGCGAATTATTGATTCACTTAGGAGTTCGATCGACACTAGTGCTTCCACACTGTAACAAACATCAAGGAACTGTCGAATTCATATAGAAATGCGTGTATATGATTTACGTCTTTTCTGTCGGATATCTCCGACATTGCACTGAGGGACTAGAGTATCTTGCTGCCTCAGTGAATCAATGTTGGTACCATCGTCGTAGGCAAAAACAATCCAGAACCGTGTTGTAAATATGCGCACGTCTATCTGCTGAAGCGTATGCCAAGATGCTCACTGCAACTGCCCGTCCAAGTACTGCTGACAAAAAAGCTCCATCGTCGTCGCTGGATGTTCAATCTTATTTTCTTCTTTCCCAATGAGGTGAGGCTGTTACTTTTATTCTAACAGCTGGTGACGTCATTCACTTGGCGTCAGACAAGCCCTACGTCCGAATTATAACGTGTTTTATGACACAAATGAACAAATTACCGTTGCTGGTCGCACGCAAATTGTATTCTTAATGGTTTGACTGAACCAGGTTGAAAGGGGGAAAACCAAAAAGCACTAGAAAAATTCCAAAAAACATATCAAACAAAATACTATCGTGAAGCACATCAAACGATTCTGACTAAGCAAAGGGTTACAAAATCGTAGTTAGATATCGTCTTGGGAAAGTAATATTTATGAGGTATTTTGAATTCCTGCTTCAACCAAAAAAGGTTTCCTAAAAAAGTTGTCGAAATTAGCATGAACAATGTTTTCATATCAAGCCTTGCAAGATTAGTTCAAGGATGCTATACTCCACAAAATCTATTGCGTCATTGAGAATAAGAGATTACTCTGACTTCGGATAACGTTAGTGAAGCACAGGATGATTTCCGAAACACAGACGGAATATGAAAACCTGAAAATTACGAAAAAAGTGGACGGATAAGTCATTTAATGTAAAAACCGAAGGTATCTCTCATGGAGCATCGGAACGAACTTTTATTACTCAGAAATTAGGATATGATTGAAAAATCGCTTTCCATGTTGTTGTTGTTGTGGTCTTGTTGTTGTGGTCTTCAGTCCTGAGACTGGTTTGATGCAGGTCTCCATGCTACTCTGTCCTGTGCAAACTTCTTCATCTCCCAGTACCTATTGCAACCTACATACTTCTGAATCTGCTTGGTGTATTCATCTCTTGGTCTCCCTCTACGATTTTTACCCTCCACGCTGCCCTCCAATACTAAATTGGTGATCCCTTGATGCCTCAGAACATGTCCTACCAACAGATCCCTTCTTCTAGTCAAGTTGTGCCACAAACTTCTCTTCTCCCCAATCCTATTCAGTACCTCCTCATTAGTTATGTGATCTACCAATTTAATCTTCAGCATTTTTCTGTAGCACCACATTTCAAAAGCTTCTATTCCCTTCTTGTCCAAACTATTTATCGTCCATGTTTCACCTCCATACATGGCTACACTCCATACAAACACTTTCAGAAACGACTTCCTGACACTTAAATCTATACTCGATGTTAACAAATTTCTCTTCTTCAGAAACGCTTTCCTTGCCATTGCCAGTCTACATTTAATATCCTCTCTACTTCGACCATCATCAGTTATTTTGCTCCCCAAATAGCAAAACTCCTTTGCTACTTTTAAGTGCCTCATTTCCATGTAAACCAACCGATTTCGTATCGAACGGCTGGTCGAAATCTATCTCGAATTTATCAAAAGCGCGGTGAGTTGGATAGAATTACATCACAGACTGTCAGAGTCTCAGTGCCAGAATAGTACTACAGTGGTTTCGGGAACATGATAGCGAACTCACGTTGATGGCTTTGCCACCATATTCGCCAGATGTGAATCCAGTGGAGATACATGGGACGCTTTCGATCGGCAGCTCTGAGCCCACAGTCCTCTGGTCTGTCTTTTACGGGAATTTAGTGACCTGTGCGTTGAAATCTGGCGCTACATACGTCGGAAACGTAGCGTGAACTTGTCGAATTCGTGCCACGCAGAACGAAGGTGACCGAAGATGCTATTGAGCAGGTGGTGGTAATATTTTGGCTGATACGTGTACGTGTCTGTGGTCATCTGGGCCGCGTGGTGGGAGGGGAGCTCTGGCGTGTTGGTCAGCGGGATCCTGGGAGTCGCTGGGCGGCAGCTGGGCAGAGCGACCACCTGCCACCTGCCAGCCGCCACCTGCTGACCGCTTCCGCCAGTCGCCAGCCACGGTCCGCCTGCTGGGCCGTTCACCAATCCCGGATGCCGCCGACTCGGTAATTACTGCTCCGCGCTCTGTACTGAGACTACAGCGCCGAGACTATTGCCTTTTGTAGCCACCCAGCAGCTGGCTTCTACATCTTCTTGCAGGCGTCTACTTCCACGCCATCGTCGTACTACGACTACATCCATGTCTACATTCGTAGTCTTTAAACCAGCGTGAAATGCATGGCTTTATACAGGGCCATTGCTAGGTGTTTTTCCGCCTGAGGCGAGAACTTGAAAACGACGCACCCACCTTTTTACTACCATATGTCTGCCGGATAGTCTCCCCTCCAGCGACCCCAACATCCAACGGCATAACAATAAACAATACAAATCTCGTAATACACTTCTAATCATTAAACAAGGGTGACCAGACGTCCTCATTTTCCGGGGACAGTCCTCAGTTTTCACGCTTTGTCCCCATAATTTAAATAGAAGAAATGTGCTGAACGCCGGCCGGAGTGGCCGAGCGGTTAAAGGCGCTACAGTCTGGAACCGCACGACCGCTACGGTCGCAGGTTAGAATCCTGCCTCGGGCATGGATGTGTGTGATGTCCTTAGGTTAGTTAGGTTTCAGTAGTTCTAAGTTCTAGGGGACTTATGACCACAGCAGTTGATCCCATAGTGCTCAGAGCCATTTGAACCATTTTTATTTGAAATGTGCTGAACATTTTAAACTAGAAATCAGACGCACACCAACTTATTTTTAAGTGTAAATATTGTTGCAGAAAAGGTTCCGTAGCACAGTCACCATGGTATAGTGGTTATGATACTAGACTATTGCTTGGAGGGCCGTAAATTCAAAACTCTCCTGAACAGTAAAATTTTAATTTCTATATTCGGTTCGAGTACATTCTAGAAGTATTCACAAATGTCAAGAATCATTGTACTGGAATGTTCTGCAACTGTATATATACCGTATATGTTCTGGCCGGAGGCATTTCGCTCTGCGCTCTTGTATGTGCAAGTGCTGAATAGACCTTCGTTAAGTGAAGGTAGTGTTCGTCATTCATCTAATTACACCTTCTTCTACGTGACATTATTCTGGTGGAGGCGCCGGGTATTGGAACTTGTGACAGCGCACATTATCGACGACACAGTGGCTCCTATCAGGCCACGACAGAGCCGCCGTTTACGTAGCGAGAAACCCGAGTTTGAGCCATATTCAACAGAACATAATATTTAAAGGTAAAACTGGCAAATGCGTTGTAAAAACTATTCCTCATCTTGGCACGAGATTTATAGTCAACAAGAAAAATCTAGACTCCCTCATAGACTTTAGCTCACCAAATAGCCGAGTATCTACTATTTTTTCCGAAGCACAAACAAAGTTTACAGCACTGTGAATGTTCGTGCACCTACCAACCAGGCAAACAAGAGAGATCCGAAAGGAACAGATGAATTTTGGGAAGAACTCGAAGACCTATCCAAGATCCCAGACAAACACATCATCCTGGACGGAGATTTCACTGCGCAACTTGGCAATGAGAGATAATTCGAAGAAATTGTTGGAAATTAGCCAGCACATAAAAGAACCAATGTAGAGAGACTCGTGGAATTGTGTAAAGCTTTTAACCTAGTCATGAAACCAACAGCACTCAAACACTTGCCATAAAACAGAAAACTTGGTCATGCCAAAATCCGAATCTTGAAGAATATCAAATTGATCACGACGCCATCCCCCGAAAAGTACAACAAGACAGCCAGCATTTTTCAAAGATTAAAATTAAGCTAATTCCATGAAATTCCAGGAAAACATAGGCAAAGAAGATATCAAATTGATCACGATGCCATACCCCGAAAAGTACAACAAGACAGCCAACATTTTTCAAAGATTAAAATTAAGCTAATTCCATGAAATTCCAGGAAAACATAGGCAAAGAAGATAGATTTGACACGGAAAGCTGATGTCCAATCGAGAATTCACTCGTAAACTTGGATCCTTAGATCCAGAGTGATGTGAGGAATTGCAACAAGCCGTGATCAGAACAGCAAAGGAAACTGTTCCGCTTCTGAAGCCGAAGAAGCATGCTTGGTAGAACAGTGATTGTGGGGCAGCAGTGAAGCAAAGAGATCATGCGTGGCGGATATGGAATGCCAAACAAAATGAAGCTAGCAAAACTAACTTCCTGGGTGGTAGAAAACAGGCGCAAAGATCATACGGGGAGTGAAGAGTACATTTGAGAAAATGCAGTTGGCACAAATTGAACATGACTTCCGAAGACAAATACACGAAACTTCTATAGAACTTTTAAGGCCAATCTCACCAAGTACAATCCTCCAAAATCTACACTTCAAGGCTCCAAACGGGAAGCTAGTTCACAATGATGAAGACAACTGCCAGATATTAGCGAATTACTTTACAGCTCGTCTGAATTGCGAACCTCCAAACTCCACATTTCCCTTTACCGACTATGTAGAAGTACACTCAAATTCATCACCACCTTCAAAAGAGGAATTCAAGTTAATTATTCACTCGCTTAAAAACAACAAAGCACCAGGGGAAGATTCTGTAATTGCTGAGCTTTGGAAGTATGCAGGGGATAAGGCAGTAGATAAACGAACAGAAATTATCGGCCAGATTTGGGAAACTGAAAGACTCCCACATGGCTGGAATTCTGCTCTTATTCATCTTCGTCATAAGAGAGGCGACAGAACAGATGTAAATAACTATCGTGGTATCTCTCTCATATCAACAACCTACAAGATTCTGTCGGTATCTCTGCAAACTAGGACAGAAGAACAGCTAGACCCACAGCTGGGAGAGTATCAAGGAGGTTTCAGAAAGGGGCGATCATGCGTCGAACAGATAATGAACTTCAAATCCATCCTTTCGTACCTGAAGCTCAGGACCAAAAATTTGTTGTCACCTTTCTGGATTTCAAAAAGGCATACGACTCGATTGATGGTAAAACCCTGATCAGAATTCTAGAAGAATTTGGCCTAGACAAGAAGACCAAAGCGATAATCCAGCAGACACTAATCAACACAACCTCAAAAGTGAAATTTAGAGGAGAAACATCGGAAGCTTTTGAAATAAAGACTGAAGTGAGGCAAAGAGATGGGCTCTCGCCTCTGCCCTTCAACTGTGCCCTCGAGAAGGTGACGCGTGAGTGGCGCAAAGAACTGGAAAACCAAGGAATTAAAAGTGGTATCAGGCTGGGTTACAAGAAACAAAATCTTGAAATCTATTGTCTCGCTTTTTCTGATGATCTTGGAATTTTTTCTGATTCCATTGAAACAGCTGAGAGACAGATTAGTGAGCTTAACGTACAATCACGGAAGACTGGCCTCCAAATTTCATTTGATAAAACCCACTTTACAACGAACATTAATTCACCACCAGGGGAGCTTGTAGCGGGTCAAGGCAAAATTAAGCGAGTTGGAAAGTTTGAATATCTCTGAGAATTAATAACAGCCACCTTATCAGAGAAAGAAGCCTTCATATCACACATTAATAAAATGGAAATGGCGTTCCATTTAACCAAAAACAAAGATCAGTATCGTTCAATGCAAAGTTAAGGCATTACTGCAGTGTTATCCGTCCGGAGGTCTTTTGCGCTTCTTGATGAACAAATAATGCCTAATCGAAAAACTGGAGGCCAAGGAAAGGAAGATTTTGAGAAAGAATTTAGGTCCCATCAAAGAGAAACGGGAATATAGAAGACGTCATACCATGAACTGTATTCTCGACAGTGTCTCACTCAAGGAGAAACTTATGGCGTGGCATTGTTTCCAAGAAAAGCCAAAACTAAAAACAGGAAAGGCTTGGACCCAGGAGAGGAAGGAGCAACACGGAGAACGAATGCGGGAGCACCGAGCAAACATCAGAACACGTAAAGCAAGACAGGTGAAATAACGTGGCCCAAAGATGGCTTAGACCCTATATGAAATGAATGAATGAAGGAATGAATGAATCTGGTTTCGAACACGGGTCTTAAAAGCGTAAAGCCGGGACGCTAGCCACTGTGCCACTTCTTTGGTTGAATTATTTACTCGCTAAGAGGCAAATTATATACTTCCAAAACTTTGACCGTCGTTTTCTCAGAATTGGTCGAGTATCTACAAGTAAGCTGAGACACAAGTTCGCTTATTTTACTCCTCTTCCACTGAGTGTCTTCTTCTCACGAGCCTAGGCAATCATTCCATTTCATGTCCCTATAAAGCTTTGCATTGTGGTATTTGTACAAATTTATTTATTGAAATTCTGATTAAATAGTACTGTAGACAGTTCTATGTTTTTAGTTTTGTGAAATGGACGGTTTTACGTTTTGAAAGTTGGCTGTTATAGCTGTCAACTTGCAGGTCACCATGATTTTATATATCTGCTACTCATGTGCAGTCTTTCTTGTGATATCTGTGCCCACTAGTCGATATCTGTGAGGCCACTCCTGGCTCAGCTGCGCTGGTTTGTCTTACCTACGGTCTTTGGGCTGAACGGTGACTCAGCCACTGAGCAGTGGAGGTGACTTAGTGGACAGCACGGCATGTGGTTTTTGAAGACGATCGAAGGTTTCTATTCCATTCTGGCTCTCATTCTGTTCGGTTCTCGTGAAGTGGCTACTCTGAAATATGTTCAGTACGATGCAGTGTGATGTGTGAATGCACCCTGCGTTTGTATGTGTGAAATTATTATGACAATTCCGAACAGCATTTTCTCTGTGGATGAACGGTGGAAAATAGAGTAACATGTGATGCAAATGCGTGGTTGGCGAGACATGTTGAAGCAAGGTATTATTGTCTGTAGTAAGCTATTGAAACAAGTAGGACTTGCAGTAGATTAGTGTGGGGCACTTGTCGTTCTCTCCATTTAGTGTATTTGATTCGTAAGCAAAGTGAGTAAATATGTTCTCGATTCACCTAACTTTATTCGTGTTTTACTTGGGTTCAATAACACTTTGTAAAAAAAGACTTTGTCTTACTGTGGAACAGTTTACATGTAACAGTACTGTGTTTCGTTTAAATTAATTGTATCTCTAGAGTTTCAATAATTATCAAATGATACGAAATCTTACATGCAAGGTGTTCGGAAATTCCCGTTACAACCTTCTAGAACTTGTAGAGGGGAGTGAATACATAACACTTTGAATAGGAACCCTCGTCTGGAAACGACTCTGCAGAGCATCAAAGTTATGGGTGCCAGCACCTGTGACTGTATGTATATACAGGGTGATTCTGTGATGATATTATAGACTTTCAAGGCTGCTAGAGAAGGATAAAAGTATCAATTTGAGGTAAAGATCCCTGTACTGGAAATCAATGAGTCGAAAGTTATAAGCTGAAACTGTTCCAACACATATCACAGTGGAATACGTGTATCTATAATGTTGTTGCAAAGATTGTAGGGTAGCTAACTTTCACAGGTGACAGTATGGACCAAACCAAGAAAAAATGTCTACTAAACATGGGGTTTAAAATGTGTATGTTAAGAGTCATGAGCATTTGTTGAATAGAGATGTGTTTCACACCAGCGAAGATGAAGAAGTGCTCATAGCTCCTCAGGCATGCATTTTGGAGCCCATGCTTACTCGTTGTGTCCCATGCTACCACCTCTAAAAGTTCTGTACCCTACATTCTTAGCAACAGCAGTACCGGCACATGTATTACACAGTAAGAGGTATCAGAATCATTTTCGCTTGTAACTTCCGACTCATTCGTTTCTGAACCAGGGACCCTTACTTTAAATGAACACATTTATCCATCTTCTTGTAAGTTTGTAATATCATCACGGAGTCACCCTCTATATAAACACATTTACAGGTGCAGGCGCCTATAACTTTGACACTCTGTTGCGTCACTGGATGGCGCTTCCAGATAAGAGTTCCTCTTCGAAACATTATGTACTTGCTCCCCCCTAAAAGTCGTAGAAGTTTGTAATGGTAATTTCCGAACACTGTGTACATTTACCACTTTCCCATCATAAACTGAGAGTATATGTTTTTATAGCAGTTATTGCTGAGGAGACATGGGACCATATACTTGCACGTTATTCAATCGTAGGATCTTACTCTGATCTTTTGCCTTCTCTTCAATGAGAATTGATTTTCAAGGGTACGGCAGTCATTTCCGTAGTGTGAGTTTGCTTTCAGCATTTTCAGTAGATTTCTTCTAGATTCCAGAAGGTAAGTTTTCGTCGAGATCTTTGGACCAGTAATTGGTATGCCATTGTTTCATACAATGTTCTCTGAATATCCGATATTATTAGGTTCTTTGTAGAAAAGTGTTCTGAATCACAACGCAAGCCAAGCATGCTCATTGGATACGTTTTTCCCATAATTGAGGCACACTAAACTCATGTATGCTATTTCTTTTGACAAGAAACTTACTATTTAAACACACTTAAATAATCTAGATACCCAATTTAACCTTTGCGATAATTAAGTTTGCCATCTTAAACTGTACATGAAACGAAATCAGATTACGTTATTATAGTATTTTTATGGGTCAACATTCATCACGAAAAAACGGCATTTTCATCAGAGAAATTTCCTGTGTGATTTCAGTGTCCACTAATTTCAGTCCTAAAGCACAGGAAGCTTACAATTACTAAACATTTAAAACAAGTAGCCTGTAACACGTATGTATTCAGTAGCAGCGTTTGCGAGGCATGACAGAATCTCTGACCAGAGAGTTATTTATCGTTGCCAGTCTGCGCTTGACCGCGCGAGAGTTCAGTTCTGTTGCGAGGCAGTTGTTGTACGTAGCGAGTCACGAGAGCATGTGGTTCGTTCGTGCTAGTAGCGCGCACGAGACAGTCGGAGTTGTGTGTGAGGAGTCAGCGGGCGTCGACATGGGTCTCTGGTCAAGATTCGGGATGAGGTATATTTTTAAATAAGGTAATGAAGCAGCATTGCACTCATCTGATAATGTAATGTATCTTAACTGTAATTTGTTCAAGAATTGCCCCAATAATAATTTTGTTCTGAAAGCAATCTTTTAAGAAAATAATCATTACAATATGAAATAATATTTCCTTTGCTTTTCCTCCCAGATTTAATTTAGCAGGTTGATCTTAACGTTAATTTTGTAGGGACTTAACATTTTTGCACATTTTTATTATCATTGAGTTTTATTACTGTGGGAACCTAACATTTGGGTCCAATTGCATTTTCATTCAATTCATATCATTTAATAATAATTACGGGAAGGTTACACTTAGCAGAATGAATATTCACATTTAAAAATTATCTTTCATTTTTATGGGAAGGTTACACTTGGCGACATCCGGTCCAGGATCGTATTTCGTTGAGAATCTTCTGAGAAGTAGTCAGATATTTGCTCTTATTTACTTACTATGATTAGCATTTGGCGCAACGCTTTTACTAATTTTATGACTTTCTTTCCTCAGATCATTGGCAATTCGTTGCTCTGTTGTATTTATGTTTGTTGCGTTTTGCATTGTGCTTATTTCATTTGTGAATAATTGTGACTATTGTAATAATACCGCGAAAGACTGTGAATAGTGTATCGCGAGGTATTATGATTGAAATTACAGACTTAAGCAACTTCACCGATAGGACTTGTGACACGCAGTGTAATGATGACAATCCTGCGTTCACTGACAATCAGTGCGTTCCAACTACTAATGATGATTTTTGTCGTAATAATGAACAAACGAACTCGGTTATGTCCTCTGTTGATTTGATGACAATCGATGACGTGGGGCGCTCTAATGTAATGAGCGCTGCCCAGCTTAACAAAACCGGTTTACTAAATTCAAGTGACGAACAGACAAATTTGTCTAATGAAAATGGACAGTGTACTGAAAGTACGACGGATACATTTAATTCCGAAATAGCGACACACAGTGCACATTCGATAAGCAGACCTTTTTGTGAGTCACAGAGTGACCAAATGGTCATACAAAATGTGACAATTGCAGGTACACCACTAAACAGCACGGAGAATAGAAATGCTAATATTGACTTTGAACAAATTATGGCAAGGTTGCTACAACAACAATTTAGTGAAAATAACAAACAATTTAAAGAAGATTTCAAACAACTTAGTGAACAGGTTAGACAACAGAGAGAAGATTTCAGACAACTTAGAGAATGGAACAAACAAGATAACGAAAATCTCAAACAACACTTAAATGAAAAATTAGACAACAATTCCAGACAGCTTAGTGAACAGATCAAACAGCTTAATGAAAAACATGACAGCCTTGATGAAAAATTAGACAACAATTCTAGACAGCTTAACGAGCAGATTACAGCCATTGCCGCGCAGTGTCATGACACTAAGGAACAGTTACGCGAGGAAATTGAAGCTTGTTCAAGAAAAAGTAGCGAAGAAACTAGATCTGTTGCGCAAGAATTAAGGGAAATGCAAACAACTACAACAGAAACACTTACAAACGAAATTAGCGGAGTCGCTAAACAATGCTCTGAAAAGGCTACACAATTACGCGACGAGTTTAAAGCAATGACAGCAGAACTTTCGCGCACAATGGATGAAAAGATTGACGCGAAATTCGACCAACAGAACACTCAAATTGACGAACGTTTTAATCTTCACCTACAAAACAGTGATACGCGTTTCCGCAAATTTATACAGGATCAGAATAAAGTAAAACGACAAGTAATGGAAACAATCACAGCACAAAGACAGGAAGACAAACGTAAATTGTTCGCGAAAGCAAAGACATACATAGACAACAATATTGCTACAGTGTCCAACGAAATTAATACCATCAAACAGTTGAACACAGAATTACGTGATGAAATTTCCGATCTTAAATCAAAAACAGATACACACACAGCAGATATTCAGACCGTGACAGACAGATTTGAACAATTAGAACTAACACAGAATTCCGATGTCGTGAAAGCTGACGTTAAAAAATTGAACGAAACCACACGTAAATTACAAGAACAGATTAATAATGCTGACACTAAAAACGATGATCAGGTTAAAATACTGACTGAAAAATATGATGAACTGGCCAGTCTTATTGATGTTATCGAAAGTACTAATGACAATAAATCAGACGATACTGCACCGATTTCGTTTAGCCAAACACCTGAATTCCAAAATGTACAGCAGACAATTAATGAGATCGATTCATCTAATAACACGTTACGTAGAAAATTGTCAAGTTTACAGCAAGAAGTAACAGAGATGAAAAATACTTCAGTTAATAACACATCACAGCAGACGCCACTTTTTGAACATTTGTCAGACTCACGCAGCGCGTATAATTTGAGTAATCTACAGAGAGTACGGGACTTAGATTCAGAACAGACACAGACAAATAGATTCTCTTACAATCATGAACCTGTTCCATCATACAGAGACGATAATTTTGATTACAAACGTTTTCTGTCAGTGAGAAAATTTAAAGTGTTTAAAAATGACAGAACACAGATTCACCCACTGGACTGGATACAATTTAGCTTTGCTTTTCCACCGACTTGGCCTGTAACGCACAAACTTGAATTTATTTGTAATTTTTTGGAAGGCGAACCGGCAACTCGTATGAGACCGATCGCGAGACAATGTTACTCGGTAGAGGAATTTCAGAATGCTTTTCTGTCAGCATACTGGTCGAAGACGACACAGTGCGGAATCAAAGATCAATTAATTAGTTTACCAAATTATGAGAACTCCAATTTTCCCAGTGTGACGCAATTTTTGGAGCATATGGTCCAACAAAACCAGTACTTAAGTGAGCCATATAGTGAATCTGCACTCATTCAATTTTGCGTTTCTAAATTACCATGATCATTAAGAGTGTCACTTCTAACGGGTCAGCAAAAAGAAAATATTTCGGCATTCAGGGGTCTGCTGCAGCTTTTAGAAGTGCAGCAATCAGATTATTCCTTCGTAAACTAAAATTTTTCATATAACAACCAAGGCCAGCAAACTTACAGTAATTACGGTCAACCACGTAGTTTCAATAGCAAAAGTAACAGACGCTTTAGGAACGACAACCACCAGAACTTTGATAGCAGACAAAATTTTGATTATCAATATCGTCAAAATTTTCAGCAACAGGAACCACAATCTAGTAACAATAGACGTTTTCCACCACAACATCATGAAAGTCAGCCGGTTAGCATACCTAACCAACAATGTAATGCACAAGGTCAACCTAACTTTAATGTTTCACCGCGTGCGTGTATAGTCCCAGGTACAACAAATAGAAACGCACGGCAGCAAAGGAACAACTATGTACAGAAGACACAGTATTTCAATTCCTATCGCAATGCACCGTATGGGAATGACTATCACGATAGACGTAAAAATAATGAGCACAATTATCAGCGAACGTATAATAACAGTAGGTCTTACGAGCAGCAAAATGATCAGCAAGAACATATTCTCATGAATGAACCCGACAGTAGGTATCATCCCGAGCGTAACACGTCTGGAAGAAATAATAGGACAGTTCAAATAGTCGAAATGCCACAGAATCGTCCTGATAATAATAAAACGTCAGACAGAATCTGACTAGATACTGTACAGGTCGCATCTTCCAATAACACAAGCACAACTTTAGACACGCAGAATGTTATTCACGAAAATGTTATTACTTTTGACGACATACGAGACACTCTTTTACAGGCAAGACCTGTTGTTCAGAAAACCATTTCACATCCTGTCATTGAAATTAAAATAGGTTCATCGAAATTTTCAGCAGTAATCGATTCTGGATCACCTATGTCAGTTATAAATGAAGAAACTTTCAACGAGTGTAATAAAGAGAATACCTATCCTACATTACCATTAGGCAAAACGAAAGTAAAAGGAGCAGTATCGAGTAAAGGAGTAGACGTTAAATTACAGACACATTTATCATTTTGTATTGCAGGTCATACTTTTCACTCAAATTTTTGGATTGTTCCTTTATTGACAACAGACGTTATTCTAGGTACGAATTTTCTGGTACAACACGACGCAGTTGTCGGTTTTCAGAATTCCTATTTAATGTTGAAGGATGAAAATGTGCAATTGGCTTTAGAATTTCAGCACTCATTATCGGCAGAAGAGGAAACAATTAATTGTACAGAGGTCATTTCCGTATTACGTAACATAGACTGTAATTCCACATTGTTCACTGATACGTACGTACATAACTATAATATTCCAGACGAAGCTGACTACGACGTAATGCAGATGATTTCTGATAAGGTTAAACAAAGCAGTGCAAATACAGACGACGAACGCACGCAACTACACAAAATTCTTTTACAGCAAGCTCCAGTTTTTGACAACATTCCTGGTACTATGCCCGGATTTATGTATGAATTTCAAATCAAACAGCACGATACATTTAAAGCTAAACATTATCCCATTCCATATATCCATAGAGAACAAGTTAAAAAAGAATTGCAGGATATGCTTGACCAAGGAATTATTGAACCGGCAGTTAGTCCGTACATAAACCCGCTACATATTGTCAAGAAAAAGGATGGCTCACTTCGCCTTGTACTTGATTCGCGTCACATTAATGACATTATTATTAATGAAACAGATCGACCACAGACATTAGAGGAACTTCTACAGAAATTTCACGGTACTGCTATTTATTCTACATTAGATTTGAAATCGGGATTTTGGCAAATTCAACTTCATCCGAATTGCAGAAAGTATACAGCTTTTCTCTGTTTTGGCGACTGTTATCAATTTTGTAAATTACCGTTCGGATTAACTATTTCTTCAGCAGCTTTTATTCGCGGTTTGAACACAATACTTCCGACAGAACTTAAAGACAAAATTACGACGTACGTAGATGACATTCTTATCGCAGAAGCTAACTGGTCTGAACACAATGTGATTTTAGAACGACTGTTGCAAACTTTTCATGCACAAGGACTCACAGTTAACCTCAGTAAATCACATTTTGGTAAAATTTCTATAAAATTTCTTGGACACGTAATTTCAGCAGAAGGCATTGCGCCTGATCCGGAAAAACTTCAAGCTCTACGTGACATTACTGTTCCTACGACGAAGAAACAATTACGCAGTTTTTTAGGCGTAATTAACTTTTTTCGTAAATTTATTCATCACTCTGCTTTAGACACACCTAGATTATGCCAATTAACAGGTAAAAACAGTATTTGGTCTTGGGATAAGCAAGCACATTCTGAATTCATGAACCTGAAACATGCTTTGTTGAATGCACCACTTTTATCACACCCAGATCTTACCAGAAATTTTTCCATTGCAACCGACAGTTCCAACACCGCTTTAGGGGTACATATTTTTCAGGAAATTGAAGAAGATGGCTCAACAGTAATTAAAAACATCGCATTTGCAAGTCGCATTCTGTCGCCTGCTGAACGAAATTATTCCGTTACAGAATTGGAAACATTATGTGTTGTTTGGGCTTTCACGAGATTTAGACATTTTCTTTATGGCAGACACACCACCGTTTACACAGACCATAGAGCGATACAATTTTTACTTTCAGCTAAATTCACTCACGACAGATTAAGCAGGTGGAAGCTTTATTTACAGGAATTTAATTTTACAATTGTTCACATTCCCGGCACACAAAATATTGTAGCAGACGCACTATCCCGTTCTCTCAGCAACAATCAGCAAGACGTCGCAACCAACTTCTGCAAAGCAAATTTCAGCGTCATGTACATTCAGAAAGTTGCATTTGAAAATTTTATTTCATCGTCATTACAGGACATGGCAAAAGAGCAGAATAAAGACAATGTGTGGAAAGAAGTTAAACGCCTTTGGCAAGATAAGAATAAAGTTACAATTAGAAATCACTACACTGTACGCAATGACATTCTGTTTCGCCGCTCTCATCCAGACAGCAACAATTGGTTATTATGCATTCCTGACGAACTGGTTAACAAATTGATCTGGTATACTCATTTAAGTTATGCACATTACGGAGCCAGAAAATGTTTTCTTATACTGAGACAGAACTGTTATTTTACCAACATGGAGAAACGTATACGACGAGTTTTAGCGTCATGTAAAATTTGCCAGAAAGCTAAGTCAGACACGACTTCACATATTCCTCCATTATATCCCATTGTACCTGTTAAATTAAGACATATGGCCGCTGTAGACATTTTTGGTCCGATTCCCAGAACTAATAGAGGTTTTTGCTACATCTTTGTCGCTGTTGAACTCACTTCAAAATTTGTTACTTTCACTCCGTTACGCAAAGCTACTGCTAAAACTGTTTCGAAAGCATTTGTAAAACATTTTCTATTTCATGTAGGGCATGTGATGAGAGTAATTTCCGATAATGGATCACAATTTCGTTCTGCTACATGGACACGTATGTTACGAGCTAGAAACATTTCTCCGATCTATATATCCAAGTACCATGCTTCTTCGAACCCCTGTAAACGATTACTGAAAGAAATTGGTAAACTGTGTAGAGTATACTGCCACAAAAAACATATTGATTGGGACACACACATATTCTCATTCCAAGATGTAATTAATTCCATTCCAAATGAATCCACTATGCTATCTCCGTCTGTTATACTGAAAAATGTTGAACCACCGAACAAAATTAAAGAATTAGTAAACTTTCCTACATCTCGTCGACTACAACACGATGAAATAATTGACATTTCGCTGAACAACATCAAACGTGCCGCAGAGCGCCGGAGAGGACAGCAAAAACAGGTTTGTACACGCCGAGACTTCCACATTGGACAGAAGATATTACTACGTACACACTATTTATCCAACAGAATAAAAGGTAAGTGCAATAAATTTGAACTTCTATACGCAGGTCCATATCGGATTCGCAGCATTCCTCACCCCAATGTTGTACATGTCGAAACTCTGAGAACCAGAAAAAGTAAAGGCAACCACCATGTCGTTAACATTAAACCCTTTATTGAATGAAGACACTTTATGAGTTAACATGCTATGATGCCTTTTACACATTTTATGACTATTTCTGCAATTATATTCACATGACTACTTATTGATGATTATCGTATTTTTTCTCGGCAAGTGCTCGGCAAGGTAGGGTTAGCAGGTCGCTCTTCTTGTCGTTACATTTCAGACTGTGCACATTTTTTCCCAGAGACACTTACGTATCTTTTGAATAATTACGCAATGTTATCTAGTGACATGTCAATTTTGTTACATTTTCTCCCCATTAAAGTATTTAATTCTCGCCTCTATTAGCTACACTACATACAAGCTGAACACAACGAACGTCACATTTTTTGTCTTTCTTATGTATATACGATTGTTTCATGTTTTGTTTGTATGCACTATGAAATGGTTAAGAAAGAGCAAACACCACTTGACTTTGACATTTTTTGCCTTATGATTTCTCAACATCGTGACTACTTTACTGTTACATTGTGATACACTGAATACATTTTTTGCCTCTGAACACTATCTAAGTTTTTTCACATATTATGTTTTCTGTCATGTTATGCTGTATCCTTAATTATGTTACCATAAACCAGTCATTATTTAGTGAGTATATGATGTAAATGCACGACATTAATCTTTGTTCATCATTTTCAGAAAGAAATAACGTGTAAAGGAAATAAATTAAACAGAAATGGGAATTTCACCTACGGAATAAACGAAAGAAGATGTAAAAACCTTATGAGGAAGAGTAAATGGATCAGAATTAACAAGCATTCACAAGAATATACTGTACATCGTAGAATAGCAGTCTTAACTAATTTTTTCTTTCAGAATACGAAGCGATTGATGCAGGCTGTTAGACAGAACTACACATCTTAGTTTTTAGTGATGGAATATGCTAGAGATAAGGAATAGTTGTATAATGAGTAATGAAGTGATTTTTTGCAGATGATAATGAATGCTGATGAATAATGATGAAGAATATGCTACTATGAATAATGAAGTTTTTCTTTACAGGTGGTGATGATAATGGAGTTATGATGATGTGGATAATGAAGTTTTCTTTGCAGATGAGGATAATATTGAAGTTATGTATTTATGCTATGTAGTTATTTAAGTATTTGTTGCAGTTCGCTTTGACAGCAGGTGTTATATTGCATAGTATAATGACTGAAGGTTTTGGAAAGGACAGCTATGAAACACATTTTTATACACATTTCACTACCTGTTAATTCGAAGTTCACTACTTTTCAGCACAAAATGCATTTCTTCTTTCAGCTTAATAATCCATTTTTTATATATTTTTTGCAGGAGACATTATTTGTGAAATTAATGTGCTATAAGCAGTTGTTCAGTAATGTATGTCATTACATATACTCTGCTTGTTTCCTAACCTTGTTACCGCTTACTCATGACGAATGACGTTACACATTTTCATTTACAGGAACAACCCAGAAGCAATTTTTTTTTCTTTTTCTTTTCTTGCTTTCCCTTATAATTACCCAAAGCAATGCATTGCTAACAAAAAAAAATGTGTCACCAGTTCCAAATAATGCTACCCATTTAAGAGAGTTCTGATAATACTGAATGATGAAAAATGTTTTGTACTATTCAATACTTGCTGGCCAATGAGTGCCAATAATTAGTATAACTAAATGAGTTATATTAATACTGTGCCATTCATTAGCTCCTGTTTTCAATGATGACTTCTGATGTTTTGGTAACTGGCCAATGAGTGCCAATAATTAGTATAACTAAATGAATTATGTTAATACTATTCCATTCATTAGCTCCTGTTTTCAATGATGACTTCTTATGTTTTGTAACTGGCCAATGACTGCCAATAATTAAAAATGTTTTGTATTATTCAATACTTGCTGGATTTGACTGCCAATAATTAAAAATGTTTTGTACTATTCAATACTTGCTGGCCAATGAGTGCCAATAACTAGTATAACTAAATGAATTATGTTAATACTATGCCATTCATTAGCTCCTGTTTTGAATGATGACTTCTCATGTTTTGTAACTGGCCAATGAGTGCCAATAATTAAAAATGTTTTGTACTATTCAATACTTGCTGGCCAATGAGTGCCAATAATTAGTATAACTAAATGAATTATGTTAATACTATGCCATTCATTAGCTCCTGTTTTCAATGATGACTTCTCATGTTTTGCAACTGGCCAATGAGTGCCAATAATTAAAAATGTTTTATACTATTCAATACTTGCTGGCCAATGAGTGCCAATAATTAGTATAACTAAATGAATTACGTTAATGCTATGCCAATAATTTACTCTCATTTTCAATGATGACTTATGATGTTCAATATAATCAGATGATTTATGAACATTATTCAGTAATACTTCATACATGGTACAGAAATGTTCAGTAACTGGGCGATGAGTTCCACCAATTACTTAAATCAGCTGTTAGACTAATGTAATTCTCAATGAAGACTAGTATGTGACTTAATGTCCTTCACCTTCTGACCTAATTACCAGAAATTACTGCAATATCCATTTGTCCTGTCTATCCTCATGATCTTGGAGCACTATATTTGGTTTTGCACTAATTCTACGTTGGTGTGCCTTGTAACAGCGTGGTGTTGACACAACATGCTGTCCACCACCGTGAGCGATGGAGACGTTATTATGGTCCCACTGTTTGGTGTACCTGATGTACTGCCAAAATGATAACATGGAATATTACTACGACATTTCAGTGTCTTGGCTACGCTGATAAATACTTCTGGGAAAAGAACTTCAAATTGTGTCACTTGGTGTTGTACTTCTGTGGAAAGATATGGACTTTCAGAGCAGCTGTGTGCAACCATACTACAACCATGATGCAATCCTTCCATTTCCTATCCTAATTTTTGTAACATAGTGAAAATCTTTTTTGCTAACATCATTTATATTCATGGCCTATACATTTTTTCGATTTGCTGAACTCCAGTGCAAGTGCACTTATGTCACTTGTCAACATAATTTTTTTGCCATTATGTTTATTTGTTGTGAAAATGCTAAAGACATTTTTTTCGATTTGTTGAAGTACAGTATATGTGCACTCTTGTCATTTATATTGTATATACATTTTGTGATTTGATGATTTTTTGCCATTACATTTATTTGTTGTGAAAACGTTGAAGAATTTTTCAGTGCATGTGCACTTATGTGTTAATATGTTTTGTGCTGAACGTCAGTAAGTGTGCACTTTTGTCATTTATCAATATGATCTGTATATACATTTTTCTGATTTGCTGATACGTTCTGTACTCATTATATATATTTTTTGTTATTGTCTAATATGTTTTGTACTCGGTGCCTGTGCACCACATTTACTACATCTGTCTACTCTGTGATTGTAAAGTTGATTAGTTAAGAAAAAATTTGTTGCTCATGGCAAGTCCAAATGACTCACCATTGCTGCCAAATTTTTGCCCCCCCCCCCCCCCCCCCCCCAGTGGAGGGTTATGAAATACGTATGTATTCAGTAGCAGCGATGGCGAGGCATGACAGAATCTCTGACCAGAGAGTTATTTATCGTTGCCAGTCTGCGCTTGACCGCGCGAGAGTTCAGTTCTGTTGCGAGGCAGTTGTTGTACGCAGCGAGTCGCGAGAGCATGTGGTTCGTTCGTGCTATTAGCGCGCACGAGACAGTCGGAGTTGTGTGTGAGGAGTCGGCAGGCGTCGACATGGGTCTCTGGTCAAGATTCGGGATGAGGTATATTTTTAAATAAGGTAATGAAGCAGCATTGCGCTCATCTGATAATGTAATGTATCTTAACTGTAATTAATTTGTTCAAGAATTTCCCCAATAATAATTTTGTTCTGAAAGCAATCTTTTAAGAAAATAATCATTACAATATGAAATAATATTTCCTTCGCTTTTCCTCCCAGATTTAATTTAGCAGGTTGATCTTAACGTTAATTTTGTAGGGACTTAACATTTTTGCACATTTTTATTATCATTGAGTTTTATTACTGTGGGAACCTAACATTTGGGTCCAATTGCATTTTCATTCAGTTCATATCATTTAATAATAATTACGGGAAGGTTACACTTAGCAGAATGAATATTCACATTTAAAAATTATCTTTCATTTTTGTGGGAAGGTTACAAGCCCCTAATCTTAAATCTTTCCAAGATATGACTACTCTAGTTGTAACTGTAATCTACATGGCATGACGATTCAGTATTGCAATAAAAATACTGATGTGCAAAACTTAAGGGGCAATGTAACTTGAGCATGATGTGGAACTGCCAAGTAACATAGCTCGATGAAATTTGGACCACACATAAAAATAAGAGCTACAGTATTGTACAGCAGGTAACTGAAAGCAATATGCATTGAGACCCATAGAAATGATACTTCTATTCAATGACAATTACTCAGAAGTCATCATTATTCATGGTGGTCCGCTGGACATTAAGAAAGGTGGAATATGGTTTTTAATAGGGTATGTGATCACTATGGACGGCCATGCACGCTCGGCAACGTGCTCCCATGTTACCCACGAAATTGGTAAGAAGTTCTGATTACAGCGTTCCATTTCTCCAACATCCCGGTTGACATCTGCAAGATAGTCACTGGTGCATGTGGACATGCAACAGTTACTATCCCCAACGCATTCCACATGTCATTGGTGGTATTTAAGTCAAGGTAATGGGCAGGCCAGTCCATTCTTCTAATAGCTACTAGTCTTAGGAGCTCCTGTACCTGGGCTGTTCAGTGCTGTCCTACATTGTCATCTGTGCGTTGGGGAGGTGAACTGCAACACCTTCACAAGCACCAGCGACCATTCGGCAGTTGTCAATCACACTGGTGGAGGAATGGAGCGCTCTGCCACAAGAACTTCTTACCAAACTTATGGCCAGCATTGGAGCACATTGCAGAATACATACAGCAGGTGTGGTGATCACACATCCTATTTGGGAATTATATCGAAACAAGGCCATGGGAGTAGACAACATTCCATTAGAACTACTGATGGCCTTGGGAGAGCCAGTCCTGAAAAAACTCTACCATCTGGTGAGCAAGATGTATGACACAGGCGAAATACCCTCAGACTTCAAGAGGAATATAATAATTCAATCCCAAAGAAAGCAGGTGCTGACATATGTGAAAACTACCGAGCTATCAGTTTAATAAGTCACAGCTGCAAAATATTACACGACTTCTTTACAGACGAATGGAAAAACTGATAGAAGCCGACCTCGGGGAAGATCAGTTTGGATTCCGTAGAAATACTGGAACATGTGAGGCAACACTGATCCTAGAACTTATCTTAGAAGATAGATTAAGGAAAGGCAAACCTACGTTTCTAGCATTTGTAGACTTAGATGAAGCTTTTGACAATGTTGACTGGAATACTCTCTTTCAAATTCTGAAGGTGGCAGGGGTAAAATACAGGGAGCGAAAGGCTATTTACAATTTGTACAGAAACCAGAAGGCAGTTATAAGAGTTGAGAGGCATGAAAGGGAAGCACTGGTTGAGGAGGGAGTGAGACAGGGTTGTAGCTTATCCCGATGTTATTCAATCTGTGAGTTGAGCAAGCAGTAAAGGAAACAAAAGAAAAATTCGGAGTAGGTATTAAAATCCATGGAGAAGAAATAAAAACTTATAGGTTCGTCGATGACATTGTAATTCTGTCAGAGACAGCAAAGGACCTGGAACAGCAGTTGAACGGAATGGACAATGTCTTGAAAGGAGGATATAAGATGAACATCAACAAAGGCAAAACGAGGATAATAGAATGTAGTCGAATTAAATCTAGTGATGCTGAGGGAATTGGATTAGGAAAAGAGAGGCTTAAAGTAGTAAAGGAGTTTTGCTATTTGGGGAGCAAAATAACTAATGATGGTCGAAGTAGAGAGGATATAAAATATAGACTGGCAATGGCAAGGAAAGCGTTTCTGAAGAAGAGAAATTTGTTAACATGAAGTATAGATTTAAGTGTCAGGAAGTCGTTTCTGAAAGTACTTGTGTGGAGTGTAGCCATGTATGGATGACGATAAATAGTTTGGACAAGAAGAGAATAGCCAGCCGGTTTGGCCATGCGGTTCTAGGCGCTACAGTCAGGAGCCGAGCGACCGCTATGGTCACAGGTTCGAATCCTGCCTCGGACATGGATGTGTGTGATGTCCTTAGGTTAGTTAGGTTTAATTAGTTCTGAGTTCTAGGCGCCTGATGACCTCAGAAGTTATGTCGCATAGTGCTCATAGCCATTTGAACCAAGAAGAGAATAGAAGCTTTCGAAATATGGTGCTACAGAATAATGCTGAAGGTTAGATGTGTAGATCACATAACTAATGAGGAGGTATTGAATGGAATTGTGGAGAAGAGAAATTTGTGGGACAACTTGACTAGAAGAAGTTAGTAGGACATGTTCTGAGACATCAAGGGATCACCAATTTAGTATTGGAGGGCAGCATGGAGGGTAAAAATTGTAGAGGGAGACCAAGAGATGAATACAGTAAACAGATTCAGAAGGCTGTAGGTTGCAGTAGATACTGGGAGAGGAAGAAGCTTGCACAGGATTCAGTAGCATGGAGAGCCGCATCGAACCAGTTGCTGGACTGAAGACCACAACAACAACAACAACAACATCCCACCTCTTGTAATGTCCAGGTGACTCTCATGAAAAATGAAATTTTAAATGTAATTGTTGTCTTCGAATAAACCTGTCATTTATGTGTCTCATTTAGTTGTTTTTTTTCAGTTACCTTCTGTACTATCCTGTAGCAGTTTTTCTATGTATGGTCCGAGTTTCATCGAGTTACAATATTCCACATGCAACATCATGTGAAAGTTACTTTTACCTTTAAGTATTGTGCCATGGGGAATGGCATGACTGTTTTTTCTTGCACAAGTGCCCTTGTTTTAGGAGGTGTGGCACTGGCGCCACTTGAGTGTGGCTGCTGCCTGAGATGTGACTGCTGTGAGAAGAATTTGGTGGATGACAGTCATTACTGAGGAGTTGCTGGAGTGATATCAAGGAAAGGATTTCTGTGGGAAGCCTACCTGAAGATCTCACTAAGTTGGCATGTGCATCCACAATGGATGGACATGGTCAGCACAGGTGGTGCAGGCATATGGAGTGTGCGTTGTTTTCTCCAGTCGATGGCATTGCAGGAAGGAGAGGAATGACTTCAGGAGATTGCAAGGAGTGCAGAGTGCTTTTGAGTTAATGTAGGTATCCTTCTCTTGTGTTCAAGTTGAATCACAAGATTATCTGCAAAGATGGATTAAGTGAAGTCAGTTGCAGGTCGCTTTGGCAAGAAGGTGTGAGCATCGAGTTATGGCTTGTGGCTATTTCACACGGGGCCATGCTAAGTGAATATTTTGTATTGGACGCAGGGCGTGCTGAAATTAATATTGTGTTATGAATGAAGTCAGTTCCCATCAGTACAACCAGTGTGAATGATTGTGAAAAAGTTAAATGTAATTTTAAATCTTGTTGCAACTGTGTATCTTTTCCATACTCTCTAGTTTTAGTTGATTCAGTATATATCTTGTCTTATCGCCTATGGTTCTTTCATGTGTATAGTGAACTGCTATATTCTCTTATATGAATGAATTCTTTTAACTTGTGTACTGATCACTTGCGTGTAAGAGTGGGTTGTTAATACTATATCGGTTGTTGTTGTCTTGGTAACTGGAGGTAGTTAATAGTGCCTGGGCTAGAAGTAACTACTAGCGATTTTACTCTGTTTTATATTGTAAATAAGTGAATATTTTCTGGTGTTTTAAGTTGCTATTGTCATAAATACTGAAGGTCAAAGGTACACATTGTGAAGTGTTAAGTAATTATTTGGGTTGCCCATGTGAGGCCAGAATGAATGTTTTGTATTAATTATTGCCATTATTTCAAGAAGGTATTTTGTGTTGGTCAAGCAGTGTTCAAGTTTATCAGGCCTCAGGGAATCTTTTGTTTGTAATAGTATTCTCTATCTTGTTAATTTGGTCTTTGTATGGTAAAGGAAGTGGTATTAAAAATTCAAAGCAACAGCTATACAACCCCAGCTTGAAGGTCAGCCATCTTGGATTCTTTGACATACTTGATACTTTGGACTGTCCTAAGATCAGCCACCTTACATCGCTATCTTTGATTTTATACTTAATGTGAGTGGTTACAGCTAACACTTATTGTCACGTGGTCATATACCATAAGCATTTGGCTTTCGTCCTTGTATTATGTTGTATATGAACTACTTGAAATGTGGCTGGATATGTGAAATAATACACTCCTGGAAACTGAAATAAGAACACCGTGAATTCATTGTCCCAGGAAGGGGAAACTTTATTGACACATTCCTGGGGTCAGATACATCTCATGATCACACTGACAGAACCACAGGCACATAGACACAGGCAACAGAGCATGCACAATGTCGGCACTAGTACAGTGTATATCCACCTTTCGCAGCAATGCAGGCTGCTATTCTCCCACGGAGACGATCGTAGAGATGCTGGATGTAGTCCTGTGGAACGACTTGCCATGCCATTTCCACCTGGCGCCTCAGTTGGACCAGCGTTCGTGCTGGACGTGCAGACCGCGTGAGACGACGCTTTATCCAGTCCCAAACATGCTCAATGGGGGACAGATCCGGAGATCTTGCTGGCCAGGGTAGTTGACTTACACCTTCTAGAGCACGTTGGGTGGCACAGGATACATGCGGACGTGCATTGTCCTCTTGGAACAGCAAGTTCCCTTGCCGGTCTAGGAATGGTAGAACGATGGGTTCGATGACGGTTTGGATGTACCGTGCACTATTCAGTGTCCCCTCGACGATCACCAGTGGTGTACGGCCAGTGTAGGAGATCGCTCCCCACACCATGATGCCGGGTGTTGGCCCTGTGTGCCTCGGTCGTATGCAGTCCTGATTGTGGCGCTCACCTGCACGGCGCCAAACACGCATACGACCATCATTGGCACCAAGGCAGAAGCGACTCTCATCGCTGAAGACGACACGTCTCCATTCGTCCCTCCATTCACGCCTGTCGCGACACCACTGGAGGCGGGCTGCACGATGTTCGGGCGTGAGCGGAAGACGGCCTAACGGTGTGCGGGACCGTAGCCCAGCTTCATGGAGACGGTTGCGAATGGTCCTCGCCGATACCCCAGGAGCAATAGTGTCCCTAATTTGCTGGGAAGTGGCGGTGCGGTCCCCTACGGCACTGCGTAGGATCCTACGGTCTTGGCGTGCATCCGTGCGTCGCTGCGGTCCGGTCCCAGGTCGACGGGCACGTGCACCTTCCGCCGACCACTGGCGACAACATCGATGTACTGTGGAGACCCCACGCCCCACGTGTTGAGCAATTCGGCGGTACGTCCACCCGGCCTCCCGCATGCCCACTATACGCCCTCGCTCAAAGTCCGTCAACTGCACATACGGTTAACGTCCACACTGTCGCGGCATGCTACCAGTGTTAAAGACTGCGATGGAGCTCCGTATGCCACGGCAAACTGGCTGACACCGACGGCGGCGGTGCACAAATGCTGCGCAGCTAGCGCCATTCGACGGCCAACACCGCGGTTCCTGGTGTGTCCGCTGTGCCGTGCGTGTGATCATTGCTTGTACAGCCATCTCGCAGTGTCCGGAGCAAGTATGGTGGGTCTGACACACCGGTGTCAATGTGTTCTTTTTTCCATTTCCAGGAGTGTAATTTGATTTATTTGCCACATCAAATTTTATAAATCGTATGACGATTATCCACATGTGCTTGAAAATAGCGTGTATGTCGAAATTGGGTTATTGCACAATTAATGAAGAATATTAGAGCCATGTTTTCCTTTACAAAATTTTTGGAGACTGTGGACTCATGCAAAATAACCAATGAGGTACTGACTCAAAATGGAGAAAAAAGAAATTCACAGCACAATTTAATAAACCAAGGGATCAGTTGAGAAGATATATCCTGTGCTATCAAAGACTCATCAGTCTGGCAGTGAAGAGAACCATGGTGGGTAAAAATTGTAGAGGGAGACCAAATAATGAATACAGTAATTAGTTCCAGAAGAATTTAGGTAGTAGTAGTTATTCAGAGATAAAGAGAACTGCACAGAATAGACTATCGTGGAGAGCTCCATCAGAAGAGTCCTTGTACTTAAGACTGCAACAACACTTTTCTCTGTATACATAAACAGATATGAAATAGGATCAGCAGCACTATGAGATTGTCTGCTGACGAAGCGATGTCTATGCGAAAGTATCACCGTTATGCTGTTGTAAGTAGATGCAGAAGGACTTTCACAAAATTTTCTTGTTCATTAAGAAGAGTTCTCGTTAAATGGCGACAAAAATGTAGACATTCCTCAGAGCAAAGGGAAATAAATATATAATTTCCGATTACAAAATTAATGGTGAACAGCTGGATTACGTCACAGCAGTTAGCTGTTTAGGGTTAAGACTAGGATGTGAAGTAAACTGCATGAACAAGCAAAAACTGTAGTTGGGAAGGCTAATCATACACTTGAATTTATTGAAAAGTTCTCTGAAAGTGCAGTGTATTTTTAAATGTATTCGCATAGAAGACTATAGTGGGACCAGTTATAAAGTGTTTCTCCAGTGTTAGGGATCCATGTCAAATAAGCATAACAGAAGCCATCCAACAATATCAGAGATGCAATGATCGCAACACTATTTCTCAGTGTGGCGAGAAAGTTTCTTCAGGTGTGCTATATCCAGCTGACAGCTGAATCCACTCACTGACGATTAACGAGGAAAGCTACCAGACTGCGGGGTTTTACTAGTACTTTTCACGTACTGTTGCAATAGACGCAGATGTTAATCTAAGGGATGAAGATCGGGTGATTTAACAGGCCAGACGAAGTGCAAGGCAACGCCTAAGAGGTCGTCATACCAGGAACGTATGTGTGCAACCATGTGAATACAGCTGCTGTCATCTTGGAAGTGTTGTGTGCTGCTTGGTACACAATGATAAGGAGAGATGGCTACAGCCAATTAAGGCTAGAAGCGCTGCTGCCTGGCATTAGTTTGATGTCTCCTGGTGGTGTCTAATTTTTTTATTGTGGTGTGATTATATCCGCAATAGTAAGAACTGCTTCCATACATTTGCACATTTGCAAGTCAGTATTTTCTGGGATCCTGTTACCTTCACTTACAAGCTGTTTAAGCAGCAGTCATACTTTATATGTTCAATAGGAGATACACATTCACGTAAATCATCACTACTATAGTTAGTGATGAGTACACGATAGACTGAAGTTTACATTTTCACATAAATGTACTTTTTAACATGATTATGTTTTTCCATAGGCTAACGGATATCTCCATTCTTTGACGTTCTTTTTACTGTCATCAGTCTTTGAACCTCAGAAATAATTTTTCGCTCTACAGTATTTTCGGTACCTGATCTCGAATGCACCTCCTGGCCTTTTGTGAAAAATATTCTTCACGACTGATTTATCCAAGCCAGAGCTGTAAAACTACCGTAGGCTACAGTAGATTATCGTCAGATAGGCTGCAGTAATTTTTCTAACAGCTTTGGCCAGTTAAGGTCGTACCAGCTTTACCTGTACGTTAGGTGTGTTGCATACGTATTGAGCGTTAGCACATAACGATCGCGTTCTTTGCATATGCTATCAGTGTCACACTAGAGTCCCCTAAAAAGCGTCTAGAAACTGTAGGAGGGCATATAAAGGGATTTGTGCCCTACGGAACAGTTTTGTTCTACCCTGTTAAACAAATCAGGTTTAATACAAGTTTTATTCGAAGTTGTTAATTTGTAACGTAAAACAGAGGGATGGTGTAGTAAAAATAAAGAAAACAATTGATATTTATCATACGGCGATAGAAAATGTAATTTACTGAACGAAGAGGAGTGAAATAAAAAACGCAAAACAAAAATTTCTCACACCTCGCTTAAATACTTCGTCGAACTTATATAAAACGCGTTTCAATTATTCAAATGGCTCTGAGCCCTATGGGACTTAACATCTGAGGTCATCAGTCTCCTAGAACTTAGAACTACTTAAACCTAACTAACCTAAGTACATCACACACATTTATGCCTGAGGCAGGATTCGAACCTGCGACCGTAGCGGTCTCGTGGTTCCAGCCTGAAGCGCCCAGAACTGCTCGGTCACTAAGGCCGGCTTCAGTTATTTATAAACAACTTTCGCATTTATCAGTAATAACAGAAAACTCTTGACTTTGATCATGAAAAGAACGTTCTATTGAGTACAAAATAAAAACAGTAATTATATATTAATTGTTTACTTTTGTGCATGTAAGCTGTACTTGAATCAAAAGTAATTGCTTTGGTTAAATAAAAGCGCAGAAGTTACGAGATCAACAAATTTTTATTACATGTAAAATGCAGTTTATATTCTGCAAGGGCATAAAATACGCAATGGAACAACAATGAATGATGTGTGGTTCTAATTATGTGCAAAAAATCGTCAGCTCCCAACGTCTCTCTTAAACATTCATATTTTTTCTTTCCCTGCCAATGATGACAATAGAATGGGTAATCCTACGATTCACTGTGAATCCTACGATTCACATGTAGTATAGAAAAACCACAGAACCGTAGTTTTGGTAAAGTGCAACATTCTATAGGCATTTTCCACGTTATGCAGTACGTGAATAATTTCCTCCGCAGTTCGTGCTGTACCTTCCAGCCGTCAGTTTCTTGGCTCCCTACATCATCCCTAGGGATTCTAGATGTGCGAGCTTCTGCGTGTTCGACGATAATAACGCTTCTTTTGGTTAGCTTTTCCGCATACTGCTTTAACTTATCGTATACGTCTTCACCTTGAGTTTTATCAGCATATTTAACCTTTTCACGCCCTCCTGTGCCAGCACATTTCAAATCCATGTACTTCCTTGTTATCGGTTTTCTCACAGTCTATGTTGCTCTGTCACCTTATGGCGTAAGTAACTTTATTGCACGAACGAATGCCACGAGAAAAAATCTGCCCCATTACAAACCTTAGAAAGGAAAGAAAAAAAAAAGACACACGCACGCAGCACGTCGACGTAGAACCGGCGATGCAAATGGTTGCAGTTAAAAAAAAAAATATTATTTGCAATCAACAGAAGCACACTTTTAATAAAAGGATAATTTTAAGGTTGGAAATAATAGGAAGGTAAGTCGTTTATATGCCTATAACAAAGGGAAAAAAGGTAAACAAATTATGTATAATATCCTTCATTACGATAAACGGATACGGAAACGCCTTTTGCGTGATTTATGGCCTAACAGTATATCTGCAAGCGTAAGTACAAGTGATTGTGAATTGCCTTGACGACTGCCCTTGGTTTCGTAAGTGGTCTGTTTCGCAGGCGATCAGGACTTCCCCGTGATCCGCAATGTTGCAGCAGTCTGGCTCTTGCCTTTAGATGTCTATCTCTTCATTCTTCTTGCAAGTTATTCTTTACTGTCTCTTGCCCAATGTAGTTGAGCATCTGAACAATAACAGCTCGTTAGTGGTGTAATTAATTTAAACTTTCTGTTATTCGTGGTATCATATCTCGGTTCCACCTCACTTGGACGTATTTGTTAACAATACGTTCTTCTCCTTCGACACTGCAGCTATTGGTACATGTTGACCGCGTCAACAATATGCTTCCATGTATCTCAGTTTTCTGTTTTACCCTTCCATCCTCGAATCTCCGTCCAGGTAAGGTCAGCCAACACTTTGTCCAGCCACGTAGCTCTTGGTTGCCCCTTTCTTCAGATAGAATACAATCTACCTTTCATTATTCGCTTTGGAGACCTGTCCCTTCCATATGTCCTAACCAGTGTACTTTTTGACATTTTATACATTTTCTACTACTTTCCCTGGTATAAGCTGCTGTATTTCATGATTGTACCGTAATCTCCAGCCCTTGCCTCTCTCACAGGACCAGAAAGTTTTCGGAGTATTTTTTTCTGAAATGCCCTTTGGTTGTTCATATCCGTTTCTGTCATCATCCTCAGTCCCGACTCATGTGTAATAACTGGTCGCACTAGGGAACAGTATCCTTCCACGTTGGTTGTTCTTGTAATTAGAGAAATCTTTAAAAAACATGCAGGTTTGCACAACAGACGTTATTTCCTGCTTGTATCCTTCCCCTAATACATTGTATTATAGCATTATCGCTGGTGAAAAGGACACGTTAACAGTGGAAGAAACTGACAGCTTTAAAACATTTATTAGAAGCTTTCAGGTCAGAGCCTTCCACATGCTGTGCTACAGAACATTACTTTTGACAATATATGTAAATGACCTAGTATATAACATTTGATGTTCCACGAGGTTTCCTCAGATGCTGCTGTGGCATCGCTAGAAAATTATAGCGAAATGCAGGAAGACCTGCAGCGGATCGACACTTGGTGCAGGGAGTGGCAATTGACGCTCAACTTAAACATACATAACGTACTGCAAATAGACAGACCGAAAGGAGCTTTATTGTATGACTAGCTGTACCTGGCCGCACCTACCAGTAGCTCAGTCTGCTAAAATGGAAAAGAAAGAAAAGAGGAAACACACATTTCTAATACGTATGGGAGTGGGATGTGTGTCCTAATTACCTTTTCTCTCTTATCTATTTCCATCGCCCCTTCCCTTTTCTTTGTCCATCTACTCCTCATGCCCCTTCTCTTTGTCCATAACCTCCTCCCCCTCTCTGTTCATCTTCTCCTCACTCTTCTCTCTCCATCTTCTCCTCCGCTCGTCTCCCTCCATTTTCACGTCCCTCCCTCTCTATCCATCTTCTCCTTCCCATTTTCTATGTCCAGTTCCTTCCACCCCTGAGTCCACCCCCTCTTTCCCCTCTCTCTGGCCTTGAGCATTGTTTATTGTTACTGCAAATTCAGATTCTGTAGAAGTATTCTGATCGTAAACAAATAAATCATAAATATAACCTTCCTGTCCGCCCCCCGGTAGCTGAGTGGTCAGTACAACAGAATGTTAATCGTAGGGGCCCGGATTCGATTCCCTGCTGGGTCGGAGATTTTCTCCGTTCAGGGACTGGATGTTCTGTTGTCGTAATGATCATCATTTCATCCCTATCGACGCGCAAGGCGCCGACGTGGCGTCAAATGGAAGGACTTGCACCAGGCAAATGGTCTACCCGACGGGAGGCCCTAGTCACACGACATTTATTTATAACTTTCCTGTTTGCTAACAATGTTTCACTATTGTATATTTTCATACATTTACATATTAAAAATATATAGTCTATATGTGTCTAAACATTTATTACAGTAGCTTGAAAAATTTGAAGTAAATCGAAAGGTACATTTTGAGATTTTTGGTAACAATGTTTGCCTGTATATATATTCCATCTACATATTGATACACTATCTGATCAAAAGTATCCTGACACCTGGCTGAAAATGACCTACAAGTTTGTGGCACCCTCCATCGGTAATGCTGGAATTCAATATGGTGTTGGCTCACCCTTAGCCTTTATGACATCTTGCACTCTCGCAGGCATACGTTCAACCAGGTGCCGGAAGGTTTTTTGGGGAATGGCAGCCCATTCTTCACTGAGTGCTGCACTGAGGACAGGTGTCGATGTCCGTCGATGAGGCCTGGCATGAAGTCGGCGCTCCAAAACATCCCAAAGCTGTTCTATAGGATTCAGGTCAGGACTCTGTGCAGGCCAGTCCATTACAGGGATGTTATTGTTGTGTAACCACCCCGCCACAGGCCGTGCATTATGAACAGGTGCTCTGTCGTGTTGAAAGATGCAATCACCATCCCCAAATTGTTCTTCAACAGTGGGAAGCAAGAAGGTGATTAAAACATCAATGTAGGCCTGTGCTGTGATAGTGCCACGGGAAACAACAAGGGGTGCAAGCCCCCTCCATGAAAAACACGACCACATCATAACACGACCACCTCCGAATTTTACTGATGGCATTACACACGCTGGCAGATGACGTCCACCGGGCATTCGCCATGCTCACACCTTGCCATCGAATCACCACATTGTGTACCGTGATTCGTCACTCCACGCAACGTTTTTCCACTGTTCAATCGTTCAATGTTTATGCGCCTTACACCAAGTGAGGCTTCATATGGCATTTACCGGAGTGATGTGTGGCTTATGAGCAGCCGTTCAACCATGAAATCCAAGTTTTCTCAACTCCCGGCTAACTGTCATAGTACTTGCAGTGGATCCTGATGCAGCGGAATTCCTGTGTGATGGTCTGGATAGATGTCTACCTATTACACAGCACGGCCCTCTGAAACTGTCGGCGGTCTCTGTCAGTCAACAGTCGTCCTGTACGCTTTAGTGGTATATGTGTCCCATCAAGTTCCCACTTCAGTATCACAGCGGAAACAAGGGGTGTTTAGGAGTGTGGAAATCTCTCGTTCAGACGTGTGACACATGTGACACCCAATCACCTGATCATGTTCGAAGTCCGTGAGTTCCGCGGAGCGCCCCATTCTGCTCTCTCACGATGTCTAATGACTTCTGCGGTCGCTGATATGGAGTACCTGGCAGTGGGTGGCAGCACAATGCACCTAATATGAAAAACGTATGTTTTTGGGGGTGTCAGGATGTTTTTGATAACGTAGTGTATATTATAAGCATTAAAAATATGCACATATTAAACAACTTGGTACCTGAAACACTCCAGAATTAGAATTCAACTTCGGGTAAAAACGTCAAAGCAATAGGTCAAGAACTTTCGGAAATTAGCGATTCTGAACAAACGAACATTTAAATTTTTATAACGTTTCAGGTTTTATTACGTATGTACAAGATGAAGCACCAATAGGTATATAATAACAAGTGAGTACTCGAATACAATGTTGTGTCAAAAGTCCACAAAGTCCAAAGCAATCCGTGAAGGTCAGTAGGACATTTGAGATTTTGAAGAAACGAACATTTTCGTTTGTACTTAACGCTAAATGTTTGTAATCGCAAATCCCCGAAAGATTAATGGCGGGTAATGCAGATACCAGAGTTAGATTTGTTGGAAGAATCCTCAGGATTGCCATTAACATTGCACGAAGACGACGTGCTACAGACGCGAAATTTAACCGCCAGGAAGAAGATGCTGCGATATGCAAATGATTACCTTTCCAGAGCATTCACACAACGTTGGCGCCGGTGGCGACACCTATAACGTGCTGACATGAGGAACGTTTCCACCCGATTTCTCATACACAAACAGCAGTTGACCGGCGTTGCCTGGTGAAACGTTGATGTGATGCCTCGTGTAAGGAGGAGAAATGCGTACCATCACGTTTCGACTTTGATAAAGGTCGGATTGTAGCCTATCGCGATTGCAGTTTATCGTATCGCGACATTGCTGCTCGCGTTGGTCGAGATCCAATGACTGTTAGCAGAATATGGAAACGGTGGGTTGAGGAGGATAATACGGAACGCCGTGCTGGATCCCAACGGCCTCGTATCACTAGCAGTCGAGATGACAGGCATCTTATCCGCATGGCTGTAACGGATCGTGCAGCCACGTCTCGATCCCTGAGTCAACAGATGGGGACGTTTGCAAGACAACAACTATCTGCACGAACAGTTCGGAGACCATGGCTGCGGTTACCCCTGACGCTGCATTTCAGACTGGAGCGCCTGCGATGGTGTACTCGACGACGAACCTGGGTGCACGAATGACAAAACGTCATTTTTACGAATGAATCCAGGTTCTGTTTACAGCATCATGATGGTCGCATCAGTGTTTGGCGACATCGCGGTGAACGCACAGTGGAAGCGTGTATTCGTCATCGCCATACTGGCGTATCACCCGGAGTGATGGTACGGTGTGCCATTGGTAACACGTCTCGGTCACCTCTTGTTCGCATTGATTTAGTGAACGTGAAAGCCTCGCCGAGATGCTCAGCCAATTACAGTGGCAGACGCTGCAAGAGAGGGGTCTGCATCACAGAATGGTCTTCTGTTAAAATTCCGCTAACTTGGGTTTCTAGAAGAGTCAATCGTTATATTGCTTCCTCCAGTCACTATATTTTTTCCTATGATGGTTATCTCGCGAAAAGACCACGAAGTTAAAACTGGAGTGATTCGAGCTTGCTCGTATGCTTACCTGCAGTCGTCTGTCCCGCGAACCATACGTGACTGGAACGGGGAAAGGGGAAAGGGACACTGGTACACAAAGTACCCTCCGCCTCACATCGTATGGTGGCTTGCGCAGTATCGATGTACACGTCGTGCTGCATAGTTGGATTATGTTTTATTTGCCAGCAGTCGCAATTGCACTAGTTTGACGACTAGCAACTTTTTTGACATCCCTGTAGCACACACTGATCACGTCAGAGGAGCGTCAGGGTTGTCTTGTCGCACCGAGCAGAACAACCATAGGTTATAAACGCATCGTTGTGGAGCTGCGATCAGAAACGATAGGCAGCGCTCAGGAAGTGTGTGCATTTACACTTACTTACCCAAGCCTAGAACCTGTTATGCTAAAGAGCACAATTACTGATTCAATTAGCTGAAGATAATGAATTCAGCTGAATAGTCACGACTAGCAAAACTTTAAATTCCTGTCCGTGACTGGTAACGTTATCCACGAATCTTCTGTAAAGTTTGCTGGGAAAAGCTTGGCCATTACATCAGCTGCGCTAATAGTACCACAACGTCATTAATTTGTTAAGAAAATAAGCTCTTTTGCAGAAACAGCAGTATAGAATGGTACTCGTCATGATGTACTGTGAGGTGCAATGTGATTAACAATGAACTCTAAAAGACACATCGTAATTTTTGCTAATCTACAGAGGGCATGCACTCCGTCTTCAGGCCACGAGTGACCCATCAGGACCACCCGACCGCCGTGTCATCCTCAGTTGAGGATGCGGATAGACGGGGCGTGTGGTCAGCACACCACTCTCTCGGTCGTTGTGATGGTTTTCTTTGACCGGAGCCGCTACTATTCGGTCGAGTAGCTCCTCAAGTGGCATCACGAGGCTAAGTGCACCCCTAAAAGTGGCAACAGCGCATGGCAGCTGGATGGTCACCCAACCAAGTGCCGGCCACGCCCGACAGCGCTTAACTTCGGTGATCTCACGGAAACGGTGTATCCACTGCGGCAAGGCCGTTGCCACAGAGAAGGCATGAATGAACATTGTTCCAGCATGTACAGTAAAAAATGATTCAAATGGCTCTGAGCACTATGGGACTTAACATCCGAGGTCATCAGTCCCCTAGAACTTAGAACTAGTTAAACCTAACTAACCTAAGAACATCACACACACCCGTGCCCGAGGCAGGATTCGAAGCTGCGACCATAGTGGACGCGCGGTTCCAGACTGAAGCGCCTAGAATCGCTCGGCCACACTGGCCGGCGCATGTACAGTAGATCGGTAAGTGTGAACTAAAGCAACGGTCAAAGAAACAGGGACCGGGTTTTGAAACACTCTTTCTTAATGAATAGTTTTCACAGCTAATTCTCGAAATTGCTGTCTCTAACATCGCTACGAAGCTGATCTGACACAGCACATTTCAGAAGCAGCTTAATCGGAGGCAGCTGCACTGCTAGGCACACACAAACACGTTAATACGTTCTTTTACCGGACAACCTTTTACGCTGCCGTTGCTGATTGGCTGTCGTTTTGTTGCCATAATTCAACAACGATGTATTTTCTGGCCTATGGTTATCTGGAAACTTCTGTTTGGTTCCACATAGTCTATCCTGCTGTGAAGTTATTATCTGATTACTTTTATCCACCGTTCATAGAAAAAGGAAATTATAATTCATTGCAATGTCACAAAGATGTTACAAGAGCTGGAGGCTGAGGTAGGATGGATCTAGGATGGGAGCCGTATACCTCCTAATATCGTGTCAGACCTCCTTTAGCCCGAAATAGTGCAGCAACGCGACGTGGCAAGGACTGAAGAAGTCGTTGGAAGTCCCTAGCACACACACACTAGGCCATGCTGCCTCCGTAGCCGTCCGTAATTGCCAGTGCAGCACTCTGTGCAGGAGCCCATAAATGTTCGATGGGACTCATATCGGGCAATCTGGACGGCCAAATCATTCGCTCTAATTATTCAGAATGACCTGACATGGCGCATTGTCATCCATGAAAATTCTATCGTTGTTTGGGAACGTCAAGTCTGTGAATGGCTGCAAACGGTCTCCAAGTAACCATTTCTAGTCAGTGATCGGTTCAGTTGGACGAGAGAACCCAGTCCATCCATGTAAACACAGCTCATACCGTTATGGGGCCACTACCAGCTTCATCAGTGCCATATTGAAAACCTGGTCACACGGCATCTTGGGGGCTCTGTGCCACTCCCGAACGCTTCCATCAGCTCTTACCAACTGAAATCGGCACTCATCTCACCAGCCCACAGTTTTCCAGTCGTCTAAGGTCCAACCAATATGGTTGCGATCCCAGGAGAGGCGCTGCAGGCGATGACGTGCTACTAGCAAAAGCATTCGTATCAGTCGTCTGCTGCCATAGCCTTTAACGTCATACTTGGGCGCAGTGTCCTAACGGCTATGTTCGTCGTGCGTCTCACATTGATTACTGCAGTTATATAACGCAGTGTTGCTTGTCTGTTAGCACTGACAACTTTAGGCAAACGCCGCTGCTCTCGGTCGTTAAGTGAAGGTCGTCGGCGACTGCATCGCCTGTGGTGAGAGGTTATACCTGAAATTTGGTATTCTCGGCACGCTCTTGATACTATGGATTTGGGAATATTGAAATCCTCAACGATTTCCGAAATGCGCAGTAACCCACCCCCCGCCCGTCACCCTGTATGTTTCTGTATTAAACTTAGCCCAACTTTACCTTCCACTCTATAAAAAGCGGACGTATTACCAAAACTATGTACCCCCAAACAATTATCCAACGTAAGTATAACAAGGCGAAAATCCCCATTAACGTAAGAGTACAAAATAAATGCCCAGTCTTTGGTAGCGGTAACGTCCGTCAAGTATCTGGGTGTGACTATTCGAAATGATCTCAAATCGAATGATCAGATTACACAAGTAACGGGCAAGGCGGACTCTAGATTGTAGTTTATTGGTAGAATCCTGAAGCGATGCAGTCCTCCAACAAAGGAAATACCTTACAGTACGTTAGTTCGTCCAGTCTTAGAGTGTTCGTCGTATGGGACCCTTACCTGTTGGGTCTCATTCAAGAGATTGAGAAGGTCCAAAGAAGAGCGGCAAGATTCGTGACTGGTGCATTTACCCTCACGGGAGCGTTAAAAATCTCATAGATCTCATAGAAAATTTGAAGTGGAACACACGTGCTTATAGACGACGCACTAAGCGGAAGGGGCTGCTCCCTAAATTCCGAAATCTGATCTTCGCCGAGGATGTAGAGCATATATTATTACCACCAACTTTCAAATCGCGCAATGGTCACCATTCAAAGATAAGGGAAATTAGAGCTCGTACTGAGGCGTTCAGACAGTCTTTTTTTCCCTTTCGCTATCCGCGAGTGGAACAGAGGGCGGGGGGGAAATACGACTTTCGCCTGAATTGTGCCTTCCGCCACACACCGCTTGGTGGCTAGCTGAGTACATATGTAGACGTAGATGTAGATAAGTTCGTACACTAACCTTTGACTAAACAGAACATTGTTTGAAATGAACTCTAACTGGTCTGAATACAACGTGTCTTTCTATTAAACGCACGATTGAAGTAAAACCATTATTTGGCCCTAATCAAAATTTCCACTTACCTCGCATCTTACAGCATTGTTGCAGATTTCTCGAAAGCACAACAGCAAACAGCAAGCAGGCAATGGCTAAGCTAGATTTCTATTTCTAAATAAAAGTTCCAAATTATATTCAATTTGTTGCCTACCACATGGTGCAACGTGGTAATGCGTAACGACAAACTTATGAAATGGTATTGCAAGACAACGATTTTCGAATGAAGTATGTATTCAAAAGGAGAGAGTAAAATTTCGCTTGATCCTCACACATAACAATGAATTTGAAAGAGTACAGTGTTTACAGAGAATTTCTGTTAAAACCAAACAGCTTAATCAGTTGATTCAGGGAAGTGGAATGATCTTTCTTTCAGCTCTGGGCAAGGTCACTAGCTGACAACAATCATTCCTGACTGCGCAGTGCTGCAGTCTTACCTCAGACTTCTTCTCTTCAAAAATAATAACATTATTCAAAATTTATATCCTTTTCGCCTTACGATATACACTCCTGGAAATGGGAAAAAGAACACATTGACACCGGTGTGTCCGACCCACCATACTTGCTCCGGACACTGCGAGAGGGCTGTACAAGCAATGATCACACGCACGGCACAGCGGACACACCAGGAACCGCGGTGTTGGCCGTCGAATGGCGCTAGCTGCGCAGCATTTGTGCACCGCCGCCGTCAGTGTCAGCCAGCTTGCCGTGGCATACGGAGCTCCATCGCAGTCTTTAACACTGGTAGCATGCCGCGACAGCGTGGACGTCAACCGTATGTGCAGTTGACGGACTTTGAGCGAGGGCGTATAGTGGGCATGCGGGAGGCCGGGTGGACGTACCGCCGAATTGCTCAACACGTGGGGCGTGAGGTCTCCACAGCACATCGATGTTGTCGCCAGTGGTCGGCGGAAGGTGCACGTGCCCGTCGACCTGGGACCGGACCGCAGCGACGCATGGATGCACGCCAAGACCGTAGGATCCTACGCAGTGCCGTAGGGGACCGCACCGCCACTTCCCAGCAAATTAGGGACACTGTTGCTCCTGGGGTATCGGCGAGGACCATTCGCAACCGTCTCCATGAAGCTGGGCTACGGTCCCGCACACCGTTAGGCCGTCTTCCGCTCACGCCCCAACATCGTGCAGCCCGCCTCCAGTGGTGTCGCGACAGGCGTGAATGGAGGGACGAATGGAGACGTGTCGTCTTCAGCGATGAGAGTCGCTTCTGCCTTGGTGCCAATGGTGGTCGTATGCGTGTTTGGCGCCGTGCAGGTGAGCGCCACAATCAGGACTGCATACGACCGACGCACACAGGGCCAACACCCGGCATCATGGTGTGGGGAGCGATCTCCTACACTGGCCGTACACCACTGGTGATCGTCGAGGGGACACTGAATAGTGCACGGTACATCCAAACCGTCATCGAACCCATCGTTCTACCATTCCTAGACCGGCAAGGGAACTTGCTGTTCCAACAGGACAATGCACGTCCGCATGTATCCCGTACCACCCAACGTGCTCTAGAAGGTGTAAGTCAACTACCCTGGCCAGCAAGATCTCCGGATCTGTCCCCCATTGAGCATGTTTGGGACTGGATGAAGCGTCGTCTCACGCGGTCTGCACGTCCAGCACGAACGCTGGTCCAACTGAGGCGCCAGGTGGAAATGGCATGGCAAGCCGTTCCACAGGACTACCCTACATCCAGCATCTCTACGATCGTCTCCATGGGAGAATAGCAGCCTGCATTGCTGCGAAAGGTGGATATACACTGTACTAGTGCCGACATTGTGCATGCTCTGTTGCCTGTGTCTATGTGCCTGTGGTTCTGTCAGTGTGATCATGTGATGTATCTGACCCCAGGAATGTGTCAATAAAGTTTCCCCTTCCTGGGACAATGAATTCACGGTGTTCTTATTTCAATTTCCAGGAGTGTATATAAGCACTTCATATTCATCCCTGCTGTCCTTTACAATAAATCTTTCTTCATCTAACAGACACAATCACAAGTCAACACAGCACTAGTGAATACGTCCATAGCCTACCACACTTCAACTGAGAATGTATCAGACTGTGCAGAGGCAAAGACTGTGCTGCTAGACCAAAGATTGTTTAAGAATAATGCAACTTGCTTCTCTGTCGTACACATCGACAGCATGCAAAAATCAAAATGACATGTTCACCTTACAAATGAAACGTCCCATACGTCTACGCTTTCAAAGTCTGTTAACCCCCATCCTGCTACCATAATAACGTCTGAAACCTTTTCATATGAGTCACTTGAATCAAAAAGATAACTCCACCAGTACAGTGCCCTTTCATACCCTGTGTACTCTATACTACCGCCATCCGGCCATCTGTATATGTGCATATCGCTAGCCCATTAGCTTTTTTTCACCTCAGTGTATATTTAAGCTGTGCAGCATTGTTTATAAGAAAGATTTATGTGTGATGTATTACAAGATAAAAGATATTTTTCATCTCATTGTCTTCCACCGGAGTCAGTCTGAGCTGCTAAGTGTGGTACACCGTCTGTGTAGTTACATATTTCTACACATCGAGAAGCTTTAAAAAAAATTGTTGATGCAACTCTCCATGCTACTCTATCCTCTGCGAGCCTCTTTGACTCTGAATAACTACTGCAACTTGCATTCTTCCAATTCTGCTTACTGTGTTCATCTCTCGATCCCCCTCTGTGATTTCTACCCCTCCACACTTCCCTCCAATATTAAATTGGTGATCCACTGATGTTTCAGAATATGTCCTATCAACCGATCCCTTCTTTTCGTCAATCTGTTGAAAGGGTCCTGTAGTCCCCTTTAATTATCATTTTATTTGCAGAACTCTCTGGCATGCGTCAATGTTTTAAGGAATGAATAATTTTGCCACCAATCTTACCCTGTGTACCAATGTTACGTTTCTATTACCTACGCCATTTATCTTGTAACTTCCTTCTTAGCCCATCCATAGCATTTCCATGCGCACAGGTTCAATAATTAGTGTTCCCTTTTTATTTAAAACAAATTCTTTAGAATAGATGTTGTATTCAGGAGTGCTGCTGCAAGCTGCTCTTATGTGCACAGTGTTGACGCATTATTTACTTTATTTTAATATTTGATTCACGTGAACAATGCTTGGACCAAACTAGTAATTACATCCCATTCTTTACGAGTGATAGTACAATGAATGTTATCTTATGAATCTTTTTTCTTATGATTAAATTAATTTTCCGACTCAGGCGAACCCTTTATTTGTCGTGTGGCTAGAGTTGGTGGCGATCCAATCTTTTACGCTGATTTCAGTGTCAGATAGCATTTTCTTATTCAAAGTGAGCTTCACGCAACTTACACATAACGCCAATTTTTTCCGCAACTTGCACATGATGACCATGACGCAAGCTAACTTACAGGGTGACATAAATTTCTTGTCTTCCCAATTCTGTTCAGCATCTCCTCATTAGGTACGTGATCCATCTAATCTTCAGCATTCTTCTATAGTACCACACTTCAAAAGCTTCAATTCTCTTCTTGTGTAAACTGTTTATCGTCCATGTTTCACTTCCATGCATAGCTACACTCCCGACAAATACCTTAAGGAAAGACTTCCTAACACTTAAATCTACATTTTATGTTAAAGAATAATGTGGAAAGAATCGCATATTTTAGTAATGTGTCCCAAACGGTGCAAGAGGTGACAATTATTCACAAGTGAGGTGTCTTTAGACATCTGGAAGACAGCATAGTTTGCAGTGGGTGTGATGTAAACAGCACGAACCGTGTGATTGCCGAGTTGCTGGCTGGCGTGTGGTGCGTGGGTGACAACCGGGTTGCCCAACGGACGCGTAGCTGCGAATTACGTAGCATCTGCCTCGCCTTATGAGGGGCTTAGCCAACTGCGGGCTGCCGCGCACCACGGCCGCGGCGTGTCCCAACGGACGCTGACGTAACGCCAGTGACCTCAGCTATTTCGTGTCCGAAAAGAGGAGATGTGCCGAAATACGTGCCAAATCTGCAATTAAATGAAGCAACTAATGCCGTCTTCGCCGAAATTCGAAGAAAATATTTCGTCTGCCGCGTTGCTTTCCGAATAATACTGAGAACAGTTACGAAAAACTCTTACAGAATATCTGGAATAACACTACTCCTGTTAAATGTTGGTCGAACTTTTACTAAGGTGGTCACTACTTCGATCAGTTGACGCAATTACCCACTCTTCCCTTTTTAATATTGCCAATCTTTTTGGGTCAATATGATTTTTTCTTACTCATAAAATGAGACTTTGTCTACTATTGCAAGAGCTGTTCGTGACTCATCTACATCTACATAAATACTCCGCTAGTCACCAAGCGGTGTGTGGCGGAGGGCACAATTCGCGCCAAAGTCATATTCCCCCCCTCTGTTCCACTAGCGGATTGCGCGAGGGAAAAACGACTGTCTGAACGCCTCAGTACGAGCTCTTATTTCCCTTATCTCTGAATGGTGATCATTGCCCGATTTGAAAGTTCTGGTAGTAATATATGCTCTACATCCTCGGTGAAGATCGGATTTCGGAATTTAGTGAGCAGCCCCTCCTGTTTAGCGCCCCGTCTATCTGCAAGTGTGTCCCACTTCAAACTTTCTATGAGATTTGTAACGCTCTGGCGATGGCTAAATGTACCACTCACGAATCTTGCCGCTCATCTTTGGACCTTCTCAATCTCTTGAATCAGACCCAACTGGTAAGGGTCCCACACAGACGAAGAATACTCCAAGACTGGACGAACTAACGTATTGTAAGCTATTTCCTTTGTTGAAGGACTGCATCGCTTCAGGATTCTACCAATAAACCGCAATCTAGAGTTTGCCTTACCCGTTACTTGTGTAATCTGATCATTCGATTTGAGATCATTTCGAATAGTCTCACCCAGATACCTGACGGACGTTACCGCTTCCAAAGACTGGGTATTTATTTTGTACTCGTACATTAATGGGGATTTTCGTCTTGTTATACGCAGTTGGTTACACTTACTAAAATTGAGAGATAACTGCCAGTCATTACACGACGCATTTATTTTCTGCAAATCCTCATTGATTTGTTCACAACTTTCGCGTGATACTGAATTCCTGTAGACTACAGCATCATCGGCAAACAGCCTAAGGCCGTTGTCAGTACCATCAACCAGATCGTTTAGGTAAATCGTACAAAGCAGAGGACCTATTACGCTCCCTGGGGCACACCTCAAGTTACGCTAGTTTCTGTTGAAGTGACCCCCTTCAGGACGACATACTGCTTCCTGTCTGTTAGAAAACTTTCTATCCAACCGCATATGTCATCGGATAGACCGTAAGCGCACTATTTTTGTAGCAAGCGACAGTGTGGAACTGTTGAGAAATATGGCACCTACCTGGGAGCCGGTATCTAGAGCATGTTGTATATCATGCACAAAGAGGGCCAGCTGTGTCTCGCATGACCGCTGTTTCCAAAAACCGTGCTGGTTTCTGCAGATGAGCCTCTCAGAGCCTAGAAAGATCATTATGTCTGAACACAAAATATGTTCCATGATTCTACAACAAATCGATGTCAGTGAAATTGGCCAGTAATTATGTGCATCCGATTTTCTACCCTTTTTATAGATTGCTATGACCTGGGCCTTCTTCCAGTCCCGTGGAACTTTCCGCTGTTCCAGTTATCTCTGATAGATGATGGATAAGAATGTTGCTATATTTGCAGAATAGTCAACATAAAATCTTACGGGGATACCGTCTGGGCCAGATACCTTACTGGCGTCTAAGGATTTTAACTGTTTTACAATCCCAGATACACTAAACAATATGTCAGCCATCCTTTCGTTTGTTCGATAATTGAAAGGGGGAATGGTGCTGCAGTCCTCTACCGTAAAAGAGTTTTGAAGGCTAGGTCTAAAATTTCGGCCTTCTGTTTATCATCATCAGTTACATTACCTGTAATGTAAGCAAGAGAAGGTATTGAATTATTTGTAGCGTTCATAGATTTTACGTTTCTGCTTGTTTCAATAGTTCCGCAGTAGCAATAACAAATAGCAGTTGTTACATATGTAGAGTTCGGCTCAGTATGACCCAAAAAGAAATGCACTGACGGGAAAAAATCGCAATACCAAGAAGGAGTTGTGGACATGAACTAAAATTGATAGGCGTGTTTCTACATCCGAAACATCTTGCCTAATCAAATTACGCACCAGTCGCATAAAAGAGACGCTAGTAGCACCACTATGAGGATGTAAATCAGGTTTGCTTTAAATACACGCTGTAACGGTCATGAGCGTTACTTGCCTTTGAGACTGGAAGTGGTGAGCTGATGTTCATCACTAGTGTCGACAAAGACGCCAAAATCAACAAGTCACTGAGTTTGAACGAGGTCATGTAACAGGACTGTGAGATGCTGGATGTTCCTTCTGCGACACTACAGAAAGACTTCTCAGAAATATAGCTGCTGCTGTACATGATTGCTGGCAGCGGTGGTCACGAGAGTTTAAGGCCGCAACAAGACCGGTCTCCGGACGGTCACGTGGGACCACCGAAAGGAAAGACCATCGTGTTCAATTTGTAGCTCCGCCGCACCGTGCTGCATCTGCAGCAGCAGTTTGATCAGCAGTTGGTACCACAGTGACATAACTAACTGTTATCAGTGGAATTATAACTAACCTGTTTCTACGGGTTATTACGTTATTACTGGGAATGGAAATGCTTATTGATTGTGAAATTAACGTCAGAAGATTAGGGTCGCCACAGATTCTACCTATACAACTAATTAAAGGTTTGGCCGAATAGGAAAATAAATTAATTTGATCACAGACCAAAACTCATAAAAATGCATACGTTGTGATGTCGCTCATAGGGGGCGCGATGTAATTGATGGTATTGCCCGTGCACTGTTCACGAGAATCAAACATTTAAAATAAAATAGAACATGTATGAACACTGTGCAGAAGATCAGCTCCCAGCAACACACCTGAAAATAAGACTTAATCTAAAACATTTTTTTAAAATAAAAGGAAAAACTAATTACTGGACCTGTGCGTAAGGAAACGCGTTGGATGTGCTAACGGGAAAGCTATGAGGTGAGTGGCTTAGGTGCAAAAACGTAACCTCGGAATACAAGAGAAAATTGTGGATAAAATCATTTATTCCTAAGATATGGATGTGAGGCATGGACACAATTCCTGCTAACATTAATTCCTGAAACATTGAAGAAAAGCATCGATACATTCACCGTTATCATCTACACCTAAAATCATTGGTGTGAATCATTCATACAACTGCTGTTACCTGATAACTCGTGAAACAGTATACATTTCGCAGTACACCCGCGTGCCCGCATGATTTGTGGGGACGCAATTTCTAAGTATCGTGGCCAAGTTGCAACAATATCACATCACACAATCATGAACAGTTAACATTCTTTAAAACAAACATGGGATCGGACAGTTAGTGATGACGGTAGCCCAACAACTCTAATGTTCAACCACGTGGTTGGTTCCCCACGGACGAAAGGTACATAAAGCAAGGAAAATTTACGAGAAGGCAAAGCTACTAATATTTAGAAAAATAAAAGCGTATACAGGCACAGCTGAAGGCAAACAGATATTCATACACAAGCGAGTGCTCACTTCTTATCGACACCTTTGTGTGGCGCTCTTCCGGCGGATCCAAGTCTGCTACAGAAATTTACTAAAGGAAAAATCTGCCAAAGTTTTGCATTCCTTGCTGCGACAAGGCAAAGCAATCTTTCAGGGTTAAAAGGCGAGACCAAAAGCTAACAGCTCTCCTCTCGCCAAGTAACAACGCGCCACGCGCTCAGCCTAACTCACCCTTCTCCGACTGGAGCACAGCTGTGGACGCTTCCCGTACCGACGGCAGACTGCCTCCCCTTTTCTTCTCCAGCCTCTTCCACGCTCCGCATGGCCCGGAAAACCCAAAGATGACATTTCCGCCACCAACCTAACGCAGGTGGATTACACACAAGTAGCGCAGACCTCTTTGCCTACTTGACCACTACGAGAGTTGGCTATACTGTACAACTGCTGCTGAATCTGTACGACTATCGCAGACTTTCTGCAGCAGACTACGCCACCGTCTAGCAACGTGACACATAACCACATTGATTCAATCACACCACTACGAGAGCTACGAGAAATGAGAAACAAGGAAAAGAAAGAGAAATGGTAGTGAAAACGGGCTACCACACTAAGGTGGCTACAGGACCCTTTCAGGTTACTTCAGGGACAACTCCAAGCTAGATGAACTTTAGCGTGTATTCCAATACCCCAAAAGCACCGCCGTTTGCGACTTCAGTGGATTCAAGCGAGAGCTTATTGGAGGGCAGGGTGGAAGTCTGTTGTGTTTTCTGATGAAAGCTAGTTCTACCTAGGTGCCAGTGATGGCCGTGTGTTGGTTAGGAGGAAGCCAGTTGAGGACCTGCAACCATTGTGTCTGCGTGCTACACACACTGGACTTACACCTGGAGTTATGGTCTGGTACGTGATTTCGAGTGGCATCAGGAGCACTCTCGCGGTTATCCCACACACCATGACAGCAAATTTGTAAGTTAGTCTGGTGATTCACCTGTTGTGCTGGCATTGGCTCTGAGCATTATGGGACTTAACTGCTGAGGTCATCAGTCCCCTATAACTTACAACTAGTTAAACCTAACTAACCTGAGGACATCACACACATCCATGCCCGAGGCAGGATTCGAACCTGCGACCGTAGCGGTCGCGCGGTTCCAGACTGTAGCGCCTAGAACCGCTCGGCCACCACGGCCGGCGAACAGTAGTGGGCCTATAGCACTACCTACGGAAACACCAGAAATAACTTCCGATTTACTAGACTAATTTTCGTCAGTTAGTGTGAAATGTGACAGTAAATCATGAATCCAGGCTCATAACTGACACGATATTCTATAAGCACACAATTTGATTACAAGCCGCTTGTGAGGTACAGTGTCAAAAGTCTTCTGGAAATCTAGAAATACAGAATCAATTTGAAATTCCTTGTCAATAGCACTCAACACTTTGTGTGAGTAAAGAGGTAGCTGTGGTTCACAAGAATGGAGTCTGTGTTGACTGTATGTCAACAGACCTTTCTCTTCGAGGTAATTCATAATGTTCGAACACAATATATGTTCCAAAATCCCGAGGCATATCGACATTAATGATGTGGGCCTGTAATTTAGAGGATTACTCCTATTACCTTTCTTGAATATTTGTGTGATCTATGCAACTTTGCAGGCCTCTGGTACGCGTCTTTCATCGATCGAGCGGTTGTATATGATTGTTACGTGTGGAACTACTGCATTAGCATATTCTGAAAAGAACCTAATCGGTATAAAGTCTGGACTAAAGACTTGCTTTCATTAAGTTATTTAAACTGCTTCACTATTTAGAGGATATCTACTTCTAAGTTACTCGCTCTTTATCAGTAGCATTATGGACAAGGGCTAGATACTATTTTTAATTTTTTGAAGAATTAGCTTTTTATAATAGTGCTATCGCTTTAACCTCAATTTTTGTATCTTTTCTAATCTTACACACTACTTAATCTAAGTTAAACTAACTTACCCTAAGGACAACACAACACCCATGACCGAGGGAGGACTCGAACCACCGACGGGAGGAGCCGCACGAGCCGTGACAAGATGCCCGGGTACCCCGCGCGGAGACAATTACGACTGTGTTATTTACGAGCCCTACTGACATTGGTATAAAACTAATTCTCCGCCTAAATGTACTCAAATTTCACCTAAGGCCTATCTTAATAATACGGTTCAAATGGCTCTGAGCACTATGGGACTCAACTTCTGAGGTCATCAGTACCCTAGAACTTAGAACTACTTAAACCTAACTAACCTAAGGACATCACACACATCCATGCCCGTGGCAGGATTCGAATCTGCGACCGTAGCGGTTGCGCGGTTCCAGACTGTAGCACCCAGAACCGCTTGGCCACTCCGGCCGGCTGTGCTGACATTCATGAACAGCATTCCAGGAGATGTTTTCGAACACGGTAGCGCTGTTGCAACCCAACATGCTCTACAGAGCGTCAACATGTTAGCCTGGCCTACTCCATTAGCAGATCTGTCTGCAATCGAGCACATGTGCGACATCAACGGATGACAACTCCAGCGTCATCCAAAAACAGCAGTAACTGTCCCTTTATTGACCGACCAAGTGCAACACACATTGAACTCTATCCCACATCTGACATCCGGCACCTGAACAAAACAATGCATGCACGTTTGTATGCTTGCATTCAACATTCCGGGGATTATACTGGTTATTAATGTACCAGCATTTCACATTTACAATGGCTTATCTCGCGCTTACATTAACCTGTGATCTTGCAGTGTTAATCTCTTAAATATGTTATATAAATGTACTCCCGAATTTTTATTCCTCCACATTAATTATTTTTTGGTGTTCCGATTTTCTTCCGTGACTGTCTTGTTACTTCATCATCTGACAGTATCTTTCCTGGGATTTACTGCTTTGTAACACTTGTATATTGTCAAGGATTTAATTTCATGTAGTGATGCATGTATTGTAATGATCTGGTTTGTTTTCCATTACTGGGGACCTCCCACCAGGTCGGATAAAAGGGTAACATGGAAGCGAATCAAAAGCATGCTGCCAGATTTGCTGCCGATAGATTCGATCAACACGCGAACGTTACAGAAATGTTTCGTGATCTCAGATGAGAATGCCTGGAAGGATTTCGTGAAACAGAGATTTTACACAGAGTACGCGAAGGAACTTGCCCGCCTTCTTGCAGTCGTGTACCGTAGGTCTCTAGAAGAGCGTAGCGTTCCAAAGGATTGGAAAAGGCCACAGGTCATCCCCGTTTTCAAGAAGGGGCGTCGAACAGATGTGCAGAGCTATAGACCTATATCTCTAACGTCGATCAGTTGTAGAATTGTGGAACACGCATTATGTTCGAGTATAATGACTTTTCTGGAGACTAGAAATCTACTCTGTAGGAATCAGCATGGGTTTCGAAAAAGACAACCGTGTGAAACCCAGCTTGTGCTATTCCTTTACGAGACTCAGAGGGCCATAGACACGAGTTCCCAGGTAGATGCCGTTTGATACAGTTCCCCACAGTCGTTTAATGAACAAAGTAAGAGCATATGGACTATCAGACCAATTGTGTGATTGGATTGAAGAGTTCCTAGATAACGGAACGCAGCATGTCATTCTCAATGGAGAGAAGTCTTCCGAAGTAAGAGTGATTTCAGGTGTGCCGCGGAGATGTGTCGTAGGACCGTTACTATTCACAATATATATAAATGACCTTGTGGATAATATCACAAGTTCACTGAGGATTTTTGCGGATGATGCTGTAGTATATCGAGAGCTTGTAACAATAGAAAATTGTACTGAAATGCAGGAGGATCTGCAACGAATCGACGCATGGTGCATGGAATGGCAATTGAATTTCAATGTAGACAAGTGTAATGTGCTGCGAATACATAGAAAGAAAGATCCTTTATCATTTATCTACAATATAGCAGGTCAGCAACTGGAAGCAGTTAATTCCACAAATTATCTGGGAGCACGCATTAGGAGTGATTTAAAATGGAATGATCATATAAAGTTGATCGTCAGTAAAGCGGATGCCAGACTGAGATTCATTGGAAAAATCCTAAGGAAATGCACTCCGAAAACAAAGGAAGTAGGTTACAGTACACTTGTTCGCCCACTGCTTGAATACTACTCACCGGTGTGGGATCCGTACCAGATAGGGTTGACAGAAGAGATAAAGAAGATCCAACGGAGAGCAGCGCGCTTCGTTACAGGATCATTTAGTAATCGCGAAAGCGTTACGGAGATGATAGATAAACTCCAGTGGAAGACTCTGCAGGAGAGACGCTCAGTAGCTCGGTACGGGCTTTTGTTGAAGCTTCGAGAACATATCTTCACCGAGGAGTCAAATGTGTGTGTTCGTGTGTGAAATCTTATGGGTCTTAACTGCTAAGGTCATCAATCCCTAAGCTTCACAATACTTAACCTAAATTATCCTAAGGACAAACATACACACTAATGCCCGAGGGAGGACTCGAACCTCCGCCGAGACCAGCCGCATAGTCTATGACTGCAGCGCCTTGGACCGCTCGGCAAATTCCGCGCGACCACCGAGGAGTCAAGCAGTATATTGCTCCCTCCTACGTATATCTCGCGAAGAGGCCATGAGGATAAAATCAGAGAGATTAGAGCCATCACAGTGGAATATCGACAATCTTTCTTTCCACGAACAATACGAGACTGGAACAGAAGGGAGAACCGATAGAGGTACTCAAAGTACCCTCCGCCAAACACCGTCATTTGGCTTGCAAAGTATGGATGTAGATGTAAATGTAGATGTCAAACAGACATTTGCAGCTGAGTGCATAACAAGTCTACTGCCATCAATGTACATTTCGCTTAATGGCCGCGAAGACAAAATAAGAGAAATTATGGCTCGTACTGAGGCAAATAGACAGTCATTTTGCTCTCGCTCCATTACGAGTAGAATAGGAAAGGAAATGGCTAGTACTGGTACAGGGAACCCTCCGCCATACTCCATACGGTGGCTCACATAGTATGTATGTAGATGACAATGCATGTATAGTGTTTTAAAAGACTTGAGTGACGGCCCGTCTGAAAGAGCTAGCTTAGATATAGAGTTAGGGGAGGTGAGTGACTTTCTGCGTGACACGTCTTTGTTACACTCGTAGGTACACATACCGCGCACGCTTACCGCGCCTCGGATGAGTAATCTCCATTACGGCCTTCCCCCACAAGCGACTTATCATGGGGTGTCTCCTCCACTTCTCTCGACCCCCCCCCCTCTCCCCATTACCACTCACCCTATTTCCTCGCACGTTTTCACCCGTGTCAGTTTCCTCTACTAACTGTGATACGTACTGTACACAAATCCAGTCGACTCGCAACTCTTGTGCACGTATGGCGCCCCTCGCAGCTTCAAACTCCAAGCGGCGACTTGTGTCGCTGGAACCTCAAACTGACCCAAACACACTTCTACGTTTTCTGGATGTGTAAGCTACCTGCCAGCCCCTCCTCGAGATTCGATCTCTGATATCCCGTTACTGTTGTAACCAAAACAATTGCAGAACATACCCTCGGCGATAAGGCAGAAATTGTGAAGATGCTTCCATAGTAATGAGCCATTTGTGTGTAAAGGATCTGAGACTTGGATGAGAAGTCTTCAGAAAATAAGTTACACATTATTACTGCAGGCCAAATAACTTTTATTGATTGTGGCGCTACTCTTCAAAGTGACATTCCTCTAGATGTATATTCTGAGAAACTTCTTAGTAATCTGAAGGTTTATGTTTCATATGAGAACACATCTTTAGACAACGAGTGTTCCTTGCTTGTGCTACTCTGCTTCTTATGTCTTCCTTACTTTGTCCGCCGTGCATTACTGTGTGTGAAATCTTATGGGACTTAACTGCTAAGGTCATCAGTCCCTAAGCTTACATACCACTTAACCTAAATTATCCTAAGGACAAACACACACACCCATGCCCGAGGGAGGACTCGAACCTCCGCCGGGATCAGCCGCACAGTCCATGACTGCAGCGCCTAAGACCGCTCGGCTAATCCCGCGCGGCCCGTGCATTACTCCAAGACAGCAGACTTTCTTGACTTCCTATGTTATGTCATCCCCAGTTTTGACGTAAATTTTATCAATAATCTCATTGCTGCTGCTCCTCAGTAGTTTCGCCCTTCTTTTGTTTATTCCAGTTCATATTCTGTGCTCAGTAGACTGTTAATTCCATTCTTCACTTTCAGACGAAAGCAACATCATCAGCAAATCATGTGATTGATGCCCTTCCACTCTGAGCACACGTACGTGTTGAAGTAGTGTCGCATTTCTTGTTAAGATAGGCCTTGGGTGTGATTTGAGCACATTTAGGCGGGGAATTAATGAAAAAGTTTGAAATTAAAATACATTTATGTGTAAAGTAGTTCGGGTAGTGTTTTATACCAATGTCAGTAGGGCTCGTAAACCACACAGTCGTAACTGTCGCAGGGCGGGGTATCCGAGCGGTGTGAGGCGTCTTGTCACGGCTCGTGCGGCTCCTCCCGTCGGTGGTTAGAGTCCTCCCTCAGGCATGGGTGTGTGTGTTGTCCTTAGGGCAAGTTAGTTTAACTTAGATTAAGTAGTGTGTAAGATCAGGAACCGATGAACTTAGCAGTTAGGTCCCATAAGATCTCAGTACAAATTTCCAAATTTCTGTAATTATCTCACAGAAAGGTAATTTACAGGATATATGTTCATTATAACGGTTATACTTATTATATAGCTTCAGTCGCATTAGTTTTCTGTATTAATTACGATACACCGGTGTAACAGCTGCTACGGTAGAAGACCACCCTAAAACTTTCGGCACATCGTGCACTCGAACGATGAGCGTTGAGCTTACCCAGATTCTGAAGGCACAGCGTGGAAAAATTCATGTTGGAGAGTCTTTCTGAGCGTGCACAGAAATATTAAACATGTCAGATATTACGTGCTGTTGAACGTAGTCCAGTGAGATGGGAGAACGGCACATGACGCCATGTCTCTTCAGTGCAGAGACACGAGGCACCATAGCAACATTCAGTTGAAGCCCATATGAATATATGCCGGTTCTAAGCACCAGGGACACTCAAAAACCCGTCGTAAGTTGACGATTTGTTATAATAAAACAACGGGTAACGTAATATTAGTGTCTAAAGAATTATTGTAGCTTGCTTATTGTGAAAGTATTCCGTTTCAAAGCACTGCCACATTGTGGTCCCATCAAAAATGCATTGCTCTTGGTACAGTTTGTTGTAATTAAATGTCAGATATGAACATACAGGTAGCTACAATTAAATCATTCAGTGCGTAGTAAGGTATACCGAAGATCCAAAGAAACTGGTACACCTGCCTATTACTGTTAGGGCCCCCAAGAGCACGCACAAGTGCCGCAACACGATGTGATATGGCCTCGACTAGTATCTGAAGTAGTGCTGGAGGGAACCGACACCATCAATCATGCAGAGCTGCCCATAAAGCCGTAGGGGTATGAGGGCGTGGAGATCTCTTCTGAACAGCACGTTGCAAGGCCTCCCAGATATGCTTTGTTGCTTCAGTGTACATATACTGAAGCGCCAAAGAAACTGGTATAGGCGTGCGTATTCAAATACAGGTATATGTAAACAGGCAGCGGTCGGCAACGCCTGCCTATATAACACAACAAGTGCCTGGCACAGTAGTTAGATCGGTTACTGCTGCTACCATGGTAGTTTATCAAGACTGAAGTGAGTTTGAACGTGGTGTTATAGTCGGCGCACGAGCGATGGGACACAGCATCTCCGAGGTACCGATGAAGTGGGGATTTTTCCGTACGACCATTTCACGAGTGTACCGCAAATATCAGGAATCATGTAAAACATAAAATCTCCGACATCGCTGCGGCCGGAAAAAGATCCTACAAGAACGGGACCAACGACGACTGGAGAAATTCGTTCAACGTGACAAAAGTGCAACCCTTCTGCAAATTGCTGCAGATTTCAATGCTGGGCCATCAACAAGTGTCAGCGTGCGAACCATTCAACGAAACATCATCGATATGTGCTTTCGGAGGCGAACACCCACACGTGTACCCTTCATAATTACACGACACAAAGCTTTACGACTCACCCGACCCGTCAACACCATTATTGGTCCTGCCATCTGCTTTGGTTTGTTGCAAAGTGCAGAACAATAAAAACATAACGTATTGTGTCACATGTAAAGGGTGATTATAATTAAAGTTGAACTTTCAAAATGCTATAGAAATAACACCGCTGGTCAGAATGACGTCAAATTGCAACGGAATATTATCGATGAAGGGGGAAAACGTAGGGGAAAAGAAGAAGAAATAGTGTGAAACTGATCAGTAGATGGTGCGTTATGTGTCAGAATACGTAAATGAAAACACCTGTCATGCGCACGACCCATTCAAGTTGATATAAACACGCCGGGTACACGGCTTTTCCTCCTTTCTCGTCTCAATGCAGGATCGCGCTCTGCATGTAAAGCTGTATTACAAGAATGATGACTGTGCACACGTCGCTCTGCAGAAGTTCCGGACACTGAAGGGTTTGAAAAAAGGCGTTGGTCCGGTGACTGCCGTGGGTATGGAGAAAATTATTCGGAAATTCGAAAGGATGGGTTGTTTTGGTGTGCAACCTGCTAGAGGGAGGAAACGAATTGATTCGACGTCAGTGGAAGCAGTGGCCACAGCAATGCAAGTGGTGTGCAAACGTGTATTTCACGGAGAATTGCCCGAGCATTGGACATACCCGTGAGCACGGTGCGTAAAATCCTACGAAACATCCTCCTTTGCTATGCATTCAAAATTACCCATGCGGACGAGTTCTTCCTGTTGACCTGCCAGCAAGAGAGACCTTTGCTTTAGAATTACTTGCTCGCATGGCAGTAGACAATGATTTGCCGTGGAAGATTTTGTGGACAGACGAAGCGCCACTTCCAGTCAACACATAGAATTTTCGAATATGGGCAACGGAAAATCCACTCGCAAATCAACCAGTACCACTTCTTCCTGTCACTGTGTTGTGTGGGTTTACGGCATCATTTATCATAGGGCCATATTTTTTCAAAGAGACAGATGCTTCAGGTCCTGTTACCTGTACCGTCATTGATAAGCGCTATGAGTATCTTTTGCGCAACCACGTCATTCCAGCTCTCCAACAGCGTGGATTTGTGGATCGGATCATGTTTATGCAAGATGGCGCACCTCCGCACACTGCAAATCCAGTTAAGCAGCTGCTGAAGTGCCATTTCGGAAATGCTAGAATATCAGCCGCTATTTCCGTACCGCCTGGCCGTCCCGATCACCTGATCTTAATCCGTGTGACTTCTGGCTGTGGGGCTGTCTGAAAGATGTTGTGTTCAGTGTTCCGATTGCTGCATTGAAGGCACGCATTGCGCCACACATTCTGAACGTGACCCCGGAAACACTTCGATCAGTTGTGGAACATGCTGTTTCTCGATTGCAACTTGTTGCGGAAAACGGTGGACAGCATACTGAACATGTTTTGCGCCAGTCACACTTAAGTTAATAATCAGATTTGATTTTGACTGATGCTTTTATGCAGTTTTTGGCCTGAGGACAATTAGAAACCGATGTCATTGATGCTTTTTATCCGGGTTTTGGTCTCAGGACAGTTAAAAATCGATTTTTCCCATCTAATGTGATATGCCCTTACCGTTGTGGATAGGTTTATGTATCTAACAGTATCACACCTGTACACCCATGCACACTGAGTAGTGTAGTGTAACGACGTAAGTTTTGTATAAATTATTTTCTTTTGACATATGACCATGTGCAGACTTGGTCACCTACCTCAGTTACAACACACTTCAAAATTATTTAAATTCTTTTTAAATTGTCCCTGAATGGTTCTTGAAGGAAACTGTAAAACTATCATCATTTGAGTCGTACGCGCAGAATTACGTCACTCAGTCCAATTGGTTTGCGCAAACTTTTTTCAATTTAGATGTCGTTTGTTTCTTCTCAGAAATTATATTAATGCAAGTTATCTGCTTTAATAAATATTAAAACCACATTGAATAAACTTTCAAGACTCAAACTCGCGATGAACGTTGTCAAAATTAATAATCTTGTCAAATAAATTTAATTCATTAACATAATTCTTCATAAATAAATTCTCGGAACACGTATTTAAACTTTTGTAGTATACACTAGTTTATTATCTTCCTATATACTACATATAGGCGTGAACCTGAGCCTTGGCAAGATAAGACTGAACATTTACAACATGATTAAACTTTCTATGACGTCATTGTTGTACAAACATTACAAATTCTTATTTTTTCAGTTTTTAGAAGCACGACGCAACAACTCGGTTTCAGGATCTTCTGTTGCTCTCTGGCTGTCGACCCGCGACGTATAGTGGCCAGCAATTTTCACTCCGGCCCCGGCAGTGAAGATGCTGTCTCCGTTCGTTGCGCCGCCCTCTCCGTACATGAAACATAAAAAATAAATACAAAACTTCAGATAATTCACAACAATCACAAAGATTACAAAAATACATAAACAAAGCACTAAATTAAACTTATATTCATCTGCAAACTGGGCTGACACTAGTGGATGGGTGATGCTTCAATTTCGCGTCCCACTACAGTAGTACAGTTTGTTTAGCTTCAGATGTGCACCTTAGGCATTGTTGTATGATTCATTTGTCATTTGTAGTCGACCACTATTGAATTATGATGCGTACAACGCCATCTATTATTACATTTTGTAACTATTGGTTTTTCGCAATTGCAGGCTTTCTCGGCGTATTCCAGTGATGAATTCTTCTCGTGTTATCAGCCGAGTGGCGGCGTCGTCTTGTCGCAACGTTTCGATGAGTTTCGTACCCATCATCTTCTGGCGAAATGACTTCGCAAGAATATGATGGGAACGAAACTCATCGAAACGTTGCGAGAAGACGACGCCGCCACTCGGCTGATAACACGAGAAGAATTCATCTAATCCTTTTTCTTCTGCATACGTTTTCCCCTTTCTCTGATAATATTCCATTGCAATTTGACGTCATTCTGACGAGTGGTGTTATTTCTACAGCAGTTTGAAAGTTTAACTTTAATTTTAACCACCCCGTAAATGAGTATAAGCTTCCGAATCGCGTCGTTCCAATAAACAACCTATGTTTTCTTTACTAAATAAACCCTTTACACAAAAAAGAAGGGACAGATGGAAAGAAACACAAAATAAGAATAAATTTTACTCAGTTATAGCAAGGACAATGATTTTGTAACTTCTGCATTTACAACAGATCAGACTTACAAAAGGTGTTCGAAATTTGCACCATTTGATTGAATGCCCTACCGGTGAGGGCAGGGTCTATAAGTCCTACTACTCAACGTACTGCAACGTATATCATCTGGAGACTTCACATGTTCAACATTTGTCATCCACTTTTGGTTTATTTCCCGACATTTATGACCCCATATGTCTCAGATTACTTGTCTCAGCGTCATTTACGTCGCTTCGGAGGTTTTTAAACGTTAATAAGAAACATCTTTCCAACAGGTACGGGGTGCTTCCTAGTGGTGATGACATCGTTTCCGAGCCACCACAGGATGCCTCGCCTGTTGGGCCAGTGGCCGATTCTCCGGCAAGGTCCCGACAGTCACAGAGGGCGGGCCTATTAGTTATAGGGAGCTCCAACGTTAGGCGGGTTATGGAGCCCCTCAGGAAAATAGCGGGTAGGTCGGGGAAGAATGCCAGTGTGCACTCGGTGTGCTTGCCGGGGGGTCTCGTCCGTAGTCCGTAATGTGGAGGAGGCCCTTCCGGCAGCTATTGAACGCACTGGGTGTGACCGGCTGCAGATAGTAGCACATGTCGGAACGAATGACGCCTGCCGCTTGGGTTCTGAGGCCATCCTTGGTTCCTTCCGGCGGCTGGCTGATTTGGTGAAGACAACCAGCATCGCACGCGGAGTGCAAGCTGAGCTTAATATCTGCAGCATAGTGCCCAGAGTCGATCGCGGTCCTCTGGTTTGGAGCCGTGTGGAGGGTCTAAACCAGAGGCTCAGACGACTCTGCGACTATAATGGTTGCAAATTCATCGACCTCCGTTATTGGGTGGAGAACTGTAGGGCCCCCCTAGACAGGTCAGGCGTGCACTACACACCGGAAGCAGCTACTAGGGTAGCAGAGTACGTGTGGCGTGCACACGGGGGTTTTTTAGGTTAGAGGGACCCCCCCTTGGGCGAAACGATAAAATACCTGACGGCTTACCAGAGAGGACATTATCATCGTTGATAAAGAACGTCCGTCCTCAGAGACCAAAAACAGGAAAAGTTAACGTAATATTGGTAAACTGCAGGAGTATCCAGGGCAAGGTTCCTGAATTAGTATCTCTTATTGAAGGAAATAGTGCGCATATAGTATTAGGAACGGAAAGTTGGTTAAAACCGGAAGTGAACAGTAACGAAATCCTAGACACAGAATGGAATATATACCGCAAGGATAGGATAAACGCCAATGGTGGAGGAGTATTTATAGCAGTAAAGAATTCAATAATATCCAGTGAAGTTATTAGCGAATGCGAATGTGAAATAATCTGGGTTAAGCTAAGTATCAAAGGTGGGTCAGATATGATAGTCGGATGCTTCTATAGACCACCTGCATCAGCAACCGTAGTAGTTGAGCGCCTCAGAGAGAACCTGCAGAACGTCGTGAAGAAGTTTCGTGATCATACTGTTGTAATAGGGGGAGACTTCAATCTACCAGGTATAGAATGGGATAGTCACACAATCAGAACTGGAGCCAGGGACAGAGACTCTTGTGACATTATCCTGACTGCCTTGTCCGAGAATTACTTCGAGCAGATAGTTAGAGAACCAACTCGTGAAGCTAACGTTTTAGACCTCATAGCAACAAATAGACCGGAACTTTTCGACTCCGTGAATGTAGAAGAGGGTATCAGTGATCATAAGTCAGTGGTTGCATCAATGACTACAAGTGTAATAAGAAATGCCAAGAAAGGAAGGAAAATATATTTGCTTAACAAGAGTGATAGGGCACAAATCGCAGAATATCTGAGTGACCACCATCAAACGTTCATTTCTGAGGAAGAGGATGTGGAACAAAAATGGAAAAAGTTCAGAAACATCGTCCAGTACGCCTTAGATAAGTTCGTACCGACTAAGGTCCAAAGCGAGGGGAAAGATCCACCGTGGTATAACAATCATGTACGAAAGGTACTACGGAAACAACGAAAGCTTCATCATAGGTTTAAGAGTAGTCGAATCATAGCTGATAAGGAAAAGCTGAACGAAGCGAAAAAGAGCGTAAAGAGAGCAATGAGAGAAGCATTCAACGAATTCGAACATAAAACATTGGCAAACAATCTAAACAAGAACCCTAAAAAGTTTTGGTCATATGTAAAATCGGTAAGCGGATCTAAATCCCCTATTCAGTCACTCGTTGACCACGATGGCACCGAAACAGAGGACGACCGAAGAAAGGCAGAAATACTGAATTCAGTGTTCCGAAACTGTTTCACTGCGGAAAATCGTAACACGGTCCCTGACTTCAGCCGTCGCACGGACGCCAAAATGGAAAATATTGAAATAAACGATATCGGAATTGAAAAACAACTGCTATCACTTAGTAGCGGAAAAGCATCCGGACCAGACGGGATACCCTTAAGATTCTACAGTGATTATGCTAAAGAACTTTCCCCCTTTCTATCAGCAATTTATCGTAGATCGCTGGAAGAACGTAAAGTACCTAGCGACTGGAAGAAAGCGCAGGTCGTTCCCATTTTCAAGAAGGGTCATAAATCAGATGCAAATAATTATAGGCCTATTTCGCTTACGTCAATCTGTTGTAGAATAATGGAACATGTTTTGTGTTCTCGTATTATGACGTTCTTAGATAATACAAATCTCCTTGATCATAACCAACATGGATTCCGCAAACAGAGATCACGTGAAACTCAGCTCGCCCTATTTGCCCAAGAAATTCACAGTGCCGTAGACACTGGCGAGCAGATTGATGCCGTATTCCTGGACTTCAGGAAGGCATTTGATACGGTTCCGCACTTACGTTTAGTGAAAAAAATACGAGCTTACTGAATATCGGACCAGGTTTGTGATTGGATTCAGGATTTCCTAGAAGAAAGAACACAACATGTCATTCTTAACGGTTCAAAATCTGCAGATGTAGAGGTAATTTCGGGAGTACCGCAAGGAAGCGTGATAGGACCTTTATTGTTTACAATATACATAAATGACTTAGTTGACAACATTGGTAGCTCCGTGAGGCTATTTGCAGATGACACGGTTGTCTACAAGAAAGTAGCAACATCAGAAGACTCGTACGTACTCCAGGAAGACCTGCAGCGGATTAATGCATGGTGCGACAGCTGGCAGCTTTCCCTAAACGTAGATAAATGTAATATAATGCGCATACATAGGGGCAGAAATCCATTCCAGTACGATTATGCCATAGGTGGTAAATCATTGGAAGCGGTAACGACCGTAAAATACTTAGGAGTTACTATCCGGAGCGATCTGAAGTGGAATGATCACATAAAACGAATAGTGGGAAAAGCAGGCGCCAGGTTAAGATTCATAGGAAGAATTCTAAGAAAATGTGACTCATCGACGAAAGAAGTAGCTTACAAAACGCTTGTTCGTCCGATTCTTGAGTATTGCTCATCAGTATGGGACCCTTACCAGGTTGGATTAATAGAAGAGATAGACATGATCCAGCGAAAAGCAGCGCGATTCGTCAAGGGGGCATTTAGTCAGCGCGAGAGCGTTACGGAGATGCTGAACAAGCTCCAGTGGCGGACACTTCAAGAAAGGCGTTACGCAATACGGAGAGGTTTATTATCGAAATTACGAGAGAGCACATTCCGGGAAGAGATGGGCAACATATTACTACCACCCACATATATCTCGCGTAATGATCACAACGAAAAGATCCGAGAAATTAGAGCAAATACGGAGACTTACAAGCAGTCGTTCTTCCCACGCACAATTCGTGAATGGAACAGGGAAGGGGGGATCAGATAGTGGTACAATAAGTACCCTCCGCCACACACCGTAAGGTGGCTCGCGGAGTATAGATGTAGATGTAGATGTAGATCTTCCATAACATGTTCGTGGATACTTAAGTTTTGATTTATGTGAACTACAGGCAGAACATGACTATCATATGGACAGAGGAGGAAATGTACGTTTTAATAGAACTGACTTAGGAATTTTACGCCCATCCATTTTGTAAACAGTGCGATTTGGGGGGCAGATACAGCTGACAAATACTGTGGGGGCGTTTCCAGATCACGTATACCACGTTGAGGCAAATGAAGCGTCTGCACATACTGCATCGTTTCTGAGCGTTCAGCAGCACGTTGACATTCGAAAGGACGGTACTTGTGCCGAACCGGCCGGAGTGGCCGAGCGGTTCTAGGCGCTACACTCTGGAACCGAGAGACCGCTACGGTCGCAGGTTCGAATCCTGCCTCGGGCATGGATGTGTGTGATGTCCTTAGGTTAGTTAGGTTTAATTAGTTCTAAGTTCTAGGCGACTGATGACCTCAGAAGTTAAGTCGCATAGTGCTCAGAGCCATTTGAACCATTTTGAACCTTGTGCCGACGGCATTTTAACAGACGTCAGGCAGCTTGTTGAAGACTACGTGACAGGAAGCTGGAAAGTTTAAATGTGAAGAAGATCAAAGGAAGAGTATGTGAATGAGAAGTGGTGAAGGGACTGCCCATAGGCTGCACGTCCACGCTCTCCACATCTTGTCCCAACGAAACTTAAATCGCCTTATCTTACCCGACTATGAAATCCGCACTGATATGTACCCGTCTTACCAGATGCAAAGAGAATACACCCCACCTTCTCTGTCAGGACTCCCTGCGTCTCCACTCCTCTCGTCCCACATCCTAAGGCTTGGTCCGGATCGGCATTTCTTTTCATTCTCCTGAGTTAGTCCTCCAAACATCCGTCCACACAAACCTCCTCTTACTCACCATCGCAACTGCTACGTTACCGTGATACGCATCTTCCTGGCAGTCTAGGCCCACTCACCACTCACTCCTGTATATCTCTATCTTAATCAGCCAACACACCGGAATTTTACTTTCTAACGTCGACAACTGTCCCCATGTCTTTTGTACTTTGTGAAACAATCATTTGCCACTTCATCTGTGTCAATATTTTATTTAATCAACAAATGCGCATTTTATATTTTAAAATACGTTACTGAATATTTATTGAATATTCAAAAAAGGTAGTAGGAGTAATCCACTAAATTACAGGCCCATTACATTAACGTTGATATGCAGCAGGATATTGTGTTCGAACATTATGAATTACCTCGAGGCGAACGCACATTCAACACGGATTTAGAAAACATCGTTCTCGTGAAACGCAGATACCTCTTCACTCGCACGAAGTGTTGAGTGCTACGGACAAGGGATTTAAAATTGATTCCGTATTTCTAGATTTCCAAGACGCTTTCGACACTGTACCACACAAGCGGCTTGTGGTGAAACTGAGTGCCTATGCAATATCGTCTCAGTTGTGTGACTGGTTTCGTAATTTCCTGTCACCGAGGTTACAGTTCTTAGTAAATGACGGAAAGTCATCGAGTAAAACAGAATTGTTTTCTAGCGTTCCCCAAAGTAGCGTTATAGGCCCTTTGGTGTTCCTTATCTATATAAACAATTTGAGAGACAATCTGAGCAGCCGTATTAAGTTGTTTGCAGCGATACTGTCGTTTATCGACTAGTAAAGTTATCAGAAGATCACAACAAATTTGTGCAAAAATGGCAATTGACCCTAAATAACGAAAAGTATGACGTTATCCACATGAGTGCTAAAAGAAATCCGTTAGACTTCGGTTAGACGATAAATCAGTCAAATCTAAAGCCCTAAATTCAACTAAATACCTGGGAATTACAATTACAGACAACTTAAATTGGAAGGAACACACAGAAAATGTTGTGGGGAAGGCTAACCAAAGACTGCGTTTGATTGGCAGGACACTTAGAAAATGTAACAGGCCTACTAAGGACACTGCCTACGCTACGCTTATCCGTCCTCTTTTAGAATACTGCTGCGTGGTGTGGGATCCTTACAAGATAGCATTGACAGGGTACATCGAAAAAGTTCAGAGAAGGGCAGCGCGTGTTGTATTATCGCGAAATAGGGGAGAGAGCGTCACTGAAATGAAGCAGGATTTGGCGTGGCAAAGTCGTTCATTCTTGGGAACTAGTTCACTGATGATCGCTCGTTTTTGGAAACCGTTCATTTTTACTTGTTCACCGTTCATTGTGCTTGGTATATGGTTCTTATGAAAAACAGAAAATTAGTAGCATAAGTGACTGAAGATGGAAGGCGCCAAGAGGGGGCACTTGCCTTCCTGATTCTGCAAAACACCTCGTTTAGCCAAATGCAGCGTTATGTGGCTGATCGCAGTGAAATTATACACTACTGGCCATTAAAATTGCTACACCACGAAGATGACGTGCTACAGACGCGAAATTTAACCGACAGGAAGAAGATGCTGCGATGTGCAAATGATTAGCTTATCAGAGCATTCACACAAGGTTGGCGCCGGTGGCGACACCTACAACGTGCTGACATGAGGAAAGTTTCCAGCCCATTTCTCGTACACAAACAGCAGTTGAGCGGCGTTGCCTGGTGAAACGTTGTTGTGATGCCTCGTGTAAGGAGGAGAAATGCGTACCATCACGTTTCCGACTTTGATAAAGGTCGAATTGTAGCCTATCGCGAGTGCAGTTTATCGTATCGCGACACTGCTGCTCGCGTTGGTCGAGATCCAATGACTGTTAGCAGAATATGGAATCGGTGGGTTCAGGAAGGTAATACGGAACGCCGTGCTGGACCCCAACGGCCTCGCATCACTAGCAGTCGATATGACAGGCATCTTATCCGCATGACTGTAACGGATCGTGCAGCCACGTCTCGATCCCTCAGTCAACAGATGGGGACGCTTGCAAGACAACAACCATCTGCACGAACAGTTCGACGACGTTTGCAGCAGCATGGACTATCAGCTCGGAGACCATGGCTGCGGTTACCCTTGATGCTGCATCACAGACAGGAGCGCCTACGATGGTGTACTCAACAACGAACCTGGGTGCACGAATGGCAAACCGTCAATTTTTCGGATGAATCCAGGTTCTGTTTAGAGCATCATGATGATCGCATCCGTGTTAGGCGTGTTAGGCGACATCACGGTGAACGCACATCGGAAGCGTCTATTCGTTATCGCCATGCTGGCGTATCACCCGGCGTGATGGTATGGGGTGCCATTGGTTACACGTCTCGGTTACCTCTTGTTCGCATTGACGGCACTTTGAACAGTGGACGTTACATTTAAGATGTGTTACGACCCGTGGCTCTACCCTTCATTCGATCCGTGCGAAACCCTACATTTCAGCAGGATAATGCACGACCGCATGGTGCAGTTCCTGTACGGGCCTTTCTGGATACAGAAAATGTTCGACTGCTGCCCTGGCCAGCAAATTCTCCAGATGTCTCACCAATTGAAAACGTCTGGTCAATGGTGGCCGAGCAACTGGCTCATCACAATACGCCAATCACTACTCTTGATGAACTGTGGTATCGTGTTGAAGCTGCATGGGCAGCTGTACCTTTACACGCCAGCCAAGCTCTGTTTGACTCACTGCCCAGGCGTATCAAGGCCGTTATTACGGCCAGATGTGGTTGTTCTGGGTACTGATTTCTCAGAAGCTATGCACCCAAATTGCGTGAAAATGTAATCACATGTCTGTTCTAATATAATATATATGTGTAATGTATACCCGTTTATCATCTGTATTTCTTCTTGGTGTAGCAATTTTAATGGCCAGTAGTGTATAAGGTGGCGCACGAAAAACCGGACCCGAATACAGACTGCTCGCCAATTACGCACGATTTGTTGACCGCTACGGGCATAACAGATAAACATGTAATAATTAAGCAGTGAATAAGTAACAATAAGCTAATCCAAACAACTTCGAAACGATAGACGTCGATTTCTAAAGGACAATGAGCAGTCTAGTAGTCGGGGTCGTTTTTCCGTGCGCCACCCTGTACCACTGAGATAATACTGTAGGAGTTATCATACACTCCTTCCAAAATGTGACACAATACACGATTACGAAGCGCGGGTTTCATTCGGTTGTAAGTCGGTCTGCCTTCCATAACAAATGAACATGCTCTTTTACCTTGGATCAAAAAAAGACGGAAAATGACCACTCATGTGTGCCGTGCTGACGTCCTTTGCATATCTAATAATAAAGAATCTTGCCTTTTTACGGCCGGCCAGTGTGGCCGTGTGGTTCTAGGCGCTTCAGTCTGGAACCGCGTAACCGCTACGGTCGCAGGTTCGAATCCTGCCTCGGGCGTGGATGTGTGTGATGTCCTTAGGTTAGTTAGGTTTAAGTAGTTCTAAGTTCTAGGGGACTGATGACCACAGATGTTAAATCCCATAGTGCTAAGAGGTATTTGAACCATTTGAAGCTTGCCTTTTCAAAAATATTTCTTCTGCTGTATATCGAAATAGTGAAGTAAGCTGTTACGCCGTTTTGTTGTCTGAAAAGATTCATGTATTACATACCACGTAATTTTTCTGTTGTTGTTGTTGTTGTGGTCTTTAGTCCTGAGACTGGTTTGATGCAGCTCTCCATGCTACTCTATCCTGTGCAAGCTTCTTCATCTCCCAGTACGTACTGCAACCTACATCCTTCTGAATCTGCTTGGTGTATTCATCTCTTGGTCTCCCTCTACGATTTTTACCCTCCACGCTGCCCTCCAATACTAAATTGGTGATCCCTTGATGCCTCAGAACATGTCCTACCAACCGATCCCTTCTTCTGGTCAAGTTGTGCCACAAACTTCTCTTCTCCCCAATCCTATTCAATACTTCCTCATTAGTTATGTGATATACCCATCTAATCTTCAGCATTCTTCTGTAGCACCACATTTCGAAAGCTTCTATTCTCTTCTTGTCCAAACTATTTATCGTCCATGTTTCACTTCCATACATGGCTACACTCCATACAAATACTTTCAGAAATGACCTCCTGACACTTAAATCTATACTCAATGTTAACAAATTTCTCTTCTTCAGATACGCTTTCCTTGCCATTGCCAGTCTACATTTTATATCCTCTCTACTTCGACCATCATCAGTTATTTTGCTCCCCAAATAGCAAAACTCCTTTACTACTTTAAGTGTCTCATTTCCTAATCTAATTCCCTCAGCATCACCCGACTTGATTCGACTACATTCCATTATCCTCGTTTTGCTTTTGTTGATGTTCATCTTATATCCTCCTTTCAAGACACTGTCCATTCCATTCAACTGCTCTTCCAAGTCCTTTGCTGTCTCTGACAGAATTACATTGTCATCGGCAAACCTCAAAGTTTTTATTTCTTCTCCATGGATTTTAATACCTACTCCAAATTTTTCTTTTGTTTCCTTTACTGCTTGCTCAATATACAGATTGAATAACATCGGGGAGTGGGTACAACCCTGTCTTACTCCCTTCCCAACCACTGCTTCCCTTTCATGTCCCTCGACTCTTATAACTGCCATCTGGTTTCTGTACAAATTGTAAATAGCCTTTTGCTCCCTGTATTTTACCCCTGCCACCTTTAGAATTTGAAAGAGAGTATTCCAGTCAACATTGTCAAACGCTTTCTCTAAGTCTACAAATGCTAGAAACGTAGGTTTGCCTTTCCTTAATCTTTCTTCTAAGATAAGTCGTAAGGTCAGTATTGCCTCACGCGTTCCAGTGTTTCTACGGAATCCAAACTGATCTTCCCCGAAGTCGGCTTCTACTAGTTTTTCCATTCGTCTGTAAAGAATTCGTGTTAGTATTTTGCAGCTGTGGCTTATTAAACTGATTGTTCGGTAATTTTCACATCTGTCAACACCTGCTTTCTTTGGGATTGGAATTATTATATTCTTCTTGAAGTCTGAGGGTATTTCGCCTGTTTCATACATCCTGCTCACCAGATGGTAGAGTTTTGTCAGGACTGGCTCTCCCAAGGCCGTCAGTAGTTCCAATGGAATGTTGTCTACTCCCGGGGCCTTGTTTCGACTCAGGTCTTTCAGTGCTCTGTCGAATTCTTTACGCAGTATCGTATCTCCCATTTCATCTTCATCTACATCCTCTTCCATTTCCATAATATTGTCCTCAAGTACATCGCCCTTGTATAGACCCTCTATATACTCCTTCCATCTTTCTGCTTTCCCTTCTTTGCTTAGAACTGGGTTTCCATCTGAGCTCTTGATATTCATACAAGTGGTTCTCTTATCTCCAAAGGTCTCTTTAATTTTCCTCTTTAATTTTTCTGTAAATTACGTAATTATCAAATACATTTTAATCACTGGTCCTGGACGCTGAATAGACTACGAAAAGAACTAGAAGTTCAGAGTTCAAAAAAGGCTTGAAACAGATCTAGAATGGGTGTGTGAAGCGAACGAAATCGAACAACAACAACTCGATACTGAAATAACTATGAGCAGTCGGCAGTGGAATTGCGACGAGTGGCCATGCGAAGAAGGACGAGTCCGGCCGTGCGAGACCGAGACAGAGGGGAACGGGACCGAGGCTGGAACGAGACCGACCATTTCCAGTTTCCGGGAACTATAAGTAGAAAGCCGAGACCGAAGTGAACTATGAAAGACCGTTCCTTAGAATTCGTTCCTCGCTCGTTCCGTTCATCTTGGTGAACCGTTGCCTTGGACCCGTTAGTTCGCGAACGACTCATTCTTTTCTTTCTTTCTTTTGCTTGTGCCTTTGTCCCGCACTAACGCAGGGTCGTCATGGTTAATCGGATTTGGCAAGGTTAATTTAAGGGGTGCCAGATGCCCTTCCTGCAGCCAGCCCATACCCCCCCCCCCCCCCCCCCCCAGGACGGAATTAGTGTACCCCAACTGTCTGTGTCTAGTGGTAATCCATGGAATAGTGCGCATGTGTCCAGATGTCTGCGAGCAATGTAACTGAAGCGGTACGTGAGGACCAGCCCGGTATTCACCTTGTGGGATGTGGAAAAGTGCCTAAAAACCACATCAAGGCTGGCCGGCACACCAGCCCCTGTCGTTAAGCCGCCGGGCGGATTCGATCCGAGGCCAGCGCGCCTATCCGAGTCCAGGAAGCAGCGCATTAGCGCTCTCGGCGAACCTGGCGGGTAGTTCGCGAACGACCCATCTCTAGTGGATATCATTAAAACAAAGGCGTTTTTCGTTGCGGAGGAATCTCCTCACGAAATTTCAATCAACAGTTTTCTCCTACGAATGCGAAAATATTTTGTTGACGGCGATCTACATAGGGAGAAACAATCATCATAATAAAATAAGGGAAATCAGAGCTCGTACGGGAAAATATAGGTGTTCGTTTCTTCCGCGCGCTGTACGGTATTGGAATAATAGAGAATTATTGTGAAGGCGGTTCGATGAACCCTCTGCAAGGCTCTTAAATGTTATTTTCTGAGTATCCATGTAGATGTAGATGTTATTATGTCGAACACTCATTGTGTCAACCGACGTGTCGAATTTTATGTGGTCTGAAGAGCGGCGACTTGTACCCGCTGACAATCCACCTTCCGCGTATATGGGACGAGAGGAATGAAATGACAATAAAGAGGAAAAAGTGAAGAGACTAATTTTGGGACAATGGGATCAGAATGCCTACTAACATACAAATGAGAAGCTGCCACCGTCTTGAATAGCGGTTTTATAAGGAGAATGTGTCCCAGCTTTCGGTTCAAAATGGTTCAAATGGCTCTGAGCACTATGCGACTTAACTTCTGAGGTCATCAGTCGCCTAGAACTTGGAACTAATTAAACCTAACTAACCTAATGACATCACACACATCTATGCCCGAGGCAGGATTCGAACCTGCGACCGTAGCGGTCGCTCGGTTCCAGACTGTAGCGCCTAGAACCGCTTGGCCACTCCGGCCGGCCAGCTTTCGGTGAATGTTTGCTGCATAGCAGTTCAATAGATGCGTTTCGACGGTTACCAATGAATAAATAGAACGCGCACTGGATTCCCGTTCCAGAAACCATGCTGGCCGATCTCGTACACTAACAGCCCTCTCACAGAGCGGTCCCACGACCGCCCTGCACGTAACCTGCCCCCGCGATCTCCGCCTGGTTCTGTCAACCGGTCGGCAACTCTCAGGGATGAATGGACAAAACGACATCTGGCCGCGGCAACGTCTTTCTGTGGGGCAGACCGCGGTAATCGGCATCCAGCCCCGATGGAGTCCCCTTTCAGGCGTCGAACAGGTAGACAGTTAGTCCCCGCATACACAGTACCTGCTTACTGCCGCCAGCCTGGCTATATTGTGATTGTAATTTTTTCAGCCTGCGACGCTTGAGTAAGCGTTTAGGTTTCCCACGGTCACCGCATGCTAATAATTCGTGTTCCGTAGGCCTTGACTCGCCACAAGGAACCATTTCCAGCACTGCCCTTTACCGCCGTACGTCCCAAGGTTGGAGCTTAAATTTTTAGTTATCATCTCAGTTACCTGTTTTCCCTTGCTTGGCAGTGTAGCTAAAAGAAAAAGTCTCTCTTGAACAAAAGAAATAAATGTATTCTGAGGTTTTTTTTATTTCTCGTCGGCCGGCAGCGTTGTACATCTCTTGTAAAGACACTAAATTAACCAATAACGCTGCTGTGAAAGAGTGTTATCCAGCTGCTCTCATGGCTACGTGCTCATTTCGATAACATAGTCATTTTCAAGTTATCAGCAAAACACATAAGGTGTTGAAACTTACATAAGGTGTTGGTACATAATATTTGTACGTTTCCATTAGTTACAAATTGCATTATAATTTTTAGGTTACGATTTGGATGTACTTAAGTCGTTGGTACATCGTGATTTCAGTAAGAAATTACATCGACGACTATACTGGAATAATCGAATTCGATCTTGGATAAACAATTTAGGCAAAGATAATACCACAAGTAAACAATCATGGAGGTAAAAAAAGAAGGAAGCTGGTTCCACAGACCTTAACACAATAGACCACAGATAACATAGATTGCGCACGACATCATTTTACTGAAACCAACATGTAAGTCACGTGACTCGGGGGACGAAGCCGATATGTCATTACGCATTTATAGTGCACAATTTATGAGCTTTTCTTCTTACAAATCGAATGTTGTGCTGCTGTGCTTTGTACTAGATGCAGAAGTAAAGACCTTCACATAAGCTCAGATAAGTATTTTTTTGTATCCTACAGATTAGGTAAAGTGATGAAAATCTCAGTTGCTTAAGTGAATTACTTTAAAACACTTGCAGAGGTATATCCATAAGTTGAAAGTTAGGATGGATGTTACTCCTGGGACGTAAAACTTGGTGAATGACTAAGCTTTTGAGACGGCACATCGTTAATATGTAGCTCACTACACAGGTATAATCAACATTTCGTACTACATTACGCTTCATATCTTGATATTGTTTCGCTATCTGACTGGATTCAGCAAAAGTCAGAAAACGTACGTGCATATTTTGTGTAAATACTTGACATTATGCACATAAACTAATTTCCTTTCTTACAAAAGCGTACTAAAGCATTTCATTCATATTCTTGTGGAATCGTTAGAAAACTAATGGTACGTTCGAAACTTTTTTTTCTTCCACTCGTGTGGAAGCGGTGAACTTCAAGAATTCAAAGTGAAAAAAAAGTATTCACTAAAGAACAGTGGTTCTGTCTCTTGTTAAAAGAACTGTCAATACGATTCAAAATGACCACATGTAAAAACGATGACCCCTGCTTTATTATGAGAAATTTCGAAGAAATTAGGCTAACTGCATTAGTACATGTGTAAAACTTATACTACAGGTGGCTGAATTGTCAAAACCAATGCTTGATTTCAGCTATAAATGAGAGAAACTGTAACTGTCCAGCTCCACTTCACACAGCTTGTAATGACAGAAAATCAGCTTTCTGCCTCGTGTCACGTAACTTAGATGTTGGTTTCAAACGTTAACACGGCAGATATAGGGATATGTGCCGTCTATGTTATGTACGGTCTATGCTTAACATTCTAGGTTGTTTTGAAACCAGAGTGGCCGGGGCGGAGACAGAAACATTATAGACTACTGTTTAAAATTGCTTCTTGTTCACTTTTTCTGTCGTGTGCGTGCAACAACTCTTTTAAATACTAAAAAATGTAGAGCTTACAAAATAACATAATGTCAGAAAGGCAATTTCGAAAGTTGTTCTGTTCCTGAATGCGTATTTGCACTGGTAATCCAACACATTTGGCCTCGTTAACGTAATTTGTTGTTTGTCGTTACAATATTTCAGATAATCAGAAACGTAAGGAAGTGATGTGAAAAGCATGCTTTCGTAATTCATTTAATTCCACTTTTACTGTATTTATATTCATAAGAAATGAAACTGGAACTCCAAAACCAAAGCTACTGTTACCGGTACTGCTTCTTGTTCATTACGTTTTCAGCTTTCAAACCGTATGCACAACTTTTTTAGTGTTCACGTTTGCAAAAAACTTACTGCGTATTCTTTACTAGCCCATAAACGTGTGCAATGAGGAAAGCAGCAAGGCATGCTACCGTATCTTGTGCATGTCGACAAAGTGGGTGATTATTGAAACGTCAAAGAAACAAAACTGCATAGAGGTGTATCTCCATGCAGAGTAGAGTTCTTGTTTTATTATATTGTCAGTGAATTAGTCTCACTGCAGTTTACCCATGTTCTCAGTTTGAAATCTTACCTATGATGTGTCATTCAGTGTGTGACCAATAACAGCAACTTACAGGATAAAAAAAAAGATGTATAATTTTTAAACCTCTTCCAGCATTGTGGAATGCTGTAAATGTGATTAAAGGAATGTTCTCGGACGCTTAAGACCATTCAAAATGGATATTTTGCTTTAACGTGTATGTGATTAACTTTTTAGCAATGACAGCCTAAGCTGTGTAAGATGTAGGCCTATCTTTCCAACAGTAGCCTACTTTCTTCTTTTGCCGGAATATTTCTCGCCAGTAACTCTACCAGCTTTTCAGGAATAATCAAATTGGAATGTACGTCTACTTTGGTTATCTGCTTGATTTTACTTTTGAATTTCATTTTGAGATTTTCAAAGTATGTAAGTCTATACTAAGCTTTGTGATATACGAATAGTTAGTTACTTAATTTCATGTTCCATGTATCATTTGCACAATAGATCGTAATGATATGGAAAAAGTCATCATATACTGACATAATTCTTTTTCTTTCAAATATGCGTCCATGCTGCCCATTTATTAGTTTTTAAGTTTTTTAGTTAAACACAAACAGATTTTAGTCAGTAATTCCTAACGTTACCATTTATACATTCCAGTAATAAATAATATTCTGCGGAATAGGAGGAGTTATCACAGAGAAACGTTTCCGGTTTAGTTTCAAATTTTCTTTGCTGTGTGCCAGGCATTTTAATTATGTACATCATTGTTCCTGTTGAAGTGCTGTGGATTATTTACAACAAACTTCATGAGGGGATAACTGTACTGTGAAACTGATAGATTCCTACCTACACGCCGAGCACAAGGCAGGCACGACGATAAGAGTGTTCACATGAATTTTCAGCCAAAGCTTTCTTTTTTAAAGAGTGAGGAAATGTGAACAACGACTAATAATTATCGGTGAGAGGAATTAAGGGCATTAGATGCTGCCCCAACTATCAGCGCGGTTACATAGCTGTGTATTTTGCGGAGAAGAGGCCGTTGATACAGTGTGGCTCGGATGTCGGAGAGTTTGCGACTTGGAAGGCAATGAAAAACACAGGGAAGGAGAGAAAGACGGGACACTGAGTTAGGTACGGCAAATCTAAAGTCAAATGACAAACATAAAACAATTACAATAAAAGTAAACAGTGCAACAATAACTCATGCATACCAAAGAAAATATTGCTAGAATTGCTCCACTTACGAATGAAATGTAATTCATTTAAACTCTAGATGACGATCGGAGCGAATAGTACACCCGTAAACAACGCGCTGAACCATGGGTGTATGAATGCGGTGAATTTAATGTTTTGGGCTCGTTAAGTTGGCGGACAGCGGCTTCAAGTTAGTGACGTAAAGACACCGCCCTTGGTTTCTTACCTCCACGTAAACATACAAAGATAATAACATCACCGAGATTCATAGATTAATAAACCAGAGATGTTACCATAATACTTTGGTAAAGATTGCACCACCAGTAAACAATACAAGGTTGTTGTTGTTGTTGTTGTTGTGGACTTCAGTCCTGAGACTGGTTTGATGCAGCTCTCCATGCTACACTATCCTGTGCAAGCTTCTTCATCTCCCAGTACCTACTGCAACCTACATCCTTCTGAATCTGCTTAGTGTAATCATCTCTTGGTCTCCCTCTACGATTTTTACCATCCACGCTGCCCTCCAATACTAAATTGGTGATCCCTTGATGCCTCAGAACATGTCCTACCAACCGATCCCTTCTTCTAGTGAAGTTGTGCCACAAGCTCCTCTTCTCCCCAATTCTATTCAATACCTCCTCATTAGATATGTGACCTACCCATCTAATCTTCAGCATTCTTCTGTAGCACCACATTCTCTCTTCTGTAGCACCACATCTCTTCTTGTCCAAACTATTTATCGTCCATGTTTCACTTCCATACATGGCTACACTCCGTATAAATACTTTCAGAAACGACTTCCTGACACTTAAATCTATACACGATATTAACAAATTTCTCTTCTTCAGATACGCTTTCCTTGCCATTGTCAGTCTACATTTTATATCCGCTCTACTTCGACCATCATGAGTTATTTTGCTCCCCAAACAGCAAAACTCCTTTATTACTTTAAGTGTCTCAGCATCACCCGACTTAATTCGACTACATTCCATTATCCTCGTTTTGCTTTTGTTGATGTACATCTTATATTCTCCTTTCAAGACGCTATCCATTCCGTTCAACTGCTCTTCTAATTCCTTTGCTGTCTGACAGAATTACATTGTCATCGGCGAACCTCAAAGTTTTTATTCTTCTCCTTGGATTTTAATACCTACTCCGAATATTTCTTTTGTTTCCTTCACTGCTTGCTCAATATACAGATTGAATAACATCGGGGATAGGCTACAACCCTGTCTCACTCCCTTCCCAACCACTGCTTCCCTTTCATGTCCCTCGACTCTTATAACTGCCATCTGCTTTCTGTACAAATTGTAAATAGCCTTTCGCTCCCTGTATTTTACCCCTGACACCTTCAGAATTTGAAAGAGAGTATTCCAGTCAACATCGTCAAAAGCTTTCTCTAAGTCTACAAATGCTAGAAACGTAGGTTCGCCTTTCCGTAATCTAGCTTCTAAGATAAGTCGTAGGGTCAGTATTGCCTCACGTTTTCCAACATTTCTGCGAAATCTAAACTGATCTTCTCAGAGGTCGGCTTCTACCAGTTTTTCCATTCGTCTGTAAAGAATTCGCAGTAGTATTTTGCATCCGTGACTTATTAAACTGATTGTTCGGTAATTTTCACATCTGTCAACATCTGCTTTCTTTTGGATTGGAATTATTACATTCTTCTTGATGTCTGAGGGTATTTCGCCTGTCTCATACATCTTGCACACCAGATGGTAGAGTTTTGTCAGGACTGGCTCTCCAAAGACCGTCAGTAGTTCTAATGGAATGTTGTCTACTCCGGGGGCCTTGTTTCGACTCAGGCCTTTCAGTGCTCTGTCAAACTTGTCATGCAGTATCGTATCTCCCATTTCATCTTCATCTACATCCTCTTCCATTTCCATAATATTATCCTCAAGTGCATCGCCCTTGTATAGACCCTCTATATACTCCTTCCACCTTTCTGCCTTCCCTTCTTTGCTTAGAACTGGGTTTCCATCTGAACTCTTGATGTTCATGTAAGTGGTTCTTTTTTCTCCAAAGGTCTCTTTAATTTTCCTGTTCGAAGTATCTATCTTAACCCTAGTGATACATGCTTATACATCCATACATTTGTCCTCTAGCCAACCCTGCTTAGCTATTTTGCACTTCCTGTCAATCTCATTTTTGAGACGTTTGTATACCTTTTTGCCTGCTTCATTTACTGCATTTTAATATTTTCTCCTTTCATCAATTAAATTCAATATTTCTTCTGTTACCCAAGGATTTCTACTAGCCCTCCTCATTTTACCTACTTGATCCTCTGCTGCCTTCACTACTTCATCTCTCAAAGCTACCCATTCTTCTTTTACTGTATTTCTTTCCCCTATTTCTGTCAATTGTTCCCTTATGCTGTCCCTGAAACTCTGTACAACCTATGGTTCAGTCAGTTTATCCAGGTCCTATCTCCTTAAATTCCCACCTTTTTGCAGTTTCTTCAGTTTTAATCTACAGTTCATAACCAACAGATTGTTGTCAGAGTCCACATCTGCCCCTGGAAATGTCTTACTGTTTAAAACCTGGTTCCTAAATCTCTGTCTTACCACTGACACCTGTCAGTATCTCCAGGCTTCTTTCAATTATACAACCTTCTTTTATGATGTTTGAACCAAGTGTTAGTTATGATTAATTTGCGCTCTGTGCAAAATTCTGCCAGGCGGCTTCCTCTTTCATTTCATAGCCCCAATCCATATTCATCTACTACGTTTCCTTCTCTCCCTTTTACTACTACCGAATTCCAGTCACTCATGACTCTTAAATTTTCGTCTCCCTTCACTATCTGAATAATTTCTTTTATTGCGTCATACATTTCTTCAATTTCTTCGCCATCTCCAGAGTTAGTTGGCATATAAACTTGTATTACTGTAGTAGGCGTGGGATTCGTGTCTATCTTGGCCACAATAATGCGTTCGTTATGCTGTTTGTGGTAGCTTACCCGCACTCCTGTTTTTGTATTCATTATTAAACCTACTCCTGCATGACCCCTATTTGATTTTGTATTTATAAGCCTGTATTCGCCTGACCAAAAGTCTTGTTCCTCCTGCCACCGAAATTCACTAATTCCTACTATATCTAACTTTAACCTATCTATTTCCCTTTTTAAATTTTCTAACTTACCTACTTGATTAAGGGATCTAACATGCCACGCTCCGATCCGTTGAACGCCAGTTTTCTTTCTCCTGATTACGAAGTCTTCCTGAGTAGTCCCCGCCCGGAGATTCGAATGGGGGACTATTTTACCTCCGGAAAATTTTACTCAAGAGAACGCCATCATCATTTAACCATACAGTAGAGCTGCATGCCCTCGGGAAAAATTACGGCTGTAGTTTCCCTTTGCTTTCAGTCGTTCGTAGTACCAGCACAGCAAAGCCGTTTTGGTTAGTGTTATAAGGCCAGATCAGTCAATCATCCTGAATGTTGCCCCTGCAACTACTGAAAAGGCTGCTGACCATCTTCAGGAAACACACGTTTGTCTGGCCTCTCAACAGATACCCCTCCGTTGTGGTTGCACCTACGGTACGGCCATCTGTATCGCTGAGGCACGCAAGCGTCCCCACCAATGGCAAGGTCCATGGTTCTTGGGGGGATAATAATACCTCAAAAATCCACAGATTAATAAGCCAGAGATGTAACCACAGCACATCGTTACCAAGTTGTCAACAGAAGCTGTCAGATTTAAAAACGAATCAGACATATCATAAAGAGTGGTGAGCAACTGCAGATTAATAGAACTCCATCACTTTATTATTAAGGTGTAATAAATTTCGATAGCACCAGTGGTAATGACGTTCCAAGGACGTAAGTACTTCCAAATTGTAACGTAAAAATTACAACGTAATTTATAACGAATGAAAACGTACAAAAAGGATGTACCAACATCTTAAATGCTTTGCAGATAGCGTGAAAATAACCATGGTGTAAAAATGAGTTCATAGCCATAAGGACAGTTGAATAAAATACTATTAAAGCAGCATTCGTGGTTAAAGTTATTTAATGCATTCTGAGTTACTCAATAAGGAACATTAATTTGTTATGCCTTTTATCTTCCTTCAGCGATAACTTGCACATTCCATTTTAGGCCGTCTTCAAAACGATAAAAAAACTTCACCTACAGCTAGAGCTAAAGGGGATTCGCACGCGCTAGAGTCTTTTCCACATCTGCATCCTCATCTTCAAATCATTTACGCGCATTCGCTGAAAAGCTGTGGAAGTCACCAAACCATATGTTACGCCGGAGCTCTGAGGATAGGCTTGCCCCTGCTCTGAATTTTCTTATAATGATGTCCGACCTCGTAATTTACATTCAATTGACTAAGAACAAATAAGGCGATCAAGACCACATTTTGAGTACAATGTAGCTTGTCACTTTCTTTCTATGGTCCTTAGGTGCAACTTTCTGTAGTAATTACTGAAATGGGCATCGATAGCTTGTTTATCTCTCAGTTCTACATTGTTAACATAATAATATTGATTTTTAGATTAGGTGCGTCTCTTTGGAATCGAATAAAGGCAACGTTATTTTCCCTCAGTTTATCAAGGCACTATCAGTGCCCTGGTATACAATAATATTCTCATTTCTACGCAGCACTTCCAATTTACATTTTGTGGTGTTGTAAATCTGAGTTACAATGAAAAAAAGCTCTCCACATCAGAAATGGTATTTGTAGCTTTCATGTACAACAGCAGAATATGTAAGATGAAATCACTGTATTCAAATGCAGATGTTTATGTACTTGAAGAAATTGAGGTCAAAACGCTTCTGGCAAAGCAAATGTTGCCTTTATTCAGTTACATACAGACGTCCTAACCTAAAAGTCATTAATATAAACCTGGAATGGATCTTGTTAAGTTTCCTGCGAAATGTTTCGACAACATTAGGCTGTCAGATTAAGACGTGTTACAAGCTGTCGTCACATAATGCATACTGTTAACAGTTACAGAAATAGTTAATTTATCAGCTGTACTTTACCTCACCTTAATGTGCTACAGTTTTCAGGAGAACACGAAAAGGAATCAGATCAGTGCATGGAGTACCACATAAGAGTATTCACGTAGTTTTCTGCAGTTTTCAGTAATGACAAAGCTGACCTCTACCGCAGTAAACGAAACAGGAATGAGTCAGACATAAGCCAGCTGCTGGTGCACGGAAACAGGACGTGCCTGTGGCTGTGCGCTTTAAAAGAAAGAAGAGCGTGTCGCCATTTATAACCATCTGTAAATGCCAAGTAGCATCTATCATCTCCATGACATTACCATATTCAAGGTAATCTGAATGAGTGGGTCCAAGTCATGGTTCGAGAGATACTGTCAAAAATATCGTGGAACCACATCTGACCTGAACCACACCCACTACACGCTGCTCATTGGCCCTTCGTCGTATTTGACGCAGTGTATCATTTGAAAAAGAGGCAAAGTTGTGATTTTTCAGACCAGTGTACATGCCTTCAGTCAGGTGTTGTCAAGTCCTGTGTCGTTTCACCCGCAGGTTTAAGTGCGCTCTGAGTAATGGACAAAATAATCACTGGATTACGTGAGTTTAGCAATGTATACTGAGAAACTGGTTTGGATAGACTTACATTCCCTGTCAGCAGCAATTCTTATCGGTGTACTGAAGGAAAAACACTCGCTAAAACACTAGTTTTCATTCATAATGACCGGTTCCGATCTGAGTAACAGATCATCTACAGATCTAAGTTGGGGAACGGAAAAGAGAGGCACTACATTATAAAATATAAAATGTCAACACTATAAATGATACCAATAATGGTACTACAACTGACAATAAAAAATTACTGTGGTCATACCTTGTGCTGCGAGGTGTAGTCTTCAGTAGTGATGCAAATGTAAATTAAAAGTACGTAAAAATATACAGAGGATGGAATCGGGAATGTGACGTCGTCAGTCGCGTGACATGTGGATTAGTCAGGGCCCTCGCATCAGAGACCGTGCTGGTCACCCCACACATTTATCTTGCAACTTCTTCGTTAATATTTTCATGTGTCCTAATTGTTTCTATAATCAGTTTCTTTCAAAAATTTTCATCTTAGGTTCAATTAAGTACACTACTGGCCATTAAAATTGCTACACCACGAAGATGACGTGATACAGACGCGACATATAACCGACGGGAAGAAGATGCTGTGATATGCAAATGATTAGCTTTTCAGAGCATTCACACAAGGTTGGCGCCGGTGGCGACACCTACAACGTGCTGACACGAGGAAAGTCTCCAACCGATTTCTCATACACAAACAGTAGTTGACCGGCGTTGCCTGGTGAAAAGTTGTTGTGTAGCCTCGTGTAAGGAGGAGAAATGCGTGCTATCACGTTTCCGACTTTTATAAAGGTCGGATTGTAGCCTATCGCGATTGCGGTTTATCGTATCGCGACACTGCTGCTCGCGTTGGTCGAGATCAAATGACTGTTGGCAGAATATGGAATCGGTGGGTTCAGGAAGATGATACGGAACGACGTGCTGGATCCCAACGGCCACGTATCACTAGCAGTCGAGATGACAGGCATCTTACCCGCACGGCTGTAGCGGATTGTGCAGCCATGCCTCGATTCCTGGTTCAACAGATGGGGGCGTTTGCAAGACAACAACCATCTGCACGAACAGTTCGACGACGTTTGCAGCAGCATAGATTATCAGCTCGGACACCATGGCTGCGGTTACCCTTGACGCTGCATCACAGACAGGAGCGCTTGCGATGGTGTACTCAACGACGAACCTGGGTGCACGAATGGAAAAACGTCATTTTTTCGGATGAATCCAGGTTCTGTTTACACCATCATGATGGTCGCATCCGTGTTTGGCGACATCGCATTGAACGCACATTTGAAGCGTGTATTCGTCATCGCCATACTGGCGCATCAACCGGCGTGATGGTACGGGGTGCCATTGGTTACACGTCTCGGTCACCTCTTGTTCGCATTGACACACTTTGAACAGTGGACGTTACATTTCAGATGTGTTACGACCCATGGCTCTACCCTTCATGCGATCCCTGCGAAACCCTACATTTCAGCAGGATAACGCACGACCGCATGTTGCAGGTCCTGTACAGGTCTCTCTGGATACAAAAAATGTTCGACTGCTGCCCTGGCCAGCACATTCTCCAGATCTCTCATCAATTGGAAACGTCTAGTCAATGGTGGCCGAGCAACTGGCTCGTCATAATACTCCAGTCACTACTCTTGATGAACTGTGGTATCGTGTTGAAGCTGCATGGGCAGTTGTACCTGTACACGCCATCCAGACTCTGTTTGACTGAATGTCCAGGCGTATCAAGGCCGTTATTACGGCCAGAGGTGGTTGTTCTCTGTACTGATTTTTCAGAATCTATGCATCCAAATTGCGTGCAAATTTAATCACATGTCAGTTCTAGTGTAATATATTTCTCCAATGAATACCCGTTTATCATCTGCATTTCTTCTTGGCATAGCAATTTTAATGACCTGTACTGTATACAGACTTTTTTGTTTAAAATGAACAATTGATCTTCGAGTGGTGTTTTGACAGAAAGAAGCTGCAAACAATGAAAATTATAGGTGTTTGCTAATTTTGCTCTTTCTGCCATAAGATGTGTACACTGTGCAGTTACATCAATGTGACCATGTGTCAAACAATAAATGACCACTTGTTGCAGCGAGGATGGTTGCGAGACGTGCAGGAATAGAGTAAATGAGGTTCTGGAAGGAACCGACAAAGATGCGGAGTCACGTCTCCGCTGAGGATCCGCAGCCCGATCGACGCCTCTCTACTGGGTTCGAACACGGGGGTCTGGTGCTCAGGGGAGTACGACAAACATCCTTGTGTTCCTTGAACCACGCACGTACACTACAGCTGAGTGATACGTTACTTTCTCTTGCTGATAGATGCCATCGCACTAAGGAAGAGCCAACTGCATGTGAGATTTGACAATGTCCCCAAGTATAGATGAATGCCTGTGTTGATCCTTTGTGCCTTCCAGAATGATGCAATCATACAGGGAATGCCAAGGAAACTTTTCCCAGACCACAATGCTCCGTCCTCTGGTCAGGACCCTGCCGAAGATTGTTGCAGGGTGTTTGCTTTCAGATGCTTGATGCCGTACACGACAATGGCCATCCATCCGTTGGAGCATGAAACGTGATTCATGTAAAGAGACCATCTGTCGCCACTTAGTGGACGTCCAGCATGGGTGCATGAACCAGGCGCCTGCTGGAGAGGCTGAGAGATTGCAGGGGACTCTCACTTCTGATTTGGTGTAGGTGTAGTGCTACAACGATGAAAATTAATACTATGATGATGTCAAACCTTATTTTCATGATTTAAAGAAGTATTCATGATATTAAAAATGTAATTATAATTTTATTTTCATTTTTGTGCTCAGTGTATCAAAGACTTTCTAGTGCACGGAATAAATTAGCATTGTTTGTACTACGAAACTATATATGATTGTTAAGGGTCAAGCATGTAATAATTCGATGTAAGACATTTTGTTGAGTCTGAATTTTGTTCTCGTACTGGTCGGTAGAGAAAGAAAAGTTCCGTAATCGATGTGAAGGTAGAAAGGCTGTAAAAAGGAGAGAGAGAGAAGGTAAATACAAGTTATTCAAAAAAATATCTCCCAAGTGTAACGTCTTGTCATTTCCTATAACTAAAAATTGCAAGGTCTAATCTGAGCCTGTCCTGAATAACAGCGAAGAACATTTATGTTATCATATTTTTCTTCGTTTGACCACGGTTGTGATTCGCATGTTTCTTTTTGTTACACGACGTGTTATGAATACTTTCATTATACGCGCAAAACTTCACACAGCTTTAATCGAACCTGCTTCTTTTGGAAACGATAACTTTTAATCAGTACGATTATGCGAATACCGTCTAAATCGCAACCGTGATCGCAAAAGTGTTTCCTGGACCAAATAATTCTTATAAAATGTGTATTCTCCAAAGCGAGCAGCATTGCACTATCGCTGACTCGCAACAATCGAAAGAGTAAAAGCAGTGCTTAAATAAAATTGCCACCTTTTAATAATTATTATTATCCCATTAAATAAATAAATAGCTATTCAGTGGCTATCCAATCAATAAACAGAAGGGGCAATTCATAGGGAATACGATCTACGGCGATTTGTCATCATACATTGTGATGAAATGGTGGGCAGCAGTTTATGGTATTGTTTGCATGCTCTAGGGAAAGAAATACAGTAAGCTTTACCTGCGTTCAAAGGAACAGGGTGCCGACTTAAATGACTACAGTAGAAGCATGGCGTTGGTGGGGCGACAAAGCGCGTTTTTTCTGGAAAACGGTTGAGACATTTCCAGACAGCCCATGCCGCGGTCGTATTGTCCAGAAACACATTAAGCTTGGCGCCACGGACAGGGGCAGACGTCCAGGTATACAGCCTAGCGCCGAAAAGTCGCTCACAGCACATTGTAGGCCTTGTTAGCGAGCAAGCCGCCAAAAGAAATGTAAACGTTCTGCAAATGTCTGTGGGACAGGAAAACTGGCGCCCAGATGGGCAGACTCTGTTTCAAAACATGCTTTGTCAATGTGAGTTTATGGTCGTTCTTTGCAAACTTTGAAATGGGCTCAACAGGGGAGATAACAAGCTGTTTATGGAGGGCTGTGGTTCGACCCTGTATTGTGTTAGCAAAAGGCACAAAAAACATGTGGGAAAGAGGCCGTGAAGCCGAATTTTTTTTCTGTTTTCTGCCAATTAACTTTAAGTCTCTGATTGGTCAAATCGGTTTGCAGTGCAAAGACCATTCACTGAGCTTAGAATGCCGGACTCCAGCTTGTGATCGGCTTGTGTGAAAATAGGGGAAGTCAAGGAAGAGAAATGTGCTTTTGGAACCGAACTGAGGAGGAAACACTGAGACAGGGAGATTGAGACTCTTGTGGAAGTCTCTTGTACTGGCACTTCGCTAATAAAGAACTGCAGGTCTCTACCTAAACGGTGAGACTGGTGTCCTTTGCTCGGGCGCGACTTAGAGCCTGTGCCAGTCACCTTCTGAACTGTCAGAGCTATTGCTTATATCATCATGGCCACAACGAATGATGCCTGGGTGGACGTGTTTGTCTTGAGTCGGCTGTCAAAACATTTGACATATTCCAACACGCACAGTCGTGGCACAGAGCCAAATTGGTTTGGCAGACCAGCAAATGGGTCCACCTGCACACTGGAATCCGTTGAGGTTTCAGAGGCTCTTCAGGAAGTACCTGCGTTCTGAATTAAGCGAACGCATGACCGTGTGCTTGCATTTTTTCGGGAAAGCGCATTTAATAACAGATTGCCGCCATTTGTGACTTCAGTCGCCGAACACATCGTAGTGTGGTGCCTTGACCAGTAGGATGGTAAAGTATTCGCTGCTGTGAAGTAGGGCTATAATATCTATTTCTCAGCACTGTGTTCTTTCGAACCATATTTTTCCTTTAGTTTTGTACGGTAGAATAAAGGTGCTTGGTGGTGATGCTATAACCCGCATTCACGTGTACGAAGTGAGATAGAGTGAGTAGTGTTCTGGTTAGTGTCGTATGTCGACCCCCAGCAGATCACTTTGTCCACCATAGATCCCATTTCAGTAAGGCTTTTGTTAAATAAATATTTTTTGTATGATGTTTCTTTAATAATTTTGTTGGCTTGTCTTGTTTAAGATCAATAAATCGATTGTGAATTAGACTACAACTTCTCCCTGCGTTCTGATTAACAGTTCCTTCGCATTTTTATGGCAGTCTAGATCAGAAACATAAGGAGTAGCTTTCTCGTTTGGTGTGCACTGCGTGGATCTTTTACTTCATCAACAGTAATCAACTTTCAAGGCCCCTACACAGCAACGTTCGCTGAACGGTCGTTGAGGAGACACTTTTGTTAGATCCTTGGTTCATCTGAACAACCAGTTGCTCAGCATTTCCCCGTCTATTCGCCCATACACATGTATTCCGCCTATAGTTCGCCTCTGTCATCTATGGCACCCGATGCAACACATTTGCATCGGCGCCTGTTTGGAATAGCGCCTGTGCCGTGGCCAGTTGTGTCAGGTTACTCAGCTGAGTATTCATGACGCGAACAGCTCGCCTAAGGTTGTCCCACACATTCCCGACTGGGTTTTGGTTCAAATGGTTCAAATGGCTCTGAGCACTATGGGACTCAACTGCTGAGGTCATTAGTCCCCTAGAACTTAGAACTAGTTAAACCTAACTAACCTAAGGACATCACAAACATCCATGCCCGAGGCAGGATTCGAACCTGCGACCGTAGCGGTCTTGCGGTTCCAGACTGCAGCGCCTTTAACCGCACGGCCACTTCGGCCAGCCCGATTGGGTTTTAATCCAGGGGTTAGGTGGCCAGTGGAGTACGGTAAACTCATCCTGGTGCTTCTCGAACCACGCAAGTACGCTGCAAACTATGTGACACGTTACATTGTCCTGCTGACAGATGCCATCGTGCCGAGGAAAAACAAACTGAATGCAGGGGTTGACATGGCCCCAAGCACAGATGAATACCTGTGTAGATTCACTGTACCTTCCAGAGTGACGAGAACACCCAGGCAATGCCAAAAAAAAAAAAACCATTTCATAGACTTTAACACTCCCACCTCCGGCCACGACCCTCCCGAAGATTGTTGCATAGTATCTGCTTTCACATACTTCAGTCTAAACACAACAGCCATCTGCTCAACGGAGCATTAAACGTGATTCATCTGAAAAGGCCACCTAACGCCAATGAGTGGACCGCATGTTGCGGTAGTGGCGTGCAAATTCCAGCCTTCGTCGCCTACGTGCAGCAGTCAGCATGGCTGCACGAATCAGGCGCCTGGCGTGGAGTCCCATACGCAACAACAACATTCGTTGAACGGTCATTCCGGAGACGCTGTTTGTAGCCTCTTGATTCACCTGGGCTGTAATTTTCTCAACAGTTGTACATCTATTCGCATGTACACATCTCCGCTGCCGTCGTTTACACCTATCATCTATGGGCCGTGGCGCACCACATTCGCCTCCTAGCCGGTTTTGGATAACTCCGTTTTGCCATGCACGATATACTTTAATGACGGATTGGACAGGATTTGTGATTCGTGTAAAGAATGGCAGCCAAATCTAAATATAGATAAATGTAAATTAATGCAGATGAATAGGAAGAAGAATCCTGTAATGTCTGAATACTCCGTTAGTAGTGTAGCGCTTGACACAGTCACGTCGATTAAATATTTGGGCGTAACATTACAGAGCAATATGAAGTGGGACAAGCAGGTAATGGCAGTTGTGGGGAAGGCGGATAGTCGTCTTCGGTTCATTGGTAGAATTTTGGGAGGTGTGGTTCATATGTAAAGGAGACCACTTACAAAACACTAATACGACCTGTTCTTGAGTACTGCTCGAGCGTTTGGGATCCCTATCAGGTCTGATACATGGAGGACATAGAAGCAATTCAGAGGCGCGCTGCTAGATTTGCTACTGGTAGGTTTGACCATCACGCGAGTGTTACGGAAATGGTTCAGGAACTCGGGTGGGAGTCTCTAGAGGAAAGGAGGCGTTATTTTCGTGAATCGCTACTGAGGAATAGAGAACCAGCATTTGAAGCTGACTGCAGTGCAATTTTACTGCCGCCAACTTACATTTCGCGAAAAGACCACAAAGATAAGAGAGATTAGGGCTCATACAGAGGCATATAGGCAGTCATTTTTCCCTCGTTCTGTTTGGGAGTGGAATAGGGAGAGAAGATACTAGTTGTGGTACGAGGTACCCTCCGCCACGCACCGTATGGTGGATTGCGGAGTATGTATGTAGATGTAGATGTAGACGGCGGTAAGCCAACAAACTTAGTAGTTTCGGAAATGTCTCCACGTTTGGCTGGAAAGCCAATTATCATGTCGTTATGAACGACAGATAAATCGCTTCGTTTCCACATTAAGACAACGACTACCCCGTTTACCGCGTCTCCACACCTTTTATACAGGGTGGCCCAATGATCGTGAGCGGCCCAAAGATCTCACGAAAGAAGCGTCAAAGGGGAAACCAGATGGCGCTATGGTTGGCCCGCTAGATGGCGCTCCATAGGTCAAACGCATATCAACTGCGTTTTTTTTTAAGTAGGAACCACCATTTTTATTACGTATTCGTGTAGTATGTAAATAAATATGAATGTTTTAGTTGGACCACTTTTTTCGCTTTGTGATAGATGGCGCTGTAATAGTCACAAACATATGGCTCACAATTTTAGACGAACCTTTGGTAACAGGTACGTTTTTTTAAATTAAAATACAGAACGTAGGTACGTTTGAGCATTTTATTTCGGTTCTTCCAATGTGATACATGTACCTTTGTGAATTTATCATTTCTGAGAACGCATGCTGTTACAGCGTGATTACCTGTAAATACCACATTAATGCAATAAATGCTCAAAATGATGTCCGTCAACCTCAATGCATTTGGCAATACGTGTAGCGACATTCCTCTCAACAGCGAGTAGTTGGCCTTCCGTAATGTTCGCACTTGCATTGACAATGCGCTGACGCATGTTGTCAGGCGTTGTCGGTGGATCACGATAGCAAATAAATGGCTCAAATGGCTCTGAGCACTATGGGACTTAACTTCTGAGGTCATCAGTCCCCTATAACTTAGAACTACTTCAACCTAACTAACCTAAGGACATCACACACACCCATGCCCGAGGCAGGATTCGAACCTGCGATCGTAGCGGTCACGCGGTTCCACACTGTAGCGCCTAGAACCGCACGACGACCCCGGCCGGCTGATAACAAATATCCTCCAACTTTCCCCACAGAGAGAAATTCGGGGACGTCAGATCCAGTGAACGTGCGGGCCATGGTGTGGTGCTTCGACGACCAATCCACCTGTCATGAAATATGCTATTCAATACTGCTTCAACCACACTAGAGCTATGTGCCGGACATCCATCATGGTGGAAGTACATCGCCATTCTATTAGATTGCCATCGATAAAATGGGAGCCAATTATCCTTCCTCCCATAATGCCACACCATACATTAAATCCGCCAAGGTCGTTGATGTTCCACTTGTCGCAGCCGTAATGGATTTTCCGTTGCCCAATATTGCATATTATGCCGGTTTACGTTACCGCTGTTGGTTAATGATACTTCGTCGCTAAATAGAACGCGTGCAAAAAATCTGTCATCATCCCGTAATTTCTGTTGTGCCTAGTGGCAGAACTGTACACGACGTTCAAAGTCGTCGCCATGCAATTCCTGGTGCATAGAAATATGGTACGGGTGCAATCGATGTTGATGTAGCATTTTCAACACCGACGGTTTTGAGATTCCCATTTCTCGCGCAATTTGTCTGCTACTGATGTTCGGATTAGCCGCGACAGCAGCTAAAACACCTACTTGGGCATCATCATTTGTTGCAGGTCGTGGTTGTCGTTTCACATGTGCCTGAACACTTCCTGTTTCCTTAAATAACGTAACTATCCGGCGAAAGGTCCGGACACTTTGATGATGTCGTCCAGGATACCGGGCAGCATACATAACACACGCCCGTTGGGCATTTTGATCACAATAGCCATACATCAAAACGATATCGACCTTTACCACAACTGGTAAATAGTCCATTTTAACACCGGTAATGTATCACGAAGCAAATACCGTCCGCACTGGCAGAATGTTAAGTGATACCACGTACTTATACGTTTGTGACTATTGCAGCGCCATCTATCACAAAGTGAAAAAAGTGGTCCAACTAAAACATTCATATCTCTTTGCGTACTACACGACTATGTAATAAAAAAAATGGGGGTTCCTCTTTTACAAAAACGCAGTTGATATCTGTTTGGCCTATGGCAGCGCCATCCAGCGGGCCAACCATAGCGCCATCTGGTTTCCCCCTTCAAGCTAGACGAGTTTCGTTCTTTGTAGTTTTTTCGTTTGATACTTATTTCTTGAGATATTTGGCCCGGTCACTATCAATGGACCACCCTGTATATCCTCCACTGCTAGTGCTGCCTTCTGCCGTCTGTGAGTGGTTATTGCACGTCGACGTCCAACGTAGCAGATGGTTACGTTAATATGATTAGACTGTGTATAAACGCAACTGACAATGTGGAATGGAAGATGGACTAGTAACTGGATGTCAGCTGAGTAACGGATCCGTCAGGAACATTTCGATCTTTCTGAAGCGGCCCAAGTCGACTGTCATGACGTGATTGTGAAATGTAAACGTGAAGGAACAACCACAGTTAAACCTGGCAAACCGTGGTATCACGAAAAATCCGAGGAGCCGCCAGCACCAGTCATAGGGGGGCCAAAAATTTTTTAATAAAGACCTCATGTGACGACGGACAGGAATCGTCTAGCACTGGAAAGGGTGGTTAAAAGGTCGCTCGAAATTATCGGACGGAATCACTCCTGAGTTTCAAAATGCCATCAGCAGCCCAGCTAGCACAATGACTATTCTTAGGGAGTTAAGAGAACGTTCGACTAGCTCCACTAAGCAACAGATTTCTGTATTCAGTGTCAGGCTGTGTTTGAGGTGGTATAAAGACAGTGGATGCCTGGAATGAAGTAATTAGGACTGGTATACCATGCTATACCCTGTGACAATCCGACGGAAGGGTTCCGGTTCGGCGAACGTCTGGGAAACGCTACCTACTGTCATGTGTTGTGCCAACAGTACAGACTAGGTGGTGGTACAAGTTGAGCTGTTTTTCGTGGTTATGGTATGACACACTTATCGCGCCTAAAGAAATGCTTAATCCGGATGGATATGAATGTATTTTGCAGCATTGTTTACTATACACAATAAAGGATCAATTCGAAGACGTATAATAACGACAATGCACTCTGTGAACACTGCAGTGCAATGCAGCATCAGTGGGGCGATGGTTTGTGAACAATGACATTCCTTAAATGCGCTGACCTGCCCTGAATCCCGACGTGAACCGCACGGAACACCTTCTTTGAAATGATTCAGAACATCGACTTTGTTCGAGCCTCCAGTATCCAAAACCACTACCTACTCTGGTTTTAGCTCTTGAAGAAGAATGGGATAGCATTCCTCACAGACAATCAGGGTGGACACACTCCATACTAACGTCACTTACAGATATCCAGATACTTTTGCTCAGATAATGTATTTTTACTTTTATCTTTTACACATAATGCATACTGATTTATTTAACAGTACTGCACAGCTTCATTATATTCATTATATTCTTTCGAAATGTGGTGCTACAGAAGAATGCTGAAGATTAGATGGGTAGATCACATAACTAATGAGGAAGTATTGAATAGGATTAGGGAGAAGAGAAGTTTGTGGCACAACTTGACCAGAAGAAGGGATCGGTTGGTGGGACATGTTCTGAGGCATCAAGGGATCACCAATTTAGTATTGGAGGGCAGCGTGGAGGGTAAAAATCGTAGAGGGAGACCAAGAGATGAATACACTAAGCAGATTCAGAAGGATGTAGGTTGCAGTAGGTACTGGGAGATGAAAAAGCTTGCACAGGATAGAGTAGCATGGAGAGCTGCATCAAACCAGTCTCAGGACTGAAGACCACAACAACAACAACAACAACAACAACTATTACATAAATACATATTACAGGACTTCGGTTACGCGATGTCGTTCGTTAAACACTGAAATGTACTAGGTTAACGTATTGTTGCTTTTTAATTTTTTTTGCTCTCCGTCTTCAGGCCACAAGTGGCCCATCGCGACCATCCGACCGCCGTGTCATCCTCACCTGAGGATGCGGATAGGAGGGGCGTGTGGTCAGCACACCGCTCTCCCGGTCGTTATGATGGTTTTCTGTGACCGGAGCCGCTACTATTAGGTCGAGTAGCTCCTCAATTGGCATCACGAGGCTGAGTGAACCCCGAAAATGGCAACAGCGCATGGCGGCCCAGATGGTCACCCATCCAAGTGCCGGCCACGCCCGACTTTGCTTTCTAATAATCCTCTTTAATTTATGATGGAAGACTCTTATTTGTATCAATGTACTGGTCACTGACGTAAGGATGCTGACTTGCGCATACGTCACATGATTGGTTATACAGGATGGTTAGAAACAGTCTGAAAAGCTTGTAAGGGTATTGCAGAGTAGGCTGTGCTGAAAAATAATGGATAAGAAAAAAATTCGATACATTGCGCCGTTTCCGACTTAGTCAGCCAGGCCGTTGCACGCGGAAATTCAAGCAGCTCGCCACAGACAGTGTCAGATGTTCTCAAAGTGTAAATGATAGCGTACGAGACTGCTCAGCAGTTGGCTCGGTTTCGATCCTTACTACCGACCCATGTCCAATTTTGCACCTTGTCTTGTTCTGTTTTAGACACACGAAACGCACGTCTGGTTACACCGTCTTTGTGGGGTCGGTCGAATTTTCGCTCGTAACTGCCAATTTGCTAATTTCAGAGCTATTTAACTCTGAAACGGTGCAACGTATCGAATATTTTTCTTAACCATTATTTCTCACCACAACATATTCTGCAAACACCCTTACAAGCTTTTCAGTTTGTTTCTGACTAGCCTGTATAACTTCCTCATTTGCAACCTCGATATTTTTGTACATAGTTCTATGCAACACTCTTACGACTGCTGACAAACTGTACCTTGCAGCACTATGCGTGAATATTTTTTTTAAATGTTACTTGCAGTAGTACTGTCGGTACTATTTATAGTGTTACAATTTGGTATTTTGTAGTGTCGAACCTCACGTTTCCTTCTTCCAGCTTAGACTGAATAAGATCTGCTAGTCAGATCTGGCGGACAGTGTGGTCAGCAATCTGTTGTTGGTTCCTGATGGGGCTGTGGTGTCCGGGAAGGTGTCAAAGATTAGTGAGTGCACGACGATACAAGATGACTTAGGGAAAATTTCGAGTTGATGTGGTGAATGGTAGCTGGCTATGAAGGTACAAAAATATAAGTTAATGTTGATGAGTAGGAATGACAATCCCGTAATATTCCGATACAGGATTAACAGTGTCCTTGACACAGTCACGTCGTTTGAATATCAGGACGTAACGATGCAAATCGGTATGAAATGCAACCAGCATGTGAGGACAGTGGTAAGAACGGCGAATGGTCGAATTTGGTATATTGGGAGGGTTTTAGGAAAGTGTGGTTCATCTGTAAAGGAGACCGCGTATATGATGCTAGTGTGACCTATTCTTGAGTACTACTCGAGTATTTGGGATCCGAACCAGGCTGGCTTAAAGGAAGAATTCAGGGGTGGGATGCCACATTTGTTGCCCGTAGATTCAAACTGCTCGCAAGTGTTACGGAGATGGTTTGGGAACTCAAATGGGGAATGGGGATCCAAGGAGGGAACGCGACGTTCTTTTTTTTTCCTCGAGGAACACAATTGAGAACTGAGAAAATTTAGAGATAGGGCATTTGAAGCTGACAGCAGAACGACCCTACTGCTACCAACATACATTTCGGATAAGGTGCACGAAGATAAAATACAAGAAATTCGGTTTCATACGCAGGCGTATAAACAGTCGTTTCTTCCTCGAGCTGACTACGAGTGGAACAGGAAAGGGAATGACTAGTAGTGGTACAGGGTACCCTACGCCATGAACCGTACGGTGGCTTGCTGAGTATGTATGTAGATGTAGATGCAGACGTAATAAAATATAGCGGTGTAGATGGTGTTTTTCATTCATTGTACCTAAGGAAATAACGGTTACCTGAGACGAGCCGTCTATTATGAACTTCCTGTCAAAATTGAGGGCAATTGTCATTGATTCGTTTTCGATCTATGGCCCATGTCGACCAATGTTTCATGCCGTATGCTACACAGTTCCATGTAGAAACGCTGGGCAGTCCGGGTTGGCGCACTGACTATTCGGCAACTGCATCCACAGTGCCGTCACAGGCGCGTCCAAAGACGATAGGTTCTTTCTGTCATTCTGTTACGTGATTACGTCGACCTGTCTTCCTCCTGAGACGCAATACAACTTCACTGTCATGACTTAGAAATTGGTGGAACCGCGTACCATTTGGAAACGCTCTACTGTACTCTAAAGTTACCAGTATACTCGATTAAGTCTATGCAGTCTCTCGTGACCGGTGTTCACATCTTCGTTTTTACTTCTTTGGATGGATGCACGTAGAAAGTAAAACTTGAGATGTGGTTATGCTGACAGATACATGTACAGTGATGTCAGTCACTGAGGGTCGAGCATACTGACAAGCCGATGAATTGTCGGTAGCCCTTTAGCCAGCCTAGCCGCAACCATATTCGTATGAGGTATTAACATGACGTTACAGGCGGATGTAAAAGTACCGCACAGAAGCATTCATAGCTTGTTGTAACTGTCTGGAGTTGTCACTACTCGTGCCGTGTCGCTTCATGGACTACACGCGTTGCATTATGGAAATATATGCACGGTATTATTAGCGAAATTTATTGGCTTATGAATATTAAGCGGCAAAGAGCCAACCTCCCCGCTGTACGTTCGTGTGTTGTTTGGCTGGGTGCTCGAAAGCGCTTGCCAATATTTTATCCAGGTCACTTCTTTCTCGCAAAGCAACTGTATTTGTGCTGATGAAGTCGAGTCAGTCACCCCGTTCACCGAATACTCTGGGACACGTTTTATTTGTAAAAAAGAAATGAAAACATTGTATTCCAGACAAACACTTAGTATCGTTCAAAGTTCATATTAATGGATATCATTTTCGTAGTTTCCTTTCAGAGTCAGGTTTCGATTCATGATTAAAATTTACTCATTCCTCTTAGGCAGAAGAAAAGACAAAATACTAACATTTGACCCTTATGTGGTTACAGAAACCATCCTGCACATATTTTGTGCTTCACGAAGCTTTGTTTGCTGCACTGGAGACTGAAAGCTGACTTGCACTATTCAGAGAATCTCGAATAATCATGGATGGGTATGAAGGAGAGGAATAAGTTCTGGGAGGTTAAAATTGCGCTTAATTTAGTTGGTATTCATGCTAGTGAATCATTCCTGGGTACCAAAGTTCATATGCCCGTAGTCTATAAAAATTACATTTGCTTTACAACTATAATTCTTACCAGAATTTTTTAATCTTCGGTGTGATTTGAAACTCTCGCCATTTAATCTGCCTCTCACAGAGGTACAGGGTTGTTTACGACGGTACTCTTACTGGAACAAAGATAACGTCATATATACTGTAAGTAGCCTGTTTGTGTGTTGGCAGCGCTATAGACTGTGTTAATATCGCAGACAGCGCTCTTCGCCCTTGGCAAGAGATTTTGTGGTTGGACGGACTAGCAGTTAGCGAATGGATAAGGAAGTGTATGGACATGGTATACTTGGTGGAGGCTCTGTGTTGGTAGGGTATGCATTGTAAAATGAGAATGGATATTGTTTGTAATGTTTGGGTTGTGGAATTATTGACAACTGTATAATTATTGGAACTGGACGTCCCATGAATGAGGTAAAATTTTCTAAATACATTGTTTACTCTTCAACAAAATTTTCTTTTTGCTAACCGTTTGCCTCCTAGTAGTTAGAGTCTATAGTAGTTACAATCTTTTTATTTAGCTGGCTGCTGTTGCTACTTGTAATTGCTGCGAGGTAAGTGATTTATGAAAAAGAACGGGGTTTCCATAATCGGAATTCGTGATTGAAATGAGTTCAGGCAATTAACACAGTTCGAGGTAGTTTCATATTTCTTTAATTTCATATTTTTTGTATTTGTATTATTGTTAGGGTTTCTTGCAATTCAGTGCCATTCTTTTGTGTTACTTATTGGAAGTCATGTTGTCAATGTATAGCAGTCAGATTGCGTTGGGCTTGTATATTGTGGGTAATAAATGAATAGGTTAAGTTTGAGTTGTCTTTGTCAGGGAAAATTCTGTAGGTCAGTGTTTAATAAAAATAATTAAAGAGGTAATTTCAATACTACAAAAGCTAAATTACGGATCCCAAAAGCCTATAAAGGAGATGTACTACTAATGACAAAAAGCATAGTGATGAGGCAAATGGGAGATTTTATGGGAACGTTCCGCAGCCAAAAAGCAAAAAGGAAAAGAGTTTGCTTAATTTGAGCACGATAGTACGTCTCTTTCCTGAAGCGTGAGTTTCATGTTTAGAGCGTAACTGATGAAAGTAGAGTACGGTTAAGATTTAGCGTTCCATTGATGACAATGTCATTAGAACTGAAGCACAAGCTCAGATGTGGGAAAGAAATCGTCCATGACATTTCGGAGGAGCAGTCCTGGAATTTCCTTTAAACGATTTAGGGGAAAACTTGAAAGTCTTGCAGCTAGCTCTTACCCCCTCCATCTTGTTGGAAGAAACTGGGAGGCGCCAGCTGATATATATATATATTGTGCGGAAAACAATGAACTGTGGACGCTCTTTCTTATGCTACACACGTCACACAGCTGTATTTAATGTTATTTATTAATGGCTATCGATTTCGTAGCGCTCAAGGCTTCATCATCAGGCACACTTCATGACTAGCGACATACTGTCCACCGCAAAGTATATGATTTCATAGTCATGAATCGTTACCATGCACGACTACACTTTAACTGCCCATTTAGTCAACAGCGATTAATATAGGACATAAAATACAGCGGCGAAATAGTGGATAGCATAATAAAGTGAATAAACAGTTCATTAACCTATGCAACAAATAAATTTGGATTGCTGGATGAGGATTTAATCCACAGTCAACCACAATGCGTAACGGACAGTTTCCGGGATGTTTATAACTGAAGTGGAGCTACTGACGGAGGTCCGGTGTGTGCTGTAACTATAGTATGGCACCAGAGTTTTGTGGATATGCTAATACGTTAATGCGGAACCGATTTACGCTAAAAAAAATCCAGTTTTGACCACCAGGAGCAAATTTGGCGGCGTACAGCATCTCGTCGACGTCTCGGTCGCTGATATTCAACAAATTGTGAAAGCGTGGTTAATAATAAAATAAACATCATGCCTTTCTCACTTCTTTGACCTTTTCTGCCCGCGTCTCGTTCCAAATCCATTACCTAAGGGAACATTTATATACGTCTTCCTTGCAATCACAGTGCCAGATTTGCACCTGCTAGCCAGAATTGAAATTAATGCTTTTCCCACCATAAATCGATTCCGCATTAACGCGTTAGAATATCTACCAACTTTCGCTGCCATACGATAATTACAGCACACGCTGGACCTCTGCGAGTGGCTGCACTTTAATTATAGCCACCGGTATGTACTGTCGTGTTTCTGTTCTTGACGACGTAGTGACGAGGAGGATAAACCAGTTGCTGGCACGCGGCCTACTCGTTTTAAACATTGCCAGGACGCCACAACACCCGACAGGCGAATCGCCGTTGAAAGCGTCAGTGCCCTCACTGGGCACAGAACAGCCACTTTAAATCATCTCTTCTGCCACTACAGAACAAATTCGTACTGCTTAAAAATGTCAATTTACAAGAATAAGGTATATGTAAAATAATAAGTCAAAGGAGTAATCAAAAAGAAATGGAAAGAAGGAGGGTCAAGAATAATCAGAATTCTGAACATATGATCGATAAGCATATGAAGGAAAGTGAGAGACAGTAGCACATCGTTACTTTTCTTTAATCAGAAATCTGACCGGAAAAATGTAGTGTAGCACAAGGAGCTCCAAAGGTGTGGAACCACCCTCTTGCACAAAAATAGGTCGATAAACAGGAACTGAAAACATATTGGAATAATATTGTGAAAGGTATGTATCTCATAAGAAATCGATTTTATGAAATGTTGCCACTATGAGCATCTTTGGATGTCTGTACACGTTGCTGTTACGTGTCTTTGGCAACCAGAGATCGTATTATTAGTAGCAGAGGGCGAGCGAGTGAGTGAGTCGGCTTGCAGAGATAGTCTGTGATATGTGGTCGCTGAGTGAGGAAATTTGATGGCGGACGTTCCGAGTACAGAATGAATTTTAGTTGAGATGCTCCCTTGTGGGAATGAGGATAGAGGATGATGCTCAGATGATTTCATATAGGGTGACAGTAATTTTGCAAAAACGTATTATGAACAGAATTTTTATTTTCTGCCAACGCTAAGCGCGAAGGATTTTAGTGTAAAGATTGCATTTATTTTAACAATATCTACGTTTTGGTATCCAGGGCAAATTATCGATCATATGTTCAGAATTCTGATCATTCTTACCCTCCTTATTTTCATTTGAAAGTATGCTATAAGAAAAGTAAAGAATAATTCTCGTAAATTAAGTACCGTTAGAATCTGTTTTCATTGTTCATTATTTATGATAATGCAAAGGAAGATCGTGGCATCATGTTAGTGCTATTCCCTTCTGTGTCATTAAAAGGATTTTAATATCACTTTAGTTTAAAACAACCTTTTGATTTATTTGCTCGTATTTCACTAAAGTTTATCTTCACTGTGATTGCAAATCGTAATATTACTGCACTGTCACGCCTTGCACTCTTGTGAACTGCATTTTGGAAAGATAACAAGATTCTCATTTGGCAGACTAGCCTAAAGCAAATGATAACGAATTTAACCTTGCAGTAATTTGTTTCAGGTACATGCAGTTTAACACTTCATAGTCTTACAACTAAACAAGAGAGCAGAAATGATTTATCCGTTGTACAGGTAAGAATCAATTGTAAGGCCTGAACGAACTTTCTGAGATGAAATTAGGAATAATTTTCATTTGCAGAATTTTGTTATAAATTCAGTAGATGTGTTTTTCTAACAGGCACAGTTTTAATACGTAACAGTTAGCCATTGTGTGTGATTTTACAATAAGGAAGCAATTATGCTTCTTACTGATAACAGTTCTTTACATTCAGTTTCATTTACGGATAGTCAGATTCACTTTAGTTTAATTGGCATCACACACATTAAAAGTAATTTACACAGCTAATATTCGTATAAAGAAGTAGGGTAGCTAAGGCTATTCTAGATCAGAGTGCATGGGTGGTACTGTAAATGGAATTTAAAAGTACTTGCTTTCACACTGATAACGACATGTTTTGGCACTCACGTGTTTATAGTTACCCAGTTTAAGCTTTAAAAGCTTCATTGGGAGGGATGGGGAAACATTTAAGGTCATGTTAGCAACGTGGTGGCCACTTTGGAAGCAGGCATCCTGGCTACAACTCATAATTTGAAATGGAAAAGTGGTCGTTTGGTATCTCACTGTTGTTGTTGTGGTCTTTAGTCCTGAGACTGGTTTGATGCAGCTCTCCATGCTACTCTATCCTGTGCAAGCTCCTTCACCTCCCAGTACATACTGCAACCTACATCCTTCTGAATCTGCTTAGTGTATTCATCTCTTGGTCTCCCTCTACGATTTTTACGCTCCACGCTGCCCTCCAATGCTAAATTTGTGATCCCTTGATGCCTCAGGACATGTCCTACCAACCGATCCCTTCTTCTAATCAAGTTGTGCCACACAGTTCTCTTCTCCCCAATCCTATTCAATACTTGCTCATTAGTTACGTGATCTACCCACCTAATCTTCAACATTCTTCTGTAGCACCACATTTCAAAATCTTCTATTGTCTTCTTGTCCAAACTATTTATCGTCCACGTTTCACTTCCATACATGGCTACACTCCATACAAATACTTTCAGAAATGACTTCCTGACACTTAAATCTATACTCGATGTTAACAAATTTCTCTTCTTCAGAAACGCTTTCCTCGCCATTGCCAGTCTACATTTTATATCCTCTCTACTTCGACCATCATCAGTTATTTTGCTCCCCAAATAGCAAAACTCCTTTACTACTTTAAGTGTCTCATTTCCTCATCTAATTCCCTCAGCATCACCCGACTTAATTTGACTACATTCCATTAACCTCGTTTTGCGTTTTGTTGATGTTCACCTTATATCCTCCTTTCAAGACACTATCCATTCCGTTCAACTGCTCTTCCAAGTCCTTTGCTGTCTGTGACAGAATTACAATGTCATCGGCGAACCTCAAAGTTTTTATTTCTTCTCCATGGATTTTAATACCTACTCCGAATTTTTCTTTTGTTTCCTTCACTGCTTGCTCAATATACAGATTGAATAACATCGGGGAGAGATTACAACCCTGTCTCACTCCCTTCCCAACCACTGCTTCCCTTTCATGTCCCTCGATTCTTATAACTGCCATCTGGTTTCTGTACAAATTGTAAATAGCCTTTCGCTCCCTGTATTTTACCCCTGCCACCCTCATAATTTGAAAGAAAGTATTCCAGTCAACATTGTCAAAAGCTTTCTCTCAGTCCAGAAATGCTAGAAACGTAGGTTTGCCCTTCCTTAATCTAACTTCTAAGGTAAGTCGTATTCCCTCGCATGTTCCAACATTTCTACGGAATCCATACTGATCTTCCAAGATGGTCGGCTTCTACCAATTTTTTCATTCGTCTGTAAAGAATTCGCGTTAGTATTTTGCAGCTGTGACTTATTAAACTGATAGTTCGGTAATCTTCACATCTGTCAACACCTGCTTTCTTTGGGATTGGAATTACACTCCTGGAAATTGAAATAAGAACACAGTGAATTCATTGTCCCAGGAAGGGGAAACTTTATTGACACATTCCTGGGGTCAGATACATCACATGATCACACTGACAGAACCACAGGCACATAGACACAGGCAACAGAGCATGCACAATGTCGGCACTAGTACAGTGTATATCCACCTTTCGCTGCAATGCAGGCTGCTATTCTCCCATGGAGACGATCGTAGAGATGCTGGATGTAGTCCTGTGGAACGGCTTGCCATGCCATTTCCACCTGGCGCCTCAGTTGGACCAGCGTTCGTGCTGGACGTGCAGACCGCGTGAGACGACGCTTCATCCAGTCCCAAACATGCTCAATGGGGGACAGAACCGGAGATCTTGCTGGCCAGGGTAGTTGACTTACACCTTCTAGAGCACGTTGGGTGGCACGGGATACATGCGGACGTGCATTGTCCTGTTGGAACAGCAAGTTCCCTTGCCGGTCTAGGAATGGTAGAACGATGGGTTCGATGACGGTTTGGATGTACCGTGCACTATTCAGTGTCCCCTCGACGATCACCAGTGGTGTACGGCCAGTGTAGGAGATCGCTCCCCACACCATGATGCCGGGTGTTGGCCCTGTGTGCCTCGGTCGTATGCAGTCGTGATTGTGGCGCTCACCTGCACGGCACCAAACACGCATACGACCATCATTGGCACCAAGGCAGAAGCGACTCTCATCGCTGAAGACGACACGTCTCCATTCGTCCCTCCATTCACGCCTGTCGCGACACCACTGGAGGCGGGCTGCACGATGTTGGGGCGTGAGCGGAAGATGCCCCACGTGTTGAGCAATTCGGCGGTACGTCCACCCGGCCTCCCGCTTGCCCACTATACGCCCTCGCTCAAAGTCCGTCAACTGCACATACGGTTCACGTCCACGATGTCGCGGCATGCTACCAGTGTTAAAGACTGCTATGGGGCTCCGTATGCCACGGCAAACTGGCTGACACTGACGGCGGCGGTGCACAAATGCTGCGCAGCTAGCGCCATTCGACGGCCAACACCGCGGATCCTGGTGTGTCCGCTGTGCCGTGCGTGTGATCATTGCTTGTACAGCCCTCTCGCAGTGTCCGGAGCAAGTATGGTGGGTCTGACACACCGGTGTCAATGTGTTCTTTTTTCCATTTCCAGGAGTGTATTATATTCTTCTTGAAGTCTGAGGGTATTTCGCCTGTTTCATACATCTTGCTCACCAATTGGTAGAGATTTGTCAGGACCGGCTCTCCCAAGGCTGTCAGTAGTTCCAATGGAATGTTGTCTACTCTGGGGGCCTTGTTTCGACTCAGGTCTTTCAGTGCTCTGTTAAACTCTTCACGCAGTATCATATCTCCCATTTCATCTTCATCTACATCCTCTTCCATTTCCATAATATTGTCCTCAAGTACATCGCCCTTGTATAAACCCTCTATATACTCCTTCCACCTTTCTGCTTTCCCTTCTTTGCTTAGAACTGGGTTTCTATCTGAGCTCTTGATGTTCACGCAAGTGGTTCTCTTATCTCCAAAGGTCTCTTTAATTTTCCTGTAGGCAGTATCTATCTTACCCCTAGTGAGATAAGCCTCTACATCCTTACATTTGTCCTCTAGCCATCCCTGCTTAGCCATTTTGCACATCCTGTCGATCTCATTTTTGAGACGTTTGTATTCCTTTTTGCCTGCTTTATTTACTGCATTTTTGTATTTTCTCCTTTTATCAATTAAATTCAATATTTCTTCTGTTACCCAAGGATTTCTACTAGCCCTCGTCTTTTTACCTACTTGATCCTCTGCTGCCTTCACTACTTCATCCCTCAAAGCTACCCATTCTTCTTCTACTGTATTTCTTTCCCCCATTCCTGTCAATAGTTCCCTTAAGCTCTCCCTGAAACTCTGTACAACCTCTGGTTTAGTCAGTTTATCCAGGTCCCATCTCCTTAAATTCCCCCTTAAATTCCCATCTCATATGGGTAGAGAATTACACGAGAAAAAAGAAAGGTGCATTTAGCACAGCCGGCCGGTATGGCCGAGGGCTTCTAGGCGCTTGAATCCGGAACCGCGCTGCTGCTACGATCGCAGGTTTGAATCCTGCCTCAGGCATGGATGCCTGTGATTTCCTTAGGTTAATTAGGTTTAAGTAGTTCTAAGTTCTAGGGGACTGATGACCTCAGATGTTAAGTCTCATATTGCTCAGAGCCATTTGAACCATTTTTGCATTTAGTACAGAACAAGGCAAAATGCTGGTGATGACACATAATGGGTACAGGATGTGCTCAACGTGTTGTGCACCATCTGGTAAGGTTCTTGTTATCTGTGGTAACTGAAGAAGACATCAGAAGCCAGAACCACTAAAAAGAATTTTACTGGGTGACTGGTTTCGCAGAGCTATACTATCATCATCGGAGCCTACATTTTTAATTTTTTTGAAATAATATCCATTCAAAACCATAAGATCCGCTGATGACAGCATAGCTCTATCGAAACCGGTCATGCAATGAAATGCTTTTTTTTATTGGTATTGATTTGTGAAGTTTTCTACTGTGCAGATCGACCCCAGACTGACCTCATCGGGAATATGTAATCTTGTTATTCACTTCACTCATTCGTCATAAACGTTGCACAACATATTCACCGGAATGTGACTACAAGCAAGTCATGGCAGCATACTCAGGTGACAAAAATTATGGGAAAGAAACATCTACGTATACAGATGGCGGAAGTATTGAGTACACAAGGTATAAATGGACAGTGCATTGACGGAGCTGTTATTTGTGCTCAGGTGATTCATGTGAAAGGGTTCACGACGTGATGATGCCGGCACGACGGGAATTAAAGACTTGTAACCGAAATGGCAGTTGGAGCTACACGCATGGGACATTCTATTTCGGAAACCGTTAGTGAACTAATTATTCCAAGATCCACAGGGTCAAGAATGTGCCTTGAATACTAGTTTTCAGGCATTACCTCCCAGTAGTACAAGTTTATATGCCAACTAGCTCTGCAGATGACGAAGAAATTGAAGAAATGTATGATGAAATAAAAGAAATTATTCAGATTGTGAAGGGAGACGAAAATTTAATAGTCATGGGTGACTGGAATTCGAGTGTAGGAAAAGGGAGAGAAGGAAACATAGTAGGTGAATATGGATTGGGGGACAGAAATGAAAGAGGAAGCCGCCTGGTCGAATTTTGCACAGAGCACAACATAATCATAACTAACACTTGGTTTAAGAATCATGAAAGAAGGTTGTATACATGGAAGAACCCTGGCGATACTAAAAGGTATCAGATAGATTATATAATGGTAAGACAGAGATTTAGGAACCAGGTTTTAAATTGTAAGACATTTCCAGGGGCAGATGTGGACTCTGACCACAATCTATTGGTTATGACCTGTAGATTAAAACTGAAGAAACTGCAAAAAGGTGGGAATTTAAGGAGATGGGACCTGGATAAACTAAAAGAACCAGAGGTTGTACAGAGATTCAGGGAGAGCATAAGGGAGCAATTGACAGGAATGGGTGAAATAAATACAGTAGAAGAAGAATGGGTAGCTTTGAGGGATGAAGTAGTGAAGGCAGCAGAGGATCAAGTAGGTAAAAAGACGAGGGCTAGTAGAAATCCTTGGGTAACAGAAGAAATATTGAATTTAATTGATGAAAGGAGAAAATATAAAAATGCAGTAAGTGAAACAGGCAAAAAGGAATACAAACGTCTCAAAAATGAGATCGACAGGAAGTGCAAAATGGCTAAGCAGGGATGGCTAGAGGACAAATGTAAGGATGTAGAGGCTTATCTCACTAGGGGTAAGATAGATACCGCCTACAGGAAAATTAAAGAGACCTTTGGAGATAAGAGAACGACTTGTATGAATATCAAGACCTCAGATGGAAACCCAGTTCTAAGCAAAGAAGGGAAAGCAGAAAGGTGGAAGGAGTATATAGAGGGTCTATACAAGGGCGATGTACTTGAGGACAATATTATGGAAATGGAAGAGGATGTAGATGAAGATGAAATGGGAGATATGATGCTGCGTGAAGAGTTTGACAGAACACTGAAAGACCTAAGTCGAAACAAGGCCCCCGGAGTAGACAATATTCCATTGGAACTACTGACGGCCGTGGGAGAGCCAGTCCTGACAAAACTCTACCATCTGGTGAGCAAAATGTATGAAACAGGCGAAATACCCACAGACTTCAAGAAGAATATAATAATTCCAATCCCAAAGAAAGCAGGTGTTGACAGATGTGAAAATTACCGAACTATCAGCTTAATAAGTCACAGCTGCAAAATACTAACACGAATTCTTTACAGACGAATGGAAAAACTAGTAGAAGCCAACCTCGGGGAAGATCAGTTTGGATTCCGTAGAAACACTGGAACACGTGAGGCAATACTGACCTTACGACTTATCTTAGAAGAAAGATTAAGGAAAGGCAAACCTACGTTTCTAGCATTTGTAGACTTAGAAAAAGCTTTTGATAATGTTGACTGGAATACTCTCTTTCAAATTCTAAAGGTGGCAGGGGTAAAATACAGGGAGCGAAAGGCTATTTACAATTTGTACAGAAACCAGATGGCAGTTATAAGAGTCGAGGGACATGAAAGGGAAGCAGTGGTTGGGAAGGGAGTAAGACAGGGTTGTAGCCTCTCCCCGATGTTGTTCAATCTGTATATTGAGCAAGCAGTAAAGGAAACAAAAGAAAAATTCGGAGTAGGTATTAAAATTCATGGAGAAGAAATAAAAACTTTGAGGTTCGCCGATGACATTGTAATTCTGTCAGAGACAGCAAAGGACTTGGAAGAACAGTTGAATGGAATGGACAGTGTCTTGAAAGGAGGATATAAGATGAACATCAACAAAAGCAAAACAAGGATAATGGAATGTAGTCTAATTAAGTCGGGTGATGCTGAGGGAATTAGATTAGGAAATGAGGCACTTAAAGTAGTAAAGGAGTTTTGCTATTTGGGGAGCAAAATAACTGATGATGGTCGAAGTAGAGAGGATATAAAATGTAGGCTGGCAATGGCAAGGAAAGCGTTTCTGAAGAAGAGAAATTTGTTAACATCCAGTATAGATTTAAGTGTCAGGAAGTCATTTCTGAAAGTATTCGTATGGAGTGTAGCCATGTATGGAAGTGAAACATGGACGATAAATAGTTTGGACAAGAAGAGAATAGAAGCTTTCGAAATGTGGTGCTACAGAAGAATGCTGAAGATTAGATGGGTAGATCACATAACTAATGAGGAAGTATTGAATAGGATTGGGGAGAAGAGAAGTTTGTGGCACAACTTGACCAGAAGAAGGGATCGGTTGGTAGGACATGTTCTGAGGCATCAAGGGATCACCAATTTAGTATTGGAGGGCAGCGTGGAGGGTAAAAATCGTAGAGGGAGACCAAGAGATGAATACACTAAGCAGATTCAGAAGGATGTAGGTTGCAGTAGGTACTGGGAGATGAAAAAGCTTGCACAGGATAGAGTAGCATGGAGAGCTGCATCAAACCAGTCTCAGGACTGAAGACCACAACAACAACAACAACCTCCCACCACGGACATTACAGTGGCCGACGGCCTTCACTTCACCACCGAGTGCTGCGACGTTAGTGTGAAATTGTCAGTGCTAACAGACAAATTACACTGCGCGAACCAACCGCAGAAACCAATGTGGGACGCACGACGTACGTATCCGTCAGAACAGTGGAGCATCATTTGGCGTTAATGGTCTGTAGCAGCAGATAACCAACGCGAGTGCCTTTGCTAACAGCACGACATCGCCCCTAGCGCCCCTCGTGGGTTCTTGATCATATCGGTTTTACCCCAAACGGCTGGAAATCCGTGGCCTGGTCAGATGAGTCCCGATTTCAGTTTGGAAGAGTTGATGGTAGGATTCGAGTGTGATGCAGATCCCCACGAAGCCATCGATCTAAGTTGTCAACAGAGCACTGTGGAAGCTGGTGATGGTCCACATTGGTGTGGGCTGTATTTACATGGAACGAACTGGGCCTCTGGTCCAACTGAACCGATCACTGGACATGTTCGGATATTTGGAGATATTGGCAGCCATTCATGGACTTCATGTTCCCAAATAACGATGGAATTTTTGTGGATGACAACGCGCCATGTACCTGACCTCAGTTGTTCACGATTTGTTTGAAGAACATTGTGGACAATTCGAGCGAATGACTTGGTCACCCAGCTCGCCCGAGACGAGTCCCATAGAACATTTATGGGACATTATCTTGAGGTCAGTTGGTGCACTAAATCCTACACCAGCAACACTTTCATACTTACTGACGGCTATAGGGGCCACATGGCTCAATATTTCTGCAGGGGACTTCCAACGACTTGTTGAGTCCAGGCAACGGCGAGTCGCTACACTACTGTGGGCAAAAGATGGTCCAACACGATATTGGGAGGTATCCCTTGACGATTGTCACCTCAGTGAAAAGTGGTGTAATGTGTTGTTTAGTTGCATAGTTTTGGTGCAGTTATATCTCCCGACGTGGAGCTGTTACCAAATAGTAGAAAGGAGCGATAGTATTTGGGTATGCCAACGACCGCTCTGTATCTAATCTTAAATGAGTGTCTTTAGGTGTGTACGGAATGCTTGAAGAAACCTCTAGACTCTCTTTTGTACTGATCTGAGGCCATTACCAAAGCTAAGGGCGGTGTTATGTGGTATTAGTGTGCTGTCTCCTGAGGTTCGCTGTAGAGTTTTAGAGGGTATTTCTGAGTCGGCGTTCAGTGAGTCTTAGTGATCTACCAAGTGATTCATTCAATTAGGAAGAATATGAAGTGAGTTTTCGTGCGTAGGTCTGAAATTCTGATTGAGACGTTTCCAGGTACTTGGCCGAAAAGGTGCCCGTTTGTTAGTGTTGTGTCTTTTGACCAATTCAGTTTCAACTGTGTTCCTGTTTTGTTGTTGCGGAGGTCGCCGGTGGAGGGTGCTAGGAGTCAGCTGGAGGCGGTATGTAAACGGTTAGCTAGTCCACAGTGCTCTACACGATTTAAATTGATGAGAGATCCGGCGGCCTTATTGGGCAAAGCAGGATGTGCAAGCACGAAGATAACAGCGGGTATTATCTTGCTGAAATGTAAGTCCAGGATGCCTTGCCATGAAGGGTAACAAAACGGGGCGTAGAATATCGTTAACCGCTATGATGTAAGGTCGCCGGGTATGAAAACCAAAGGTGTCCTGTTTTGAAATTAAAAGACAACATAGACCGTGACTTCTGGTTGTCGAGGCGTACGGGGGGAACAGTTAGGTTGTTGTCCCACCACTGTCTGGGGCGTCTGCAGACTCATCTTTGCTGGTCATCTGGGATCAGTTCTACTCCAGTCAATGAGATTCCAGGCCAAATATATGTCCGCAAACGACCCGGACCATAGTGGGATACCAACTTGACAGTCGGCTGCCATATGATTCGAAGACCAGGAGTGATGGTCTGCAGTCTAAAGTTTCTTCATGGCAAGCCATCCTGGTCATACATTTCAGCAAGATCATGCTCGCCCACACAAGCGAGAGTTTCTACTGCTTGTCTTCATGCCAGAAAGGTCGCCAGATCTCTCCGCAATTGAGAACGTTTGAAGCATTATGGGCTGGACCCTCCAACTAGTTCGGGTATTTGACGATCTAACGCGCAAATTGGACAGAATTTGTCACGGTGTCCCTAACGAGAACATCCAACAATTGTATCCATCGATGTCAAGCCTAATAGCTGCTTGCATGGGGGCCAAAGGCTGATCAACGGACTTATTTCCTTGCTCAATTTACGAAGCTATTTCTTTCAAGTTAATCATCCGTTTCTTCTGGATTTGTAATCGTTTGTTTGTTTGCACATATGCATAATATCTGCCGATTTCCGTCCATTCGGATAATTCCTTCGTGATGCGTCCTATTTTTGTGTCAGAGTGTATTTTCGATATCGTCGTGATTTAAACGCTCAAATCGAATCACTGTTTTTTAAATTAGGAACTCGTCTTCTGTTTCTACGCAATACGAGTGAAGAAAATTTATTATCACAGCAAGTTTAGAACTGGCTATCTCCGGTTCGAGCGCCATCTCATTAAAGTGATTTATTGACCTCGGCTCTCTAGATCAATAATGGTTTCGGAAACGATAATGAACAGTAAGGCAAAATTTCAGCATTACTTGACCTACGGCGTTCACTTTGTTAGAATCTCGCTGGCCATCTGACCAATGTCACTTGAAACGCCAAGAGAACGTACGTTTCATGGAAAATAGTGGAACTTTTTATAAATATAAGCACGGAATCGTTAATATGAAATTTGGAAATACAACCGGTGGAAAAAATAAAACAGGCCAGAAAATAACGTAATTACAATTTATTCAGTTTGTCACCGCAATTATCTTCGTTACCTCGAAAATTCTTTCACGTCAAAGAAAGAGCCTGTAACAAGCAGTCACCAAAATTTATGAGCTGTATGCGACAACCCTCAGACGGAATACGCACAAATTCATCACAGAGTCGTTAGGCCGCTCTTCCACTACATTCAGCAAAAGCAAACACGAGGTGCATGTTTGTCAACTCTTCAAGTGAGTCTATTGCACGCCCCTGGCGTTTTATTTCTGCGCTGTGTTTCGTTCGGCTTGAGTGCTGAAAGTGCTAAATAATATCGAAAAATATTTTGATCGTCAAATAATTCGGACTTTTTCACTGTTGAAATAGGTTTCATTATACCTCGTTTATCTATTCACGTTCTTTATTGTGCACAGTGTAGGCTTTTTTGCCGGCCGAAGTGGCCGTGCGGTTAAAGGCGCTGCAGTCTGGAACCGCAAGACCGCTACGGTCGCAGGTTCGAATCCTGCCTCGGGCATGGATGTTTGTGATGTCCTTAGGTTAGTTAGGTTTAACTAGTTCTAAGTTCTAGGGGACTAATGACCTCAGCAGTTGAGTCCCATAGTGCTCAGAGCCATTTGAACCATTTTTTTTTGTAGGCTTTTTTCTGTGAAACAAAAATACTTTTCTCCTTTTAGATATTTCGTCTCTCTTGTGAACATTAGCAAGACTCGTGCAACCTCTTCATTGTGTCGCCAAGACAAGCCAAATGACGCAATGAAGATCAAAAAGACACGGAAGCACAAAATCCGTCTCTGTATTATGAGTGAGCTTGTACAGAATTGGCTGAAAGTCCGATGTTAGCAGACTCCATCACAGTCCACTGTTTCTGCGCATGCGCTATGTGCAGCGTATTCGGAAATGTAGAACTCCACACTCGGAACAATCTATAGATCAATGACGTCATAGATTCACTCACGACTTGACTGGATGCTGATTTCCGCGCATTTGCTCGCACATGAAGTTGTCGATTTTGACGAGAATGTCGCTTGTGTAAAACGGGTTTAATGCGGCAGACTACAAATCTATCACGTATTGCTTTCAAGCCTGATCATACTTTAATTTCTTAATCTTTCACCTAGAGTTGCATCGCTACAGTGAATCATGTTTCATCGTCATAGTGGTAAATTCCTACTTATGCTGTAATCGTGCAGAAGATGAGCAAACTCGGTGATGCGATGAGTGGACGCTTCTCCTGGGAGCCGGACGTCAGTATAAAAAAAAAAATAGTTCAATTCTTTTATCTTGGCGGCTCGCGCATGCCCGCCTAGACGCTGGAGATTGCTGCGTTGCCAGTTGCACACGACGCACGCGCCAATAGAAGCAGCGCCATAGTATAGCATAGTTCGCAAGCTTACGTTTAGGAGGGAGCGCGCAGTTCGTGAAGTAAAGCCACCACGGCCGCATTAACCCTTTCGCTGCTACAAAGACGTGCTCCCTGCATTCCGCGCCGTGAGCGATTTTGTCACTGCACTGCTCGCCTGTGCAGACACATTGTGTTCCGACTGCTTTGACACTCTTTATCATTCGATTCCACAAAAACTATTTGGCTCAAAAATTAGATTTTTACACATCTTCTTGACTGATACCTTCCCCCCATAAATGACTTAATTTTGTTTCGATGTTCAACGCAGTTATTACGCAGCATTAAATATAGTAAACCATTGCACGAAATTTTGAAGAGTTTGCAGAGGTAAAAGTCCATGGAGTATACTTTCCGGATGGTCGATTTTAGTTGCCACAATGTTGAGAATGAAATGTGGACAAGATACCTATATATTTCATTTAATTTAAGTACCACATAAGTGTCGTATGTAATATTGAGAAATATTCCAACTTTCGCGACTGTAACAAAAGTTTTACTTACACTGGGCACGTTTGGCTTTATTTTAAAGCACTTCAATCAATCAAAAGGAAGTAGACAAAATACATTAAACAAAACTGTGGACTTACAAAAACATTAGGACTTGAATATACCGTCTGTCAGTGAAGTGCTCAGACCTACGTCAAATATAATTTTGTGTGTGGCACATACAAACAGCATTTATTTGCTAAAACACTGATGAGCCAACACAAACGTTGAATATTGTGCTACCGCAGCACAAAACTACGAAAGGTGACTTGGCAATGGAGGACACAAAATACATGATGCTTCAAAAGAGAGAAACGCGTCTGGTCTAAATAAGTCGCTTATTACAGTTGCAGAAGAGGGATATATTTCAATACCATTGGTAAAACTGCGACTGTGGAACAAAAACAAGAAATAGAACATGAATACCATTGTGTATGTGCCATACCTTTCACCGATGGAAGTGCTTTAAAATAAAGCCAACGCGCCGTGTGTAAATAAAACTTTTATTACAGTCGCGAAAGACGGAATATTTCCCAATATTACATACGACACCTATGTGGTACTTAAATTAAATGAGATATTGTTATACAGTAAATATTATATGAAATTTAGGTATCTTGTCCACATTTCATTCTCAACATTGTGGCAACTAAAATCGACCATACAGAAAGTATACGCTATGGACTTTTACCTCTGCAAACTCTTCAAAATTTCGTGCAATGGTTTACTACATTTAATGCTCCACATCAAAACAAAATTAAGTCATTTATGGGGGGAAGGTATCAGTCAAGAAGACGTGTAAAAATCAAATTTTTTGGCCAAATAGTTTTTGGAAATCGAATGATAAGTGTGTCAAAGCAGTGGGAACACCAACCATGTGTCTGCACAGGCGAGAAGTGCAGTGATGACAAAACCGCGCACAGCGCGGAATGCGGGGAGCACGTGTCTGCAGCAGCGAAAAAGTTAATGAAGAGGCAAAGCACTAGAAATTTCATTCAAACGAATAAAATTCGTGAAGTAAGCCACTCCAATATTGTTTTTATATAAAGAAAATATGAAGCACTGCACAAGGTTTGAACTCTTAACCTTTCACTTGGCAGCCCAACACCTTAACCGTTCCGCTATCTCACCTCCTCAGACAGTGTAACTCCATAAGGACTCTAACAAGTCACGCAACTACTTATAAACACTGTTGGTATGACTATGAATTACTCACGCTTCGTCGAAGTACGATAGGAAATAAACAATTACCGCTGTTGTTTATTGCGAAAAAGCAGTTCGTGAGATTGAAACAAACACCTTTCCTTGCTATCGCCTGAATTAGTAGTCGTATTGCTTGTTTGGTTTAATTAATTAATAGAATATGAAGCAATTGGTATAAAGAATGCTTTTTCCAAACTTTCTATAAAAGAAAGTCTGCTATCAAGACATTGCTTTTGTTCTATTACTTTCTTTTTGATTGAACGTTTCTAAAACTGAAGACACTCGTCCGTGCTCTGCACTGCAGTCGAGATGTGGCAACGTCGTTCTCTGTTCATTGGCTGACTGTGTTTTGTGACGTCAGATGCGCAGAACGAACCTAAACTCGGCCGCCAAGATATATGACGCGCACTTTAGTTGTAACAGAATGGAGCTGGCGGCAGTGGCGGTGTGGCCACGTACACCGGTCGGCTGGTATTGATCAGCCGAGGCGCCCGCGGCCCTGTAGGACGCGCGTCACTGCATCTGCCGGTGCTGCCTGTCGCCGACAACAAGCTGCGCTCTGTACGGTTACTTTGCGCCCATTGTGGCAAATCCTGTCACTTATAAACACCATAAGATTCTCTGATCACTTCTAAACGTTCAGACATTCTGCGTGGTGTCTCTTTGTTCTAAGTCGTGTCTCCCTACCACTTTCGCGCAACGACGCTCTGAGCGTATTTTTTAGGGAATTGACTAGTTTGAACCTGGGACCTGTTGCTGGTAAGGAGACGCCAGACCACACATGACATGTAGAGTTCAGAAGAGTTCAGTGAGACTAACGATGATTTAACCAAATACTTGATGATTTCAGCATCAGCTCCACTGCACTCCCTGTAAAAGAATCTTAATACTAACTAAATTTAGTGGAACGGGTTCAAGGCTTTCCTATTTTTAGTTAGCTGGTAAAATAACGTAGAAAAAGCAGTTAAGTTTACCATTGGAATTTTTATTCTACTCACAAAACATTGTTTATAAGTTGTACTATTGATAAAAGGAAATATTTTAATACAGGATGATAAAAACCAACTGCCTTCGACAAAAATGTGAACGAATATTCCCTGAATGGGTTTCCAAGTTCTATAACGGGTCGAAGGATGACCTATGCCATATCACATCTATAATCTAGATTTAAATTAAGTTTCATATAAGAGAAAACTATAAAAATGGTCTACTGTGACCCTCAATTATCTTTAATTACTTATTTAACTTGTCATAAATTACAGTGGCTGATGTGGCTTCTCAATGGAAAATGGAAATGTCATGTGGCTAGGGCCCCCCGTCGGGTAGACTGTTCGCCTGGTGCAGGTCTTTCAATTTGACGCCACTTCGGCGACCTGCGCGTCAATGGGGATGAAATGATGATGATTAGGACAACACAACACCCAGTCCCTGAGCAGAGAAAATCTCCGTCCCAGTCGGGAATCGAACCTGGGCACTTAGGATTGACAGTCTGTCACGCTGGCCACTCAGCTACCGGGGCGGCCGGCTTCTCAGTAATTATATAACAGGAAAATCATCGCGTTTCAGATTTTAACTTCAAGTAGCAAATGCGAATACCGCGAAGTTTAATTGACGATCGACACTAGTATTACGTAAAAAGGGGATGTAACAGATGAGACTGCTGCAGTTCTGAGTGAAGCCTTATGTGCTCTGATGCGGCATCGAGTGCGTTCATTACCTCGTCGGTGTTTAGGCAGCGTCAGGGGTAGCTGGCGGCGCAGCTCCACACACCTTGCAATTTCGGTAGCAACTCTCTCGAACTTATCCTTACTACTGTTTACCGAAGATGGTTTAAGAAAAAGGTATCTGGCTGTGTTTTCAACTGACCAATCAGCATCTCAATGTTAACCTTAAGCACCGCCTACAAAAATTCTGTCTACCCAATGAGAAACGTTATACTTTTCATGGTGGGGTAATGTTTTTAATGTTTGCTACGTAACAGAGATGCGTATAGTCTCACGCTAAAACTTGCATCTGGTGTGGCCTTTTTAGTGTTATCATAAGATCTATACTGTTCTTCTGAAAGCTCTATCTTTTAACATGGGCTGGGGGATGGACCTTTTGGCGGTCAGCCGGCGTTGCGGGTGTCCTATTGTCCCGCTCTTATCGTAGGGCCTTCTAGCTTACACGGCTCTGCTCTCGGCTTCTCTTCACGTTTCTCCCCTCGGAACTGCGTCTGTTTCACTGTGGGAAGGTATGACATGCATTTAGATGTTCTTGTGTTAGTCTGTGGTATCCCATTTGCTCATTCGTTGATCGTATTACTTTGATTAATTTAATGTCAGGATTTATTCGGAGCTATGTGACATATTGCCGGATTTGCTATCATGGTTTTCATGGAAGGTGTTGGATTTGCCTGACACTTTACAACGTTCAGACATTACCTACTTCGGTATTGGTTTTTTGTTTCACGTCATACCCTTTCGTTCCAGCTCCACCAACGCTCTTTACTTCTTCCATTTCTTTTTACTCTTGGGTGCCGTCATAGTGGCTCTTACACCCACTTTCTGTTACGGTATCTGAGCAACGGCTCTTACGACGAAAGCAATGGTTAGGAGTTCAAACCTCTCAACAGTTTTGTAGATATGCAATTCAAGGCCATACAGTTAGTCTCACTTACTAACGCTAATAATGCCCAAGCAGTAGTAGAGATGGAAAACTGGCTGAAACTGTTAGTGAATATTAGCGAAATCTTAAATTCAGACTAGAATATATCGCAAGGATACTGAAGGCGCTGATGGTGGCGGCGCATATACTGGCATAAAGAAAACGATAATATCTAGTGATGATGAAATCTTCTCGGGCTTCCGTCTGGGTAGCTGCGTCGAAAATCTGCGACGTTTCGATGGGTATCATTCTCATCATCTTCGCCAGAACATCGACATCATGCATTCATCACTAACAAGCAAGATGCGGAGGATCAATGAGTAAAATTCGAAAGTATCCTACAAAACACACAGTACACATGTATTGGTGAACAAAGTCGCGGGTGTGGGAAACGTTTGCCGTAGTTCAATAGGAGTGTTAGAAGGTTTCAACGAAATCAAAGACTATGTGACCGTGTCACAACTTGTAAAACGAAGACCGTTCCAACACACATTTAAGCGAAACCGAACCCCTGTGAAAAAAAGCCAAAATGAGCATGAAAAAGTAAAATTTGGCCAACCAATCTGACGAGAAAATTTAAGAAGCTTTGGTCTTACTTCGGTAGTAGATCAGAACCATGTAACCAATAGCTGTGAATAATCGTGGTACCGGAATGCTCTTTTACCTCAAACCAGTCTTGTACCTCTTCATTAGTTACTCGATATATTGATCTGATCTCTAGTATCCCACTGCAGAAAGATAATTCAAATCCATTCTTGTCTTATCAGTACTGTGTATATCGTCCACGTTTCATTTCCATGAGGCTAGACACAAAAGTAATACTGTCTAAACTAAACTTCGCCCGAACAGACCATGAAGACCCAACGGAACCGACCGGCCGCCGTGTCATCATCAGCCCACAGAAGTCACTGGATGCAGATATTGAGGAGCATGTGGTCAGTACACCGCTCTCACAGCCATATGCTGAGTGCACCCCGCTTGCCAAAAGCACTCGGCAGATTGGATGGTCACCCATCCAATTGCTAGCTCATCCCGACAGCGCTTAACTTCGGTGAACTGACGGGAAGCGGTGTTACCACTGCGGCAAGGCCGTTTTCTAAACTAACACTGAGAGTATTGACGCATTCGAGGCAACTATACTTCTCTTTTTCAGAAAAGGCTTTGTGCCTATTGCCAGTCTACAATTTATAACTTCCTTACCTCTTTCATCGCGATATTTTTCCGCCTAAATAGTACAACTTGTAATTAGTTTCGGGATTACATTTCTTAATCAAATTCCCTAAGGTCATCCAAATTAATTCGACTATACTGCATTACATATGCTTTACTTTTATTTGTGTTCATCTATAATCTCTTTTCAAGACACTATCGATTCCTTTCAGTTGATCTCCCAATTAATTTACTGTCTCTGACAGAATTAAAACCTGTTGGCAGACCTCGTAGTTTTTACTTTGTCTCCCTAAATTTTAATTCCGTTTACAAATTTGTCTCTAGCGTCCTATACTGCTTACACTCTTTAGAGATTGAATACCGTGGAGGGTAGCCTACAAATATATCTGACTTCCTTTTAACCTGCCTTTCACCTCCATTAGGAGATGCGCTGAAACCCTGTCTTACCCCCTTCACAAATACCTTCTCTCTTGCAGGTGATCGTGAGCTTGTCTCTGTCGTGACTATGAAAATCCCGTCACTTTGTTGGTCGTAGTGGTTTGACTGCATTCCTTTGTTCTAGTGTATTCTTCACCCTGCCTCAATATGGACTTTTATAGACAACCCTGTACTGATGTTACCAGAAATATTGTTCTTCCCGCCGCCATACGTTACTATAACCTACCCATTCCTTAAATCAAATTCTCTTACCTACCTCCCTCATTAAGGGGCCCACCATTTCACTCTAAGACTCGCAGGACGTAAGATTTATTTTTTACTTTTTCTGGTAAGTACATCCTCCTGAGTAGTTCAGAAGATCGGAAAGAATGTTTTACTTCCGCAATATTGCCCAGCTTGATGCCATTGTCATTAGACATAATGTCATGATCATGAGCAGAGGTTTAATATCTCATATTGCCAGAGACTTTCCCTTGGTGCGAGGACTGGGTGAATGGGAGGCATTCAGCTATATGATTTGAATGGAGGAGCTTCTGAATGAGAAGTAGTCGGTCCAAGGTTGTAGAAGACTGACAACGGCCGGGAGAGCTGTGTGCTCCTAAGCTCCTCCATACAGCATCCAAATGCCGCCTTATGACAGAGAATCGCGTGGCGACGTTTCGCCGCCGCGTGGTCTCCTAGGGCTGAACGCAGGGTTACGTTACATTTATAATACGGCTGCCCGTCCTCGAATAAATAAAACGTGTGCAATACCATCATAGCAGGCAGTATTGGTTTATGTTACAAGACCACATCGTTCAGTCCTCCAGACGGTTGTCGCTGCAACTACAAAAGAGTTTTCGAGAACCATAACATGTTAGTCCGGTCCTTTCAATAGATCTCACATGGTTGCTTTTAAGGTATAGCTATCTGTATCTTTGTCCATAAGCCACACCACTGCATCAAGGCGGTGTTCATGCCTACATAAACTTTGAATTAAAATACTGGATTTTCAAAAAGATTCCTCTGATTTCACGAGTATCTTCTACAAGAATGAAGATATAAACTTTAACCAAAGTACTATAAAGTTTTTGATTTCAAAAAACTATACCATATTCAAAGGTTATATCTACACTGACAGAAAAAATTGCAACACCAAGAAATAATGCAGAGTGGTGATTAGAGATAGACAGACTCGTTCATTCTTGGGAACTAGTTCACTACTGATCGTTCTTTTTTGGGAACCGTTCATTTTTACTCGTTCACCGTTCATTTGTGCTTGGTATATGGTTCTTATGAAAAATTGAAAACTAGTAGTGTAGGTGTCCTCGGAGTCTTTCGTGACGGCATACATGAAGTAGTAGTAGTGTAGGTGACTGAAGGATGGAGGGCACCAAGAGGGGGCACTTGCCCCCCCCCCCCCCTGGAGTATAGAGTTTTTATTCATTACAGAATTCTTACACACTTTTAGGAGTAATTTCTGTGATTCTGCAGAACCTCTCGTTTAGCCAATTGTAGCGTTGTGTGGCTGATCGCAGGGAAATAATATAGGGTGGCGCACGGAAAACCGGCCCCGAGTACAGACTGCTCGCCAATTACGGACAATGTGTTGCCCGTTACGAGCAGGTACAACAAACAGACAAACATGTAATAATTAGGCAGTGATGAAATAACAAGCTAATGCAAGCAACAATTGCGAAACAATCGATGACGATGTGTAGAGAGCTCGAGAAGAGAACATGAAAATCTCACGTGACGTGTATGGGCTATAGCTCATGTGGTCTTGTAAACCTGTTGGTGGCTGTTTCCTAACTTAATAGACCAAAGTGTCTTGTGTAAAATTCTTCGTTTCGACTTCCACTACATAGCTATACTACGTTGTAAACAACAATCGTTTACACCCTATATATACTTCACGTTATCTCTGAGTTCGTAGGCGAAGTAGAGACTTTATGGAAGCATACAATAAAATGTGGTTTTCTCATACTTGCGTCAGACGCTTAGTAAAAATTAGGTTTTATGTTGCATTAGTAAAGTTAATGCACCAATAATAATAATAATAATAAAGTTCGCTGTAATAAAGTTTTTGGTCTGAAAGCTCCTTCTGAACAAATGTTTTTGAGATAATGAGTAAATACGATTTTATGGCCATCTATGTCTTTTCAAATGGAGAGGCACCGCTTTTCCCACTGAGGCAAAATGACCCACAACCCACTTTTTTTTTTTTTTCAATGAAACCAAACTAGCAGGTAATGCAAATTGGAAACAACCAAACTTGAAAATAATTAGAGCCTTCCTAAATGTAGTGTTTTGTGTATGAAAGATACACGAAAATCGTTTTGTATGAATTTTCTTACACTAAAAATTAAGCAAAATATTGAAAGTTAGCTCTTAAATCAAGTCGATGAAACCAAAAAGTATATGAATAACAAAAAACTTGCCTTGTTATAAGTATGTCTTCTGCTGTTCATCGATATAATGAAGTGAGCTGATATGCCCTTTTGTTACCTCAAAAGACGTACCTATTACATACAACGTAATTTTTATGTTATTTACGTAACTATAAAATACTTTTTGATTACCGTTCGTGGACGCTGAATAGCCACAACCAAGTGCAAGAACAGTTTGGAACACATGTAAAATAGGCGAGCGCAGTGAACGAAACGAACAACTGGATACTGAACTAACTAGGAGCAGTCGGAAGTGGAACTGAGACAGGCGGTCATGCGAAGAACGACGAGTGCGGCCGAGGGAGACCGAGACTGAGACGAGCACGCGACCGAGGCTGGAACGAGAACTGCCGAAGTGACCGCCGCGACCGAAGTGAACTAGTGAACTATGAACCGATCGTTCCTCGTTACCGGGAACTATAAGTAGACCGCCGCGACCGAAGTGAACTATGAACCGATCGTTCCTTGGAATTCGTTCCTCGGTCCTTTCGTTCATCTTGGTGAACCGTTCCTTTGCACCCGTTCGTTCGCGAACTATCCATCTCTATTTCGGGAACATATTTGCCTAGGTAACATAGGTAAGTGATTAACACAGCAGCATCACAGATTAATGTAAGCACGAGACAAGCCATTGCAAATGTGAAATGGTGTACGTTAACAACCGGTGCAACGGCGGGAATGTTGAATGTAGGCATGAAAAAGTGCGTGCATTGTGTTTTGCAGGTGCTGGATGTCAGTTTGCGTATGAAATTCCATGCCTGTTGCAACTTGGTCGGTCAACACAGGGAAGGTTAATGAAGCTGGAATTGTCGTCCGATGATGTCCCGTGTGTGTTCGACTGGAGACAGAACCGGTGACCGCAGAGCATGTTGGGTTACAACAGGAGGTATGTGGGCGAGCGTTATCCTGTTGGAAAACGCCTCCTGGAATGTTATTTATGAATGGCAGCACAACAAGTCGAATGACCAGATTCACGTGCAGATTTGCAGGCAAAGTGTTTGGGATCACCAAGAGAGTGCTCCTACTGTCATACGAGATCGAACTCCAATCTGCAGGTGTAAGTCTGGGGCAGTGGTCCCCAACAGGTGGTCCGCGGACCCCCGGGGGTCCGCGACCTATACCAGAGGGGTCCGCAAGATGCTATTAGAATAACAAATATATTAAATATATTTCGTATGATAACAGATTTTTTGTTTTGGCTGCTGCCTGCATGAGCAGAGCTTTAGCGAATTCTAACTTCTGCATCTAGCGTCTTCCTAGAGTGTAAAGAGATCGGCAGTGAGCATGAGAAACTTCTTATTGATCCGGAAGTAAGATGGCTTTCTGGAGGTAGGATCTTGTCAAGATTTTTTTGAACTTAGAGACGATATTCGTGTCTTCCTTCTTGACACAAAGGTCACGGATTTTCTCACTAACTTAACTTGGCTTTGCTCAGTTGCGTACTTAGCTGATGTGTTGAACTTGAGTTTACAAGGAAAAAATGTAGACATGTTCAAAGTTGAGGATAAAATTAGTGCTATGGTCAAAAAGTGTCATATATGGACGTCAAGGATAGAAAACGAGTCACTAACTAACTTTTCTACTTTAAAACAATTCTTGTAGTCATCAGAGGAGAGTTTTCCTGACCAGATCAAGTTCAATGCAGCCGAGCATCTACGCAGCCTAGCCATCACTTTTAAAGAGTATTTCCCTGAACCTGACCCTGACGACAGATGGATTCGAAATCCCTTTAGCTGTGAAGAAATAGACAAAATCCAAGGCCTCACTGAAGAAGAGCAAGATCAACTTGTGGATCTGTTCAGCTGTGGTACGATGATAAACATTTTCATCGGTGATAAAATTACAGACCTCTGGGCATCAGCACGCAAGGACTAGAAAGAAACTTGGAGATAAGGCAATGAAAAAGATCCGTTTTGTACCACATATTGGTGTGAGCAAGCATTTTATTCCATGCGTTTCATGAAAAACAAATATAGGAATCGGCTCGACATGTGGTCGGATTTCAGAGTGCAAGTTTCAAGTTTGGAACCTAATATTTCAGAAATAATGGACTCAAAGGTCAGACTGAACTCATCTCATTAAGAACTGAAAATTAAAACTAACTGTATACTGATGGAGTACTCTGTTGTAACTGTATTTTTTCAAATAAATATTACCTTGTATGAAATTAGTGTTTTCTTATTTTCAACACATATCTACTCAATGCAATCTCAAGTGTAGTACACTTGAAAGACCAATACACTCAGTTTTAATTTTCTCCTGTCATTTTCAGTTCACACCCATTTTTTTAGGGAGTTTGTTATACTAAACACCCACATTTTAAGACAAAGATATTGAGCAATAATCAAAAGTTTAACAATAAGGCTAAATTGAAAAAGTTTTGAGCTCAATATTTTTTCAATAATGAATATTTCAATGTTTTTTCTAAGTACCAAAAATAGAAAACTTGTAAAAAGACTCTTAATTCGCCTTTTTTAGGTACTTGATACTGTGATATGACAAGGTACCAATCATGTTCGATGAGGGGGTTCTCGAGAAAATTTTGTTGGGAACCCCTGGTCTAGGGTGTCTAGCATGCAGGCGGGTTGTCGCAGGCCTTTAACTGGCCTCCATCTAACCAACACACGGCCATCACTGGCACCGAGGCAGAACCAGATTCCGTCAGAAACGAGAACAGACGTCCATTTCGCCCCGGAATGACCTCCGGCTTGACACCAGTAACACCAATAATACAATACCAACAGCCGTTGTTTTCAAAATAACGGCTGTTGGTATTGTATTATTGGAAATCGACCAGCCGAATTCCCTCGCTCCAGACGTAGGACGGACTTACATTTATTGATGCCACTAAAGTCGCAAATGGTAACGGTTTGGCGTCAGTAGAATGCACGTTACAAGGCGTCTGGCTCGGAGTTGTCCTTGCCCCAACCGATCTGTAGCAATTCATTGTGTCACTGGGGCTCCAGCTGTTGCTCACATTGCTGCCACAGATAGTATACGATGCGACAAAGACATACGCCCAACACGATGGTCTTTCCTTCCGGTAGTGCCTCGTAGCCGTCCGGAGCCCGGTATTCCTGCGACCGTATATTCTCGTGGACACCGCTGCCAGCAATCACGTACCGTGGCTACATTCCTGTGAAGTCTTCTTGCAGTATCGCAGAAGGAGCCTCGTTCAAACTCAGTGACTTTTTGATAACGGCTTCTTTGTCGCCATAAAGGCATTCCTGACTAAAATCAACTCACTAAGCCCAATCTCAAAGATAACTAACGCTGATGATGACCGTTACAGCATGTATTTAAAGTAAACTAGATTTGCGTCTTCTAGTTACGTCACTCTCAAACTTTTATTTATGTTGCACTACTCCTTCTTGGAGTTGCGATTGTTTTCGTTCAGTGTATTACATGACAAATTGACGCGTATCTTAGGTGAACTGCTGGATGGTCGTATCATCCGATCGACTGAAAGTCTGTACTGGCCCCTAAGTCGATGGTCAACTGTCAGAACAAGTATCGATTATGAAGGAAGCACGTCAGAACTGTATTCTCTCCCCATTACTTTTTCTCTTAAATGCTGTTGTGTTCTACGCTAATGTTTATGTGGGAAGATTACTGCATTTCTTGACAGCTCTGTGTATAACATTTGATTGTATTATGTATGCACCTAAATTTACTACACTGATAAGTTTGAAAAGCAATTTAAAATGAGTGTTGTGAATGCGTTGGAATACATGTTCTCTTTTTATGGGGTCATGAATGTTTACCCAAATAATATGATACATACTGTGATGTGATTTTGATTGGTGTAGGAAAACGTTCTCCTATAGTAACATAACTGGGTTGATATAGTGTGGTTTATCTTCTTTTCTATTTCTTGTTCTGTGTTTACTGTGAACTACAACAGCTGAAAATCTCATTTCACTTAAAACGGGAGCAAGCCATTCTTAACGAATGAGAATTTGCATTAAGAAATTACGGTTCAACTGTGTGGAATGTATTTCTCTACGAAAATACGTTTCTCTTGTAGTGGTCTTCAGTCCGAAGACTAGTTTGATGCAGCTCTCCATGCAACTCTGCACTGTGCAAGTTTCTTCATCTCCGAATAACTACTGCATCTTACATCCTTCTGAATCTGCTTATTATATTCATCTCCTGGTCTCCCTCTACAATTTTTACCCACTCACACTTCCCTCCCGTACTAAATTAGCGATCCCTTCGTGTCTCAGAATGTGTGTTTCTTTTAGTCAATCGGTGTGCCACAAATTTCTTGTCTCCTCAGTTGCTTTTAGTGCCTTCTCATTAGTTACGTTAACGACCCATCTCATCTTCTGTAACACTACGTTTCGAAAGCTTCTACTCTCTTTTTCTCTAAACTGTTTATCGTCCATGTTTCACTTCCAAACATGGCTACGACCCACGCAGATACTTTCAGGAAAGACATCCTAACACCTCCATCAATATACGATGTTAACAAATTTCTGTTCTTCGGAAACGCTTTTCTTCCATTGCCAGTCTACGTTTAATGTCCTCTGTATTTCTACCATCATCAGTTATTTTGATTCCCAAATAACAAACCTCATGTACTACTTTAAGTGTCTCGTTTCCTAATCTAATTCCCTTCGCATCAACTGATTTAATTCTACTACATTCCATTATCCTCGTTTTGTTTTTGTTGATGTTCTTCTTATAGCTTCCTTCAAGACACTTTCCATTCTATGCAACTGCTTTTCCGAGTCCTTTGCTGTCTCTGGCAGAATTACAATGTCATAGGCAAACCGCAAAGTTTTTATCTATTCTTCGTGCACTTAAATCTCAACTCCAAATTTTTCTTTGGTTTCATTTACTGCTTGCTCAGTCTGCAGATTGAATAACATCGAGGATAGGCTCACTCACTTCTCAACCACTGCTTACCTTTCATACCTCTCGACTCTTATAACTGCCATTTATTTTCTATACAAGCTGTAAATAGCCTTTCGCTCCCGATATGTTACATTCAGAATTTCAGACCGTACTCCAGTTAAAATTTTCAAAAGCTTTCTCTAAGTCTACAAAATGTTATAAACGTAGGATTGCCTTTCCTTACCTACGTTCTAAGATAAGTCGTAGGCTCAATATTGCCTCGCATGTTCCTACATTTCTCCGGAATCCAAACTGATCTTCCACTGTGTCAGCTTCTATCAGTTTTTCCATTCTTCTGTAAAGAATTCATATTTTGATACTATGACTTATCAAAACTTATAATTCGGTAATTTCTCACACTTATCAGCACCTGCTTTCTCTAAAATTGTAATTATTACATTATTGTTGAAGTCTGAGGGTATTTGACCCGTCTCATATATCTTGCACATCCGACTGAAGTGATTTGTCATAGCTGGCTCTCCCAAGGCTATCAGCAGATCTGACGGAATGCAGTCTAGCCCCGAGGCCACGCATCGACTTAGATCTTCCAGCGCTCTTTTAAATTCTTCTGGCTATGTCATATTTCTCATCTCATCTTCACCTACGTCCTTTTCCATTTCTATAACATTGCCTTGAAGTTCATGTCCCTTGTATAGATGTTCTATACACTGCTTCCAACTTTCAGCTTTCTCTTCTTTGTTTAGGACTAGTTTTCCATCTGAGCTCTTGATATCCATAGAGCTGCTTCTCTTTTCTCCAAAGGCCTCTTTAATTTTCCTGTATGTCTCATCTATCTTTTCCCTAGTGAAACATGCTTCTAAATTCTTTCATTTGTCAGCTAGCCATACCTGTTTAGCCATTTTGCACTTCCTGTTAATCTAATTATTTAAACGTTTGAATTCCCTTTTCCCTGCTTCATTTGCTGCATTTTCATAGTTCCTCCTTTCATAAGTTAAATTCAGTATCTCCTGTGTTATCCAAGGATTTCTACTGGGCCTTGTCTCTTTTCCTATTTGATCCTCTGCTACTTTTACTATTTCATCTCTCAAAACTACCCATTCGTCTTCTACTGTATCCCTTTCCCTTTTTCTAGTCAATCGTTGTCTAATGCTCGCCTTGAAACTCTCAAGAACGTTCTTTCAAGTTCTTAGTTTTAATCCGTAGTTCATATCCGATAAATTGTGGTCAGAGTCCACATCTGCCCATGGGAATGCCTTACAATTCAAAATCTGGTTCAAAATGTCTGTCTTACCATTATATAATCAATCTGACACCTTCCGGTATCCCCAGGTCTCTTCCACGTATACAGCCTTCTGTCATGATTCTTAAACCAAGTGTTAGCAATGATTGAATTACGCACTGTGCAAAATTCTGCCAGCTGGGTTCCTCTCTTATTCCCTTTCTCCAGTCCATATTCACTTACAATTTTTCCTTCTCTCCCTTTTCCAATTATCGAATTCCAGTCCCCCATCGCAATTAAATTTTCGTCTCATCTGCGAGTTAGTTGTGCATATAAACTTGTACTACTGTGATGGGTGTTGGCTTCGTGTCTGTCTTGGCTACAATAATACTTCCACTGTGTTGTTCACAGCAGCTCACCCTGTGTTATCCATACGCTTGTATCAAAATACAATTATATATATATATATATATATACTATCAGTAAATTCTAGAAAAGTGTCCGTTTGTTGTAATTCATACAGTTCCGCAGTTTCATTGCGATCTTTATGAAATTTCGCACACTTTGCCTTCTAGACAAGACGAAGATCACTGTCTACATAAGATTCCGTAATCTGACTTGATAAAGGGGAAAGGCTGTTACCAAAAAAATCTCTAAAAGTTCTTGGCTGATTTACTTCAAATTTCTATACTATCCGTTAATGAACATTTGGGCAGATATAGGATACCTATTTTTAAATACATAGAATATATAAATATAAATATATATATATATATATATATATATATAATCTATAAAGGAGAAACGTTGTTGCCAAACATCTCGAAAAGTACTTGACCGATTTACTTCAAAGTTCTTGGCCGATTTACTTCAAATTTCTACATTCAGATAAAAAAGAATGAGGAAAATCAATGAAAAATAAATGCATGACAAACAAAATATATCTTGGTAAACTACCTGTAATTCCTATCGCGAGATGAAATTACAGCGGCAATACTTGTCTTGGAGTTAATGCCCTGAGACGTCACAAGACCGTGGGAACAGTAGAAGCACGCGAATTTGATAGAAACTTGGTTTTAAACTCGTATTTATTGATTAGAGGCCGTTGTTACATAAGCAACGGTACTGGCCGTAAAGAACCTATTGCCGAACGTAGTAGAGGTCACCATCTTCAAGAGTGAAGGTGAAAATGTATTTATTCCTCCGACATCCAGTGATTCAATATGCCTTTTGATTTAAAGCGGTTTCAGACCCTAGTGTGCTGCCACGGCTCTACCTGCACATTCCACGAACCCTCCACCTGCGCACCCTCCAGGTCCTGTCCCAAAGAAAATTCAACTGTCTGCCTCTCTCAAACCACGAACTCCACACCGACGTGTACCAGTCCTATCAACTCTGAATTCATCCTACCCTACACCTCTCTTTCTCCCTCCCCCCCTCACCTCCCCCTCCCAAGGGCTCCCCATCACCTCTTTCCATACCACAGATCCTCGTTTATCTCTTCCCTATCGCCCCCTGCCCCTCCCCTTGCCCATTTCCTCTTTACTCTATAGATCCCAATACCTCTCTCTTTGTCTCCTACAGCCACCCCTTGCTTCGTCACCACTTCTTATCAGTCCTCAGTCCTCATAACCACCATTCTCCTGTCTCCTTCCATACTTAGCCTTCTTTTCACTCACAATGTACCGTCGAAGTTCAGGTCCTTTTTCCGCTTTAGTGAAAGTGTACAGTACTCTATTTTTTAACAGCAATCGTCACTTCTTTCATGTTCAGCAATGTTCAAGTGTTTAGTGTTCCTCAAGTTTGTCCACATTTTATAACTATTTTTAAACAAGTCGTGAAGACGGTATTATATTACTTCTATTCTCCCATCACTTTTTAAAATAATTTTAATTCTTAGTACTTTTTTTAGCGTGTAATTTAGAGACCAGTTCTACTGGCTGTAGAGCAGATTTTTTGTGCCGCTGCCAACCCACCTTCCTCCCCTTCGCCCCGTTGGGGTGAGGGAGGGGGATGAAATAACAGTAAAGAAGAAAAAAAGCGATTGTAATTTCCATGAGGCTTGCATTCGCCATGAGTATCAACAAGGCACAGGGCCATTCACTTTGTGTAGCAGATATCTATCTACCTCTACATCTACATACATACTCCGCAATCTACCATACGGTGCGTGGCGGAGGGTACCTCGTACCACAACTAGCATCTTCTCTCCCTGTTCCACTCCCAAACAGAACGAGGAAAAAACGACTGCCTATGTGCCTCTGTACGAGTCCTAATCTCTCTTATCTTATCTTTGTGGTCTTTCCGTGAAATATAAGTTGGTGGCAGTAAAACTGTACAGCAGTCAGCCTCAAATGCTGGTTCTCTAAATTTCCTCAGTAGCGATTCACGAAAAGAACGCCTCCTTTCCTCTAGAGACTCCCACCCGAGTTCCTGAAGAATTTCCGTAAGACTCGCGTGATGATCAAACCTACCAGTAACAAATCTAGCAGCCCGCCTCTGAATTGCTTCTATGTCCTCCCTCAATCCAACCTGATAGGGATCCCAAACGCTCGACCAGTACTCAAGAATAGGTCGTATTAGTGTTTTATAAGCGGTCTCCTTTACAGATGAACCACATCTTCCCAAAATTCTACGAATGAACCGAAGACGACTATCCGCCTTCCCCACAACTATCATTACATGCTTGTGCTACTTCATATCGCTCTGCAATGTTACGCCCAAATTTTTAATCGACGTGACTGTGTCAAGCGCTACACTACTAATGGAGTATTCAAATATTACGGGATTCTTTTTCCTATTCATCTGCATTAATTTACATTTATCTATATTTAGGGTTAGCTGCCATTCTTTACACCATTCACAAATCTTGTCCAAGTCATCTTGTATCCTCCTACAGTCACTCAAAGACGACACCTTCCCGTACACCACAGCATCATCAGCAAACAGCCGCACATTGCTATCCACCCTATCCAAAAGATCATTTATGTAGATAGAAAACAACAGCGGACCTACCACACTTCCGTGGGGAACTCCAGATTATACCCTCACATCCGATAAACACTCACCATCGAGAACAACGTACTGCGTTCTATTACTTAAGAAGTCTTCGAGCCACTCACCTATTTGGGAACCAATCCCATATGCTCGTATCTTAGTTAGGAGTCTGCAGTGGGGCACCGAGAGAAACGCTTTCCGGAAGTCAAGGAAGATGGCATCCGTCTGATACCCCTCATCCATGGTTCGCAAGATATCATGTGAAAAAAGGCCGAGTTGCGTTTCGCAGGAGCGATGCTTTCTAAAGCCGTGCTGATGCATGGACAGCAACTTCTCTGTCTCAAGGAAATTCATTACATTCGAATTAAGAATATGCATCCCGGGCAACATCTGGCACTGTAGTTAGCTAGACATACGAAAGCTTACAGCTCAAGTTTCACGCAGTGCTTTAATCGAGAAAACTCTCCTCCCGGGCTCCGCAAGATGGCGGCCAGCCACGCCCATGGCTCCAATCGACGGCAGTAGTCTACACAGGTAGCATTTTGATCTGCGTGGTCGTTACCGCTTATTACACGGAAAGATTTACGACCAAGACTGGAGCGGCGGCGACCACTTCCACCGCAGGTCGGCAGCTTGGGCAATGCGGCAGCGTTTTTGTCGGAAGCAGCGACCTGTGCCGGCCGCGAGACCGCAGAGGCAGCGACTTAGCAGGCCAAGGGTGGCAGCCGCTCTTGACACGGTTTCCGCGCCTTATCCGCGGACGCTGCGCAACTCCACCTCCCCCCCCCCCTCCCCCCACCTCTACCGTGCCGATGTGGGTCTCTGTGTCATCGTCTCAAGTTGACTGAGGGCTGCTAAACGTGTAACTACACCACTTCTTCAGTTCGGCGCAAGTCTGCACCCGAGAGCTAACAAGGGAACCTCCCCATCGCACCTTCCTCAGATTTAGTTATAAGTTGGCACAGTGGATAGGCCTTGAAAAACTGAACACAGATGAATCGAGAAAACAGGAAGAAATTGTGTGGAACTGTGAAAAAAATAAGTAAAATATGCAAACTGAGTAGTCCATGCGCAAGATAGACAACATCAAGGATAGTGTGAGCTCAGGAGCGCCGTGGTCCCGTGGTTAGCGTTAGCAGCAGGTCTTTGGTTCAAGTCTTCCCTCGAGTGAAATTGCCGGCACGGTAGCTCAGCGTGTTCGGTCAGAGGGCTGCGTGCTCTCTGTAATTAAAAAAAAAAAAACTGAGTCAAGGAATCAACGATGTCTTGCGACGTCCGCCCAGACCAAACGCAACGAACTATATCGAAAAAAAATAGTGAAAAGTTTACTTTTTTTATTTTCGCATAGCTATGATCTGTCCGTTCGTTCATTGACGCCTGTGTTCACTGTAATAAGTTTAGTGTCTGTGTTTTGCGACTGCACCGCAAAACCATGCGATTAGTAGACGAAACGACGTGCCTCTCCAATGGGAACCGAAAACATTTGATCGCAAGGTCATAGGTCAACCGATTCCTCCACAGGAAAACACGTCTGATATATTCTTACGACACTGGTGACGCCATGTGCGTCACATGATAGGAATATGTTGTCGACCCACCTAACTTGAACACTTGGCGAATGAGTAAAAAGATTCTTCTACCTTTCCCGATTTAGGTTTTCTTGTGGATGTGACAATCACTCCCAAAAAAGTGATGCAAACATGAGTTTGTCACATAAACTGAAAATAAAAATCTAAAGTTTTCACTCGAGAATATACTTGAACCAAGGACCTATCGTTCCGCAGCTGCTCACGCTAACCACGTGATCACGGCGCTCCTGAGCGCACCCTATCTTTGTTGTTGCCTATCTTACGCATGGACTACTCAGTTTGTATATTTTGCTTATTTTTTTCATAGTTCCACACAACTTCTTCCTATTTTCTCGATTGATCTGTGTTCAGTTTTTCAAGGCCTATCCACTGTGCCAACTTATAACTAAATCTGAGGGGGCTGCGATGGGGAGGTTCCCTTGTAAGAAATATCGTGTGGCACCCATCTTTATAGATGCCTCCTGATTGCTACTTCGGCGGTATAGGCGTTTCTTTCGCTATTTGTTAATTCAAGCAACTACTCGCTTTATCCTACGAATTTTTATTCGAGGAATAAATGGTTTTACATAGTCACTAGCACAGAAGGGTGGACTGAAAGGTGGATGGAATATATACATGTCCATACATACTCCCGCAAGGCACAATCTGGTGCCTGGCGGAGGGTACCTTGTACCACTACTAACAAGAACACAGCATTTCCCAGAAAGTGCCCCGAGTCGGATCAAAATAAGCAAACACGTGTCTCAGTTTATCCAAAGGTATTCGACCGTTTCTGAAAAAACCACGTCCTAAGTTTTCCAGGCATTTTCCAGGTACTTTATGTGTCTTTCATAGCGCGTACACTCGGTCACAATGGTGGAACAGTGGCTAGGGGCGTGGGTTCTTACTTTTGCGCCCCGTGTTCGAAACCAGTTTGTCACTTTAGTTCTTACTTTTCATTTATCCAGCAAATGTCAAATGTGTGTGAATTCCTAAGGGACAAAACTGCTTAGGCGATCGGTCCCTAGACCGCCTCCGGTAGCTGAGTGGTCAGTGCGACAGAATGTCAATCCTAAGGGTCCGGGTTTTATTCCCGGCTCTGTCGGAGATTATCTCCGCTCAGGGACTGGGTGTTGTCCTAATCATCGTCATTTCATCCCCATCGACGCGCAAGTCGCCGAAGTGGCGTCAGATCGAAAGACTTGCACCTGGTGATCTGTCTACCCGACGGGATGCCCTAGTCACACGACATTTACATTTATCGGTTCCTAGACTTACACACTACTTAAAGTAACTTATGCTAAGAACAACACACACACCTATGCCCGAGGGAGGAGTCGAACCTCTGGCGGGAGGGGCCACGCAGTCCGTGACATGACGCCTCAAACCATGCAGCCACTCCGCGCGGCATTCATACATCAATTTCTGTAGATGTTTACTGCACGAATGTTTCCCAGTGTATATTAATATAATTTTGTCCTTATTCGTCTACTCATTCTATGTGTGATGAATGCATTTGTAATCGTTTTCGGTTGAATCTCAGCACGGTATCTTGATTCATAATCGATTGCAGCGCCAGTTTTCGTAAAAGTGATCCTTTATGCACGCTTTGGCGTGGAATTATTTTCAATGCACGAAATCTTCACCAATGTTAGCAACGTTCCTTTCCTGAGCGAGATCCATTCGAGGAAATATCACTGTGGCAAACTTGCCTTCGCGCGATGCTCATGGTGTTCGCAATATCTGTGTTTCGTATGTTTATATGAACGGTACTATCCAAAGGAATTCATCGAAGCTTCCTGTAGAGTAAACATATGAATAAAATATAAGAATTAATTAACCACTGATACGAGAATGAAATATCAGAATATGAGAGTTTAAATGGATTGTAATTCCTCAACTTATCACACGTACATGTATTATTTAATAGATGTGCAACGCTTATTGTCAAATCTAGTTATAATTTTGCAGTTAATTTAATTCCTTGTATCCACTAATTTGATAAGAAATGTTCGTGTAGTAATCTTCTATGGACATGGGGGGATAAATGAAAGCAATAAAAATGAAGTAAAATAAAATAAATAAAAACAATAATCGGATTTCGAACAAGGGGTACAAAATTAAGAAGCCACGACGTTAACCACTGAGTTATCATTCTGGCTGAATAAACCCCGCGGCAAAAGGCACATACAGTAGCTCGAAAATACCTCGAAAACTCTGACCGTCGTTTGTTCAGAAATAGTCAAGTATCTATAGACAAACCGAGACAAGTGTTCGCTTATTTTGGTTCAACTTCAATTGAGCGAAGTTCCTGGGTAATCGAGTGATGACACTTGCCGTGTTCTCCTCGTAAATCATTTCCTTTCCTGTTCCGCTCCCAAATACAGCGATGGGAAATAACTGTCTGTATGCGTCCGTAGGAGCTCCAATTTCTCTTAACTTCGTGGCCTTGACGCGAAATATACGTTGGTGGAATTAGAATCGTTCTGCATTCAGTTTCAAAGATTATACGAAAACTGAAGCCAACAAAATTTGCATTCTGTGCAGTACAGAAATCCGCGAAATTTGGACCCAGTACGCCCGGAAACTACGTGCTAACCTGTGCTCGCTCTCCCACTCCCTACGCCCAATACGGGGTGCTGTGCGGCCCTGACCAAATGAACACCGTACACAAAATAACCTACTGCCGCTGCCGCAAGAAGAGCAAGACCGCCACTAGCTATGGTCCCTCTTACATAGGCATATGGCACTGTTCCTACTTGTTTTAATATTTACATCTTACTTTTTCTTCTTTTTTGTCGCATACCTATATTTACGTCTAACATCTACGTAACTAGTCTGCAATTCACACTTAACTGCCTAGCAGAGGGTTCACCGAACCACTTCCACACTATTTCTCTAATGTTCCACCTCAAACAGCACGCGGTTAAAATAAACACATACACCTTTCCATGCGAGCTCTGATTACCCTTATTTCATTCCAATGATCATTTACTCCTGTGTAAGCGGGTGTCAGCATAATACTCTAGCATCCGAGGGAGAAAGGTGGAAGTAGAAGTTTCGTCAAAAAGATTTCTCCTCAACGAAGAACGTCTTTCTTTTAATGATTGCCATCCTAACTCTCGTATCATGCCCGTGACTGTCTCTCCCCTATTTCGCGATAATATAAAACGACCTACCATTCTTTGAAAGCCTGCCTTAGTGGCCGAGCGGTTCTAGGTGCCACAGTCAGGAGCCGCGCGACCGCTACGGTCGCAGGTTCGTATCCTGCCTCGGGCATGGATGTGTGTGATGTCCTTAGGTTAGTTAGGTTTAAGTAGTTCTAAGTTCTAGGGGACTGATGACCTCAGACGTTAAGTCCCATAGTGCTCAGAGCCATTTTGAACCTTCTTTGAATTTTTTCCACCTCCTCCGTCTGTCCTATCTGGTAAGGATCCCATACCACACAAAGATTCTCTATCAGAGGACCGACAAACATAGTTCAGGCGGTCTCTCTAGTGGATATGTTGCATCTTCTGTGTGTTCTGCCAATAAAACGCGATGTTCGGTTTGTCTTCTCCACAACATTATCTAAATGATCGCTACAATTTAAGTTGATAGTAATTGTAATTTCTAGGTATTTCGTTGATTGGTAGCCTTTAGATTTGTGTGATTTATCGTATAACTGAAATTTGATGGATTCCTTTTAGTATCCATGTGGATGGCCTCAGACTTTTCTTTATTTAGGGTCGCAATTGCCATTTTTCCCTCTATACAGATATTTTGTTTAAATCATTTTGCAACTGCCTTTTATCTTCTGATGAACATACTCGACGGTAAATGACAGCACCATACGCAAGCATTCTAAGCTGGCTGCTCAGACTGTCTCCTAAACATTTATACAGATTAGGAACAGCCGAGGGCCTATAATACTATACTTCATTGGGTAACGCCAGAAACCACTTTTGTTATAGTAAATGACACTCTGTCAGTTGTTACGAACTGTGACGTGTCTGACAATAATTCACGAATCCAGTCGCACAATCGAGACGATATTTCATAGACACGCAATTTGATTAGAAGTTGCTTGTGAGGTACAGTATCAATAGCTTCCGTTAAAACTGGAAATATAGAATCAGTTCGGGAACTCGTGTCGATAGCACTCATTACATCATGAGAATAAGGAGCTAGTTTGATGCACAACAACGATATATTCTGTATTCGTGCCGACTGTGTGTCCGCAGATCGTTTTCATCAAGGTAATTCGTAATGTTTGAAGAGAGTATCTGTTCCAAAATCTTACTGCAAATCGACGTAAGTGACATGGGTCTGTAATTAAGCGGACTAATCCTATTTCCTTTCTTGAATATTGATGTGACCTGTGCTACTTCCCGGTCTTTAGGTGCGGATCATTCGACGGGCGAGCATTTGTATATGATTGCTATATATGGAGCTATTACATCAGCTTCCTCTGAACGGTAACTAACTGGAATACAATCTGGACCGCAAGACCTCTCTTTATTAAGTAATCTGAGATGATTCACTATGTACTTCTGAGCTGTTCATGTCGGCAGCTGCTCTTGCTTCGAATTCTGGAATATTTACTTCGTTTTCTGTGGTGAAGGAATTTCGGAAAACCGTGTGTAGTAACTTCGCTTTATTGGCATTGTCGCTGGTAACATTACAATGCATATTCTGTCCTAATATGAAAAATCCTTAAGCTTTCTCATCTTAAAAAAAGAAGTTTTTTGTTACGTAAGTTATGATGTCATTACGTAAGTTGAGAGAATTATGCTGCACTTTTAAAGTGTATCTTACTGAATATACAGTTTTAATGCTCATGTATCTTCCACTTTGCAATAACTACACTGATATGCTGAATTATCCAGGAGTATTGCTCTTACATAAGTCTAACACCATTGCAAAGAGAAGTGATTTGGAGATTAGTGTCAGTAGTGTTGAGAAATAGCTGAAATAGCTAAAATTTAACAAAGTTACAGCACTCAATGCAATGCCTATCAGATTGTGTACCACATTTCTGTCTTAGTTGCCCCTCTTTTAATTATAATCTATAATTTATCCCTCGAACAAACAACGGCTACTAGTGGTTGGAAAAACGCACTCATGTACAAGAAAAGTATCAAAAGTCAACTAAATTAACGCCCAATTGCCTTAAGATCCATTTGTTGTAGAACCTTAGAAAGTATTTGGAGCTCTAACGGAATGAAGTATCTCCTCCTTGCGGAACAGCGTGGATTACGGAAATGTCGGTCATGTGAAACCCAACTCGGAGTCCCTTGGCTCGACAACCTGAAAGCCGTGGATCAAGGTAGTCAGGTAGATTTACGAAAAACATTTGACCCAGTACCACATCTATGCTTACAATAGAAAGTAAGATCGTAGGGGATGTAAGCGAAATCTGTGACTCGACTGAGGTTTTTCTGAAAGGGAGGAAGCAGCAAGTAATCTTGGATGGAGGGTCATCAACAGATGCTTCGAGTGTGCCCCAGGGAAGTGTGGTGGGGCCCCAGTTGTTAACGTTATACAGTAATGACATTGCAGACAATATTTTAGTCACATAAAACTATAAAACTTTTCGCAGGTGATGTGATTATCTATGATGAGGTACTATCTGGAATAGCTGCAAAAATATTTAGCTAGAACTTGATAAGATTTAGAAGTGATGTAAAGATTGACAATCAGTTCCACATCTCGAGAGATGTGAAATTGTGCACTTCACGTAACGAAAGCAACATGATATCCTATGACTACAATATTAACGACTCGCAATTGAAATCGGTCAATTCATAGAAGTTCGTGGGAGAAACAATTTGCAGCGGTCTCAAATGGGACAACCACACAGAGTCGGTCGTAGATGGCAGACTTTTATTCATTGGTATGATAGTAGGGAAATGCTCACTCTACAGAGGAGACTGCATATGACGACTCGTGTGACCCATTCTAGAATATTGGTTAAGTGTATGTGAATCGTACCGAATATGACTATCATGGATATTCAAGGAAAAACGGAAAGACAAGGCTGACGGCTACAGGTTTGTTTGACCAGTGGAAGAGTTCCATGGCGATGCTCATGGAACTGAACTTTCAGACACTTGAAGATCGAGGCAGACTTTCCCAAGAAAGCCAACTTAGTAAGTTTCCAGAGAAAAGTTTAAATGATCAGTCTAGGAATACACTACAATCCCTACGCATTGGTCTGGCAGAGTTTGCGAGAATAGGTTTAGACTAAAATTACAGCGCACACTGAGGCGTTTAAGAAATGGAACGGGAAGGAACCTTAATAACTAATACAATGGGAAGTATCCTCTGCCATGCACTTCACAGTGGTTTGCATAGTACGGAAGTAGAGGTAGAATTATTGTCATGGATAAGATTGTTTTCATGTTTTTAAGTCACATATGGAAGATCATAACACGGGAGTGAGAGAAGAAGCTACGTAAAACTCACGCACAGTGTGAACGAGAAATCTACCGGCAAAATTTTCTGAGGTTCTTCATGGATATTTTCTGAGTATTTTATTGTAAGGAATCCTTGATCTCCGGTGACTCGATAGAAAGTAATAATGTCATTATAACCTGTTTGGCATCGTTACCAGAATTATATTTGTTTCTGAGAAAACGCTTTCACAAAGTGAAAAGGCACGTAATACGCAATCACTTCGGTTATTCGTCGGTGCTTGTGTACCGATGCAAAACTCCTGTCATGTGGTTGCTGTCACTGTTGCAATAGCTGAGCATATCATCATCGTGCTGGCCGTGCGGTTCTACGCGCTACAGTCTGGAGCCGAGCGACGGCTGCGGTCGCAGGTTCGAATCCTGCCTCGGGCATGGATGTGTGTGATATCTTTAGGTTAGTTAGGTTTAATTAGTTCTAAGTTCTAGGCGACTGATGACCTCAGGAGTTAAGTCGCATAGTGCTCAGAGCCATTTGAGCCATCATCGTGCTGTTTTTCAATTGCATTCAGTGGACACATTGACGAGATGCATATCGGTCGATTCTTCATCAGAAAACCTACTCATACTGTTGTGTATCAGTGTCAAAGTACAGCTAGCACAGCCGGAAAACCAACCCGAGGCTGTATCGAGTAGTACGGAATACAAGCTTGGAGACCAATAGAAAATTAGGCTTTACTGTTGGCAGTAGCAAGTATCGTGAATGGCTGGAAAAATTTTGTTTCTAAACAAGACACACAGCGCATGGCGTCGTCATTCGCACTGTTGTGCAGATATTTTCAATGTAATACCAATAAAAGTGGCAAGAAATCAAATTGAAATGTCAAATTTCTGTAACGAGACAGCGGATGCCGTGGGTCCGTGCACAACATTCGAATTTTTGTCGGTGGAGTTCTGGTTCACCCTGCAAAGATCCAAATGACCTTTTCGTTAGAATGACAACACCTCTTACATACGTTACATGTACCATATACTGTTCAACGGGTATATACCGCATTTTATTTTAAAGTGTATTTTGTCGAGTCGAAGAGATACGATTTTTAAAAACTGTGTTTACAATTCGGGTTTAAAGTTTTCCATTGTATTTTCTGAAAACATGGTAGTAAGTGAAAAAATTATGGTCACTGCCGATTGTAAAAATTTAGGCGTTACGTTCTTGTTAGTGTGTCTCCAGTCCTCTTCATCAGCATGCCACGTAAGGGCAGTCCGCGCGCCGCGGTGGGAGGGGGGGGGGGGGGGCGGCGGAGCGGGGTCCTCGGTTCTTCTACCTGAGGACAAGTCGCGGATTTGGGACGGGGGGATTAATGAACCCTTCCCCGACCTTTTCTCGATGCAAATTGCGCCGGGTGCACATTTAACACATTTAACTGAGTACAGTTTACAGAACACCTATTCAAATGGCGTTTCTCCAAATTTTCTCAATAGCATTTCATGCAAGGAACTTCGAGTTCTCTTCAAGCATTCCCATTTGAGGTTACGAAGCATCTCCATAAAACTTGCATGGTGGTCGACCCTGCCGGTAACAACTCTGGTAGCACACCTCTGAAATGCTTCGATGTCTTCCTTTAATCCGACCTGGTGGGGATCCCAAACACTCGACCAGGACTCAAGAATTGATCTTACTTGTGTTCTATGAGCAGTTTCCTGTGTAGCTGAGCTACACTTTCCTAACATTCTCGCAATGAACCGAAGTCGATCACTCACCTTCCCTGCTACCGCCTATACGTGCTCGTTCCATTTCATAGCACTTTGCAACGTTACGCCTGGATATATAACCGACTCGACTGTGTCAAGCCGAACACTGCCAATGCTGTGTACGAAGTTTACAGGACAGTTTTTCCTACTCATCTACATCAAGCTACATGTTCCTACATTTCAAGAAAGCTGCCCTTCACCACGCCAAGTAGAAATTTTGTCTAAGTCATCTGGTATCCTCTATCCTTCTGCAGTCACTCAATGACGACGCCTTTCGGTACACCACAGCGATATTCGCAAACAGCCGGATATTCGTGCTCGCTCCGTTCATCAGATTATATATGTCTAGAGGCAAAAAAGTGGTCCTATGACCCTTCCCTGGATCACTACTGACGGTACCTTTACAACTCAGAACACTCACATTCGTGTACTACGCACTGGGTTCTATTACTTAAGAAGTCTTTGCCTACACGTATGGGAACTTAATCCGTATTCTCGGAGCTTCGTTAACAGTCTCCACTGTCACTCCCTGTCTTGAAAGATCTATATAACGGAAGAAACCTGAAAACGATATTCTAGAAAAAGAAGAGAAAATAAATGAAGTTGACATGGGAGATTCGTTACTGTATGAAGGATTTGACAGAGTTCTTAAATTATAAGGAATGTAGCAACCAGCCGCAGAACCATAATTTATTTATCTTGTTGCAAATCGATTTCGACTGATGTCAGTCATCATCGCAGTATTTTTCTAACCAATACATGCCATAAGTAGAAGTACTGTCCTTGGTAGGTTTCTATCATGATAGAAAGGCCTTGCTTATCTTTCTCCGTTTCTCTATAATTACAAAATCTCTGTTGCAGCTCAATAGCTGTGCCCGCTCTCCAACAGCTTGTGTGTTATCTCTTCTAACCGCCCCAGGCTAAATGGAGGAGACCTTGATGTGCGACACTTGAAATTCTGCTGTTCCGTCTAGTAATCAATGTTTGAAACATAATCTCCGTGATGTGATACTTCGAACAAGTTTAGTGGCATGCAACAGAATGTCGCGAACACAATAGCACTGAAACTTCTATTTGTGGAAACAACGGCACTAAGAACATTTTCCATATCCACTCTTCATATGAATCTCCGCATTTGATCACTGCCTTTTACAAAATGTCAAAAAAATAAACGACCGGTATCAGCATAAGGTGGTGAAAACATTGTTTTAATTTTTACACCTGTACTCAACAATTACGTGATCGCCCCCACCTAATCTTCAGCATTCTTCTGCAGCACCACATTTCAATAGTTTCCGTTCTGTGATTCTTTCAATTGTTAATTGTCCACGTTTCATTTCCATACAAGGTTACACTCCAGATACATATCTTCAGAAAAGACTTCCTAACTCTTAAATTCTGACAGTCAATGTTAACAAACGTTTCTTCCTGAGAAAGGCTTTTCTTGCTCTTTGGCAGTCTACGTTTTATATCCTCTCTACTTCGGCTATCATCATTTATTTTACTGACAAATTAGCAAAACTCGTCCGCTACGTTTAGTATCTCGTTTCCTAATCTAATTCCAGCAGCGTTATCTGATTTAATTCGACTGCATTCTATTGCCCTTGTTTAGCTTTTGTTGATGTTCATCTTAAAACCTCTTTTAAGGACACTGTCCATTCTGTTCTTACACATCTCCTTTCTCGGGATCAGATGTTGCAAATGTTTCCTGTAAGACTCCCTGCCCTGCGAGGAAGAAATGACAACGCCGTTATGTAGTAGCACAAGTTCGTTAAATTTGACTTGACGCGTATATGAGGGTCTGGATCACCTTATTAACTTTTAAACGGCCATTAGCAGCTTTCAAGCGATTGTAAGCTCATCATCACGTGCTGGTTGTTCACAGGCCATTCATATTTTGTTCTTTTATATTTTACTACACACTCCCAAAAGTATTTCATAATACCGTAACCGCTCTGTAGTCGTCATCACACTGTCAATAGACAAAAAGCAGTAGGTGATCATTATAGGATCTCTAAAATCTGTCATGTAACTATCTAAGTAACGGTAAAACAAGAATAAAACTACACCTAAAAGCACATACAGCAATTAGGTATGCAACATTCTCTTGCTGTTGTCAGTATAACTAAAGGCAACAGTACGAAGAAGTATTACAGGCGGAGTGAAATCTTCCCTGTGTCTGTTCCAACATACCTACATTTGGCACAGAAATATCTACTTCATCAGATTTTACAGTTACATTCAACAGAGTAATGCGTCATGAGTTTAAAAAATTAAAATTAAAAAAAATTTAAAACTATTCTTAAAATTTCAGAATTTGTAAATATTGAAGGAAGACTGAGTGGTTGGGGGGGGGGGGGGGAGAGAAGGCTAGGGTATGTTAGGACATGTTGATGTAGATACGTTAAACAAAGAAATTATTAGAGAGGAGAATCAATTCTAAATCAGCGTAGTAAAGGAAGAAATCTAATTAACTTGATGTCATGTTCATTAGTAAAAATGAATATCATGTACACACTGACGTCTGGGTGGTGCTGCATATCTATCATGTTGTGTAATGTACCTTCGTAAGTTTTACAACGTGTAACTAGCCGCTTGATGAAGGTACTGGTGAAAATAATTGTACTTATACAGATTCTAATGCAATATGCAAATTTTTAATTAGTTTATGTTCAATATCTATATAAATCTGTTACTTGAATTAAGTAATTTTCCTGCATGGCAGGGTTTGTATTTAAAATAACAGGTTTATTTTGTTGTGAGTGATTGGTTGATTTCATCATCTTTGGCATTATCAAGCTGAATCGGTTAAGCTTCTGCCATTTATTGTCTGTAGTGCTACGAAAGTATCGTGTGTCTGTCTTGATCCATGCTGTAAGCATAAATACATAGTGTTTCAAAAAGATGCATTCTATTTCACAAGACTGTATCTCCCGCGTGATTTTTGTCTTGCGCATCGAAAATTAAAGTTTCCCTTTTTGCCATTTGTAAGTTGTCGGCTCAAGCGATTCTAAGTAGGGGTCTCCTTGGTGCAGGTAATCTGTTGTTCAGTAAACAGTTACGAAAACATTTAAAAATAAAATTCATTTTTCAGCAGGAAAGAGCACCAACACAATGGTAACTGTGCAAATCAGCTCGCTTTTAGTAAGCATCGCTCATATGAAACACAGCTTGTCCTTTCCCACACTAAATCCTGCGAACCATGGATGAAGGGTAACAGGTGTTTCACAGAGGAATACCGCACTGCAGCTACTTCTCTAAATCCTCCCACGAACGAAAAAATGGCTGACATCGAAGTAAGTGTCCAAGGAATAGAAAAGCAACTGAAATGACTCAACAGAGGAAAGTCCACTGGACCTGACGGGATACCAATTCGATTCTACATAGAGTACGCGAAAGAACTTGCCCCCCTTCTAACAGCCGTATACCGCAAATCTCTAGAGGAACGGAAGGTTCCAAATGATTGGAAAAGAGCACAGGTAGTTCCAGTTTTCAAGAAGGGTCGTCGAGCAATTGCGCAAAACTATAGACCTATATCTCTGTAGTAGAATTTTAGAACACGCTCGCGTATCATGTCGTTTTTGGAAACCGAGAATCTACTCTGTAGGAATCAACATAGACTCCGGAAACAGCGATCGTGTGAGACCCAACTCGCTTTATTTGTTCATGAGACCCAGAAATTATTAGATACAGGCGCCCAGGTAGATGCCATTTTCCTTGACTTCCGGAAGGCGTTCGATACAGTTCCGCACTGTCGCCTGATAAACAAAGTAAGAGCCTACGGAATATCAGACCAGCTGTGTGGCTGGATTGTAGAGTTTTTAGCAACCAGAACACAGCATGTTGTTCTCAATGGAAAGACGTCTACAGACGTTAAAGTAACCTCTGGCGTGCCACAGGGGAGTGTTATGGGACCATTGCTTTTCACAATATATATAAATGACCTAGTAGATAGTGTCAGAAGTTCTATGCGGCTTTTCGCGGATGATGCTGTAGTATACAGAGAAGTTGCAGCATTAGAAAATTGCGGCGAAATGCAGGAAGATCTGCAGCGGATAGGCACTTGGTGCACGGAGTGGCAACTGACCATTAACACAGACAAATGTAATGTATTGCGAATACATAGAAAGAAGGATCCTTTATTGTATGATTATATGATAGCGGAGCAAACACTGGTAGCAGTTACTTCTGTAAAATATCAGGCAGTATGCGTACGGAACGATTTGAAGTGGAATGATCATATGAAATTAATTGTTGGTAAGGCGGGTGCCAGGTTGAGACTCATTGGGACAGTCCTTAGAAAATGTAGCCCATCAACAAAGGAGGTGGCTTACAAAACACTCGTTCGACCTATACTTGAGTATTGCTCATCAGTGTGGGATCCGTACCAGGTCGGGTTGACAGAGGAGATAGAGAAGATCCAAAGAAGAGCGGCGCGTTTCGTCACAGGGTTTTTTGGTAAGCGTGATAGCGTTACGGAGATGTTTAATAAACTCAAGTGGCAGACTCTGCAAGAGAGGCGCTCTGCATCGCGGTGTAGCTTGCTCGCCAGGTTTCGAGAGGGTGCGTTTCTGGATGAGGTATCGAATATATTGCTTCCCCCTACTTATACCTCCCGAGGAAATCACGAATGTAAAATTAGAGAGATTCGGGCGCGCACGGAGACTTTCCGGCAGTCGTTCTTCCCGCGAACCATACGCGACTGGAACAGGAAAGGGAGGTTATGACAGTGGCACGTAAAGTGCCCTCCGCCACACACCGTTGGGTGGCTTGTGGAGTATAAATGTGGATGTAGATGTAGGTGGGTTCGATAGTCACAGATTTTCGTAAAGCATTTGACACGGTGTAACACTGCCGACTGTTGACGAGGCTACAAGCATACGAAATAGCTTCCCATGTATGTGAGTGGCTGGACGACTTCTTAAGTAATAGAAACCAGTATGTTGTCCTCTACGGTGGGTGTTCATCAGAGGCAAGGGTATTGACAGGACTGCCCCAGGGAAGTGTGATAGGACCGCTGTTATTTTCTGTATGCAGGGAGGTCCATCTGATGTTTCGGATGAGATTATCTCTAAAACTATGCAACTGGTAAAAATAGTGGGTAAGACAAGGTCGTAAGCTCAAATATGGGCATCAAATGATACTACACGTGACCCCCAGAACTTTTAAATCTTAAATGGAATCACCCATTTTCATTGCAGATTCGGATTCTCCAGAAAAAAGTAATCAAGTTTTGTCTGAAACATTTTTTTTATCCACTGACAGATGGCGCTGACATTGAGAAACATTAAAATTGGGGAAGAACTCCGATTTATTTAGAATGATCCGAGAAGACCGTTCAGTCGGCGACACTTCCTCAATGCAGCATTGTAATTACTGCCGTTCACATAAAATTGTTTCACTGACAGTCAGTGGTCTCGATAGTTCTGTTCACTCACTTTATAACTTGTCAAATGACACCTTCACAGAAACAGTGTAGAGCGCCAGCTTAGCAGCTGTTAGCCAAAATCGGAACTAAATTTTTTCCAGCGTAAATCTGTTTCGCATTAACGCATTAGAATATCTATCGAGTTTCGCTGCCAACGATAATTACAGCCCACACTTGTCCTCTGTGAGTAGCTGCACTTTAGTTATAGCCACTTGGTAAATAGTAAATGCATAAGCCACAGTATTTACCGTTGGCCTGCAGTTTTGTTGACCCACAGATAAATGTATATTCTAAGCACGTTTTCGTCCGGTTTGAGCGTTCGAGATGACGCACTCATTTGTGACTACCAGAGCAGCATTCCAGCAGCTAAATTAATTTAAAATAATAGAAACACTTCATTTACACATCGACATTGCGAGCGAAGCGAAAGTTTACTTTCAGTCAGCGTCGTAACACCGATCTGTTTCGTTCGACATCTCCTAAACTGATACAAGATAACTCTACCGATTGTGCTTCGCAGTTACGCTACCGGCTGTGATGAATATGAATGGAAATGCGCGTGCGGCCACCTGTTGCTGCGAAACATCTGAAGGAACCTTTCCTTCATTCTAGAGCAGACGTAAACAAAAATTTCGTCGTCTGCTGGGACAGCGGGAAGAGTTTCCGCGATGAAGACGCTGCCGAGGAACCGCCAGCGAAGGTGCTCGTCACGCGTGTGTGAACTGCACTGCCGCGTGGGCAGAGGCGGCCGGGGCCGTGACATTTGCAGCGACATTTGTGGCGCCGCTGACTCAGCTGACACTGTGACAGCCGCCGTTACAATGATCTACTTACACCTGTTCACCGCTCATGCTCCTGATTTGCATATGAATGTGCTGTACAAGGTGATTGCATATAGGCTGGATGATATCATTCGACTGCATTTTTACCAGCAGTGAACATAAAAACATGATCTTACCACCATATAAAGGAGAGAAATTTCAATGTTGACATTTGATACAATTTACTGTCTACTGGGAAATGTTTATGTTGTTGTCGGTGGAGAGCAAGACGGAGTAACGACGGGCAGTTCCTGGTTTGTGGTTGACCGAGCGAGGTGGCGCAGTGGTTAGCACACTGGACTCGCATTCGGGAGGACGACGGTTCAATCCCGTCTCCAACCATCCTGATTTAGGTTTTCCGTGATTTCCCTAAATCGTTTCAGGCAAATGCCGGGATGGTCCTTTGAAAGGGCACGGCCGATCTTCTTCCCAATCCTTCTCTAACCCGAGCTTGGGGTCCGTCTCTAATGACCTCGTTGTCGACGGGACGTTAAACACTAACCACCCACCATGGTTTGTGGTCGAAACGTGCGGGGAGGCAGTGGTGCTACGGTCTATGGGTATTTGCATGAAAGTTTGGACGCCGTATTCTTGTCATCAAAGAAGAGCAGACACGGGGAGAAGACAGTACACAAGTGCATGACAGTGCCCTGGCTGCAGTTACCATCTACACGATGAGCATAAAGTCTATGATAACAAAAAATTAGCTTCGATCCGCAAGGCGTTTGATACAGTTCCCCCCAGTCGTTTAATGAACAAAGTAAGAGAATATGGACTATCAGACCAATTGCGTGATTGGATTGAAGAGTTCCTAGATAACAGAACGCAGCATGTCATTCTCAATGGAGAGAAGTCTTCCGAAGTAAGAGTGATTTCAGGTGTGCCGCAGCGGTGTGTCGTAGGACCGTTCCTATTCACAATATATATAAATGACCTTGTGGATAACATCGGATGTACACTGAGGCTTTTTGCGGATGATGCTGTAATATATCGAGAGGTTGTAACAATGGAAAATTGTACTGAAATGCAGGAGGATCTGCAACGAACTGACGCATTGTGCAAGGAATGGCAATTGAATCTCAATGTAGACAAGTGTAATGTGCTGCGAATACGTAGAAAGAAAGATCCTTTACCATTTAGCTACAATATAGCAGGTCAGCAACTGGAAGCAGTTAATCCCATAAATTATCTGGTAGTAGGCATAAGGTTCGATTTAAAATGGAATGACCATATAAAATTAATCGTCGGTAAAGCAGATGCCAGACTGAGATTCATTGGAGGAGTCCTAAGGAAATGCAATCCGAAAACAAAGGAAGTAGGTTACAGTACACTTGTTCGCCAACTGCTTGAATACTACTCACCGGTATGGGATTCGTACCAGATAGGGTTGATAGAAGAGATAGAGAAGATCCAACGGAGAGGAGCGCGCTTCGTTACAGGATCATTTAGTAATCGCAAAAGCGTTACGAAGATGATAGATAAACTCCAGTGGAAGACTCTGCAAGAGAGACGCTCAGTAGCTCGGTACGGGCTTTTGTTGAAGTTTCGAGAACATACCTTCACCGAGGAGTCAAGCAGTATATTGGTCCCTCCTACGTATATCTCGCGAAGAGACCATGAGGATAAAATCAGAGAGATTAGAACCCACACAGAGGCATACCGACAATCTTTCTTTCCACGAACAATAGGAGACTGGAATAGAAGGGAGAACCGATAGAGGTACTCAAGGTACCCTCCGCCGCACACCGTCAGGTGGCTTGCGGAGTATGGATGTAGATGCAGACGTAGATGTAAAACCGCGCTGCTGCTACGGTCGCAGGTTCGAATCCTGCCACGGGGCATGGATGTGTGTGATGTCCTTAGGTTGGTTAGGTTTAAGTACTTCCAAGTCTAGGGGACTGATGACCTCAGATGTTAAGTCCCATAGTGCTCAGAGCCATTTGAACCATTTGAACAAAAATTATTTCCAAGGATCTATGACGGATACAGCTGTGCGGTTTATCGCAAATGTTAGGTTAATTCATATAGCTTTTATGGACACACTGTTATGTAAATTGAAGGTGAAAGGGGGGGGGAGAAAGAATGGAAAGGAACTGATGATATCAGTTGGCATCGGTACTTCATGCAGAATCAGCAGCGACAACTGAAAATGTGTGCCGGATTGAGACTCGAACCTAGATCCGTAGCTTACTAAACGGTTGCCTTAATCCCTACGCCATCTGGACATGGTGTTCACCGCCAGTGCATGAACTACCTCGGCACGCTCCTCGGGCGACCCACATTCCCACCTTGCGCCATCTACCCCCAGTCCTAGTCCATGTCCTCCGTGCTCGCTAGTTTTAGATGCCCACTGGAAGTCGAACGATATTGTGCATCAACAGGACAGACACCACGCATTCATATAAGAAATGTGTTCCGTCTGTTGACCGTAGAAAGTCGAAGTAACACTGTTTCTCTCCATGTCTTTGCCAACGTCTCTTCCGTCACCGCCTCTACAGCATCTCGTATTCGTGCCTAAGAGTTTGCTCATCGGAAACTGCTGCACTGAACACTTCATCCTTAATGTGATTCCACGAGAATTTCAAGAAGGATTATGTCCGGTGAACGCGGTATCCATGATGTTGGGTCGTCGCTACAAATCCATCTGTCTGGAATTACTTCTATATCTACATCTACATCCATACTCCGCAAGCCACCTCCATCGGTTTTCCTTCCTATTCCAGTCTCGTATTCTTCGTGGAAAGAAATAATGTCGGTATGCCTCTGTGTGGGCTCTAATATCTCTGATTTTATCCTCATGGTCTCTTCGCGAGATATACGTAGGAGGGAGCAATATCCTGCTTGACTCTTCGGTGAAGCTATGTTCTCGAAACTTCAACAAAAGCCCGTACCGAGCTACTGAGCGTCTCTCTTGCAGAGTCTTCCACTCGAGTTTATCTATCATTTGCGTAACGCTTTCGCGATTACTAAATGATCCTGTAGCGAAGCGCGCTGCTCTCCGTTGGATCTTCTCTATCTCTTCTATCAACCCTATCTGGTACGGATCCCACACCGGTGAGCGGTATTCAAGCAGTGGGCGAACAAGTGTACTGTAACCTACTTCTTTTGTTTTCGGACTTCATCCAAGAAGTGGCCAACAAGTAACCCCTAGTGTCGCGATGCACCATCTTATTGAAACATTACCATATTTGAAAGTCTTCTTAGTGAGGAGAAAGGTAAATTTCGAATATGTTCAGATGAACTGTCCGCATAACGGTTTGCTTAGTTAAACGGAAAGATCCAATAACTGTGTTGTGAATTGCGGCACACCACTCATTATTTTTAGCCCGTCCCTTCCCGCAGATCTGGACATTATGCCTATTTACTGTCCTTCATCGCAAAAATTTTTTTTTTCGGATAATCATTTTCTGCATCGATTTGTTCCAGCATTTTCCTAGCAAAAATTTGGAGAATTAGTTTATATGCATGGAATTTAAGCTGCTTCTGTATACTCTTCACTACAGTGCTCTGACAAGGGAACCTCCCCATCACACCCCCCTCAGATTTAGTTATAAGTTGCCACAGTGGATAGACCTTGAAAAACTGAACACGAATCAATCGAGAAAACAGGAAGAAGTTGTGTGGAACTATGAAAAAAAAAGAAAAATGTACAAACTGAGTAGTCCAAGCGCAAGATAGGCAACATTAGGGAGAACATGAGCTGAGGAGCGCCGTGGTCCCGTGGTTAGCGTGAGCAGCTGCGGGGCGAGAGGTTTCTGGTTCAAGTCTTCCTTCGAGCAAAAAGTTTAATTTTTTATTTTCAGAGAATTATGAAAGTTCAGGCACTCACACATAATCAACTTCGCTCTCCAAAATTTCAAGACATGTTCAGATTTGCTTGGACATATGCAGGATTTGACGGTCTACACACGGAAAAATTTGAAAACGTTAAAAACATATGTTTTGACAGAGCACAGGGAAAAGTGCGCGACTGTGAAACTACTGCATTCATTTGTTGCAGTTTATGTGACAAACATTTATGTTTTCATCACTTTTTAAGGAGTGATTATGACATCCACAAGGAAACCTAAATCGGGCAAGGTAGAAGAATCTTTTTCCCCATTCGCCAAGTGTACAAGTTAGGTGGGTCGACAACATATTCCCGTCATGTGACGCACATGCCGTCACAAGTGTCGTATAAAATATATCAGACGCGTTTTCCTGTGGAGGAATCGGTTGACCTACGACCTTGCGGTCAAATGTTTTCGGTTCCCATTGGAGAGGCACGTCCTTTCGTCTACTAATCGCACGGTTTTGCGTTGCGGTCGCAAAACACAGACACTAAACTTATTACAGTGAACAGAGACGTCAATGAACGAATGGACAGATCATAACTTTGCCAAAATAAAGAAAAATTTTTTGCTCGAGGGGAGATTTGAACTAAGGACTTCTTGTTCCGCAGCTGCTCACGATCACCACAGGACCACAGCGCTCTCGAGCTTACATTCTCCTTGCTGTTGCATATGTTGGCGTGGACTACTCAGTTTGTATATTTTGCTTATTTTTTTATAGTTCTACACAACTTCTTCCTGTTTTCTCGATTGATCTGTGTTCAGTTTTTCAAGGCCTATCCACTGTGCCGACTTATAACTAAATCTGAGGGGGGTGCGATGGGGAGGTTCCCTTGTGAGGTATGTCAGATTCAGCGGGATGTGCTGAAATGCTGTACGCACCGTGTCAACACTGTCTTCACTCACGCCAGGTCTACCGCTTCTTGACTTGTCTCCAAGAGCGCTAGTCTCCTTAAATTTCTTCGTGCCATCGTTCGACGCTCTTCACATCTCTGGAGGATCGCGTCCACAGGCACTTACGAACTGTCGCTGAACTGCAATGGGCGACCTTGTTTCACGGGACCACGGAACGCTCTGCGCTCTGTCCTGCGTAGACGCCGTTGTGACAGCAGCACTTCTAAATTGCGGTACCTGCAACAAGAGAGAGAGGAAGGAAATCAAATGCCTTCAGAGTATTTTCACGAATTCAGCGACAGCTAAAAATCGAAGCGTGCGAAACGGGACAGTCGTAGCGCAAACCGACGTCCATCACTTGATTCTGCTCTTGTAGTCATTAATGCTATTTTAACTCGTGTTTCTTGTTTCAAGCCGGCCACTGTGGCCGAGCGGTTCTAGGCGCTTCAGTCCGGAACTGCGCTGCTGCTACGGTCGCATGTTCGAATCCTGCCTCGGGCATGGATGTGTGTGATGTCCTTAGGTTAGTTAGGTTTAAGTAGTTCTAAGTCTAGGGGACTGATGACCTCAGATGTTAAGTCCCATAGTGCTTAGAGCCATTTGAACCATTTGAATCTTATTTCAAACAATACTTCAAAATATAGGTGTAATTTTTTGCACGTAAACACACTCTATCTATAAAAGGGAATGGGAATGTCTTGACTGACTGGCTCACCATCGCCCAGCCCAAACCACTAAGGAAAAAAGCTCGAAATTTGGAGAAGGTGTGGATCATATACTGTAGGCGTCGTTTAAGAAGGTATTTTTCTAAATTCCAACCCTAAAAGGGTGAAATAGCGGATGAACTGTCTTATCCGAAAAATGTCACTATTAAGGTAATTTTGAAGCTACACCTACGAAAATTGGTATTTTGTTTCTTGGTCAGAAATTAAGAAATATGTGTTTTAGCATTTTTGGAAATTTAACTCTAAGAGATAATATAGTGGATGGAAGCTTTTTTTTGGAAAATATATCATTATTAAAGAACGACTAAAATATTTTTGAAGTTATATGTAATAACATTAGTATTTGACTTCTCGGTTACAAATCAAAAAAATACGTGATCAGCATTTTTGGAAATTTAAGGGGGTGACGTAGGGGAAGAGGTATTTCACGACAAAAATTTATTACAAAAGCATTTTTAAAGCTAAATCCCTGAAAATTTAAATTTAACTTCTCAGTCAGAAGTAAAAAAAAAGTGTTTAACTATTTTTTGTTATTCAACTCCTATGGGATTGAAACGCGGATGAAAATTTCTGTGGAAATATTTCATTGTGCAAGTATTTTTGAAGCCAAATCTATGAAAATTTGGATTTGTCTTCTGTTTTAGAAATGAAGCATACAAATGTCACTGTTTTGGAAAATTCAACCCTCAGCGGGGTGAAATAGGGGTGAAACATTTTATGAAAATATTTCATTGCGAAAACACTTTTTAAGATAAATCTGTACGTGTTTCACTGTTTTTGGTAGTACAGGTCCTAAGGGGATGAAATAGGGTCAGACTGATTCACGGACACATCATCGCCCAACCCAACTTCTAAGTATAGAAATTTGAAGTTTGGAGAGTGTGTGGAGGCATCGTTTAAGAAGGGATTGTCCGAAATTCGAAATTCCACTTCTAAGGGGATGAAATAGGGGATTAAAGACTTTTTGAAAGTATGTCACTGTTAAGGAAATTTTGAAGCTGGAGCTACGAAAACTGGTATTTAGTATTTCAGTTAGAAAATAAAAAATGTGTTTAAGCATTTTTAGAAATTCAACCACTAGGGAGGGGATGAAACTTTTTTTAAAAGTATTTCGTTACATTAAAAAAATTTTAAAGCTAAATTTACGAAAATTGGTATTTCACTTTTCGGTTGGATGGAAAGACATATTTGTTAGAGGATGAAAGTTGCTGTGGAAATATCTCTAGAATGACGCAAAAGGCATGATTAACAAAAACTTTGGACTCCAGCTACAAGAATCGCCTTTTGGCGAGAAGGACATTTGGAACATACCATGCTTTCATGGCCTTAATTGGCGTGAAAAGCTTAGAAGGTATTGCAGTTTGTAAACAACATAAAAATTCGATTGAATAAAAACAAAAACATCCTCTGCAGGCTACAGAGTGTACATAATCTTCATGGGCATCTTTAGGTGTGACTTCTTCAGAAGGAATGTAGTAACACGACGCCAAACGTAGATGCTGTCAACAAAAAATGTAATTAAAAGAAGAAACACTCTCCATGAACGAATATCTAACAGGAAAATACCTACAATTCTAAAAATTTATAATGCTGCATGGCATGGTAGTTTGGAAAGCATTGTGGTAAACGTAACACCACTTTATACTCCGTGTATTCCCACGTCGTTTCGCTTCGTATTTTGTGTTTCAGGCAAACTTTCCACATTCTTGTTCGGTTTGTTCTTAGGCGTCGAATCGATATGTTTTGGGAAATGGGCCCAAAATTGCGCTTCAATCCGAAGAACTGTTTCACTTAGGGCTGGTTTCCACGCCTTTCATGGTCTGGCAATTGGCCATTTTTAACATTAACTCTTTTATATTTATTTAATCATCAGTATGTTTCCTTTTACTGCCTCTGTATTGTTTTTTTAGGTAATGTAAGTACTGAATAGAGCCATAATCGACACTTGAAGCCGGCCGGAGTGGCAAAGCGGTTCTAGGCGCTGCAGTCTGGAACCACGCGACCGATGCGGTCGCAGGTTCGAATCCTGCCTCGGGCATGGATGTGAGTGATGTCCTTAGGTTAGTTAGGTTTAAGTAGTTCTAAGTTCTAGGGGACTGATGACAACAGCAGTTAAGTCCCATAGTGCTCACAGCCATTTGAACCATCTTTGACACTCGAAAAGAAGTGTGGCCCTACTTTTTTTCCCACGAGTGTGACTCGTAATGTTTACCATTGGTTCGCATTTGTTTCCAACTCGTCAAAGTACGGCAAAGCGTTAATCTCTTCGTACTTCATCTGACCACTCAATTCATAATTTCGGTAGTATCAAGTGACGTACAAAAATGGTTCAAATCGCTCTGAGCACTAAGGGACCTAACATCTGAGGTCATCAGTCCCCTAGAACTTAGAACTACTTAAATCTAATTAACCTAAGGACAGCACACACATCCATGCCCGAGGCAGGATTCGAACCTGCGACCGTAGCATAAGAACGATTCCGGACTGAAGTGCCTATAACCGCTAGGCCACAGCGGCCGGCAATCACGTACAAATTACGGGTATTTTAGGAGAATGTTTTGCCCTTTACGTAACTGGATGATCTCTCATCCTTTATGCTAAAATATATAAACATTATCCCCCAAAAATGTCCGAAATTTTGTCAGAGGAATTTGGTTTTGCCCTATATAAGACTAGAGAAAAGTTACGTGAAAACTATAGAGGCATCACATTGCTGAGAACAGACGAAAAGGTATGTGCAGGAGTGCAGAGAAAAAGGATTAAAAAAAATGTGCACTGATAACATCTTAGGAGAATACCAGTGTGGTGTCTGGCCTAACAGACACACTTCGGAGCAGCTTTTCATTATTAGGTAAGTAATCGGAGGCATTTTATCAATATAGCAAGGAACTCCATTTCGTGTTTATTGATTTCAAACAAACTTTGATAGAGTTAAGAGAACAGCATTGTGTAATGCACTGAAAGAACTGATCTTGTATGACGTGGTAAGTACGATAGTTAATGACGGAGGACGCGTGATAAACAAAGTAAGAGCCAATCGAATATCAGACCGGCTGTGTGGCTGAATTGAAGAGTTTTCAGCAAACAGAACACAGCATGTTGTTCTCAATGGAGAGACGTCTACAGACGTTAAAGTAACCTCTGGCGTGTCACAGGGGATTGTTATGGTACCATTGATTTTCACAATATATATAAATGACCTAGTAGATAGTGTCGGAAGTTCCAAGCGGCTTTTCGCGGATGATGCTGTAGTATACAGAGAAGTTGCAGGAAGATGTGCAGCGGATAGTCACTTGGTGCAGGGAGTGGCAACTGACCCTTAACATAGACAATGTAATGTATTGCGAATACATAGAAAGAAAGGTCCTTTATTGTATGATTATATGACAGCAGAACAAACACTGGTAGCAGTTACTTCTGTAAAATATCTGGGAGTATGCGTACGGAATGATTTGAAGTGGAATGATCATATAAAATTAATTGTTGGTAAGGCGGGTACCAGGTTGAGATTCATTGGGAGAGTCCTTAGAAAATGTAGTCCATCAACAAAGGAGGTGGCTTACAATACACTCATTCGACCTATACTTGAGTATTGCTCATCAGTGGGGGATCCGTACCAGGTCGGGTTGACAGAGAAGATAGAGAAGATCCAAAGAAGAACGGCGCGTTTCGTCACAGGGTTATTTTGTAAGCGTGATAGCGATACGGAAATGTTTAGCAAACTCAAGTGGCAGACTCCGCAAGAGAGGCGCTCTGCATCGCGGTGTGGCTTGCTGTCCAGGTTTCGAGAGGTTGCGTTTCTGGATGAGATATCGAATATATTGCTTCCCCATATTTAAACCTCCCGAGGAGATCACGAATGTAAATTTAGAGAGATTCGAGCGCGCACGGGGGCTTTCCGACAGTCGTTCTTTCCGCGAACCATACGCGACTGGAACAGGAAAGGGTGGTAATGACAATGGCCCGTAAGGTGCCCTCCGCCACACACCGTTGAGTGGCTTGTGGAGTATAAATGTAGATGTAAATGAAGATGTGGTCTTCTGAATTTGCATTTAATTTAGCGTTGAGTAGTTTGATAACAGAAAAAAATGGACAACAGATATACAGTACGTTGAAATACCAGAATGTGAATTTGTAGATGGTACTGCATGGAGAGCAAGAGACAGCAGCGTAGAGTGACATCATCCCGGCCCAGTCTTCTTCTCACTACGTCGGCGACGCTAAAGCGTGACGGAAACAGTACAGCGGCACCTCTTGTGCTGGCCTGCTTGCAGGGATTGTTGCCAGCCCCGGTTTCGCTGCCCCGCCGTTTCCTGCCCTCTCGGGTACAATATTACACGCTGTATCCAGTACATAACAATCGCATTTTCCAGCGTTAGAATCACTCAAAGGAAACTCCAGTTAAATATGTAAGTCACAAGTGCTTACAAGGGAACCTCCCCATCGCACCCCCCTCAGATTTAGTTATAACTTGGAACAGTGGATAGGCATTGATAAACTGAACACAGATCAGATCAATTGAGAAAATAGGGAGAAGTTGTGTGGAACTGTGAAAAAATAAGCAAAATATACAAACTGGTCATCAGTCTTGGCCACATAGGCAACATAAAGGAGAACGTGAGCTCAGGAGCGCCGTGGTCCCGTGGAAGACTGAGCAGCTGCAGAAGGAGAGGTCCTTGGTTCAAGTCTTCCTACGAGTGAAAATTTTACTTTCTTTATTTTTGCATAGTTATTATCTGTCCGTTCGTTCATTGACGTCTCTGTTCACTGTAATAAGTTTAGTGTCTGTGTTTTGCGACCGCACCGCAAAACCGTGCGATTAGTAGACGAAAGGACGTGCCTCTCCAATGGGAACCGAAAACATTTGATCACAAGGTCATAGGTCAACCGATTCCCCCACAGGAAAATACGTCTGATATATTCTATACGACACTGGTGACGGCATGTGCGTCACATGACAGGAATATGTTGTCGACCCACCTAACTTGTACACTTGGCGAATGGGTAAAAAGATTCTTCTGCCTTGCCCGATTTAGGTTTTCTTCTGGATGTGATAATCACTCCCAAAAAAGTGATAAAAACATAAGAGTTTGTCACATAAACTGAAAATAAAAAATTAAACTTTTCATTCGAGGGAAGACTTGAACCTAGGACCTCTCGTTCCGCAGCTCCTCTCGCTAACCACGGGACCACGGCGCTGCTTGATTCCCAGCGTCCTTGATGTTGCATATCTTGCGAGTGGACTACTCAGTTAGTATATTTTATTAATTTTTTCATAGTTCCACGCAACTTCTTCCTGTTTTCTCGATTGATCTGTGTTCAGTTTTTCAAGGTCTATCCACTGTGCCAATTTATAACTAAATCTGAGGGGGATGCGATGGGGAGGTTCCCTTGTTAGAAGCATACCTGTCAAACTATGAATAGAGTGAGGTGGCAAAAGTCATGTGATACCCACTAACGTGTCGTACCCCCTTTGCAGCATTTCGACGTGGCATGGACTCAACAAGTAGTTCGAAATTCCCTACAGAAATGCTGAGCCATGATGACTCTATAGCCGTCCATAATTGCGAAAGTGTTACCGGCGCAGGATTTTATGCTCAAACTCACTTCTCGATTATGTCCTATAAATGTTCGGTGGGATTCATGTCGGGCGATTTGGGTGGCGAAACTATTCGTGCGAATTGTTCACAATGTTTTTAAAACCAGTCTCTAACAATTGTGGTTCGATGACGCGGCGCTTTGTCAGCCATAAAATTTCCATTGTTGTTATGGAACATGAAGCCCATGAATGGCTCCAAATCGTCTGCAAGTAGCCGAACACGGCCATTTCCAGTCAATAATCGGTTCAGTAAGACCAGAGGACCCAGTCTGTTCCATATAAACACAACTCTCGCCACTATGGAGCCACCACCAGCTTGCACAGTGCCTTGTTGTCAACCTGGGTCCATGGTTTCGTGACGTCTGCGGCACACTCTAACCCTGCCGTCAGCTCATACCCTGCCATCAGATCCTACCAGTCGATATCGAGACTCATCTCACCAGGCCACAGTTTTTCAGTCGTTAAGGACCTAACCGATCACGAGCGATGTCGTGCTGTTAGCAAAAGCACTGTCTGTAGTCCGCTGCCATAATTCATTAACGCCAGATTTCGGCACACTCTTGACACTGTGGATCTCAGAATATTGAATTCCGTAACGATTTCCGAAACGGCTTGTACCATGCATCTAGCTCCAACTAAGACTGCTCCTTCAAGGTCTGTTGACTCTCTTCGTACGACCATAATCACGACGGAGACCTTTTCACTTGAAGCACCTCAGAACAAATGACAACTCTGCCGACGCACTGTCGTTTTGCACGCAGTGTACGCGATAATACCGCCACCTGTATATGTGCATATCGCTGTCCCGTGGCTTTTATCACCATAGTATGTATAAAGGGTGTTTCTGAAAGAGTTTCCTGAGTTTTGGATGAAAATAACTACGAAACATGGGACCTGATAGGCGAAATACCCTCAGACTTCAAGAAGAATATATTAATTCCATTCCCAAAGAAAGCAGGTGTTGACAGACGTGAAAATTACCGAACTATCAGTTTGATAAGTCACGGCTGCAAAATACTAACGCGAATTCTTTACAGACGAATGGAAAAACTGGTAGAAGCCGACCTCGGGGAAGATCAGTTTGGAATCCGTAGAAATATTGGAACACGTGAGGCAATACTGACCTTACGACTTAGCTTAGAAGATAGATTAAGTAAAGGAAAACCTACGTTTCTAGCATTTGTAGACTTAGAGAAAGCTTTTGACAATGTTGACTGGAATACTCTCTTTCAAATTCTGAAAGTGGCAGGAGTAAAATACAGGGAGCGAAAGGCTATTTACAATTTGTACAGAATCCAGATGGCAGTTATAACATTCGTGGGGCAGAAAAGGGAAGCAGTGGTTGGGAAGGGAGTGAGCGAAGTTGTAGCATATCCCCGATGTTATTCAATGTGTATATTGAGCAAGCAGTAAAGGAAACAAAACAAAACAAAATATTCGGAGTAGGTATTAAAATATATGGAGAAGAAATAAAAACTTTGAGGTTCGCTGATGACATTGTAATTCTGTCAGAGACAGCAAAGGACTTGGAAGAGCAGTTGAACGGTTTGGACATTGTGTTGAAAGGAGGATATAAGATTAACATCAACAAAAGAAAAACGGGGATAATGGTATTTAGTCGAATTAAGTTGGATGACGGCGAGGGAATTAGATTAGGAAATGAGACACTTAAAGTACTAAAGGAGTTTTGCTATTTGGAGAGCAAAATAACTGATGATGGTCGAAGCAGAGAGGATATAAAATGTAGACTGGCAATGGCAAGGAAAGCGTTTCTGAAGAAGGGAAATTTGTTAACATCGAGTGTAGATTTAAGTGTCAGGAAGTCGTTTCTGAAAGTATTTGTATGGAGTGTAGCCTAAATAGTTTGGACAAGAAGAGACTAGAAGCTTTCGAAATGTGGTGCTGCAGAAGAATGCTGAAGATTAGATGGGTGGATCACATAACTAATGAAGGGGTATTGAACAGAATTGGGGAGAAGAGAAATTTGTGGCACAACTTCAGTAGAAGAAGGGCTCGGTTGGTAGGACATGTTCAGAGGCATGAAAGGGACACCAATTTAGTATTGGAGGGCAGCGTGGAGGGTAAAAATCGTAGAGTGAGACCAAGAGATGAATACACTAAGCAGATTCAGAAGGATGTAGGTTGCAGTAGGTACTGGGAGATGAAGAAGCTTGCACAGGATAGGGTAGCATGGAGAGCTGCATCAAACCAGTCTCTGGACTGAAGACCACAACAACAACAACGTGACGTGATGACAAGGAAATGTACGGTGTTTGAATGGCCCTGTTCTTGAGTTTCACAAAACCGCTGTTAGATGTCAGTCAATGCGTCTTTTCACTTTGCAGTCAGTCAGCAGTACGATGGCATCTGACAGAATGCATTTTTTGTGCTGCAGTTTGCAAGGAATCAGTCAATGTTTTCGGTCCAGCGTGCTTTTCGTCGGCGTTTTGGCACTGATCCGCTCATACCCAAAAACATTCGACGTTGGTAGCGCCAGTATGAAGAGAAAGGGTACTTGTGCAAAGGTAGGAGTCCAGGTCGACCTTGCACTTCTAATGACATGGTGGAAAGAATTCGCAGCGTTGGAGAGGAGTCCACGAAAGTCTACTTTCCGCACAAGCAGGGAACTGTCAGTGCCTCATACGACTATCAGGCGACTGTTAATATGCCGTTTGGTCTATAAACCATACAGACCACAATTACTGTAAGCTCTTCGGGTTGGTGATGAAAGGAAAAGGGTTGATTTCAACAATGCTATTCTAGAGGACATGGAAGACGATACAATTTTACCACGATTAATTTTATGTGCTCAAGCAACATTTCATATCAACGGTAAGATAAACCTAAATAACGTGAGTATTCGGGGACTCCACGACGCTCATAACATTAATAAGCGCGTAAAAGACTCACCTAAAGTGGATATTTTTTGTGACATTTCTCGTGAAAAAGTGTATGATCCCTTCTCTTTTGAGAAAAACTCAGTGACTGGAATGTTCTACACTACTGGCAATTAAAATTTTACATCAAGACGAAATGCAGATAATAAACGGGTATTCATTGGACAAATATATTATACTAGAACAGACATCTGATTACATTTTCACGTAATTTGGATGCATAGATTCTGAGAAATCAGTACCCAGAACAATCACCTCTGGCCGTAATAACGGCCTTGATACGCCTGGGCATTGAGTCAAACAGAGCTCGGATGGCGTGTACAGGTACAGCTACCATGCAGCTTCAACAAGGTACCGCAGTTCATCAAGAGTAGTGACTGGCATATTGTGACGAGCCAGTTGCTCGGCGGACGTTTTCAATTGGTGAGACATCTGGAGAATGTGCTGGCCAGGGCAGCAGTCGAACTTTTTCGGTATCCAGAAAGGCCCGTACAGGACCTGCAACATGCAGTCGAGCATTATCCTGCTGAAATGTAGGGTTTCGCAGGGATCGATTGAAGGGTAGAGCCACGGGTCGTAACACATGTGAAATGTAAAGTCCACTGTTCAAAGTGACGTTTATGCGAACAGGAGGTGACCGAGACGTGTAACCAATGGCACCCCATACCATCACGCCGGGTGATACGCCAGTGTGGCGATGACGAATACACGCTTCCAATGAGCGTTCATCGCTATGTCGCCAAACACGGATGCGACCATCATGATGCCGTAAGCAGAACCTGGATTCATCCGAAAAAATGACGTTTTGTCATTCGTGCACCCAGGTTCGTCGTTGAGTACACCATCGCAGGCGCTCCTGTCTGTGATGCAGCGTCAAGTGTAACCGCAGCCATGGTCTCCGAGCTGATAGTCTGTGCTGCTGCAAACGTCGTCGAACTGTTCGTGCAGATGGTTGTTGTCTTTCAAACGTCCCCATCTGTTGACCCAGGGATCGAGACGTGGCTGCACGATCCGTTACAGCCATGCGCATAAGATGCCTGTCATCTCGACTGCTAGTGATACGAGGCCGTTGGGATCCAGCACGGCGTTCCGTATAACCCTCCTGTACACACCGATTCCATATTCTGGTAACAGTCATTGGATCTCAACCAACGCGAGCAGCAATGTCGCGATAGGATAAACCACAATCGCGTTAGGCTACAATCCGATCTTAACCAATGTCGGAAACGTGATGGTTCGCATTTCTCCTCCTTACACGAGGCATCACAACAACGTTTCACCAGACAACGCCGGTCAACTGCTGTTTATGTATGAGAAATCTTTTGGAGACTTTCCTCATGTCAGCACGCGGTAGGTTTCGCCACCGGCGCCAACCTTGTGTGAATGCTCTGAAAAGCTAATCATTAGCATATCACAGCATCTTCCTGTCGGTTAAATTTCGCGTCTGTAGCACGTCTCTTCGTGGTGTCGCAAGTTTAATGGCCAGTAGTGTATCTTCAAACGCTGCAGAACTGGCTTTTTCCACAACTTAAGGAGGACTCCAGTGACTTAATTTTCACACAGGATGGACACTGGCACAACAACGTACGCCAGTTTCTCAACGACACTCTGCTTCAACGCTGGACAGGGCGCAATGGGGCCCGAGACACTGCCCTGCATTCTCGGCTTCCCAGATCGCCAGACGAGACCGCATCCGATTTTTCCTTGTGGGGGAATGTGAAGGAAAGTGAGTTCATCTCCCATTTATTTCATAATATACAGGAAGTGAAGAACAGAATAACAGCCAGCACAACTTGTGTAAAAGCAGATACATTGTATAAAGTTTACGACGAATTTAGCTATCGTCTAGATGTTGATTGTGCATAGCTATAACCAAGAAGAGTATTTTGCAATCCGTCCCACGTTTGTAGTATGTTTTTATCAATAAATATGGCCTTTTGAAATCAGGTCATTCTTTTTGAAACAACCTGTATATCATAGCCTCACGTACATCGTTTATAATGTGTGCTCAATATGGTCGCCCTGTTCAGTTGTGCATACACGAACTCGTTTACAGGTCTGAGGCCACATTGGGGAGCACTTGACACTGATGGTATTAACCTCCGTTGTTAGGTTAATCTTTAGTTCCGCCATTGTGTGCAGTCTTTTTTTATAGACCCTTCCCTCAACGCAGCTTGCAGGAAGAGATCTTCTTCTCATTAAGGTGCCTCCGCATGTTCCACGTTGGCTATCACTATGGCTAATCTTGTTTTTGACTTCGCAGATTTTAACAGGGAAATGTTTACCGAACGACTCTCTCAGATGCAGTAGCCACGATTTTCGTCTTTTTCTTATCGATCTTTTTCCAAGTCTGGAGACGTTGAATATGGAGAACATGAGGCCCATAATTATTCTTTAATGATTTGATCAGGAAAAAATTTGCTTAAGGAATGAAACGTTCCATTACATGTGTGACAGGTAGCACCGCCATACTGCAACAGCCAATGACATCCATCTGCCTCAAGAAGCGAAAAAAATTGTTGTTTTCGAAAATGTAGTGGAGCCCAGTATTAGGCGACGAGTTGTAACAGACCACACTCCAGTTTTTTGATACTGCAAGGTGTTTTCATAAAAGACATGTGCACTTTAGAATTACCAGAGTCGTATGTTTTGATTGTTCATTTGCATCCTAAGGCGAAGCCACATTTCGTTCTGTGATTTCAGGATGTCACTAAACGACCTAAACCACACGCAGCATGCTACCTAGCGCCTTAGATTCCTGCGCGCTATGAATATGATATGCACACTGTGATCACTGCCAGAGGACACCTGACACTGGACAGACAGTCTCCTTTACTTTTTTTGACGGAGAATGCAGCGTCAGGCCCCTCACCTAATCCAGCTTACCGCCCGTCAAAGACGCCGGTCTCCCTGATCTCTTCTTGTCTGCAACTGATCCGCATTCCCGGAAATTTCGTGATTGTTCAACTGTTGCGCGTTGTGGCATTTGGATATTTTTCACGAAATACGTCTACATCACGTGTATACGAAGTACTGAAAAAATACTGCACTACAACGAAAACTCGTTCCTGTTGGGAATGCGACGCGTTCACCGAGTAATGAGCTGCAGAATACTGCAGACGTCATGTGACCTGTACCAGTTACGTTGGCGTCCGTATTTGTACTCAGTTATATATGAAGGGCTTGTTTCAATAGTGGTACAAGTCCATTACCTCCACTTTTCTGCCTATAATGCTTCTGAAATTAATGATCCAAACAAACAGAAAGAAAGGTTCGTCTCTAGCAAGAAACCATATGCTTGAATATTTCTGGTATCTCAACTGCAGATTTTTCAGCGCTCATTTAACTTTAGGACTCTGTATCTCAAAATGAACAAAAAATGGACTTGTACCACTATTGAAATAAGCCCTTCATATGTGGTGCCATCTCGCGATGGCTGATCGAGTGACAGCAATGCAATTCAGCTCCAGTTTAGAGATTCATTTATTTTCATGGGTTTCAGTTTTAGATTGCACTTTGCAACGAATCTGTTACACATTTGGTTTTAGTTTGATGGTGCGCTTAGACTTTGACGTCCTCCCCTCTTCGCCGACATCGGATACGACGCCGCTTGATTCCCAGGGTAATGTTGCATGTTCCACAAACGGAAACATGTGTGATCGTAAAATTGTATCGAAGTAATATACACACATCAAAAAAAATTTTTTTTGCATCATCCTCATTCCCAGATTTCCTGAGAAGAGACGTTGATTGTGGATATTGTATCACAGACACAGTCGCTTTGACTGTTCAGAGATGTCACTAGACCCGCCCAAAGATGTAAACAACCATGGATGAGCTGCGCCTATTGGACGGAGGTGGTCCGACAGCCGATCAGTTCCAGTCATTCCACCAGGAAGGAGGTACACGGCTCGTGTTGTCTGTAGTTCAACCATGCCTTGACGGTCAATACCGCGGTTCGATCGCGTCCGCATTGTTACTTTGTGCCAGGAAGGGCTCTCAACAAGGGAAGTGTTCAGGCGTCTCGGAGTGAACCAAATCCGGACGTGGAGGAGATACAGAGAGACAGGAACTGTTGATGACATGCCTCGCTCAGGCCGCCCAAGGGTTACTATTGCAGTGAAAGACCGCTACCTACGGATTATGGCTCGGGGGAACCCTGACAGTAACGCCACCATGTCGAATAACGCTTTTCGTGCAGCCACAGGACGTCGTGTTACGACTCAAACTGATGCGCAGTTTCACTCCCGACGTCCATGGCGTGGTCCATCTTTGCAACCACGACACTGTGCAGCGTGGTACAGATGGGCCCAACAACATGCCGAATGGACCGCTCAGGACTGGCATCACGTTCTCTTCACCGATGAGTGTCGCATACGCCTTCAACCAGACAATCGTCGGAGACGTGTTTGGTTGCAATCCGTTCAGACTGAACACCTTAGACATGCCGTCCAGCGAGTGCATCTTGGTGGAGGTTCACTGCTGTTTTGAGGTGGCATTATGTGGGGCCGACGTACGCCGCTGGTGGTCATGGAAGGCGCCGTAACGGCTATACTATACGTGATTGCCGATAGTGCAACTATATCGGCAGCATGTTGGCGAGGCATTCGTCTTCATGGACGACAATTCGCGTCCCCATCGTGCACATGTTGTGAGTGACTTCCTTCAGGATATCGACATCGCTCGACTAGAGTGGCCAGCATATTCTCTGTTGTGACTTGGCAAGACAGCCAAGCCACTATGAGATAGTCGAAAGGCACGCGTTTAAGCTCACGCAGGCTGGCGTGAGGTCTGGAACAGTTAAAGGAGTTGAGTCTAGTAAAAAAAAGTACGTAGCTTCTGGAATACTTAACTTTAATCCATAATTGGTAAACATCGGTCTGATGGTACATGCATCGCACGATAAATAGCAAATGATAATGGCGCATTGCTAGGTCGTAGCAAATGACGTAGCTGAAGGCTATGCTAACTATCGTCTCGGCAAATGAGAGCGTAATTTGTCAGTGAACCATCGCTAGCAAAGTCGGCTGTACAACTGGGGCGAGTGCTAGAAAGTCTCTCTAGACCTGCCGTGTGGCGGCGCTCGGTCTGCAATCACTGATAGTGGCGACACGCGGGTCCGACGTATACTACCGGACCGCGGCCGATTTAAAGGCTACCACCTAGCAAGTGTGGTGTCTGGTGGTGACACCACATTCTCCAGACATGAACACTGTCGAACATGACTGGGATGGATTGAAAAGGACAGTTCACGTACGACGTGACCCACCAACCACTCTGAGGAATCTACGCCGAATCGCCGTTAAGGAGTCGGACAACCAGGACCAACAGTGCCTTGATGAACTTGTGGATAGTATGCCACGACGAATACAGGGATGCATCAGTGCAAGAGGACGTGCTACTGGGTATTAGAGGTACCGTTGTGTGCAGCAATGTGGACCACCACCTCTGAAGGTCTCGCTGTATGGTGGTACAACATGCAATGTGTGGTTTTCATGAGCGATAAAAATGGCGGAAATGATGTTTATGTTGATCTCTATTCCAGTTTGCTGTACAGGTTCCGAAACTCTCGGAACCGAGGCGATGGAAAACTTTTTTTGATGTGTGTACCTTAGACCACGAATTCAGTGGAGGTCATTTACGTCCCTTCTACCAGAAACGCTGCGCAACCGTTACGAAACCCTGCAACCGCACTTTGACTGACCTTCAGCATCAGGCAGGTAGGTGTGATGGAAATCCCGCTACTAGCAGGAAGTCGTCATCACAGGCGGGCAACAGACCGCTCGCTACCTTGTCGTCCTCGAGAGAAATACAATAACTGAGAATATGAAGTGAATGGTCTCTGTGCACCAAGACCGCGGTAGTGTTGAATATTTAATTTCGCCTGGCTGGGAAAAGACGGTTATGCCATCAGATCCTGCGCCCCTGGCAGAGCTGCCAAAGTTACGATAAAAACTACCTTACTGCAATTTTTGTGCGAAGTTTTAGAAAATTTTGTAATTTTGTTAGTAAGCTGATGAAAAACGAAGCATTACTAGAAAAATTACCTCGGTTAGCGGCGCAGAGACTGGTGGTGATCAAGAACTTGACGCCACCACTTCAGCTTCCCATGCTGACCTAGTAGTGCTCGTAAAAATTTCATCCGTCACCAGCATTCGAACAGCCCACCTCCAATACAGCTGAGGTGGAAAGAGCGTTAAGACCACCGCGTAGAAATCATAGTGATGCTCAAGCGCCGTTGAAATCGGAAGTTTTCCTGCCATTCATTAAGGACGTGACTTACCGCATTGGAAAAACACTGAAAAAGCGGGACATCGCCATGATTTACACACCCGCATGGAAGATACAAGATCACCTAAAATCGGCCAAGGATGCTCGACAGCCGCTGGAAAAAGCTGGAATTTGTAGGATTCCGTGTAGTTGTGGGGATATGTACGTGGATACTACAAAAAAACTGTCAAACGACTCGAAGAGCACAAGGCCAATTGCAGAAGAAATTGAATGAAATTTGGATTCCGGTGCTGAAGTGTACCAGTCTCCCATCATGGAATGATGGTAACGGCAGACGACGGCAGTCAACAACGGCAAATTGCGCTCGCGTGTGCCTACGAGAAAAGGCCGGTTCCCACTAGAGCGCGGCAGCGCGGCGTGCGGCAACGGCAGCGGCAAGCGTTTTCCGCGTTGACGCGGCGGCTCGCGGAATTGGCGTTCCCATCTGGAAGCGGCAGACGTTAGCGGTAGCCAATGACGGACAGCCACTGAGGTACGGGGTGGGACCCACCGAAACGCGCGGTGCGTTTGATTAACTATATCTTACACCTACATGAAGGAAAGACGAAGTTGGGTGAAGACATACCAATTTTTCATATTCTGTACAATGTACTCTTTCACATATTTCATTATTCATGTTTTCTCATTTCACCATGAACAGATTTCATGACTACCGTTCACGATTGTTCACTATCTCCTAACACATTGAAACAATGTACGACAAAAGAAATTATTCAGATAGTTAAGCGAGACAAAAATTTAAAATGTGATACGGTAGCAGGTACACGAAACAGTAAGAACACAAAGGCTAGGGGGAAGGGATGAAAGTGGAAGCCACCTGATAGAATTTCCCACAGAGCATAATGTAATCATCGCCAGCACCTTGCTTAAGAATCACGAAAGAATAATATATATTTCGAACAGTTTTCGAAACCAGATTTTAAATTGTAAGGCATTTCCTGATGCAGACGCAAACCTGACTGAAGACTGTCAATAGCAAGAAAAGCGTTCTGAAAAAGAAAATTTGTTCATGCCGAATATAAATTCTAATGGTTGGATACTATTTTACAAAGGTATTTGTGTGGAGTGCAGCCTTGTACGTAAGTGAAACGTGGATGATGAACAGTTCTGTCAAAAAGACAATAGACGCTTTCAAAAGGTGGTGATTCATAAGAATGCTGAACTTGAGATACGAGGATCGTGTGACTAAAGAAGAGGTACGGAATTAAATAGAGGAGGAAGAGGAAATTATGGCACAACTTTGACAACAATAGGGGTTAGTTGACAGGACGTATTATGGGGCGTCAAAGAGTGAGGACAAAGGGGTTGGTTGATACTATTCTGATAATAATCATCTGTTGAAATACTATTCTACTATTTTATCTGTTAATGTAAGCAGTGAATTTACTCTTCCATGCACTCCTCCACAAAACATTTAAACCAAAACTGAAATCAGCTGAACACCAAATCTTTCAACCACTGTCTGACAACTACTGGATTCACTTTCAACTTTCTATAACTATCACCGGCTAGCCACACACACATACAGATATAAGGAGAACGAAAATAAACAAACATTAGTTTTCAGCATATAATTCTGCAGTTTGGCAACATGTACATAAACAAACCAGACAGGAAGGGACATGAGGTGAACACACTGTAGTTACGACGTCAAATCAGAGTTTTCAGTAAAACGTCTACTGCTAGTGACAGAAGAAAAAAGAGCGAACATGAAAATGTGCTTATGTTCCATAATCTAAGTTTTAGTTCAACCTCCAGCATGTGACCAGGTGAGGGGAAACGTATATGTCCGCCAAAAATTCGATTCACTGAAAGTAATCAGTCATTCACGTAAAAAAAGATGTGAACTGTTTTATAATCTCCAAGTATCACATATCAAAACAAAACTGAATCATTCTAGATTCCACCGAAGATGCCTTAAAGTAAAAGGCGAAACACGTCTTGAATCAGTAAAGTACACTGGATAAAGAAAAAAGAAAGGAAATAATCAATAGCTCTACATATTTAGTAAATTACATCTTATGACATACCAGCAAATTAGTTTCGGTTTAACTTCTCATTCGACATGCTATTAATGCCGTTTAAAAAAATTCATCTATTCCTCCTGAAAAACTGTAGTTACTTTCATATCTTGGTAGATAAACAGATTTAGGATATTTATCATGCGACGAAATACATGACTTTTCACAAGTTATCGTTTGAAAAAAAAAAAATATTATATTTCGATTTCTTGAACCGTTTACGAAATTTGCGGTTGATACAACCACATGGTTTACGACGAGCAGGACGAAGTACCGGTCGCGTCGCCGAGCAACCCGCGCGCGGTCACGGCATAGCCCGTCCGCCGACATATCAGACAATATCTCGAGAACGGTGATAGCTATCGATCTGCTCTCAGCTTTAAAAACAATTTCGATATGTTGACTAAATTTCATACGCAATAATGTATTACCTAAAATGAACTGTACGCAAAGTCCACGCAATGCGTTTTTACCTCTGCACACTCATTAAAATTTCGTGTAAAGTTTTACGTAAATGCGACACAGCAAGTAACCACGACGAATAACGAAAAGAAATTCGGTGCTTTATCGAGAGAAGATATCAGGCTGTAACATGCCCAAGAATCAAATTTTTCTACCGAATAGTTTCCTTGGAATCGGATGATAAGTATTTCATAGCTGCCGCCGCGTCCGCGCCAGCGGTTCGGCGAAAGTTCGTGTGGCCCGGGAGTCCGTACCTGACGTCACGCTCAGCGCGTTCTGTGATTGGCGGCGCGCACCTGGAGCGCGGCACGCGGCAGCGGAAGCGGTTCGACATGGTCAAACCGCGACGCAGAGCCCGCCGCGCCTTGCCGCTGACGCCATTTCCATGGCAACCACGCCGCTGACGCGCCGTTTTGACGCGCGGCAGCCCTAGTGGGAACCGGCCTAAAGACGGGCCGCGGCGCGTACGTCACGAAGGTAGTCTTGCGCCCGCTCGTTAGCTCAAATCAGCAGATGGTTCAAATGGCTCTGAGCACTTTGGGACTTAACTACTGTGGTCATCAGTCCCCTAGAACTTAGAACTACTTTAACCTAACTAACCTAAGGACATCACACACATCCATGCCCGAGGCAGGATTCGAACCTGCGACCGTAGCAGTCGCGCGGTTCCGGACTGCGCGCCTAGAACCGCTAGACCACCGCGGCCGGCCAAATCAGCAGACAAGCTACGTTTCTATGCCTGTTAACTCGTAACTAGGCGTGTCCGTACAAACGAAAACTGAATCTTCTACTGGAATCCGCTATCATGGAATCTTACTCTTATTAATCCTATAACGATGCGAAGTCCATGGGCCTACTTACAATTTGTTACGGCTGTAGTGGCGTACAATAAAATAAAATCATGCTAAAACGACTATCAGGTGCATAAGGCACTACTTCCAGCATGTAATGAGTACTGTTAAGCAGAAGAGACTAAATGCTATAAACAAGCCGTTACACCATCTCTATCGAGTATTGATCTTAAAGAAATTTTGTTGTAGTACTGTTAATCAGTAAGTCTTCGTAATAGCAGATTCCAGTGGAAGACACAATTCACGTTAGTGCTTACACGCCCAGCTGCAAGTCAACAGGTTTAGAAACGCATTTTGTCTGCTGAGCTGAGCGAGCGAGCGAGTTCAGGACTACCTTCGTGACGTACGCGCCGCGGCCTGTCTTTCTCTTGGGCCTCGGTGAAAAACATGTGACTTCGCCCACTGCACGCGGAAATGGAATTTTGCCAAGGTGTGAATCAGACATTCAACAAAGCTACGATACCCCTTGGGAATGCCTTCCGCAGATGGGGACGACCGTGCGGTTCTAGGAGCTACAGAGATTACCTTAAACATAAAATTTCAATTGTAATAATGAAGAATATTATCATTATTATACGGTAACATCCCTTCCTGTACCACATAAACACACTGTATTCAGGGTGTCTCACCTCACCTAAGAGAGAGAGAGAGAGAGAGAGAGAGAGAGAGAGAGAGAGCGATTACCTTAAACAAAAGTTTCAATTATAATAATGAAGAATATTATCATTATTATAGGGTAACATCATTAGACAAAAAATTTACTTATCGAGGAAACGACAACATATGCAGAGCACTCATACACAGTAAATATGTGATATGGGGCTACAGCCTCCCCCAGAACTACAGCTGTTTTTTCCTGGTATCCAGAAGAAAGAAGAGAGATTTCTTGCAATTTATCCTTCAAACTTAAGTATCGAAAATTTTCTGGCTATTGTAATTAGCATTATAACAGTTTAAAAAGACACTTTCATTTGCTCTAGAGAATATGGAGATAGCATGGTGATAGAAAATTTCTATGAGCACAGACGCCTCCCCCCCCCCCCCCCTCCCCCCGACAAAATCCTGTATTCGACTATGACTGGAACCACACACTGAACCTGAACGCACTGAACAGTTGCCTCTCCGCCACGGAGTAGAAAGTTAAGAGAAAGAATACAACACGAAATAGGAACCTTCTTTCCCTCTCTCTCTCTCTTGATCGTATGAGGCACCTGTTGTCGGACGGAAGTGACTGGCATCGCATTTTCGTAAGTGTGCCACGCGGAATGAGGTTCAGCATTAGCGTGGCGTGCCAAACGGCCGTCAGCGGAAGCCGAAATGAGTCTGGCAGGGGCGGGGAGGTGGAGGTGAGTGTCTTGGACACGGAAGAGCGCCCGGCGTTATTCGTATTTTCGCCGGGCGCCGCGGTAGTTGCGCCACGCGCCGCGGCGCGGCGCTGCCGTCGCCCGCGGCCGTCCGCGGTGGGCGCGGCTTTCCCACGCGCGCCGGCCGTTCCTCATTCCAGCGGGCACCGCGCCGCAGCGCACCGCGCCGTCACTCTGATGGCCCACCCACGCCCACGCCCACGCAGACGTTTCCGGGTTTCGGGGCGCCGCCCATCCCAGCAGCACAGCCAGCTTTCCCCTCTCCGTGTATCGTGTGTTACGAACCACTCTCAGAATACGGGTCGCTGCCGCTTTCATCTCGACAACTTCATCTCCTGGTGTAACTACTGTTCCCTTTCCATCTGTCCCACAGAAAACCTGGCAACGATTATACATCCGAGCTGTCCGTCCTACAAACCTTTATGTGACAATACGCGACCGTTATGTTAATGTTGTTGTTGTTGTGGTCTTCAGTCCTGAGACTGGTTTGATGCAGCTCTCCATGCTACTCTATCCTGTGCAAGCTTCTTCATCTCCCAGTACCTACTGCAACCTACATCCTTCTGAATCTGCTTAGTGTATTGATCTCTTGGTCTCCCTCTACGATTTTTACCCTCCACGCTGCCCTCCAATGCAAAATTTGTGATCCCTTGATGCCTCAAAACATGTCCTACCAACCGATCCCTTCTTCTAGTCAAGTTGTGCCACAAACTTCTCTTCTCCCCAATCCTATTCAATACCTCCTCATTGTTCCCGGGTTCGATTCCCGGCGGGATCAGGGATTTTCTCTGCCTCGTGATGACTGAGTGTTGTGTGATGTCCTTAGGTTAGTTAGGTTTAAGTAGTTCTAAGTTCTAGGGGACTGATGACCATAGATGTTAAGTCCCATAGTGCTCAGAGCCATTTGAATACCTCCTCATTAGTTGCGTGATCTACCCACCTTATCTTCAGCATTCTTCTGTAGCACCACATTTCGAAAGCTTCTATTTTCTTCTTGTCCAAACTGGTTATCGTCCATGTTTCACTCCCATACATGGCTACACTCGATACAAATACTTTCAGAAACGACTTCCTGACACTTAAATTTATACTCGATCTTAACAAATTTCTCTTCTTCAGAAACGATTTCCTTGCCACTGCCAGTCTACATTTTATATCCTCGCTACTTCGACCATCATCAGTTATTTTACTCCCTAAATAGCAAAACTCCTTTACTACTTTAAGTGTCTCATTTCCTAATCTAATCCCCTCAGCATCACCCGATTTAATTTGACTACATTCCATTATCCTCGTTTTGCTTATGTTGATGTTCATCTTATATCCTCCTTTCAAGACACTGTCCATTCCGTTCAACTGCTCTTCCAAGTCCTTTGCTGTCTCTGACAGAATTACAATGTCATCGGCGAACCTCAAAGTTTTAATTTCTTCTCCATGGATTTTAATACCTGCTCCGAATTTTTCTTTTGTTTCCTTTACAGCTTGCTCAATATACAGATTGAATAACATCGGGGAGAGGCTACAACCCTGTCTCACTCCTTTCCCAACCACTGCTTCCCTTTCATGCCCCTCGACTCTTATAACTGCCATCTGGTTTCTGTACAAATTGTAGATAGCCTTTCGCTCCCTGTATTTTAGCCCTGCCACCTTCAGAATTTGAAAGAGAGTATTCCAGTTAACGTTGTCAAAAGCTTTCTCTAAGTCTACAAATGCTAGAAACGTAGGTTTGCCTTTTCTTAATCTTTCTTCTAAGATAAGTCGTAAGGTTAGTATTGCCTCACGTGTTCCAACATGTTAATAACATTGTCTAATCACAATTTTTATTAGGTTTTCGATTCCTGGTTTCAGGCCATTTCAGATCTACGAAGGAACGTTAAAAAATTGAAATTAGGTATATGTTACATACAATATATGTGTCAGCCATCAAAATTTTGAACATAACAGATTAAAAATCAATATATCTGATTACCTAAAAACTCGCCGCAGCAATTGCTGGACGTCGTGGAACGATTGCTAAAGAAAAGAATGAAAGATAAATAAATTAAACAAAATATTTTGGACTGTGGAACATCTGTTTGCAAATCTTGGGCTAACAAGATCGATACAAACTGGAAGGCAATAGATTGGATCAGAACAGCAGGTGACGTCACAGGCAAAGGGCGGGGTGCGTGGCAACACAATGACGCATCACTTAACCTAGTACCGAACGCTGAACGCGAGGTTACAAGACACCATTTGTGACATGAAAAGAGGAATGTTGTATCAGAGTGAAGGAACTGGCAGTGGCAGTGTTTATTAATGGTGCAGTCAAATGATGATTCTTAGTGGCCAGTTGTTTTTTTGACAAGCTTTCAGTATCTTTTAAAGAGTGCAGAATACGAATTTTCAAAGTTCCCCCAAAGTTTCGGAACTGGGAATGAGTCAAAAACTGAGAAAACCACGCGAAACTGGGACTTTTTTAGATTTTTCGCTCATAACTCGGAAAGAACGCAATTTTCGGCAAACTTTATGAAAATCAAGAGTATAAAATTGCACACAAAATAAGTTAGAATGACTTTTTTCCGCCAGACCAATGATATGGCGTGTAGCGCATGTTGAAGTTAAACTAATTTCGGGCACCACCACGCTTTCAATACGCAATAAACGGCAAAATGAAAGCTTTCATCACTACCAAAGTTAAAAGGTGTTTAAATAACTTAAGGAATTAATATATTATATTATTAATTTTTTCCCGCGCGCCGTTCGAGAGTGGAACGGTAGAGAGAGAGCTTGAAGGTGGTTCATTGAACCCTCTGCCAGGCACTTTATTGTGAATGATAGAGTAACCACGTAGATGTACATGTAATACTTAATTACGTTATTAATACATTGTTAATATAATATGTAATTATATTATCATATTATTAATATAATAATTTCAAAGAAGTTTCATCCTCTCCACATTTCGTGCACCACTGCCCTCGTCTTTACTTGATTCACCTGCAAAATGAGAATATATATGTCTGTGTTACAGTTAAGTAAGATAATAAATGACCGATTTCATTTCATACTAGATAAATAGAGTTGAAACCAATCTACAGTGTTTGTTATAATAATGTCATGAGATTTCACAAGGATAAATTATAATAAGAATAATGTACAGTTTCGTTCATTATCGTGTGATGTCACCTGTTACATGGTAACTGTTGTTTGCATCCTGAATTTGGATGTAGTAATATGCACTGTCGAAAACAAAAGGAAATGACACGGATCGATCAAATTCCAATCTCTTTGCGATTACTGCTGACACATAAAAATGTACTCTTTCTGTGTAGGAGGCATTGTATCCTGAAGCAGAGTACGTGAATTACTTTCTGGGAGCCATACTTCTTGCAGATGAATGCCACCAAGCCAACTTGTAGTGCTGATAAGAAAGAATTGGGTCTGACAGCTACTGCAACGGTGTGTGCTGTATGCAATGAACATACTTTTGCTCTTCCATTTATTAAAGTTTTCTCATTTCTTCTTCATCACTAGTCGATTAACGAAATTTTGGACAATATCAGGGATGGAGACCTCGTTCTCCGTAAGAAACTGGCCTGAAGATGGATATTCCGTCGTATTACAAACCTACGTTCGAATGTCTTCAACAAGTATGTCTGCTGCTGTTTCAATCACACATCGACGCTCCTCCTCTGGAGATGGCCTTTTTAACTGATGCCAACTATCTGTAGGAATGTTGTACCCACTATATCTGAAACAAACGTTTGATTTCTCCACAGATGAGGCAATCACATATAACTTCCATACTTCAACCATTGAGCTTCCATGGTCTTGATATTAGGACTAGAGACACTGTGAAACTGTTCTACTACCGCTAAGGGAAAAATTGAACCCCTTATTATTATCATTGAAGTCGTTGAAAATTTGCTGTATAGCTCCATAAATTTCGATGTCGTATGGACCTCGCTTTTGTTTTCGTGCCTTTGGTGTGTTATTGAGCATCTGCTGCAGCAAAATCAGGAATTGCTTGAATCCTACGTATTACTGAGCATCCTCATTGTTTTCTCTCTCAGTAAGATTCAGAACAGTCTCTCGTAGTCCCAACTTACGCTGACAGTACACTGGGTTCCATCGACTATCTGAGAGCTTGTTCTGTTGAGCTAGAAACCTGGCGTAATAGTCGAATGACATAAAAATACTCGTTTTTGAGATCAAAATTCGGTTGAGCAAATCGAGTTTCTTTTCGGCTGCAGCCGAGCCGCAATTCTCTTAGCATCCGCAGCAATTAATTTTTCGTTTGGGTACTTTATTTGACATGGTTCACGACCCTAAAGCTCAATTTTGCACTCCGAAAGGGCAGCTATCCCATCCTTCCTCTTCTTACTTGCTACAAGAACATTCTTCAGCCCCACTTAGGGCCGAAGTGACGACATTTCTCTCCCATCGTTCAGTACCTCATCACATTGAACACACTTCTCACTTGGACTCATTATGTACGACTATTCAATGCATTTAAACTAAATCTCCCGACGGCAAATGTGTTCTAGGCAACCATCCGAGGGCGAACTCGTAAACAACTGTGGGCGCAAGAACCAACGCAAAGGACCGGTCTTTCCCCTGTAAGGAAGGGAAGGGGGGGGGGGGGGGTCAGTACCACTACATCACAAACATCCTACCTCTCCGACAATGCTATCAACTTCCACACTAACGTGACACTGCTGGAGGATGGAATTCGGCAATGGATGTGCAACAACGTACGGCAAGGGCGCGGAGGGCGGCAGGTCCCGCGCTATCTTCAACAGGAGCTGCACGCCGTTCGGTTGATCCGTCGAAAAAAGGCATTCAAACATGTTTTGAGGGAAGTGTTATCCACTTCATTTTCGTAAATAGTCAACTTTGCAGAAAATTGCGTCATTTCCGAGTTGTAAGTGAAAAACCCATAAAGGTCCCACTTTTCATAGTTCTTTTCATTTTTGACCCGTTTCCGGGTCGAAATTTTGGCGGGATTTAGAAAATTCGTATTCAGCACCATCGAAAAGATTGTCAAAAAACTTCTACAAAACGTTCCGATATTCTGACATCAAGGGATCACCAATTTAGTACCTGAGGGAAATGTGGGGGGTAAAAATCTTAGAGGGAGACCAAGAGGTGAATACAGTAAAAAGATTCAGAAAGATGTAGGTTGCAGTACTTACTCAGAGACGAAGAGGCTCGCATGGGGAGCTGCATCAAACCAGTCTTCGGACTGAAGATCACAACAACAACATTTTGCCTTCCGGAGCACCATTTGACTGAATTATAATGACCAAACCTGTATGTATAATGATGTTCCTGCTGAAGTTTATGCAATCGGAAAGAGATTGTCTAAGCCCAGTTTCATTGTGTCTCGTACTATGTTTTTTGGTAACCTCGTTTACGTACTGCACAGATGGTTTTTTCGTGTGCCGTAGTCCCTTGCAAACAGAATAGGCACGACACGTCCTCACAGCTTTACTTGCGTCAGTCACCCATCTACTACTTCAAAACTTACAGAATTTCTGCTACGTAATTTGCAAAACTAGAATTCCTGTGTGGCCGAGCGGTTCTAGGCGCTTCACTCTGGAACCGCGCGACTGCTACGGCCGCAGGTTCGCATCCTGCCTCGGGCATGGATGTGTGTGATGTCCTTAGGTTAGTTAGGGTTAAGTAGTTCTAAGTCTAGGGGACTGATGACCTCAGATGTTAAGTCCCATAGTGCTCAGAGCCATTTCAACCATTAGCACTCCTGGGAGAGAGATATTGTGCAGACGTGGCATAGTCACAGCCTGGGGGATGTTTCCGGAATGAATTTTTCGCTCTGCAGCGCAGTGTGAACTAATATGAAACTTCCTGACAGATTAAAACAGTGGCAGAGATTCCAGGTTCATACCGGTCCGGCACACACTTTAATCCGCCAGGAATTTTCGTTTCAGTTCACATTCCGCTGCAGAGTGAAAAATTCATTCCGGAAACATCCCCCAGGCTGTGAATATGCCACGTGTGCGAAATACCATTTCTTCGAGGAGTGCTAGTGTTGCAAGTTACTTAGGAGAAATTCTGTCAAGTTTGGAAGATAGAAGATGGGGGACTGACGGAATTAAAGCTGTGAGGACTTGTCGAGAGACCTGCTTCGGTAGCTCTGTCTTTAGAGCACTTGCCTGCGATGGGAAAATATCCTGGGTTCGAGTTCCGGTTCGGCAAATAGTTTTAATCTGCCAGGTAGTCTCATCTCCACCAAATTACTTTCTAATCATATTTATATTAAGCTGTAACACTTTTGTTTTGTAATGGCTTAAGAGCGGGAGTTTTGCCACTGCCATGCCGTCCCCAACAGCGTGAATGTAAATGACCGTTAAGGAAGTAAGAAACAGCCACTTTCATCGGCGATACAGTCTGCCATTTCAGCACGAATGAAATAATTCCGGAATTTCATCTTAGGAAATCCAGCGTTGCCACATTCACTGCTAATTCTAACGTTTCTCCAGGCAGATGAGAGTAATGCAGCGGAAACCCCATGAATGGGAACCACTGCGTCGTGAAGATTACGTCGGAAGCTTCTATTAACCTACCGACACCAAAAGAATGTTATTTTACACCAACTATGACACACACGAGTTCAGTATTTTCAGTTTTTACAGAAAAAGTGAAAGAAAAACTTGTTATTTTTTGTCACACATCTATTTTTTTCTTTAAATTATTCGCATCAAAATTTGCACACATTCGCTTATGTTCGAAGCAGTTAGGGAAACATCAGTTCCACTTTGATGTTGTTACTTCAGAAACATGGTTTTTGAAGGTTTCAGCTGCCCCTTGAGGTTTAGAAAATCACTTTCACGCTTCTGCTGTTTGACGTGAGGGAACAAAAAGGAATAGTCACACGGTAAATGAGGTGAATAAGGGCAATGAGACACCGATTCGATGTTTTACTCTATAAAATAGTCAGTTCATTCGTGTGCTATAAGATAGTTTGCATACTTCGAATGAAGAGAGATACGATGTTTTCCATTGAATTTCCTGATTTCATCGACGACCTGTGGCAAATAAATCATTGCGTAACCAAGAGACTTTTCTGACACGTTTGAAACACGGCGAGAAAAAAAAAAGATTCAAATGCCTCTGAGCACTATGGGACTTAACTTGTGAGGTCAACAGTCCCCTAGAACTACTTAAACCTAACTAACCTAAGAACATCACAAACATCCATGCCCGAGGCAGGATTCGAACCCGCGACCGTAGCTGTCGCGCGGTTCCAGACTGAAGCGCCTAGAACCGCTCAGCCACACCGGCCGGCCACGGTGAGAAGCTTGAGAAGTTGTTTAGGTCCCTTGCACAGAAAGAGTGTTTAATTGAATTAAAATCAAGTTCACAATCACCGAATCAGACTGCTTAAGTAATCACGATTTCAGCAATGGTGTGAATGGGAGTATAAATCAGTTAATAAAAAGGTTGTGGAAATTAATCAATTAATTTATGCATAAATATCAGTTTTTGCTAGCCAACAGAAATGACCAATGGCTCGCCGAAGTAGGGGATCATCGAACGGTGGCGACGGAGTAGTTTTCGGGGTCACCAGTTACTTAATTCAAAAATTCACAGATTTGTGAAAATCTGTAAAAATTAGGAGCCGTTACTTTCAAATTCAAGCTCCAGCCACGCCAGCACGTAAGGACACAAGTTCCCCTACGTTCGGAGAATTGGGGCCAGTGCAGATTCCCCAACGAGAGCGCCAGAAGGCCGAACTGCTCCAGTGAAGCAGAGCAGCAAGAGGCACCCTCCAGTTAAGATGGTTACAGGGACCATTTCCTGTTCGAAGACACACACTGCTGTGATGCGTCCGAGTTTACAAAAGCACGAAGTGACCATCTGCAGGCCCATTTCGTTGCTCTTCTTGGTCGGCTTCACTTTATTATCGGTGAGAGTGCAGGAGTTGCAGCCATTTTGTTGACATCTATTGTCTTCTATCACTTTGGAAGCAACTCAGTCAGCTTTAGTTAAGAGGTTTGGCGGGAGAATGCTCATGGCGGTTGTCATGCAAATGCGCTATTTCGATTGCGAGCAACCGGCATTCAAATTCCATCGATGCTAACGTGGTAAACTTAGACGTGCTGGCTACATTGATACTCCGCAAGCCACCCAACGGTGTGTCTGTCTCTTCACATTACGTGACTCCTTTTCCGATTATCACTCCCTTAGGAACTGGACAAGTTATCATTGTTTCTCATTTGATTCTTAATGTTCTCCACGTGTATTTATCTTGTCCTATAGCAATACGGCAGCTCGTCATGTATCCGAAATGTGTGGCTTGACGAAGTTTCATTCATACTACCTCGCATTAACGTGTTTTTATCGCCAATATATATGATCTATTTTCAGTTCAATTTTTTTATGAGTTGTAGTTTTCCTCCTGCACCCACCGTTAATTAAGTTATTAATGCGGCTACTAGAAACATTTGCTGTAAGAGAAGAATAGTGATGCCTCCACGGGCATAGTAGGTGAGGATGTCTTTATCTCCTGATAGGGAAACAGTGACAAGCAGTACATCTCATTTCTAACCAGTCAGTTAGTAATAAAATGCCATAACAACTGCAAATGTATATTATTCAGCACTTACAGCGTTTCTATCCCGTAAATTAATGGCAGTGACATGTTCAGTGTAACCCGTTGTATTCACCAAATAGCATTGGCGTCAAAAATAAACGTGGCAGCAAAATAATCCACTAGTACAAAAGTAGTTGCCGTTGGGGAGGTGGCGTTCTTGCATGCAGCCTCGTCAAACAGCCAAATAGCTTTAGGCAAACTATAGTAGAACTGCAGACAACAAAAATTAGCAATGTTTTTGGTGCAGACTACTGCTGTAAGGTTCCATGGGAGTGGAAGGACCGGGCGAAATAAAGGTTGTTCAAAAATGTGTTAAATCACATGGCACTTAACTGCTAAGGTCATCAGTCCCTAAGCTTACACACTACTTAACCTAAATCATCCTAAGGACAAACACACACACCCATGCCCGAGGGGAGGACTCGAACCTCCGCCGGGACCAGCCGCACAAAATAAGGGTTGAAAATGATTCGTATCAAGATTTTTATTAAGACTTTTCAGGAAAAATAACTTTATCAATTATGCTAACAGGACCTTGGCACGTTAAGCCAAAACTGTTCAGTTCGATCAAATAAGAAACATTGACTGATAATTGATCAACAGTGTTGTAAAATATTTCAGTGAGATCAAATAACAAAAAGTTATAGTGTTACTCCAAATACCGGCTGTCAACTCTCGAAACGTCACTTATGGGAATATGAAGTATGAAAGTTTAAATTAACAACAAATATTGTTATCCTTCCAAAAATATACAAATATTGTGTGCTACTGCTTACTATTGTTGAAACATTTACAGCAAATTTCAATAGAAGAAGCAAAACGATGTTTTACCAACTGAAGTTACATAAAAATCTCTTCAAAGGTTCTGAGAAAAAAAATTGTTAGTACACAGACATTTTTAAAACGTGTTTCACAAAAATACAGCAAATAATTGAAGTTAATTTAAAAAGGAATTCGTTGAAAGTAAACAAAAAAAATCAATTAAAGCTGCTTGTATGAAACCACCACAAGTCTGGCAATGTGGTCCGGACGAAAGTGGCCCTAAATTATTTAGGGTAGGCCCGATACGCTTCTCACCACGCTTCTCGTTTTCTAATCGACCCGTGGCAACACACTCCAAGGCACAAACGTACAAAGATAGTCTGATGAACAGAGAAGCAATTTTTAAGTAAAACGGCTAGTAACTTGTCATCGGATTACACGCTGGCGGGGGAAGCAAAACAGTCGCGAAAACTCACTAAAATATCAAGGCAACCACCCCCAATTACACATGATAGTGAAGAAGTTCAGCGGCCAATCGAGATTCATCTCCAAATCGGCCGTTCTGTCAGCTCAGGAACGACCGCGATGCACTCATCAAGCTCTGCAGATTGACCAGATTGCAGTGCGGAATTTTCGGCTAGTGGTGGCTCGGGGTTAAGAGAAGTCGAGAGCAGTCAGCAAACCTACATCGGGAAACCGAAACAGACGAGTCATAACTAAAAGATTGCGAAGTGTACTGCTAAAGCAAAACTTCGAGAAGACGAACTCTGAAGCCGTCGGTGTCTTAACCATCATTCCGTGCAGCAACGATAATCTGGGAAGAGCGAGGCGTCGGTGTCGCTCGACCACACAAGACTTCTTAAGTAATAGAACCCAGTACGTTGTCCTCGATGGTGAGTGTTCATCGGAGGTGAGGGCATCATCTGGAGTGCCACAGGAATGCGTGGTAGGTCCGCTGTTGTTTTCTATCTACATAAATGATCTTTTGGATAGGGTGGATAGCAATATGCGGCTGTTTGCTGATGATGCTTTGGTGTACGGGAAGGTGTCGTCGTTGAGTGACTGTAGGAGGATACAAGATGAATTGGACAGGATTGGTGACTGGTGTAAAGAATGGCAGCTAACTCTAAATATAGATAAATGTAAATTAATGCAGATGAATAGGAAAAAGAATACCGTAATGTTTGAATACTCCATTAGTAGTGTAGCGCTTGACACAGTCACGTCGATTAAATACATGGACGTAACATTTCAGAGCGATATGAAGTGGGACAAGAACGTAATGGCAGTTGTGGGGAAGGCGGATAGTCGTCTTCGGTTGATTGGTAGAATTTTGGGAGGTGTGGTTCATCTGTAATAAGACCGCTTATAAAACACTAAAACGACCTATTCTTGAGTACTGCTCGAGCGTTTGGGATCCCTATCAGGTCGTATTGAGGGAGAACATAGAAGCAATTCAGAGGCGGGCTGCTAGATTTCCTACTGGTAGGTTTGATCACGACGCGAGTGTTACGGATATGCTTCAGGAACTCGGGTGGGAGTCTCTAGAGGAAAGGAGGCGTTCTTTTCGTGAATCGCTACTGAGGAAATTTATAGAAACAGCATTTGAGTCTGACTGCAGTACAATTTTACCGCCGCCAACTTACATTTCGCGGAAAGACCACAAAGATAAGATAAGAGAGATTAGGGCTCGTACAGAGGCATATAGGCAGTCATTTTTCCCTCCTTCTGTTTGGGAGTGGAACAAGGGGAGAAGATGCTAGTTGTGGTACGAGGTATCCTCCGCCACGCACCGTATGGTGGATTGCGGAGTATGTATGTAGACGTAGATGTAGACCCCACGAGATGGAAACCGTGCCGGCCACTGTTGCCGAGCGGTTCTAGACGCTTCAGTCTGGAACCGCGCGCTTGCTACGGTCGCAGGTTCGAATCCTGCCTCGTGCATGGATGTGTGTGATCTCCTTAGGTTAGTTAGTTTTAAGTAGTGTCTAAGTCTAGTGGACTGATGACCTCAGATGTTAAGTCCCATAGTGCTTAGAGCCATTTGAATCATTTGAATGGAAAGGGTAATTACTTAACTGTCGCGTGAGACGGAAAACAGAGGTGAAGGGAAGACGCGAACGGTTGGCTGATAAACATTATCTATGTAATCACAATCTTGGCTTAAAAGTACGAGTATAACCAACCAAAATACAACCAACAAGGCGCGTAAGCTTATGAGCTGCAAATAGCTAATGAAAGCCACTGGGCGATTTACTGCACAACGTACTAGCCAAGAAAAATGTTTTGGACGATTAATGACATTAAACACAAAACAAATTTACAAAACCCCAATAATTTAAAACACACAAGGTCATCAGGTTTAAGTAGTGCTAAGTTCTAGGGGTACAACTTAGCACTACTTAAACCTAACTAACCTAAGAACATCACACAAATCCATGCCCGAGGCAGGATTCGAACCTGCGACCGTAGCGGTCGCGCGGTTCCAGACTGTAGCGCCTAGAACCGCTTTGCCACCCCGTCCGGCCGAGGGACTTGTAACCATGACAGTTACCAGATGGAAGCTATTATGTTTTGACACAAGCCACACGCTTCTCAGATCACCTGGCCAGACACAGAAACGGGGAACAACAACAACAGGAGGTTGAATCGAGTCCGATATAGAAGCAGCAGGGCACGAACACGCACTGGAAGCTAATCAGTCACAATTATCACGGTTACAGCAGGGAGGAAGATCAGTCTTTGCGAATGCCATGTGGTCTCGGCAATGAACTAAAAGTACCTCACCGATCAAACAAAGCCGCTGTGTGATGCCAAAGAGTGGAAAAACTTTGAGCCACCAGGATGTATGTGGATGACGACGACCCACCGCTCGCCTCCAGACCTGGTCGGCCAAAGGAATAATATCTGCCGCGCGGGATTAGCCGAGCGGTCTGAGGCGCTGCAGTCATGGACTGTGCGGCTGGTCCCGGCGGAGGTTCGAGTCCTCCCTCGGGCATGGGTGTGTGTGTTCATCCTTAGGGTAATTTAGGTTAAGTAGTGTGTAAGCTTAGGGACTGATGACCTTAGCAGTTAAGTCCCATAAGATTTCATGCACATTTGAACATTTTTTGAATAATATCTCCACTCCCGTTACCGGTGCACGTCCCCCGTGCCCGGAATATGATCATTCAGGCCAACTTGGAAGTCACACAGACGGTAGAACAAATAGCTGGCCCGTCCCCCACAGGGCTGCGCTGTCCGTGCTGCTTCACATCTGCCTCTCCCGGTATAACGGCCTCAACGGCACTCGCCGCAAACGTGCCACGCCCCCTTCACACAAGAAATTGTGTTCCAGAATATGTGGCGTGAGCTATCGATCGCGCAACGGTTCAGTTTTATTAAGAGGAACTATATGTTACTTACCTTGAGTCTGAAGACGATGCATGGCAATATCTGCTTGCGCAGACCTAGATTCGCCGGCCGCGGTGGCCGAGCGGTTCCAGGCGATTCAGTCTTGGGTCCTTTGTTGTTCTTAATATATATTAATGACTTGCCATTCTATATTCATGAAGAGGCAAAGTTAGTTCTCTTTGCTGATGATACAAGTATAGTAATCACACCTGACAAACAAGAATTAACTGATGAAATTGTCAATACTGTCTTTCAGAAAATTACTAAGTGGTAGTAAGTGGTAAAATAAGTAATAGCAGTGTGCATAACTGCAATACTAGGAGAAAGGATGATCTTCACTATTCACGATTAAATCTAACTTTGGCACAGAAAGGGGTGAATTATACTGGCACTAAAGTCTTTGGTCACTTAACAAATAGTATCAAAAGTCTGACAGATAACCAACAAGTATTTAAGAAGAAATTAAAAGAATTTCTGAATGACAACTCCTTCTACTCCATAGAGGAATTTTTAGATATAAATTAAGAAAAAAAGAAAAAAAAACAAAAAATATTAAAAAAATAAAAAATAAAAAATAAAAAATAAAAAACAGAAAAAATAAAAAAGTTGTTATATTAACTTAAGTATGTTGTTAAATTAAACGGACTCTCACTGAATTTTGATAAGACACAGTACATACAGTTCCGTACAGTGAATGGTATGACGCCATTAATAAATATAGACCTTAATCAGAAGCATATACCTAAGGTAGAATATTCTAAATTTGTAGGTGTGTCCATTGATGAGAGATTAAATTGGAAGAAACACATTGATGATCTGCTGAAACGTTTGAGTTTAGCTACTTATGCAATACGGGTCATTGCAAATTTTGGTGATAAACATCTTAGTAAATTTGCTTACTACGCCAATTTTCACTCATTGCTTTCATATGGCATCATATTTTGGGGTAATTCATCACTGAGGAATAAAGTATTTATTGCACAAAAGCGTGTAATCAGAATAATAGCTGGAGTCCACCCAAGATCATCCTGCAGACATTTATTTAAGGATCTAGGGATAGTCACAGTAGCTTCTCAGTATATATACTCTCTTATGAAATTTTTTATTAACAACCAAACCCAATTCAAAAGTAATAGCAGTGTGCATAACTGCAATACTAGGAGAAAGGATGATCTTCACTATTCACGATTAAATCTAACTTTGGCACAGAAAGGGGTGAATTATACTGGCACTAAAGTCTTTGGTCACTTAACAAATAGTATCAAAAGTCTGACAGATAACCAACAAGTATTTAAGAAGAAATTAAAAGAATTTCTGAATGACAACTCCTTCTACTCCATAGAGGAATTTTTAGATATAAATTAAGAAAAAAAGAAAAAAACAAAAAATATTAAAAAAATAAAAAATAAAAAATAAAAAACAGAAAAAATAAAAAAGTTGTTATATTAACTTAAGTATGTTGTTAAATTAACTTAATTATGTCATGTATTGGAAAATTTGACTCGTTCCACATCATTACGAAATATCGTATTCATGATCTATGGAACTAGTATTAATCTAATCTAATCTAATCTGCGCGACTGCTACGGTCGCAGGTTCAAATCCTGCCTCGGGCATGGATGTGTGTGATGTCCTTAGGTTATTTCTAAGTTCTAGGGGACTCATGACCTCAGATGTTAAGTCCCATTTGAACCATTTTTTGACTTAACTTCGTCCACTGGTCTAGTCTTGAATCCAGCGAATGGTGTCTAATATAACTAGTGGAATTTCCAGTTCGGCTGCTCTGGGCGGCAGCTGCAGATAAATCTACATCTATACTCTTTAAATCACCGTGAGGTGCAAGGCAGAGGGTACGTCGCAATGCACCTGTTTCGTCTTGTTCCATTCGCGTAAGGAGCGCAGGAAGTGTGATTGTTTCGATGCATCTGTGCATGCAGTAGTAATCATTTACAGCCAGTTCTTGAAACTTTCAAATCTTCCAGCTCAGTTCCTTCAGTATCTCTTGTGACACTCTCCCACAGATGAAACAAACCTGTGACCATTCCTGTTGCCCTTCTCTGTGTACGTTCAAGACCGCTTGTTATTCCTATCTGGCAAGGGCCCACACACTTGAGCAATATTCTAGAATAGGTCGCACGAATGATTTGTAAGCAATCTCTTTTGTAGACTGATTGCACTTCCCCAGTATTCTACCAATAAACCGAAGCCTACTACCTGCTTAACCCACGAATGAACTTATGTGAACATTCCATTTCATATCCCTACAAAGTGTTACACCAGGTATTTGTATGAGTAAGTCAATTCCAACAGTGACTCATTGATATTATAATCATACGATACCAGGTTTTTTCGCTTTGTGAAGTGCACAATTTTACGTTTCTCATCATTTAGAGCAAGTTGCCAGTCTCTGCACTGTGTTGAACTCTTATAAAGATCTGACTGAATATTTATGTAGCTTCTCTCAGACAGTACAGTAAGATGCCTGTTCGTATGTTTGTATGTTGGCAGCCTATACACTGTATTAATATCTCTGACAGCGCTCTGTGCTCGCGGCAAGAGATTCTGTGGTTGGACGGACTAGTAGTTAGCGAGCGTACAGAGAAGGGCTTGGACATGATTTTCTTAATGGAGACTCAGTATTGGTGGGACATGTATTGTAAAATGAGGATGGATGTAGTTGGTAATGTTTGGGTAGTGGAATTATTGAGAACTATATAATTTTTGGAACTGGAGGTCACATGAATAAGGTAAAATCTTCTAAATGCATTGTTTGCTCTTCAACAAAATCATTCTTTTGCTTACCATATCCCTCCTGGTAGTTAGAGTCTATATTAGTTAGAATCCTTTCATTTAGTTGATTGTGGTAGCTGTTTACTGTAATTGCTGTAGTTCGTATTACGAAGATTTTCTGTGAGGTAAGTGACTTATGAAAATGTATGGGTTATTGTTAGCATTTCTTGCAATTCAGGGCCAAGCTTTTGAGTTAATTATTTGAAGCCGTGTTGTCACTGTATAGCAGTCAGATTGCGTTGGGTCTGTGTATTGTGGGTAATAAATGTATTGGTTAAGTTTGAGGCGTCTTTGTCAGGGAAAATTCTGTACGTCAGTGTTTTAAACGATAAAAATAAGTAAAAAGACAGAAGTTTCACCAGTAGTTTCACTCAGTAGTTTCAGTACTTCATTATAGACAACTTTATCATCTGTTAATATTGTCTGCAAGGTCATTAACATACAACATGAGCAGCAAGGGTCCCAACACACTTCCCTGGGGCACACCCAAAGTTACTTATACATCGTACGATGAATCTCCATCCGGGATAACGTGCTGTGTCCTCCCTACAAATAAGTCCTCAATCCAGTCGCAGATTTCACATGATACCATATATGATAGTACCGAGTCAAATGCTTTTCGGAAATCAAGATACACTGCATCTACCTGGATGTCTTGATCCAAAGCTTTCAGTATGTCATGTGGGAGAAGCGCCAGTTGGATTTCACACTATCGATGTTTTCGAAATCCATGCTGGTTAGTACTGATGAGATCATTCTGTTCAAGGTAACTCAATATGTTTGAGCTCAGAATATGTTCTAAGATTCTACAACAAATCGATGTCAAGGATTTGGACGGTAATTTTGTGGATCACTTTTACTACCCTCCTTGTAGACGGATGTGGCCTATGGCTTTTACAGGAACTGGACACGGCTTATTGTTAGAGGGATCTACGACAGATTATAGTTTGAAGAGAGGCTAACTCAGCCGCAAACTCGGTATAGAATCTGACAGGGATTCCATCGGGACCTGGAGCGTTGCTCAACACCACTGATACTAATACTTATTTCATTGTTCAAATGTGTGTGAAATCTTATGGGACTTAGCTGCTAAGATCATCAGTCCCTAAGTTTACACACTACTTGACCTAAATTATCGTAAGGACAAATGCACACACCCATGCCTGAGGGAGGACTCGAACCTCCGACGGGATCAGCCGCACAGTCCATGACTGCAGCTCCTTAGAACGCTCGGCTAATCCCACGCGGCACTTATTTCATTCATCTTTCCAGTGATACGAGGATTAAATTGGAGCAATGCTCCTGGGTTTTCCTTTGTACAGGAACATTTGAAAACGGAGTTGAGCATTTCAGCTTTTTCTTTGCTACCCTCAGTTCCTTTCTCATTCGCTAGGGTCTGGACACCAACTTTGGTGCCAATACAGGCTTTACATACGACCAGAATTTCATTCGGTTCTTCGAAATATTCCTTGACAATATTCTGCTGTGGTAGTCCTTGAAGGCATCACGCATTGTTCTCTTGACAGCCAAACGCGTGTCATTCAGCATCTCTCTAGCTATAGTCCTACTCTTTGCTTTACACCTATTATGCAATAATCTCTGTTACTTTAGAAGTTTCTTTACAGTGACTGTTTGCCGCGGAGGTTCCCTCCCGTTTTGAACTGTTCTGCAGGTTACATATCTGTCCAGTGCGTGGTAAACTATTCTTTTAAACTTGAACCAGATTTCCTCTATATGATCCTGAGCCGTGCTGAAAGTTTCAAATGCCTCTCTGAGATACGAGACTACTGATTTTTTATCAAATTTACTGAATATATATATATATATATATATATATATATATATATATATATATATATATATATCTGCTTGTTTCAGTTGTCCTTTGTACTTTGGTAGTCATTATTGCCACAACAGCGTCATGGTCACTGACACCAGTTTCATTGTGGACATCTTCAAAGACGTCAGGTCTATTTGTTGCTATTCGCTCCAATATATTTGCATCATGAGTGGGGTTCCTAACTATCTGTTCTAGATAGTTTTCAGAGTAGGCATTTAGTAAAGTTTCACTGGATATCTTATTACGTTCATCACTAACAAAACCGTAAATTTCCCAATTAACTGTAGGATGATTAAAGTCTCCACCGATAATTATAGTATGATTGGGGAACTTACGTAAAGTGAGCTGAGGTTTTCTCTGAAGTTTTCGGTTACATCGGGAGATGAGTGTGGTGGGCGATAGAAGGATCCAATTACCATTTTATGTCCAAACCTAATACTGAATCTTGCCCAAACAATTTCACATGCCGCTTTAATTTCTGTCTCGGTTAATTTGAGTTCCTTCCCTACTGCGACAAATACGCCACCTTCATTTCCCATTTGCCTATCCTTTCGATGCACACTTAATTTTTTTCCAAAAATATGACCGCTATCAACTTCAGGTTCCAACCAGCTTTCTGTACCTAGTATTACGTAAGTTTCACTGCTTTTCATGAGCGGTTCAAACTCTAGCTTTTTGTTGCGAATGCTTCGGAAGTTTACCATTAGGACTATGATACTCATACCTATGGGAGGCATTTCTTTCGATCTTACACTGATACTTCTGCGTTTCCTACAGCCATCCTTATCTGGATTGGATGAAGAGTCACCTAATCTAAAAAAAAAAACCTTGTATGCACCTCACACACAGCCAGCTACCTGGGTAGCAGCCTCTGAAGTGTTATATTACAACACATTTATCGTTTTCCATGGATCCCTTGGAGAGGAGTCTCTGGGATGTGGAAAGAGTCAAAGTTTTTTATTTTTTATTTTTAATCAGATACATGGATACTGTACAATTCTAATGCAGACAGAGTTATGAGCTACAATCCTTGTGAAGATATTCATCGATGGAGTAGAAGGAGTTGGCCAACAGGAAGTTCTTTAATTCACTCCGAAACCAATCTTTATCACTTACAAGCCCTTTGATATGCTCTGCTAAGTTATTGAATATATGAGTACCCATGTATTTGACTCCTTTTTAGGTGAACCCTACAGTTCTCAACCCAATGGCCCAAGGCCAGGAGGTTGCAGCGTAGCTTGTCACAGAACCTTCTAAGTCTCCGGTTCAGTCCTTTCATTCGACTCAGAACAAAAGGTGACGATGTTTTGGGGGACAAAGCTGCAAACTGTGAACCTCACTGAAACTCCATGCGCAAGACTGGTCCTCTCAATCGTTTTTTGCCAGTCGCTGAAATGACTCAAGAATGACGTGGCACCCCAGACGACAGGCAACATTTGTTCCAACGTGTGCCACAATCTGCAGTTGGTTGCATCCTGTTCCCTCAATGGCTGCCGGAATAGCCTCTTCAAGATGTTGAATGACACCCCCAGGGATATACACTGGGTACATCTAGTGTCCTTTCCCATCTCTTGCTGCCATTTCCCTAAGGCGTACCATCATTTGCCGTACGTTTGAACTGCTGCCGATTAGAAGACCCCCATCCTTTTGCATTTGCCTCCTCCTGACACCGGACAGAACATGTTTCCCCCAAACAGGTGAAGCGAGTCCCACTGGCTCAGTTTCACTTTCAGTGAAAGACAGCACCTCAAACTTGTTGGTCAGGGGGATCAGTACAACACCCTGAGTCCTCCCTAGTCCGCGTCCATCCTGCACAGGACGCCTAGATCTACCATTGACACACCATATGCAGTCTAGTGGACGAGAAATAACAGATCCTGTACTTACGGCAGAGGAGACAGCATCCACAAAAGAAGATAGTACTTAAGGCACCTCTGGTACCGGTATCAAAGGTATGTGACTCTTGGGATCTCTTCCTACACACCGATTCACATCAGCTGCTAATCGTTTGACAGTAGTCAGGGCGATTTCTTGCTGCGTACGGAAGTCAACCAACTCATCCCGTGTTTGAGAACAACATTGACAGTGGGCCACAGTAGGCCTGCATTTTGGCTGGTTCAGTGTATTACAAAGCAGTGAGCAAATAACTTTAAATTAAACCTGCTGATTATCTTTTAATCTGTTTAGCTAAAAAGTTGCTAATTCACTATAAGAATTGAAGCAGATACACGAAACAAGATTTCTACTAAGGCTTCAGAAAAACCTGTGGTAAAAATTACTAGCTTCCTAAAACGTTTTGATATTACTTGTAGTCGTTAGCAAACACGAAAACAGTTAATTTACGATAAATGCAGATAACGTATAAGGCTACTCCTCTTAGAGAGAAAACGAACTGTAATACAATATGTTAATTAGAAAATCTGCCACAGTAACTAGATCATAAACGCCGATTTGTTACAAAATGTTGGTAGATTTTGCAAAGGCCCATGGTAGCTTCCGAAGCCGGCCGGGGTGGCCGAGCGGTTCTAGGCGCTACAGCCTGGAACCGCGGTACCGCTACGGTCGCAGGTTCGAATCCTGCCCCGGGCATGGATGTGTGTGATGTCCTTAGGTTGGTTACGTTTAAGTAGTTCTAAGTTCTAGGGGACTGATGACCTCAGCAGTTAAGTCCCATAGTGCTCAGAGCCACTTGAACCATTTTTAGCTTCCGAAAATTCTCAAAAAACGCGTGTTTATTTGTATTGATATACAATAAAATTCAGAGGTTATGTATTCTTAGGATGAATTGTGGACCAGAAACGCTGATTTGCTACGAATTAAATTACGTGTCCAAAACACTCGTATCCCTAACTTACGAAACTACTGTTTTGTTAGCGTCCGAAAATTCTGAAACTATTTCTGACATAATTATACAATGAAATAAGAGAAAGATTGTTTTGAACGTGGATAGGCCTACTGTCCTCATAAACTTTAAAAGAGCACAATTTAGTTTAAGCATTCAATTGACAGTAACAGCACTAATTTATCACCGCACTCGTGAATGTTCGAATTTTCAAATATATCACAATACAAGCGGGTATTGATACGATCGCCGCGCGGGATTAGCCGAGCGGTCGAGGCGCTGCAGTCATGGACTGTGCAGCTGGCTGTGCGGCTGGTCCCGGCGGAGGTTCGAGTCCTCCCTTGGGCGTGGGTGTGTGTGTTTGTCCTTAGGATAATTTAGATTAAGTAGTGTGTAAGCTTAGGGACTGATGACCTTAGTAAAGTAAGTCCCATAAGATTTCACACACATTTGAACATTGATACGATCAACGAAAGATTACGCAGAAGCGACGCGAACAGTAAAATATGCGAATCTTAAACTTTAAATCGACACACTACGTTGTACAAGGGAAAATTCCTATATCGCCCCTTACACAGGGTGACACATGGACGGTTTTGAACTGCGTAGTACTGAGGGCGCGGTGGTGGGAGGTGGTCGTGGTGGGGGTAGTTCTGATCCACATAAGGCGCCATTTCTTTTACTCAGTCACTGTGGAACAGTGGGACTTGCAACGTCGAGTGTTTATGTATGACAGTTTCGTGAAAAGTGGTGAGTCTATTATTGCTACGCAGCGATTGTTTCGTGCGCGGTTTAATGTCAGTCGACATGGAGCTGTGCCGAGCCGTAACACAATCCTCAGATGGGTAGAAAACTTTAGATCAGCTGGAAACAAACTGGCCCGAGTCACAGAGTAACGACACCAGAAAATGTTAAAAGGGTAAGGCAAGCAGCAGTCAGAAGCCCAGGACAGTCAGCTAGACGTCATGCTATTGTGTTACGGATCAATCGTGAATCGGCTAGACGAATTTTGCATAAAGAATTAAAATTCCATCCCTACAAAATGCTCATTGTCCAACAACTAAAGGTATCTGATTTTGCTGTATGAGAAGACTTCGCTTACAGAATGCAAGTGGGATCGAATAAAAGCGAATTTTATTGATGAGCGATAAAGCTCATTTGTATTTAAACTGGGCCGTGAATAAGCAAAACCTACGTTACTGGGCTCCAGAGCATCCACACCTTATCCACCAGTGTCCTCTACACTCAGAAGAAGTAACAGTCTGGTGTGCTCTTGGCTCTGTTGGCATTACTGGACCTTATTTTTTTTGAAGAGAACGGGGCCACAGTTACCGTTAATTCGGTTCGCTACATTCGTATGCTTGAAATATTCTTGAAACCAGAACTAAGAAGACGACGAATCTCTTTAAAACAAGTTTGGTTCCAGTAGGATGGGGCAACATCGCACACCGCAAACACTTCATTGACAGTTCTTAGACGCATGTTTCCTGTCCGGATTATGTCACGTTTTGGCAATGTTCCTTGGCCTCCCAGGTCTCCCGACTTGTCAGTATGTGACTTTTTTCTGTGGAGGTACTTTAACAACTGTGTCTATAACCACCAACCACGAAATTTGGACGAGTTGAAGAATGCAGTCATTCCAGAAATTGCTGCCATCCCTGCAGAGATTTCAGTCCGTGTGATGGAGGATTTTGAGAAGAGACTTGAGTCCTGCATTCGAAATGATGGACATCATCTTGACGACATTATTTTTCACAAATAACTTTGTTAACTAAAATGGCAAATAATGAGCTTTGATTTTGTGTAAATAAACATGCATTAATTTTAAAGTTCGCTGAGTATTATTTCATTAAAAGCCGTCCGTCTCCCGTGTGTCACCCTGTATATAAATAAACGTGCGTATTGCACGGATTTTTCAGTTAGCTGGTTCTGTGCAGTCTTCTACACCGGCGTGTCGAAGAAGAACACTGCAGCCTAAGTTTATCTCCATCAAAATCGCTAAAATGTACAGCACCAACAAAGCACATCTCCTGCCTATTGCAGCTAACGATGCTGCTTACTTGAGGGACGATATCAATACTGTCCAACTAACTTCTGATACACTCTGTGTGTGTGTGTGTGTGTTGTGTGTTGTGTGTCCTGAACTTGCATGTGTGAGTGGAGGCCAAGACCGTCACGCTGTCCCTCCAAGTGTAGCTACAACCGTGGAACATTAGATATAACGGATCTGGTGGGCATCAGTTGTTAGTCCTTGTCGTCGCCACTTCGCGCCGAAAGGGTAGCGCAGTACGCTGTACGATCCCAGCAGGTCGCAGGTCGGTATGTATGAGTGGAGCTGTGCGTCTGACGTTTGGCGGCTGGATGTTCAGCTCGAACTATTTGCATGACGTCGGGAGGAAGCATAATGTGGTTTGTGTTGCGCGCGCCATCTGTGGCGTCTGACCATAACTACGTTCCTCCTTTCTGGAGACTGGCCTTGCTGACAAGGGAACCTCCCCATCGCACCCCCCCCCCCCCCCCCAGATTTAGTTATAAGTTGGCACAGTGGATAGGCCTTGAAAAACTGAACACAGATCAATCGAGAAAACAGGAAGAAGTTGTGTGGAGCTACGAAAAAAATAAGCAAAATATACAAACTGAGTAGTCCATGCGTAAGATGGGCAACATGAAGGATACTGTGAGCTCAGGAGCGCCGTAGTCTCGTGGTTGGCGTAAGCAGCTGCGAAATGAGAGGTCCTTGGTTCAAGTCTTCCCTCGAGTGAAAAGTTTACTTTTTTTTATTTTCGCTAAGTTATGATCTGTCCGTTCGTTCATTGACGTCTGCGTTCACTGTAATAAGTTTAATGTCTGTGTTTTGCGACCGCACCGCAAAACAGTGCTATTAGTAGACGAAAGGACGTGCCTCTCCAATGGGAACCGAAAACATTTGATCGCAAGGTCATAGGTCAACCGATTCCTCCACAGGAAAACACGTCTGATATAGTCTATACGACACTGGTGACGGCATGTGCGTCACATGACAGGAATATGTTGTCGACCCACCTAACTTGTACACTTGGCGAATGGGAAAAAAGATTCTTCTACCTTGCCCGATTTAGGTTTCCTTGTGGATGTCATAATCACTCCTTAAAAAGTGATGAAAACATAAATGTTTGTCACATAAACTGCAACAAATGAATGCAACAGTTTCACAGTCGCACAGTTTTCCCTGTGCTCTGTCAAAACATATGTTTTCAACGTTTTCAAATTTTTCCGTGTGTAGACCGTCAAATCCTGCATATGTCCAAGCAAATCTGAACATGTCCTGGAATTTTGGAGAGCGAAGTTGATTATGTGTGAGTGCCTGAACTTTGATAATTGTCTGAAAATAAAAAATTGAGCTATTTACTCGAGGGACGACTTGAACCAAAGACCTTTCGTTCCACAGCTGCTCACGCTAACCACACGACCACGGCGCTACTGAGCTCACAATATCCTTGATGTTGCCTATCTTGCGCATGGACTACTCAGTTTGTATATTTTGCTTATTTTTTTCATAGTTCCACACAACTTCTTCCTGTTTTCTCGATTGATCTGTGTTCAGTTTTTCAAGGCCTATCCACTGTGCCAATTTATAACTAAATCTGAGGGGGGTGCGATGGGGAGGTTCCCTTGTGAGAAGCCTCTCTGTATACAGTTGCGCACCATACCGTACCTGCCGGAGAATATAGTATAGCCAAAGAAACAAGCATTCATTTTCTGGGAAATGCGTCGCGGACAAAGTAATTTTGTTGGTTTCGGCTCGTTTTGGGACACCAAAACAGCTGACTGCGCTTAGTATCCGGCTCGTACAGATTCGTCTGGTATTCCCGATGTTATACACGGATCCTTCATTTCCCCGGTCAAATTTCTACGAGCCTTTTTCTGTTCTTCCTTCAAATTGTGTGGAATCCACGCTCATGTAAAATCGAATGTCCTGCAGTCTACGTCGTGCCTAACGAAGACTCCCTCTCAAGGTAACTCAAATGCCGATTTCGGTCGACACTCACGAAATTCATCGTTAACGGAAGCAAGAGAACTGTAAAATTCTGCAAACCGACTGGAAACAGTGTTTTCCGAAGCTTACTGTTTAGCAAAGGAGTCGCTGCATCACAGTTAGAGTTTTATCAAAATCTAAAAAAAGTAATCCAACCATACCCCTCACGGGAAATTTCCATTTTTTTCACAATTCCGTTTCTTTAAAAGCTCACTATAAACAAACTACTCGGTCACTTACTGAAGTTCCATTCTTTTAACAATAAAAAAAATGTTGATTTTTAAGAGAATAGTACTGTTACATCACAACACAGCCATTCGTTAGTCTTTCCTAAAAACATAAAAATAGATCCTTAAACCTTTGTGTCTATTGGTAATTCCCCTGTTTGCTATGCTGGGTGCCTGGAAGCTAAATGATGCTGAATCTCAGAAATGACAGTGTTAATAAATGTCAGCGTAATTTTCTCATATGAACATATACGATTTTGTTGGTCAAATGTTTAAACCGAGCGAAAACAACTCCCTAGAAACTACGCAACAGATTTTTGTTCCAATTTTCGTACCCAAACGAAGAATGGACAAATGGAGTATCAAACTGACCAGCGTTAGGCCTACTGTGCAAAGAAATATTTAATTGCTATAAATTGATCAGGGTAATTAAGGAAACTTAATTAGTGACATCACGGAAATTTTTGTCCATATATTCATAGCTAGAGGACAAATGTAAGGATGTAGAGGCTTGTCTCACTAGGGGTAAGATAGATACTGCCTACAGGAAAATTAAAGAGACCTTTGGAGAGAAGAGAACCACTTGTATGAATATCAAGAGCTCAGATGGCAACCCAGTTCTAAGCAAAGAAGGGAAGGCAGAAAGGTGGAAGGAGTATATAGAAGTTTTATACAAGGGCGATGTACTTGAGGACAATATTATGGAAATGGAAGAAGATGTAGATGAAGATGAAATGGGAGATAAGATACTGCGTGAAGAGTTTGACAGAGCACTGAAAGACCTGAGTCGAAACAAGGCCACCCGGAGTAGACAACATTCCATTAGAACTACTGATGGCCTTGGGAGAGCCAATCATGACAAAACTCTACCATCTGGTGAACAAGATGTATGAGACAGGCGAAATACCCACAGACTTCAAGAAGAATGTAATAATTCCAATCCCAAAGAAATCAGGTGTTGACAGATGTGAAAATTACCGAACTATCAGTTTAATAAGTCACAGCTGCAAAATACTAACGCGAATTCTTTACAGACGAATGGAAAAACTGGTAGAAGTGGACCTTGGGGAAGATCAGTTTGGATTCCGTAGAAATGTTGGAACACGTGAGGCAATACTAACCTTACGACCTATCTTAGAAGAAAGATTAAGAAAAGGCAGACCTACGTTTCTAGCATTTGTAGACTTAGAGAAAGCTTTTGACAACGTTAACTGGAATACTCTCTTTCAAATTCTGAAGGTGGCAGGGGTAAAATACAGGGAGCGAAAGGCTATTTACAATTTGTACAGAAACCAGATGGCAGTTATAAGAGTCGAGGGGCATGAAAGGGAAGCAGTGGTTGGGAAAGGAGTGAGACAGGGTTGTAGCCTCTCCCCGAGGTTATTCAATCTGTATATTGAGCAAGCAGTAAAGGAAACAAAAGAAAAATTCGGAGTAGGTATTAAAATTCATGGAGAAGAAGTAAAATCTTTGAGGTTCGCCGATGACATTGTAATTCTGTCAGAGACAGCAAAGGACTTGGAAGAGCAGTTGAACGGAATGGACAGTGTCTTGAAAGGAGGATATAAGATGAACATCAACAAAAGCAAAACGAGGATAATGGAATGTAGTCAAATTAAATCGGGTGATGCTGAGAGGATTAGATTAGGAAATGAGACACTTAAAGTAGTAAAGGAGTTTTGCTATTTAGGGAGTAAAATAACTGATGATGGTCGAAGTAGAGAGGATATAAAATGTAGACTGGCAATGACAAGGAAATCGTTTCTGAAGAAGAGAAATTTGTTAACATCGAGTATAGATTTAAGTGTCAGGAAGTCGTTTCTGAAAGAATTTGTATAGAGTGTAGCCATGTATGGAAGTGAAACATGGACGATAACCAGTTTGGACAAGAAGAGAATAGAAGCTTTCGAAATGTGGTGCTACAGAAGAATGCTGAAGATAAGGTGGGTAGATCACGTAACTAATGAGGAGGTATTGAATAGGATTGGGGAGAAGAGAAGTTTGTGGCACAACTTGACTAGAAGAAGGGATCGGTTGGTAGGACATGTTTTGAGGCATCAAGGGATCACAAATTTAGCATTGGAGGGCAGTGTGGAGGGTAAAAATCGTAGAGGGAGACCAAGAGATCAATACACTAAGCAGATTCAGAAGGATGTAGGTTGCAGTAGGTACAGGGAGATGAAGAAGCTTGCACAGGATAGAGTAGCATGGAGAGCTGCATCAAACCAGTCTCAGGACTGAAGACCACACAACAACAACATATTCATAGCCAAGAGAAGAGTCGAAAATAGATAAATGCGATATCAAGCTGACCAACATGAAGTCTCATTTTGCAAAAAGATTTAATAGCTTGGAATTAATCGGAGTAATTAAGAAAAACTTAATTTGTGATTTGAGAGAAAATTTTTGTACGAATTTTTATAGCAATCGAAGAGTGGGCAATGTGTAAACGGGCTACCAAATTGACCAACATGAGATCTTGTCCAGCAGAAAAGTCAACACAGTAATTAAGAAAAACTTAACTAATTATTTCCAGGAAAACTGAATTAATTCACAAACAGCTGCTGCTAGCAATGTAAATTAAGATTCAAAAATGTCGTCGCTTTAAGATCTACCTATTTTGTGCATAAAATTACTTTGTTGTGCTATTGAAATGCCAACAAAATATTTTGAAAAGTCTTGAAAAAACAAAAATATGGTGAAATGTTATATGAAATTGTTTGCTTAAAAGGAAGGCTGAAGTAGTTTAAGAAACATTTAACACCCCATTGAATGATGCTCGAAACCATGTACAGCAAAAGATATACCACACAACGGCAGGCTGCACGGTCTGCACAACCAAACAAATATCCTCTAGTACTCTTTAAAATTCTAGATTAAACATTGAACTTCACATTGTCAATCGGCACCTCATATGTTGCAAGTTATTTCGAGCGCCATTCAAAAGGGTGTCAAATGTTTCCTTAATCCATTTTATTTCTTACTCCTAGACAAATCAGACAAATCATTTCACACAGTTGATAAGTTATATATATATATATATATATATATACTAGAAGCAAAAAAGTCTCAGTAAACATAGGGTTGAAAATGCATACCTTAGGAGCTACGAGCAATTTTTCATATTCGATAGGCCTACTGTGAAGCAAATCTCTTCTACTGCAAGCTCTTTGCGTTCCACATTTTGGGAAGTAGTACTATAGACCAAAACAAGAAAAAATTGTCCAGTAAATATTTGCTCTAAAATGCATCTTAGCACAACAACGTTTTTACGTCTGGCTTCCATACGTCTAACAACCAGAATGAAAAACGTTTATCACAACAATGCTGTAATACTGAAAACGAATATTAACTGGTCATTGTTGGTCAATTAAAGGGTTTCGCTTTAGTCCACCAGTCTCAAATTGTAGCCAACATAGCTTAAAAAAAAAAAAGCAACTGTTGGAATTAGTCATTGATTCAGTCATACTAGAGGACAAAATACTATTTGTTGCATCTGCTACTTTTCAGCGCTCTTTCTGAAGGTGTTAAAATGCGTTTGAACACAATCTGATTGCAGGAGTGTGTAGAGCGGGTAATAAAATGCGTTTTGTAAAGTTGCTCCAGCACATACCTTATCTATTCCACGTTTCACTTATGCGCGGTCAACATATTGCACACATTCGTTTAAAACATTAACTGAGTTGTTATTAATAACCACGAAACAGTTTCCAGTTCTACACAGCGTGTTGACTTATGGTCGGTTTCGACCGACTACGGTCAGTATCGAGTAACGAATGTCCCCAACTTCTATGTGGCAAACGACACATTCGATGTCAAAGCAATGATGACGAGAGGAGTTTCTAGGAGAGAAACAGCCTGACAGACAAATGACGAAATTCCCGACGCGAGAATGAGGAAGATACCGGACGAATGAAGGAAATGCAGCAAATGCACAAACTATCACTGGCTGCAAGTCGCAGATATTGTGCTCTTTCTCGAGCAGACGCTTCTTACAAAAACATAAATGAAATTAAGAAATTTTATTTTGTAAATGAATGTCTTTTTCGTGTGCTGTACTTAAAAGGTTGGTTTAAATATTAACATAACAAATCCTTTCCGAGAAGGGCTTTATTCAAGAAATCAAACAAATACACAAATTCATTAAGTGGTAAGTAGCACTGGACTGACAAGTCTCATGTTTTAATGTCATAACGTACTTTTTTCAGTGATTGCGGAAATTAGGACGACAATTAAAATCTTACTGCTCTCTACCTGTATTGAGCTTGTTGCGTGAAAATCTTTCTGTAGTTTTCGTGAATGGTGAATCGCAGACCGAGGAAAGCCTGAGAATCCCTTTTTCCACAACGGAGCAAGTCCCGTTCAGAGACAGGAGCGTACAACCTTTGCGGCTTAAGAGTGAGGGATCGCTAAGTCCGGTGTGGCCGAGCGTGTAAGCCGCTCGCCGAGGCATTGTCTCAGTCTTTCGCACCGCCAGCATTGAAACTCAGAAGAAGCCAACGTACCGTATTTCGCACTAGGCAGGAACGGAAGACTTGCCAGAAAATCAGGTAACGTAGCAGCAGAACGCTTCAGTTAGTCCGATTCGCCGAGCTTAGAGAGCCGGCGCAGCCATGTGTAACTGTTTGACGTAAGAAGTTTGTTTTCAAGTTGGAAAGTCCTTCTCAGAAGCGAGTGATGTGAGGTGGAAAGTACCTTGAAGAACCGTGAGAAACGGCGAGGCCCAAGTCTTCATATTGGTCAATCCGGTCAGATTGTTGACAATGCAGAATGAGACTCCGTACTGGTTAACAGTAATAGTTTGGCAGCCCTGGTTTCCAGAAAGTTCCAAACGTGGAGTCAGCGCATTGGCAAGAGAGACAATTCGATAGCTGAGAAGGGTTCGTCAAGAAGACTTATCCATAACGGAGTCCTTCCATACACTGGGAAGAAAACGGTTCCTGGAGATTTGCTATGACCGCGAATTTGTAATCAGAAAATGTTTAAATAAAAACTGCAAGAAGTAAATTAATGTTGTGTAAACTCCACGAACACGGTTTACTTCCGAAACTTCAAAAGCACACCTCTATGTGAGACGTTTCTCAATCCTGTTAAGATCATGTTAATAAAATCCTTTGATAGTGGAAAACAGTAAAACAATGTGAAGCTAATTTGATAAATAATGACAAAGTATACTGGAATTTTGCATACCAGTAACAGTTAAACCCAGATAAATTAGGATCTAAACATGAACGAATGGGAATATGACATTAAGTGGCATGTAAACGAAGATCGCATACTTTGATAACTGTCAGACTGAAAGCTCTCTCCAATACTTGAACCAAAGGCAAATAAGCTACTTCCTTGTAATTGGTCGGTGTAAATAACTTCAATGGCAGATGTCTCAACTTATACGTTTGGCCACATTTCTCAGCGCAACACATAAATTCTCCTGTCTAAATTACTGTATATACACATCGAAGCACGCGCTTCGAAAAGACACGTACAACGCATGCAACGAATAGTACAAATACACTAAAAGAAAAAACAAATAAATGCTGGCAATAATTACTGTTAGGGGTGGGGTCAACAATCACTGAAGGTGAACAGTCTTTACAAAACACTACTTCTATTTACAGAGAGAAACATGAAGAGATAGTCTATTACAAAACATAACGCAATTAAATTGGTTACAATTGTGTATCCCTAAGAGAGGAATGTTTTTGATTCTCTTCTGTTCTGGGTCGGTGTGATGTGGCGATGGCGGTAGAAGCAGTTTGAAGTTGCTGATATGAATCCTATAAGTTCATCCAGTCGTGTCCTTGGCATTAAAATATCCTCTTTCCTTACTTCCTGTTTCGGCTGGCGGTGGTAATAAGTGGCGTAGCATTCATTTGTCGTAGGCCGGAACAAAGTAACTGCTTATGCAGCACCTGAAGATCGTATTAGTTCAACTGCAACTTTTACACACGATAGTTTGACACACTCCTCTTGAGGTATTTAAACTAACACTCCATTTGCTATATCTTGCCAATTGCGGACTTAGACAGTCCATCTATTGTTAATATTGATGGCTCATAATAACACTGTTTTCGCGAAAACACTTACGTAGCAACACAGTTCACAGCATTACGCACATCCATGCCCGAGGCAGGATTCGAACCTGCAACCGTATCAGCGGCGCGGTTCCGGACTGAAGCGCTTAGAACCGCTCGGCCACAGCGGCCAGCTCCACATTGCAGTTAGTGTTTTAGCACACGTCATATATGGTACTCAAGAAAATGAGCAATATTAAATTCACATTTTATGTAATGCAGCTCATTTCTTACCCGACGACGAGTGCATTGTCACTGCCACAAGCATCATTCTGCAAAAACCAACAGTGTTTGCCTTATACCACGTCCGTTTAGAATACCCATCATAAAGTGAAATTTCAAACCGGTCTAACACAGAAAAGTCCGCTATTAATATCGCGTTAAACGCGCACCATTGCTACACACAGTACTTGCTTCCATACCGCTATGCTTACGCCCCAAGCCGGCCTGAGTGACCGAGCAGTTCTAGGCGCTACAAAAATGGCTCTGAGCACTATGGGACTCAACTGCTGAGGTCATTAGTCCCCTAGAACTTAGAACTAGTTAAACCTAACTAACCTAAGGACATCACAAACATCCATGCCCCTAGGCGCTACAGTCTGGAACCGCGCACCCGCTACGGTCGCAGGTTCGAATCCTGCCTCGGGTATGGATGTGTGTGTGATGTCCTTAGGTTAGTTAGGTTTAAAAAGTTCTAAGTTCTAGGGGACTGATGACCTCAGAAGTTAAGTCCCATAGTGCTCAAAGCCATTTGAGCCATTTTACGCACCAATTGCCACTGTCTGCTCACTGTTCGACCCGACAACTATCGATACCTCTGTCGCTCCACAGTTCTTACAACACTTATGCCTATTGCATTCCGTTTCACACAATACATTTAATAAAATTATCTAAAAGATCATAAGAAAAAAATCCGAGTCATTACATAAGCAACTCGTATATAAAATAGCACAGTAAACATAGTCATACACACTTCATGTCCTACACTATACAACCAAATGAAAAATGTTCTACGTCATCAGAAATATATCTATGGCGTACAAGATGGTAAAAGAAAGGGAAAAAATACATCTCTTTATTAGTCATGACATCACAAGGTTAACACTGAAAACTCAGAAATTGTTGATTTCCTTAGTCATACCATTGATCAGTGTTTTGTTAAATCCTTTGACTGGCGCACCAAAAGGTACAAAGATGCAAGAGCGAGAGTGAGTCTGGAGAACGAACAGGAAACTCCTTCCTCAGGCGCCGAACGGAACTTTTTTTCCGGCCGCCGCATAGAACCAATTCTCTGCCGAGAGCCGACGAGGGCTGACTTCCTCACAGCCAGCAACACTTAGCAGCAGATCGTGACTTCTGCTCCACTACATGCAGACTTTGGCAAGACCTGAACTTAAGCAAACGGACGAGGAGACACTGAAATTATTGGCAGAAGTAGTGTTAGGTGTGAGCGGTAGTTTCGGACCTTATTATTTCATGAACAGTTTGAGGGTACATTCAGTTTATGTAACGATTTAGTATGCATGTTTAGAGAAAACCTCCTTTCGGAGTAATCATGCAATCACTGATAAACTACCGCGAGCTCTTATTCGCTCCGATGATAGATGAAACTCTACTATCACGTACCCCTCTTTTATTCCGGTCTTTGCCAACACTTAAGTACCATTCATATTCGATAATGATTAGGCTGTGTACTTCCAATTTCTGATGCTCAGTCAAATAGTATGATTAAATTCATGTCTACGTGTTCTAATTGCAGTTAGTAATAAATTAATTTGATATGGAATCCTGTTTCATTTGTTAATTGGATTACCTCCTTGGCACTAATTAAATATTTTACTAAATGGTCAACCCAAGTCTATTATTTCGTTAGGATCTCCCTTTTTGAGTAAATTTTATCCGTTACACGTAATTTAACTATTTCACATGAGCCTATGGATGTTTAGTTACATCTGAAATGCCCTGCTTAACCCGCAGGTTCGGGAGGACGACGGTTCAATCCCGCGTCCGGCCATCCTGATTTAGGTTTTCCGTGATTTCCCTAACTCACTCCAGGCAAATGCCGGGATGGTTCCTCTGAAAGGGCACGGCCGACTTCCTTCCCCATCCTTCCCTAATCCGATGAGACCGATGACCACGCTATCTGGTCTCCTTCCCCAAACAACCAACCAACCTAACCTGCAGGACAGGACAAATAGAATAAATTGTGAAAAGGGGCCAAAATAATGGGCTGTCAGTTACACTCGAACGTACTACTTTATTACTTGATCAGACATTACAAGAGCCCAAAAAAATTTTTAAACACACAGCTTTAATCTTTGGGACTTAATTACCGGCTGAAAGCCACTTTAATTTAAAAACGGTTGAAGGTCAATAAATGGCTCTGAGCACTATGGGACTCAACATCTGAGGTCATCAGTCCCCTAGAACTTAGAACTACTTAAATCTAACTAACCTCAGGACACCACACACATCCATGCCCGAGGCAGGATCCGAACCTGCGACCGTAGCGGTCGCGCGGTTCCAAACTGAAGCGCCTAGAACCGCTCGGCCACAACGGCCGGCCCTGGAGGACAATAACTTAAAACGCAAGCATAATCAGAAATTTAAAAGGCAAGCCTTATCTTAAAACAGTTCTTTAGTTAAGTTGAAGTAAACATGTTAAATTCAAATTGGCTGAAGGCCGAACACTTAAAACTCCAAAACATTAATTTTTTCTTTTTTAAATACCAGAGTCCTTACGTGAAACAGTTCTCTAATGTTGGCTGAAGGCGTTAATAACAAACAACTGAAACTCAAACCGGCTGAAGGCCGAAGACTTAAAAATTCAAAAATTTTTGAAAATGCCAAAGGGCTTACGTGAAACAGTACTTTAAACTAGGCTGAAGGCCTTAAGAGTAAAACAACTAAAATTTAAAACACCAAACCGGCTGTCCGCAGCTCGTGGTCGTGCGGTAGCGTTCTCTCTTCCCGCGCCCGGGTTCCCGGGTTTGATTCCCGGCGGGGTCAGGGATTTTCTCTGCCTCGTGATGACTGGGTGTTGTGTGATGTCCTTAGGTTAGTTAGGTTTAAGTAGTTCTAAGTTCTAGGGGACTGATGACCATATCGTGCGGTTCTAGGCGCTCTAGTCCGGAGCCGCGCTGCTGCTACGGTCGCAGGTTCGAATCCTGCCTCGGGCATGGATGTGTGTGATGTCCTTAGGTTAGTTAGGTTTAATGAGTTCTAAGTTCTAGGCGACTGATGACGTCAGAAGTTAAGTCGCATAGTGCTCAGAGCCATTTGAACCATTTGATGACCATAGATGTAAAGTCCCATAGTGCTCAGAGCCATTTTTTGAATCCGTACCTGACGTCACAATAACAAAAAAAAGCTACATTATCGTCACTGATGGTGCGCCCTAGTAAAGCGGAGAGAATATTCATGCAACATTCTCCAGTGAGGGCAACAATCACGCCCAGTTTCCAGAACAAACCTTTCACACTGCAACAGGGTGTAAACTGTTTGGAGACGTCCTACCAGGCTGAAATTGTGCTGTACATGGACTCGACCAACTGAACAATCCATTCAAGATGCACGACGAGCCCTTACTGCTTTACCTCGGCCAGCACCTCATCTTTTACCTTCCAAACTTCACACAGGAGAGCTTCTGTGACGGTTGGAGGTAGGATCAACCAGAGAAGGCATTCTTTTTATTACCACCCTAAATGGCCGTTCCTATGTCTGTCTTAAAAGCGAGTTCATAAGGAACTCTGCAGATCTGTTAGAACCCCATCAGCTGCTGGTCCTAACCGCAAATTATCTCCGAGGAAGGTGTTATGGCTACCTTTTTCAAACCATGGAGTCTCTCTAGCGGTAACTGCCATCTAGGTGACCACCAGCTTGAAAGACGTTGGACTAAAATTAACCTGGCTCAAAGTAACTCCTGTACAGAGGGAAGGATGGTATGTAATTTCCGTCTGCCTGTCGATTCCGGAACACAGAGAGTCGGGAGGAAAGTTTTTTTAATTTTAAGTTACAACATAATTCCCTAACAAAATATACACTACTGGCCATTAAAATTGCTACACCAAGAAGAAATGCAGATGATAAACGGGTATTTATTGGACAAATATATTATACTAGAACTGACATGTGATTACATTTTCACGCAATTTGGGTGTATAGATCCTGAGAAATCAGTACCCAGAACAACCACCTCTGCCGTAATAAGGGCCTTGATACGCCTGGGCATTGAGTCAAACAGAGCTTGGATGGCGTGTACAGGTACAGCTGCCCATACAGCTGCAACACAATACCACAGTTCATCAAGAGTAGTGACTGTCGTATTGTGACGAGTCAGTTGCTCCGGCCACCATTGACCAGACGTTTTCAGTTGGTGAGAGATCTGGGGAATTTGCTGGCCAGGGCAGCAGTCGAACATTTTCTGTATCCAGAAAGGCCCGTACAGGACCTGCAACATGCGGTCGTGCATTATCCTGCTGAAATGTAGGGTTTCGCAGGGATCGAATGAAGGGTAGGGCCACCGGTCGTAACACATCTGAAATGTAACGTCCACTGTTCAAAGTGCCGTCAATGCGAACAAGAGATGGCGTGTAACCAAAGCCACGCCATACCATCACGCCGGGTGATACGCCAATATGGCGATGACGAATACACGCTTCCAATGTGCGTTCACCGCGATGTCGCCAAACACGGATGAGGCCATCATGATGCTGTAAACAGAACCTGGATTCATCCGAAAAAATGACGTTTTGCCATTGTGCACCCAGGTTCGTCGTTAAGTACACCATCGCAGGAGCTCCTGTCTGTGATGCAGCGTCAAGGGTAACCGCAGCCATGGTCTCAGAGCTGACAGTCCATGCTACTGCAAACGTCGTCGAACTGTTCGTGCAGATGGTTGTTGTCTTGCAAACGTCCCAACTATTGACTCAGGGATCGAGACGTGGCTGCACGATCAGTTACAGCCATGCGGATAAGATGCCAGTCATCTCGACTGCTAGTGACACGGGGCCGTTGGGGTCCAGTACGGCGTTCCGTATTACCCTCCTGAACACACCGATTCCATATTCTGCTAACAGTCATTGGATCTCGACGAACGCGAGCAGCAATGTCGCGATTCGTTAAACCGCAGTCGCGATAGGCTAGCATACGACCTTTATCAAAGTCGGAAACGTGATGGTACGCATTTCTCCTCCTTACACGAGGCATCACAACAACGTTTCACCAGGCAACGCCGGTCAACTGCAGTTTGTGTATGAGAAATCGGTTGGAAACTTTCCTCATGTCAGCACGTTGTAGGTGTCGCCACCGGCGCCAACCTTGTGTGAATGCTCTGCAAAGCTAATCATTTGCATACCACAGCATCTTCTTCCTGTCGGTTAAATTTCGCATATGTAGCACGTCATCTTCGTGGTGTAGCAGTTTTAATGGCCAGTAGTGCAGTTGCATAACGATTTATCAGCATTGTTTCCTACGGCCCAGTAGTTGATTTGGCGTGGGACATCGTGGCAAATACTGTATGTACTTCACCTCGATTTCTGCACTCGAAGGCCAGATTTTGGAAATGGATATTGATTCTTAGGTCCGGAATCGCAGCGTACTTGCTGAGCGTCAGTGCAATAGTTACATCTATAAGGGGCGTTCAAAAAGAAACGAACCGGAGTCTGGAATGCGCAAACCTGTGACAGGAGGGTGATATCGTGGCGTGTGTGACGAGATATGTGGCTCCGACCAGAGCGTGGAAGTTCACAGCCCGTCGCTAGAGGGCACGCGTGCACGTCACGTGACTATACAGAGCTAGCAGCAGCATGCATCAATCGTCCAACGCTGCCAGTCGCATTGCAAACAGTGACTGGGAGGCGTGAGAAGAAGAGCAAAGAAGTGTTGTTCCTTTTCTGACAGCGGAAGGAGGAGGAGGAGGACCGGACATTCATCGACGAATGTCAGAAGCGTACGGCGAAAACTGTATGGCCCTTGCAATGGTTGTAGGCGCTACAGTCTGGAACCGCGCGACCGCTGCGGTCGCAGGTTCGAACCCTGCCTAGGGCATGGATGTGTGTGATGTCCTTAGGTTAGTTAGGTTTAAGTAGTTCTAAGTTCTAGGCGACTGATTACCTCGGAAGTTAAGTCCCATAGTGCTCAGAGCCATTTGAACCTTGCAATGGTGAAGGCGTGGCACAGCCGCTTTCAGGGAAGGACGGGTGTCGTTAGCCGATGATGCACGGTCTGGAGCACCACACGGCATTACTGATGACATCGTCCAGCTGGTGGATGCATCGTTACCCAGGACCGCCGAGTGACAGTGAAAGCCAAAGTTCCCTTAAAAGGGCTCTGAAGGGCAAACGATTTACCTCGGACGACGACGTCCAACTGTACGTGCGGAACTCATTGACATCGCATCCCCGGGAATTTTATGAGACAGCCATTCACCGCTTTGTGTCACAGTGGGACAAGTGTCTCAACATCCAGGGTCAATACTTCTAACATACAGGTACTGGTTTTTGTAATTATGCCTCCGACTCGTTTCTTGTTGAATGCCCTTTATACATCTACATAATAATTCTGCAATTCATAATTAAGTGTCTGGCAAAGTATTCATCGAACCACCTACAAGCTATTTTCCTACCGTTCCATTCTAAAACTGTGCGCGGGAAAAACAAATACTTAAATCTTCCGTGCGAGCTCTGAGTCCTCTTTTATTTATTATGATGATCTTTCCTCCCTATGTAGGTTGGCGTCAATAAAATATTTTCGTACTCTGAGGACAAATTTCATAAGAAGGTCCTGCTGCAACGAAAAACGACTGTCTTTTTTAGTGACCGGCACCTCAATTAGCTTGTCATATGCGTGGCACACTTTCCCCTATTTCACGATAATACAAAACGGGTAGCCCTTCTTTGAACTTTTTCGATGTCCTCCGATAATCCCGTCTGATGCGGATCCCACACCGCACAGCAATACTCCAGAAAACGGCGGACAAGCGTAGTGTAAGCAGTCTCGTAAGTATAGCTGTTGTATTTTATAAGTGTTCTGCCAATAAATCGCAATCTTCGGTTTGCTTTACCAACAACATTGTCTACGTGATCGTTTCCGTGTAAGTTATTCGTAACTGTAATCCCTAAATATTTAGTTAACTGTGCAGCTTTTAGAGTTGTGTAATATGTTCTGTAACAGAAAATCAGCGGATTTTTTTTGTTTGTACTAATGTGGATGACTTCAAACTTTTCATTATTTAGAGTCAGTTAGCACTTTTTACACCATAGATATATCTTGTCTAAATCGCTTAGCAATTTGTTTCAATCATCTGATGACTTTATCGGACAGCATATGACGTTATTATCTGCAAACAATCTAAGAGGGCTGTTCCGATTGTCTCCTAAATCGTTTATGCAGATCAAGAACAGCAGAGGACCTGTAACACTTCTTTGGGGTTCTGCCCGGGGACTGGGTGTTCGTGTTCTCATCATCATTTGATCATCATTCGTGACAGTGGCTAGATTGGAGTGGGTAAAACATCTGAACTGTATACAGATTGGGACTTCGTACGGGCGCTGATGACTGCTCAGTTGAGCGCCCCAAAAAACCAAACATCAACTTCGTTGGGGAACGACAGATATTACTTCTCTTTCACTCGATTGCTTTCCGTCGTTTAATACGTACTGTGAACTTTCCGGCAGGAAATAACGAATCCAGTCGCAGAACTGTGATGATATTCCACAGGCACGCAATTTGATTAGAAGTCCCTTGTTAGGAATGGTGTCAAAAGCATTCTGGAAATCTAAAAAAATGGAATAAATTTTACGCCCCCTGTCAGTAACAATTATTACTTTGTGAGATTAAATAGGCAGTTGTGTTTCATGAGACCGATATTTTCTGAATCTGTGTTGGCTGTTTCATTTTCTTCGAAGTAAGTCATAATGTTCGAACACAAGTTATGTTCCAAAACCTTAGTACAAACAGACGTTAGCCATATCGGTCTGCAGTTCAGTGGATTACTCCTATGTCCTTTCTTCGGTATTGTGTACTAACATACGGTGCAGAAGGATAAATCCTGGGGGGAGCGGCAGAGAAACACAGTGCAGGCTCTAGATAGTGGATGGAATAAGGAGGGCAGCCGGATATCCAGGTCGGAACAGAGAGGAAATGAGGAAATTAGGGAGACAGTGAGTGTGGAACAAGCAGTCGTGTAAAGAATTGAGAGTAGAGCTCTTCAACGGTAGGGCCATTTACGGCGAATGAAGCAAGGATTACGGACAAAAGCAGCCCTGGAATGGTTGCCGCCAGGAAGGTGGAAGCGTGGACGGCAGAGATTAACATGGAGAGTGGAAATACTTGGAATGATGAGGAACAGAGTTCTGAAAGAAGAAGACTGTCGTGATCGTGAAAGCTGGCGAATGAGAATATGGGGCAACTGGTGAAGAGTGGAGAAGCCCTTACAAACAAGTATGGATGTTGGTGTGACTTGTGCTACGGAGCGGCTTCGGCCAAGGAGTGCCATGCATGAGATGCAGAAGTAAGAGAAGTTGCACTGCAGTCTCAGCAAAAGCTGGTCTGTTCAGTGTGAATGCTCCCCAGCCAGGAGGCTGTCGCTCACTTTGTAAGCGCCTGTGAAGGAGACTTCGGTATGCGAGAGGCCGCAGTGGCAGCTCCTGGTCAGAAGCCAAGGCAACCGACGGAGGGCGCGTTTCGCCACCGTTGCTCAGATACGGACCCGGAAGATAAGCGCAGGCCGTTGCTTAAGCGACTTCTATTGCAGCTTCGTTTTCCCCGATGATCATGCTGTTCCTGTCCGCATCCTGGATGAAATTTCCAACCACTGGATTACACAAACGCACTCACAACAGAAACACTGAGGTTCTTGCTGCGTTGGGTGACTGGGGGTGGCATTTAGATGTTACGCAGGTGATTCATGTGGTTTGTTGCAGAACACAGAACGTAGAATACATACACTATCTGACCAAACATACACTCTCTGATCAAAAGTATACGCAAACCACAGTATTTCCTAACCTGAGGGGTAAAATGAAATTATTTCTTTATTTATTGAGACTTTCCTCTATACAAAGGTTTTTCTCCAACATAGCAAATACCCGGCAATTATTACATATTTTACATAAGATCTTAATTTATCTCCTCAGGATGTTCCTCCAGGTATTTCGATCTTGTATATCTTCTTCCTTCGCGCCAAGTCTTCTCATTGTTAACTGTACCTTTTTTATCCAGGTGGTCATACGGCTTTCTCTTTTCGTCTTTCCCTCTGGTTCCCATTCCAGGGTCATTTTCGGAATTCCAGCTGCCTCCATTCTTCTTACATGTCCGCACCATTGTAACTTCTTTCTATCCGTCACGTATGTATTCTTTCTCTTACTTCCATTCTCTTTATTATTTCGTCGTTTCTTACTTTTTCTTTTCTAGAAATTCTTACCGATGCACTCCATTTCTACTACTTGCAGTTTTTTTAGGTCTTTCAGATTTGCAGTTCAAATCTCCATTCCATACATAACTACACTCTCTAGTATCGATTTATATTTGATTGTTTTGGTTCGGTTTATTACATTTTTGGTCCATAAGATTCTTTTATTAATCTCTACCTCTGATTCTCCCTGCAACTCTAAAATGGATCCCAAATAACGGAAAGTATTGACCTTCTTAATTTTCTTTCCCTCTATGTGTAAGCGATCTGGATCATTAGTGAGGTATTCTGTTTTCTGGTAATTAATCTTCAATCCCCAGTTTCGATATTCCATTGCTAATGAGTTACAAATATGATTTGTATCCTCCGCGTCTTGTGCTATAGCTACTTGATCATCAGTAAATACTAAGTGACGTAAATAAACTCCATCTTCAATTTCAAGCCCTATCCCATTGCATTTACGAGACCATGTGCTAAGACTGATATCTGTATAGATATTAAATAATGTTGGTGACTTGGGGCAGCTTTGCAACAGAGCCTTGCTTGTCGTAAATCTCTGTGAAAATGACCTACCAATTTTCACGTGACATATGTTATCTTTATACACTTCCTGTATTATTTTAACTAAAGGACTCTTTATGTTTGCCAAATGTAATGCTCTCCAAAGCGGTTTTCTCGGGACAGTATCATATGCTTTTCCTAAATCTACAAAGGAATCCCATGGGATACTCCTGTGGGAAAAAAAGGAAATTTTGTAAGGGGTAAAAAAAAGCGTTCTGCAGTGTTTTCGTCTCGAAATTGAACTATTTTGCATAGATCATTATTATTATCATCGCTATTCCGTAAATCGTAATATTGATTACGTAAGTTAACAAAAATTACATTTTTTTTCAAATACTAGCATTAACGCGTGAGACAGTGTGGTGGAGGGTAAAGCTTGTGGAACGAGTGTATGAACATCATCTTCCTTGTTCATCACATAGTCCACCTACTTCACACATAATTTGTATCATCCATCTGTGACAGTAAAATAAATATGTATATGCTTGAGCGTAGGAAAATACCTTCTCCTATTTGGTAGCTTCATTATTTACTTCAGTATAATAAACGATATAACTGAGACCGCAACACGGCAGTAATTATATAATGGCTGCTACATGCTGTGCGGCAGTGATCAGGCGCAAAGCATTGGCAGCCTGAAGTGTTCCAATTTGGGGCAAGGAGTCCAGTAATCTAGTGGTACAGAAACAGTACGTATGGTGTACAGCCTTTGACCTGGTTGATTTTAAGATGTGGTTGCAGGGTGTGAGTGAAGCAAATGTCACTAGGGAAAGCGAGTGGTTCAGAGCAAGCACGTTTTGTAATCAGTATCTACCGCCAATGGGGGTAATTAGCGTTCTTTTCTGAGGAGAAAGTGTACGTAACACTCACGATGCACTGAGAATTACTTCATCTTTCTATAAATATAAATAAAATGTTGTTAGAATTAAGCGGTACCAATTATGTCATAGGCTCATTTGGAAATTTGTTATAAGGATTATGGGACCAAACTGCTGAGGTCATTGGTCCCTAGGCTTACGCACTACTTAATCTAACTTAAACTATCTTACGATAAGGACAACACACGCACCCATGCCCGAGGGAGGACTCGAACCTCCGACGGGAAGGCCGCACGAACCATGACAAGACGCCCCAAACCGCACGGCTACATCGCGCAGTCATAGGCTCGTTATTTCGGTGTTCAGACACCTACGAAAACTAAACATCATTTATCTTCCATTATTTGAAAAATGAAAGCATTCAAAGAAAGTTCTTTTTCATTCTAAACTTCAGCTAGGAGCTACATCTACATCTACATGGTTACTCTGCCATTTACACTTAAGTGCCTGGCAGAGGGTTCATCGAATCATTTTCATACTACTTCTCTACCGTTCCACTCTCGAATGACTCGTTGGAAAAAGGAACACCTGAACCTTTCCGTTCGAGCTATGATTTCTCTTATTTTATTATGATGATTATTTCTCCCTACGTAGGTGGGTGTCAGCAAAATATTTTCGCATTCGGAAGAGAAAGTCGGTGATTGAAATTTCGTAAATAGATCTCACTGCAAAGCCGGCCGGAGTGGCCGAGCGGTTCTAGGCGCTACAGTCTGGAACCGCTCGACCGCTACAGTCGCAGATTCGAATCCTGCCTCTGGCATGGATGTGTGTGATGTCCTTAGGTTAGTTAGGTTTAAGTAGTTCTACGTTCTATGGGACTGATGACCACAGCAGTTAAGTCCCATAGTGCACAGAGCCATTTTTTTTTCTCACTGCAAAGGAAACCGCCTTTGTTTCAGTGACTTCCACCCCAACTCGCGTATCATAATCAGTGACAGTCTCGCCGCTATTGCGCGATAACACGAAACGAGCTGCCCTTCTTTGCACTTTTTCGATGTCCTTCGTCAATCCTACCTGGCAAGGATCCCATACCGCGCAGCATTATTCCAGCAGAGGACGGACAAGTGTAATGTAGGCTGTCTCTTTAGTAAGTTTGTCGCACCTTCTAAGTGTTCTAAGCGGAGACTTTGTTTCGCCTTCCCCACAATATTATCTATGTGGTTTTTCCAATTTAAGTTGCTCGTAATTGTAATTCCTAGGTATTAAGTCGAATTGACAGCCCTTAGATTTGTGCCATTTATCGTATACCCAAAATTTATAGGATTTCTTTTAGTACACATGTGGATGACCTCGCACTTTTCCTTGTTTAGTGCCAATTGCCACTTTTCGCACCATACAGAAATTCTCTCTAGATCATTTTGTAATTGGAATTGATCGTCTGATGATTTTACTAGACAGTAAATTACAGCATCATCTGCAAACAATCTAAGGTGGCTGCTCAGATTATCACCTAGAACATTTATGTAAATCAGGAACAGCAGAGGGCCTATGACACTACCCTGCGGAACGTCAGATATCATTTCTGTTCTAGTTGGTGATTTACCGTCTATCACTACGAACTGTGACCTCTCTGAGAGGAAATCACGAATCCAGTCACACAACTGAGACGATACTCAATATGCACGCAATTTGGTTAATACTCGCTTGTGGGGAACAGTATCGAAAGCCTTCTGGAAATGTAGGAATATGGAATCGATCTGAGATCCCTTGTCGACAGCAGTCATTACTTCGTGGGAATAAAGAGCTAGCTGTATTGCACAAGAACGATATTTTCTGAATCCGTGTTGGTTATGTATCAATAAGTCATTTTGTTCAAGGTGATTCATAATGTTCGAGTACAGTATATGCTCCAAAATGCTACTGCAAATTGAGGTCAGTGATATGGGTCTGTAATTCAGTGGGTTACTCCTATTTCCCTTCTTAAATATTGGTGTGACCTGTGCTACTTTCCAGTCTTTAGGAACAGACCTTCCGTCAAGTGAACGGTTGTATATGATTGCTAAGAAAGGCGCTATTGTGTCTGCATACTCTGAGAGGAACCTGATTGGTATACCTTCTGGACCGGAAGACTTGCCTTTCTTAAGTTTCGCAACACCTAAGATATCTACTTTTATGTCACTCATGCTAACAGCTGTTCTGGTTTCGAATTCTGGAATATTTACTTCGTCTTCTTTCGTGAAGGAATTGCGGAAAACTGTATTTTGTAACTCCAGTTTAGTGGCACCATCATTGGTAACATTTCCATCGCTATCGCGCAGTAACGGTATTGACTGTTTTTTGCCACTGGTGTACATTTGTAATGTTGATGGTGGGGGTGTGGGGTGGGTACTTGCAATTTCTAATTGCCCTTTCGGGTAATAGTACTGGAAATTAATATGGAGTGTGGCCATCCTTCATATTTACGACGGCTTCAACTCTGATGTGGACACATTCAGGGAGGTGTCTGTAACCTATTCTTCCTCGAGAGCGGAAGCCAGAAGGATAGTGGTGCTGGAGGACGTGGTCTGCAGCGAAGTCAACGATCAAAGGTATCCCAAAGGTGGTCCATTGGATTCAGGTCGGGACTCTGGGCAACCGGTACATTACAGGAATGTTACAGTCCTTAAAGCATTGCCTCACAGATGCTACTTTATGACAGGGTGCCTTACCATGCTGACACAGTCATCGCCTTCGAACTGTGGCTCTGCTATACGCAGTACACTATGCTGTAAATATGTTCATACCCTTCCGCATTTAACGTTTTCTTAAGCGCTAGGGAACCACACTCTAACCACGAAAATCCCCAATACAGTAACATCAAATCCTTCTTCGCTGCATATGATGGCAGGTAACGTTCTCGTTGCATGCGCCAAATCCAAACCTTTCCATCGTATAGCCAGTTGTCCATCGTTTCATGTCTGCTGCCAGATATCAGTAACACTTTCCACAGTACGGTTGGCGGCGGAAATATGCAGGCATTAGTTCCTGATGACGATGGAACTGATAAGGTCAACATGGCGAAAATACTGGGAAACTGAGGGCAAATGAAAAATTGGTCTTAGCGCAAGATGTAAGTTGGCACTCCGTATGGTTTCCGACTGCTGATTCAGGCTGTTGCCGGTAGAGGTCATCCAGGGGCAGTTAATTCTCTGGCTGATTGGGTTGCATGAACAATAGCTTGGTCGGTTACTGGTTATGTTGGAGACAGGAGAGTCATGTTGGATTTTTAGATTATGAAAATGCCTTCGATAGAGTGAGTAGATATATGCTGGGGAATATAACGCAAAGACCAAGTTATCCTAAACATTTAATACAAGCGATAAAAAAGTTGCATTTGAGTAACTAAATTTTAATTAATACAGGCTAAGAGAGCACAGTACCAATAGAAATTGACAGAGAGTACAAAAAGGCTGCAATCTCTTACCAACTTTATTTAATGTATATTTTCATCATTGTTAGACAGTGGAAACAAGAAATTAACCCATGACTGGAATTTATTCCAAAAAAAAAAAAAGTGAAAGTTATCCCTGTGGGGGCTATATAAATGACTGAGAATGAAGCAAAATTTACTAAAGATCTAACATTTATTTTTCAAAAGAAAAAAAATGGACATAAATTATGCTAAAGAAGTTATTGATTGAATGCTTTAAACAACTAACAGGTGGTTTAAGAATACAATGGACAAGGACACTAGGAAGGCAAAAGTGGGTCAAGTACTCTGGCCATAAAAATGTGGATACCGCAATCTGAATTGATCTGACACTGAGCAGACTTTGATTGTTCAGATCTACAGAAGTTTATATAGATGCAGCTGAGAGCAAGTGGCGATTGAGATTTGTATGCCCTGACAAGGCCAGAGTGGCTGTACGTTACCCTGTTTGCTTCGTGCAGCGATGTAACTTGCAGCTGGCAAGATGTGGCAGCACAGGGGAGACGTGATGGGGCCATCTTTGAATCGAGCGCGGCAACGAAACAAATGCAAAAATCTCACGGTCTAGCGATCAGGCAGACGGATCGCAATTTACTCTCTACCAGAGCCGTGAAATTGTGGTAGATTTCGGTGTGTGACACATACATTCGCTGGTTCTACCAAGGACCAATTTCGCTCACTTATAAGACAGAGCGCACAAGAATACCAAACGTCAAGACTGGTAAAAAAAAGAACGAATAAGTGGGCCCTCGGCAGACGAGTAGACCGATACGTTTGAAGTCACACTTTCGGTACAGTAAGAACTTCACCACAGGTTCCTCAGTCTAAACTATTCGCAAGTGAAGTCAGTCTCAGGACAGGTCCCCAAGCGCCAAGATAATGCATAATGTTCTAATATATGTTCCAAAATCCTGCTGCATATCGACGTTAACGATATGGGCCCGTAATTTAGTGGATTGCTCCTAGCACGTTTCTTGAAAATTGGTGTGACCTTTGTGACTTTCCAGGCTTTGGGTACGGATCTTTCGTCGAGCGTATGGTTGTATATTATTGTTAAGTACTGAGCTGTTGCATCAGCATACTCTGAAAGGAACCTGACTGGTATACAGTCTGGACCGGCAGACTTGCTTTTTATAAGTGATTTAAGGTGCTTCACTACCCCGAGGATTCTACTTTGACGTTACTTTTGTTGGCAGTTGTTCTTGATTAGAATTCTGAAATATTTACGTCTTCTTTGGTGTAGGAATTTCAGAAGACTGTGTTTAGTAACTCTGCTTTGGCAGCACTGTCTTCAATATTATCTCCATTGCTTTTGTGCAGAGAAGGCATTCAGTCTTGCCGCTAGCATACTTCACGTAAGGCGAGAATCTCTTTTAATTTTTTGCCAGGTTTCAAGACAAAGTTTCGTTGTGGAAACTATTGTAAGTATCTCGCATTGGAGTCCGCGCTAAATTTCGAGCTTCTGTAAAAGATTGCTAACCTTGGAGATTTGGCGTTTGCTTAAATTTGGCATGTTTTTTTCGTTGCTTCTGCAGTGTTCTGACCCGTTTTGTGTAGCAAGGAGGATCAGCTCCGTCGTTTCATAATTTATTTGGTGTAAATCTCTCAATTGCTGCCGATACTATTTCTTTGAATTCAGACAGCATCTGGTCTACACTTACAGTGTTAGTTTGAAAGGAGTCAAGATTGTCTCTCAGGAAAGCATCAAGTGAATTTTTATCTGCTTTTTTGAATAGGAATATTTTTAGTTTATTTTTGGAGGATTTAGGCGTTGCAGTATTCAGTCTCGCTACGATAACCCTGTGTTCACTAACCCCTGTATCCGTTTTGATGCTCGTTATTAACTTAGGATTATTTGTTGCTAAGAGGTCAAGTGTGTTTTCACAACCGTTTATTATTCGCGTGGGCTCATGAACTAATTGCTCGAAATAATGTTCAGAGAATGATTTCAGCGTACCTCCCGTATTAAACACGTATTTCGGGCAACATATCGAGGGTAAATGAAAGTTACCGCCAAATATAATTGTATGAGTCGGGTACGTGTTTGAAATCAAACTCAAGTTTCCTGTGACCCTTTTTTAGCAATTGTATCATCTGTATTGGAAGGTCAGTAAAAGGATCCGATTGTTATTTTATCCCGGTTGCCGACAATGACCCCTGCCTATACTTAGTCACAGGAACTATCTCCTCTGACGTCTCGACAGGATAAACTACTTCTAACATCAAAAAACGCACCACCGCCAACTGTGTTTAGCTTATCCCTTCGGAACACCGTTAGGTTCTTCGCAAACATTTCGGCTGAACTTATCTCCGTCTTTAGTCAGATTTCAGTGACTTTAACGATTTGAGCATCAGTGCTTTCTCAACGCAGCTACGACAATTTACAACTGTTATACCGATGGTTGCTGTATCTCGGTTCTTCCTGTGTTCGGCCTGCGCCCTTGTGACTGATGCCCTTTTTTGTTTTGCCGAGACCCTCTAACCTTAAAAGCCGCCCGGTACAGGCCACACTCCCTGCTACCTGTTAGTCGCCTGCTGCGTGTAGTGGGCACGTGGCCTATTCAGCGGAACCGGAAACCCAACTACCCTAGGTCTCAAGTCGAGAATACGCAGCCTACACGGTCGCAGAACCGTCTGCGCCTCTCATTCAAAGATTCAAACCCTCCACCCAGCTATGTACTGCAGTCGGTCCTGTCGACTATGCTGCAAATGGTCAACTATGCTTTCATCTCGCAAGTTAGACTGGCAGCCTTCACCATTTCCGTTAGCTGCTCGAACCCAAAGAGAATCTCTTCCGGTCCAAACTGTCACACATCAGTGGTACCGACGTGAGCCACCACCTGCAGTTGTCTGCACCTTGTGCTCTTCATGGCATCCGGAAGGACCTGTTCTACATCTGCAATGCCTCCACCCAATACGCGTACGGAGTGCCCATTGTATTTCTTCCCCTTCTTGGCAGCCATGTCCCTAAGGGGTCCCATAACTCGCCTAGCATTGGAGCTCCCAACTCTCAATAATCTTGCCGTCTCTGACTGGCCAGATCTTGCAGGCTAAGAGGTTTCCTCTGAAGCAGGACAGGCGATGGCCCCTGGCTGGGTGACAGTGTCAGCCACAGACAGCACCTGGAATCTGTTTGTCAGATTCACCGGGGATGCATCCCCCTGGCAAGTCTTTCGCCAGGTGCTGCGCCACGGGGTGACCTCCCACTCGATCATGGATGAGGGATCAACCTCAGTGCGAGCAGTAACTGGGTTGGCCGCCAGTGAGGACCGATCGGAGGACTCTGACATGCTGGACGTCAAGAATGACAAAGTCGAAATTCAGCTTTGTGCTTCTGTGTGGTGTAACTAAAAACCCGGATGGTCGTAAAAGCACTTTATCTGCAGGCCACAAGTGGCCCATCGGAACCATCCGACCGCCGTATCATCCTCAGCTGAGGACGTGGATAGGAGCGGCGAGTGGTCAGCACACCGCTCTCCCAGTCGTTATGATGGTTTTCTTTGACCGGAGCCGCTACTATCCGGTCGAGTAGCTCCTCAATTGGCATCATGAGGCTGAGTGCACCTCTAAAAATGGTAACAGTGCATGGCGGACCGGATGGTTACCCATCCAAGTGCCGCCCACGCCCGACAGCGATTAACTTCGGTGATCTGACAGAAACCGGTGTACTAAGAAATATTTGAAATCGTTCTCTAGACGTTGGTGCCAGATGAAGACAGGTGCTGATATAAAGTCTTATCTTGGAGCAATAAACAGAAAATTCAACATTAGTGATACTCCCTAGAACTACATGCATGAAGTATTCGTAGTTTATCCAAGGGTTGGTTGTTATACTAGATATACCATCCTCTACGTGCAATGCTCTCGTCTATATTTTTCATTTAATTCTCACAAATGTTAAATGTATCCTCGGCCGGACCAAGCAAGGATAAAGATGATAGTCAACCTGGTTTCACACTTTTCTGTGCATGACTGAAGTCGCTACATTCACCGCTATTGCTATACGACGTCGCAGTGAACCCATCGTTGCTGGAAGGAACGCACACAGGAGTCTTTTACATACCACAGAAAACAAAAACTCGCATATCTTGAGATCAGGCGAACTTTGACGTCAGTGTTACCATGTGAGACAGCTATACTCATTACCGTCGATCCATCGCTGAGGCAGCTCATCGTTAGGAATGTTCTTACGTAAAGGAGCCAGTGCGATGGGAATCCGTCCTATTGAAGAATGAAATGTTCCGTTCATTGTCGCTAATGCGGAAAAAGGCAAATCACCAACTCTCTTCTCCTCTTCTTATTCTTCTTCTTCTTCTAGGCTGAGAATCTGTTCAGTCTTCATAAAATCCACCTTTTCCGTGGTCTTTCTGTATCTTTCTTTCTTCTAACTCTATGGTCTGTTATATAACCGACAACTCTTTCTGCTCCCAGTTTTTCAATATGCTTGTTCCATTTTCGTACCCTGTATTCTATTTTTTAGTTCATGCAAAACATAATTTAACTCTTTCCTTAATTCAGAATTTTTTATTTGATCTTTCAGGGTACATTCTTTTACCTTCCTTAAAAAATTCATTTCTGTTGTTACCTTTTTTTGGTTTTTCTTAGTTATTCTTCAAGTCTCACTTCCACACGTGAGCACAGGTGCTCTCATTTGTAGAAGTTTTTCTTCGTACTTCTCTGGTTTTATTCTGTAATTTTCTATGTATAGTGCCACATAGCATTTGAAACTTTTTTAATTTACTGGAGATGTCATTATCATATTCATCACTTATATCACTCCAAAAAAAAAAAAATGGGTCAAATGGCTCTAAGCACTATGGGACTTAACATCTGAGGTCATCAGACCCCTAGACTAAGAACTACCTAAACCTAACTAACCTAAGGACATCACACACATCCATGCGCAAGGCAGGATTTGAACCTGCGACTGCAGCAGCAGTGCAGTTCTGGACTGAAGCGCCTTGAACCACTCGGCCACAATGGCCGGCCCTATATCACTCCCTAACAGACAAGAATGAGATACTTGTTGAACTGATTTTCCACTTAGCATTACTTTAGAACTACTAGATATATTTGTTTGAAATCCATAACTTTTATTTTCTGATATTTTCAAGTTATAGCATTTCCCTACTAAGTCCAACCAATGTGGGGTTAATTGTAAATCATCCTCCATGTTTAGTAAAATTAAGTGGCCATCAGGAAAGAGAGCAGTTGAGAAATGACAAGTTACTCTCTCACCTATTTTCTGAATACAGAATATTATTAAATATTTCATTGCAACCTGAAGTACCTCGGCAAGACCCTAGAAAGTTAACGGCCCCGACAGATGTTGATGGAGCCTGGTGGGGTGCTAAAAGCATAAGGTGTTTTTATGGTACTTATCTCTTAGAAACAGCATGTTGAGAGTTGGAAGCAATTGGCAGCAAGCCCATTCCTCAGTAAATCTTTCTGTACAAGCCCACAGCCATACAGGGAAGACAGAGCAGCCCCTTGTCGAGACAGGTCTCCAGCAGAACAATGCCACTATACCTGCATTGGCGCCAGCTAAAGGCTGGGCTGGGGGTGATGGACTGAAGGGATGCATCTACCAGTGGAGTCATAAACCGGGCATTGTGTGAAGATCCACACGTAATAAAAATTCACAAGTTTTCATGTGTGATGATACTGCAAATAGGCCTGTGACCCACTTCCATTAGCCACATTGGTTGTATAAGAAACTCCAGCATCTGAGAAATGTTTAGAGATAGAATGTTTATTACACCTCAGAGCTAGAACTAACAAGCTCCAAGGCACTAGCGATTTAGATAAAGATCTTTAAGATTGTATCTGTTCGCTTGTTGCTATGGGAAGCGACACGACTTCGGAGAAAAACATCTTCCCCCTCCACGAAAACTTCAAAAAAGCCAGTAATTGGGGTTTCTTCTTTTTCCAGAGACTCAAGATTCTTAACTCTAGCCCTGATTCGACAGGAGTTTGTGCTGTCTTGTGGGAGGGGAGATTTAACGCCTCTAGAGGCTCAAGATGGCGAGAAGGCGGTGTCGTTCGTGCACTTTGCGGGAAATCGGATTTTTTTTCTCTGAGGAGGTGCGAGGCTCTTGGGTGCTGGACTTAGGTCTGGTAAGGGGACTTTGGGTCGATGCTCTGGCATCGTTTCACGATAAAGCAGTCAAATCTAAAGGCCGTAAATTCAAGTAAATACCTAGGAGCTACAATTACGAATAAGTTAAATTGGAACGAACGCATAGAAATCTTATGGGGAAAGCTAAATAAAAAGTGCGTTTCATTGGCAGGACACTTAGAAAATGGAACAGATTTACTAAGGAGACTGTCTGTACTACGCTTGTCCATCCTCTCTTAGAATACTGCTGCGCGGTGTGTGATTCTTATCAGATAGGATCGACAGAGTACACCGAAAAAATTCAAAGAAGGGCAGCACGTTTTGTATTATCGCGAAATGGGGGAGAGAGTGTAACTGAAATGATACATGATTTTAGATGTACATCATTAAAACAAAAGCGCTTTTCGTTGGGGAGGAACCTTCTCACGAAATTCCATCACCAACTGTCTCCTCCGAATGCGAAAATATTTTGTTGACGACAACCTGCACAGGGAGAAACGATCACCACGATAAAATAAGAGAATTCAGAGCTCTTACGGAAAGATATAGGTGTTCGTTCCTTCCGCGTGCTATACGAGATTTGAGTAATAGAGAACTGTAAAGGTGGTTCGATGAACCCTCTACCAGCTACTTAAATGTGATTTGCGGAGTATCCATGTAGATGCAGATATTGACGGTTTCTCATCACACGTTTTGCACAAAACACAACATACAATTTTAATACAAACGAGAGTTTTTTGCACAGCACATTTTCAGAACGAAGGACTTACAATGCGTGTAGTAGAAGTGCTTACAGAGACACATACGAATCACAGACTGCTTGTTGTAGACAAACTGTGACTTATTTAGCGCACGTTCAGTTCTATCATATCATTGTTTTGCGGTATGTTCTGGAAGGTATTTGTTCAAACTGAATATTACAATGACAGCCGGTTTCTGTAATCCAGACTATTTCAAACAAACTTATGCATTTTTACGATTACATAAAACTTAAGGATCAGAATAGCAATAGAATATACTTTATATAGTTACGAAAGTAAATTCAACAATTTCAAAATATACCACATGTAAAAGTTTGTATTATGTTTTCACACTTTACTGATGGTTCTTAATTTGGTGAACAATAAAGTTTTATTTGGCATTATGTAAGTTAAATCTGGAAATCAATTAAGTCCACGTGGTATTATTTATAAACTATATGAAAAAACTGAAAAGAAATTACATTTCTCATTGAAACAAAATCATTTGACTACATATTTTTGTAAAGTATGATCTATAGGACGATCAGGTGATGTACTACAATATCTTCACGTAATAGTTCTCAAAAATGTGTTATTATATCATAAACAAATTTGGAAAAGAACGCAATACGTCGGAGTACAGCGCACTTACGTAAAGATCATGAATCTCGTACTACACAACCGAAGTCGTAACGAAAACAGACGAAAAAAGAGGTGGCCTAGCTGATTTCGGTAAAATCAGAATGGTATCTTAAGTTTATCTAAAAATCCGTAAATATTGGTTTGTTATAGTAGGAACACACGGTAACTCCTGATCGGTACTTCAGGCTAAGGACTGAATTTGGAATCAGACGTAGGAATATGAACTAGAGACCGCCATGAAAAGTTTCCGCCATTTTATACAGTGTTGTTGTCAGATATGAGCCTGTGTTTAAAGCAGCATTTGTAGAGTTCTGCGTATTTAATTGATTTATAATATGTTAAAGGTATTTGGAATATATTGTTAAATCTTCAGCTAGGTACAGAATTTTATGCTGAGTAAAATGCTTTATTTTCTAGAACTATTTACAAAACATGTGGACAGTTAAGCCTTACTTTGTCAGTCGTGTACCATCTTGTACCCTGAAAGAGAAGAAGAAGGTCTTGTACAATGGAAAATGTGATACTTGCAAATGAACAGAGTCTCTTTAACGTCTTAAGAATTTTTGCTTCTCTTGAAAATGTATATTTATATACATTTTTTGGGCAGTAGCTTGTATTTAAAAATGTATTTAACTTGTAACTGTTTTTTTTGTACTTCTGCTGTTTGATTTGATTTCATTTCTGACTGTTGGTGTGTAGTAGAGTAATAATGTAACACATAGATTATTAAATACAGTATCGACAAAAATTTTCTAGATTGCAGCGCTCTTAAATTTCAGTCAATTACCTGTTCTTATGGGCATGCCTCTATTGTAAAAGGGAATACGTTTTCACATTTGGAAAAAATATTAAGTTTTCAGAGTAATTTTTGTAATTTCAAGAAAAGACTGTACCACATTAGTGAATGCAGTCATTTAAAAATGGAATAAGAAAATATATTAAACTTTCGTTACTGAGCTGGGTAGAGACGAAAGTCAGAAAATTGTACCCAGGTGCAACACTCTCCCACATTGTAAAGTCAGGTTTTTCTTTCGAGAAGGAAAACTGTGTAGTCTTATTCGTAATTTAAAATTTAATCTGCATGTACCTCATACCTCTGGAAGAAATAGTCCTGGGAAGTAGGATGGTACTTTATGCAACACCATGCATAGCTGTTTACTTTTCACCAGCTGACGTTTTTCATGTCCTTTGAAAAACTTTTTTTACTAGAAACGTGCTGTATTTATGTGCCTCTCTTATAACGCGTACCAGTCACGGCCGTGTGTGTGACGACAAAAATACGGGCGTTATTTAGAGCAGAACGAGACAACCTGCGGGTGGCAGCAGACGTCTGTTGCCGGAGCTCATTAGCTGGCTATCCGCGAGGGCCCTTCCCGCTACGTGGGCGGAAGGTCAAGGGTGAAGGGCCGCGTCCCCGCCCACGGCTTCATCCCACAAAGGGCTGAAAGTCAGCGGCCGCCATATGCGACCGCACCGCCCTATGAAGCAGCTGTCAGGCCACTCGGAGCGACCTCTGACCGAACCCACTCCAGATGCTGCAGTTCTTCCCTCGGGGCTTCTGTTCACCTGAATATGAACGGAATGTACTTGTTGGCTCTTTTGCTTTTCAGTCTCTTTTTCCGAAACCGCAGTTATACAGGGTGACACACGGGATACGGACGGTTGTCATGAAATAATACTCAGCCAACTTTAAAATTAATGCATGTTTATTTACACAAAATCAAAGCTCTTTATTTGCCATTTTAGTTAACAAAGTTATTTGTGAAAAATAATGTCGTCAAGGTGATGTCCCTCATTTCGAATGCAGGACTCAAGTCTCTTCTCAAAATCCTCGATCACACGGACTAAAATCTCTGCAGGGATGGCAGCAATTTCTGTAATGATTGCATTCTTCTACTCGTCCAAATGTCGTGGTTTGTGGTTATAGACACAGTTGTTAAGGTACCTCCACAGCAAAAAGTCACATACTGACAAGTCGGGAGACCTGGGAGGCCAAGGAACATTGCCAAAACGTGAGATAATCCGGCCAGGAAACATGCGTCTAAGAACTGTCATTGAAGTGTTTGCGGTGTGCGATGTTGCCCCATCCTGCTGGAACCAAACGCGTTTTAAAGGGATTCGTCGTCTTCTTAGTTCTGATTTCAAGAATGTTTCAAGCATGTAACGATCCGAATTAACAGTAACTGTGGCCCCTTTCTCTTCAAAAAAATAAGGTCCAATAATGCCAACAGAGCCAAGAGCACACCAGACTGTTACTTTTTCTGAGTGTAGAGGACTCTGGTGGACAAGGTGTGGATGCTCTGGAGCCCAGTAACGTAGGTTTTGCTTATTCACGGTGCCGTTTAAATACAAATGAGCTTGATCCCTCATCAATAAAATTCGCTTTTATTCGATCCCAAAATCACTTGCAACTGTAAGCGAAGTCTTCTCGTACAGCAAAATCAGTTTCCTTAAGTTGTTGGGCAATGGACATTTTGTAGGGATGGAATTTTAATTCTGTATTCAAAATTCGTCCAACCGATTCACGATTGATTCGTAACTCATTAGCATGATGTCTAGCTGACCGTCCTCGGCTTCTGACTGCCGCTTGCCTTACCCTTTCGACATTTTCTGGTGTCGTTACTCTGCGCCTTGGGCCAGGATGCTTCTTATCCGGTATGTTTCTAGTTGATCTGAAGTTTTCCACCCATCTGCGGATTTTGTTACAATTCGGAACAGCTCCATGTCGACCGACATTAAACCGCTCACGGAACAATCGCTGCGTAGCAATAACAGACTCACCACTTTTCACGAAACTGTCATAGACAAACACTCGACGTTGCAAGTCCCACTGCTCCATAGTGACTGATTAAATGAAATGGCATCTTGTGTGGTTCAGAACTATCCCCACCACGACCACCTCCCACCACCGCGCCCTCAGTACTAAGCGATTCAAAACCGTCCGTCTCCCGTGTGTCACTCTGTACAAGTTATAAAGGATAATGCTGTCTTTTTCAAATGTAATAGAAGCCTCATTTAGACCATATGCGTTATGCTTTGTTTTAAAGCATCTTCAGACGTCCCTGTAACGATACTGTTTTTGTTACAGTTCTGTTTGCAAGGAACATACATACTTCTCACGCTTTAACTATAAACGAAATTAAATTATCATTACTCACGGTTTCTTTGTTTCTTACTTCACTGTTAATGTGCTACTTTTTGCACAATACTTTCACTGAGAGGAATCATATTTAAGTTTGTATGTTGAGTAGTGGACCCACTGCCATTCCGTGCAATTTGTTCTGATATTGCGGCATGCGATCGTGTTTTGTTTCGTTTTGGTGCTAGTGACATCTGCTACTGCTGCGTGTGTGTCACAGTATCAAAACAAAGTATGAGAGATGACGAGATGGCAGTGGATAGTAATTTAGTGCTGTTTATAGTATTAACTTAATGCTGGAGAACTGTTCGCCTTCAGAATTGTAAGAAAAACCATATTCAGTGTAAAGTAAGCTTCAGATATGAAGCTTTTACTGCTCTGATTGCTTGTAGGTACACTACGGTAGTTCCCGACAGTACTAAGCTGCCATCTTCAGATCCACTGTGTACAGGTTATGAAATCATGCTGCGCTACAAGCCACACGTCTGTTTTCGTACCATCGAACACAATCATAATAAAAATAGGGTAGGACATTAAAAAATATAACTCTGTTCTTATGGTAAATGTAAATGTCATGTGACTAGGGCATCCCGTCGGGTAGACCGTTCGCGGGCTGCAAGTCTTTCGATTTGATGCCACTTCGACAACTTGCACGTCGATGGGCATGAAATGGAGATGGTTAGGACAACACAACACCCAGTCCCTGAGCGGAGAAAATCTCCAACCCAGCCGGGCATCGAACCCTGGCACTTAGGATGGGAATTCTGTGGCGCTGACCACTGAACTACCGGGGGCGGACTGTCCTTATGGTAAGACAGAGTCATAAAGGAGTTAGCTGACGCGAGGTCGCCCTTGTGTGTTGGAAGCGTGTCATACAGCTGAAGTCCGATGATGGTCTGGCTGATGTACTGATGCTAACGGTTTCAAGTTCCGTAACTGCACAATTGAGTCCTGCAGCTGGATACACAGTGGAAACGGTACGTGTGAGGTTATTGGTGAACTTTATTGCCGTTTATCGTACGCTGCCGGGCCTTGCTAGACGATCTGTATACTGTTCTAATCGTTGCACAGCCTCCGCACGTAATTTGCCGGCCTGCTATGTGTTCTCGCGCAGACATTTGGGTGTAGATAAGCTCACATCAAGCCTGTAGCATTATTTGTAGTGAAGCTGAGTGAGTTCACCTGATCTTTTACGGGTTCTTTTGTCAAACTGTTGTTACTGTGTTGCTAGTGGTTATCGAGAACTGTGCCTAGAAGGTGAAATCTTGCCCTGTCACTTCTTAGGGTTTTATTACTTGGTGAATGTTGTAACTGTCAGTATAGCTTAGGATTTAGATTATTGGTTAATTCATATGAGTGTCACTGTTAGAGGCTGTCCATACTTCCACAATTCCATACAACTCACTTGCCCTTCCGTTTCTTGACTTTTTCAGCATCTCTTCTACTGCTTCCTCTGGCATAGGTTCTGTTTCACCTCGTGTACAGCTTTTGTTGTAGACTTTTATCACGTGGTCTCTTCCTTTTTCTGTCAGAAGTAATTCAAAGCACTTTTTCCATAGTCCAGCAGCTATACGTTTTATTGTGTGTGCGGGGTTCCTAGTCATTTTCATCTTTCTTATCATCCTCCACGCATTTGTCGATCTCCTGTATCCAATCGAATGGCCTGTTTCCCCACATACTATTTCTCATTCCTCTTCCTTACGCTTTCTTGATGGTTTCTCAGCCATATCCTTATGTACTTTGCACCTAATTCAGTTATCTTCACTCCCAGAATTTAACCATATTTGATATACTTTCTTCTTTGCCTCAACCACCTCCAACAATTCCGTGGTCATCCATTCAGTTGTTACTCTTCTCTCCCTTTTCCTTCTTAAAGCTCCTTCTCTAGTGAGACTTAAATGTAAATTGTGCAATCAGATTGAGACGAGATAGCAAGAGAGTGGTGTCTATCATACATAGCTGCTATCTACACTACTGATCATTAAAATTGCTACACCACTGACGTGCTACAAACGCGAAATTTAACCGACAGGAAGAAGATGCTGTGATATGCAAATGATTAACTTTTCAGAGCATTCACACAAGGTTGGCGCCGATGGCGACACCTACAACGTGCTGACATGAGGAAAGTTTCCAACCGATTTCTCATACAAAAACTGCAGTTGACCGGCGTTGCCTGGTGAAACGTTGTTGTGATGCCTCGTGTAAGGAGGAGAAATGCGTACCATCACGTTTCCGACATTGATAAAGATCAGATTGTAGCCTATCGCGATTGAGGTTTATCGTATCGCGACATTGCTGCTCCCGTTGGTCGAGATCCAATGACTGTTAGCAGAATATCGAATCGGTGGGTTCAGGAGGATAATGCGGAACGCCGTGCTGGATCCCAACGGCCTCGTATCACTAGCAGTCGAGATGACAGGCATCTTATCCGCATGGCTGTAACGGATCGTGCAGCCACGTCTCGATCCCTGAGTCAACAGATGGGACGTTTGCAAGACAACAACCATCTGCATGAACAGTTCGACGACGTTTGCAGCAGCATGGACTATCAGCTCGGAAACCATGGCTGCGGTTACACTTGACGCTCCATCACAGACAGGAGGGCCTGCGATGGTGTACTCAGCGACGAACCTGGATGCACGAATGGCAAAACGTCATTTTTTCGGATGAATCCAGGTTCTGTTTACAGCATCATGATGGTCGCATCTGTGTTTGGCGACATCGCGGTGAACGCACATTGGTAGCGTGCATTCGTCATCGCCATACTAGCGTATCACCTGGCGTGATGGTATGGGGTGCCATTGGTTACACGTCTCGGTCACCTATTGTTCGCATTGACGGCACTTTGAACAGTGGACGTTACATTTCAGATGCCCCGTGGCTGTACCCTTCATTCGATCCCTGCGAAACCTTACATTTCACATTTCAGCAGGATAATGCACGACCGCATGTTGCAGGTCCTGTACGGGCCTTTCTGGATACAGAAAATGGTCCACTGCTGCCCTGGCCAGCACATTCTCCAGATCTCTCACCAATTGAAAACGTCTGGTCAATGGTGGCCGAGCAACTGGCTCGTCACAATACGCCAGTCACTACTCGTGATGAGCTGTGGTATCGTCTTGAAGGTGCATGGGCAGGTGTACCTGTACATGCCATCCAAGCTCTGTTTGACTCAATGCCCAGGCGTATCAAGGCCGTTATTACGGCCAGAGGTGGTTGTTCTGGGTACTGATTTCTCAGGGTCTATGCACCCAAATTGCGTGAAAATGTAATCACATGTCAGTTCTAGTATAATATATTTGTCCAATGAATACCCGTTTATCATCTGCATTTCTTGTTGGTGTAGCAGTTTTAATGGCCAGTAGTGTACCAAAAAGGAAATAAGAAACATGCGTTATGGCATTCGTCAGGAGACTTTTTAGCGCTATACTGAAAAAGAGGTTGCAGAATGAGGTTGAGGGAAAGATGTGAGAGGAACAAGCAGGTCTTACAAGTGGACGACCTTGTATGGAACATAATTTATCCTTACACAAATAAGCGAGAAGGCTTACTCTAAGGATCAGGAAGTACACATAATATTTGCGGATTAAGAAAAAAGGCGTCTGATTGTGTTCCTATCAGTGCGATATGGGAAGCAGTGGAGAATACAGATGCACAAGAAGTATTCCTATTCAGGGAAATTACCACAATGGTACACAGTAGTTGAAATTGGGAGAAAGTTGAGTGAGACATTCTAAACGTCAAAAGGAGCTAGACAAGCCTGCACTATGTCGCCGACCCTGTTTAAAACATACATGCAGTGTATTATTGGAACAGTAGAATCAGTCATGAGGAGCTATGGGAATTCCTTTCCAGTATGGTACTATCTACTCATTATTATTTGCCGATGATGAAGTACTGACAGCACAAAGTAGAGAGAATGTCAGATGTAATGAGGCGGGGTTACAGTAAGTAAGAGCAAATGTGAGAGGAACGTAGGGCTGTATTACTGCCGCAAGGAACTATTAAAGCTAGCAAGCAGTTTAAATACTTAGGACTGATTATCCATTTCTCGAGAAGCTGTGAAACTGATGTGGAAAAGCAGGATCCAGCGGGCAGGAGGAGCAATGAAAATGCTAAGTGGCGTTCTGTGGAGTCGAGCAGTATCAAAAGAAGCAGAGCAGAGGATTGTGCAAACAGTTGTGGAAATTATACTATCATACGATGTAGAAGTATGGGTTCTGGTGCAGCGGCAGAGAAGTAAAGTAGCAGAAATGAGGTGGAATAAAGAGGACAGCCAGAATATGCAGAAGAGAGCGGGGGAGAAATGAGGAAATTAGGGAGATAATGGATGTGAAACAACAGTCACGCAAAGAACTGAGAACAGAGCTCTTCATTGGTATGGAGCAAGAACGATGGCCAAAAGCAGTCCTGGAATAGTCGATGCCAAGAAGGACGAAGAGTAACATGGAGAACGGGAGAAATTGGATGGCGAGAAAGAGAGACCTGAAAGAAGCAGATTGCCACGATCGTGAAAGCTGGCGAACGGGAGTGCAGGGCAGCTGCTCAAGAGCGAAGAAGCCCTTAGAAGCAAGTAAGGTTAATTTATTGATATCTGACTTAGACAGCGGAATCCAGCTTTACATTCTTGTACACTAATTCTTAACTGGGCTGTATTTAATTTCATGGTCTTAAGGTAAGGGTGTTAAAGGGGAAAGGGAGTTGTAATTAAATGTTATTGTGGTCAGGTTTTAATATAGTTTCCTTTGCATATGAGCCTATTGTGATATCATTTGTATATCTTGTGTCGCCTAGTTCTGGCAGTGTCAGTGGACCATTTAATGTCGTGTGACTAGGGTCTCCCGTCGGGTAGACCGTTCGCCAGGTGCAAGTCCTTCGATTTGACGCCACTTCGGCGACTTGCGCGTCGATGGGGATGGAATGATGATGATTAGGACAACACAACACTCAGCCCCTGAGCGGAGAAAATCTCCGACCCAGCCGGGAATCGAACCCGGACCCTTAGGATTGACAGTCTGTCGCGCTGACCACTCAGCTACCGGGGGCGGACAGTGGACCATTACATTGCACACAATTAAGGCGTCCACTTGGGCTGATTGTATTGTGGCCGTGGTCCCAGCTGACGTGACAAGATTTTAAGATTAATTAAAGTTATGTATTGTGTACGTAAACATTTGATTTGTGCTTCAAAGGAATGCTGAAATTTTACTGTTTTGCTGAATTTTTATTTAAATGAAAGATCACTCTGTGCTAATAGGCCCAGTTTCCGTTCCACTCCTCTAGATGTACACCGTTTAGCGCACGTTGTTGAAAATGAAGCCTCGCAGCAGACGACATCTGTCTGCTTAAACTGTAGATTGCAGCGATCACTCGTGCTTTTTAAATTTTATTATTCGGCTAGAAGCTAGCCATTCTCAATGCATTATTATTTTCGCTCAGTGCATGTAATTCCCTGTTGGTCGGGCTTCATCCACAGTTCATTGAATACTAATCTATAACTTGCAAGTCAATATACTAGTCGCTGAGTGCAACAGCTTTCTGAATGGAGGGCAACCTCATCTGTCTGCGTGTTCACATGTTGACCATTACAGCATCGTCAGTTACGATTGCTTTGGGCACGAGAGCATCGAGACTGGATCATAGTTCGAGGAACGTGCAGCCTGGTCGAATGAATCACTTGGCTTGTAACAGCCGGTCGATGGTATTTTCCGGATAAGCTGTTGCCCAGGCGAACGGTCACTCGGAACTTGCAGCGCGCCACGGATGCATGTCCGTCGATGCAAAACTATGCTATGATTTTCAGAGTTTCCGAAGTATTATCCGGTTATCCTTCCGGCCCCGCTACAATAACGGCTGGTCGCCGCTGTATTGTGCTTCAGTGCTCAGGAGCCCCGACCGTCCGTCCTGGCTACTTCCTGTGTCAAGCACGACCAAACGCACCTGTGCGAGATTTTCCACACAGGGCCTGAGTTACGCCAGCCGTTTCATTTCCACTGCCGTCCCAACCTGTACTAGTATAGTGTAGTATAATCATTGACTGCGCCGTTTTGATAATAAAGACACTGCGTCACCTTTCACGCAATAAGCGTTACCAACTATTTACAAGATGTACGTGACAATGTCAGTCTTCTTTAAATATTCATATACATGATATACAGCCTGTAAATCACGGCGAAGTATGTAGATGAGTGCTTGTAGGGTGCGAAATTATACCCACCTTACATCGTATCTCCCATATCTCCATGTACTTCCTCTTCCGTTTCTGTAATATCGGCTCCACTTCCCTTGTTTAATCCTTATATGTATTTATTCCTCTTTTCGCCTTTGCCTTCTTTTCTTAGTACTGCTTTACCGTATGAGCGCCGCGCGGGGTAGCCGTGCGGTCTGGGGCGCCTTGCCACGGTTCGCGCGACTTCCCCGTCGGAGGTTCGAGTCCTCCGTCGGGCGCGCGCGCGCGCGTGTGTGTGTGTGTGTGTGTGTGTGTGTTTTGTACTTAGTGTAAGTTAGTTTAAGTTAGATTAAGTAGTGTGTAAGCCAAGGGACCGATGACCTCAGCAGTTTGGTCTCATAGTAACTTAACACAAATTCAAAAGAAAAAAAATTCTGAGCTCTCGCTTTTCACACAACTTCTACTCTTTTCTATAAAGGTCTAATTTTCTCATAGAGGGCAACAATATGTCCCTTAATTAAATACCCTTCTACAGCCATTTATTTCCTAGCTACTCCTGCTTAGCTGTTTTGCATTTTCTGTGAGTATAAGTTTTTGCTGCATTTTTCTATTTTTTCCTTTCAATTCAATATTTCCGTGGCATCCAGAGGCTTCTAAAGGCGTCGTCTTTATATTATTTTTATCCTCTGCTTCCTTCACTATTTAATCTCTCAAAGCTGCATATTCGACTTATGTTGCATTCTCTTTCACTGGTTTAATTTTCTATCTTTCTGCAATTGATTCAGGCTCAATCCGCGTTCGTAAGTAATAAATTATGGTCCGAGACCATATTTACCGCTGGAAACGTCTTAGAGTTTAAAATCTTGTATCGAAATGCCTCTCTTAACAACATACAATCATTCCGAAACCTCACAATATCTCCAGGCCAGGCAATAAATAATGTATGGTTATGCAAACAGCAGCATGACTTCACTACGTTTGGAGCGGAAGACAGTCTAGTAGTAAAATGACAAAGAGAGAGACAGAGTGACACCAGGGAAGACGGGTGACGGGGGAGGGGGGGGGGGGGGGGGAACCGAAGGCAAGCAACAATTAGCGTTCTCCATAACTTTCTACCTTAATCCAACAAGGTTTATACTATACAGAAGAGCTATTGTTTTGCTCTACAGCTCTTTGTTCCAGACTAAAGTTACACAACAAGATGAGGATGACACGCAGGCAACCTCTGCGTGTCCGTAACACCTTCCTAGCGGCAGGGAAAGCCGAATTCCTATTAGCATACAATGCTGCATCTGAGGATGAGTAACGCAGGTTTAAACGTTGTATGGACAAATTAGTACCCTTTGCTACATAAATAACGCTTAGGATGTCAGCGCAACGAGGATGAAATACAGTGGACCGTCAGGTTAACTTTGTTTACAAGCGACAACACATGCTAGACGAACAGCCTCTCAGACATCACACGAGCGGATCCTTTCATTCTCAAGTCAACAAGTGGACTCATAGTTCGGCATCATGTCTGTACAACTGATTGTGATTCGTTGATGTCTCTACCGGATAATGTTTTGTGGAATGAATTTTTTGCGAAGAGATAAAATGTAAATACATCAGTTATGAGCGCAAATCAATAAGTGAAACCATTTACATGCTGCTCAAAGTATTTATAACACTGTATCAACAATGATACGCCTTACCCCCACTGTCGTCCTTGTACGCCGACTGTGTTAGTTCAGTGAATTGATCTATTCTGTATTTCAGAACAATTTATGAAGAGCACCTTAATGTACGTACGCACCAACGAACAAATGACGGGTTTGATTCGTCTTTCGTACTGTGAGGGGACTAAATCCGCAAGGATTATTCGTAGAAAAGTGTGGATATCACTGCTTCAGTGAAATACAAATTTATGAATGTATACATCGGCTTAAAAGTGGAATTGTCTCTAGCTGTGACGCAGAGCATTCTGGTATCGCACGCACTTCGAAACGGACAGACACATTGAGACAGGTCAGCAAATAATTCGTCATGATTGTCATCCTAGAACTGATGATACTGCGCATGACTCGAACATTAGTTACGGATCAGCATCTGCAGTCGTGCAAGACTTCCGCAGGAAGTTGATGAGAGTACTCTGGGATATGAAATGTCCATTGCTGATTCATTACAGTACAAAAGATCAAATACTGAATAGTGACGGCTATTCTGAGCTAGTGCGTGATCTGAAACCCAAAATAAAAACGAAGGGTAGAGGTAGCTACAAAAAGTGTGGTTTCGCTTCATACAGGTGATAACATAACCCAGTGCATTCAGAATCATGATTCTCAGCTGTTGGAACACCCACGGCACAGTTCTGACATGGCTAGAAGTGATTTTCAGCTTTGCGATACGATTTATTGCAGTGTACTGTCGCGAAATATGGGAGAGAGTGTCACAGAAATGATACATGATTTGGGCTGGACATCATTAAAATAAAGGCGTTTTACGTTGCGACGGAATCTTCTCACGGAATTCATTTCACCAACTATCTCCCCCGAATGAGAAAATATTTTGTTGACACCGACCTACACAGGGAGGAACGTTCGAAACGATAAAATTAGGGAAATCAGAGCTCGTACGGAAAGATATAGGTGTTCATTCTTCCGCATGCTATACGAGATTGGAATGATAGAGAATTGTGAAGATGGTTCGATGAACCCTCTGCCAGGCACTTAAACGTGATTTGCAGAGTATCCATGTAGATGTAGTTGAGGAGAGTTATGTACAGAAATGATATTACATGCGATTTCGTTTTCCAAATGGAATGTGGAATGTTTACTTCTAAAAATTGCCTTTACCCTCTGTTTTCCCTCGTACATTTATAAGGGGTGTTGTGAGTGGCTGGGCGATCTTTTTCACCAATATGGACATCGTTAGTCTTCTGCCTCTTCAAGCTCAAGCTCTATCTTTTCCATATCGTAATTGAGGGTATGCCGACCGTGAAGGTAAATATTTTTAACGGTGTGTCGGAAGGAACATTGCATCGTAGTTCTTATCAACACAGACAATAATGAAATATCATATTTATCCGCTGATATCATGCAGCGACTTGTGCGGGAATTACGTAAGGTGTACGAGTGCAACTTTTGACGCATGAACGACGACATTTGAAAATCTTGTTCTCGCTATGGGTCGTGCACGGATGGCCAAAGCGGTTAGAACGACTGCTTGCATAGAGCGGGAAATGCGGGTTCGAGTTCCGGCCCGGCACAATTTTTCATTGTCGTCATTCCATTATAGAGCTTATGGTCGCCGGTATTCGTGAATGCGAATATATTCCATGTACGTTCTCAAAATGTCAACATCCATAAACATGGCACAGTGGAGATCGTATAGTATCAGCCAGATTAAGTAATTTGAGTTTACTGTGGTGGTTAAATGGTTTATTAATATACTGTTCTCTTACCTTAACACATGTTCTGTGAATGGCCCAGTGTAATGACTGTAATTTCAATTGAAAGAAAAACCGCCCTCGGTCACTATTTTTAACAAATTAACCTGGTTTCAACACTGCTAGGAGTGTCTTCCTCAGAATATTAAATCAAGAAAGGTCTATATTCTATAACATGGTCACAGAATTATGACTAAAAACGCATAATAGGGATAAGTTCGGAATCATCGTGAAAGGCTGGCAGTACCATTTATAAAATAATAAACATGCCAGAAGGGCATTAGTCACAAAGATATTTAAAAAAAAGAAAACTGTGATGGCGAGCCACTAAAGGCTGCTCGTTACTTGCCTGGTGCAGGTTGGCAAAAAAAAAAAAAATAAATAAATAAATAAATAAATAAAATTGCGACTGTAATTTCTTATTTGCAGTACTTACTTACAGTGAAAGTAAAAGAGCTATAATTACAAGGCTTATAGAAAATGTCATGCAGTATCGGCCATTCATTGCCTTCTCTTTGATAACATCAGTTGTTAGTTGTACACTGCGCTGATGCTTACTGAATAATAACAGAACACATAAACGTGGGAACTTGCTGTTAATATTTCAGCTCATTTAACCACTGTCTAGCTCACTTGGCACCTGGTCAAACCTATAGCCCTTTGGAGGCTTGTAGATTCTGGCTTTCTTAGATAGAGACAAGAATATCTCGACATGAAATGATAGTAAAATTGCTTTCCAGCAACCATATTCTGTTTGTTGAACTGGTGAGGCACCTTCGGATGTAAAAATACAAGTTGCAAGAATTCCTTTTATTGAGGGGCATGAACTTATTAACTAATTCTTGTTGCAAGAATTTCTTTTAGTTCAGGGTCATGTTTCCTAATTGTTCCATGCAATATACTAGTTGTTTTTTCATTCCTTCATCAAAAGTATTCTTACGTCTTCCATCTAAAGAGTTACTTTTACGGGGAATTATGTTGTTTAATTGAATACGTGCGCGGAAAAACGGGCTTAGAGATACGTTTAGTCATTTGTTGCTGGGTACGGGAAACATCAAAACTGGCATTTGTCTCACCCCTAAATATCCTAATGTGACAATTAGGGTTGAGATCAAAGTCAATTTTGATAGTTTCCGTACCCAGCAACAGATGGCAACACTTATCTCTAAGTTTTTACGTTTGAGGGTTAGCCCGTTTTTTCGCCCATTTCTTCAATTGCTCTTATCCTGTCTCCAAGTGTTTCGACGTACAGAAAACGCATCAGCAGCCTTCCTCGCAGTCATTTCGTTAGACGTAACCTACCTCACAGCCATTTTCATGTACACTCATTCCATTTTACTCTTATTTTTTTCTCATTTTCTGCCATGTCAATCTGAAAAGAAGTAAGTAGAAGAAATATTAATTAAAAATTGAAATTACATTTGGCAGATAACGAAATAAAATAGCCTGGCTGGTACTGCACGACTAACATGCCGTAGGATCTATTCACATTTTACTTTACTTTACAGAAATTATCGCGAAACCTTTGTTAGATGTTGTTCCCTACGTAACATAAGTAAGCGATTTATACAACAACGAAATTAGTCACTTACATTAAAAAGGAGCACAAAAAGCCTCAAATTATCTTCCAAGCGTTAACATCTACAGCAGCCACAATCAGGTACTGAGAACAGACAAATCACTGAAGAGAGGAAGAAGATATCCAACTCCAGTGCACATGGATGCACAAGCTTGCTACTGCTTCCGTACGTTTCCACCATCCGGCGGCGGAAAGGGAACTCTCCATATTGGCCGGTATTTTTAGCTGGCCGATACTGCACGAATCTCCCCTAATCAAATATGGCTTTTCATCTTTCGTGGACATTCTAACTAAACGATGGTTTTAAAACAAAGCCGTGATCGCGTTAAAATTGGTATTTTGCACAAATTTTAACGGCGTAAGGCCTCGGTTTTGTGACCATCAAAAATTATACTGGCCACGAACGATGAAGAGGTGTTTTTAACTATGTCATGTACGGATGTTGTCCCTTTAAGAAAGATTTTAAAAATGCGTAAATCCGAAATGGTACCAACACTGATCAAGAATGTTTTATGATCTGAAGATGGGTAGATTGTTAATCGAAACCAGTAATCCATCCAAATAAAGAAGATTTCATGTGCGATCGTAACTTCATTGGTTTTCAATCCCTTACATAAATAAAACAGATTTAATCGTTCCTATCTTGTCGCCTTTGGAGCTTCCATCGTGTCACGCGCAGTCTCATTCGCGGCTAACGTCCGCGGATCCGCAGAAAGTCTCCACACCGTTCCAAAATTGAAACCAGTATAAATAAGGGTCGCCAAAATCGTTTTGACCTGCGAAAGAGTTTGCAGCTTTCTTGGCCTATACGGAATATGACGGTTCAAATTGTGATATCACTTGGGATCAAATGACAACACCAGTTGCACTTTTATCTTTATTTTTTATTTTCAAGACCGACCACCAACGTCATTTGCCAGTGGTTACATTATGTCTGCCGTCGCAAGAGCCAGCGGGCAGAATCGATGGAAAATGCTGTCGTTTGACCTCATATCCTGGACTTATCACTGCTCTGAAACCAGTGATTCATGCCCTGTAACTGTCTAACTGCGCTCGGAAAGATTCCGAGATTCGCCTATTGGAGTGGAAAATGTACACAGCTTCCAGGTGGCTCCTAGCAAACTATGCCAGTAATGTCCACGAAGACAAGACAGGATAACAGTTCGAAGTCGGTGGGGTGACGCCACACTTCAAATTTCCAGGGATACAAATGTAATTTATGGACTTCAGGTAGACACACCAAGTCTGTCAGTTTCATTAAACATCACTACCAATTAGGCAATGACGCTACGCTCCGACATAATATCTTCTCCTACTCCTACTGCGTACTTATCAAAGTTGCAACACTCGCTTATAAAACTAGAAACTGATTAAGCAGAATTCCATGCTCATTAACGGGAACACGATTTCGATTTCTTATTGGTTGACGGTTGTTGTTGCTGTTGTTGTGGCCTTCAGTCGAGAGACTGGTTTGATGCAGCTCTCCATGCTACTCTATCCTGTGCAAGCTTCTTCATCTCCCAGTACCTACTGCAACCTACATCCTTCCGAATCTGTTTAGTGTATTCATCTCTTGGTCTCCCTCTACGATTTTTACCCTCAACGCTGCCCTCCAGTACTAAATTTGTGATCCCTTGATGCTTCAGAACAAGTACTACCAACCGATCCCTTCTTCTAGTCAAGTTGTGCCACAAATTTCTCTTCTACCCAATTCTATTCAATACTTCCTCATTAGTTATGTGATCTACCCATCTAATCTTCAACATTTTTCTGTAGCACCGCTTTTCGAAAGCTTCTATTCTGTTCTTGTCCAAACCATTTATCGTCCATGTTTCCCATGCACAGTCTAAATTTTATATCCTCTCTACTTCGAACGTCATCAGTTATTTTGCTCCCCAAATAGCAAAACTCCTTTACTACTTTAAGCGTCTTATTTCCTAATCTAATTCCCTCAGCATCACCCGACTTAATTCGACTACATTCCATTATCCTCGTTTTGGTTTTGTTGATGTTCATCTTATATCCTCCTTTTAAAACACTGTCCACTCCGTTCAACTGCTCTTCTGAGTTCTTTGCTGTCTCTCATGGTTGTCAGTATCGAAAAAAAATTTACTGAACATGAATAGTTACTAATTTGCCACTAGTGGGGTGGCAGACATTTTAAAATCAACGCCTCCTCTAAGGGAACACATTATCTGTCTTCTACGCCCATGAGAGCTCCAAGAAACTCCTCAAAATAGTGTCAACGTTCTTGCGTTTCCATCAGCCATTCTCAGGAGCAAAATTGAGATTTTATCGTCCATTTTCTGCTCCATTTCTAAAGCGCCGCTTTCAGCCCAGATATTTCAGAATCTAACGTCCAACATTTGGAAAACGCTCGTCAGTTCCTTGGATCACCGTTGTGGGTACCTTTTTAGATGACCGGTTTCGATCTTTTAAGAGATAACCATCAGATATACATTCCCTGTTGACAGCACACTTACTTGGTGCCGATATATCGATATTTTTCATTCAATTCATCGTCGATATCGAGAGTAAGTAGGGTGGTTTTTGAGTATGTCGAATATTGGCATTTATCTGTCGATCCCCCATCCCTAAGCTGCACTAGATGTAGAATATATATATATCTATGAATTGAGCATAGTCTAGTGCGCGTGTTCTCAAGACCAAACGTGGCTAGTCGCGTGATTTTGGGACGACGCTGCTTGTCTACAATTTTGCGGTAACAATGAAACTTGAATATTACAAATGTTTGCTTTATTTTATGTGCCTTTCTGCACGTTTGGGTTTTAGTAACAGCTATAGTGCAGTATTGTCGTTGCCAGGGATGTTAAGTATGTGAAAGGAGGAACAGTTACTTTTGATAGGTATGTACAACAAATATATAATTGTAAGTATCTTATTAACATGAGGCACTTTATATGTTGAAAAATATTGAGACACGGTATTGTAGATACAATTTCTGCGATTTTATGGCCATGTGTATACGAGACAAGTGCTAGATAAATTTGCAAGTGTGTGTGACTAAACTACCAGTCAGTGTATACATGCTGATGCTGTGTTCATATGTAGATAAAATTTATACATGAGTGATTAATTTCTTCCAGTTTATGCAGGTTCTCCAACCCTTGTGTGTGTCTAACGTCTAAAAGTTTCTGCATGAGACAGTTTCTTGTTCAGCGTCATTGCAATGTCATTAATTAGAACAGATTGGACAGTATGAATCAGTGGAGTAGAAAATCTAAAAAAAAGTATTGTTGGCTGTCACTTCTTTTATTTTCCAAAATTCGAGTAATGATCTTGTAATATTATTTTTTCTTGTGCTTATTGTGTAGTTTTACTTTTCCCATGAGCTGGCGGAAAAATGTTATGAATATTTCACCTATCTTTTAAAAGCAGCGGGGTGAGTAAAGAAAAATGGAATATAATAATGGACATGCATTTGGTGCAAATCGCTTGCCGTACTGACTGCAACAGTTTCGTAGTTCGAAATGCGTTACTTTCTCGTGACACTTCGGCGTCGTCTGCGGTCTCACTGTATCGTAATTAATTGCAACAGAGATTCGACAATATAAATAAGTACAACAGATAACATAAAAAATGTTGTTGACTGTCATTTCTTATTCCGTTACACCTGAGGCAACGTAAGTGACCTGTAATCCGAGAAATGACACTGTGGCAAAAGAGCACAATTCCATTTGCTCTTTACATCTGTAAGTCAACTTCAGTTCCTGGTATCAAATTGTTAATACGCCTGTAAAACGCATATACAAAATTTCACGCTACTTTTGAAGGTGATCTATCTGTAGCAGGAAAGTAATAACACTCAAAATACCCTAACCTCTACACGGGCTGCAATGGGCCGTCCCAAAATCAAGTGACTTGAGCTGCAGGAGATGTTGTGGACAGAATTCTCAAATGTGTGTGAAATCTTATGGGACTTATCTGCTAAGGTCATCAGTCCCTAAGCTTACACACTACTTAACCTAAATTATCCCAAGGACAAACACACACACCCATGCCCGAGGGAGGACTCGAACCTCCGCCGGTATCAGCCGCACAGTCCATGACTGCAGCGCCATAGACCGCTCGGCTAATCCCGCGCGGCGGCAGAATTCTCGTTCTGCGCATACGATGCTCATTGAATAGATATACAGGGGGAACCACCTAAAACTTGCACTGTAAATATTCCGGAACTGGAAGGTGCTATTCATGTGCGGTTTTGACAGAACCGACTCGGAGGCAGGGGCTCGGATTTTTAGCCAGAAAGTCCGCAGCTCGTGGTCGTGCGGTAGCGTTCTCGCTTCCCACGCCCGGGTTCCCGGGTTCGATTCCCGGCGGGGTCAGGGATTTTCTCTGCCTCGTGATGACTGGGTGTTGTGTGCTGTCCTTAGGTTAGTTAGGTTTAAGTAGTTCTAAGTTCTAGGGGACTGATGACCATAGATGTTAAGTCTCATAGTGCTTAGAGCCATTTAGCCAATAAACAAAAATAAATAACGCTTAGAAAGTGTACTTTTGTGGAAACATATACATTTCTAAAATGAGAGATGCCCATTCAGTTTAATAGTCTAAAAGTAGGCTAAATTAGAATGTCAATGGTGTTTGCTGCAGGATTGTAGTGCGAGTCGTTTACGAGATATCGTATTTTGAAGATTTTGCACACCGACACTTGCTTGTGCCATTCAACCCGTGTAATTGCTAGGTACGATGTTGTTATGCTAGCTTACAATGTGCTTATGTGTTTCTTGGGTGCATTGCCAGTTACCACTTAGTGTGTGACAGTCAAAGCAAAAAGCCGTGAGGGACAGTGGGATTTACCAGTGCAGGGACATGCTCATGGTGTATCGAGAGTGCAGGAAGACAGCAGTTCGTACACTGTATGTGACGAGATATCCCAACAGACGTTAACAATCTCGTCAGTTACTTATCAGTCTCTTCAACCAGTTACGTGAAAGTGGTAGTGTTAACACCTATCCAACGTAACAGAAATAAACGCGTTGCGACAGAAGAGGGGGAAGTTAACATTCTAGCTGCTGTTGCAGTTCATCCACATTTTAACTGCCGCACAATCGCATGAGGAAGTGCTATGAATCAGGCAGATGTCCTACTCATTCACCATCGGCGTTCCACGAGGAAGTGTTATAGGCCCTCTCTTGTTTCTGATCTATATTAACGACATAGGAGACAATCTGAGTAGCCGTCTTAGATTGTTTGCAGATGATGCTGTCATTTACCGTCTTGTAAAGTCATCAGATGATCAAAACGACTTGCAAAATGATTTAGATAAGATATCTGTATGGTGCGAAAGGTGGCAATTGACCTGAATAAAGAAAAGTGTGAACTTATTCACATGAGTACTAAAAGAAATCAGCTAAATTTCGATTACGCGGTAAGTCACAAAAATATGAGGGCTGTAAATTCAACTAAATACTTAGGGATTACAATTACAAATAACCTAAATTGGAACGATCACATAGATAATATTGTGGGTAGAGCAAACCAAAGACTGCGACTCATTGGCCGAACACTTAGAAGGTGCAACAGGCTACTAAAGAGACTGATTACACCACGCTTGTCTGCCCTATTCTGGAGTATTGCTGTGCGGTGTGGGATCCGCATCAGGTGGGCTTGACGGATGACATCGAAAAAGTACAAAGGAGGGCAGCTCATTTTGTATTATCACGAAATAGGGGAGATAGTGTCACAGACATGATACCTGAATTGGAGTGGCAATTATTAAAACAAAGGCGTTTTTTCGTCGCGATGGGATCTTCTCATGAAATTTCAATCACCAGTTTTCTCCTCTGATTGCGGAAACATTCTGTTGGCACCCACCTACATAGGGAGAAATGATCGTCAGGATAAAATAAGAGAAATCAGGGCTCGCACGGAAAAATTTAAGTGCTCGTTTTTCCCGCGTGCCGTTCGAGAGTGGAACGGTGGAGACACAGCATGAAGGTGGTTCATTGAACCCTCTGGCAGGCACTTTATTGTGAATAGCAGAGTTGAAACGGTCCTGTAGCCAGCTTTCATTAGTGCGGTAGCCCAATTTCATTAACATTTCTCTTTCTTTTTCTTGTTTCTCTTTCCTCATATCTCTCATAGTGGTGTGATTGAATGAATGTGGTTATGTGTCACGTTGCTAGACGGTGGCGTAGTCTGCTGCAGATAGTCTGCGATAGTCATACAGATTCAGCAGCAGTGGTACAGAATAGCCAACTCTCGTAGTGGTCAAGTCGGCAGAGAGGTTTTCGCTACTTGTGAGAAATCCACTTGCGTTAGTTTGGTGGCGGAAATGGCATCTTTGGGTTTTCCGGGCCACGTGGAGTGTGGAAGAGGCTGAAAAAGCGTGGCAGTCTGCTGCCGGTACGGGAAGCGTCCACAGCTGTGCTCCAGTCGAAGAAGGGTGAGTTAGACTGACCGCGTGGCGCGCTGTTACTTGGCGAGGGGAGAGCTGTTAGCTTTTGGTCTCGCTTTTCAAATCTGGAAGATTGCTTTGCCTTGTCGCAGCAAGGAATGCAAACCTTTGGCAGATTTTTCTTTTAGCAAATTTCTGTAGCAGACTTGGATCCGCCGGAAGAGCGCCACACAAAGGTGTCGATAAGAAGTGAGCACTCGCTTCTGTATGAATGTCTGTTTGCCTTCAGCTGTGCCTGCAAAAGCTTTCACCTTTCTAAATATTTAGAGCTTTGCCTTCTCGTAAATTTTGAAAGTTGGCTACACTGAGCCATTGCGCCAAAGAGTATTATTAAGTCGCCTACACAGTGCTTGTCGAGAGCTCGTAGTAGTCAGTGCCTGTCGAGGACTCGGGGTAGTCTGTGCTGAGATGTTGTAGCAGAGAGTGTTTGTTGAGATGTGCTAGTAGGCTGTGCTTGCTGAGATGTGATACTGAAGAGTCTTGTTGAGATGTGGTAGTAGAGAGGCGGTATGGAGATATATTGTAAGGATTAGAGTGATTTTCATCAATATAAATGAGGTAACAAACTCCGTTTCTTTTTATTTCAGTGTCCTAAATAATGCATCATTACAGGTTCAGTCAACAAAGCATCTGGCGTGTGTTCTTGTATTAGAGTGTAATTCTGCTTTCCTTACGCAATTGTAGTATTTCTATTTTTTAGTTACTTCAGTATAAATGGTATTTAAAATTTCTTGTCTTGTTGAAGAAGAACCGTGCCAGATGTGTACGATGAGTCACACTACCACACATAGAACAACTACACTTGTGCTTTGGTTTAGTAGGTTTTATAGTTGCTGGGGACTTAATTAATTAATTGTGTTAACGAAAATTTTCATTTCATTCTTTATTGTTGTTCTTTGCAGTCAGATAGCGTAATAATACTAGTCAGGGCCAACCGTTTACGAAACAGCGTAATCGGACTTACAGCTAACTAAAAATATTTGCATTTTGGATAATTAAGCCCCCATGCACGTGGCGACCGCTGCTTCGGATCGTCCCTTGGAATTCTTCTGATTGTAAAAATAGTAGACAGTAGTATTGTTGTAGTAATTTGTAGTTTAGTAATTGTAGTCTATATTGCATGTGTAGATTTGGTAATTGGCATTCTTCTAATGGTATTTTTCAAATTTATTTTTTTTGTTGTCTACGGGTTTGATATTTCGTGTGAATGGTATTGTTGAAGATAAGGAGTCATTGTGCATAATTTTTGTACAGGCAAAAATGATGGGTAGTGAGAATGACGAAATTGTTATCATGGCGAACTCGCCAACAGAGGAAATCAGTATCATGAATAATGAAGTGGAAAACAATGTAATAAGTCGTGAAAATAGTCCGGAACCATTTCAAAATTTTTCTCAATCACAAAATTCACAGAATACGAGATTAACGATAGAAGATTCTGAAATAGTATCGAACACAGATAGCTTCACAGCTATGACGAACGAAGCTGGTTTTGCGGGAAATGTTAGGGGCGAAAAGAATTTTGAAACAGTTAACATGGAGCAGTTGATGAGTGCAATATTAAATTTGGGATCACAAATGGGAACAATTAAAACAGAGATAGGAACAATTAAAACAGAGATGGGAACTTTACGATCTGAATTAAAAACTGATATGGGAACAATGGAAACACAGTTTAGATCTGAATTAAAAACGCAGATGGGGACAATGGAAACACGGTTAGATTCACGAATAGGGACGTGTTTCAAAAATATGAAAGATGAATTAAAGAAAGAAATCAGAGAAGAAGTACAACCGATTTTGAATGCTGACAATAATAGATTAATTGCAGTAGAAATTAGACAAAGGGAACAGGATAGAGAACAGGAGGAAAGAGATCGCGTGATAGTACAGAAATTTTCAGAGTTAAATTTACAACGTGCACACGATAAGAAAGAAATATTTGAGAGAATCGAGGAATCCGTACCAAATGACAGAATAAATAATCTAACACAGCAATATGAACAGTTAACTACCAAATGTGTCAATACTGAAACCCGAGTCGCGACACTTACGGAAGACGTAAATAAACAGAAAGAAAAGATAGGTGACTTATCGGAAAGAGTTGAGGAGATTTCAGATAAACTGACAAGTCTTAGTTTAAGTGGGGACAGAGATTCAGATGATACAGCACCATTGCCATTTGCAGAAACTGAAGAGTATCAGAACATAAATAAGCATGTTGAAAATCAGGGAAAATTTAATGAACGCGTAAAAAGGGAATTTGAGGCATTACGAAAGCAAGTCAAACAAATTGAAGGCGAAATAGTAGGAAAAGACAGTAGAAGAAACTTAGAATCACAGATAGCAGAGGGGTATGAAGAAAATAATTTGTTTCATTTACGGGATGCGACAAGAGAGCGCCAGGCGCGCGAACTTGACAATAATCGTCATTGGGACTGGGACAGACGCGGTAGGTCTTTGTCGCCACGAGGCGAAAGTTTTGACTATAAACACTTTTTGACTGTTCGGAAATTTAAGATCTTCCGCAACTCTAAGAATGACATACATCCATGTGCATGGTTAGATCAATTTATGTACGCACTTCCACCAAATTGGCCACTAAGTCACAAACTGGAAATTATGTGCGGCTATTAACGTCCTCAGGGGATTCAGTACTCTAAGTGAATATGTGCCGTAGCGAGCATAGAGCCCCGAGCTGTAGTGGTGCTATTTCCCTTTTAGTTTTCTGTACCGCTGCCTACTCTTTTACTATTCTTTGCATCTGTCAAAACAACTCTTCTACTATCAATCTATCTAGAGACTAAGTAAACAATAACCGGATATGACTATTTTATCTAAATGTGATTTCGTAAATTACCGTTTGGACTTTCCTTCAGCAGCATTCATTCGTAGTTTAAAATAAATTTTACCTGTTTATCTTCATAACAATATTACTTCATATGTTGCCGATATTCTTACTGCTAAACGTTCTTGGAGTGAACACAACAAAATTTTGGATTCATTATTACGTATCTTTGCAAGAGTTGGCATTACAGTGAACTTAGAAAAATATGAATTTGGTCGTTCTCAGGTGAAATTTCTCGGTCACATTATTTCTACAGAAGGTATTCTTCCCGATCCAGAAAAATTAGACGCTGTTCGTAATTATGCTGTTCCTACCACAAAACGTGATGTTCGTAGTTTCCTTGGTGTCTGTAATTTTCTTAGACGCTTTGTTAGATTGGACGATTTGGCCACACCTCGTTTATGTGAACTATCCGGAAAGAATTCTAATTGGTGTTGGGATGAGGAAGCTCAGTCAGAATTTGAACAACTTCGTGATGCTTTAGTTGCTGCTCCGCTTCTTTCACATCCGGATCTATCTAAAGATTTTTGTTTGGCGACGGACTCATCATACAAAGGCCTAGGGGCACACTTATTTCAAGAGATAGAAGAAAACAGCGTTGTAGTACAAAAGACTGTTGCATTTGGAAGTCGTGTTCTTTCAAAATCAGAAAAGAATTATTCGATTACGGAACTTGAAGCTTTGGCTGTTGTTTGGGCTTTCACAAAATTTCGCACATTTTTGTTTGGCAGACATACTAAGGTTTATACCGATCATCGAGCTCTGGAATTTCTTATGTCAACAAAATTAACTCATGGCAGATTGTCACGATGGGCGTTGTACCTACAGGAGTTTGATTTTAGTATTGTTTACATACAGGGTTCTTCAAATATTGTTGCTGATGCTTTATCACGTGCACCTATGGGTTTGAAACAAAGTGCTGAAGAGGACTGCATAGAAAACAATTATTGTTTGATGTATATTCAAGGTGTTGCGTTTGAGAACTTTATTTCGTCTTCGTTCCAGGACATCGCTAAGGAGCAAAATAAGGATCCAATCTGGAAGGACATTAAGGAGAAGTGGAGGAGAAAGGAAAGCGTAGCGATTAGACAGCGTTATTTAGTCCGCAATGACATTCTTTTTAAACGAAAATCGGTCGACAACTCTGTTTGGTTAGTTTGTATTCCTGATGAGTGGGTCAATAAATTGATTTGGTATACGCATTTCAGTTATGCACACTTTGGTCCCAGAAAATGCTTTCATAAATTACGAGAAAATTGCTACTTCAGTAATATGGAAAAACGTACTCGATCTGTTCTGGCCAAATGCAAATTGTGTCAAAAGGCTAAGCCGCCAACAGTGTCTCACAGAGCACCGTTGTTTCCTATCATTCCAGCGAAATTAAAGGAGATGGCTGTAGTCGATTTGTCGGTCCAGTGGTTCGTTCTACTAATGGTTTTGCGTACATTTTCGTAGCAGTGGAGTTGACGTCAAAATATGTGTGTTTTACACCGTTACGCAAAGCAACAGCTCGTTCAGTATCGAATGCTTTCATCAAACATTTTCTTAAAGAAGTTGGTCATGTTGATAAGGTTATATCAGATAATGGATCACAGTTTCGTTCTAAAATTTGGCTTCGTACTCTACAGCGTCGTAAAATTAAACCAATCTTCATTTCACTTTTTCACCCTCAATCTAACGCTTCAGAGAGATGGATGAAGGAAATCAATAAATTGTGTCGTCTTTATTGTCATCAGAATCACAGAACTTGGGATCAGTATCTTCATATTTTTCAAAACATTCTGAATGAACTTCCTAATGACTCAACTTCTTTACCGCCTGTATTGATATTAAAAAACAAAGCACCGACAAATCGCATTTCTGAAATCGTTCCTTTTCCGCCTTCACGGAAACTGCGACATTCTGAAGTTGTCAACCTGGCTCTACAAAATATTGCATCTGTGGCTGCTAGAAGAGAGAAATCATCTAAACATCCTGGTCGTTCAAAAATCTTGTCAGTTGGTCAAAAGGTATTAATTAAGTCTCATCGTTTGTCTCACAAAGGAAAGGGCTTGTGTCGCAAATTTTTTCTGCTTTATAACGGTCCATATAGAATTCGCAAAATTATACATGATAACACTGTTGAAGTAGAAACTCTTAAATCACGACGCTCTAAGGGAATACATCACATATCAAACGTCAAAATTTTTGTGGAATGACATACTTTTGAGAAACTAACAGCTACATGTAAACATGCAGAGAATACAAGGATACCGCGCTGTGTTTTGGCGGCGGCACATACTCAAAGCAACAGTCAAGTCTGCGCGCCGCACAAGGCAGTCGTTGACCGCAAACAATCGCTTCCTACGTCACGCGCCTACAGCTGATCGAGCGCTCAGTGCGAATGCATTGACAGCCGTAAACAAATACACAGTTTAATTTCTCTGATTCAATTCAGTATAAAGCTATAGTGACTTGATAAATTATGTTATTAACATTCAGTATTTTTCAGGATACGGTTCTGTAAAATATTTAAGAACTTCAGGTAAATTCTGTGTGTCTCCGACGTTAAGAGGTCTTGCTATCGAGAGAATTTCAGAAAGAATGTAATTTCCAAGAAGAAACTAATAAACTAAAAAAGGTAACTATTAATTGAGTTCATTTTTCAGGTAACATATTTCCACTTAGGTACGTACTTTTGACGTAATTTGCTGCTCGCGATTACGTGATTCATACTTTGTGCTAATTTCATGTTCTATGAAATTACTTGTGAAGCGACGTGCTTGCGTACGTTAACTGATTTTGACAATGATTATTAATGAACTGGGTTGTAACTTGTGTATATTATGCATCGCTTGGCTGCACTGCTTTTTCACTGATGTCATATTTTTCTATTATTTGCCTGCTGTGCTTATTTATTTAAATTATAATTGTAACCTGATTAATTGTGCTGACTGTTATTATGTATGTAAGTTATACTTTGTGATTTATCTGCTTGCGCCTTCATGTTTACTTATTAAGATGACATATTAACATTTATTTGCTTATGCTGATATGATGCTAATGACCTGTTTATTATGTTAGATAACATATGTTTGCTGCTATGCGTATGGATTGCATATTTATACATATTTGTTGTTGTCATAACTACTCTTTAATTTGGTATATAGCAATGCTGATGTACAGTGTACGAACATAGAGTTTAGGTTACACTATGGTATTAGTTACAGATTGTTCGCTTGGCAGAGCCGCGTTGTAGGGATTGTGCTGCATCCACTTGTTGACATTCTGTTCTCTACTGGTATATTTACTCGCTATTGCTTGTTTTGCTTACGCTCAGTGCCTTATATTTTTAAGATAGGAAAATGAACTGGTATAATTCGACATAAACGACATTAGTACAAGAAACTTCATAGAAGTCACATGAGCTGAGGTTTTATGGAAGCTGTATAAATTTATGCTAATAGGAAGGAAGCTAACGACATGACATACCATTACTAGGTTTAGACCATTAACAATTATTACACTGCATTCTTCGTGAGCAATTGAAATAAGAAGTGACACTTGACACAAGAAATACTCCACATGTTTGCTTCTGTTTGTCATAATTCTTGAAGTGGTGTACACACTGTGAAATATCATGATCATTCACACTACGTAATCGTACTTAATTACTGAGAGTTATTCGAACTAAGTCTGTTAGAGGTCAGGTATGCATTTCTTTTGTTTATAATTCATAATGAGTAGAAGACTTGGGTCAGATGGATTACACAGAGGTTGTGTGTTGACAGTGTGTCTTCGGATTGTATGGGATGATGAGGTTTGCATTAGGATTTTATCTGTACTTGTTCGAGGAGACTGACTAGAGGAAAGAGTTGTTATGGAAGTGAAATGATATTGGTAATAAGGTTTATATGTATCGACGTATTGAAGAGGTATTATTGAGGTATTATTGAGATTATATGAAGTTGATGATTATTGGAGTTTTTGTGGACAAGAGGTAAGGTAAATGATATTGATGATAAGATTTATATGTATCGACGTAAGACGTATTATTGAAGTATTGAGATTATGTGATGCTAATGATTATTGAAGTTTTGGTGTATAAGAGGTAAAGTAAGTGAGAAGCATATTTTTTTTGTTGGTCTATATGGAATAAGGAGGATGAAGATAGCAGACTAGAACACTAAAGTAGAAGTAAGATTGTCTACACACCCTTGTTAAATCACTAAGCAGTATATACTTTTTTTGGAGAGAGGAAGTATTTGCATATCTTGGCACACTGACAGTTATTCAGCAACAGTACATTTTGATCTGGCTTGGCAAACATTGGTCTTGACATGATGACTATGACGTTGACTAACTATTATTGACTGTATACATTGCTGCCACTACTACTTGATACACAAGATGAACATCAAATTTTGACAGAATTGCATTTACACAGTTAACACTATTCAATTACACAGTAGTACTTAATGTGGATGAAAGATGAGTGAGTGTGTTTTGTGTGTTTTCCTTTCCTAATCCTACCCACCTATCTCCTAAATATTATTTTATTTGTTTGTAGTGGCTTGCACTGACACCCATAAATATTATAGGTTTACTGGTATTTGTGTATTTGTAATAGTTAATATGACAATTATCTGATATCATTTTTGTGTTTATTAGAATTTATATGTTTAGTGTGTAAAAGCATTTGTATGTGTATTCAAACTATTATTCATGCCTGAACTGTCTGATTAGCGATGGTGAATATTATGGACTGTTACCTGCACTTTTCAACATGCTGTGTGACACTTAGAAATGTTTAATTGCTGCTGATGAACTGTGTGATCAGTGATAGTAAATATTATGGACTGTTACTTGTACTTTTTCTACATGATTGGTGCCACTAGGACATGTTTAATTTCTGCTGATGAACAGTGTGATTAGTGATAGTGAATATTATAGACTGCTCTCTGTACCTGCTCATGATTGCTAGGTGCCACTAATGGACTGATTCTACTGAAATGATGTCACTTGTTGGTGTCTGCACCTATTCAACATTGCTGGGTGCCACTAATGGAACTGCTTCTGCTGAGAAATATGACTTGTTGCTGTGTGTACCTGCTCAACACTACTAGGTGCAACAGATGGAACTGTTTCTACTGAGATAATGTCACTTGTTGGTGTCTGCACCTGCTCAACATTGCTGGGTGCCACTGATGGACTGCTTCTACTGAAATGATGTCACTTGTTGGTGTCTGCACCTCCTCAACATTGCTGGGTGCCACTAATGGAACTGCTTCTGCTGAGAAATGTGACTTGTTGCTGTGTGTACCTGCTCAACTTTGCTGGGTGCCACTGACGAACTGCTTCTACTGAAGTAATGTCACTTGTTGCTGTGTGTACCTGCTCAACTTTACTGGGTGCCACTGATGAAACTGCTTTTACTAAAATGATGTCACTTGTTGGTGTTTGCACCTGTTGACCATCGCTGGGTGCTACTACTGGAACTAATCATTGAAAGCATTTTATGTGAACATTTGTATAAACTGATTTTTTTTTTGTATTGTGTAAACTATTATGTAAAGTCACATGTATGAATTTGTATTGCCTACTGTATTTTATATATTAGGTGATTGAAAGGTCAGTGCAAAGCCAAAATTTTAACTAATTATGTGATATTTAGGTATTAATATTATCTTTTATTTTTGTCTGTGTTTTTGTGGACGAATTTGGTGGTATTTTCACCACCAATGCTGGCAAAAATACCATCAAATTCTGGCCTGTGGAGGAGGGGCATATGAAAGGTGGCTACACTGAGCCATTGCGCCAAAGAGTATTATTAAGCCGCCTACACAGTGCTTGTCAAGAGCTCGTAGTAGTCAGTGCCTGTCGAGGACTCGGGGTAGTCTGTGCTGAGATGTTGTAGCAGAGAGTGTTTGTTGAGATGTGCTAGTAGGCTGTGCTTGCTGAGATGTGATACTGAAGAGTCTTGTTGAGATGTGGTAGTAGAGAGGCGGTGTGGAGATATATTGTAAGGATTAGAGTGATTTTCATCAATATAAATGAGGTAACAAACTCCGTTTCTTTTTATTTCAGTGTCCTAAATAATGCATCATTACAGGTTCAGTCAACAAAGCATCTGGCGTGTGTTCTTGTATTAGAGTGTAATTCTGCTTTCCTTGAGCAATTATAGTATTTCTAATTTTCTTTTATCACGTCAGTATAATTAGTATTTAAAAATTCTTCTCTTGTTGAAGAAGAACCGTGCCAGATGTGCGTTGAGCCATACTTCCACACACGGAACAATTACACTTGTGCTTTGGTTTAGTAGGTTTTATAGTTGCTGGGGACTTAATTAATTAACTGTGTTAACGAAGATTTTCATTTCATTCTTTGTTGTTGTTCTATGCAGTCAGATTGCGGACAAAAACTAGTCAGGGCCCACCGTTTACGAGATTGCGTAATCGGACAGACAGCTACTATAAATATTTTCAATCATATTTAATTAAGCCCCCATGCAATTTTCCTTGCTTCATGTATCTTTCGTCCGTTGGAAGCCAACCACGTGGTAGAACATGATAGTTGTTGGGCTACCGGCATCACTAACTGTCGATCGCATGTTTGTTTTAGATAATGTTAACATGATTGTATGATGTGATATTGTTGGAATTTGGCACTATATCTAGAAATTGGGTCTCAACAAACCACGTGTTATCAGGAATCGTGTACAGGCCTCACATCCTTATCTTAGGAATAAATGATTTTATCCACAATTTTCTCTTTTATTCCGATGTTACGTTTTTGCACCTAAGCCACTCACCTCGTAGCTTTCCTGTTAGCACATCCAACGCGTTTCCTTATGCACAGGTCCAGTGATTAGTCTCCCCTTGTATTTTATAACAAATGCTTTAGATTAAGTCTTATTTTCAGGTGTGTTGCTGGGAGCTTACCTTCTGCACAGTGTTCTTGCATGTGCTATTTTATTTTAAATGTTTGATTGTCGTGAACAGTGCACGGGGAACACTATTAATTATATAGTATCCCCTATGAGCGACATCACAACGTATGCATTTTTGTGAGTTTTTGGTCTGTGATCAAATTAATTTATTTTCCGACTCGACCAAATCTTTGATTAGTTGTATGGTTAGAGTCGGTGGCGACCCTATTCTTCTCACGTTAATTTCATAAGCAATAAGTATTTCCATTCCCAATAATAAGGAATAACCCGAAGTAACAGGTTAGTTACAGAGTAATCACGTAGATGTAGATGCAGACATAGGTTCCATACCTATCACATCTCTCTCCACGAAGAACTTCATGGAAACAATTATGAGATTTCTGTTAACTTCTGCATATGGGCTTTACGACGTGATACTGCAGATGTAAAATGTACCTTGTTTAATGATGAAGCCACATTTACCAATCACGGCCAGGTAAACTGCCGAAACATGCACTATTGATCTGTTGACAATCCCCATAGGCTTTATTACGTGGAACGAAAGCGTCATAAAAGAATGTTCAAATGTGTGTGAAATCTTATGGGACTTAACTGCGAAGGTCATTAGTTCCTAAGCTTACACACTACTTAACCTAAACTATCCTAAGGACAAATACACACACCCATCCCCGAGAGAGGACTCGAACCTCCGCCGGGACCAGCCGCACAGTCCATGACAGCAGCGCCATAGACCGATCGGCTAATCCCGCGTGGCGAACGTAAGCGTCCATGGAAACGTGTGGTATGGGATCAGTGCCTAATGGATGTACAATCAGAATTTGAGATGTTTGCTTTGATTAGCTATTTAGGTAATTGCGGCCCAAGGTGAAAAATGTATAAAAATCGGTTTTTGCGGTTTTCTGCATACGTATGGTAACTTTGAGCCTACGGATCATGTCTACAAGGACACACCAACTGCACCCGATGATATGCAACGACGTATTACGACAGCCTGCTCGGACGTCTCCTTTGAAAAGCTAGCACACGTGCAGCAGTCGTCTCGTACCAGACTGCAAACGTGTATTGCCGCTGCCAGTGGTCAAATGCCTCAAATGGCTCTGAGCACTATGGGACTTAACATCTGAGGTCATCACTCCCCTAGACTTAGAACTACTTAAACCTAACTAACCTAAGGACATCACACACATCCATGCCCGAGACAGGATTCGAACCTGGAACCGTAGCAGTCACGTGGTTCCAGACTGAAGCGCCTACAACCGCTTGGCCACACCGGCTGGCGCCAGTGGTCACTTTGAACACAACCTGTGACGCCCAGTTGTCTCGTTACTGGTCAGAATCCACATAACTAGTGTATGCACTTGAATTTTTCTTTAGTGTGTGCCACCACAAGCATTGTGTAAGTGTCAGTGTGGTAACTTTTCGAAATACGTTATCTCGTAAACAACTCGCACCAGACCCCGTAACAAACACCACTGACATTCTAACTTACCCTGTTTTTAGTCTGTTCGTATCAACTGGCGTTGTTACACTTAAAAAAAATTATGTATCCACAATGTACATGTTCTGAGTGTTATTATAATCTGTTTACTGGCTGACCAAGCCCGCTGGGATGGCCGAGCGGTTCTAGGCGCTTCAGTCTGGAACCGCGTGACCGTTACGGTCGCAGGTTCGAATCCTGCCTCGGGCATGGATGTCTGTGATGTCCTTAGGTTAGTTAGGTTTAATTAGTTCTAAGTTCTAGGGGACTGATGACCACAGATGTTAAGTCCCATAGCGCTCAGAGCCAAGCCTGGCTGACCATACCAGCACCTGACTACCAAACTATTCTGTGAAAACACATAAATACACAACAGGCCATTAAAATTGCTACACAAAGAAGAAATGCAGATGATAAACGGGTATTCATTGGACAAATATATTATACTAGAACTGACATGTGATTACATTTTCACGCAATTTGGGTGCATAGACCCTGAGAAATCAGTACCCGGAAGAACCACCACTGGCCGTAATAAAGGCCTTGATACGCCTGGGTATTGAGTCAAACGGAGCTTGGATGGCGTGTACAGGTACAGCTGCCCATGCAGCTTCAACACGATACCACAGTTCATTAAGAGTAGTGACTGGCGAATTGTGACGAGCCAGTTGCTCGGCCACCATTGACCAGACGTTTCCAATTGGTCAGAGATCTGGAGAATGTGCTGGTCAGGGCAGCAGTTGAACATTTTCTGTGTCCAGAAAGGCCCGTACAGGACCTGCAATATGCGGTCGCACATTATCCTGTTGAAGTGTAGGGTTTCGCAGGGATCGAATGAAGGGTAGAGCCACGGGTTGTAACACATCTGAAATGTAACGTCCACTGTTCAAAGTGCCGTCAATGCGAACAATAGGTGACCGAGACGTGTAACCAATGGCACCCCATAGCATCACGCCGGGTGATACCCGAGTATGGCGATGAGGAATACACGATTCCAATGTGCGTTTACCGCGATGTCGCCAAACACGGATGCGACCATCAGGATGTTGCAAAGAGAACCTGGTCTCATCCAAAAAAATGACGTTTTGCCATTCGTGTACCCACGTTCGTCGTTGAGTACACCATCGCAGGCGCTCCTGTCTGTGATGCAGCGTCAAGGGTAACCGCAGCCACGGTCTCCGTGCTGCTGGAAACGTCGTCGAACTGTTCGTGACGATGGTTGTTTTCTTGCAAACGTCCCCATCTGTTAACTCAGGGATCGAGACGTGGCCATGTGTATAAGATGCCTGTCATCTCGACTGCTAGTGATGCGAGGCCGTTGGGATCCAGCACGGCGTTCCGTATTACACTTCTGAACCCACCGATTCCATATTCTGCTAACAGTCATTGGATCTCGACAAACGCGAGTAGCAATGTCGCGATGCGATAAACCGCAATCGCGATAGGCTACAATCCGACCTTTATCAAAGTCGGAAACGTGATGGTACGCATTTCTCCTCCTTACACGAGGCATCACATCAACGTTTCACCACGCAACGCCGGTCAACTGCAGTTTGTGTATGAGTAACCGGTTGGAAATTCTTCATGTCGGCACGTTGTAGGTGTCGCCAACCGGTGCCAACCTTGTGTGAATGCTCTGAAAAGCTAATCGTTTGCATATCACAGCATCTTCTTCCTGTCGGTTAAATTTCGCGTCTGTAGCACGTCATCTTCGTGGTGTAGCAGTTTTAATGGCCAGTAGTGTAGCTCTATCCATTTCCGCAACATTTTCGGTGCAAGTGTGACGTGATTCACATATTGTGTACTCCACGGCACTTTTTTGGATGGAGGCATCGAGGGCCCCCAGCGACGCTGGCTGCGTGCGTGTGCACTCAGCGCACGGTGGCCATGTGGCGGCGGTACGCGCAGTGCATGCGCCGTGGGCGCCTGTGACCTTGCCCTGGGCGGGCGCGCGGCGCGTGGCGCATTGTCTGCCGCCGCTGCCGGCTGCGTGTGTCGCAACGCCGGCCGGCTCCAGCGGGGCAGACGCCAGCCATTCATCCAGACGCGGCGCGCAGCCTTCGCCGCCAGACTTTTCCGGCTGCGGCTGTCCGCCGGCTTTCGCAACGGCGCGGGCAGCGACAGCCGTCTCCGATAACTCGCGCCGACGGCCGGAGATGACGCCGCTCCGAAAGCGAGGCGCTCCACTGTGCGTGGGCGGTGCGGTCGCTGTCCACCGGCTGCGGAGGAGGCTTCCTGGCGTTGACAGCTCCCGGCAGCTGCACACCGCACGTGTCTACGAAATAGTCACTGGGTCTAGGCGCAGCAGCTACAGCAGTAGCTATTGAGACGTCCAAGTCACCGACTGAGGTTTTCACTCTGCAGCGGAGTGTGCGCTGATATGAAACTCCCCGGCAGATTAAAACCGTGTGTCGAAATCGGGACCTTTGCCTTTCGCGGGCAAGTGCTCTACCAAGGCAAAGGTCCCGAGTTCGAGTCTCGGTCCGGCACACAGTTTCAATCTGCCAAGAAGTTTCATATCAGCGCACACTCCGCTGCAGAGTGAAAATCTCATTCTGGAAACATCCCCCAGGCTGTGGCGAAGCCATGTCTCCGCAATATCCTTTTTTTCAGGAGTGCTAGTTCTACAACGTTCGCAGGAGAGCTTCTGTAAAGTTTGGAAGGTAGGAGACGAGATAGTGGCAGAAGTGAAGCTGTGAGGACGGGGCGTGAGTCGTGCTTGTGTAGCTCAGTTGGTAGAGCACTTGCCCGCGAAAGGCAAAGGTCCCGAGTTCGAGTCTCGGTCCGGCACACAGTTTTAATCTGCCAGGAAGTTTCAAGTCACCGACTGTAAATAAGCCCCGTTTACACGATCGACTTTGTTATCGGGACTGACAACTCGAGACAAGTGCGTCTACTGCAGCGCCTCTAGTGTTTGACCCCCGTACTGGTCCTCTTCTGTTTTGAGTGTCATTTTCGTTTGCATATTAGCATCAAAACTGCCGTTGTTGTGAGAGGTGTCGGCTGTACAATTTGGATCTGAACGGCGAAAGTGAGGTTATCACGGATTATTCTTTTTACGGAAAAATTGAAATATAGTAACAAATTATAAAGAACAAGCATGATAATAGAGTTTATTAACCACCACAGCAGAATTCATTGTGGAATTCTTGCTAAATTCGCGTGATAAACTGTTCAGACTCCTGAGAACTGAAAGAATAGGAAAAGTGTCATCCAGGCATTTCAGATGATATGCATTTATTTGCTAGAGAAAAGATATACTTGCAAACACAACAGACAATAGCCGGCCGCGGTGGCCGAGCGGTTCTAGGCGCTACAGTTTGGAATCGCGCTGCTGCTACGGTCGCAGATTCGAATCCTGCCTCGGGCATGGATGTGTGTAATGTCCTTAGGTTAGTTAGGTTTAAGTAGTTCTAGGGGACTTATGACCTCAGATATTAAGTCCCATAGTGCTCAGAGCCTTTTGAACCATCAGACAATATGCAGAACTTAGTAAACAGCGATTTTCTGCTTTATCCTTCGTATCTTGTTTTTTGCTAAGTGCCAAATAACAAAGTAAATTATTTTTCTCCTCCAGTTATTTTGACTTTTTCACTGTTGAAATAATTTTCTTTAAATACTTTTAGCTACTTATGTTCTTATTTATGGGCAGTGTAAGTTTCCTCTCTGTATAACGTAAATACTTTTGCCTTTCAGATATTTCCTCTCTCGTGTAGACTTCAGAAACACTAGTATGAAAAAAAAAATACCAAGACTGTGTGCAACTTTTCAGTGTGCCTCGAAAACACAGCAAACAAAACAATAAAGATTAAGGAGACAAGAAAGAACAAATTCCATTTCTGTAAAGGGAGCGACTGGACCAAAATAGGTTATAACTTCCGATGTTAGCAGACGCCGCCATAGTCCCCCGTCTCTGCGCATGTGCAGCGCGCAGCGTACTCTGAAATTTAGAACTCCACACTCGGCACAGTCTATAGCTCATTGACACCATAGGCATAGTAGCCACGTGGTTGGCTGCAGATTTACAAGCAGGCACCAAACATGCACGAACTTCGAGTTGTCGATTTTGACCAGAAAGTAGCTCATGTAAAGCGGGCTTAAGTCCTTGTATACTTAACACAAGCACATAAGTGTTGCCAAATGACAGTGACTGGTGCCAAGCTACACACACCAAAAACAGTTTTGCATCACCTCGAGTCCGAGAGTTTTGGAACCCGTACAGAAGACTGGTATAGAGATCAACATAAACATCATTTCTGCCCTTTTATTACTCGCGAAAACCGCACACTGCGTGTTGTACCGCCATACAGCGAGACCTTCAGAGGTAGTGGTCCAGGTTGCTGTACACGCTGGTACATCTAATACCCAGAGCACGTCCTCTGGCGTTGGTGCATGCCTGTATTCGTCGTGGCATACTATCCACAAGTTCATCAAGGCACTATTGGTCCAGATTTTCCCACTCCTCAAGGGCGATTCGGCGTAGATCCCTCAGAGTGGTTGGTGGATCACTTCGTCCATAAACAGCCCTTTTCAGTCTATCCCAGGCATGTTCGATAGGGTTATGTCTGGAAAACAATGTGGCCACTCTAGTCGAGCGATGTCGTTATCCTGAAGGAAATCCTTCACAAGATGTGCATGATGGGGGCGCTAATTTTCGTCCATGAAGAAGAATGCGTCGTCAATATGCTGCCAATATGGTTGCACTATCGGTCGGAGGATGGAATTCACGTATCGTACAGCCGTTACGGCGCCTTCCATGACCAGCAACGGCCTACGTCGGCCCCACATAATGCCACCCCAAAACAGCAGGAAACCTCCACCTTGCTGCACAGTGTGTCTAAGGCGTTGAACCTGACCGGATTGCCTCGAAACATGTCTCCGACGATTGTCTAGTTGAAGGTAAACGCGACGCTCATCGGTGAAGAGAACGTGATGCCAATCCTGAGCGGTCCATTCGCCATGTTGTTGATCCACGCTGCACGGTGTCGTGGTTGCAAAGATGGACCTCGCCATGGACGTCGGGAGTGAAGTTGCGCATCCTGCAGCCTATTGCGCATAGTTTGAGTCGTAACACGACGTTCTGTGGGTGCACGAAAACCATTCTTCAACATGGTGGCGTTGCTGTCGAGGTTCCTCCGAGCCATAATCCGTAGGTAGCGGTCATCCAGTGCAGTAGTAGCCCTTGGGCGGCCTGAGCGAGGCATGTCATCGACAGTTCCTGTCTCTCTGTATCTCCTCCATGTCCGAACAACATCGCTTTGGTTCACTCCGAGACACCTGGACACTTCCATTGTTGTGAGCCCTTCCTGGCACAAAGTAACGATGCGGACACGATTGAACCGCGGTATTGACCGTCAAGGCATGGTTGAACTACAGACAACACGAGCCGTGTACCTTCTTCCTGGTGGAATGACTGGAACTGATCGGCTGTCGGACCACCTCCGTCCAATAGGCGCTGCTCATGCATGGTTGTTTACACCTTTGGGTGGGTTTAGTGACATCTCTGAACAGTCAAAGGGACAATGCCTGTGATACAATATCCACGGTCAACGTCTATTTTCAGGAGATCTGCGAACCAGAGAATTTTATGTTTGTACAGCATATGTGCTCACAAACGTTATCTTGGATAAGCTATGAGAGGACTGTGCAAAGTGGGCGGTATGGAAACGTACTGACTGTGCGCAGTGACACTCAGATGTTTCAGAGTACGAGCTATCTACGTCAGTTACCTTTACTTAAATTGACCTTCCCGGTCCTTAATCACACAGCGGTTTTTACTGTCCGCCTATCGTTTATTCACTCTTCATGCTCCATCTGTACAAGTCCCATACGCATTTCTGTATTCTGCTTGTACAGACGTAGCACACAGACGCACTGAGTTTAAAGTATTACAAATTTTCGAGTAGGGACTCGAGCCTCGACTTGCATTTTAAGAGACAGCACCTTCTCCATCAGTCACTGAGGGTAATGTCTGCTGCGGAAAGGAAACCGGAGTAAGGAACTCATGTCGCGTCCCAGACGTGAGTGTTGTTGGGGACTGAGCAATGGGGCTCGCTAGGTGTGCATTAGCTGTTTGGCCTACATGAGAGAGAGTCTTGACAAAGCTATTCTTACTTGCAAAATACGACAAGGACTGGAAGGTACTTTCAAATGATAACAATGAGTGCGTTAAAATTTCTAGTTTATTTCCAGAAATGGCTTTTCTTCTGCCACTCTTACTGGTTGAGCTTCGTACCCCAAAGATGCCAAGACTTTACACAGAGACAGTGACTGGACGGCACCATTCCATCTGTACTGAATCTCACTGTTAACTGATACTGTACCCAATCTACGGAAAAAAGAGTTCTTTAATACTATTCCCCTTCAGAGTTCGGATTCTGTGACCATAATTATTTCTTTTAGACTCTCTCGAGCAGCACTGTGCTCCTTAGTTTTGTGCCGCCTTTCCTCTTCATACCCATCTGTCTGTGACATGGCGTGATGGTGAAGGAGTGGTGCCTTTTCATTGGCTGTAATCTGCGCTGAGAGACTTTCCATAGGCCGTGTAGAGAGGGAGAGAAGTTGGTCCAAATACTGCGTCTCTAGCCTGTTGTTGACTTTACATAATGTATAGATTCCCTTTCCAGAGCATTTCTCTCTGTCCTCTTTTAGGGCTGTGCTTGGGGTTACTTCAGAAACCTTTCCCTTCCCTTACTGTGATGTAGATGAGTTCTGAGTACCCTTGGCAAGGATACAAACTAATGTTGTTGTGTTCACATCCTATCTGGTGGTCACCGCCTTCCAGGAGCCGGCTGCTTACTCGCCGTCGGGTGACACCTGGCACCGTGCCGATTCCTGCTACTGCATCGAATCTGACTTAACTTCTCCTTTCCAAGACTTGGCTCTTTATTCTTACTTTTTCTTTCCAAGACTTGGCCCTTTTTTTCTCTGGGTACGACAGTCAGGTGTATGCCATATCACCAAAATCAGAAGTTCAGTGATCTGTCTCAAATTGCAGTTGACATCGTTGTTACACATTAAAGTAGGTATCACATTTCACAAGACCAAACTCGGGCTAGTATGCCCAGTGGTACAATGGTGGGGGAGGGTCCCTTAAATTGGTTGTTGTTTCGACCGTGCGCCGTATCCCACACCACATACCTGATAATCCCGCGGCGGTCGTACTGTTCTGCTCCACACTGCTGCTGGCTTGCCTGAGATTATCTATCTAAATATGCAAGCGGGTTGAGGGGAGCCACTCAGCGTCAAGCACAACACTGTGAAACGCCCCCTTAGAAAAATTATTGAATTACTGTGCTGATAAATCTCTTACATTATTTGATTTTCAAAAAACTCAGCAAAACTGAACGTACTCAGACATTTCGCTCTTTACCTATTCTGATCAACACTAAACTGACACACGAGAATGGCCCTGACTAACATTAACCTATGCCTTTCACAAATCACTTACCTCACAAAAACCTTCGTTACTCGAATTACTGCAATACAGAGAGCGCCAGCTAAATAAAAGTTTCAAACTACTGAAAGCACTAACTACTGATAGGCATAGTTAGCAAATGAAAGATTTTGGTAGGGAACAAACAATGTATTTACCTTAATAGTGTACAAAAGTCATAATATATATAGCAGTTCATGACATCCATTCTTACAAATGTACTGTTTCTGATGGACACAAGTCCAGATCATCCGCTCTCAAAAATCCACCATCTCTCTCCCCACATCCACCACTGCTGGCGGCTCACCTCCAACTGCGCAACGCTACGCGCTGTTAACAGCCAACAGCACAACACTACAATAGCGAATGTTACAACAATGCTACCCAGCCACAGACTGCACACAGCACAGCCAGTGATTTTCATACAGAGCGCTACGTGGCGTTACCAACATAAAAAACTAAACAGCCTACTTACAACTGTCCTACGCCTGGTATGAACATTTGTTTTCTGAGACGATAAGAAATTACATGTTGCACTGCTTACATTCTAAGACGTAAGTTTTGATGCCAACTTCTAAGTGATTGTCTGTCCAGCAAATCACTTGGACGAGCGCACGCGTAACCGAACACGGTGCGGATGATTGTTGAGAATACGAAAGCCGAATAATCGAACGAAAATTCTTACGCTCGCCACGCATACACAGATTTCTTTTGGTACCAGTCCTCCTTGACATTAGTAATGATATAAAACTGTTCGTAAAGTTAATTTTTCAGTTCTCAGTTCTCACTTGTACGAGCGTGCGCGCAACCGTCGCGGCGCGGCTGATTGTTGATAATGCGGAAACGCGATGGTCGAACGCACGTCCTCATGCTCGCTACAAGATACTGGCACTTGACTGCACTCTTTTATGGTAACTAATTTTTGCTCCTTCACATTAGTTCGTTCTGCGAGACCGAACACGGCGCGGATGATTGATACTGTACGGTACGACACGCAGCGAGAGGATACACAAATACGTTATCAGTGGTACTGCTCATTTGCATATTTTATCACTTTACTGTAATAGCACTTGTAGCAACACTTCAACTCCCATACTAACAATGTCTCTCACATGCAGAACTACCCACAACACGACGTAACAGTTCCGTGTCCCGCGCTCGACTCGACAGACGCGGCTGCCTGCAAAGATGCTCCACAACAAATCCAGCGATATGACAGTACGCTTATATGGTGACTGAAAGAACAGCTCTTGACTTTAATTTTTTTTAAAATCTTATGGTACTTAACTGCTAAGGTCATCAGTCCCTAAGCTTACACACTACTTGATCTAAATTATCCTAAGGGCACACACACACACCCATGCCCGAGGGAGGACTCGAACCTCAGCCGGTATCAGCCACACAGTCAATGACTGCATGCTATGGCTTTCAAACCAAGTTGGTGAGGAGAGGATCAAAGAGCAAATTTGCCGGCCAGAGTGGCCGTGCGGTTGTAGGCGCTAAGGTCTGGAGCCGAGCGACCGCTACTGTCGCAGGTTCGAATCCTGCCTCGGGAATGGTTGTGTGTGATGTCCTTAGGTTAGTTAGGTTTAATTAGTTCTAAGTTCTAGGCGACTGATGACCTCAGAAGTTAAGTCGCATAAGAAAAAGAGCAAATTCAAAAATTGGGATCAAAGAGTAAATCAAAGAGTGAAAGCAACTATTTTAAAAAAGTAAACTTGTTACCGCGTAAACAACAGTGAAAATAACATAATTTCTCCTCCGTCCGAACAGGCCATGAAGGCCCAACGGTACCGCCTTGTCATCCTCAGCCCACGGGCGTCACAGGATGCGGAGATGGAGGGGCACGTGGTCAGCGCATTGCTCTCCCGGCCGTATGTCAGTTTCCGAGACCAGAGCCGCTACTTCTCAATCAAGTAGCTCCTCAGTTTGCCTAACAAGGGCTGAGTGCACCCAGCTTGCCAACAGCGCTCAGCGGACCGGATGGTCACCCATCCAAGTGCTAGCCCAGCTCGACATCTTCGGTGATCTGAAGGGAACCGGTGTTGATATTGCGGCAAGGCCGTTGACAAATAACATAATTTCATCAACTAAATTCCCCAGTCTCCGTACACTTGCTCCATCTCTTGTCAAGTTTCCTGATTCTATCCTGGAAGAAACTTTGCAGCAACGTGCACATACACTCTTACATAACTTCGCCATCCAACCACAACATAAATTTAGATAAGTTCTTCTTCATCGAGCCAAAGTGGTGAAAATCATTTTTAGCTAGTTCAGGATTGTACAGTGAGTGTCCTAGCACTCCCAAACCAAAACTTTTCGTGCAGTGGTGTGGTTTCTCAGCTGTATGAGTGCGGACATGACCCTAAACCAAAATAATACCTTTAGAAAGCTTACCTCTCTATTTCGTTTTGGTACTGGGTTTCACACCTCGTAGTAGCTCGTAGCAACTGTCGCTATTTGCTGTTTGACGTTATATAATGTAATGTATAACCAGTAAACCTCTCTTATTGCAAGACACCCTCACTATCAACTTTGTTGTGTTTTGACGTATTTTTCTGTAGACAAAGACGGATGTTTCCCCATCATGCTCTGACGTTGACTCTGTGGTTTGTAGGGATTTATCCGCGTAACATTAGCGATTACTGTCAAAGTTTTCTTCCTCTTCAAAACGCCGTAAATGTCATTTCGACATTTCCAAACGTTTCTCTTTGTGTTCATCTGTCAGTTGATGTGGTATCCAATCATCACAAACTTTAGAATGATTCAGAAATTCATGTTCAACTTACACGAAGTATCTTCAGTTCTAATATAACGATCATGACGTAATGAACGCTCAGAACTAGATTTTTCTGTCTGTTTTCGAAACACTCTTCGTCACAGACAAATACATATCCACTTTTAAAGCAATTTTTTCAGTTGTACCTTTCACGTTCAATAAAAAAGCTATCATACTGTATCTGTATTCTACGAATGACCTCTGCCTGCTTCAGCTCTTTAGTGGGCAGAAGACGAATTCCTTCATTTCTCCCATGGTGCATGTGGCAAACGGGTCTCTAACAATAAAATGCCCAGAAACTACTATGAACCGAGCTTTCCCTGAAACAACGCAGATAATTCATGAGAACAATAGTGAAATTAACATGTCATTATTGACTCAGTTTTGTCAACTTATTGAGCAGGATAAACTACCTACCTTTACTCATTGACTTTTTCTCGTGGTAATGGTACAGGATACCAGAAGATTGACTGTCCCTGACAATCGGTTTTAGGCAAGTCGCTAACCGAAATTTCCTGTTGTATCTAAATTATGTATCTCAAATTCGTATTCTTGCTTTTTACTAGTTAAGCTGCCTGACCACACCTCATGACCAAAGCCGTGACTTTAACTACCAATACCCTCTCCTACCCTACAGACTTTGCTGCCTGGGTATTGCTAGACTACAGCTTCGAGTCAGGTTGTGAAGTGTGCCCTGACACTCTGTTGGTGTCAGTACTGACCAAGAATCGTCATGATCCTATTCATTAGATAATTTTTATCTGTCTTATTCAGTACTGTGCAACCTCTGTTACAGAATTAAGTACCCTTGTGGATATGTTTCTTCATCTGTGACACTGCTACGTTTCTGTGTTGTACACTAAGAGTTCAGTCCACAAGCAGTACAATATAGGTCAGAAATAATAACTTCATTCTAAAGACCGATAGATTTCTACATTACTCATGAAATACTCACAAGTTGCATTTTCATTTTCTAACTTTTTAACACAACTTTGCATGTGTGGCGGCTGTATGTACATCAGTAGCATAGCAATACCAGATCTAGATACAAGTGACCTTGAGAGATAGATAAGAACTTCACGTGTCGGGTTAAACTTGACCTTGAGAGGAAGGTATCCTGTTACACCTGAGGCTATTGGGGAAGTTATATTCAAGGTCACTCACCAACCTGTGGGGCCTGCCCATGCGTTTTTATGTGGTACATACAAGATCACTCCACCTCACCTCTCCCCATCCCCCCCTCCCCTCTCCAGGCCTCCCATACACCAGAGACACTGCTGATTCTAGATACAAATGACCTTCAGTATCAAGTTACACATATTTCACATGCCTCTCTTCCCCTTCCCTCCCTCCTGGACCAACAAGATTAAAACTCCCACTCCTTATCCTTTATAACTGGAGCAACTGTGTGGGTTTCCTCATTCAAGATCTGTGCACTGTAGTGAGAGGATCAAGCTTGTTTGAAATAAGGCCATAGGTTTTTGAAATAAATAATAATAATAATAATAACAAGCTTTTGCGAAAATTTCGGCCTCGTAATTATGTCAACACAATTCAAAAAACCCAACAAGAAACTGTATACTTGGAAGTCGCCCAACACAATGTTGGGTGAATTCCAGATAGACCATGTGGCCATCTCCAAGAGTAACACAGCAGAAATTCTGAATGTGAAAACGAGAAGAGGAATTTTTGACTCAGACCACCATCTTCTACAGATAAAGACCAGATTACGACCCAATGGAAAAAAGCCAAAACTAAACAAAGTGCTGAGACCAGACCCCGAATACATAAAACTCAACAAGGAAAACATCTTACAGGAAATTAGTCAGACAAACACCACAAACTGGACAGAGCTTGTGGACGTCCTCAAATCCACGATGAAATTGGGCCAACCCCTGAGAAGGAGAAAACACAGGTGGTGGAATATAATATGTGACCAAGCAATAGAAGAGAGGACCAATGCCTGGAAAAACTTCAATAGTCACAAAACATCAGAAAAATGGCAACAATTTCTAGTAATCCGAAAACAAACATCGAAAACTATTCGGAGGGAAGAAAGAAATTATGACAAACGGCGACTAGATGAGATAGAACAAGACTTTAAGAATAACAACACCAGGAATTTTTATAAGACGTCTAAAGAACATATTGCAGGATACCAGCCACCCAATCTTTGTTTCAAGAAACCGGATAGTTCACTAGAAACTAACACGAAGAATAACTGCCAAATCCTCGCAGACTATTTCAACAAACTTCTCAACTGCGAAAGACCTACAGAGGATATTCGCTACGACACGTCTACACCAAATCCTGACGCTAAACCGCCAACCATCAACGAATTGGTAGAAATTATCAAGACACTGAAAAACAATAGAGCCCCAGGAGAAGATGGAATTATTGCAGAACTATGGAAACTAAATGATGAAAGATTAACAGGAGAAATTCACAAAATCATATTAAACATTTGGGAAACAGAACAGATCCCTTCTGAAGGGAAATGCGCACTCATCCATCCACTCCACAAAAAAGGGGACAAAACTGAATCAAATAATTACAGGGGTATCTCACTCGTACCGGTCACATATAAAATCCTATCAAAAGCTGTCATGAATAGATCAGAAGAACAAGCTGACCCACAAATAGGAGAATACCAGGCTGGTTTTCGCAAGGGACGATCATGCATAGAGCAGGTCTGGAATCTGAAAATGATTCTCCAGATGAGAAACACCTGAAACACAGTGATCACTTTTGTAGATTTTAAAAAGGCCTACGACTCAATAGACAGAGTAGCGCTCTGCAAGACGCTGGAAGAATTCAGCATTGACAGAAAGACAAGAGCAATCATTCGGGAAACATTAACTGACACAGTCTCCAAGGTTAAATTTATGGGGGATATCTCGGAACCATTTGAAATCCAAACTGGATTGCGACAGGGTGACGGACTTTCACCATTACTCTTTAATATCATTCTTGAAAAAATTATCAGGACATGGGAAAAAGAAGTCAAAGGAATCCAAATTGGCATTAGAAAAGATAATAGATTCAATGTGAAGTGTTTAGCTTTTGCGGATGACCTTGCAATCCTCACAAATAATAGAAAAGAAGCCTCTAACGCCATAGAGAAGTTACACGAAATTGCACAAAGAACTGGCCTGCAAATCTCATATGAGAAAACCCAGTACATAGAAAGAGTGCCACAAGACAAATTGCCTATTGTGACAACCCATGGGAAAATCGTACAAGTACCACATTTTAAGTACCTGGGAGAAATCATCCAGTCATCAGGGATCAACCTAAAGGCCAATGAGGAAACAATAAAAAAAACTACAGAAAGCATATAAACTCACGTGGAACTATTATAACAAAAAGTCCATATCCATTAACGCAAAATTGAGGCACTACAACACTGTCGTACTACCGGAGGCACTGTATGCATCTGAAACAACACAAATAGGTGGGCAAACTAAAATCAAAGAAATAGAGAAACAAGAAAGCAAAATTCTCAGGAAAATTTTTGGCCCAATGCAAGAGCAAGGAATCTGGAAGAAGAGACCAACATCAGAATTACAGTATATAAATACACAGACAAGATTACGGATACAATAAGGAAAAGAAGAATGCAGTTCTACGGACATATCCACAGGATGAATGAAAACAGAATTTCAAAGCGAATTCTTAAGTCATCAACTCAGGCAGGGGAAAAACAAAATGGATAAAAGAAGTTGAAGAGGACCTCAGACAAGCACACGTAACAGTAAACGATGCAGAAAATAGAACTGAATTCAGGAACGTCATCAAAAAACATAAATTTGACACCACAACACAGAAGAGACCAGGATGCAAATGGACAGCGGAGCGAAAGAAGCAACACAGTGAACACATGAAGAAAATTTGGGCTCAGAAAAAACATAAACAATCATCATAAAGGAATTCAAGTTCAAACGCTCTCTTAAATGGGAATAATCGAAAATAATAATAATAATAATAATAATAACAAATTAATTTTATTATTATTCAAGTTACATGAGTTTTGTCCCACTGCTACCAGTGTCACTTCCGTGTTGTGTCGCAGCAATGTTGTTGCATCATGTCACTGAGGTGTCACATCACTGCCACATTGTGTTGACATCATGATGTTCTCAGCCAGTCGCTGTGCAGGTGGCCCCGCAGCTTTCAAACAGGACCCAATTACAACGAAGCCTGAGTTCAAAATTATCTGAACTGAGTTATTTAGTCATCATGCATTGTTGTTCTCCATTTGAAGTATGTGCTCAGTAGTGCGAGGATCAGAGTGCGGCTGTTTGTTATAACTAACAAATTCGTTTCAATATTGTTTGACTTATGCGAGTTATATCATTTGAGGTCTATGCACCACAGTGAGATTTTCATCAGCCATATCAGAGTAATCCTACTTAAAAAATGGTGGTATATATTATGAGGTAAGATAATTGACATTGCAGTTTGTCTATTAATTAAAGATACAATGGTCATGTTTCCAGTGTCAGAAACAGTTTCTTTCTTGTGACGATCATCTCCGGTCCCTATCGGCTTCAATATTTTTATGTCAACTGTTCTTACGCCATGTTACGTAGCTTCGAGTGGTACACCATTCCATGTTGATAGTCCGCGTTGATAAATCAACAAATAGTGCAAATCGCATATATACTATAAATGCAAAAGTATGTATGTTTGTGAGACGGCTGGACGGAAATGGAAGAAATTTTGAATTAACTCATAGGCTACTTATAAATACAGGGCTATTACAAATGATTGAAGCGATTTCATAAATTCACTGTAGCTCCATTCATTGACACATGGTCACGACACACTACAGATACGTAGAAAAACTCATAAAGTTTTGTTCGGCTGAAGCCGCACTTCAGCTTTCTGCCGCCAGAGCGCTCGAGAGCGCAGTGAGACAAAACGGCGACAGGAGCCGAGAAAGCTTATGTCGTGCTTGAAATGCACTCACATCAGTCAGTCATAACAGTGCAACGACACTTCAGGACGAAGTTCAACAAAGATCTACCAACTGCTAACTCCATTCAGCGATGGTATGCGCAGTTTAAAGCTTCTGGATGCCTCTGTAAGGGGAAATCAACGGGTCGGCCTGCAGTGAGCGAAGAAACGGTTGAACGCGTGCGGGCAAGTTTCACACGTAGCCCGCGGAAGTCGACGAATAAAGCAAGCAGGGAGCTAAACGTACCACAGCCGACGGTTTGGAAAATCTTACGGAAAAGGCTAAAGCAGAAGCCTTACCGTTTACAATTGCTACAAGCCCTGACACCTGATGACAAAGTCAAACGCTTTGAATTTTCGGCGCGGCTGCAGCAGCTCATGGAAGAGGATGCGTTCAGTGCGAAACTTGTTTTCAGTGATGAAGCAACATTTTTTCTTAATGGTGAAGTGAACAGACATAATGTGCGGATCTGGGCGGTAGAGAATCCTCACGCATTCGTGCAGCAAATTCGCAATTCACCAAAAGTTAACGTGTTTTGTGCAATCTCACGGTTTAAAGTTTACAGCCCCTTTTTCTTCGCGAAAGAAAACATTACAGGACACGTGTATCTGCACATGCTGGAAAATTGGCTCATGCCACAACTGGAGACCGACAGCGCCGACTTCATCTTTCAACAGGATGATGCTCCACCACACTTCCATTATGATGTTCGGCATTTCTTAAACAGGAGATTGGAAAAACGATGGATCGGTCGTGGTGGAGATTATGATCAGCAATTCATGTCATGGCCTCCACGCTCTCCCAACTTAACCTCATGCGATTTCTTTCTGTGGGGTTATGTGAAAGATTCAGTGTTTAAACCTCCTCTACCAAGAAACGTGCCAGAACTGCGAGCTCGCATCAACGATGCTTTCGAACTCATTGATGGGGACATGCTGCGCCGAGTGTGGGAGAAACTTGATTATCGGCTTGATGTCTGCCGAATCACTAAAGGGGCACATATCGAACATTTGTGAATGCCTAAAAAAACTTTTTGAGTTATTGTATGTGTGTGCATAGCATTGTGAAAATATCTCAAATAATAAAGTTATTGTAGAGCTGTGAAACCGCTTCAATCATTTGTAATAACCCTGTATGTATATTACAAGATATTTATTGTCTTGAAGAATATAACGCGAAATATGAAACAATAATTACCGGTTGGAAAAAAACTATTTAGTGTTTGACTATGGAACTGTATTGTATTTGTGCAAATACTTTTTTCGTTTATTATGTCCTACATGGCAGGATTCAATGTAATGAGTACAATGCTTATACAATCCCCAGAGTGTTTAACAGAATACAAGCCCGTTGTATTTTAGCCTCTGAGCGGTCAGGCATCTTATAGCTTCTGAGACGCTAAAGACACTCAACAACGGTGTCATTTAAATGCCGTGAGACAGACAGATGTCGTGCCTTTAATGTAGAAAGGGGTAGGCTTTTAGTGAGGCTGGATTTAACTATGATATGTGAGGGTATTGATGGTAACAGGCACGCACATGAGGGTAAATGACGTTGTTGCACATACAAATATTATAAAATTTGCGCTGCACTGAACTATAAATTGCTTATTTTCTTTCTTCGTCGAGTTAGTTTGTTGGTTACTCCTTCAGGATGAAGCAGGTGGAAGGATCTGGACAAACTCTGGAGGGGTGATAGCCTATATCCTTAATTAACACACAGGTTACTTTTACTTCGAGAAACGAGGATTGGTTATGTGAAAGATCAATATTGGCACCGAGAATGAATCGGTAGGAAACAATTAATTAAAAAATTATTGATCAAGTACCTGGTGAGGTGACCACCTACACTTTAATCCATACAGTGATGAAAAAAGACGACGGTACTACATATCGTGTAGAGTTTCTAAACCCATTAGGGGTGTCGGTCGTACCGTCCTACAAGTTGGAGCTCAAAGTGGCTGTCATACACATGCGTAACCTAGATGCACCAAGATTGTGCAGTGACACCAGGCTATACATCAAGAAGCTGAGAAGGCATATCATGTAGCTACCATCAGCACCAGCGGGGCCAAGGGAGGGACGGCATTGATACCACGAATTCCCGTCATACCAACACACTTGCCTTTCCAGTCCAAACGTTGTCATAACCCTTTCGAAGTGGTGTTCTCGACCACTATTAATAAAAGTCAAGGACAAAGGTTAAAAGTGACCGGAATTCACCCGGGCACTAGAGATTTTTCCCACGGACAGCTCTAGGTTGGCTGCTCAAGTTTGTAGAGAGCTCGAATTCTCTACACACACGCAGAGAACAAGAAGTCTCGGAACGTCGTTTATAGAGACGTATTACAGTAGATTTTTGGCTCTCCATACATTTCAAGACAATTATGATCCTTTCCGTGCTAGGCATGTCCCAAACACAGTCGATAAACTATTTACTCCCTTTCATGGGACATTTTGTAACTCGCTACTCGGTCGAGTAAATTGTTTTCCCCGAAGTAAGCGAATGAGTTGTGAGCGACATGTATTCCATCACCTTCTACCATCGTCTCAGAATTCGGTGGTGGTTTTCCTTCCCGATGTCTCGCGGTTTGCTGGGCGGCAAATGGCTCGCGCTTCAGTATCTCAAACAGATACGTCTGTTGTGGCGCATACGCGTGGACAGTGAGTTTCGGCATTAACACTTCTTCAGAAATAACTGTTTAGCCACGGGTAAGACCGCGGGGCTCATCTGGTACATTCATAATATTCTCATGTACACACCGAAAAACGAAAGCTTCATTGGCCATGGTGCCATGTCTCCATGACGGTGCATCTTGCTATGCTAGTTCTGTACACGTTTGTTCAATGACGTGACTTACTGAGCGATGATGAGTCATATGATCGGCTACTGTCAGTTCTACATCTACAGCGCTCCAAAGCGACCAGTTTCCTCCTCAAAGGGGGAAACTAATATCTTCTCATCTGAGCGTATCTTTTGAGAAACCGCTTAGGAATCGTCAAGAAACCAGCCTTCGTAGCGGAATGTGCGACTTTCCTTCAGCCTCTTTGTGTATGTGTCTGATGCTGATTGTAAGGCGAGGCTAATGGCAATTCACAGAGATGCGTACGTACTAGCCGCCAGTCTCTCATACTTTATCCACTAGAGTACGAGGAGAAACAATACTGTATGGTATAATACAAAAGTACCCTTGCTACAGTGGTTCATAGACTACGGGTACAGATTCAGATCAGCAGAAAAATGCTCCTTTCGGGGCACAAAAAAAGGCGAATGTGTTCCTTGGTGCTCGTTAAAAGACACTGACGGAAATGTGGGGAACCAGCTGCCTCAAACCTTATTCCGTCTTCCTTACCAAAAATCTGGCATGCGAACATCATCGTGCTGTTTTAACACAAAAGCCTTGATACTCAGCATCTCCATCCCACTTACACTGTTTACATATGTCTCTCTCCTTCTCTCTCACTGTCTCCTTTTTTTCACACTCATTTAGAGTGTATACCATTGCCATTGTCTCCTCTCATTTACACTGTCTCCTTTTGTCTTTCTTTTCCACTGCCAATGTCTCAACCTTGGCAAATAAGAAATACTGGAGGTCCAACTTATCTTTCCCCTACACAAATCTGCTTAAAATTTCGCTCCTAAATTCGCCCTCCCATATACCTGTATGTTAAAGTTCACTGGTCTGGGAGGGCCCAGATCCCCCTAGACTATGTATGGTCTCCACTCGTCTGTACTTTTCATTTCCACTGTCTCCTCTCTCTTTTGATTCTACAACTTCTATCTCCATTGATCGCTCTTTCTCATTTACTGCCACCGTCTCTCTATGACCACAGATGTTTTCTCTGTCTTTGGCTCCCATTGCTATTCTCTTCATTCATGACTTTTCATTTCACTGCCACTGTCTCTCTCCCACCATCACTGTCTCCAAATTCATCCGTCGTACTGTCTCTCTGCTACTCTCTGTCAGCACAAAAAGGGCGAATATATTCGTGTGCCAATATTTCTGGTGGGGAAGAAGGTGATGATTCAGGCAGCTGGTTGCCACTTCCCTGTCAGAGTCTTTTAAAGAGGAACATATTCGCCTTTTTTGTGCTTTTTGAGCCGTTCTCTTCTGGTTCTTTTCTTTTCCCTGCTACGACAAGCTGTGCTGCTTGTATAAAACGGATTCTATAGGTCGGCAAAGTTATGACAGTTGATTTATATACTTCGACACATTAATATACTTAAAAATACAAACTAAGGGGACAAAAGTCATGGGATACCCCCTAATATCATGTCGGATCTCCTCCTGCTCGGCGTAATGCAGCAGCTCGACATGGCATAGGCTCAATATGTCATTGGAAATCCCCTGCAGAAATACTGTGCCGTTCATAATTGCGAAAGTGTTCCCGTAGCAAGATTTTGTGCACGAACTGACCTCTCCCATAAATGTTCGATGGAATTCATGTCGGACGATCCGGGCGGCCAAACCATTCGATCGAACTGTTCAGAATGTCTTCAAACCAATCGCGAACAGTTGTGTCACGGTGATATGGACATCATTATTTGTAAGGTGGATGAGGAAGAACATCCTAATAAAGTTTTGTGAGCTCCTCACAGCTGCGTAGACTTCTGTGAGGCCTTGAGTTGTTGGTCTGAAGCAGAAGTTCTTATGCATTTTTGTAGCTACGAACACAATGAAGTCGTTTCTTCAGTTTCCTGCCGCGCGATGTATCCGCACTCTCTGTCTAGGGCGCCTTGCCAAGATTCGCGCTGCTCCCCCCGTCGGAGGTTCGAGTTCTCCCTCGGGCATGGGTGTGTGTGTTGTCCTTAGCGTATGTTACGAGAGTAATCCTAAAAGTAAAGTGTCCTATTTTTTTTATAGGTACAGAACTCTGTTTGTGTGGCAGTGGGTCACACTGTTATGAAGAGTGCCTTTCGCGCTGTGTGTAAACATGCGCACGCTCCGTTGAGGCGCTCAGTCTTGGCTTGGCAGCCGTTGAGAATGGAGCTCCCGTTATACGTCAGCAGTTTGGTCCCATAGAACCTTACCACAAATTTGCGAACTGCACATATTTATTCGGTTTTTGAAAGCAAAGGGCACTGCGCCGATTTAAATCCATCGCCAATTGGCGAAAGTGTATGGTTAGTCGTGCATGGATGTCAAAAATGTTCGTAAGTGCTGTAGAGACTTTGCAGCCGGTCGGACCGAAATTCAGGACGAACAAAGGAGCGGGAGACCGTCAATTTCTGAGGAGACAGTGCTGAAGGTTGAGCAAAGCATGCGTGAAGATCGGCGGATCACCCTGGATGATCTCTGCACGCTGGTTCCTGAGGCTTCCCGAAGCACCGCTCACAGAATTTTAACGGAAACATTGAACTACCGGAAGGTGTGCGCAAGATGGGTGCCACGCATGCTGATTGAGGACCACATGCGGCAACGAGTTGATACTTACCGCACATTTCTTCACCGCCTTGCTGCCGAACAGGACAACTTTCTGGACTCAATTGTCACGGGTGACGAAACCTGGGCATACAACTTTACACCTGAGACCAAGCAACTTTATGAACAGCATGGCGGCGAGCTGGTATGAGATGGGCATACAAAAACTGCCACAGCGTCTACAAAAATGCATCGACAGAAATGGTGATTATGCCGAAAAATAGCTAAATGTTCAGGCTGTAAACTGATGTAAACCATTGCAGAAATAAACAGGTCGATGCACTTATAAAAAATAGGAGACCTTACTTTTGGGATTACCCTCGTAGTTTAAGTTAGGTTAAGTAGTGTGTAAGCCTAGGGGACCGATGACCTCAGCAGTTTGGTCCCATAGAACCTTACCACAAATTTCCAAATTTGAGTTTCCTGAGAGTAGCATAATACACTTCGGAATTGATCGTTGCGCTGTGAGGGAGGATATCAAACAGAATACCCTCTTCACAGTCCAGACCGACGGTCGCCATGACTTTACCAGCTGAGTCTGTGGCTTTCAACTTTTTCTTCAGAGGAGATGTGACGTAGCGCAACTCCACGGATTGCGGTTTTGTCTCCGGTTCGAAGTGATGAACCCATGTTACATCGCCTCTGATAAAGATCGACAAGAATTTGTCACGACCAACCTCGCCACACGCAAGCAATTCAGCACAGATGGTCCTTCGTTGCACTTTATGGTCTTTGTTAGGCGGCGAGAAATCCAGCGCTCACGTAAACTTTGAGCATCCTAACTAGTGAATGAGTGTGTCAGAAGTGCCAACAAAGACGTCCAGTTGAGCAACGAGGTGTTTGAGTGTGATCCTTCGGTCACCTCGAATGAGAGTGTCCGCACGTTCCAACGTAGTAGGAGTCATAGCTGTGTGCCGCCGACCGGCACGCCGGAGATCGGATTGGTTTGCGCGACTTTCTTGCTATGACGACACACATCTAGTCCAATGAGTCACCGTGCTTTTCTGCACTGCCAGATCTCCATTGATATTCTGCAAGCGCCTATGAATGTCTGAGATGCACTAGTTTCCCGTTAAAAGACACTCAGTGGCAGCTTTCTGCTTGGAAGGCACTTCCGATACAGACGCCATTTTGTAGGCTGCGTGTAGTGCCGCCACCTATCGGTATTTCATAGAAGCTGAAACGGAAATATTCCACGACGTCCCACAGCAAATTCCACATTTTTTCAACCGAATTTGGCAGGAAAAAAATGTGTTGCATTAGTTATCGGACGCCCCTTGTTTATTAAACTTCTGTCACAGGGCCGTCTAGAAGCGAAAGTCTGAATAGTGTTCCAAGGTGCAACACTGTCCCCTACATAGTCTCAGTATGTCTGTAGCGTCCACATAATTCTGTGGAGAATTTATTGTTCTTTGAGACCACAGAATGACAAATCTCGTTTGGCCAAATGATGGCGATAACTGAAAATGGCAAACCGGAAGGTAACCAAGGACGCACAACGAACCACTCTGTCCTCTAGTCAGCGTACCCATTCATTTCTGTCGCCCCTTTTTCGTGCTTATATTGCAGTACTGTGAGCACAGAACATTGGAAACAGCTATCGCCGGCTTGATTTACGCGCTAGTGCAAAATGAAAAACAGACATGCTGAAGCAATGATCCCACATTAATGGCGATTTACTCATACACTACGTTAATTTTACACCGCATACCATCATAGCCACATGAACATACACCTGTAGACAGGCTGTCTTGCACAATGATTTCAGTATCTACACACATCAAAAAAAGTTTTGCATCACCTCGGTTCCGAGACTTCTGGAACTTGTATAGAAAATTGGAATGGACATCAACATAAACATCATTTCCACCCTTTTTATTGCTCATGAAAACCACACATTGCATGGTGTTCCACCATACAGCGAGACCTTCAGATGTGGTGGTCCAGATTGCTGTACACACCAGTACCTCTAATACCCAGTAGCACGTCCTCTTGCATTGATGCATGCGTGTATTCGTCGTGGCATACTATCCACAAGTTCATCAAGGCACTGTTGGTCCAGATTGTCTCACTCCTCAACGACGATTCGGCGTAGATCCCTCAGAGTGGTTGGTGGGTCACGTCGTCCATAAACAGCCTTTTTCAATCAATCCCAAGCATGTTCGATAGGGTTCATGTCTGGAGAACATGCCGGTCACTCTAGTCGAGCGATGTCGTTATCCTGAAGGAAGTCATACACAAGATGTGCACAATGGAGCTGCGAATTGTCATCCATGAAGACGAAGGCCTCGCCAGTATGCTGCCGATATGGTTGCACTATCGGTTGGAGGATGGCATTCACGTATCGTACAGCCGTTACGGCACCTCCCATGACCACCAGCGGCATACGTCGGCCCCACATAATGCCACCCCAAAACAGCAGGGAACCTCCACATTGCTCCACTCGCTGGACAGTGTGACTAAGGCGTTCAGCCCGACCAGGTTGCCTCCAGACATGTCGCCGACCATTGTGTGGTTGAAGGTGTATGCGACACTCATTGGTGAAGAGAACGTGATGCCAGTCCTGAGCGGTCCATTCGGCATGTTGTTGGGCCCATCTGTACCGCGCTGCATGGTGTCGTGGTTGCAACGATGGACCTCGCCATGGACGTCGGGAGTGAAGTTGCGCATCATGCAGCCTATTGCGCACAGTTTGAGTCGTAACACGACGTCCTGTGGCTGCGCCAAAAGCATTATTCAACATGGTGGTGTTGCTGTCAGGGTTCCGCCGAGTCATAATTCGTAGGTATCGGTCATCCACTGCAGCAGTAGCTCCTGGGCGGCATGAGCGAGGCATGTCATCGACAATTCCTGTCTCTCTGTATCTCCTCCATGTCGGAGCAACATCGCTTTGGTTCACTCCGAGACGCCTGGACACTTCCCTTTTTGAGAGCCCTTCCTGGCACAAAGTAACAATGCGGACGCGATCGAACCAGCGGTATTGAACGTCTAGACAACACTAGCTGTGGACCTCGTTCGTGGTGGAACGACTGGAACTGATCGGCTGTCGGATGCCCTCCGTCTAATAGTGAGATCGCTGAACAGTCAAACGGACTGTGTCCGTGATACAATATCCACAGTCAACTTATATCTTCAAGAGTTCTGGGAACGAGGGTGATACAAATGCTTTTTGATGTGTGTATTTCGCTTTTTAAAAAGACGTACAAGTTTCGACGTTTATAGACCTAGGTGGCTCATTGGTTAGCAAACTGGTCTTTCGTTTGGGGAACGACGATTCAAATCCCCATCCAGCCACCCAAATTTAGGTTGAAATATTTCTATATTATGAGATACGGCAGTTTTTTTTTAAATATTTTCCACAAAAAGCGTGAATCCCACAGTCTAATACGTACAGTCGCAACACACTGTAGTGTGAAACTTGTTACCTTTAGTCAGCTGAGGCAACACTAGTACTTCAAGCAGTGAAGAAGCAGACAGTGACCTGTTTCATAAGGATGATGTATGTTTTAATTATTTTTATACTTTTTAACGAAATAATTGTTATATTTTTGTATTCAGTGCATTAATAAATTGTCAAAGGGCATGAATTATTGTGAAATAAATGCAATACAGTCGAATTTTACTGATCCAGTGAATTAAGATACAACTTATTCATGGAGAAATACTTTCGAATAAGTGCATAACTGGAGTTAACTCCACTGACAGCAAGAGAATATAAACACATATTCCATGCATGAGAAGCATATGCTTCTGTTATTGTCTGTTGTTACGATATGCACGTTACTTGACACAATTTTTTTTATGAAATCTATTGATTCACCCATTCTTACACTTCTCTCAATTTTCTGGTGCACGAATATTTTTATAAATTAATAGGTTTTTCTTCAAAAGCGAATGTGTTGAAGATTCTTGCCGTTTGTGACTCAGATGTAGCGACAATGAGTAATTGCTTTCTTCTCTCTTGGGGACAGTTTTATTAATTTTTGACATTTTATTATGACATACATGCGGTTTTCCCTTCAGCTATAGGTGTGATGATTTATTTAGTATGTTATATAATGTACGTGTTACATTCCATACAGGTTTCCTGCTTTCCATGTTCATTGATTTGGCTGGAAGTGTAGCGAACTAAACTTCGCGTTGTTAGGTAGATATACGATGTCTTTCTGCAAAATGTCAGGTGTCCTAGTGTTTACTGAACCTTTTTGTTATGTAAGCAAAACGACACTCTTCAATAATTATCCGTACGTTACAAGGGAATCGTAAATCAACTTTCCTGTAATCTACGGTTTCATACGTTCCATTGTCGTTAGGAAACAAAATAATGACAAATGTGGTGTCATTTTTTAATTATTGTCGATTTTTATTGCACTACACATGACCCCTATTGTAAAAACCATGTTAAAATCAATATAAATGATAGAATTGGCACTCCTCCGATATCCTACTCGGAAGTGTCACTTGCTGGCCGCTTGGCGCGCTGCAGTCGCAGTGTGTTACAAAAACGAGATGGAGCGTCGTGAGACTGGTATATTCTGAGTACAAGTAAAGGGGAGAGTCTTTGGATTCCAAAGTTTATATTGTTGTCGATTTGTCACTAGGCGCAAGCGTGTACTTCTTTATCGGTAGTTGCTAGAGTCGGACGTGTTGTCTTGGCTGGGCTGATGTGGAAGGATGATTTCGGAAAGCATTTGCTGCAGCCTGGAACATATCGAGCAAGGCAGTACCTGGCTATGCATTTGTATTCGTTAGAATTGCAGGAAGTGGAATGTAGCTTTTAGGGAGCATTTTCAGTTTTAGATTTTTCAATATTGTAACTTGTGTCTTGGCTATTTGGCTAGATGGAATTTCACAGTACAAAGAACACATTAAGAGGGAAATATCAAACAAACTATTCCATATTTGCAGCGTACTTAAGCCACCACAACCACACAGACTTGGAACAGCATATGATAATAATCAGAACAAACAACCATGACAAATACCTTTTACAAATGCAGGAAACTACCACATCCATAAAGCCGTTGCTGAGAACAAACATGTGCTACAATACCAAACGCACATAAACGCAGACTCTTTACTAAACTTAAAGAAATGAAATGATAAGATAAAAATCATACCACTTGTACGTGCAACCATGTTAACAAGAAAAAATATCCACACTTAATCATACCGAAACCAACAGCGGTTCAAACACACACATATGCACACATAAACAGATCGCAGATTCACTAAAACTAGAACATTCGATAGTTGGCAATAACGCTCAACTGTTGGCAACACCAAACAAAACAAAACGTCAATACGAGTGTTCAGTTCCTAGTCCAGGGAGGTCTGAAAACAAAATTGCAAACTGTAGTTATGAGGAGAACAGCGATAAAGGAACCGAAACACAACATGTAGACCAACACCCACGAACTCTAAAAGTAGAATTGTAAATTATTACTGCACCTGAGAAAAGAAAAAAGTGCTATAAATGTTTATCACCTATATATACAACGTCCCAAATTTAAAGTAAATTATAGAAACAAAAAAAATGTACATATTCCAGGCCACCGACGATGTCTTGCAAAGAATAAAGGCGAAACGCGTAAGGCACAAAAATTGTGTTTCATTTAGTTGTAATTACACGGTCCTAAAATAAAAATTATCAGCGTACTGTAACATAAAAAGTACACTCAGTTTACATACATAGCTCAGCCCCCCTCCTCAAATTTACAAAGTCCACTCATAATATCTCCAACATATTTTCTAAAACTAGTACTTAACCTAAAAAACAATAGTCGAAGAATAAAAAAACGAATATTTATTGACAACATGAGGTATGTAAAGACAGCAATACTGTAACATTAGGCAAAAGAAAACGTGTTAATCCCATATTACGCCTCAAATTTGGCAAATTACGTAACAAACATTTAAGAAACCATGAATAATTGCAGATGACGTATTGGAGCGCAATAATTATGGCTATACTGCGAATGTCACACAGTCAGGTGAACTTAATACAATACTAATATACAATTTTTCTGCTAACGTTTCTCTGTTACCATTTCTTTAATGTAAATAGCACCGTAACTTCAGAAACTGTTGTGTATTATGATGCAAAATTCTGTAAATAAACATAGAATACGTGAACCCACTGAAGATGGAGACATTTCTCTAAAACATGTGTGGGTATTTTAACTAGGAGAACTGTGTTTGCTCAAGGCTGAATTACGTTTCCATATTATGGAATTCTGATGCTATTAATGCGGACAAGAATCTGATTTTTGAACATTCTGCCTTATTAGGCTAATCACTTGCGCAGTGATATCTTTCAGAATGGAGTTTATAAGCGTAGACACCCCGAAATGTCTAAATATTATTGTTAATATACGTGCCGAACAATCCTTGAAGACGTCTTCTATACTTTCCCCTGTGTGGTTACATTCCTTCGTGTCACGTATTCATATCCCTCAGGACCACAGAATTCTCACTTCCTTTCACAGGCTTCTGTATGGTTATTTTGTCATTGTCCTCTTGCAAAGTGAGCCGCATCGCAGTCTAAACGTTCCTGCCAGGAAGTCGTAATGGCGCTATGCGCACTGCATGCAGGATTCTTGAGAGAGTCTACACCTGCGCTTTCCAGTGTAAACAATGGGTGACCAGTGTTGGATGGTACGTGCTCATCACCTCAACTTGTGGCAGCTGTCGTTCGGAGAGGTTTCGGCTCTGGAAAAGAACAGAGTATTGCGCTACGTTTTTCTTGTACTTTTAGATGGTTGGAGCAAAAGCAATATCAATAAATTTGATATTATACTCGTAATTATGGTCACCTTTGATATTATCAGATTAGTATACCATACTAATGAAAAAGAAGAAGGTTCTGGATAGTACATATAGAGTAACCACAGAAGATACTAAAGAAGGAAAGATGATTATTGTTTGAACTTCTGTCGTAATGAGGTCATTAATAAGGGATTTGGTTAAATCTTCACGACTAATCTAAAAGTGCTAACTACGTGTAGTCTATCATACGTAATTAATGAAATGATTAAGCCGGCGACTGCATATGCCAGACCCACCAGTCCCACAAGAGAATGACAACTGGCAGAATTATACGCTCAAAGGAGTGGGAAAAAAGAAAGACGCAACACGAAGGAATTATCCGAATGGGACGGAAATCGGTAGATATGATGCAGAAGAACAGACAAACAATTGATTACAGTGTGAATCTTCAGGTTTTGGCGGCGCAAAGACTGTTCCATTAAGTTTCGGGTGTACAGCCGCAAGAAATCTCCTTCTTCTTCTAATATTTCGGCTGTATACCGTCCAGCCATCTTCAGAGTGAGTCGCAAGACTGCTGTTCCAGTGCTCGCTTCGTCCCTCTATACTCGTGTATCGCGCGACTGCGCATGCGGCCACAGATGCAAATGCGCCAGAGACGTTGTTTGGCGGCAGAGACGTGCATAATGCGCGAGTTGTATCTATGACTTCGCAGTCGATCTGTGTTGGCATAAGAAAGATGTACAGAACACCGGAGGTACACAAGACTTTTACTACCTAACAAGTCGGCAGTGGCAGAGCACTGTATTGATAATGGTCACAGTATGATGTATGACAACGTCGAAATTTTGGCTACTACATCATCCTTTTGCGACTCGATAGTGAATGAGGCAATTGAAATTCGCTTGACGACGAATTTAATTAATAGAGATAGTGGTTTCAATCTTGATAAATCATGGAATCCGGCACTTGCTGTAATAAACTCACAAACACGTTGTCACAGTGCAGCTCACAATGATATATCAATATGCCAACACAGATCGACTGCGGAGTCATAGATACAACTCACGCATTATGCACGTCTCTGCCGCCAACCAACGTCTCTGGCGCATTTGCATCTGTGGCCGCATGCGCAGTCGCGCGGTACACGAGTATAGAGGTTCGAAGCGAGCACTGGAGCGGCAGTCTTGCGACTCACTCTGAAGATGGCTGGACGGTATACAGCCGAAATATTAGAAGAAGAAGGAGATTTCTTGCAGCTGCACACCCGGAACTTAATGGAACAATTGATTACAGTTTCAGAAAAATTAGATGATTTAATCAAGACGACTTGACGAATTGAGCAAGTCAGTAATGCATGGTCCCCCTATGGTTCTTATGCAAGTAGTTATTCGGCTTGGCATTGACTGACGGAGTTGTTGGATGTCCTCCTGAGGGATATAGTGCCAAATTCCGTCCAACTGGCATGTAAGATCGTAAAAATCCCGAGCTGGTTGGAGGGCCCTGCTGATAATGCTCTAAACTTTCTCGATTGGGGGGAGATCCGGCGATCTTGGTGGCCAAGATAGGGTTTGGCAAACACGAAGACAAGCAGTAGAAATACAAGTCGTGTGCGGGCGGCCGTTATCTTGCCGAACTGTAACCCCTTGATGGCTTGCCATGAAGGGCAACGAAATGAGGCGTAGAATATCGACAAAGCATCGCTCTGCTGTAAGCCTGCCGCTGATGACAACCAAAGAGACCATGCTATAAAATCAAATGGCATCCCAGGTCATTACTCCTTGTTCGCGTAGCGTATGGCGGGCGACAGTGATGTTGCCATCCCACCGCCATTCGGGGCGTCTCCAGACAAGTCTTCGCAGATCCTCAGGGCTCAGTTCGAAACTGGGCTAATCACTGAAGACAGTTCCACACCATTCAATGAGATTCCACATCGGAGACGTATCTGGCGACGTCGTGGACGGTAGTGGCATACCAACCTGGACTGTCGCCCGCCATACGGCACAACCACAGGTGATAGTCTGAAAGGCCATTTCATTTCATAGCAAGACCTCTTTGGTTGTCATTCACGGCATCCTTACAGTACAGCGGTACGTCGACGACATTCTATGCCCCGTTTTGTTGCGCTTCGTGGCAAGCCATCCTGGTCTCATATTTCAGAAAGATAAGGTCCGTCCTCACACGGTGAAAGGCTCTTCCGATTTTCTTCGTGGTTGCTAAATCCTACATTGACCAGCAAGTTCGCCGCAGATCTCTTCAATTGACAATATTTGCAGCATTGGTCGCAGGACCTTCCAACAAGCTCGGAATTTTGCCCATCTAACGTGCCAGTTGGTCAGAATTTGCCACGACATCTCTCAGAAGGAAATTTAACAACTCTATCAGTCAATTTCAAAACGAATAACGGCTTGCATGAGGTACACATGTGGCCAAACGCGTTATTGACTTGTTTAGTATTTGGAGCTATTTCTCTTGATAAAATTATGCAATTTTTCTGTAATTGTAATCATTTATTTGTCTGTACGTGTGCAGCATATCTACTGATTTCCGTCCCATGCGGATGATTCCTTGTTGAGGCGTCAGATTTTTCCGTCTTGGAGTGTATCAAAAGTTTAGGTTCATTGGCACATCGAATAACGTGGCAGTTGATCACGTCGTAATTTGATGTGAAAAGCTATCGTTAACAAATGAACAAGAGCGGGAACGAGTGCTCACTATTTGTTGTACAGAGACACACTTCGAAGCATACATAGTGGAAATGGCTTAAAACAGGATAATGGATGGTTATCCAAAACAGCAATAAAAGTTGAATTAATGAGAAATCGAACAAGAAGAGAAAATCCTCCAAAGAAAATTTTAACACGTGCCTATATACAGAGGGATGCAGACAGACAGATACAGAGAGAGAGAGAGAGAAGGAGAGAGGGAGGGAGAGAGAGAGAGGGGGGGGGGGGGGGAGGGAGAGCACTATCCTCTTATAAATGCATTTACTCGCAATCTGAAGAGTAAAAGAGTAAACAATCTTACTGTGATTTGTATAACTAGAAAATGTGGGTTAATCTGCAGGCACGGACTTATTTAGCTAAGTAATATTGCAGGGTAACTTCCTCTGGCTTTATTTCTGTCCCTTGAAAGCACCACAGTACCCATCCAGAGCCTTTTTACCTGGGCCAGTACCTCGTCTTTCAATCGTTACCTACTCGTCCGTTAAAATCGATGCAGAAACAATAAGGTAATCATCTTTAATCATCTTCTCGTTTTGCAGTTGCATCTCTTCATGGAAGTTTTCAATTTCATCTTTCTTTTCGTCTGCTGTTGCAAATGTGCCTAGTGTGGTTAGATAGTCTTTAGTAACTGCTAGTCTTTATAATATAACGTGTTTTGTGAAGGTGTCGATCTTCTGATCATCTTCAGGCATCCTACAGCTGTTTACAATAGATTACTTGGCATAATCAAAACTATGGTAGGAGCCATTTTACGTCAATTGTGTATTTTACTCGACAAGTTTCAGTGCCACCTTTTCGTGTACTTGGAATCTACTGCATACAAATGGAAATTTTTCAAAGGTGAATATTTTGAGAAACAATGAAACTATTTTACCAAAAGAAATAAGTTTATTTCATTATTTTTTTGGGTAGGGTTTTAAAATGCTGCTACTGCCCGCACAAAAGAGTGTCAGAAATTGTCGGGGAACTCAATTGGGAATTCTCTGCAGAAGGACGACGAACTTGTTTTGAAATCCTGCTGGGTAAATTTAGAGGAACAGTATTCGAAGAAAACTGGGTGACCATTATGTTGTTATCGTGTCATTTCACTTATGTATCGTGAGAATGAAACAGAGATTAGGGTACGTACTGAAGGATATAAGTACTTATTGTTCCCTCGATCAGTACTTGAATGGAGTAGGAGAGAAAATAAGAAGAACTGACGCAAGTACCCTCCCCCACGCAGCGTGCTGTGGGTTGCAGATAATGTATGTAGCAAACGGTCCGTGCTTCTTTGATGATAACACGACGAAAAAGAACTTCGTCTCACAGGAAATGTACACTGAGATGACAGCAGTCACTGCATACCTCTTACATCGTGTCGTATCTCCTTCTTCCCGGCATAACGCCGCAAATCGACGTGACATGGACACGAAATGTCGTTGGAAGTCCCCTTCGGAAATATTGAGCCATGCCGCCTCTACAGCCGTCCATTATTGTGAAGGTGTTGCTGGTGCAGGATTTTGTGCACGAACTGACATTCATGTCGGGCGACCTGGGTGGCCAAATCATTCGCTAAAATTGTGCAGAATGTTCTTCAAAAGCAATGGCGAAAAATCGTGGCCCATCCACAAAAATCCCATCGTTGTTTGGGAATGTGAAGTCCACGAATGGCTGCAAATGGTCTCCAAGTAGCCCAACATAGTCACTTTAATTCAATGATCGGTTCATTTGGAGCAGAAGACCCAAAGTATTCCATGTAAACACACCATTATGGAGCTACCACCAGCTTTCACAGTGCTTTATTGACGACTTGGGTCCATGGCTTCGTGGGATCTGCGCCACACTCGAACCGTGATCCCAAATGCACTACCCTTTTATACCTTGTGTAAGCGACACAAGCACCATATGTATAAGTGCATATCGCTGTCCCATGCCTCTTGTCGCATTATACACTCCTGGAAATGGAAAAAAGAACACATTGACACCGGTGTGTCAGACCCACCATACTTGCTCCGGACACTGCGAGAGGGCTGTACAAGCAATGATCACACGCACGGCACAGCGGACACACCACGAACCGCGGTGTTGGCCGTCGAATGGCGCTAGCTGCGCAGCATTTGGGCACCGCCGCCGTCAGTGTCAGCCAGTTTGCCGTGGCATACGGAGCTCCATCGCAGTCTTTAACACTGGTAGCATGCCGCGACAGCGTGGACGTGAACCGTATGTGCAGTTGACGGACTTTGAGCGAGGGCGTATAGCGGGCATGCGGGAGGCCGGGTGGACGTACCGCCGAATTGCTCAACACGTGGGGCGTGAGGTCTCCACAGTACATCGATGTTGTCGCCAGTGGTCGGCGGAAGGTGCACGTGCCCGTCGACCTGGGACCGGACCGCAGCGGCGCACGGATGCACGCCAAGACCGTAGGATCCTACGCAGTGCCGTAGGGGACCGCACCGCCACTTCCCAGCAAATTAGGGACACTGTTGCTCCTGGGGTATCGGCGAGGACCATTCGCAACCGTCTCCATGAAGCTGGGCTACGGTCCCACACACCGTTAGGCCGTCTTCCGCTCACGCCCCAACATCGTGCAGCCCGCCTCCAGTGGTGTCGCGACAGGCGTGAATGGAGGGACGAATGGAGACGTGTCGTCTTCAGCGATGAGAGTCGCTTCTGCCTTGGTGCCAATGATGGTCGTATGCGTGTTTGGCGCCGTGCAGGTGAGCGCCACAATCAGGACTGCATACGACCGAGGCACACAGGGCCAACACCCGGCATCATGGTGTGGGGAGCGATCTCCTACACTGGCCGTACACCACTGGTGATCGTCGAGGGGACACTGAATAGTGCACGGTACATCCAAACCGTCATCGAACCCATCGTTCTACCATTCCTAGACCGGCAAGGGAACTTGCTGTTCCAACAAGTCAATGCACGTCCGCATGTATCCCGTGCCACCCAACGTGCTCTAGAAGGTGTAAGTCAACTACCCTGGCCAGCAAGATCTCCGGATCTGTCCCCCATTGAGCATGTTTGGGACTGGATGAAGCGTCGTCTCACGCGGTCTGCACGTCCAGCACGAACGCTGGTCCGACTGAGGCGCCAGGTGGAAATGGCATGGCAAGCCGTTCCACAGGACTACATCCAGCATCTCTACGACCGTCTCCATGGGAGAATAGCAGCCTGCATTGCTGCGAAAGGTGGATATACACTGTACTAGTGCCGACATTGTGCTTGCTCTGTTGCCTGTGTCTATGTGCCTGTGGTTCTGTCAGTGTGATCATGTGATGTATCTGACCCCAGGAATGTGTCAATAAAGTTTCCCCTTCCTGGGACAATGAATTCACGGTGTTCCTATTTCAATATCCAGGAGTGTATGTGGCAAATGTACTGTACTTTTCGAGTACGCCTCTGATCATTGCACGACGCAAAATAATGTTGTCTGACAGAAAACGTGAAGAATGCGTCGGGTGCGGCAGAGTGGGAGGACCAGATGAGCGGCCGGTGACGCAGTGGAGCAGGGTGACGCGAGAACTGACCTTTCCCGGGCAGTGGCCGTTGTTTCGCAACGCCTCCGGCCCGCGAGCGCGAGCGTTCACCCGTTCGGCGAAACGGCTGCAGGTGGCGCCGCAGCGCCACACGACCAGTGCGGCGACGCCGCGAACTAGGGCACTTGGGATGAGGAGCTGTTTCCCGCCAGCCGCCCCCTCTCTCTAAGGCTACTGCCACACGAGCGTTTTTTTCAAGCGCGTTTCTGCCGGCATTCACGGCGACAGTATAGACCACTGCGTGTTGAATGGGGCTGGCCACACGAGGCGTTTTCGCACGCCGCGGGCCCGCCAACTTCGGCGTTCACGCTGAGCGAACGCTCTCGGGTGCATTCGTTCTGCGTGTTTTTCACGCTGGGAGCTGGCCACTAGTGGTGGGGAGCTCGTGAATGAGTCGTTCAAATGAACGCTTCACTCCAGTGAAGTGTGAACTAACCACTCAATTTCAATGAACTGGTACTTCAAACTCTCCACAGATAGCACACTCCACACTTTTTTTCTAGTTCGTTCACTCACTCTCTTCCCTTCTCCCACTACATTGGCGCTACGTCACTCATTCTCCCTTCACTTCAGGCCTCCCTCTACTGCCTGTCGACGAATCGTGCGGTGAAATACACTTACAACAACAGTTGCACTTTGCTTTCCCATCACCTAAATCGGCGAAGAAACCCAAAATTTCACTACTTCTACGCGATCGCGAGTTGCTAGCCATTGTATAAGCGTGAACAGACACAAAAATTGCTTTCCGAATAAAATAAAGAGGGATTTTACCTGGAATCGTACCAATGACTACAGGTGACAGTTTACGTTTTGAATTTAGACGGTTATTATTCTCAACAAAAATAAAATCTACAGGAAAACTTCTGAATAATTACTTAACGTAGGTATATAAACTTTGTGACAGTGGTAAACATACTCATTCTATTGTGGATTAATTTTTAAAGGAACATAAAATTGGACTTAATTTCGTTAGTAGCCCTAGTTTTCAGTCCATAAACACAACAAATAAGGTTTCACTTGGCAGATGAAGACTCTTTTTGGCGCTTCATGAAAAAATGTCGAGCAAGGTTAAACGTAATACCTTCTTTATATGTGACAGGCTTCTCTATTTATCTTTCCTTTGTCCCCTTCGACCATGCTGTATTTAAGTTACCTCAGACGCTGTAAGACGCAAAACGTTACGTGGACGTTACTTCATAGTTCGGCCATCTGTTGGTAAAATTATGAAGTATTACGAAGCTTTATTGTACGAGCGAGGCGAAGCGAGCGTAGCCGCGGCTGAGCGGCGAACTGGACAACTTCGCCAGGCTTCCGTACTTCATGAATGAACTACTTCATTTGAACGCTTCACGGCAAAGAGTGAAATGAATGAAGTGCTTCACGGGAATGAACGAGTTCGACCCATCTCTACTGGCCACACGGGCGGGAGACACGCTGCGGCAGAGTCCGGAACCTCAGCCCTTTCCTCCGACGCTCACCGACAATTACCGAACTGAAATCGTAGCGATGCCAACATATGCAACAATGCGTGGAGCGGTATTATTTCAATAGGTCTTTCATAATAAAGAACATATGCAGTCTAACAATGCGTGGTGCGATATTATAAAAAGTAGGTATTTCATAATGAAGTAGCCACACATGTCTCATTTTTGGTTTTATAACATGTCAAATGCATGATAAATGTACGTGGTTTGAAAGCCAAAGTACGAGATTTTAGTTGTTTATGTACGAGGAAAAAAGTTCTATGGTTGGCGACCCTGCTCGGCAGCTTGCTGTTCAGTTTACGGACAGACTTTGCCGTCCTCGCTTCGTTGTCATTGCAGCAGTCTTCTTGTATTTTGTAAAGTGCCAGAATGGAGCGTCTGGACAGTGAAATCATTATTATGGAAGTGCAGAAACATCCATGGCTGTACAATATAAGGGATCCGGAATACAAAATTAGAGAAAGAAAAAGAGAATCCTGGCGAGCAGTTACAGCTGGGGAAAAACGGCCACTGGGAGAAAAATGGGATGGAATGGATAACAAGCAAAAATCAGATCTAGATAATTACAGACAGTAAATATTTTATTAATTGCTATAAACAGTGTACAATGAAATTTATACATGAATAAAATGTTAACAAGCCAATACAAAAATTAGTGGTGGTGGTGGTTGGTGTTTAACGTCCCGTCGACAACGAGGTCATTAGAGACGGAGCGCAAGCTCGGGTTAGGGAAGGATTGGGAAGGAAACCGGCCGTGCCCTTTAAAAGGAACCATCCCGGCATTTGCCCGAAACGATTTAGGGAAATCACGGATAACCTAAATCAGGGTGGACAAAAATTAGTCTTCATCCGAAGAAGTTTGCATTATGACCTAGCCATGGTACAGATCCTTGAGGGGAACAGAAGTAATCAGCAAAATGATCTCTGATACTTTTGCCACTGACCGTTCCTTTTGTCCCATGTGCCGGAATACTTTCCTTTGTGCAAGTCAGTGTGTCTTCAAAACTGTAACCATCATGTTGTCTCACAAAATTGTGAAGTACACAACATGCTTGAACAATAGTATCCGCCACATCCACGTTAACATCGACTGGACGATGGAGAATTCTCCATTTATTGGATAAAATGCCAAATGCACATTACACATAACGTCGTGCTCGTGACAGTCTGTAGTTAAACACTTTTTGTTTATTCGTAAGGTTTTTTGCGGGATATGGTCTCATTAAATGGTCACTCATCGCAAAAGCCTCATCAGCCACAAACACATAAGGAATTTTCAGTCCACAAGGATCATTCGGAAGTGGCGAAGCTTCTGGCAAATTCAAGGCTTGTTGGTAAAGTTTTTTACCAATTCAGTTGCTCTGAATATATTGGAGTCTCCTTGATGACCAAATGCCCCTACATCTATGAATCTGAAACAATATTTGGTGTCTACTATGGCCATCAATACAATAGAAAAATACTTTTTGTAGCTATAAAATTCGCTCCAATCATATTCAGAAGCATTTCAAATGAGTTAACCGACATCCTGCAGTATTCAAAGAAATTGTCTGGATTTGCCTTCAGTTTGTTGTGTAGAAGCACGAACTTTCCTTTAGTTGATCTGTCGCTTAATATGGGATGAATCCAGTATATTTTTCCTGCCGTCGTTTCCGACGCCTATGTACAACTAACGCAGCACATACCGCAAGAACCGCATTCTTGTTTAATGTACTTCCGCTCATTGTTGATACTAAACTGCGCTCAGTAGATGTTGTCACAGCTTGCACCAAAGCACTACTGGCGTTTCGCTGGGCTTCACGCCGAGTGAGAGAGGCGGCCATGTGGCCGTGGGTGTTGCGCGATTTCTGGCAGAAACGCGCGTGGAAAAAACGCTCGTGTGGCCGTAGCCTAAAGTCGGCGTGAACGCCGGCAGAAACGTGCGTGAAAAAAACGCTCCTTCCCTCCCGCCCGCTACCTTCTCGCTGTTATAGTGACTCATGCCTCCTCCCCGATGCCTACCGCAAGTCCCTGCTAAGCTGCTTCACAGGGCATTAACCACGGTAACTATCTAGAGAGCGCGCAGAATAACGTAGCAGGTAGATGCGCAGTCGGCTCGGCCTCCTCGGGGCGGTAGTGGTGGGTGTTGCGAACGAGCCGTGAACCAACACCGACTCAAAGGAAGGCCCCGGCGCTTGTTGGTGACGTCACGTCAGCTAGGCACGGTGAACGCCAGGTCTGTGGCAGGCAGAAACGCTTGGGCGTGCTTATCGCTATAAATCTCTTATTTTTGGACAAACTGTTTGGTATTGTTTTGAATGCTGCAGTTTTATTTAGATGAAAGATTTTCTTACTATCGTAAAGCTGCAAATGAAGATCATAGTTCTGTATTAATGCATCCTGTCGAAACAAACGTAGATCAATATGAGAAGATGCTTTGCCCCGTTGCAAGCTTCGGAAATTTTACATTCAAGTAACTATATTTACTTGATCCATTTTGTTATCGAAACTTACCCTAACTCCCTTACAATGAACTCGTTTCTTTTATTTATTTATTTGTTTTCGTTTGACATCGTCACTGGAAATGTGAACTAATTTACATGTGTAAATGTCCAACTGTTGCCAGTCATTAGATTACAGTCGTTTTCAACGAAAGGAATTGAAAACAGGAAACAAAATAGCTTCATACATCGAAAATACTGCTGAGCTTAAACTTTTTAAAACAAGCACATCAGAAAAGATAAATATTCCCCTCTTGCAACTGAAAGGAGAAACTTTAAAAGTATTGTGTACATAGTTCCGCGTAGTCAGCGCGTACACAATTTTCCCACTAGAGCGCGCCCCGCTAAGCACAACAGCGCAGGCACAGCGCTCGTCCGTCTCCGCACTACGAGATGGCGCTGTCTTAGAGACGGAACAAATTCTGCTTCCGCCGATCCGAGTATTAATATGTAACGCAGCCAATGAGATTGCTGCTAAAGTAGAACCTTTTCTCCTCGCGGATCACACTCGCGCAGTGATACCTGAACGCGCGAGGTATTATAACGAGTGTACAGACCTCCATTTAGTCAGTCTGCATTAGTCTGCATTAGTCTGTAGTCAAGTTCAGTCTGCGCCTAATAAGATTATCATATTCCTGTACATAGCCATGAAGAGAAATGTAAACAGCATCCAGAATCAAGTTACGTAATGTCTGTCCTTTTTATTATTTTAATAAATGTGTGTGAAAATTAATCAAGTTCTGTTTAAAGTTGGTCGTCAATCTGCTACTCTAAGCGTACAAGTGGTATTTCTATCGTCTGACCTAACGGCAGAAGATAAACACGCCACAATAAGACCGCGAGATATATTGCTGACATTCGCCTACTTCGGGAAGTGACAAGTCAAATAATCTGATGGTGTGTGTACCGAAGGTCTTACAGTACGCACACCACAATAAGTTAAGAAATTTTATTTGATAAAACACGTGTCTCTCTTTTGCCTCTTCTTCTGTCCCCCATCCCCTCCCCCAACGTGTACAATCTCAAGATGTTTCATTAACATTCAGTGCTCCTCACCCCACAGTCAACCACGATACCTAAAGAAGAGCACCAATATGTTCACAGTTTCTTGTAAAAGCAACCCAGTACAAACGCAACTTCCTCAGATTTACAAATAAGGTAAAGAAGCACGGATTCTGTTGCTGCTGGACCATGAAGTTGCTGTTTGTACGTCAATCCTTAAAACAGGTTGAAATTTAAGTTCAGGAGTACACTATTTGTTAAGAAGTGCAATGAATTGCACAATTAATTGATTGCAGAAATCTCTCAGAACAATGTCTGTTGGTCAACTACCGCCAATAGTTTCACATTTTCCCGAGTCACCATTATGAGTATGCCTGCAACAGACCTGGCGTTCGCCGTGCCTAGCTGAAGTGACGTCACCAACAAGCGCCGAGGCCTTCCTTTGAGTTGGTGTTGCGTGAACGCGCTGGAGGGGAAGTGCCTTGAAGCCTACGCTCATATATTTAGTAAATATTAAATGGAGCATCTCCAAGATCATACTTGCATTAGTGCCACCTCTGCTTTGGTTAGTATCTAAAAAGAATACCGCTGAAAATACAACAAAAACAGCGATTTATTTTCATCTGACCGATTTGCATTTTTGGGAGAAGCTTCATGCGTAGCGAGCGAATTTTTGAATCAAAAGAAAGTTTCTCCTGTTGCAGTGTGAAAATTTGCTTCTTTTGCCAAAACACAGCAGACTTTAGACAAATTCACGTCACTAACATGTTGTGCGGACACAGTTGCACTGTGGTTTCTTAAGGGGCGAACTGAGATCAAGTATGGTCAGTAACTTATGAAAAAGCAAATATTTTAAACAAGTAATACAGGGGTGGCCTCACTTTTCGCTAGGAGGGCCAAATTTTTGAGAGGATATTTCCTCGCGGGCTGCATTACCAATTTTTGTTTTGTGAACCAAAACAAGCAAAAAATATTAAATTATTTTTAAATAAAATAACACATATCTGAGGAAAGAATATTTATTACACAGCTTAATGTTAATTTGTGGAAATCTGAACGGATTTCTTTTAAACTATATTGTTCATTTGTTCCGAGCCTTTGCTTACATTTCCTTTGTGTGTTCCAGGTGCTTAATAATTGTGCTTGAAAAGCCTAGAGATTGCAAATTTGGCTGACGAGCGTTATGTATGTCACGGCCTACTGGCCCTTTGTAACCGCTACGCATAATTATTCCGTTACCTGATGGGAGTAGATCCACCTGTTGGTTCTGGGAGTGGTGCCAAAGTCTTTTATTACTGTAATTCTTGAGATAACGTGCAACTGTGCAGATGTCTCAAATTTAATTCTTTAAGTGGCTCAGAAAATAATTCATGTGATAGAATGCTGGTTTTTAACTCTGTTATTGTCTTGCAGTTCACTTTGGTCATTAGTAAATTTTGTCAGTGTAAGAACACTTTGGCTTGTAGCCGCAGTAATTTTCTGCAATTTAAAAGTTAACTGAGCGTTTCAATGTTTAAATGAGAAGCTGCGATTGAGTTTTCTTCTGCAGTACTTGTTTATTTATGTCCAGTGTTGATGAGTTCAATTAAAAGAGTAATTAAGATCCTGTTTATCCTCTGGGAAATTTAATCTGGAATAAATATGTTCTAAAGTATTATGTATTTAACACCCAATCCAGCCTCTCACTCTTCCACCACCTAGCTCCCGGCTGCTGCGCCATATCACTGAAAAATTATTGGACGTATTTTGAATTCGAATGTAATAAATGTCCTTGAGTCAGAAAGGCTTTTGTTCACAAATCAGCAGGAATTTAGAAATATTTGCTCGTGCGAAACTCAGACCTTTAGTCACGTAATATCAGTGCGAGCCATAGACAAAGAGCAAAAGATTCCACATTCCTAGCTATCTAGAAAGCGATGACAGACTTTCAACGAAGATACGAGCGTACAGGTTCCCAGATACTTCTTAAGTGATAGGACGCAGTACATTTTTCTCGATGGCAAGCGTTCATCAAAGTTAAGAGTATCGTCAGGAATGCGTCAGGGAAGTGCCATAGGACTGCTCTTTCTCTCTATAAGGCGTATCCCAGGGGGATTGGTTAGTATTCAGGGGTATGACGGAACGACCTTTAGAAGCAAAAAACGTATACTTCTGAAACGTATACCTTAAGATCTTTAAGCATTTCTCCATCTTCGATATTGAGAAACAAATCTCTTCTACTGCAAGCTCTTTCTGCTTTCTATATTTTGAGACATGGTAGTATGGACCAAAATAAGAAAAAAATATCTAATAAATGTGGGCCCTAAAGTGCTTACCTTAAGAGCTAGAGCACTTGTTCATGTGAAATACATCTCTTCCACTGAACAAGTTCTCATCATTACGCGTGGCCTACCCAGAACTTAGCCCAACACACCTTTGGTGTCGACTTGACACCAGACCACGGCGCCCAGTGTCCCCAGGGTCAGCCATTGTTAATCGGATTTGGCATGTTAATGGTTAAGGGGTGGCCAGATGCTCTTCCTGCCGCCACCCCGTACCCCCCTGGGATGGAAGTAGTGTACCCCAACTGTCTGCATCGGGTGTAAACCATGGAATAGTGCGAGTGTGTTCAGATGTCTGCGAGCCTTGGAACTGTGGCGGAACATGGGGACCAGCCCGGTATTCACCTAGCGGGATGTGGAAAACCGCCTAAAAACCACATCCAGGCTGGCCGGCACATCGGCCCTCGTTGTTAATCCACCAGGCGGATTCGATCCGGGGCCGGCGCGCCTACCCAACTCCAGGAAGCAGCACGTTAGCGCTCTCGGCTACTTTGGAGGGTCGGATACATCCCACATTAATATCCGCTAATGGCGTATGAATAATCAGTTTAAATGCAGAGGGTGTAGGTTGCATTCCTTCGAAATTTGGGAAATCATTGGGGAAAGTGACAAGCATCGACTATTGAAATTGATATGCAGAATTCTACGACGTTGGAGGGATACCATCAGACTATCTGAAAAGTGTCATCCACACAATCCAAGGGCAGGAAGATTAGATTGCGAAATGTATCGCTCATGTCTTAAAATTTGTGGCAAGAATAAGATACAAAATAATGTAAAAGAGAAATCAGGATCTGTTTGATGACAACCACCTTGGCTTTAGGAAAGGTAAGGCACCAGAGCGCCAGTTTTGGCGTTGTCTGGTAAATCAACACACAGCCATAGGATCTGTCGACCCACAAAATTCTGTGAGATGATTGAAATTCTCAGAAAAACAGGTGTAAGTTAAAAAGGATTAAGGGTAATAATATATACAATAATTGTGTACAAAAACCATTGCTGTCTCACTAAAAGTGAAGATTTACTACAGTACTGGTTGAAAGTAATGAACAGCCTAATGATTACAGAACACGGATTGAGGCTATACTGAAGAAAGACGCAAGCAATGAGAAGAAGCAGAAAAGAGAATAGCGAGAAGCTTAACATCAACATTTATAATAATGAAGTAGACAGCCACCAGACGGAGCAAGGAGGGCTTAAAAATTGGACTAGCACAGGCTAAAAGAGCATTCTTAGTGGAAAGGAGTCTCTATTATCGAACATCGGCCTTAAACTGAGGAAGAAGTTTTTGAGAATGTACGTTTGGAGCACAGAATTGTACGGAAGTGAATAGTGGGCTATGGGAATGCCGCACAAAAACAGAATCAAAGAATGTGAGATGTGCTACTGTGTAGGGACGTTAAAAATTAAGTGAACTGATAAGAAATGAAGAGTCTCTCCACAGAACTGGAAAGGAGCATATGGAGAACACTAATAAGAAGATGGGACAGGATGATAGAACATGTTGTAAGACATCAGTGAATAACGTCCATGGTTCTTAGCGGGACACGTAGAGACCAAACACTGTAGAGGAAGACAGCGTTTAGGATTTATCGAGCAAATAATTGAGGATGTTGGGTAGAAGTGTTAATCTGAGATGAAGAGGTTGGCAAAAAAGACAAAATCAAGGCGGGTCGCATCACAACAGCCAGAAGATTAATGACCCAGGAAAAGAGAACAACAAAAAAATAAATAAATAAAATTATTTGTGTTTATGAATATCCTATTAACAGACCAATCACAGCCAAATGATTGTTAAGATTTGTGCAGGTGATGACACACAATTTATATGTATAAAAAGTAGCTGCTGATAACATTAGCACATACTGTATTCACTGCCAGAATCGATCATCATCCTTCGACCAGTGTGGCCGAGCGGTTCTAGGCGCATCAGTCTGGAACCGCGCGACCGCTACGGTCGCAGGTTCGAATCCTGCCTCGGGCATGGATGTGTGTGATGTCCTTAGATTACTTAAGTTTAAGTAGTTCTAAGTTGTAGGGGATTGATGACCTCAGATGTTAAGTCCCATAGTGCTCAGAGCCATTCGATCATCATCCAAGTGCAGAGTGCCCTCGACACAGCCAGAATGGAAACGGATTTAGACAGTGTATGAAGACTAATGTATTTTATTGTTGACTGAGTTAATATTCTGCTCTAATGACAGCAGTTTCTCTGACCTAGGATGATTTTTCTTTCAATTTTATTTGTAACGCCACCTTAAGAACAGGCTGACGTACATAATTTTATGTTACTTGATGGTGTTCAGGTGATGGAAATAGAAGTAAATGAAGTTGTAGTTCCTCACCAGATCTTGGTAGTGCTTAAATAACGTTTTCCAAACATTTTAACGTATTGGTTCTGAAGCTCTCCAGTGGTTGGACTGTAGTGCATACAAAATACGCTGACGAGTGAAAACATTATGACCAGTGTCCATCACGACGTTCATTACCATGTAATGGCGCTGTGGCCACGTGACACGGTTCTTCAGTCCGAAGACTCCTTTGATGTGGCTCTTCATGTCCAAGTTACTAATGTAACCTTCATCCATTTGAACCCGCTTACTGTGTTCGACTTTTGGTCTCCCTCTACAATTTTTGCCGGCCGCGGTGGTGCAGTGTCAGGAAGTCGTTTCTGAAAGTATTTGTATGGAGTGTAGCCATGTATGGAAGTGAAACATGGACGATAACCAGTTTGGACAAGAAGAGAATAGAAGCTTTCGAAATGTGGTGCTACAGAAGAATGCTGAAGATAAGGTGGGTAGATCATGTAACTAATGAGGAGGTATTGAATAGGATTGGGGAGAAGAGAAGTTTGTGGCACAACTTGACTAGAAGAAGGGATCGGTTGGTAGGACATGTTTTGAGGCATCAAGGGATCACAAATTAAGCATTGGAGGGCAGCGTGGAGGGTAAAAATCGTAGAGGAAGACCAAGAGATGAATACACTAAGCAGATTCAGAAGGATGTAGGTTGCAGTAGGTACTGGGAGATGAAGAAGCTTGCACAGGATAGAGTAGCATGGAGAGCTGCATCAAACCAGTTTCAGGACTGAAGACCACAACAACAACAGCGGTGGTCTAGCGGTTCTGGCGCTGCAGTCCGGAACCGCGGGATGCTACGGTCGCAGGTTCGAATCCTGCCTCGGGCATGGGTGTGTGTGATGTCCTAGGGGACTTGTGACCTAAGATGTTGAGTCCCATAGTGCTCAGAGCCATTTTTTTTCTACAATTTTTACCCCCAACACTTCCCTCCTATACTAAACTGACAATTCCTTGATGCCTCAGAATGTGTCTTATCAATCTTCCTTTTAGTCAAGTTGTGCTACAAATTTCTTTTCTCTCAAGTTATATTCAGTGACTCCTTACTATTTATAAGAACTACCCACCTAGTCTTCAGCATTCTTCTGTAGCACCACAATTCGAATGCTTTTGTTCTCTTCTTGTTTGAACTGTTTATCGCCCACGTGTCAGTTCTATACTTGGCTACGCTCCGGACAAATGCCTTCACAAAAGTCTTCCTAACAGTTAAATTTAAATTCGGTTAACAATCTCTCTTCAGAAGCGCTTTTCTTGCCTTAACCGGTCTGTATTTTATGTTCTCTCTACTTCGGCCATCATCAGTTATTTTACTGTCCAAATAGAAAAGGGCATCTACTACTTTCAGTATCTCTTTTCCTAATCTAATTCCCTCAGCATCGACTACGCTTTATTAGCCTTTTTTCCTTTTTGTTGATGTTCATCTTATATCTTCCCAAGACCCTGTCCTTTCCGTTCATCTGCGCTTCCCAGGTCTTTGCTGTCTCTGACAGAATTACAATGTCGTAGGCAAACTTCAAAGTTTTTATTTTTTCTTCTTGAACTTTAATTCCTTCCTCAAAGTTTTCTTGTGCTTCCTTTACGGTTTACTCAGTGTAGAGGCTGAATAACATAGGTTGAGACTACAATCCTGCATCAGTTCCTTCTCAACTACTGCTTCCCTTTCATGCCCTTCGACTCCTATAGCTGCCGTCTGGCTTCTGTACAATTTCTAAATGGACTTTCACTCCCTGTGTTTTACCCCTGATACCTTCATAATTTCAAAGAGTGCGTTCCTATCAACATTATCAAAAGCTGTACCTAAGTCTACAAAAATTAAAAACGCAGGTTTGCCTTTCTCTAACCTATCTTCTGGGATAAGTCGTAGGGTGAATATTGCCTCGCGCCTACCAACATATCTCCCGAACCCAAAATGATCGGTAGGAACGTATACTACCTGAGCAGAGATGCCGGGCGCAGTGGCCGAGCGGTTCTAGGCGCTTCAGTCGGGAACCGCGCGACCGCTACGGTCGCAGGTTCGAATCCTGCCTCGGGCATGGATGTGTGTGATGTCCTTAGGTTAGTTAGGTTTAAGTAGTTCTAAGTTCTGGGGGACTGATGACGTTAGATGTTAAGTCCCATAGTGCTCAGAGCCATTTGAACCATTTGAGCAGAGATGATCTCATTACAGCGAAGATACGGTTTACACTAGCGGACAACCACTGACATAAGCGACGTTGAAGAAGGGCAGGACTGTTATGGATTGGCGCCTTGGAACGAGCATCTCGGAAATGGTGAAGCTTGCCGATTCTCGACGTTCTATTGTCGTGAGCTTCAATCGAAAATGAAGGACGCTGAAACCGCAGATAATGGACATCGTATTGTTGCCTGATTAGTAATGCAGCATAATTGGCAATCTGTGGCAGATCAGACGATATAGTGCTAGTGTAGGCACAAGTGTCTGGGAGATCGGTTCCGCATCAGACGGCTCCTACGTGTTCTCACGTTGACGCTAGGATACGGTTACTTACGATTACAGTGGACACGAGAGTGTGGGGATGTAACAGTGGATCAATGGAAACGTGTCTTCTGAATCACGTTTCTCGTTGCACCACCTCGATTTTCGTGTTTGTATACGACATATTAGGCGAACGGCTGTTAGAAAAATGCACTGCGACACGGACGCAGGCCTGTAGAGCGGTATGAACGTATTCATTGTGCTGGCCTACTCCTTCGGCAGCACACTGGTCGGCACGAGGAAACATTGTATAGCAGGAGCTGAACTAAACTCCCCTGTGACAGGCTACTTGCTGATAACGCCCCTTGGGCAGCGTGCATATTGGCCGCCGCCACTGACCGAGCTGTCTCAATATCTCAATCTTCCGTCTCAGTACCTCAGTACGTCGCAACGGGACTCAGTTCGCATTGCACCTCAATACGTCGCACTGTGCTCTAGTCCTCCACAGTGATAGTCGTCGCCTCGTACCCTAAGCCGTCGGCACACGGACCGTGCATCCGAACGTTGAGCGTTGAGCGTGCCGAGTTTATGACGTCACAACGTGGAATAGAACGTTCGGTAGTCTTTCCGAACGCGCAGAGCAATGTCATGTCAGATACACTGAGCGTGCGTCTGAGAGTTGACGAATCAGATGACACAGCGCCACCTAACGTCACATGCACGCCATCTCCCTTCAGCATTGAGCTGTGAGGCGCCATACTCGCATTCAGTTCAAGCCTATATGTAATATGTCGTTTCTAAGCACCAGCAAATTGAGAATCACTCAAAAACCCGTTGTTAACTGCATGATTCGTTGCAATAAAATAATGAGAGACATCATATTTGGGGGCAAAAGAATTATTGTGACTCGCATATTATGAGAGTATGTCATTTGAAGGATCCACCAAAGGCACATTGTTCTTGATACAATTTGTTATAATTAAATTTCAGTTAGTAACATAGCTACGATTAAAGCATTTAATAAGTGACAACATCTTAGAATTGGCAATAAATGAATTATTGTCACTATAGCGTAGTGAGTAGCGTTGATGATTCATGCATGACAAGATGGTTCGCGTCTCGCCAGGTCTAAATACTTTTTTCCTAACATTCGCGTATATAATAGGTTTTGATGCTTTATTACTAGTTTAATGCAAATATATACTACAATATTTGATGTTATGTACATATAAGTTCACCTTTTCTTGAGGAGTGAGTTTGTTCGATAGGCTTAATCTACAGGACAGCTTGTGTTGCTTGTATAAAGATATTTTGTTCCTTTTCCTTTTGAGTATCGTAATTAACAAGTTGTTAAGATTCTGCTACTGGGTAGGAACAATGATCAAGTAAGAATGACCTTAGCGTTTTACTAAAATGTGGGAAAGATAAAATAGTGTTTATCTTATGTGGAGAACTATTGAAAATTTGTGTCGCACTGTTTGCAATGGAAATTTTATGAGCCTGTGTCCTTGTTGATTGGACATGGTACTTCCTTTTTTTTTCTTTAAACATGTAAATCGGTATTGAAGTTTTTATTTGTGTGTATTACATATAGAACAATGCGACGACGATATGAACAATGGAGGAAATGTGCGTTTTAATAGAGCTAACGTGGGAAATTTACGCGCTCCTGTTGAGTAAACAGTGTAATTTACGAACTAGAAACGTCCCAAAACTGCAAGCGGAGTGCGTTGCGATCGCGTATACCACATTGGGCCCCACGTGCCGTATGCACAAGTCGCATCGTTCCTGAGCGTTCAGCAGCACGCTGAACTAGGCACGCTCAACGTTAACGTTCGACAGCACGGTCCGTGTGCCGACGGCTTTAGCTAGCTGCGAGGCAACGTTAGTCTGTGTATATAGTTGTGATTTGGACACGAACAAGATTCGAGAATTAGTACACGTTATTTGATTGCTGTTAAGCACAGAAGTTCAGACTGGACATCACTGAAGTTAAGTACTCAACTGGTTCTTGTAATAAAGTGTTCAAAAATGGCTCTGAGCACTATGGGACTTAACTTCTGAGGTCATCAGGCCCCTAGAACTTAGAACTACTTAAACCTAACTAGCCTAAGGACATCACACACATCCATGCCCGCGGCAAGATTCGAACCTGCGACTGTAGCAGCAGCGCTGTCCAGACTGAAGCGCCTAAAATCGCTCGGTCACAGCGGCTGGCTCTGATGTCTCATACTTCTGGAAATGTACTAAGGACTTGTCGAATCATATCACGCAGAATCGCTAGTGACTGCGTTCCAAATACGCTGTTAAGCTGGTCGTCATAATGTTTTGGCTCATCAGTGAGTATATTTCGCACATAGCTTTAATGGGTGGAGTGTTCACATGTCTGATGTCGCTGAACCCACGCAAAATACAGGGTGTCCAGGTAAAAGATATAACAATATAAAATGCAACAACTTTAGAAGTAATTGAGATATTTATTGACGTTTTGTTCCGACAAGTACGGTGACTCAGAATGATTTTTACACACCTAATACACCTCGATGTGCAATAGTCTTCTATATCTGTCTTCCCTCCGAGTGTTTTGCAGTATTGCAGGCGTAACATTTGCGGCGGGTGCGCGAATGCGATGGCGCAAATCTGGTAGATCACGAAATGATTTCTGGTACACTTGATTCTTTATCACGGTAGCACCTGATTCCAGAATAGCTGCAGTAGTTAGGATCTACGAACTATCCCCTCTTGACAAGGTCCCCAAAACTTAACTCGTAACGAGATCCCTTCAAAGCAAATTGTCATAACGATCGTCTATAAAGGCTTCGTACAACGATAAGAAACGTTACAGTTCATGGAATAACAACAGATACGACCAAACTTTGTCTCTTCTGTTTTATTTAACATAACTTCGTTCACAGTTTTATTTCGCATTCACCATTCATTCACCCAAACCCTTTGATGAACAGTTTTGGTTGCTTGACACCAACAGTCAATGATAATGATACAGCTTTTCTCATTTTCATAAATTGAAGCCCGCTATCCGCGATATAATTAAAAAAAACAAAAAAAAACGGTCTCAATACCGCGTCCCTCGTGAGATGCGAATAGACTTATCCCGGAATTGACCGCCCTGTAGGTGTACTCAATTTAATGACCACACTTCGCTATCCGCGATTTCGTGTAACTAAATGTCCATTTGTTAGTCTGATTGTATACCGTAGCCATTTAAAACTCGCCCCTATATTTTTCACAACGCACAATTAGCACTTCTTTACTTGTTTATTTCTAAGAGTAAACGGAAAAAAAGACTCCGTATCATCGGCTTCGTCGATATAAAGCAAAACACCTTAATATGCCCAATTTTACCTCTTCTTAAAGGATCGGCTACCTTACTCATTAATTTACTACATATTATTTCCAATAACACTAAACTGGTATCGCCGTTATATTTTAATTGTATTCAAAAGCATGTTATTATAAATATGACCGACCAAATCGCAACAAATCGCGCGGCGTGCGTTTTTAACGATAGCTTTACACTCGCCCAGCCTTTATTCATGCAATATTATATATAAACATACAGACAGGACCGAAAGATCGATCTCTCTACCGTAACCAATAGAGGCAAATACGCTATTCAAGTTCCGTTACATCTATCTTGACTCGTAATGTTACACGGCCCCCCCAGACTGTGATGTCTTGAAGAGGGTTCCAGACAGAACAGGCTTATTTTTTGTGTACTGTGACAGGAGAGGGTATTTGTTTCGGCGAATACACTCACTCTCAGATTCACTCAACAAGTCAGTACATACATTCTACAATATTTAAGTTGAGTTAATGGGCCTAGGCAAAATGCCCTTAACTAAATTCCACATTTGTTTATAGGTTGTCTTAGAAACACTTCGCACTAATCACTTCATATTCACACCATATTTTTTCTTCGATGAAGCCCTCCGTTCTTCAACCGACTGTGCAAGGCAGTGATGACAGCCGGGTTCGACGATTGGCATCCTAGGCCAAAACCCTTATCAGGCCACTTGTTTAACCAGAGAGGATTTGGTCCTCTTCTTTTCCTCTTAATTCCACTTTTAAATCATCCATCCTCGCTGTTCGGTGAGAGGATAAATCGTATTTCAGCGTCGTCATTGTTGCTGATACCAAGAAGGCATCTCATGGAAATCGTCGGTACATTCTTTAATTTTCTTTGTAAGTTAGTATAAGTACGTATTTATCCACTGGTGCTTTTATTTAGTCCACTCTGAGTGTAGTCTTGGTATCATTCAGTGTTTCTTGAATCTGTATTTCGCTCATTATTGATAATACTTCTTCAGGTCTATGTGAGGGAACAAACCTCTAATTACATCAGTATCACAATCTGCCAGAAGGTAGCTCCCTTCATGAGGTATTTTCATTATTTTGTATGGACCTGTATATAAATATTGCCATTTCTTATTCAGTCTTCTCCTGGTGGATGCTTTTGGGTGATTTCTCAATAAAGCCGGCCGGTGTGGCCGTGCGGTTCTAGGCGCTTCTGTCTGGAACCGCGTGACCGCTATGGTCGCAGGTTCTAATTCTGCCTAGGGCATGGATGTGTGTGATGTCCTTAGGTTAGTTAGGTTTAAGTCGTTCTAAGTTCTAGGGGACTCATGACCACAGATGTTAAGTCCCATAGTGCTCAGAGCCATTTGAACCATTCTCAATAAAATTTCATCCCCTACATCATAAGCGACTACTTTGTTCACATTTTTATCAAACCGGGTTTTTCTCAATTGTGCTTGATGCTTCAGGTTTTCATAGACCTTCTTCACCATATCTTCTTTCTTGATAATCTTTTGTTCTATCGCAGGTAATTTCTTAATCCATTCTGGCATAACACTTTCACCAAATACTGTTTGGTTAGGTGAATAACCTGTCGATAAGTGCGGTATGTCATTATACACTTTCTCAAATTCATAAATCCAATCGATCCATTTATAATGTTGTTTGGGTATGTACGTCTGTAAAAATCGGTTCAACTCTCGGAAGATTCCCATCAACCGGATTTCCACAAGGGTAAAATCTTGAGATGTAAATGGGCTGGATTCCTTGTTCTTTCATAGTGTCTCTCCATGCTTTGCTTGTATAATAAGCAGCGTTGTCTGTCAAGATGATTATAGGTTTGCCAAGCTCAGTTATATAGTTGTTGATAAATTTGCGTAACATGGGTTGAACGTGGAGATTTTTCAAAGGATATAATTTCAATTATTTTGAAAAGAGATCATAGAAAGCCAAAACGTATTTGAACCGTCCACATGTCATGGGACATGGCCCACAGACATCACATGACACCAACTTTAAAGGTTGTTATGGGATGATGGGATGTAATTCTATCTTCTGACAATAGTTTATGGGTTTTGCCTTCTGACATATTTTGCACTTCTTAAGAATATTTGTAGCTAGACATCCCAAAGTTGGATGATAGCAGTATTGTGCTATTTTAGCTGTACATTTAGCGGCACCAAAATGACCCCAATTCAAGTGAGTGCACCATACTAGTGTTTCTAAATTTTTATTTGGAACATAAACTTTCCAAACATCTTCTTCATCCTTCCTCCGATACAATATTCTGGATTTTAATTGATACTGTTCTTGAGAGTGACTTAGCGTTTTGCTTTCAACAGCACGTCTAATGGCTTTCCCCAACTTACTAGCTTCTTGCAGTTGTGGAAGACTTCAACATAGCTGTGAAATCTGCCTCTCACAATATTGCCTTGATAAATTCATGACCTTAAAGTCAATAGTCCGTTCTTCACACTCGTCGTCATTCCTTCTTTTCGGTAGTCTTGAAAGAGCATCGGCTATGATGTTGTCCTTCTCTCTGATGTATTTGAGCGTAATATCATATTCTTGCAGTAGCAAGGCCCACAGGGTTAAACGTGAATGGAACATCCTTCCCGTTAAAATAAAAGATAAAGCTTTGTGGTCGCAGAATACAATGATCTTCTTTCCATATACAAAATAGAGAAACTTTCTAAGGGTCCAGACCACGGCCAGTACTTCCAATTCAGTAGTACAATACGCACGTTCACAGCTAGAGAGTGTTCTGCTGGCAAACCCAATTATTTTGAAGGTACTGATATCTTCTGGATTGACAATCTGGAAAAGAGTGGCACCCAATCCTGTTTCAGAAGCATCCGCAGCAATATAAAAACCTTAATCAAGTCTCGGACAATATAACAGTGGAGCATTAGTCAAAGCATTGCGGATATTATCAAAAGCTTGCGTGCATTCGGAATTCCACTCCCACATGAAATTTTTTCTTAACAGCCGTAACAAACAGTCTTGGCTTCCTAACTGATTGGCTAAAAATCGTCGAAAAATTGAAACTAAGCCGATAAATGACTTTAATTCCGTTCTATTCTTTAGATAAGCACATCTGTTAATTGCACCCATATTTTTAGGATTTGGTTTTATCCCTTCAGGAGTAGCTATATGTCCAAGAAATTTCAATTGATTATGGGCAAACTTGGATTTGCTCAAATTTACAGTAACTCGGTATTCCAAAAATTTCGCAAAAACTCTTTTTAATAAGTCCAAATGTTCCTCTCAAGTTTCAGAAGCAATTAGCTAATCATCCACATATAAAGTAACTTCATTCAAAAGGTCTCTGCCCAGTACGGTATCTAATGCCGATATGAAAACACCACCGCTTATTTTCAACTCAAATGGCATGACGGGAAACTGGTAACTTCGGCCCAGAAAAACGAATGCAGTATATTTTCGAGATTCTTTCGATATTCTAGTTTGCCAATATGAACTACGCATATCCAAAGAAGTTAAGAAGCGGGCACCATAAAACCTTTGGTCTAACTCTTCTAGGTTCTCTGGTCGCCTTTGTACAGGTATAATGATCTTATTGATCTCTCTGGCATCCAACACCAATCTGATGGCACCATTGGGTTTAATTACCACCACAAGAGGGTTACAATATTCGGAATCTAAGGGCTTAATAATACCCAATTCTAACATTTTATTGATTTCCTTTCTGACTACTTCTTTCTTTGTCCATGAGATAGAATAGGAAGTACGACAAAAGGGTTTATGTGCATACGTCTTTATATGGTATTCAAGGTCTTTTATTATACCCGGACGTTTACTAAAAATCGACTGATATGCTTCCAACAAGTAGTACAATTCGTCCCTTTGGATAACAGATAAATATTCTGATTCCAACACCTTTTCCTGCAATGACATTTTATCCATCATTTCTTCAGGACATTAAATAAGGCAGATATCATACACATTTTCATCATCAATACTGACATATTTTACCATTAGATTCATGCACAATTGATCTGGAATTACTTGGCCCTTTCTCATGGTGGCTGTCAAAACATTACCATTGGAATTAAATATACATTTACCTTTCTCTAAATTAATGATTGTACCGGTCTCACATAAAAAATCCAAATCCCAGATACATGGTACTGTCATTTTAGGAACAACCAGGAATGTACTTTCTATTTGAGTCCCCCGTATTGTAACTTCGACACGTACCTGTTTCACAACTTTTTGCATTTTTGCGCTGAACGCGCCAGACACGGTACATCCTGTGATAGGAAAAGTGGGTATTTTCACCCCTCGGCTTATCTGTTTTAAACAGTCCAGCGTCATGACACTAATAGTCGCTCCAGTATCAGTTAATATTTCAACATCAACATTATTTATACTTGTTGAAATTATTGCCTGTAAAATTTGTCCGCATTTATTAGAAACTTCAGGTTTCTCTTCAATTAATTCATTCCTTATATCCTGATAATTATTGTACCTTAATACTCCCAGTTCAAATTGATGCCTGCCTTCCTTCTCCTTTCCAGTCATGCTAGGAAGGCATTTGGTTCAAAAATGGTTCAAATGGCTCTGAGCACTATGGGACTCAACTGCTGAGGTCATTAGTCCCCTAGAACTTAGAACTAGTTAAACCTAACTAACGTAAGGACATCACAAACATCCATGCCCGAGGCAGGATTCGAACCTGCGACCGTAGCGGTCTTGCGGTTCCAGACTGCAGCGCCTTTAACCGCACGGCCACTTCGGCCGGCTAAGGCATTTGGTGACTGGTATTCGTTTAACCTATCTCGTTGAGTCATCGGTGGGTGTTCATGAACTTCCACAAACCGTACAGTATGATTCGAGTTATGGTATTCACCCCGCCGCACATTGGAGGCTCCTTCGCCCATTGGTATAACTCCTTGTGCTGGATGAGGGCTCGAGGCATTTGTTCCATCCTGCCGATGAACATTATGCTTCGAATTATCTTCCCAAGGTCGAATACAATTGGGTTCATCACTTAGGTACCTGTTACTCTTATTAATATCACTACTATGCACATTCGCGTCACCAGATCGATGTTTATCTCTACCACAGTATGTATCTCTTCTATATTTATTATAATCATTGTTTTTATTGCAACCATAGGACGAAGATTGTCCACGCTCCTGTGATGCGGGTTTGACCTGGATTTCGGTATTATTATTATAAGTTAAATTATTATTATAATTATTAAATTATTATGTTGCCTTTCTAAGGTGTTAGAAAACTCTACATCTAGTTCTCCAAATTTCGCATTTAATTGAGTCTCCCAGTCCGACTTCAATTCTTTCTTGGTATTTTCCAGTTTATGATCAAAAGTGTTGTTTGCTTTCCAAAGAATCCATTTACCTTCTAATGAACCAAATTTGGCCTCAAATTTTTCATCTAACTTTTGATTGTCCTCTTTTAATTGCTTATTATCTTTTTCTACTGAACCAATTCTTCCATTCATTACACCCATTTGAGTATTTATTGATACCAGCATATCAAACATTTTTGATTAATATTTCCATTTTGAGGATAAACTTGCTGATCTACTTCCGAAACCTCAAAATCTTTATGTTCTCCCACACTGCTTACCTTACGTATCATTGTATTTGAATCTCCTAACGGCTCTAAATCAATAACTGTATTATTATCTGTACTTGTCTCCTGTCCCAAATTGAGCTCATGGGATGCATCATCCATATCCTCTTCACTTTCCTCTCTCTTTCTACTCATTACTCTACTCAACTCCACATTATCATGTATTCTTTTCGTTCGTTTTGACATGACTATTCACTACCAAGACATACCCTTATTTTCACTATATATTTATATATATTTATCTACCAAAATCACGAATCTCAACTTCCTTTTTTTATAATTATACAGTTATTTTAATCATACCTGGTAGAATCACTCACTTTTAGCGATTGTTGAAGAATACCTCTCTCATTGGTCAGGTTCACTGGCTGCTACAATATTTTCCAACTCTAGGGTTCGTGAATCCGGATGACACTCGACTCGCTGCAGCAATCCTCGTCGGTCGAGCCGCACGTTGTGGCGCCACTTCTACCGTATCTTCCTTCGTCGTCGGCATTGTCGTTGTTACCGTGAGACACCGTTATACCAAGAGGAAAGGCGCGTCGATCTTAGAGCATGAGATATGATGACCTTAAGCCATTGACAACACACAACGGTCACGGTAGCACCTGATTCCAGAATGGCTGCAGTAGTTAGGATCTACGAACTATCCCCTCTTGACCAGGTCCCCAAAACTTAACTCGTAACGAGATCCCTTCAAAGCAAATTGTCATAAAGATCGTCTATAAAGGCTTCGTACAACGAGAAGAAATGCTACAGTATGGAGTAATAACAGATACGACCAAATTGTCTTGTCTCTTCTGTTTTATTTAACATAACTTCGTTCACAGTTTTATTTCGCATTCACCATTCATTCACCCAAACCCTTTGATGAACAGTTTTGGTTGCTTGACACCAACAGCCAATGATGATGATACAGCTTTTCTCCTTTTCATAAATTGAAGCCCACTCTCCGCGATATAATTTAAAAAAAAACTGGTCTCAATACCGCGTCCCTCATGAGATGCAAATAGACTTATCCCGGAATTGACCGCCCTGTAGGTGTACTCAATTTAATGACCACACTTCGCTATCCGCGATTTCGTGTAACTAAATGTCCATTTGTTAGTCTGATTGTATACCGTAGCTATTTAAAACTCGCCCCTATATTTTTTCACAACGCACAATTAGCACTTCTTTACTTGTTTATTTCTAAGAGTAAACGGAAAAAAAGACTCCGTATCATCGGCTTCGTCCATATAAAGCAAAACACCTTAATATGCCCAATTTTACCTCTTCTTATAGAGTCGGCTACCTTACTCGTTAATTTACTACATATTATTTCCAATAACACTAAACTGGTATCGCCGTTATATTTTAATTGTATTCAAAAGCATGTTATTATTAATATGACCGACCAAATCGTAACAAATCGCGCGGCATGCGTTTTTAACGATAGCTTTACACTCGCCCAGCCTTTATTGAGGCAATATTATATATAAATATACAGACAGGACCGAAATATCGATCTCCCTACCGTAACCAATAGAGACAAATACGGTATTCAAGTTCCGTTACATCTATCTTGACTCGTAATGTTACATAGAAAACATTTCGAGTTACCACACTTGTGGAAGCAAACCGCCAATTAATATCCGTCTCAATTTGTTACAGTTTATATTATTATAGGTTAACCTGTACCCCCTGTAGTTCATATTGTCGTAAATCTCACCAGACTAATGAATTTATAGAGTTAGCCGGATTCTGTTCATGTAGATAATTGCTGAACCAATCAATGACTTGATAGTCGTTTCGCTCTAAGCTTGTTACGCCCATCCTTACCTTTTCTTATGCCATCATATACGATTAATGTCAGTTTTCATCTCGTACTACGAGAAGAGTGTTTTTATTGTGTATAATATTTACATACTTCTTACCGAATAAAGATTATTTGCATCTGTGTAAAAATACCCAAGTACAAAATCTTACATGCCTGACTTGTTACTGAATTTTTTAGCCCATCTTATGGTTAAAAATAGACAGCTTTTGCCAAGTCGGAAACCTTAACTATCAGAAAATAAATCTGGATATGAATTTTCGAAAATGTCATTTAGAAACCTGACACTTAGTTACCGAACCAGGTCGCTACCACTACGCCTTGAACAGCAGTTTCGGCGAATAACAGTCATGTGCTACCTCTTGTACTGAATTCTAACACATACGTTTCGAGAGAAAGGTTTTTACAGTCTGCTTTCTTTTCTCACTTTTTCAGAGCGAATGCTGACACAAATCACAGAGAGGACGTGGCTGGGGCACGTACGCCGGTCTCTTCCAGAGCTGGCAAGGACGGCGTACATTATGCCGAGGCCACTCACTACTGATGTTTCGATTTGCAGTAGATGGAGTTCGCTGCAACGAAATAATTGGCAGAATGGAATCTTACAGTTAAGGACGTCACTTCCTCGTATCCGGTATTGCGTCAGTCGACAAGTGACTACGATTCCAAGCAACATCAACAGCTGGATTCTTCAGCGTTCATCACTGCGTGAGGTTCGAGTCCTCCATCGGGCATGAGTGTGTGTGTTGTCCATAGCGTAAGTTAGTTTAAGTTAGATTAACTTGTGTGTAGGCTTAGGGACTGATGACCTCAGCAGTTTGGTCCCATAAGACCTTAACATTTTTTTTTTTTTTTTAAAAAAAAAGAGGAAAGTGCACTTCCTATCGCCAACATTACCGAAGGTGACTGTGAAGACGGTTCCTCTGGCTTTCGGAGGGCGTTATAGTTGCAGAACCTGTCATGGAACGAGGACAACGACAGCAGAAAGAGTATTCCACAGTATTTAAATATCTTCAACATTCGGCTGCCCTGTCAGCTACTGTATCAATGTTAATTTTAATTTTAATAATGAACAGCCTCAGTTGCACGGTTTACCTCTAATTTACCTAGGTTTCAGTCGGGATAGCCCAACCTTCTTCAGAATAACAGTATCTATCGTTTGCCCATACAGCACTCGTGGCTGCCGCATCGCGGTCGCGAAGGGGGGCCGAGGCAGTTTTCAGATAAGCTTTTACAGTCTGACGATAATTTATGGATTTGTAGTTTTAGCTTGACGATGTCCACTATGGAAAACGATAGATACTGTTATTCTGAAGAAGGTTGGGTTATCTCGACTGAAACCTAGGTAAATTCTAGGTAAACCGTGTAACTGAGGCTGTTCATTATTAAAATAAAAATTAATATTCGACGGTATGTCTGCAGCCGAAAGTTGAACCCTTCGCCATCTTGTGGCTTTCTTAATTTAGCTGATCGGCGGATATTAAAAATGATCCGCACGTCCATCCCCTAGGCAACACACGGAGATCCAGTGCCTGAGGCAAATTTATACATTACGGAAAAGGATTCGAACACAAAGAGGAATTGTGAGAGACAAACGAAAGTTGCTAGGCGTATCTCTACAACTGAAAGATGACGCCTATTGAAATTTCCCGACAGTTGCACAAGAGTGGCGCTATTGACGCCTCTCTGAAGACGCAGGTTAAGTTTGCTTTAAGCACGCGCTGTAACGGCCGTGAGCGTTAGTTACCTTTGGCATTGGACGTAGTGAGTTGATGCTAGTCAAAAATGCCTTTAAGGCGACAATGATATCATTGGTAGCAGCTCACTGAGTTCGAAAAAGTTCGTGTGGTAGGGCTACAAGAAGCTGGATCTTCCTTCTGCGCTACTGCAGAAAGACTTGGCAGGGACGTAGCGAGAATGCATGATTGCTGGCAACGATTGTCACGGGAAGGTACGACCGCGAGAAGACCGGGTTCAGGACGGTCATGCGGCACTGCCGAGATTGAAGACCGTCGCATTAGCCGCGTGGCTGCGCCGCATTTTACTGTGTCGGCAGCGGCAGTAAGGGCAATAATTGCCACTACAGTGACACAACGAACTGTCATAAATCCGTTTGCTTCAAGGACAGCTCCGAGCCAGCCACCCTGTAGCTCGTTTTCTACTAACCCACCGCAGTCTTGTCAAGCGAGATTTCGTTGGAGGGCGGAGGTCTGTTGTGTTTTCTGACGAAATCCTGTCCTGTCTCGGTTGCTGTTGGAAGGTGGCCAGATGAGCACCTGCAACCCATCTCTCGAGGGCATAGACACACTGTATCTACACCTGGAGTTATGCTATGGGGTGCGATTATGTATGACAGCAAGAGCACTCTAGGGGTTATCCCACGCGCCCTGAATGCAAGTTTGTACGCCAGTCTGGTGATTCGCCTTGTTGTGCTGCCATTCATGAAGAGCATTCCATGGGGTATTTTCCAACAGGATAACGCTCGCTCAGATACTGCTGTTGTAACCCAGCATGCTCTACAGAGTGCCGACAGGTAGCGTTGGCCTGCTCTGTTAACAGATCTGTCCCCAGTCGAGCACGGGTGTGACACAACTTAAAAAAGTTACCTAGACAAATGCATTCCTGAAATTTCATTACTCTACATTATTTATTCCTTGGTGTTGCAGTTCTTTACCGTCAGTGTATCCATGTATAAATTTACGCTTAAGGGGTGGTGTACTATCTTTTCGTTCAAAAAATCGTTTTTTTTTAATTGCGTTTTTGGATCCATAAAAGGGCTTAGAATCCACCGCTGAAACGGTTTTTCCGAATACGGAACGGAAATGTTTGTTATAAAATGCACCTGCCTGAAATCGGCCTTTTTCACGCACCAGTTTGTTTTCGGAATTTTGACTTTGTAGCCACGAAAAGTTATTCTATGTACATGCTTGCCCATGACTAAAACTGATAAAGTGATCAAGGAGCTTAAGATGTACTGCGGCTTGGCAATCCGATGGCATTCCATTTCGGTGGAACAGATGAAGAAGGCAATTTGGGCAACGTATTTCCACAAGTGCTCGACGGATAATCACCCACAAAACCAAAATTGTGCGGCTGGGGAAACTAGTTGGTGCAAGTGGCGCATTGCAGAGACTAGCGGACATCTGGACGAATATCAACACGACCAGCCGGTCCCCAAAGAAGTTCAAAAAGTAATTCATCCGGTCTAGGAAGCCCTTTCGGAGGACTGGTTATAGTACCGGTGCTTGGGAGGAAACACACAAAATTCAAATGAAAGTTTGAACGCGTGCGTTTGGCAGTTAGCCCCCAAGAATTTGCATTATGGTGCGAAGACTGTGGATAGTGCGCCTTGCCGGCCGGGGATCTAGGCGCTACAGTCTGGAACCGCGAGACTGCTACGGTTGCAGGTTCGAATCCTGCCTCGGGCATGGATGTGTGTGATGTCTTTGGGTTAGGTTTAAGTAGTTCTTAAGTTATAGGGGACTGATGACCTCAGCAGTTAAGTCCCATAGTGCTCAGAGCCATTTGAACCATTTTATTGCGGCTTTCCTGGCAGTGAGCAGCTTCAGCGAAGGGTATTCAGCAATTCTGAAGACCATGACAACGATGGACGTCACCCTGGGACTCTATTCGACGCAGTTCGCTAAGCATTCAGACGACTGCCGGATTCAAGCAGCCGAAAACCGCTTGTCACCGGCCGTACGAGCGGCTCTGGAGCAGCGGATGATGGCCCAGATAGAGCAGAACGCCCTCTATGAGGAAGAGGAAGGACTAGTTTATGGGCCCGGAATAGCAAATTGAACGTACGTTGCGTAATATTGCATTTATATGTAGTCAAAACTTCAAACGCGTTTTTCTCCAAATGAACTTTTTTTTATTTTTTTTATCGCGCGGTATGGTAACTTCAAATCTACTGAACCTGTTAGCATGATTCTTTGTTTCAGACAAAGCTAACTAAATTGTCTAGGAGTTGTACCACTTTTATTTCGATCCATCAACTATAAATATTTTTACTTGGCAGACGAAGTCGAAAAATCGATGAAAAAACAATATTTTTTTTTTCAAATGGCCTCCATTTTATTTTCTATGGTTCAAATAACTCAAGCGAGTTACAACTCCTAAAGAATATTATATACTTCGTTAACGTCAACTCAATTTTTATTTCAGACGAGCCGGCTGTCCTGCGACATACCGCGGGTGGAGATCTATATCGAATTTTTGTTTCGTTCCGACGGCACTTCCGCCTTTCCTCTTCGATATTTTGTACAGCAAATATCAATAAACATTTTGACCAAATTTGACATTGGTATCTATAACACATCCCGAGAAAAAATTCTCAAAGAACACGCCTTTTCGGGCCAAAGATACTAAACCTCCCTTTAAGTCTACCGACCGGTCAATTAACTATTCAGTAGGCTCATGATAACTATCAATGGGATTAGGATTAAGTACAGTGCATCAATCTATGACTGGAAACACTATTATCACGTGATTAAACACCCTTTCTTTGTCTGGGGCGGAGCTGAACAGTAGCTGAGCATTCTCGATGTGTGTGTTCGTCTCAGAAATGTACACTACTGGCCATTAATATTGCTGCACCAAGAAGAAATGCAGATTATAAACGGGGATTCATTTGCAAATATATTATACTAGAACTGACATGTGATTACATTTTCACGCAATTTGGGTGCATATATCCTGAGAAATTTGTACCGAGAACAACCACCTCTGGCCACAATAACGGCGTTGATACGCCTTGGCATTGAGTCAAACAGAACTTGGATGGCGTGTACAGGTACAGCTGCCCATGCAGCTTCAACACGATACCACAGTTCATCAAGACTGCTGTATTGTGACGAGCCAGTTGCTCAGCCACCATTGACCAGACGTTTTCAATTGGTGAGAGATCTGGAGAATGTGCTGGCCAGGGCAGCAGTCGAACATTTTCTGTATCCAGAAAGGCCCGTACAGGACCTGCAACATGCGGTCGTGCATTATCCTGCTGAAATGTAGGGTTTTGCAGGGATTGAATGAAGGGTAGAGCCACAGGTCGTAACACATCTGAAATGTAACGTCCACTGTTCAAAGTGCCGTCAATCCGAACAAGAGGTGACCGAGACGTGTATCCAATGGCACACCATACCATCACGGCGGGTGATATGCCAGTATGGCGATGACGAATACACGCTTCCAATGTGCGACCATCACGATGCTGTAAACAGAACCTGGATACATCCGAAAAAATGACGTTTTGCCATTCGTGCACCCAGGTTCGTCGTTGAGTACACCATCGCAGGCGCTCCTATCTGCGATGCACCGTCAAGGGTAACCGCAACCATTGTCTCCGAGCTCATAGTCCATGCTGCTGCAAAAAATGGTTCAAATGGCTCTGAGCACTATGGGACTTAACATCTATGGTCATCAGTCCCCTAGAACTTTGAACTACTTAAACCTAACTAACCTAAGGACATCACACACATCCATGCCCGAGGCAGGATTCGAACCTGCGACCGTAGCAGTCGCGCGGCTCCGGACTGAGCGCCTAGAACCGCTAGACCACCGCGGCCGGCCATGCTGCTGCAAACGTCGTCGAACTGTTCGTGCAGATGGTTGTTGTCTTGCAAATGTCCCCATCTGTTGACTCAGGAATCTAGACGTGGCTGCACGATCCGTTACAGCCATGGGGATAAGATGCCTGTCATCTCGACTGCTAGTGATACGAGGCCGTTGGGATCCAGCACGGCGTTCCGTATAACCCTCCTGAACCCACCGATTCCATATTCTGCTAACAGTCATTGGATCTCGATCAACGCGAGCAGCAATGTCGCGATACGATAAACCGCAATCACGATAGGCTACAATCCGACCTTTATCAAAGTCGGAAACGTGATGGTACGCATTTCTCCTCCTTACACGGGGCATCACAACATCGTTTCACCAGGCAACGCCGGTCAACCGCTGTTTGTGTATGAAAGATCGGTTGGAAACTTTCCTCATGTCAGTTCGTTGCAGATGTCGCCACCGGCGCCAACCTTGTGTGAATGCTCTGAAAAGCTAATCATTTGCATATCACAGCATCTTCTTCCTGTGGTTAAATTTCGCGTCTGCAGCACGTCATCTTCGTGGTGTAGCAATTTTAATGGCCAGTAGTGTATTGGGTTTACAGAGCGTTCTGTGGAGGCCGCACCGTGGACTGGAGAGCAGCCTCGAGCACCGCCGCCGCCGCCGCCGCTGCTGCCGCTGCCGATGCGGGGGCCGCGCTGATTGATGGGGCCGTGCGTCCAGTCACGCCGCCTTTTACAGTCGTGTGGTGTTCCGTGCCGCGCGTTGCATCAGATGCGGAGCCACGCGTCCCCGTAATTAGAGCGGCCCGAGAGGTACCCGACAGTCCGTGGGCCGCTAATCTGCGTCCGTCCCCCAGCCCCACATCACACTTCCCGCCACCGCGGGGCTTTCACTGGCCGCTAAAATTGGGACGAATCGTGCGCCGCAAAAAGTCACTCCCCACAGCACAGTTCCGCGTTTCGAGGGTCCTGTTGAATCACTGTGCACCAGATTATTCATCGAGTAGCAGGTTTTCCCTTCCTCTCTGCATCCACATATGAACTGCACAAACCACTGTACAGTGCTTGACGCGGGAAACATCGTGCAAATATTGTCGCTTCTCTTTCCTGTTCCGTTCGCTTATTGAGGAAGACGAATGTGCGAGGCGTGTTCAGAAAGTAAATGTAGTACATTTTTATATCTTGAGAGAAAAATATATTTGAAAAAAAAAAAAACAGAATATTGTCGATAAACTTGTTGACTATTTTTCCACATAATCTCCGTCCCATTCAATCCGTGTGCTGAGCCGTGAGATAAGCTTCTTTTGCCGTCCTCGAAGAACTCTCCCACAAGCACCTACCCCCGCTTCGAAACCTCTTTATGCACGTACTAGTCGGTTGAAAATTTAATTCTGTACTTAACGCATTGAAATTAACTCCGGAGCGTTCCTATCATTAATAGCTGATGAACTTTAGAACTCCATTCTTCCTAAGTGTCACAGTAATAGGGCTACTGAGTACGGGATCAATGTTATTGTCGGTTATCGTAATTGTACTGCTATTGCTAATTCTTATTGTGATAAATTCACAAATGAACTTAACAGTGGTTAAAAGAGAACAATTGATGAATTCTACGTATTATTCAGTAAAGAAATCGTTGAATTTTTTTCAGTAATTATCCAAGTAGCTTTGGTTTCTCACTATAATGTTATTTGGCTTTTATGTCACAGGATCTATAAATTAGAAAGATTAAAACAAATAGTGATAAATGTTGCGTTCAACCAATTATTTTACCAACAAAAATAGATAATTGTATTTTTGTTCGGACAGTGATTTGTGACAGGAAAGTTTTAGTAACATACATTACTGTTGAATACTTCATTTTCGATTTTTTTTCTCGAAATTAAGTGGATAAGCGTAACACTTACACCAGTCACAATACTCTCGTCTTATTCCATAAGGTTTACACAGGTCACCTTTATTTGTAACCTTTATATCACTTCTAACCTGTAAATATCTTTGGCATCAAATTGCATACATCTTTCTTTGTGTGGCATCGTCCAAAGATCACAGCGCCACACCAAAGACTGCAATACACATCGATACCACAGACATTAGCGATGTCTAGCTTCCATCTGCAACGACGAATGGGGGAGGCTGAAGAAGAAATGCCCTCTTCTCAGCACAGCAGTGCCCTCACACGGAGGTCAATATAGAGCTGAGCATGGAAGTATCTGCACCAGTTCGTGTCCTCAACTGAAGTAGTCAGCGTTATCAAATGGTTCAAATGGCTCTGAGCACTATGGGACTTAACATCTGAGGTCATCAGTCCCCTATACTTAGAACCACTTAAACCTAACTAACCTAAGGACATCACACACATCCATGCCCAAGGCAGGATTCGAACCTGCGACCGTAGCAGCAGCACGGTTCCGGACTGAAGCGCCTGGAACCACTCGGTCACAGCGGCCGGCTCAGCGTTATCGAGTAGGACTAAAGAGTTATGTTGTGGCGTAGATTAACACCCACGCCACTCGGAAGTAGCCGAAAGGCACGCGTTAACTCACGCAGGCTAGAGATAGGTCTGAAACAGGATACGTAATGAATGCTATAAAGAAAAGTACGTAGCTTTTGGAATACTTAACTTTAATCCATCCTTGTTGTACATCGCTATTGACGATACAAGTGAGACTCTGTAGATTCAGGCAATAAACTACTAATGGCGCCTTGCTAGGTCGTAGCCATTGACTTAGCTGAAGGCTAATCTAACTATCTGCTCTGCAAATGAGCGAGGCTTCGTCAGTGTGCATCGCTAGCTACGTCGTCCGTACAACTGGGGCGAGTGCTAGTCCGTCTCTCTAGACCTGCCTTGTGGTGGCGCTCGGTCTGCGATCACTGACAGTGGCGACACGCGGGTCCGACATGTACTAAATGGACCGCGGCCGATTTAAGCTACCACCTAGCAAGTGTGGTGTCTGGCGGTGACACCACAAGTTATTCTAGTCTCAGATGAAAATGTACTTTTGTAAATACTGAACATTGTATTTGAAGCCAACAGTTTGTTAACGAGTGCATCGAGTGGGGCTTAAATAGTCAATGACCATTGTAAATTATCAAGCATGCTAGAGGCAAAAACTTGTATCAAGATAAATAAATCTTTTTATCGTTAACGTAACAAAGCGAACTAATGTTTCATCTGTTGTAATTCAGATGAGCCATCTCCCAGATAAATCAGAGGACGCACAGCTGTGGCCAGACGATTGCAGTTTCCTCTGGTCATAGCAATTTTGGTGGAGTTGTCTTTTAATACAAATGTAATTTCTGTTGGTCTCAGCCGGCCGCTGTGGCCGAGCGGTTCTAGGCATTTCAGTCCGAAACCGAGCAGCTGCAATGGTCGCAGATCCGAATCCTGACTCGGACATGGATGTGTGTGATGTCCTTAGGTTAGTTAGGTTTAAGTAGTTCTAAGACGAGGGGACTAATGACCTCAGGTGTTAAGTTCCATAGTGCTTAGAGCCATTTGAACCATTTGTTTGTTTCATTGAATATACCTTTAAGTTATTTTCTGTACTGTACTGTACTGTACCGTACTGCGATACAATGGCGAGTTGTGAACTCAGAGCCTCTTAGTTCATTCTTCCGCGCTTCCACCGCATATACATAAGTTCACTGGGTACTGCATTCCACGGAACTCGAAGGTGGGTGGCAGCTCGGAGACTCTTTGTCGATTATATGAATCAATTTTTTTCAAAATCATTAACAAAAAGGTTTTCCCCCACCTATCGCTCTTTTGCATAACTCACCAAGAGTTTGGAATTAAAATTTCCCTGGCTTCATATCTGAAATTAATTTTAGCGTAGAATAAAAAAAACGTAAGCTACTGGAAGACTACAACAATCGCATACTTCTTCGAATACATTTTCTCTAAATTTGCGCAACAGCCGCACTTCTCGAAAACTCCGTCGTCTTCCTTCCAAGGATAACCATGTAAGTCCCCGAGCATTCCTGTTACTGTTTCCACTCTTAGAACTGTCCGGCTAACGTGTTGTATATGATATCCTATACAGGTACATCCCATGTTCCCAGAACCCCTGAACCAAATCTTCCTTTCACCTTCGCTGATACTGATATTAAGTGATCGTACCATTTCATTTCGCTTCTGGGCCTTACCTCTAAATGCTTATACTACCCGTCACGCTGGAGATATTCACCTCTGATCTTGTAATCAGATATTATCGTGTTCTTTCCTTTCATTTATCCACATTTACAGAGAGCTACAATTCATTACAGTAACTGGAAACGCTGTCAAAGTCTTTCTGCAATTCGCTATTGCCGTTCAATGACAGTGCTTCTTGTAGCCAATAGCGTCGTCTGTGAACAACCTGGCAGTCCTGCTGATCCTGTTTAGCAGATCAGGTTTGTATATAAACGTAAACTTCTCTTCCTTCTTTGCTACACTAGTTGTAAATACTACAACTGGCAATAACGATATGTATAATTCTTTGAAATTATAATCATATCCTTTCTAAAACACGCTGTAACACAGGAAAAAAAGACGCAACACGTAGGAATCATCTAAATGGTACGAAAATCAATAGGTACGATATAGATGTACAGACAAACAAATCATTACAATTTCAGAAAGTCCTTTAACAAAGGGAATAGCTTACAATATGTTAGTTCGTTCAGTCTTGGAGAATTGTTAGTCTGTATGGGACTCTTACCAATTGGGTCTGATTAAGAAGGTCCAAAGAAGAACGGCAAGATTCGTGACTGGTACATTTAGCCGTCTCGAGAGCGTTACAAATCTCACAGAAAGTTTGAAGTGGGACACACTTGCAGTTAGACGACATGCTAAACAGAAGGGGCTGCTCACTAAATTCCGAAATCCGATCTTCACCGAGGACGTAGAGCATATATTATTACCACCAACTTTCAAATCGCGCAATGATCACAATTCAAAGATAGCGGAAATAAGAGCTCGTACTGAGGCGTTCAGACAGTCGTTTATCCCTCGTGCGATCCGCGAGGGAACAGAGGGGGGGAAACATGACTTTGGCGCGAATTGTGCCCTCCGCCACACACCGCTTGGTGGCTAGCGGAGTATATATGTAGATGTAGACATAGAAAGACTGCATGATTTATTCAAGAAAAACAGCTTTACAAATTGAGCAAGTCAGGAACGCGGTGGTCCACTTCTGGTCCTTATGCCAGCTGTCACTCGGCCTGGCATTGATTAACAGAGTTGTTGGATGTCCTCCTGGGGGATTTCGTGCCAGATTATGTCCAACTGGCGAGTTATATCGTCAAAATCCCGACCTGGTTGGAGAGCCCATCCGATAACGTCAAAACTTTTTCTACAGGGGAGAATCATGGGATCTTGCTGGGCAAGGTAGGGTTTAGCAAGCACGAGGACACACAGTAGAAACTCTTTCCCTTTGCGGGCAGACATTATACTGCTTAAATGTAAACCCAGTATGGCTTACCATGAAAGGCAACAAAACGCGACGTCGAATATCGACGGCGTACTGTTGTATTATACCAAGGAGGTCTTGCTATGAAATTACACTCCTGGAAATGGAAAAAAGAACACATTGACACCGGTGTGTCAGACCCACCATACTTGCTCCGGACACTGCGAGAGGGCTGTACAAGCAATGATCACACGCACGGCACAGCTGACACACCAGGAAGCGCGGTGTTGGCCGTCGAATGGCGCTAGCTGCGCAGCATTTGTGCACCGCCGCCGTCAGTGTCAGCCAGTTTGCCGTGGCATACGGAGCTCCATCGCAGTCTTTAACACTGGTAGCATGCCGCGACAGCGTGGACGTGAACCGTATGTGCAGTTGACGGACTTTGAGCGAGGGCGTATAGTGGGCATGCGGGAGGCCGGGTGGACGTACCACCGAATTGCTCAACACGTGGGGCGTGAGGTCTCCACAGTACATCGATGTTGTCGCTAGTGGTCGGCGGAAGGTGCACGTGCCCGTCGACCTGGGACCGGACTGCAGCGACGCACGGATGCACGCCAAGACCGTAGGATCCTACGCAGTGCCGTAGGGGACCGCATCGCCACTTCCCAGCAAATTAGGAACACTGTTGCTCCTGGGGTATCGGCGAGGACCATTCGCAACCGTCTCCATGAAGCTGGGCTACGGTCCCGCACACCGTTAGGCCGTCTTCCGCTCACGCCCCAACATCGTGCAGCCCGCCTCCAGTGGTGTCGCGACTGGCGTGAATGGAGGGACGAATGGAGACGTGTCGTCTTCAGCGATGAGAGTCGCTTCTGCCTTGGTGCCAATGATGGTCGTATGCGTGTTTGGCGCCGTGCAGGTGAGCGCCACAATCAGGACTGAATACGACCGAGGCACACAGGGCCAACACCCGGCATCATGGTGTGGGGAGCGATCTCCTACACTGGCCGTACACCACTGGTGATCGTCGAGGGGACACTGAATAGTGCACGGTACATCCAAACCGTCATCGAACCCATCGTTCTACCATTCCTAGACCGGCAAGGGAACTTGCTGTTCCAACAGGACAATGCACGTCCGCATGTATCCCGCGCCACCCAACGTGCTCTAGAAGGTGTAAGTCAACTACCCTGGCCAGCAAGATCTCCGGATCTGTCCCCCATTGAGCATGTTTGGGACTGGATGAAGCGTCGTCTCACGCGGTCTGCACGTCCAGCACGAACGCTGGTCCAACTGAGGCGCCAGGTGGAAATGACATGGCAAGCCGTTCCACAGGACTACATCCAGAATCTCTACGATCGCCTCCATGGGAGAATAGCAGCCTGCATTGCTGCGAAAGGTGGATATACACTGTACTAGTGCCGACATTGTGCATGCTCTGTTGCCTGTGTCTATGTGCCTGTGGTTCTGTCAGTGTGATCATGTGATGTATCTGACCCCAGGAATGTGTCAATAAAGTTTCCCCTTCCTGGGACAATGAATTCACGGTGTTCTTATTTCAATTTCCAGGAGTGTAGATGGCACCCCAGAACATACTACTGGATGTCGAACCATATGGCGTGCGACAGTCAGACTGGTATCCCAAAGCTATGTGAGGTACCTCCAGACACGTCTCCGCTGGTCGTCGGGGCTCACTTCGAAGTAGGACTCATAAGTGAAGACAATTCTACTCCAGTCAATGATATTCCAGGCCGAAGATGTGTTTAGATATGCCCTAGACACCAGTGGGATTCCAACCTGACTGTTACCTGCCATATCGCCCGATAACCGTCAGTGGTGGTCTGGGGTTCCATTTCTTTTCCTAGCAGGACCCCTTTGGTTGTCATCTGCGTTAATCTTACAGCACAGCCGTACGTCAACGATATTCTACACCTCGTTTCGTAGCCCTTCTTGACAAGCCATCCTGGCCTTACGTTTGAGTGTGATAATGCTCGCCCGCACACCGCGATAGTTTCTGCTGCTTATCTTCGTGGTTGCAAAATACTACCTTGGGAGCAAGGTCGACAGTTCTCATCTCAACTGAGAATGCGTGGGGCATTGTGGGGAAGCCCCTCCAACCAGCTCGCGATTTTGACTACATATCGCGCCAATTGGATAGAAAGTAGCACGAAATCGCTCAGGAGCACATCCAATTACTTTATCAATAAGTGTCCAGTCGAGTAACTGCTTGCACAAGGCCCATAAGCGAACCAACTCGTTACTGACCTGCTCAGTTTGTCAAGCTATTCGTTTTACTAAATCATCCAATTTTTCTGAAACTGTAATCATTTGTTTGTCTGTACACATACGTCACACCCACCAATTTCCGTCCCATTCGGATAATTCCTTCGTGGAGCGTTGCTTTTTTGTCTTCGATTTATACAGGTTGCCTCATTTATTTTGAACATACCAATTCCAAAGGCAAATTCCAAAAATTACAAAAAACACAGGTATCTACGAAAAAGCAGGAATACACCAACTACAGTGCAACACATGTGATGGAAGGTTTATAGGACAAACCAGCAGAACATTTGGCACCCGGTACAAAGAACATATCAGAGCATGGAAATATGGAACGAGCCACTCAACTTTTGCAGAACATTTGAGAGAAAGTAACCACAAACCTACTACAAGAGAAAATGATATGAAAATAATTATAATAAATAATGAAAGACATCTCCTAACATTACAGGAAAATTATCATATATACAAAACAAAGGCTGAAAAGAAACAATTACTACATGACCAAGTAAATATGACTAACAACTCACTGTTTACACTGATGGATCATACAATAGAAATCCCAACAGAAATCCCAACAAATGATTACACATCTGATTCCTGTCATAAGTACACACAGGAAAATATAATAATAATAATAATTATTATTATTATTATTATTAAGAACAAAAAATGAATATAAAATAGTAATAAAAATAAAATAAATAATTTTTATGCTATAAAAATATAAGAAATCTCTCTCCCTCTCTAATACACACAGACCACACACACACACACACACACACACACACACACACACACACACGTATTCACAAAACAGTTGAATGCAGAAAACTGAGAATTTTAATAACACTTAAAAAGACAAATGAAACTCTGTGCTAAAAAGATGGCAGTTATAGTTGTGTGTAACGTAAACAGTGAACTTAAAGTGAGCTGTAAGATGTCCACCTGATTGCCAGATGAGAAAAAGCAGTTTGCTTAGATGCAATGAATTAGAAGTTACCTGTAAGTGCCTTTCCATTTCATAAAAAAACCCGTTAAGGAACTGTTTTTAAATCTATAACCTAGATGTGAAACCATAACCTAGTGTAAAAATGGAGAAATCACGTAATACTTCAGGACACCCACTGCAGATGCTTTGTAAAAAAGGGGTGCAAAAATGAAAATAAAAATTTCGATGTGCAGCATGCAAAAAAGGCATTATCTTTGGAACAACTGCGATTTATATACAGCTGCTGCGAAAATGGCCACTACAAGAAACGTGTCAAATAACCTTTTCTCTAGAAGCCAAATAAAAAATATATCAAGTAAGTGTTCTTCAGCTATCAGGGGTGACATTAAGGTAGCACTGTTGCCTTTCTTGTATCTTTGCTCGTAAGGAGGAACACTATGTGATCGAAAAGCGACCAGCTGTTAGTAGCGGACATTGATATGTGGTCTGTCCTCCTTTCGCCTTTATGACGGCTTGAACTCCGCTGGGGACACTTTCAATGAGGTGTTGAATACCTATGGATGAGTAGCAGCCTGTTCTTCCTCAAGAGTGGAAAGCAAAAATGGTAGTAATGTTGGATAGCAGGTTCTGGAGCGAATTCGACGTGCTAACTTGTGTCTAAGGTATTCCATTGGGTTCAGGTCGGGAATCTGAGCAGGCCAGGCCATTTGAGGAGTATTCTTGTGGCCAAAGCATTACCTTGCAGATGTTGCTTATAACCGGGTTGCATTATCATCCTAATATAAACATTTATCGTCTCCGAATTATTTTTTTTACTGTGCGGAATGTAACGTTCCCTTAGAAAAATTATGAATGACAGTGCTGGAAAAACTCTTACGTTATTTGATTTTCAAACATCTGAGCAAAACTCAACGTACTCAAACAGTTCTCTCTTTGCTTATTCTGATCATCACTAAACTGACACACAATATTTTTAGCGCAACTCAGTTTGACTTTCAATAATCCCTACAAAAGAATGGCCCTGTCTATCGATAACCTATACCTTTCATGAATCATTTACCTCACAAAAATCTTCGTTACTCGAACTACTGCAATACAGCGAGCGCCACTACTGCCAGCTAAATAAAAGATTCTAACTACTGAAGGCACTAACTACTGATAGGCGTAGTCAGCAAATTAAAAAATTTTGATAGAGAACAGACAATGTATTTACCTTAATAATGTTCAAAAGTCATCATATATATATATATCTATCAATTCATGACATCCATCTTTAAAAATTTCGTTTTTCTGGCGGATACACGTCTAGATCGTCCGCTTATAGTAACCTTTGATAACTCTGGCATCTCTCTCTGCACATCCACCACCGCTGGCGGCTCACCTCCAACTGCCCAACGCTACGCGCTGTTCACATCGAACGCCCAACACTACTCGAGCGAATTAGTACAACCAGCCACAGACTTCACACAGCACAGTGAGTGATTTTCAAACACAGCGCTACGTGGCGTTACCAACATAAAAGCCTGAACAGCCTACTTACAGCAATACACAATCCTGTAAAGTGTGTTCATGTCGTTTTGCATTTAGCCTTTTCTTAGGCACAAAGAGGGAAGTACACACTAACCACGAAAAACACCCCATACCGTAATACAACCTCATCTGTTCTCCACAGTTGGCACCACACACGATGGCGGGCATTTGCCAAACCCAAACCCTTCCTTCCAATTGCCGCAGGCTGCAGTGCGATTCATCGCTCCAAATCACAAGTTTCCAGTTATCCTCTGTCCAGTGCCGTAGCTCTTTACCGACTCCAAGCGCCGCCTAGCTCTGCCAACAGATATGTGTGACTTACCACAGGTGATTCCTTCCCCTTATTTCTTGCGAGTTTTTACACTCATCCTTCGTTATGCTCGACCGTCCGTCAGCACATGAGGTCTGCCTAGTCTTTGTTCAGGTGTCGTCGCTCTTCAGCGTGTTCACTTTACAGTCGCGTCACCAGCAGTCGATTTGGACAGCTTTAAGTCCCTCTGATGGATATGTTACCAGATGATATCCAAGGACTAGTCCAATTTCGAAGTCACTGAAGTCTCCTGGCCGACCCATTCTGCTATCACCGGTTCTCTACTGACAACGTAAGTTCCCCGTCTTCTTTTATAGTGACGGGTCGACCTCTAGTGACATCTAGCGGTCACCTCAGCTTTACAAAGGGGTGTTCGGACTCTTTTGATCAGACAGCGTATGAACAGCAGTATTATCATTTTTACGTAGCACTCTATATTTTTTATTCGATAATCCACTTACTCTCCTCAAGGGAACTGTTTATCAATCTCGGACCCGTAATAGAATGGATTAGCAGAAGACAAACAGAAGATGCAACGAAGAACGGCGATGTTCGGCACGGGATCGTTTAGTTGCCGCGAGATCGTGCTGAACAGTGGCAGACGCTATCGAAGAAGCGTTGCGAATCATGGGAACGTTTATTGTCGTCATTCAGAGGGTGTAGATACACATAAGTGTTACTTCCTCCCATGGATGTCACGCGAAAAAACTACGACAATAAAAACAAAGAAATTAGATCGAACACGGAGTTTTATCAACAGTTTCCTTTGCACGTACCATTCGACAATGGCACAGGGAGGCGGAGGAAGGACAGTTTCACTAGAAGCGTTGTCCGCCATACACCGTAAGCTGAGTTATGGAATAAATAAGGAGCTGTGAAGATTGTGCTAGTTCAAATATCTTCGTCTACATCTACATCCATACTCCGGTACCTTGAGTACCTCTATCAGTTCTCCCTTCTATTCCAGTCTTGTATTGTTCGCGGAAAGAAACATTGTCGGTATGCCTCTGTGTGGGCTCTAATCTCTCTGATTTTATCCTCATGGTCTCTTCGCGAGATATACGTAGGAGGGAGCAATATACTGCTTGACGCCTAGGAGAAGGTTTGTTCTCGAAACTTCAACAAAAGCCCGTACCGAGCTACTGAGCGTCTCTCTTGCAGAGTCTTCCACTGGAGTTTATCTATCATCTCCGTAACGCTTTCGCGATTACTCAATGATCCTGTAACGAAGCGTGCTGCTCTCCTTTGGATCCTCTCTGTCTCTTCTATCAACCCTATCTGGTACGGATCCCTCACCGGTGAGCAGTATTCAAGCAATGGGCGAACAAGGGTACTGTAACCTACTTCCTTTGTTTTCGGATTGCATTTCCTTAGGATTCTTCCAGTGATTAATTTAATGTGGTCATTCCATTTTAAATCACTCCTAATGCCTACTCCCAGATAATTTATGGAATTAACTGCTTCCAATTGCTGACCTGCTATATTGTAGCTAAATGATAAAGGATCTTTCTTTCTATGTATTCGCAATACAGTACACTTGTCTACATTGAGATTCAATTGCCATTCCCTGTTCCATGCGTCAATTCGTTGCAGATCCTCCTGCATTTAAGCATAATTTTCCATTGTTACAATCTCTCGATATACTACAGCATATATTGTGAATAGCAACGGTCCTACGACACTCCCCTGCGGCACACCTGAAATCACTCTTACTTCGGAAGACTTCTCTCCATTGAGAATGACATGCTGCGTTCTGTTATTTAGGAACTCTCTAATCCAATCACACAATTGGTCCGATAGTCCATATGTTCTTACTTTGTTCATTAAACGACTGTGGGTAACTGTATCAAACGCCTTGCGGAAGTCAAGAAACACGGCATCTACTTGGGAACCCGTGTCTATGGCCCTCGTGGACGAATAGCGCGAGCTGGGTTTCACAGGATCGTGTTTTTCGAAACGCCAGCCGGAGTGGCTGAGCGGTTCTAGGCGCTACAGTCTGGAACCGAGGGTTCGAATCCTGCCTCGGGCATGGACGTGTGTGATGTCCTTAGGTTAGTTAGGTTTAAGTAGTTCTAAGTTCTAGGGGACTGATGACCTTAGAAGTTAAGTCCCATAGTGCTTAGAACCATTTTTTTTTCGAAACCCATGCTGATTCCTACAGAGTAGATTTCTAGTCTCCAGAAAAGTCATTATACTCGAACATAATACATGTTCCAAAATTCTAGAACTGATCGACGTTAGAGATATGAGTCTATAGTTCTGCACATCTGTTCGACGTCCCTTCTTGAAAACGGGGATGACCTGTGCCCTTTTCCAATCTTTTGGAACGCTATGCTCTTCTAGAGAAACACAAAACTTCAACCGTTCAGCTGTAGATGACAAAATTCTGTTACCTTTTGTGAAGTTATAAATAAATGAAAGTGAGAAAGTGGTGACTCTTGTTCGATCATGTACGCCATAGGACTAAGAGAATCGAACTCTTGTCGTAATGATCTTACGCAGAGGTATATGAAGTCAGAGGCATATACAGGCATACAGGCATTTACAACGAGAAGAAGGCGCTTAAGAAGCGGAGTGGTGGTTGACAGTTGAGCAATACCGAAGTATGTGTTACACATGCCGCGCAGAATCGACTTGGTAATCGAGCAAGTTGAAAGGACTGCCGCACGCTATCCGTCTGGTTTCTTTCGTCACCTCGGGAGCCTCGCGTGAATGCTGAGCAGTGTTAAATGGGGCGAGGCGAGTCTTGTCGTTCACCTTATGAAAGATTGCGGCAAAATGTTAGGACGACGTCATTAGCAGAGAATGACACAGCGGCCGACCAGTACCATATAGCCTTCAGGTCCTGTTCGCGGAATTAGTTAATACAATCTTCTTATATCCATAATTCAAATGGACGATTTGGGATGTCAGCTGGTATAATATATGTTAAAAAATGACGAAATTCCTACAGCTGTATTAAGGTGTTGGTTTTATTGGCGACTAGTTTCGATGTTGTTACAGCATCATCTTTAGGCCCATACTTGTTGACAGCAACTGTATGTGTCTAACACTAGTGTTAGACACGCCTATCTCCCCACTGACTACTAGTGTTAGACACATACAGTTGCTGTCAACAAGTATGAGCCTGAAGCTGATGTTGTAACAACATCGAAACTAGTCGCCAATAAAACCAACACCTTAATACAGCTGTAGGAATTTCGTCATTTTTTAACATAGTTAATATAATGTGTTCAGTATCGAATAAAAAAGATGCATCACGTTAAGGGATCAATGTAAGAATACGATAACTTTGCCGTCTGTGGCTAACAGTGATAGAAACTGGATTCCTATATCTACGTCATTCTCCGCAAGCCACCTCATGGTGAGTGACTGAGGGTACTTTAAGTACAATCATCACACTGCTCTCCCCCCTTCGCCCCCCCCCCCCTTCCTCGCTGTTCCAGTCACAAATGGTGCACGGGAAGGGTGATAGTTGGTAGCCTATCGTGAGCCCTTGAATTTCTTTGATTTTACCTTCATCACCTTCTCAGGAGATGTACATAGGAGGAAGCAATATATTGGTTGACTCTTCTAGGAACGTACGCTCTCGGAATCAAAAAAATGGTTCAAATGGCTCTGAGCACTATGGGACTTAACATCGGAGGTCATCAGTCTCCTAGGACTTAGAACTGCCGGCCGCGGTGGCCGAGCAGTTCTAGGCGCGCAGTCCGGAACCGCGCGACTGCTACGGTCGCAGGTTCGAATCCTGCCTCGGGCATGGATGTGTGTGATGTCCTTAGGTTAGTTAGGTTTAAGTAGTTCTAAGTTCTAGGGGACTGATGACCACAGTAGTTAAGTCCCATAGTGCTCAGAGCCATTTGAACCATTTGAACTTAGAACTACTTAAACCTAACTAACCTAAGGACATCACACACATCTATGCCCGAGGCAGGATTCGAACCTGCGACCGTAGCGGTCGCGTGGTTCCAGACTGTAGCGCCTAGAACCGCTCGGCCACTCCGGCCGGCCTCTCGGAATCCACATATATTATAAAAATATGTATGTGTGTGTGTGTGTGCGTGTGCGCATGAACGTGTGTGTATGTTCCACATCTATCCCTAATCCACCGGAGCTATTTCAACCAAACCTGGAACACATATACCCTTACTATCAGGCAACAATTGCTATTGGGTTAAGAACCATCAAGCTACCATAGTACAGGCTGTCGCATCATACATGACGTTTAAAGTTATTGCTTCTTTGCTAATAATCCTTTTCGCAACATATTTCACAGACAGTGTCCACATAACTTATGCCACTGTATGTACCTACACAAATACATCGTCGTATGATACACAGTTCAAGAGGTATCATGTCACATGAGATGCAGCATCATAGGTGAAGTTTTCAAATGTTCAAATGTGTGTGAAATCTTATGGGACTTAACTGCCAAGGTCATCAGTCCCCAAGCTTACACACTACTTAACCTAAATTATCCTAAGGACAAACACACACACACCCGTGCCCGAGGGAGGACTCGAACCTCCGCCGGGTCCAGCCGCACAGTCCATGACTGCAGCGCCCGAGACCGCTCGGCTAATCCCGCGCGGCAGGTGAAGTGTTTTAATTCATGTTTTCTTTACTAATAAGACACTCCTTCGGTCGAGTCAACTTAAGGGAATCCGTAACACCTAGCTGCGCTTCTGACAGCTTTCAAACGCGAACCGCAAACTGATGTAGACGAAAGCTATAGCTGTCTATAGAGCTATGAAGAGGCGCTGACATAGAGACTTTCACAAACTCGCGTTGTAGACACGCGAACCAATGCTTCCAGCGTACAGAAACTGTCTGGGACACTGCACGTATACAGTTGTGCATTATGCATATTTCTTTCTGCCACTGATTCATAATTTAAAAGGCGTCTTTACGACCACATGGAAATGGAATTTATCCCTATTACACTACAAATACAGTTCACTTTTTGCTTTCGTTTGTAATAGAAAATTGGTATAAAGAATACCCGGACAATACTGGATTTGTCAGCTAGTTTTAACAATAAGCCACTCCGTGATACGCAATACCTCTCTTGTTGCGCCCCCATGACACTTTCGAGCCTACTAAACGAACGTGTTGCGGCGGCGCGGTTCCTTCCGTCCCTTTGCGACGGACCTGCCCCTACCTGTGAACATTGTCTCAGCAGATCATCAGTAGGGAAGCCGAGCGAAACATACTGTACTTCGGCGTGAACCAGACTGCAATTAAAGTCACTAATCTACGTTTCGGGAGAAAGTTTCCACACGAAATGAAAGGTTGGAAATTTAGTCCTTAATTAATATATTCTGAAACTCAGGTGAACAAGTATCACTGCCAAGCCCGTGCTAGTCTTAACACAGTCACTCACAATACCTCTGACTCACGTTAGCAAGTTTATGGTGTTGCATTTCCCGAAAACGCAATAGCTACAAAAATACGGATTGTTTCTGATTGAGAATGCTCCCCAAATATTAAGTCTGTCGGTACCTAATACAGTCACAGTTTTTAGCCACCGACCTGCTCAATACGTCACACGGAATTTATGTCTTTTCTCGTCACAAAATTCACTTAAAAATTCCGAAATTTCTACACACCCATTGGATTTACAGCACCTTTGATGTATGAAACACTGCTAGATCTGGCAAACTTACCATTTCCATCGGAACTACTACTACACACGTCCGAACTGTTTCATAGCTAGGCTCCGACTCCTCTCTAGAGTATTCTAAGTCTTCTCCACCAGCAGAGAAAGGCACGCGAAGAATATTGCTTTACCATTTGACAGTTTACTCAACAGCCAACACCAAAACAAATTCTCCCGCGTCAGTCCGCGCTTTTCATCAATAACCAATCGCAAAATAGTAAACCTAACGACTGCACTTTTTACCGATGTAATTATCTAATATGCTGAAGTTTTGTTTATGCATAAAGTTATTTACTATTGTTATTTCTACCGGAATTAACTTTCCCTTTACCATAAACTTACTTTAAAAATCTGTTCTACAAAAATCCCCTTTGTCCACATCCATACTTCTACGATATGTTCCTCGCACACTAAATCCCACTACATAACTCGTTAAACAATTATCTTCATATTAACCTTAAACCACACTCACGCATCATTCATACTGCTGACACACATTTATAACGTTTTACATACACAAAATGACATAATAACACTTTATGAAAATACTAGAACAGTTTATGAAAAACATTCTATTGCTTTAGTGCACTCTAGTGGGCACAATCGAAACTAAATCACAGTCCCGTATCCAATACTGTCCTCTATCGGCTGATACATCAACTACGTGCACTTCCAGTCTCGCGTCACCATCTGTCACTGTCCAGCTCTGAGACACATCTCCCACTTAACCGCCTCCGGGGCAGGATCGGTATACGGCGCTACGCCTCGCTGTGACGAAACGCGCTTGTCTTCTCTGTACCTACTCTACTTCCTCTGTCAATCTCATTTGGCAAACGGTTCCATACTGAGAAGCCGGCCAGTGTGGCCGAGCGGTTCTAGGCGCTTCAGTTTGGAACCGCGCGACCGCTACAGTCGCAGGCTCGAATTCTGCCTCGGGCATGGATGTGTATGATGTCCTTAGGTTAGTTAGGTTTAAGTAGTTCTAAGTTCTAGGGGACTGATGACCTTAGATGTTAAGTCCCATAGTGCTCAGAGCCATTTGAACCATTTGAACCATTTGAACCATATTGAGAAGCAGCACTCAACTACGGTCGATCAAGGGTTTTGTGAGCGACCTCCTTCATGGTTGGACTACATTTCCTGAACATTTTTCCAACGAATCTCACTCTCGTGTCTGCCTCTTCTACGACTAGTTTTGCACTGAGGTGACAAAAGTAATGGAATAGCGATATTTACAGGTACAGCTGGCAGGAGGATCATATCCGCAAGGTATAAAAGGGCAGTGCATTGTCGGAGTTGTCATTTGTACTCCCGTGTGAAAAGGTTTACGAAGCGGTTAAAGCAACACGACGAGAACTAACACACTTTGAACACGGAATTGCAGTTGGAGCTAAACGCATGGGTCATTCCATTTCTAAAATCCTTAGGGAAATCAATATTCCAACATCCACAGTGTCAAGAGCATGCCAAAAATAGCAAATTTCGGGCATTACCTCTCACCAAGGCCACGCAGTGGTTGACGGCCTTCACTTAACGAGCGAGAGCAGCGGCGTCTACGTAGAGTTGTCAGTGATGACATATAAGTAACACTACATCTACATCTACATCTACATTCATACCCCGCAAGCCACCCAACGGTGTGTGGCGGAGGGCACTTTACGTGCCACTGTCATTACCTCCCTTTCCTGTTCCAGTCTCGTATGGTTCGCGGGAAGAACGACTGTCTGAAAGCCTCCGTGCGCGCTCTAATCTCTCTAATTTTACATTCGTGATCTCCTCGGGAGGTATAAGTAGGGGGAAGCAATATATTCGATACCTCATCCAGAAACGCACCCTCTCGAAACCTGGCGAGCAAGCTACACCGCGATGCAGAGCGCCTCTCTTGCAGAGTCTGCCACTTGAGTTTATTAAACATCTCCGTAACGCTATCACGGTTACCAAATAACCCTGTGACGAAACGCGCCGCTCTTCTTTGGATCTTCTCTATCTCCTCCGTCAACCCGATCTGGTACGGATCCCACACTGATGAGCAATACTCAAGTATAGGTCGAACGAGTGTTTTGTAAGCCACCTCCTTTGTTGATGGACTACATTTTCTAAGCACTCTCCCAATGAATCTCAACCTGGTACCCGCCTTACCAACAATTAATTTTATATGATCATTCCACTTCAAATCGTTCCGCACGCATACTCCCAGATATTTTACAGAAGTAACTGCTACCAGTGTTTGTTCCGCTATCATATAATCATACAATAAAGGATCCTTCTTTCTATGTATTCGCAATACATTACATTTGTCTATGTTAAGGGTCAGTTGCCACTCCCTGCACCAAGTGCCTACCCGCTGCAGATCTTCCTGCATTTCGCTACAATTTTCTAATGCTGCAACTTCTCTGTATACTACAGCATCATCCGCGAAAAGCCGCATGGAACTTCCGACACTATCTACTAGGTCATTTATATATATTGTGAAAAGCAATGGTCCCATAACACTCCCCTGTGGCACGCCAGAGGTTACTTTAACGTCTGTAGACGTCTCTCCATTGATAACAACATGCTGTGTTCTGTTTGCTAAAAACTCTTCAATCCAGCCACACAGCTGGTCTGATATTCTGTAGGCTCTTACTTTGTTTATCAGGCGACAGTGCGGAACTGTATCGAACGCCTTCCGAAAGTCAAGAAAAATAGCATCTACCTGGGAGCCTGTATCTAATATTTTCTGGGTCTCATGAACAAATAAAGCGAGTTGGGTCTCACACGATCGCTGTTTCCGGAATCCATGTTGATTCCTACATAGTAGATTCTGGGTTTCAAAAACGACCTGATACTCGAGCAAAAAACATGTTCTAAAATTCTACAGCAGATCGACGTCAGAGATATAGGTCTATAGTTTTGCGCATCTGCTCGACGACCCTTCTTGAAGACTGGGACTATCTGTGCTCTTTTCCAATCATTTGGAACCCTCCGTTCCTCTAGAGACTTGCGGTACACGGCTGTTAGAAGGGGGGCAAGTTCTTTCGCGTACTCTGTGTAAAATCGAATTGGTATCCCGTCAGGTCCAGTGGACTTTCCTCTATTGAGTGATTCCAGTTGCGTTTCTATTCCTAACACTGCGTGAAGTAAGCGCAGAAATCTGTGTGGGACGTATCATGAATGCAACCGTTAGCACAGAGCTTCGAAATTTGTCGTTAGTGGGCTATGGCAGCAGACGACCGACGCGAATGCCTTTACTAACAGCACGACGTCGCCTGCATCCCATCTCCTTGCCTCGTGACCATATCGATTGGACTCTAGACTAGTGGAAAACCGTAGCATTGTCAGATGAGTCCCTGTTTCAACTGGCAAGAGCTGATGACAAGTTTCGAGTGCGGCGTAGACCCTGCGAAGCCATGGACCCTAGTTGTCGTCAAGGCACTGTGCAAACTGCTGGTGGCTCTATAATTGTGTGGACGGTGTTTACATGGAATGGGCTGAGTCCTCTCGTCCAACTGAACCGATCATTCACTAGAAATGGCTAAGTTTGGCTACTTCATTTTCAGCCTTTCATAGACTTCATGTTCCCAAAAATGACATCTGCCACAATTGTTCGCGAGCAGTGTAATGAACATTCTGGACGATTCGAGCGAATGATTTGGCCACCAGATGATCCGTTGTGAGGCACATCCAAGATTTATAGGACATAATCTCGAGGTCAGTTCGTGCAGAGAAACCTGCATCGGCAACACTCTCGCCGTTATGTACAGCTGTAGAGGCATCATGGCTCAAACTTTCTGCAGGGGTATTCCAGCGACTTTTTGAGACCATGCCGCATCGAGTTGCGAGTTCTAAAAGAAGGTCCGACACGATATTAGGACGTATGGCATTGTGGCGAAACAAGCGATGTGTCATATGACAGATACAGAGGCCAGCGGGTGTGGCGGGACTTACCCCAGTTCACTGCCACTAGTGCCACGTCAGCATAAAGTGCCTGTGCGTAGCATAAATCTAAGAATTAATTTAAAAATTAAAGTAATTTTTCCAAACTTTGTCAATATATGCTTCTGTATATTAACGTTAAAACTGTTAAATCTCAGAATGATCAAATGAATATTTTTCGCTAAATACATTGTTTTAAGAAAAAAATTAGTGGTGCTAAGTAATGAAGCTAGAAAGCCAAAAATTGTTCAGAATGTGTAAATGTATGTCACAATCAAAAATTACGATCTCAATTTGATCGGTGCAGTATTTTCGTCAAAATCGGTGTTTTTACGCAAAATTGAAGACGCTAAATATTAGATTTAGAAAGATGAAAATTCTTGTGTAATCACATTAACTATGGTACTCCTTTAAGCCACCAGTTATAGTTTCCAAGTAAATTACTAAAAACTAAATTTCGAACTAAACTAAAAACTCCTCCCGAACAGGCTATGAAGGCCCAACGGTACCGACCGGCCGCCGTGTCATCCTCAGACCAAAGGCGTCACTGGATGCGGATGTGGAGGGGCATGTGGTCAGCACACCGCGCTCGCGGGCGTATGTCAGTTCAAAAAATGGTTCAAATGGCTCTGAGCACTATGGGACTCAACTGCTGAGGTCATAAGTCCCCTAGAACTTAGAACTACTTAAACCTAACTAACCTAAGGACAACACACACATCCATGCCCGAGGCAGGATTCGAACCTGCGACCGTAGCGGTCGCGCGGTTCCAGACTGTAGCGCCAGAAACGCTCGGCCACCAGCGGCCGGCGCCGTATGTCAGTTTCCGAGACCGGAGCCGCTACTTCTCAGTCAAGTAGCACCTCAGTTTGCCTCACACTGACTGAGTGTACCCCGCTTGCCAACAGCGCCCGGCAGACTGGATGGTCACCCATCCAAGTGCTAGCCCAGCCCGACAGCGCTTAACTTCGGTGATCTGACGGGAACCGGTGTTACCACTGCGGCAAGGCCGTTGGAAAATTTGGAACAGAAGTGTCCTTATTCACGGTAGGTTAAGTATCATTTGTATTTATGACAGAAAGTTCTGTAGCAGCACTTTATTGCAGTCATTAAATAACGGTACCAAGTTTTAAGAATTTAGTGTAAATAACAATCAACCCAAGAAGTCTTAAGGAAGTAGTTTAGAGGTCGTGTTCTACTGTCGGTTCCGTTCTAAAAATTATAACCGGCAAAGTTTAAATGAAGTCGAGCTGAAAGTTTTCCAATAACTAAAAAAATATGAAAATTGTAAAGTGATACACAACAGAGTTCTTAAATAAAACGTGGCCCAGAAAGTGGCCATTTAGATGCTGCCGACTGTGCCTAGAGCGGTTGTCAGTATATGTTCTGTCCGGCCGTCCGCTGTGTCCATATATAAATACGGCGAGAGAGGCAGTGAAGGGACACACTTCGCAATGAGCTATCAATCTGCCCGTGTCACTCAAACGCTGGCTTACGCGCTGCCTCGGATGACGTCAGAGCTAGGTACCTACCAGACGTGTTCGGTAGAAGTAGGAAGTGGACTGGCGAGGGCTACACAACGCCCTGGATCGCTTAGATTGCACGGAAGTAACTGTTTGGGTGCCGCCCGCTGTGTTGACAAAACCGCGTGGCAAGTACTGAAATTATTTACCACTTTTGTGGCGAGCAATTAATTTGGATGATTAGAAGCCAGGGCGATAGATCATTTTACTTGGCACTTAACGTAGAAATAACCTCTGAACTACTAATCTATATCTACGTCTACATCCATACTCCGCAAGCCAACTGACGGTGTGTGGCGGAGGGTACCTTGAGTACTTCTATCGGTTCTCCCTTCTATTCCGGTCTCGTATTGTTCGTGGAAAGAAAGATTGTCGGTATGCCTCTGTGTGGGCTCAAATTTCTCTGATTTTATCCTCATGGTCTCTTCGAGAGACATACGTAGGAGGGAGCAATATACTGCTTGACTCTTCGGTGAAGGTATGTTCTCGAAACTTCAACAAAAGCCCGTACCGAGCTACTGAGCGTCTCTCTTGCAGGGTCTTCCACTGAAGTTTATGTATCACCTCCCAACGCTTTCGCGATTACCAAATGATCCTGTAACGAAGCGCGCTGCTCTCCGTTGGATCTTCTCTATCTCTTCTATCAACCCTATCTGGTACGGATCCCACGCCGGTGAGCAGTATTCAAGCAATGGGCGAACAAATGTACTGTAACCTACTTCCTTTGTTTTCGGACTGCATTTCCTTAGGATTCTTCCAATGAATCTCAGTCTGGCATCTGCTTTACCGACGATTAATTTTATATGGTCATTCCATTTTAAATCACTCCTAATGCCTACTCCCAGATAATTTACGGAATTAACTGCTTCCAGTTGCTGACCCGCTAGATTGTAGCTAAATGATAAAGGATCTTTCTTTCTATGTATTCGCAGCACATTACACTTGTCTACACTGAGATTCAATTGCCATTCCCTGTACCAAGCGTCAATTCGTTACAGATCCTCCTGTATTTCAGTACAATTTTCCATTGTTACAAGCTTTCGATATACCACAGCATCATCCGCAAAAAGCCTCAGTGAACTTGCAATGTTATCCACAAGGTCATTTATATATATTGTGAAAAGCAACGGTCCTACAACACTCCCCTGCGACGCACCTGAAATCACTCTTACTTCGGAAGACTTCTCTCCATTGAGAGTGACATGCTGCGTTCTCTTATGTAGGAACTCTAATTGGGCTGCTTCAGACAGGGATATTATTATCGTTATCAGGAATATCATCAAGGTTGTATGTGTGAACTATTACAGAATATATTGATCAATTATAACTCAAAACTTTTATTCGTAGACATAGTCCCTGATCCCGCAGAATAATTAATTAGGAGGAACATTTTCTTTCAGTGAGCACAAGAATAATGTGGACTTGCAGACTGGAAATTATGGTCAGTATGACAGCAAAAATAGTTTTCAGGCTCTTGACCAAGGGGATTATTCCGCTCGCCGCCCCACACCATGTCTTTTGTCACCTAAGAATAAGATCGTCGTTCCCCCTTAAACCACTCTGAACACATACCACCAGACATTTTAAAGGCTGCGATTGCTTCCACAGACTGCTTGGCAATTGCGTAATCGTGCTATAATGTTCTTTCCAATACGTTACAAAAAAAATGGTTCAAATGGCTCTGAGCACTATGGGTCATCAGTCCCCTAGAACTTAGAACTACTTAAACCTAACTAATCTAAGGACATCACACACATCCATGCCCGAGGCAGGATTCGAACCTGCGACCGCAGCGGTCCCGCGGTTCCAGACTGTAGCGCCTAGAACCGCACGGCCACAATACGTTACAGAAATCGCCTGAAAAATGTAGGCACAACGGAAGGACATGCGAAGAAACTTTGGCTAACAGAAGAAATCAACTGATCGCTCAAAGAATAAAGAACAAAAATTCTCAGGATAAGATAGGTATACATCAATATAAGTCACTTAGGAACGAAATAAATTTGAAGTCCAATGGAAGCAAAGGCAAAACGGCTATAGAAAAGCTGTGAAACTTCAAAAAAAAATAAAGCAATGGTTGCCGGAAGGACTGATTCAGCAAATAGAAAAGTCAAAACAATCACTGTTGAAATTAGAAACAAAGGTGTAAACATGAAGAGCGCAGGGGTAATTTCTCTGTTAAACGTAGAGTAGAAAGCACATAGGTGAACAGAATACAATGTAGATTTCTATGAGAGAGAGGAATTATCTGCTTGCGTGATGAATCAAGAAACTGAAGTGACTGGAATACGTAACGGATGCAATATTAAATTCAGGCTTTAACTTAGCTGTGGAAGAGTACAATCAAATAAGGCAATAGACATATACAGGGTGAGTCACCTAACGTTACCGCTGGATATATTTCGTAAACCACATCAAATACTGAAGAACCGATTCCACAGACCGAACGTGAGGAGAGGGGCTAATGTAATTGTTTAATACAAACCATACAAAAATGCACGCAAGTATGTTTTTTAACACAAACCTACGTTTTTTTTAATGGAACCACGTTAGTTTTGTTAGCACATCTGAACATATAAACAAATACGTAATCAGGGCCGTTTGTTGCATTGTAAAATGTTAATTACATCCAGAGATATTGTAACCTAAAGTTGACGCTTGAAACATTGTCCTCACTTCATTGCAGGGGCCCAAACAGCTGCAACATACATCGCGTTTCTACAGAATGATCTGCCAACGTTGCACGAAAATGTCCCACTGCAATTGTGTGCAGCAAATGATGGCCACCACATTAAACATCTATTGGCCTGACATGTCGGGACACACTCTATTCCACTCCGTAATTGAAAACGGAAACCACATGTGTACGTGTACCTCACCCCTCATGGTAATGTACATGTGCGTCAGTGGAAAAGACCACTAAAAAGGTGTTAACATGTGGCCGTAATGTGCTGTTCCAGTCTCTTCTGAACCTAAGGACCATCACCGTTCCCTTTGGATCCCTACGTAATTCGGTGCTCTCCGATACACACGATCGAACAGCGGAGGAGTGGTACTCAAGCGTCAACTTTAGCTTACAATATCTCCGGATGTAATTAACATTTTACAATGCAACAAACGGCACTGATTACGTATTTGTTTATATGTTCAGATGTGCTAACAAAACTAACGGGGTTCCATTTAAAAAAACGTAGGTTTGTGTTAAAAAACATACTTCCGTGCATTTTTTAATGGTTTGTAGTAACCAGTTACACTAGCCCCTTTCCAAACGTTCGGTCTGTGGAATCGATTCGTCAGTATTTGATGTGGTTTACGAAATATATCCAGCGGTAATGTTAGGTGACTCACCCTGTATATTATCCCTTCCGAATTTCTAAGTTTATTAGCGGAAGTGGAAACCAAACGACTATTCAAGTTGGCATGTATAATCTATTAAACTGAACACATTTCATAAGAGTTTCGCAAAAATATCACCCACACAATACGAAACATAGCTACAGCAGATAAGTGCGACAGTTACCGTACAATCAGGTTAACAGCTCATGCATCCAAGTTGCTGCCAAAGTTATGTACAGAAGAATGGGAAGAAAACTGAAGAACTGTTAGGTGACGATCAGAGTGTGGTATCAACGTTCAATACCGCACTTGTTAGGTGTTGCAGATATCGAATGCCGTCCGTAACAAATATCGCTGGACCCGTGAGTCGCGACTAGTGCCGCTCCGCGGCTTGTGACAAGTAGTATCTAGCGAGCTCTCATCCACTCTTGCTCGGGACTTCAACTAGGAAGGTAGCATAGCCTTCAGCTGATAGGAAGCAACCTCCAACAAGACGCTTAGTCAAGTATGGTATAAGTAATGCCTCTCTAGATATGTTTGTAATTATATGTGTGCAGCATATGAAGAAGCCTGTAACACAAGTTAAGTACAATATATATTATTTTTTACCAGCGACTACTAATTATTTCAGTCGTTGCAGATACAGACTATGCAGCCAGCTGCTTACCGACTTCACTGCCAAACCTGCAATATATGTTTCTATTTAGCATTGGCCACCTGTCATCATAACAACTGACGACGAGAATCGTAACACAGAGGGCTGTTAGGACTTTGCACTTGATAGTAGAAGCAAGACTTGAGAAACACCTTGTCGCGTTATGGGGTTTGTCGGCCCGGAAAAAGCGTTCTATGGTGTAAAATGGTGCCGGATGTTCGAAATTTTCAGAAAAATGGTTGTAAGCCATAGAGAAAGAAGGGTTGTCGTTACAGTGCGGAAGCGCTCTGACAAATACACTGACGGAAAAATATCGTAACACCAAAAAGTAATTAATATAGAATAACCAAATGTCGAGAATACATTGGTCTAGGTAAAATATTTAATGATTAACATCGCAAGATCACAGGTTAATGTAAGCACGAGATAAGCCATTGGAAATGCGAAATGCAAATACATTAATAATCGGTGTGACCGCCAGAATGTTGTATGTAAGCAGTGTGTTGTACAGAGCCGAATGTCAGTGTGTGGGCCAGCCGCTATGGCCGAGCGGTTCTAGGCGCTTCAGTGCGAAATCGCGCTGCTGCTGCTACGGTCGCAGGTTTGAATCCTGCCTCGTGCATGGATGTGTGTGATGTCCGTAGGTTAGTTAGGTTTAAGTAGTTCTAGGTCTAGGGGACTGATGACCTCAGATGTTAAGTCTCATAGTGCTTAGAGCCATTTTTTTGTCAGTGTCTGAGATGGAGTTCCATGCCTATTGTACCTGCTCGGTTAACACAGGGACGATTAAGGTTGTTTGTGAATGATGCTGGAGTTTTCGTCCGATGATGTCCCATATGTGCTCGATTGGAGACAGATCTGGTGATCGACCAGGCCAAGGCAACATGTCGACAGCAGTATGTGCGATAGAGTTATCCAGTTGGAAAATAGCCCCTGGAATGCTGCTCATGACACAACAGGTCGAAAGTATAATGATTTTTCTGGAGACTAGAAATCTACTCTGTAGGAATCAGCATGGTTTTCCAAAAAGACGATCGCGTGGAACCCAGCTCGCGCTATTCGTCCACGAGACTCAGAGGGCCATAGACTCGGGTTCACAGGTAGCTGCCGTGTTTCTTGACTTCCGCAAGGCGTTTGATACAGTTCCCCACAGTCGTTTAATGAACACAGTAAGAGCATATGGACTATCAGACCAATTGTGTGATAGGATTGAAGAGTTCCTAGATAACACAACGCAGCATGTCATTCCCAATGGAGAGAAGTCTTCCAAAATATGAGTGACTTCAGGTGTGCCGCAGGGGAGTGTCGTAGGGCCGTTGCTATTCACAATATACATAAATGACCTTGTGTATAGCATCGGAAGTTCAGTGAGGCTTTTTGCGGATAATGCTGTAGTATATCGAGAGGTTGTAACAATGCAAAATTGAACTGAAATACAGGAGGATCTGCAAGGAATTGACGCATGGTGCAGGGAATGGCAATTGAATCTCAATGTAGACAAGTGTAATGTGCTGCGAATACATAGAAAGAAAGATCCTTTATCATTTAGCTACAATATAGCAGCTCGGCAACCGGAAGCAGTTAATTACATAAATTATCTGGGAGTAGGCATTAAGAGTGATTTAAAATGGAATGGCCATATAAAATTAATCGTCGGTAAAGCAGATGCCAGACTGAGATTCAGTGGAAGAATCCTAAGGAAATGCAGTCCGAAAACAAAGGAAGTAGTTTACAGTACACTTGTTCGCCCGCTGCTTGAATACTGCACACCGGTGTGAGATCCGCACCAGATAGGGTTGATAGAAGAGACAGAGAAGATCCAACGGAGAGCAGCGCGCTTCGTTACAGAATCATTTAGTAATCGCAAAAGCGTTACGGAGATGATAGATAAACTCCAGTGGAAGACTCTGCAAGAGAGACGCTCAGTAGCTCGGTACGGGCTTTTGTTGAAGTTTCGAGAACATACCTTCACCGAAGAGTCAAGCAGTATATTGCTCCCTCCTACGTATGTCTCTCGAAGAGACCATGAGGATAAAATCAGAGAGATTAGAGCCCACACAGAGGCATACCGACAATGTTTCTTTCCGCGAACAATACAAGACTGGAATAGAAGGGAGAACCGATAGAAGTACTCAAGGTACCCTCCGCCACACACCGTCAGTTGGCTTGCGGAGTATGGATGTAGATGTAGATTGACTTACAAATTTGCAGCCAGGGTGCGTGGGACAAACACGAGAGTGTTCCTTCTGTCATACGAAATCGCACCCCAGACCATTACTACAGGTGTAGGTCCAGTGTGTCTACCACCCAGACAGGTTGTGTGGAGGCTCCCAACTAACCTCCTTCTAACCAACACAGAGCCATCACTGGCATGGGCCACCATTGAGGCTGCAAATGGTGGTGGTTTGGGGTCGGTGGAATGCACGTTACAGGCTGTCTAGCTCGGAGCTGCCCTTGATGTAACCGATTTGTAACAGTTCGTTGTGTCACTATGGCGCCAACTGGTGTTCAAATTGCTGCTGTAGATGCAATACGAAGGGACAGATCCGTACACCAAACACGATGGTATTTCCTCCCGATGGTGCCACGTGGTCGGCCGGAGCCCGTTCTCTTTGCCACCTTACATTCTCCTGTTCACCGCTGTGAGCAATCATGTACAGGGGCTATATTCCCGGCAAGTCTTTCTGAAATGCTGCGGAAGGAACAACCAGCTGCTTGTAGCTCTATGACACGACCTCGTTCATAGTGAGGTGTTGACACGGTTTATCGCCTTAAAGAAATTCTTTTTTAAAGCAAACTTGATTTGCATCCTCATAGTGGCGCCACTAGCGCCACTCTTATGCGAGTGGCACGAAATTTGAACAGACCTCATCTTTCAAATGTGGCACACCCTGCCAACTTTCGTTTCTGTTGCAGAACTCGTTCTTGACGCAGCGATTTTTGTTTCCGCCAGTGTTTGTCTGTAAAGCTCGCTCGCAGAATCGCCGTATTAGGGGTCTTGGTGCTCGGTTCCTATTTGAGCTATGAAAAGGGGGTAAAAAGTTTTTGATTTAACCCGGACCAGCAGCCATTTGTACAGCCATTCGAACATCAATCTTACTGTAGCTGTGTTACAGTATATTAAACAAGGTTTGAAAGACGAAGCGAGGCTGGCGCCCAGGCAGATTGTGCGAACTGATTAATGCCTTCTGCAAAAGATTTTGATTGGGATAAAAGTAATACTCGGGTAATGACACCATTTGTATGTGTACCGTTCGTATTTTAAGCACAAAAACATGCAAAAAAAACACGTTTTCTGGGAGGTTTTTGAAGCACTCCACTGCTATACTTTAAACTGGTTCGAATCCGTTCAATCTTTGCGTGAAGTTAATTGTATGGAATCAAAACGATCTTTTCATCCAGTAATCTTTATCCATTGCCGAGATACAATGGTTTGAATGGTCAAATGGTTCAAATGGTTCTTAGCACTATGGGACTTAATATCTGAGGTCATCAGTCCCCTAGAACTTAGAACTACTTAAACCTAACTAACCTAAGGACATCAGACACAACCATGCCCGAGGCAGGATTCGAACCTGCGACCGTAGCAGTCGCGCGGTTCCAGACTGAAGCGCCTAGAACCACTCGGTCACAATGATTTGAAGTAGAGCTTAATGTAACACGTAAAATTCGTTCTTACGTGAATTAAATGGGCGGGAACGGTTTAAGCTGAATCAAAAAATTAAAAACTGTATTCTTATGATAAAATTGATAACTCGATTTCAGTAATCTAGCTTCATCCGGACTTCAAGTGCAAAAAAACACACGTTTTTGTGTTTTTCTTACGAACGCCATTTTTGTGTTTCAAATTTGTGCGTTCAAATGTTGTAAGAAGGTAGACTATTACCTGGAATTAATGGACATCCTGTTCTTTTGTGAAAGCTTTATCCGTTGCTACGATGTAAGCAACATGGTTCGAAGGACAGTAGAAAAACCTGTACCGGATCGGTCGCCGCCCGAGTCAACAAAAAAATATGCATAGGTTGCCAAGCTTTGGCGGTCTAAAGTAAGAATTATGATAGAGTAAAAGTTGAGAACCAGAACGAAAAGTGTTCCTATCATATCAGAAAAAAAGCGAATATGTACCGGGCTGAATTAGGGATGTTAAAGAAGGGACTAACTTTTCGACTTACCTATTTATTAAACTTGATCTGATTAGCGTCTTCAGGCCGTCTCTTACATCGGACCAGGATTTAACAGATACAGTACGTTTTTTTACATCATAGCCATGAGAGAAACAAAAATTTTAAAATTGCAACTGATATTAAATCTGCCTGCTTCAAAAGTATTTAAATCAAAACATCTTGACATAATCGCGCTCTTCACGGGTTAACACTATTTCCCCAGCGCAGTGAGCTCCTTAGGTGCAAGGTGTTGGCACACCTGCATCTTACAGTTCATGGGCTGAAGTCCTTGATCCTATGCCAAAAATCCATAAGATTTACCCGCCACAGTACACAATACATAATATCATACGGCAGTAGGCATTGCCGTTTCTCTTAATACAATTTTAAAAAAGCGTCACTCATAATACAAAGATGTCCAAAACATTCAGCCCTTAGTTTTGTGTAAACTCCGATAGTTTTCTTTGTATTGTGGCAAATGCACTTATAAACTTTCATCTTCTAACTATCTTTTGACTCCGTTTCTCCCATTATTTTGCAGTACTTTCTTTCTAGTGCTTTTGCTTATAAATTTCCTGTTTTATATTCACAGCCCTATAAAAATCCTAATCTAACAGTTTTAGTACCTTCCTTAGGTTGTGTGTCTAGAATTTGCATTACTGCTATTTTCTGATAGATTTCTTGTTATGCAAGTCACAATCATATAAAAATTGTGTCCCAATAATTTTATTGCAGTTCCTGAGTTTTGTGCTTCTAGAATTTCTGTTCTTGTTACAGATGCTTTATTTCCATTGTCAGTAGTGGGTAACCGACCTGCTATGTAATTTCCCGATTCAGCGCACAGACTTACCCATTGCGGTACGACGATAATATTTTGATAAACGTTCCATTTCTCTTCTTCTGCGTGTTTCACTACGTAACTCAGCGCCGACGAGGCACCAATTGCAAATGGAAAAAAGCCATTCAACAACCTCAATTCTTCAGAACAGCTCCCTTTTGTCGGGAGCAACAGAAGATCCCGAATAGGATCTCAGCTGAGGGCTAGAGACGTTAATAGTGTAAGAAGAGATGGAAGAGAACATCGTAACAGTTAATAATCTAGAAGCTTTTCCTTTCACTCTAACCTGTAGACTATTTGATGCTGCATAATGCTTGCGAAAAGTCCCAGAATACTCAGATCAAGTTACTTGGTGTATAACACCCAGACGAGTACTATGAATACAAAAGCATCCGCGTCAAAATTGTCACTGCTTGATGTTAACGGTGCTGTCGCATGTCATCGCAATGGATTCCCTGTCACAGTAAAGAAAATGGGTTTTTTAGTAACAAAAGTTAGCACTGGACGTTATTTATTACTCTCGGCAAAGCCTCGCCAATATAAACTGATTTAAACTATTCTTATAATGGTTTACAGTGCGCGTTCTCATCACATGTAATCTGATATTAAGAAAATACGATTTTAACCAAAGAGATTATATAATGACGATGTTACTTGCAGTTGATCAAGTTTTAATCTCGAACAATGAAGATGGACTATAGAGTGCTCCCTACGAAATGCACAAAATATTTCAGACACGCAATATGTGAATTCCCACACGAAAAACGAAAGCCAGGGCTTTCTGCGGTTAAAAAGATTTAAATTTTTAGACACCATCCTGACGTACAGAGGAGACGCACATTACGAAGACAAAATGGACAAGTTCAACGAACTAAATGGAACCACAAAATATCTCTCCAAAATAATGCTATTCCAGAAACGTATCTTAAATTTTAAGGGGCCGCTTGGGGCAGCCGCGTGGTCTAAGGGGGCCTTGCCACGGTTCGCGTGGCTTTCCCCCCCCCCCCCCCTTCCTCCCCCCTTCGGAGATTCGAATCCTCCCTCGAGCATGGGTGTCTGTGTTGTCCTTAGCGGGTTAGTTTAAGTTCGAGTAAGTAGTGTGTAAGCCTAGGAACCGATGACGTTGGCAGTTAGGTCCCATAGGAACTTACCACAAGTTTCCAAATTTAAAAAAAAATTGTAATGTAATTTTATAATGTAACTGTTTTGGTACCAATATTGCTGTCTTGGAAGTGAATACTAGATACTGAAAAAAAAAAGTAATACTGCAGGAGAACGAAAAGAAAATTCCTTAGGAACATAACAGGATAAACAAAATTTGATTATAAAAAAAAGAATATTATAAAGCGAAAAGGTTGAAGAAGATAGGCAAAAATGGATATTCCATCTCTTTCGACTGATGGAGTCAAGGTTACAACTACATTTTTGAAATTATATTTTGTAAGATACAAGATGTATTGGAAGACCAACAGAATGGTGGATCGATGAAATGTAGCTACAAAAGGCAGAGTGTTGCCTAACGCATGTCAGAAGAAGAAGAAAGACATAAAGTGGACTTCCATTTTGTTTATCTTCTTCTTTTCCCCAATTCTTATCGCTTTCACTGACTTCCTTTTCTCTCCTATTCTTAGAAGTGCTTTTTCACTCGTTGTTCTACAAGTCCATTTTAGTTTTGGAATTTTTCTCCACGACCAATTTTCAAAACTACAATTTTTCCCATTTCTTTTCGACTGTCCGTGATTCATACAGTATGGTATTGCGCTCCAGGAAAAACAATTAGTAAATCTGTTTCTTTATCAAATTCTTTTTTTCTGTTAACGAACCTTTCGTCTTTTCAAAAGCTCTTTTATCCATATGCATTATACTTGTTATTTCCTCTATCTTCTGTAACCAAACTTGTCAGCTGCCTAAGAGTTTTTACCTGTTCTGAGGTTTTTCCTTTAATGACATTGTGACTAAACCTTAATTTTCACTGATTCTGATCATTACATGATCTTTTTCCACTTTTACGACCTTCTCCACCATAAATTTTAGTTCTTCCTCTCACTCAGCCAACGCTTCTTGATCATGTTAGACTGTCATACTCGTCTCGCACTGCAACTGTTTCCTTTCCCTCTTCGCAGAAGTCATGCTATGCATTAATGGTTGACATTTCCTACTTATCGGCACCACCTATTTCCGTCCAAGTGACTAGCTCTGAGATATGGGGGTCAAGTTAAGATGATCTCTTACCCACTTTCGAATACAGGCGGATGTGTTGTTTTCCAGCCTCCTTGGTGGTAGTAGTAGTAGTAGTAGTAGTAGTAGTAGTATTAGTAATAGTAATAGTAGTAGCAGCAAGATGTCCTGAACAAAAGATCCCAGTCAAGAAGTTTTAAGATCAGGCTGTACCAAACTATGATTACACCAGTGGTTATGTGCGGTTGTGAAAGCTTCACCTTTAGGAGAACAGATGAAGAGAAACTACACTCCGGGAAATTGAAATAAGAACACCGTGAATTCATTGTCCCAGGAAGGGGAAACTTTATTGACACATTCCTGGGGTCAGATACATCACATGATCACACTGACAGAACCACAGGCACATAGACACAGGCAACAGAGCATGCACAATGTCGGCACTAGTACAGTGTATATCCACCTTTCGCAGCAATGCAGGCTGCTATTCTCCCATGGAGACGATCGTAGAGATGCTGGATGTAGTCCTGTGGAACGGCTTGCCATGCCATTTCCACCTGGCGCCTCAGTTGGACCAGCGTTCGTGCTGGACGTGCAGACCGCGTGAGACGACGCTTCATCCAGTCCCAAACATGCTCAATGGGGGACAGATCCGGAGATCTTGCTGGCCAGGGTAGTTGACTTACACCTTCTAGAGCACGTTGGGTGGCACGGGATACATGCGGACGTGCATTGTCCTGTTGGAACAGCAAGTTCCCTTGCCGGTCTAGGAATGGTAGAACGATGGGTTCGATGACGGTTTGGATGTACCGTGCACTATTCAGTGTCCCCTCGACGATCACCAGTGGTGTACGGCCAGTGTAGGAGATCGCTCCCCACACCATGATGCCGGGTGTTGGCCCTGTGTGTCTCGGTCGTATGCAGTCCTGATTGTGGCGCTCACCTGCACGGCGCCAAACACGCATACGACCATCATTGGCACCAAGGCACAAGCGACTCTCATCGCTGAAGACGACACGTCTCCATTCGTCCCTCCATTCACGCCTGTCGCGACACCACTGGAGGCGGGCTGCACGATGTTGGGGCGTGAGCGGAAGACGGCCTAACGGTGTGCGGGACCGTAGCCCAGCTTCATGGAGACGGTTGCGAATGGTCCTCGCCGATACCCCAGGAGCAACAGTGTCCCTAATTTGCTGGGAAGTGGTGGTGCGGTCCCCTACGGCACTGCGTAGGATCCTACGGTCTTGGCGTGCATCCGTGCGTCGCTGCGGTCCGGTCCCAGGTCGACGGGCACGTGCACCTTCCGCCGACCACTGGCGACAACATCGATGTACTGTGGAGACCTCACGCCCCACGTGTTGAGCAATTCGGCGGTACGTCCACCCGGCCTCCCGCATGCCCACTATACGCCCTCGCTCAAAGTCCGTCAACTGCACATACGGTTCACGTCCACGCTGTCGCGGCATGCTACCAGTGTTAAAGACTGCGATGGAGCTCCGTATGCCACGGCAAACTGGCTGACACTGACGGCGGCGGTGCACAAATGCTGCGCAGCTAGCGCCATTCGACGGCCAACACCGCGGTTCCTGGTGTGTCCGCTGTGCCGTGCGTGTGATCATTGCTTGTACAGCCCTCTCGCAGTGTCCGGAGCAAGTATGGTGGGTCTGACACACCGGTGTCAATGTGTTCTTTTTTCCATTTCCAGGAGTGTACTTGTTTTCGAACGAAAAATCCTCCGAAAAATACATGGTCCCGTGATAGATTCACAAACAGGGGAATGGAGAATTCGAAACAACGATGAATTAAAAGAGCATTTCGCACGGCCTGATATTATAAAAAGAATAAGAAGAAGAAGGTTGACCTGGTCTGGACATGTAGCAAGGATGAATGAAGGGAGGATACCCCATGGCGTGTTTCTGGGAGCTGTAGCTGGAAGGAGGTACTGGGGACGGCCACGGACAAGATGGAAGGACAATTCTGACATGGACACTGAGGACGTGGGACTAGGAGCGGGCGAGTGGTGGCAGGAGACTCGCAACCGGGAACGATAGAGGAGGAGTGTGGAGCAGGCATATGTTCACTAAGGCCCAAGCCACGGATAAGGAAGTAAGTACGTAAGCAGCAGCAGTAGTTTAGCTGACTCAGGGGCAAAGTCAAAGCTACCTCACCTGTAGGTAATTAATATCCCCTATCTATAAACACAATTTTGGTCATCGTTGATTGTGTGGTGGCACTAGCGTTCACAATGTGTGTGTGTTGCCTTTCTGCAAATGCCCCCACGTATCTATGTTTTAACTGTCCTTGTACAGACCCCTCTCGTTGCATTTCTGCCTTGAAAATGACAGGGTGGCTCGAAATATCTGCTACTATTGAAGACGTCACAGAGTTCGATTCCCGTAAGCCGTTTGAACATTTCAGATGCCAGGAGAAACTCAAGTTTAGCCGGCCGCGGTGGCCGTGCGGTTCTAGGCGCTGCAGTCCGGAACCGCGGGACTGCTACGGTCGCAGGATCGAATCCTGCCTCGGGCATGGATGTGTGTGATGTCCTTAGGTTGTTAGTTAGGTTTAATTAGTTCTAAGTTCTAGGCGACTGATGACCTCAGAAGTTAAGTCGCATAGTGCTCAGAGCCATTTGAGCCTTTCACGAATCACTTACCTCACAAAAATCTTCGTTACTCGAACTACTGCAATACAGCGAGCGCCAATACTGTCAGCTAAATAAAAGATTCTAACTACTGAAGTCACTAACTACTGACAGGCATCGTTAGCAAATGAAAGATTTTGATAAAGAACAAACAATGTATTTAGCTTAATAGTGTTCAAAAGTCATAATATATATATATATATATCAGTTCATGACATCCAGTCTTACAAATTTACTCTCTCTGATGGACACACGCCCAGATCATCCGCTCTCAAAACTTCGCCATCTCTCTCCCCACATCCACCACTGCTGGCGGCTCACCTCCAACTGCGCAACGCTACGCGCTGTTAACAGCGAACTGCCCAACACTACAATAGCGACTATTTCAACAATGCCCCCCAGCCACAGACTGCACACAGCACAGCCAGTGATTTTCACACAGAGCGCTACGTGGCGTTACCAATATAAGAACCTAAACAGCCTACTTACAGGTGTACACCACAAAACCACAGACACTGAATGATCTAAGAGTGCAAATTCAGCAAGCCTATGATGTCATTCCGTTAGAAACAATGCAAATGGTATGTCGCTGTGTTTCTAAATAGTTGTCGATGGTGTATAGTAGTGGAAGGTGGTCATTTTGAGCATATACTACCTTAAGTTACCCTTTAATTTAAACGACATCAGAAAGAAGTTGCTCTCTGTTCGATTTCAAAGAGTTTATACAGATACATTGGGATACCCTGTACATTTTGTGCGATGCATCTTATTGCTTGATTATTGCTTGAGAACATCTTATTTAGCTGCTTTATAAGAACGGGGAAAGAGTGATTCTGAGGCCTCCACATTAAGTGTACGGGGATGGATGGGTTTAATTCTGGGCGCTAAACAGGGTTGTCATCAGCGCACGTTCTCAGTAGAGTAAGAGTAGTTAAATTTTGTAAATTAAAAAAGACTATACACCTACAAACCCAATTAATACAATAAAGCCATTTAATGTGTAAATACGTCTGGTTGATAGTGGAATTAATAGGACGAACCAGCTATTCTGAAGCACATTTAAATCTACCGGTCACTCAGTTTGAAGAGAAAGTCTGACGTCATACATATTGTTAATTTTTTTCTGCCATCTCATTACTGGCTAAAGTTTAGGACGAGTTGCTCGGTTGGGCAGACACCTCCCACTTGTCAGCAGTCCATTAAACATAAAATTTTAAAACATGATGCAATGTGAGTGTCACTGTTTTCAGACGGAACTTGGCTTCGAAAGAGGTAAGCGTGAGCTATTTGGCTGTGTCTGACGTGAAGGCGCATGAGGACTACTTCTTCCCTCCTTTGACACTGGAAGGGAGTGCGCCATGGGGGGATTGTTGGTTTCAGCGACCGCAGCTTCTTGTTTATCATTTGCTTGCATCATTTCTCCCACTCAGGCGTCACTGACTTTGTTACATGTGGCACTACAACTTGCGCTGGAATTAGCAGTGAGCCGTGGTGCTTTCCTGGCAGGCTGCTTTCATTGTGCTGTCAACTGCTTTGCTACTCTCCTTCCCATTCTCTCTAGGTATGCCTTAGAATACAGTCTCTTTTTTCTGTTTATAGACGACCAGTAGAGGTTTAGTAACAAAATTTGAAAAATTTTGAGAAAAGAAAGATTATTGCACTCCCGGTTCAAAAAAGAACGAAGAAAATTCATCTATCCGACAATGTATATCGAGCAAGCAGTAAAGGAAACAAAAGAAAAATTCGGAGTAGATATTACAATCCATGGAGAAGAAATAAAAACTTTGAGGTTCGCCAATGACATTGTAATTCTGTCAAGGACAGCAAAGGACCTGGAAGAGCAGCTGAACGGAATGGACAGTGTCTTGAAAGGAGGGTATAAGATGAACATCAACAAAAGCGAAACGAGGATAATGGAATGTAGTCGAATTAAGTCGGGTGATGCTGAGCGAATTAGATTAGGAAATGAGACGCTTAAATTAGTAAATGGGTTTTGCTATTTGGGGAGCAAAATAACTGATGATAGTCGAAGTAGAGAGGATACAAAATGTAGACTGGCAATGGCAAGGAAAGCGTTTCTGAAGAAGAGAAATTTGTTAACATCGAGTATAGATTTAAATGTCAGGAAGTCGTTTCTGAAAGTATTTGTATGGACTGTAGCCACGTATGGAAGTGAAACATCGACAATAAATAGTTTGGACAGGAAAAGCTTTCGAAATGTGGTGCTACAGAAGAATGATGAAGATTAGATGGGTAGATCACATAACTAATGAGGAGTTATTGAATAGAATTGGGGAGAAGAGAAATTTGTGGTACAACTTGACTAGAAGAAGGGATCGATTGGTAGGACATATTATGAGACATCAAGGGATCACCAATTTAGTATTGGAAGGCAGTGTGGAGGGTAAAATTCGAAGAGGGAGACCAAGAGATGAATACACTAAACAGATTCAGAAGGATCTAGGTTGCAGTAGGTACTGGGAGATGAAGAAGCTTGCACAGGATAGAGTAGCATGGAGAGCTGCATCAAACCAGTCTGTGGACTGAAGACCACAACAGCAACAATATCAAACAATCAATACAAGCAGCATACAATTTCCATCGTCGTTTGTTAGCGGAAGATCTTGCCAAGAATCGTTGAAAATTCTGCTCATGGTAAATTCGCTAATCAGTTCCGTCACTCGTACACCAGTGTGATGTGGCAACTGAGGGCAGCAAAAGCAAAGCTCAACTTTTAGGAAATCATTCACGCAGGAAGATTGGACAACCGTCCCACCGTTTAGCAACAGCACAAACTCCTGTGTCGAGAACGTAGAAATAGGCGTCCCTGGTGTCCAAAAGCACCTGCAAGTACTGGAAACAAATGGAATGAGTTGATAAAACTCATGGGAGACCTCCTAACCTCGTGTAGGATCTCCTTTTTCCCGGCACAGCGCATCAACTGGGCATGGCGTGGACTCAAAATGTCGTTGGAAGTCCCCTGCGGAAATACTGAGCCATGCATGGTTGTGAAAGTGTTCCCAGATGCTACTCCAGGCGAGTGTAAAATGAATGTGCGCAACGGAAAATAATAAACGATAAAATGAAGATTTGGCCCTGTCTGACTGCCCTCACCCCCTTTAGGATCTCTTAATTCTATAAATTACAATCTAAACATAAATGAATGGTGAAGGCAACAAATCCCACCAAATGATAAAGGTTGTTCCTGCTTATATATTTATTGTAGATTGAAAAAAAACCTTTATATTACAAAGTTTATATTTCATAAGAAAAATTACTAATCAATTTCCCAACTCTGCCCCTTATTTTGACTGCTCGGTCTAATATCAAGAACGGGAAATGACTGACATCATCTACGTACCAAACACTAGAACACACTACTTTCAAAGATGATCTACGGTGGTGTGGAACCTCAATGGAAATAAACTAACGTGATCACAGCTGTTTAGCTTTTATAGCCCTAATAAGCCTAAGCAATTTGCGATATCACCGAATGTGCTGCGTCCGGTGCGTCGAAGTGATAGTTGTCGTACTCGTCTGCGATGATGGAAGAACTCCAGCCACAAATAAACTCCTTCAAACACTAGGACGGCAGAAGACGGTCCTCTGACTAATACACTCTAATACTATCTTCTCCTCTCTGTGTTCTACAGACGAGAAACGCGAACTCCCAGTCACAAGGACGGAGTTCAGATAACATCTCAACGTAAGTATGGACAGAGGAAGTGCTCTCAATTACTGAACGCTGCGTACTCAATGACAACTTCCAACCCGGAGGTGAAGTCCAGAATCGTATAGGTTCGCAACAGTACAGTGCCTAACTGTTCTAGCTATAAACTCTCGTGAGAGCAAAGACAGCAAGTCCGTCTGTACCAACAAAGCTGATATCGAGCTACCGTCACACACGTTCGCTCACAACAGAAGACCTCGTCTCTCCACCACTGGCCTCCCAGCAAGGCTTGGCTCCTCACTCTCGTAATTCCGAAAACGGATCATATTCCCGAAATCACGAAATATTCTCCCTCTCTACAGGTTCTTCCGAACGCTGACCAACCATATTTTAGTCTTTTGTCGTCCAGCGCGGAAATTTTGCGAGGAAAAACCTATACTCGTACAATGGTACGCTTTTGAGTAAAAATCCTTGGAAATAACCCAGCCTGAGTGGTTTCAGAGGTGCCGCTTCTTCGTTCCTCTCACTTGCGTTCAAGATTTGCAAAGTTCGGAAGTATTATCCGGTTATCCTTCCAGACCTACTACAATAGCTGCCGGCCGCGGTGGCCGAGCGGTTCTAGGCGCTTCAGTCCACAATCGCGTGACTGCTACGGTCGCAGGTTCGAATCGTGCCTCGGGCATTGATGTGTGTGATGTCCTTAGGTTGGTTAGGTTAAGTAGTTCTAAGTTCTAGGGGACTGATGACCTCAGATGTTAGGTCCCATAGTGCTCAGAGCCTTTTGAACCATACCAAATGTGGCCGCCCGTCACCCTATTGTGCTCTCGAGCTCAGGTGCCACGACGTCTGTCTAGCTACTTCCTGTGTTTAAGCAGGACCAACACCTGTGCGAGCCTTCCACCCAAAGATTGTGTTCTGCCTGCCGTTTCATCTCCACTGGCGTTCCAACCTCTACTAGTATAGGCAATCATTCATTACGCCGTTTTTATAATAAAGACACTCCGTCACAGTTCATGCAATAAGCGTTAACAATTATTTACCAGGCGTATGTGCGTCAGTCTCCTTTATATATTCATATATACAATGTACAACCTATCACATGATACCTAATGGTGTTTGTAGATCACGGCAAAGTATGTGGATGGGTGCTTGTAAGGTGCGAAATTATAGCCACCTTACAGCGTTGCTGCTGCAGGATTTTGCGCACGAGCTGGCCTCTCAATTATGTGCTACAAATTTTCGATGAGATTCATGTTGGGTGACCTGGTTGTCCTGACCATTGGCCCGTATTATCCAGTTGTTGTTGTTGTGGTCTTCTTCAGTCCAGAGACTGGTTTGATGCAGCTCTCCATGCTACTCTATCCTGTGCAGGCTTCTTCATCCCCCAGTACCTACAGCAACCTACATCCTTCTGAATCTGTATAGTGTACTCATGTCTTGGTCTCCCTCTACAATTTTTACCCTCCCCGCTGCCCTCCAATACTAAAATATCCAGAATGTTCTTAAAACCAATACCGAACAACTGTCGCCCATTTTATGCGTTGTCACTGTGAAAGGTGGCTACACTGTGCCACTGCGCCAGAGAGTGCGCCAAAGAGTACTATTAAGCCGCCTCCACAGTGCCTGTTTAGAGTTCGTAGCAGTCAGAGTGTTTGTTATGAGATCGGACTGGACAGTGATTGTCGAGAGTTCATGGGAGAGTGTGTGTTGAGAGTTCGTAGCAGGCAGTGCCTGTCGTGAAGTTGGAGTAAGATGTTGTAGTAAAGAGTGTTCCATGTTTTATGCAGTTATTTGATGGGAGAGATAGCAGATGTTATTGTAATGAGTGCATTTCGTCAATATATATGAAGGTAAAATTTACAATGTTCTTTTATTAATTATGTGTCTGAAATAATGCGTCACTACAGGTTCAGTCAACAAAGCATCTGGCTTGTGTTCTTGTATTAGAGTGAATTCTGGTTTTCTTGCGTAATTATAGTTTTTCTAAATTTCTTTTGTCACGTCGGTATAATTGGTATTTAAGAATTCTTGTCTTGTTTGAGAAGAACCGTGCCAGATGTGGGCGTTGAGTCACACTCCCACATACAGAACAGTTACTCTTGTGCTCATTGGTTTCGTAGATTTTTATAGTTGCTGGGGTCTTAATTAATTAACTGTGTTCACGAAAATTTTCTTACATTGTTCTTTGCAGTCAGATAGCGTAACAATCCTAGTCAGGGCCAGCCGATTACGAGACTTACGTAATCGGACAGACAGTTACAAAAGTATTTTCAATCACATAAATTTAAATTAAGCCCCCATGCACGTGGCGACCGCTGCTTCGGATCGTCCCTTGGAATTTTTCTGATTGTGAAAATTGTAGACTGTAGTATTGTTGTAGTAATTTTGAGTTTAGTGATTGTAGTCTGTATTGAGTGTGTAGATTTGGTAATTGGCATTCTTCTAATGGTATTTTTCAAAATTTAATTTTTATTGCCTTGTATACGCGTTTGACAATCTTGTGCAATTATTTCAATTGTTCGATTGATCGTGTTTGAGGGAAACATCTCGTGTGAATAGTCTGGTTGGAGATAAAGAGTCACGGTGTTAATTTTCGTACAGTGACGAATCTTTCGTATATTTTGTAAATGATTACGCGATCAATGAAAAAGGCAAAAATGATGAATAGTGAGGACGAAATTGTTGACATGGCGAACTCGCCAACAGAGGAAAACAGTATGATGGATAATGAAGTGGAAAACAATGTAATAAGTCGGGAAGACAGTCCGGAACCATTTCAAAATTTTTCTCAATCGGAAAATTCACAGAATCGGAGATTAACGACAGAAGATTCTGAAATAGTATCGAACACAGATAGCCTTACAGCTGTGACGAAGGAAGTTAGTTTTGCGGGAAATGTTAGGGGCGAAAATAATTTTGAAACAGTTACTATGGGGCAGTTGATGAGTGCTATATTAAAAATGGAAACACGAATGGAAACTTTAGGATCTGAATTAAAAACAGATATAGGAACAATTAAAACTGATATGGGAACAATGGAAACACGGATGGGAACAATGGAAACTCGGTTAGGATCTGAATTTAAAGCAGAGATGGGAACTTTGGAAACACGGATAGAGTCACGAATAGGGACATGTTTCAAAAATATGAAAGATGAGTTAAAGAAAGAAATCAGGGAAGAAGTACAACCGATTCTAAATTCTCACAATAATAGATTAATTGCAGTAGAAATCAGACAAAGGGAACAGGATAGAGAACAGGAAGAAAGAGATCGCGTGATAGTACAAAAATTTTCAGAGTTAAATTTACAACGTGCAGACGATAAGAAAGAAATATTTGAAAGAATCGAGGAATCCGTACCAAATGACAGAATAAATAATCTAACACAACAATATGAACAATTAACTACCAAATGTGTCAATACTGAAACCCGAGTCGCGACACTTACGGAAGACGTAAATAAACAGAAAGAACAATTAGGTGACTTATCGGAAAGAGTTGAGGAAATTTCAGATAAACTGACAAATCTTAGTTTACATGGGGACAGAGATTCAGATGATACAGTTCCATTACCATTTGCAGAAACTGAAGAGTATCAGAACATAAATAAGCATGTTGAAAATCAGGGAAAATTTAATGAACGTGTGAAAAGGGAATTTGAGGCATTACGGAAGCAAGTCAAACAAATTGAAGGCGAAATAGTAGGAAAGGACAGTAGAAGGAACTTAGAATCACAGATAGCAGAGGGGTATGAAGAAAACAATTTATTTCATTTACGGGATGCAGTAAGAGAGCGCGAGGCGCGTGAATTTAACAATAATCGACATTCGGACTGGGACAGACGCGGTAGGTCTTTGTCGCCACGAGGCGAAAATTTTGACTATAAACACTTTTTGACTGTCCGGAAATTTAAGATCTTCCGTAATTCTAAGAATGACATACATCCATGTGCATGGTTAGATCAATTTATGTACGCACTTCCGCCAAAGTTGCCATTAAGTCATAAACTAGAAATTATGTGCAGTTATTAATGTCCTCAGGGGATTCACTACTCTAAGTGAATATGTGCGGTAGCGAGCATAGGGCCCCGAGCTGTAGTGGTGCTATTTCTCTTTTAGTTTTCTGGACCGCTGCCTACTCTTTTACTATTCTTTGCATCTGTCAAAACAACTCTTCGACTATCAGTCTATCTAGAGAGTAAGTAAATAATAACCTGATATGACGATTTTACCCAAATGAGATTTCGAAAATTACTGTTTGAACTTATTAAAGTCCTCAGGGGATTCACTACACTAAGTGAATATGTGCGGTAGCGAGCATAGGGCCCCGAGCTGTAGTGGTGCTATTTCTCTTTTAGTTTTCTGGACCGCTACCTACTCTCTTACTATTCTTTGCATCTGTCAAACCAGCTCTTCGACTATCAATCTATCTAGTGAGTAAGTGAACAATAACCGGATATGACTGTTTTACCCAAAAGTGACTTTGGAAATTACCGATTGGACTTAATGTACCTAATGCAGCATTCATTCGTAGTTTAAACGAAATGTTACCTGTTTATATTCGTGACAATATTACTTCATATGACTTACTGTATCTTCAGCAGCATTCATTCGTAGCCTAAATGAAATTTTACCTGTTTATCTTCGTGACAACATTACTTCTTATGTTGACGACATTCTTATTGTCAAACGTTCTTGGAGTGAGCACAACAAAATTCTGGATTCATTGTTACGTATTTTTGCACGAGTTGGCATGACAGTAAACTTGGAAAAATCTGAATTTGGTCGTTCTCAGGTGAAATTTCTCGGTCACATTATTTCTACAGAAGGTATTCTTCCTGATCCAGAAAAATTAGATGCTATTCGTAATTATGCTGTTCCTACCACAAAACGTGATGTTCGTAGTTTTCTTGGTCTCTGTAATTTTCTTCGACGCTTTGTTAGTTTGGACGATTTGGCCACACCTCGTTTTTGCGATCTATCTGGAAAGTTCTTTTTAAACGAAAATCGGTCGACAACTCCGTTTGGTTAGTTTGTATTCCTGATGAGTGGGTCAATAAATTGATTTGGTATACGCATCTCAGTTATGCACACTTTGGTCCCCGAAAATGCTTTCATAAATTACGAGAAAATTGTTACTTCAGTAATATGGAAAAACGTATCCGATCTGTTCTTGCCAAATGCAAATTATGTCAAATGGCTAAGCCTCCAACGATTTCTCACAGAGCACCGTTGTTTCCCATCATTCCAGCGAAATTAAAGGAGATGGCTGCAGTCGATTTGTTCGGTCCAGTGGTTCGTTCTACTAATGGTTTTGCGTACATTTTCGTAGCAGTGGAACTGACATCAAAATATGTGTGTTTTACACCTTTACGAAAAGCAACAGCTCGTTCAGTATCTAACGCTTTCATCAAACATTTTCTTAAGGAAGTTGGTCATGTTGATAAGGTTATATCAGATAATGGATCACAGTTTCGTTCTAAAATTTGGCTTCCTACTCTACAGCGTCGTAAAATTAAACCAATTTTCATTTCACTTTTTCACCCTCAATCTAACGCTTCAGAGAGATGGATGAAGGAAATCAATAAATTGAGTCGTCTTTATTGTCATCAGAATCACAGAACTTGGGATCAGTATCTTCATATTTTTCAAAATATTCTGAATGAACTCCCTAATGATTCAACTTCTTTACCGCCTCTATTGATATTAAAAAATAAAGCACCGACAAATCGCATTTCTGAAATCGTTCCTTTTCCGCCTTCACGGAAACTGCGGCATTCTGAAGTTGTTAACCTGGCTCTACAAAATATTGCATCTGCGGCTGCGAGAAGAGAGAAATCAGCGAAACGTCCTGGTCGTTTAAAAACTTTTTCAGTTGGTCAAAAGGTATTAATTAAGTCCCACCGTTTGTCTCATAAAGGAAAAGGCTTGTGTCGCAAATTTTTTCTGCTTTATAACGGTCCATATAGGGTTCGCAAAATTATTCATGATAACACTATCGAAGTAGAAACTCTTAAATCTCGACGCTCTAAGGGAATACATCACATATCTAACGTAAAAATTTTTGTGGAATGACATACTTTTGAGGAACCAACAGCTACATGTAAACACGCAGAGAGTACAAGGATACCGCGCTGTGTTTTGGCGGCGGCACATACTCAAACCAACAGTCAAGTCTGCGCGCCGCACGAGGCAGTCGTTGACCGCAAACAATGGCTTCCTACGTCACGCGCCTACAGCTGATCGAGCGCTCAGTGCGAATGCACTGACAGCCGTAAACAAACACACAGTCTAATTTCTCCGACTAAATTCAGTATAAAGCTATAGTGACTTGATAAATTCTGTTATTAACATTCAGTATTTTCCAGGATACGGTTGTGTAAAATATTTGAGAACTTCAGGTAAATTCTGTGCGTGTCCGACGTTAAGAGGACTTGCTATCGAGAAATTTTCAGGAAAAATGTCATTTCGAAGAAGAATCTAATTAACTAAAAAAAAAAAAAGGGTAACTATTAATTGAGTTCATTTTCAGGTAACATATTTCCACTTAGGTACGTACTTTAGACGTAATTTGCTGCTCGCGATTACGTGATTCATACTTTGTGCTAATTTCATGTTCTATGGATTTACTTGTGAAGCGACGTGCTTGCATACATTTACTGATTTTGACAATTATTGATTAATGAACTGGGTTGTTATTTGTATATATTATGCATCGCTTGGCTGCACTGTTTTTTTTCACTGATGTCATATTTTTTAATTATGCGCCTGCTGTGCTTATTTATTTAAATTATAATAGTAACCTGATTTATTGTGCTGATATGTATGTAAGTTATACTATGTGATTTATCTGCTTGCGCCTTCATGTTTACTTATTAAGATTACATATGAACATTTATTTGCTTTTGCTGATATGATGCTAATGACATGTTTACTGCTTTACGTATGGATTATAATTGTAACCTGATTAATTGTGCTGACTGTGATTATGTATGTAGGTTATACTTTGTGATTTATCTGCTTGCGCCTCCATGTTTACTTATTAAGATTACATATGAACATTTATTTGCTCAGGCTGATATGATGCTAATGACTTGTTTATTACGTAAGATATATGTTTGCTGCTTTTTGCATGGATTACATATTTACACATTTCTGTTTTGTTGCCATAACTACTCTTTAATTTGGTGTATAGAAATGCTGATATACTGTGTATGAACATAGAGTTTAGGTCACATTACTGTATTAATTATAGATTGTTCGCTTGGCAGAGCCTCGTTGTAGGAATTGTGCTGCATCCACTTGTTGACATTCTGTTCTTTACTGGTCTATTTACTCGCTATTGCTTGTTTTGCTTACGCTCAGTGCCTTATATTTTTAAGATAAGAAAATTCACTGCAATAATTCGACGAACGACATTAGTACAAGAAAGTCATTGAAGTCACATGAGCTGAGGTTTTATGGAAGCTGTATAAATTTATGCAAATAGGAAGGAGGCTAACGACATGACAGACCTGAAACTAGGTTTAGACCATTAACAATTATTAGACTGCATTTTTCGTAAGCAATTGAAATAGGAAGTGACACTTGACACAAAAAATACTCCACATGTTTGCTTCTGCTATGATTCTTGAAGTGGGTACACACTGTGAAATATTATGATCATTCACACTCCGTAATCGTACTTAATTAATGAGAGTTATTCGAACTAAGTCTGTTAGAGGTCAGGTATGCATTTCTTTTATTTAATGATGGACAAGGAACCAAAATGTATCTTATAATTTATAATGAGTAGAAAATTTGGGTCAGATGGATTACACAGAGGTTGTGTGTGGACACTGTGTCTTCGGATTGTATGGGATGCCGAATTGAAGTTGCATTAGGATTTTATCTGTACTTGTTCAAGGAGACTGACTAGAGGAAAGAGTTGTGTTGGAAGTGAGATGATATTGGCAATGAGGTTTATATTTATCGATGTATTATTATAGGTATTGAGAGTATATGAAGTTGTTTGTGGACAAGAGGTAAGGTGATATTGATGATAAGAGTTATATGTATCGACGTATTGAAGAAGTATTAGTGACGTATTGAGATTATGTGATGCTGTTGATTATTGGAGTTTTGGTGTATAAGAGGTAAAGTAAGTGAGGAGCATATTTTTTTTGGTTGGTCTTATGGAACAAAGAGGATGAAAATAGCAGACTAGAACACTAAAATAGAAGGAAGATAGTCTATACACACACTTTGTTAAATCACTAAGCAGTATATACTTTTTTTTTTGGAAAAAGGAAGTAATTGCATATCGTGGCTCACTGACAGTTGTTCAACAACAGTACATTTTGATCTGGCTTGGCAAACATTGGTCTTGACATGATGACTATGACATTGACTAACTATTATTGACTGTTATACATTGCTGCCAGTACTACTTGATACACATGATGAACATCAGATCTTGACAGAATTACATTTACACAATTAACACTATTTAATTACACAGTAGTATTTAATGTGAATGAAAGATGAGTGAGTGTGTTTTGTGTGTCTTCCTTTACTAATCCTACCCACCTATCTCCTAAATATTATTTTATTTATTTGTAGTGGCTTGCACTGACACCCATAAATATTATAGGTTTACTGGTATTTGTGTATTGTAATAGTTAATAGGACAATTATCTGATATCATTTGTGTGTTTGTTATGATTTTTATGTTACTGTAAAAGCATTTGTATGTGTATTCAAACTATTGTTCATGCCTGAACTGTCTGATTAGTGAAGATAAATATTCTGAACTGTTACCGGCACTTTTCAACATGATGTGTAACATTTAGTCATGTTTAATTTCTGCTGATGAACTGTGTGATCAGTGTTAGTGAATTTTGTCGAACTGCTTCTGCTGAGAGATGTGACTTTTTGCTGTTTGCACCTACTCAATATTGCTGGGTGCCACTGTTAGAACTGTTTCTACTGAAATGATGTTACTTCTTGCTGTCTGCACCTACTCAACATTGCTGGGTGCAACTGATGGACTGTTTCTGCTGAAATGATGTTGCTTGCTGGTGTCTACACCTGCTCAATATTGCTGGGTGCCACTGATGAACTGTTTCTACTGAAATGAAGTCACTTGTTGCTGTCTGCACCTACTCAACATTGCTGGGTGCCTCTGATGAACTGCTTCTACTGAAAAGATGTCCCCTATTGCTGTGTGCACCTACTCAACATTGCTGGGTGCCACTGGTGGACTGCTTCTACAGAAATGATGTCACTTGTTGGTGTCTGCACCTGCACTCAACATTGCTGGGTGCAACTAATGAACTGTTTCTACTGAACTGAAGTCACTTTCTGCTGTCTGCACCTACTCAATATTGCTGGGTGCCACTGATGGACTACTCTTACTGAAATGGTGTCACTTGTTGGTGTTTGCACCTACTCAACATTGCTGGGTGCAACTGATGGACTGTTTCTACTGAAATGAAGTCACTTGTTGCTGTCTGCACCTGCTCAACATTGCTGGGTGCAACTGATGAACTGCTTTTACTGAATTAATGTGACTTGTTGCTGGGTGTACCTGCTAAACTTTACTGGTGCCACTGATGGACTATTTTTACTGAAAAGATGTTACCTGTTGGTGTCCTTTTTTTTGTATAAACTAATCATTGAAAGCATTTTATGTGAACATTTGTATAAACTAATTTTTTGTATATTGTGTAAACTATTATGTAAAGCCACGTGTATGAAAAGAATTTGTATTGCCTACTGTACTTTATATATTAGGTTAGTAAAAGGTCAGTGCAAAGCCAAAATTTTTAACTAATTATATGATACTTAGGTATTAATATTATCTTTTATTTTTGTCTGTATTTTTCTGGACGAATTTGGTGGTATTTTCACCACCAATGCTGGCAAAAATACCATCAAATTCTGGCCTGTGGAGGAGGGGCATATGAAAGGTGGCTACACTGTGCCACTGCGCCAGAGAGTGCGCCAAAGAGTACTATTAAGCCGCCTCCACAGTGCCTGTTTAGAGTTCGTAGCAGTCAGAGTGTTTGTTATGAGATCGGACTGGACAGTGGTTGTCGAGAGTTCATGGGAGAGTGTGTGTTGAGAGTTCGTAGCAGGCAGTGCCTGTCGTGAAGTTGGAGTAAGATGTTGTAGTAAAGAGTGTTCCATGTTTTATGCAGTTATTTGATGGGAGAGATAGCAGATGTTATTGTAATGAGTGCATTTCGTCAATATATATGAAGGTAAAATTTACAATGTTCTTTTATTAATTATGTGTCTGAAATAATGCGTCACTACAGGTTCAGTCAACAAAGCATCTGGCTTGTGTTCTTGTATTAGAGTGAATTCTGGTTTTCTTGCGTAATTATAGTTTTTCTAAATTTCTTTTGTCACGTCGGTATAATTGGTATTTAAGAATTCTTGTCTTGTTTGAGAAGAACCGTGCCAGATGTGGGCGTTGAGTCACACTCCCACATACAGAACAGTTACTCTTGTGCTCATTGGTTTCGTAGATTTTTATAGTTGCTGGGGTCTTAATTAATTAACTGTGTTCACGAAAATTTTCTTACATTGTTCTTTGCAGTCAGATAGCGTAACAATCCTAGTCAGGGCCAGCCGATTACGAGACTTACGTAATCGGACATACAGTTACTAAAACAAAACAAAAAAAAAAAACATTTTCAATTGATTATTTAATTAAGCCCCCATGCAACTGATAACAATTCGATCGGTCTTTTTCGGAAAATAAAGTAGATTAATGGCTGCAAATGATCTCCAAGTAGCCAGCGTAATCATTTCCAGTCAATGATGTGTTCAGTTGGACCATAAGACCCACTCCACTCCGTTTAAACACAGCTTACACCATTACGGAGCTACCATAAGACTGCACAGTGCACTGTTGACAACTTGGATCCATGGCTTTGCCGGGCGTGCCGGACTCGAATCCTACCGTCAGCTTCTACCAACTGAAAACGGCACTTATCTGATGAGGACACGGTTTTCCATTCGTCTAGGGTCCAACCGATGTGGTCACGAGCCCAGGAGAGGAGCTACAGGCGATGTCGTGCTGTTAGTAAAGACACTCGTGCCGGTCGTCTCCTGCCATAGCCCATTAACGGTAAATTTCGCCTCACTCTCCTAACCGATACGTTCGTCGTAAGTCCCGCATTGATATCTGTGGTTATTTCACGCAGTGTTGCTTGTCTGTTAGCACTGACAACTCTACACAAAACCCGCTGCTCTCGGTCGTTAGGTGAAGGCCGTCGGCCACTGCTTTGCTCGTGGTCGGAGGAGATGCCTGAAAATGGTATTCTCAGCACGCCCTTGATACTATGGATCTGGGAATATTGAAATCCCTAACGGTTTTCGAAGTGGACTGTCCCATGCGTCTAGCTCCAAATACCATTCAGCGTAAAAAGTCTTTTAATTCCCATTGTGCGGCCATAATAATGTCGTAAATCCTTTTACAGGGCTATTACAAATGATTGAAGCGATTTCATTAATTCACTGTAGCTCCATTCATTGACATATGGTCACGACACACTACAGATACGTATAAAAACTCATAAAGTTTTGTTCGGCTGAAGCCACACTTCAGGTTTCTGCCGCCAGAGCGCTCGAGAGCGCAGTGAGACCTAACTCCATTCGGCGATGGTATGCGCAGTTTAAAGCTTCTGGATGCCTCTCTGAGGGGAAATCAACGGGTCGGCCTGCAGTGAGCGAAGAAACGGTTGAACGCGTGCGGGCAAGTTTCACGCGTAGCCCGCGGAAGTCGACGAATAAAGCAAGCAGGGAGCTAAACGTACCACAGCCGACGGTTTGGAAAATCTTACGGAAAAGGCTAAAGCAGAAGCCTTACCGTTTACAATTGCTACAAGCCCTGACACCCGATGACAAACTCAAACGCTTTGAATTTTCGGCGCGGTTGCAACAGCTCATGGAAGAGGATGCGTTCAGTGCGTAACTTGTTTTCAGTGATGAAGCAACATTTTTTCTTAATGGTGAAGTGAACAGACACAATGTGCGAATCTGGGCGGTAGAGAATCCTCACGCATTCGTTCAGCAAATTCGCAATTCACCAAAAGTTAACGTGTTTTGTGCAACCTCACGGTTTAAAGTTTACGGCCCCTTTTTCTTCTGTGAAAAAAACGTTACAGGACACGTGTATCTGGACATGCTGGAAAATTGGGTCATGCCACAACTGAAGACCGACAGCGCCGACTTCATCTTTCAGCAGGATGGTGCTCCACCGCACTTCCATCATGATGTTCGGCAGGAGATTGGAAAACCGATGGATCGGTCGTGGTGGAGATCATGATCAGCAATTCATGTCATGGCCTCCACGCTCTCCCGACTTAACCCCATGCGATTTCTTTCTGTGGGGTTATGTGAAAGATTCAGTGTTTAAACCTCCTCTACCAAGAAACGTGCCAGAACTGCGAGCTCGCATCAACGATGCTTTCGAACTCATTGATGGGGACATGCTGCGCCGAGTGTGGGAGGAACTTGATTATCGGCTTGATGTCTGCCGAATCACTAAAGGGGCACATATCGAACATTTGTGAATGCCTAAAAGAACTTTTTGAGTTTTTGTATGTGTGTGCAAAGCATTGTGAAAATATCTCAAATAATAAAGTTATTGTAGAGCTGTGAAATCGCTTCAATCATTTGTAATAACCCTTTTACATGAAGTACCCGAGTAGAAATGGCACCTCCGCCAATCACTGCCCCTTTATACCTAATCTACGCGATAATATCGCCACCTGTATAGCGCATATCGCTATCCCATGACTTTTGTCACGTCAGTGTAAACTGTCAGATTCAGATAAAACCTCACTTCGGTTTTACAGGGAATATTCTTGGTATTGGCTTGCTTTTATCGCAGATCCCTGGCCTAGAAGAAAGTCCCAAGCGACTGGGAAAAAAGGGCGTATCCACCGTATAGAAGAAGGGTAAAAGAACTGGCCGCAAAATTACAGGCCAATATTCCAAACGTCGGTTTGCTGCTGACCTCTTGAATTTATTCTAAGATCTTCAGAGAGAAAAGCTTCTGTCTGAAAGTCTGGGCAGATTTAGAAATTACCCTCGTTCGAAATTCAGCTTGCCTTTTTCTGAACCTTCGAAACACAGATGGAGGGCAATAGGCACATTCCATATTCCTAAATTTTAGAAAATCATTTGATACAGTGCCACACTGCCGACTGTTGACGAAGATCCTACCATACGGAGGATCTTCTTGGATATAGAGTCGCTCGAAGACATTTTAATAATTAAAACCAGTAAATTGTCGTGGACGTTGAGTGTTCATCGGCGACTGGATTGTCGTCAGGATTGTACGAGGGAAATGTGATTGCGCCGCTCTTGTTGTCTATATACATTAACAATCTTAGGGACAGAGTGAGCTGCTGTCTGCGACTGTTTGCTGATGACGCCGTAGTGTGCGGGAAGTGTCCTCGTTGAGTGACTGTGGAAGGATACAAGATGACTTGGTTAGAATTTGTATTGGTGCGATGAACGGCAGTTTGCCGTGAAGATAGGTAAATGTGAAACTTCCCCTTTGTATGTAAAGAATGACTGCGCTGGTAAACTTGTACGTTACTTGATACTCAAACAGCTGAGTAAAACTGAACATACTCAGGCTGAGTAAAACTCAAGGTACTCAATTTCCTCTTTACTTATTCTGATCATTTCCAAACTGACACACAATATTTTTAGCGCAACGCAATCTGACTTTTAATAATCTCTACAAAAGAATAGCCTTGACTAACAATAACCTTCACCTTTCATGAATCACTTACCTCACAAAAATCTTCGTTACTCGAACTACTGCAATACAGCGAGCGCCAATGCTGCCAGCTAAATAAAAGATTCTAACTACTGAGGGCACTAGCACTAACTACTGAAAGGCATATAGTTAGCAAATGAAAGATTTTGATAGAAAACAAACAATCTATTTACCTTAATAGCGTTCAAAAGTCATAATATATATATGAATTCTTGACATCTATTTTGACAAGTTTCCTTTTGCTGACGGACACACGTCCAGATCGTCCGCTCATATTATAAAACTCTGGCATCTCTCTCCCCACATCGACCACTGCTGGCGACTCACCTCCAACTGCTCAACGCTACGCGCTGTTCACATCCAACAGCCCAACACTACACTAGCGAATAATCCAACAATGAGTCCAACCAGCCACAGACTGCACACAGCGCAGTCAGCGATTTTAATACAGAGCGTTACGTGGCATCACCAACATAGAAACCTAGACAGCCTACTTACAAATGTAACTTAATGCAGATGAATAAAGAAAAACGATCCTGTAATGTTCAAATACAGCATTAGTAACGCGCTGCTCTACACAGCAAAGTCAATGAAATATGTAGGCGTAACGTTGCAAAGAGACAGGGAATGAATACGTGAGGTCGATTGGACGGAAGGTGAAAGGTCGATTTCCGGTACTGGGAAAATTCTAGGAATTTGTAGCTCATGTATAAAGGAGACCACGTACAGAAGGCTTCTGCGACTCGTTCCTGACCACTGCCCGTCTTTCGAACCTCTACCTCGTCGGATTGAAGGAGGATGTGGAAACAGTTTAGAAACGTGGTGCTAAAGTTGTTTCCGGTGGGTTCGATCACCAAGCGAGCATTACGAAAATCCTCCGTGGACTGAAATGGGATGCTTAGAGGGAAGAAGACGGTCTTTTCGTAAACATTCTGTGGAAAAATTTAGAAGACTGGCATTTGAAACAGACTGCAGAATGGTCCTACTGTCACCAACATTATCCCGCGTAACGAAGACAAGATAAACGGAAACATATACAGGGTGCTCCATTGATGATGACCGGGTCAAATATATCACGAAATAGGCGTCAAACGAAAAAACTACAAACAAAGAAACTCGTCTAGCTTGACGGAGGAAACCAGATGGCGCTATGGTTGGCCCGCTAGATGGCGCTGCCATAGGTCAAACGGATATCAACTGCGTTTTCTTTTAAATAGAAACCCCCATTTTTATTACATATTCGTGTAGTGCGTAAAGAAATATGAATGTTTTAGTTGGACCACTTTTTTCGCTATGTGATAGATGGCGCTGTAATAGTCACAAACATATGGCTCACAATTTTAGACGAACAGTTGGTAACAGGAAGGTTTTTGAAATTAAAATACAGAACGTAGGTACGTTTGAACATTTTATTTCGGTTGTTCCAATGTGATACCTTTGTGAACCTATCATTTCTGAGAACGCATGCTGTTACAGCGTGATTACCTGTAAATACCAGATTAATGCAATAAATGCTCAAAATGATGTCCGTCAACCTCAGTGCATTTGGCAATATGTGTAACGAAATTCCTCTCAACAAAGAGTAGTTCGCCTTCCGTAATGTTCGCACATGCATTGACAATGCGCTGACGCATGTTGTCAGGCGCTGTCGGTGGATCACGATAGCAAATATCCTTCAACTTTCCCCACAGAAAGAAATCCGGGGACGTCAGATTCGGTGAACGTGCGGGCCATGAAATATGCTATTCAATACCGCTTCAACCGCACGCGAGCTATGTGCCGGACATGCACCATGTTGGAAGTACATCGCCATTCTGTCATGCAGTGAAACATCTTGTAGTAACATCGGTAGAACATTAAGTAGGAAATCAGCATGCAATGCAGCATTTAGATTTCCATCGATAAAATGGGGGCCAATTATCCTTCCTCCCATAATGCCGCACCATACATTAACCCGCCAAGGTCGCTGATGTTCCACTTGTCGCAGCCATCGTGGATTTCCCGTTGCCCAATAGTGCATATTATGCCGGTTTTCGTTACCGCTGTTGGTGAATGACGCTTCGTCGCTAAATATAACGAGTGAAAAAAATCTGTCATCGTCCCATAATTTCTCTTATGCCCAGTGTCAAAACTGTACACGACGTTCAAAGTCGTCGCCATGCAATTCCTGGTGCAAATAAATGTGGTACTGGTGCAATCGATGTTGATGTAGCATTCTCAACACCGACGTTTTTGAGATTACCGATTCTCACGCAATTTGTCTGCTACTGATGTGGGGATTAGCCGCGACAGCAGCTAATACACCTACTTGGGCATCATCATTTGTTACAGGTCGTGGTTTACGTTTCACATGTGCCTGAACACTTCCTGTTTCCTTAAATAACGTAACTATCTGGCGAACGCTCCGGACACTTGGATGATGTCGTCCAGGATACCGAGCAGCATACATAGCACACACCCGTTGGGCATTTTGATCACAATAACCATACATCAACACGATATCGACCTTTTCCGCAATTGGTAAACGGCCCATTTTAACACGTGTAATGTATCGCGAAGCAAATACCGTCCGCACTGGCGGAATGTTACGTGATACCACGTACTTATACGTTTGTGACTATTACAGCGCCATATATCGCAAAGCGAAAATAGTGGTCCAGCTAAAACATTCATATTTCTTTACGTACTACACGAATATGAAATAAAAAATGGGGGTTGCTATTTAAAAAACGCAGTTGATATCCGTTTGACCTATGGCAGCGCCATCTAGCGGGCCAATCCTAGCGCTATCTGATTTCGCCCTTCAAGCTAAACAATTTTCGTTCTTTGTAGTTTTTTCGTTTGACGCTTATTTCGTGAGATATTTGGCCGGGTCACGATCAATGGACCACCCTGTATATAGCCATGTTTCTCTCGCTCCGTGTACGAGAGGAACGGAGCGTGTATGTAGATGGTGTCCTGAGCTGTCTGAACAATGTTATCCTCGCAGAAAATTGTAATTGGTCTATACGGAAAACAAAGTTTCACGTTGGAGGAGTTTACCTCTCAGAGAAATCAAGCTGTTTATGTGCCTGAAAAGAGATGAGGTTGCACTCAGCGTACTGTTTTCACCAACACTTCAGCTTAATTTGGGATGGCATCCAGAATGAGATAACATGCTCCAAGGTGTAGCCTAAAGCGTCGCTAACCATTAGAGGAGCGTGAGCACGTAATAGAGTGTTCAGTTACTGGGAGTACATATTGAATTAGTTCCCCGGGCGTGCGTTGCGAAAGCATACCGAACGGAACCTGACGAAATTAGTCGCGGGGCAAGTCTCCTTGTGCGCCGCCATTCACCAGTCGCAGGCAAGGTCATCCAGATTACGCCAAGGAAATCGGTGCCTGGTGTCGCAACGGCGCCACCACGTCGTGTCGCCTTGGCAATGTTGGGACGGGCAGTTAGCGGTTGTCCCTTGCTCAACTGTTTCATTCCAAAGAGTAGGAACCGAGCGAGGGGGCGTAGTGGTTAGTACACTGTCCTCGCATACTGGAGGACGACAGTTCGCACCCGCGTCCGGCCATCCAGATGTAGGTTTTCCGTGATTTCCATAAAATCTCTCCAGGAAAATGCTGGAATGATTCCTTTGAAAGGACACTGCCGATTTCCTCCCTCATCCTTGACACAATCCGAGCTTGTTCTCCGTCTCTAATGCCTCGATGCCGACGGGACGTTAAACCCAATCTTCCTTCCTTCCTTCCTTCCTTCTGCACAGTTCGAGAGTAAGTGCAACTGGGCACGCAGTACCAAGTCAAATTTACACATAGGTCGATTTCATATTACGGCTTGCAAATAGGCTATGTTTCATTCTGTGCCGGCCGCGGTGGTCTCGCGGTTCTAGGCGCGCAGTCCGGAACCGCGCGACTGCTACGGTCGCGGGTTCGAATCCTGCCTCGGGCATGGATGTGTGTGATGTCCTTAGGTTGGTTAGGTTTAAGTAGTTCTAAGTTCTAGGGGACTGACGACCACAGCTGTTAAGTCCCATAGTGCTCAGAGCCATTTGAACCATTTGAACCATTCTGTGCCTTTCTTGTACGTTTCTCGATTGAAGATATAATGTCTGTTAATATAGGGAAAGTCATAGAAGGAACAATAAGAATGGAAGACCGAGAACGAAATGTCCGAACTAAGAAGAGTGTCAGACAGGGATGTAACATTTCTTCCCTACTATTCAGTCTATCGAAGGAACAATGGCGAAAACAAAAGAAAAGTTCAGGAGTGATATTAAAATTTAAGGCGAAAGAATAACAATGAAAAGATTGGCTGATGATATTGTAAGACGTGTATATTTCTATTGTCTATTGTCAAATCACAATTTATGAAAGATGTTTATATTTTACTAATACGATTACGTAGGAATAATTAATATTTGTCATGCTGGAAATAATTGTGGTAGCAGGGAATGTCTGCACCAATGTATTGTTGACAGGAGAGACCGCACTTTAGCGTTCGTAGAATGTCAGAAGTAAGCGAGATGTGAAGCGAGTTGGTAGCAGGTCTGAAGCGAGAGGTTGAGAGGAGCGGTGTGCCTGCCAGCCACTAGCTATGATTTACAAGAGATTATAAACGGATGTACAGAGACATCAGCTAAGTATTATAATAAGAGGAAATAATATTATTGAATTAATTTTTTTGAGAAACTCAAGACTACCGAAGGTATGTTTGCGCATTGCTAGTTGTAAGATTATTGTAAGAAGTAAGTCCCATTTGAACGTTTATAAAATCATTTCATTCAGAACATAATTAACTTTTGCCAGCAATATTGCATTTCTAATTATAATCCATCCCAAAAACCATCAACGTAAAACTTTGCAAAATTTTAATGTTGTCAAGAAAAAGTTTAACTATGAATTACGTAACTTCAGTCAAATTAATTAAAGAATAACGTCAGCTTTGCTATTAAAGAATAATGTCAACTTTGGTAATAAATACAGCCACTTATTATGAAAGCCCACCAGGAGCTAATAGAGTATAGTAAAACAGAGTAAGTATATTCATGTCGCAGTTCGATGTTGCAGTCAGATGGCGATACAGTAACAGTAAAAAGGTAAGGAACAGTTTTGGGTTATTGCAGATAACGACTGAGGGCCACGACGACGACACATTCTATGTTTCGTCGAAATAATCAGAAAATCACATATAATAAGCAGCAATTAAATTTGTATGCGGAGATTGAGAAAGAGAATAAATTTCAAAGGGAAGATTTCATCTGTTATTATTAAGCAAGAGATAGAAATCCTAAGGAAAGGTTACATTGGTTATTGTAAAAGGGAAGGTTATCAATAACGAAAGAGGTATAGAGGAGACGGGAAGGTTTCAATATTGCTGTGCTCAATAAAAGCGAGGAAGAATTAGAGGACATACTTATGTAATGAAGTCTACTGAGCACAGAATATGGATTGAGAAGGTCGAAAATAATGAAGAGTAGTTCAAATAAGCTACCATAAAAACTGGAGGCCACGAAGTAGACGAATTGTAGGAATTTTGCTAACTTGGAAGCAAAATAATATATGACGGATGGACCAAGGAGGACATAAAATAGACACTAGCGCAGACAAAGCCGGCATCCCGACGAAGAAACTTCTGAAAATGTACGTCTGGATCATAGCGTTGGACGGAAGTGAATCATGTACGGTGGGAAAACCGGAACAGAAGATGATTGAAGGGTTTAAAAGCGTTACTATAGAGGAATGTTGAAAATTAGGTGGTCTCATAAGATAAGAAATAAGGCGGTTCTCTGCAGAATCTGAAGGGAAGAAGTATGTGGAAAAGCCTCACAAGAAGCGCTGGAAGACTGGTTATGTGTGAAGGTGTAAAGACATAATGGAACATCTTCCAAGATTCTTGAGAGAAATGTAGAGTACAAAAATCGTAGTGGAAGTCAGAGATTGGAATACATCCAGCAGATAACTGAGGACATCCGGTGCAAGTTCTACCTTGAGATGAAGAGGTTGGACTTGTCATGGTATTACAGATTAAGAGTAAAAAACGTAATTCATATGTACTGGCATTTGGTATAGGTAGTCATATACACTGAAGAGCCAAAGAAACCGGTATACCTGCCTAATATCGTGTAGGGCCCCCGCGAACACGTGGAAGTGCCGCAGCACGGTGTGGCATGGACTCGATTAATGTCTGAAGCAGTGTTGCAGGGAACTGATACCATCAATCCCGCAGGGCTCTCTGTAAATCCGTAAGAGTACGAGAGGGTGGAGATCTCTTCTGAATAGTACGCTGCAATGCATCCCAGATATGCTCAATAATCCAGAATGAGATTTCCACTCTGCAGCGGAGTGTGTGCTGATGCGAAACTTCCTGGCAGATTAAAACTGTGTGCAGGACCGAGACTCGAACTCGGGACCTTTGCCTTTCGCGGGCAAGTGCTGTACTTCAGTGAAGTTTGGAAAGTAGGAGTCGAGGTACTGGCAGAATTGGAGCTGTGAGGACGGGTTGTGAGTCGTGCTTGGGTAGTTCAGATGGTAGAGCACTTGCCCGCGAAAGGAAAAAGGTTCCGAGTTCGCGTCTCGGTCCGGCACACAGTTTTAATCTGATAGGAAGTCATGCTCAATAATATTTATGTCTGGGGAGTTTGGTGGCCAGCGGAAGTATTTAAACTCAGAACAGTGTTCCTGGAGCCTCTCTGTAGCAGTTCTGGACGTGTGGGATGTCGCATTGTCATGCTGGAATTGCCCAAGTCCGTCGGAACGCACAATGGACGTGAATGGATGTCAACTACACACGCCCCACACCATTACAGAGCCTCCACCAGCTTGAACAGTCCCCTGCTGACATGCAGGCTCTATGGATTCATGAGGTTGTCTCCATACCTGATAAGTCCATCCGCTCGATACAATTTCAAATGAGACTTGTCCGGCCAGGCAACATGTTTCCAGTCGTCAACAGTTCAATATCGGTGCTGACGGGCCCAGGCGAGGCGTGAAGCTTTGTGTCGTGCAGTCATCAAGGATACACGAGTGGGCCTTCGGCTCCGAACATCGATGATGTTTCGTTAAATGGTTCGCAGACGACACTTGTTGATGACCCAGCATTGAAATTTGCAGTCAACTGCGGAATGGTTGTACTTCTGTCACGTTGAACGATTCTTTTCAGTCGTCGTTGGTTCCACTCTTGCAGGATCTTTTTCCGGCCGCAGCGATGTCGGAGGTTTGATCTTTTAGCGGGTTCTTGATATTCTCGGTACACTCGTTAAATGGTCGTACGGGAAAATCCTCAATTCGTCACTACCTCGGAGATGCTATGTCCCATCAGTCGTGCGCCGACTATAACATCCCGTTCAAACTCATTTAAATCTCGATCACCTGCCGTTGCAGCAGCAGTAAACGATCTAACAACTGCGCCAGACACTTGTTGTCTTGTGTAGGTGTTGCAGACAGCAGCATTGTAATCTGCCTGTTTACATATCTCTGTATTTTAATATGTATGCCTGTACTAGTTTCTTTGGCGCTTCAGTGTAGTTTTAATTGTCACGTCGAAAGTATCAATCTGCGACAATGAAATGTAACAGATATTTCCAAACCATGGACCACCTGGCGTGGATGTTGGTTGCAAAAATCAGCATTTCTGACTCTTCAGAAAATCTACCACTTTACAGCAAAAGCTATCCCGGAACTTAGCTGAAGTAATTTAGGTAAACCACGAAGTGCCAAATCAGGATGGCCGAATATGGACTTAAAAATCTTCCCAGGCTGTTAACAACAGCGCAGCTACTTTTTGTGTGTCTCTTAGCGTAGAATATTGTTCTGTTTGTACATTCTTTCAGAAAATTAAATCATAATTTTAAAAGGGAATGTTACCCTGTTGATTCAGCTCTTAGCAACTACTACCTCACATGGTGCAAACAATATCAACTGCCGGTTGGGCCACTACGAGGACATTTCCTTTCTCGTTTCTATACTTCCTGTTTATTATCTGTAATACGAAGTCAGCATTGCAAAGCTTTGATGAATGGTTTTTCAGGGAAAAAGAATTGCAGTGCCAAAGCGTATTATGAAACAAAGAGTAGTTTTATTGTTATTCACCTGTGTTACATTTTTTGCGAAACCTCTAATGTAAGTAATTCTTTACTTATAAAGCATATTGATTAACAGACAATTTTAATTCTCTTTTTAAATACTTTTTTTAGTAATCTAGGCAACTATCCACGACTTTATTTTTGTTGGAAATATTGTTTTCAGATTTTTGTTTGTTCTTTCTCGATAAATGTATGTTCAATATAGATCTTTTCTCATGACCATGGGATGAAATATTTGATTAGTAATTATCAACGTTTTTATGCGCATAGCTGGTCGGTAAATGCATGCGTGTGGTGTAGTTATAATTCCCTACGTTAATAGATAACGAAGGACCCCTGTGGAATAAAAAATCCTTCCTCGTCAATATCTCTTATGAAAGTTACGGCGTACTGGAATTGCTCAAAATATAACTGACAACTCATAATAATTGTTTCATTTTCAATTTTTTTTAACGCACTGACGCTGTCGTTTGTCCAGCCCTACGATACAACAATTCGAGAAGTGTTACAAATCAACACTACGTCTGTATCAGTGTTGGAGTGGGATGCCCTTCGTTTTGGATATTACAAACTTCCAACGAGAGCAGACACTGGGTAGCTCAGGCCAGAGACGGGTCAACGACGTTTCCGGTAGTTCTCTACCTAAGACTTGGCTCCATCAATACGAGTTAACGTGAAACTGAAATAGGTCCTTATTTAAACATTCTTGGTGACCTGTAAAACAAGTGATGTACTAGGTTATGTCTAATAAATTACTTGTAAAAGTCGTCACGTTACAAAGATGGTTTCAAATGGTTGTAGCACAAAAACGGTACGTTTCCGGGCATGGATTCCTGTTCAAAATATCATGTATTCACTCTCGTCTACAAGTCCCAGAAGTTTGTAGCGAGGATTTTCGAACACCCTGTGGGTAATGCCTGGGAGAAACCGGAATAGCAGGTCAAAGGTAGCTGTCAATTTTCCCGGAACTTGGTAGTTCCAGGGAATGTAACGACTGGTTTCAGACATACCTGAAGAATTTTTTTTTTTTTTTTTTTTTTTTTTTCTTTATTGAATTTCAATTCCCCCCAAAGGGGGCGGGCTGGCAGCAGCTTAGGACGCCGCTCTGCAGCCTACAGATTTTCTGACAAAGAGCAGGAGAATAAATAATAATAAAAAAACAGGCGATAAAATCGGGGACTTAGTGAGTAACAAGGTGAAAAGAAAATGGGGAAATTAAAACAAGCAACAGAGGGATGATGAAGCGAATAAAAATACATACGGAGCAGACAGGGAAAACAACAGACAGTTAAAAAAAAAAAAAAAAAAAAAAAAAAAAACACGGCGACAGTCTGGATTCTGTTCGCAAAGTATATAAAATTCACACCCAGCGACAGCATGGTTTCTGTTCGCAACACAACACTGAATAGGCACTAGAACACAGCACGAAAAAGTCGGCAAAGGTGACACCACAGTCGAGAGCAGGTGGGGGAAACTGGACAGGAGATGGGAAAACAAAAGGGGGGAAAGGAGATTAAAAGCGAAGGGGGGGGGGGGGAACCGGGAAAGGAGCTGATGGAGGATGAGGACCCATAAGAGGGGTAGGGGGCAGACGCGACAGGGAGGGGGGTAGGTAGAGGAGGGGAATACAAAAGGACTGGGGGGGAGAAGGGAGGTAGGGAGAGCCGTAGTGGGGAGGAAACAGGACGGAAGGGGGGGGGGGGAAGAGGGAGCCCAGGGAAAGGACAGAGGAAAGGAGGGGGAGGGAGGATCAGAGTTGATAGGAAGGATAAATGGAGGGAGAGAGGGCATCATCCGGGAGGGGGAGCTGACGGAAGCCACCGTGGGAAAGGAGATGGAGGGTGTAGAGATGGAGGGTAGGGGGGACACAACGGTGAAGACGTGGCAGGGGGCGAGGATGGGAGAGGAGAGGAGCAACCAGGGGGTGAGGGGGTTCAAGACGGCGGGAGGTGTAGAGGATGCGGATATGTTCGAGGAAGAGGAGCAGATGGGGGAAAGGAATGAGATCATAGAGGATCCGCGTGGGGGACGGGAGGCGGATACGGAAGGCGAGGCGGAGTGCATGACGCTCAAGGATCTGGAGGGACTGATAGAATTTGGGGGGGCAGATATCCAGGCAGGACTGGCATAACAGAGGATGGGACGGATTAAGGATTTGTAGGTGTGGAGGATGGTGGAGGGGTGCAACCCCCATGTCCGGCCAGAGAGGAGTTTGAGGAGGCGGAGGCGGTTGTGGGCTTTGGATTGGATGGATCGGAGATGAGGGATCCAGGTGAGGTGACGGTCAATGGTGAGGCCAAGGTAGGTGAGGGTGGGGGTGAGACGGACAGGACGTGCGCAGACAGTAAGGGAGAAATCCAGGAGCCGGAAGGAGCGAGTGGTACGACCTACGATGATTGCCTGGGTCTTGGAAGGATTTAGTTTCAGGAGCCATTGGTTACACCATGCAGAAAAAAGGTCAAGGTGATTCTGGAGAAGGCGTTGGGACCGTTGGAGGGTAGGAGCGAGGGCGAGGAATGCGGTGTCATCAGCATATTGCAAGAGGTGCACTGGAGGGGGGGGGTTGGGGCATATCGGCCGTGTACAGGAGGTAGAGGAGAGGGGAGAGGACAGAGCCCTGGGGCACACCGGCAGAGGGGTAGAAGGTGCGGGAATTGGCATGATGGATGGTAACGTATGAGGGGCGGCGGGAGAGGAAGGAGGCCACCAGACGGATGTAGTTGATAGGAAGGGCGTAGGTTTGGAGTTTAAACAGGAGACCGGGATGCCAGACACGGTCGTAGGCCTTTTCAAGGTCAAGTGAGACAAAAATGGCGGAGCGACGGGAATTAAGCTGGAGGGAGAGGAGATGAGTGAGGCGGAGGAGTTGGTCATCAGCAGAGAAGGAAGGTCGAAAGCCACATTGGGTGTTTGGGAGGAGGTGGTTTTGGTGGAGGTGGAGATGGATGTGCCGGGAAAGGATGGATTCCAAGAGCTTGCTGAACACCGACGTGAGACAGATAGGACGATAGGAAGAGGCATCAGATGGAGGCTTATTGGGTTTGGAGAACATCAGGATACGGGAGGTTTTCCACAGGTCGGGATAGAAGCCAGTGGCAAGGATGACATTGTAGAGGGCGGCAAGGAGGGAAAGGAAGGAGGGAGGGCAGTGTTTGAGGTGGCGGTAGGTAACGCAGTCGTGGCCGGGAGCAGTGTTGCGTTTAGTGCGGAGTGTGAGGCTGATGTCCTGTGTAGTGATGGGAGTGTTAAGTGCAGATGGTGGGGTGTGGCCCAAGTACTGGAAGCTAGGAGCAAGGGGAGGAACAGAGGTATCCGTACGGTCAACTACATCAGGGAAGAGGGAATAATCAAAGTGGGGATCATCTGGGATGGAAAAAACATCAGAGAGGTGGGAGGCAAAGTGGTTGGCCTTACTGAGGTTGTCAGGAAAGGGACGGTCATTAAGGAGGAGAGGGTACTGGGGGGTGGGGCGGTTCCCAGTAAGGCGGTGGAAAGCAGACCAATACTTGGAAGAGTTGATGGGGAGCGTGGTGTTGAGGTGTGTACATGTCTGGCGCCAGGCTCGGCGTTTCTTCGCAACAAGCAGGTTGCGGATGTGTCGCTGTAATTGCCGGTGGCGGGTAAGTGTATCCCGGTCACGAGTGCGGAGAAAAGAGCGGTAGAGGCGGCGGGACTCCCGAAGGAGAAGGACGGCCTGTGGAGGCAGGGCAGGGCGGTGAGGGTGGATGGCTTTGGTGGGGATATGGGTGGCGACGGCGTCAGACAAGGTCTGGTGCAGGAAGGCAGCAGTGCGAGAGATGTCATCAGGAGACTGGAGGGTAATGTCGTGGCTGTCAACCTGGGTGTGAATGGAATCCCGGTAGGCATCCCAGTTGGCACGGGAGTAATCATGGACAAGTTTAGGAGGGACGTCAGGGCGAGGAGTGTGGCGGGGATGGCGACCGTTAGAGATAGTGAGGAGGACAGGAGCATGGTCACTGCCAATGAGGTCAAGGACATCCGCGGTGATGCGCCCAAGAAGGTTGGGAGAGGCAAGGACTACATCAGGAGTGGTGTTGGATTCGGGCCGGGTGTGCTGGGGCAGGGGAACCAGGTCTCCCTGGAGAGTGGTGAGAAACTGATGCCACCGCCGGAGGTCGGCAGGATCACGGCTGTGGATATTGAGGTCGGCGGCAATCACGTAGGTGGAGAAGGTGCGGTCAATGTGGGCCAGGAAATCGTACGGGATGGGGGTGCGAGGGCGGACATAAATGGTGGCACAGGTGATGGTAAGGGCGGGGAAGAAGAGGCTGAGGGTGAGATGCTCGGCAGGATTGTTAAGGAGAGGTTGGGGCCGGACTGGGAGGTGCTTGAGGTGGCCTATAGCAACTCCGCCACGTGCCAGAGGGTACGGGTTATCGGTGCGATGTAGGGTGTAAGGGGCAGTGGAGACGGAGATACGGGGCTGAAGGAAGGTTTCATTGAGGACGAAGGCATCCACGCGGTGCTGACGTAGGGTGTGGAGGAAGAGGAGTTTGTGGGTGGGCAGGGAGCGAATGTTGTGGTACAGGATACGGTACGGTTGTTGTACCATGGGAGTGGAGAGTTAGACGAGGGTGGTGAGGGGGGTGAAGGTGAAGTGGGCCTGGTTGTGGGAGTAAGTGGCATAGGTGGTAAGATGGAAGATGGAGCGGGCAGCGAGGGCGATTTGGGAAAGAGTGTGGGAGCGCTGGAAGGGGTGGATGTTTTGGAGCACAATGGTGGTGAAACGGATGATGTCCTCAGCAGTAGGGGGAGGGCGGAGCGAGTTGTTGGGGTGGATGGGGTCATCAACAGGACGGACAGGGACGGTGAGCTCAGGGGTTACTGGTGGAGGTTTCGCTTTACACTTCGAGGAGTAGGTAGGATGGGGTTCATTACAAGTGTTGCAGGAGGGGGGAGAGGTGAGGTTGGGGCAATGCTTGAGGAAGTGGGAAGCTTTGCAGTGGGGACAAGTAGGGGGGTTCTTGCAGGCAGAGGTAACGTGGTCGTTGTAGGTGAGACAGCGTTGGCAGCGGTAGGATTGGACTGGAGAACGGGAGGGGTCCACCTTATGGCGCTGATTGTAGATGAGGGCTCCCTCGGTGAGGAGGCGGTCAATAGAGGAGGAGGATTCAGTGAATATCCGCATGAGAAAAGTCGGCCCGGCATCATTGAAGATGCGCCGGGCCGAGCGGATTTCTATGTCGGGCCGGGAGTTGAGTTCCGCCAACACCTCAGCCTCCGTGATCACGGGGCTAAGCTTCGTGATCACAGCGGTGAAGGTCGGCGGACGTCGGGGAGGTTGAGGCTGACGGGGAGAGGACGGGGTGTGGTAGGGGGTGAGGGTGGCACGTTGGCCAAATTGGATACGAGGGATGCGGGAGAGGAGGTCGGTGTGGAAGGAAGCATTGGGGGATTTTATGAGGACCGAGTCCTTGCGAGGAATCAGTTGGGAGATGGGAGCATTGGGGCAGTATTTCCGGATGGCGAGAGTGAGGGAGCGGGCATCAAGGAATTGAGGGTCAGGATTGGAGAGGACAAAGGTGTGGGTGGCAGGCGTGGCGGGGGCGGGGGTCGGGGCCGCGTCCATGGGAGTGGGTGGGTCACGGGGATTGGGGGTTTTTTTGGAGGAGACTTCAGGGGAAGGGTCAGCATTCGGGCGCTTGGAAGGTTTCGTGGACACCACTGGGTGGGGAGGGGGCAGGGGGACGGGTTGCAGGGGGAGATGGCGGGGGGCAGGACCACCCTGAGCAGCGGAAGACGCAGACGGTGGGGGCGTGGGTGTCACTGAGACTGTGGAACGTCGAGCAGAGATCCGTGCTGGCTTGGAGCCTGCCGGAGGCGGTGCGGGGAGCGGCGGAAAGTCTGTAGCTGTCGATGGGGCGACAGTGGTAGGGGAAGAGGAGTTGGGGGTGGGTACAGCCGAAAGTGGCGCAGGGGTGGGGTGGACAGGGAGAGAAGGAAGGACGGGAAGTGGGGTGGAGGATGAGCTCCATGTGATGGTGGTTGGAGCAGTGGAGGGAGAGGTGAAAATGATAGTGGTAGTGGTGGTGGGTTGGGACATGGCGGCGGCGCGCGAGAAGGGCGGCGGCGGCGACCAGACGGCGACGGCGGCGACCGGCAGGCGGCGGCGGCGGCGGTGGCGGCGGCGAGCACCGGCAGGCGACGGCGGCGGCGAGCCCCGGCAGGCGGCGACGGCGGCGGCGGCGGTGGCGGCGAGGACCGGAAGGCGGCCAAACGGCGGCGCAGACGGCGACGGCGGCGACCAGCAGGCGGCGGCGGCGGCGGCGGCGGCGGCGGCGGCGAGTACCGGCAGGCGGCGACCAGGCGGCGGCGGCGGCGGCGGCGAGCCCCGGCAGGCGGCGGCGGCGGCGGCGGCGGCGAGGACCGGAAGGCGGCGACCAAGCGGCGGCGGCGGCGGCGGCGGCGGCGGCGAGCACCGGCAGGCAGTATGGACGGCAAGCAGACGACACGGCAGGGAAACGGCGGGAATCTTCCACGTCGAAGGTGCACCCTGAGAGTAGCCCAGGCAGTAATACTCTTCGATGAAGAAGAGAGGGAATCCAACCCTCGAAGGATGTACCTGAAGAAACATTTAGACCCTTTTTATGTATCCCGCCTGGAAGGCGGCGCGTGGGTAAGTAACAGGAACAGGAAAAGGGACTAATCTCTCGGTACTGCAAATACGATTTAAGCACCTTTACTAGCGGATAAAATATGCAAACATAGTACATAACCTGCAAGGTGGTGCGAATTTGAAGCGAGCTGTCCTGGCTGTCTGCACCTGATGAAATGGCCTGAAGCAGTAGCGGAAGACCTCGACAGCATCGGCTAGAGGGCGCAGTCGTCGGTGTCTCCCCTAGTGCCAACCTAGCAGAGCGGACCTACGTTGTGGCAACGTAGCTATCGATACCACACTTTTCATCGCCGGGTTAAGGCCTTTATCAATGCTAGATGCGGTGTTATACGCTATTAGCGTGATACCGTATAACACCGAGGGGTGATTAATTCTATGCTGGTATGCTTGTGATCGTGGACTGCTTAAGTGGCTCCGGAACGCCCTATACTTGCAATGTTAAAATAACGCATATAAATTACATCTTTCCTCACAAAGTATTTGAGGTAGGAAGTTGAACTTTTTACAGATTATTTATTGGAATATGGGCTACGACTTAACACAGGGATTTTACAAAATTTTTGTTCAGTTATTAAAGATGATTTTTTTTCAATTGTAATGAAAATTCACAACATTTTTTTGCAATTTTTTATTTATATATTCAAAAATATATAGTTTTTTTGGAAAAAGGCTGTGTTAAATTATGCAGAAGGTACTGTGTAACATTTACTGAAAGTTTGAAACAAATATGTTTGGAAGATCCTTAGAAAACATGTAATTAGTATGAGAAAATAAAAGTTTTGAGAATCGAGCGACAAAGATTGGATTAACTTTTTAGTGCATTCCAGGTCCATAGGATGGATTATCTTCATCCTCTGCAAACTCCTCCTCAAGCTTCCTCTTGTTCCTCCTCCTGTTTACTCTAGCTTGTATTTCTAGACTCTTTACAGCCCAGTCTGCAGCCCGAAGGCGTTCCTTGCCTAAAGCAAGCATCGCTCGTTGTTGTGTTCGTAGATTTTGCTACCATTTTCTTCAGTTGCAGTTACTGCAACACTGTTCCAAAAGGTGGTCATGTATGAACACTTATCACATTTCAGTTGTATTTCACTAGCAAGTCCTACGTGCTTTATTATGGAGAGTTCCAGACCAACTTCACTACAATGAATACATCTTACACAGTTTGAAAAAATTCCTTTGAGAACCGACATATCAAATATTTCATTCACATCCGATTCGCCCATAAAACATTCATAGTTTTCACTCATTGAACCAAGCTTCTTCTGTGAAGTATTTTCTTTCCCACTTTGACTGCTATGGGCAGGTGTACTTGTGAGGTTAGGTTCACTCACTTGGTTATCGTCTTTATTGTTTACAGTAATAACACATACCTTTGGCTTTCCAACATTTCTCCTTTTCTTAAAAGCCTTCAGAGGATTTATAATAACTTTACTTTTACTCATTATTACACTTCAACAAAACAGAGACTCAAGAAACAGAATTAATTACGAATATTTTCGAGATAACGACAGAGTAAATAAACATGAAACAATCGACAATCACACCAGCGATATATATTGAACCATCACAGGTTAGCCACAACACATACTTTATCTCACATCACTAAAATGTACCTGATGAACACGGACGTTAATAATAACACCATTTGACAGCAGTTTAACAGCGCCACAGTGGGTCACGCCCATGTAGAACACATTTCAAAAAAAATTTAAAAATAGTTGTAGTCTTCGGAATTGAATAAATTATATATCTATTAAAAGGTAATAGTCTGCAGATTCAGAAAACGTAAAAAAGTAAAAATTGAACTTTTCATGATTTTGAGCCTTTCCGGAGCCCCTTAAGACATTTCTCTCTTCCTCCCTCCCTCTCTCTCTCTCTCTCTCTCTCTCTCTCTCTCTCTCTCTCTCACACACACACACAAGTCTACTGTTTCTCCTGTACACTCATGCACGACTGGTTTCAAAAATTGTATGGCAACAGCTCGTTTCGATTGTACTGCGAAGCCGAATCCATGCAGGGCTAAATGAGACAAAACTGCAGCCTCAGGAGTTTCGTCACGGCCTTGCGACACCGGCTGTGCGCTGAAGCGGGGTTGTTCGAGACGCCCATACGAGAATGAATGGCCGCCTTGTCCACTTCTTCCACCAGCGCGCGTCGCTCGACAGGTGTTTGATAAGTTGCCCCGCTCGTTCCGTATCCGCGTGTCGCCACAGCTCCAGTATTTACGGTTTCCAGAGGCGGCAGCCCGCAGCCTGCCGCCCGCCGTTGCGACACGTCCCTCTGTAACATCAGACGCGCCGAATGCGGCTGACCTTCTGCGCCTCCGGTCGCGCTAGCGTGGCATTCCCGGCTCATCTTTATACCTGGAAAACACGCACGTTGTCATCTCGCGTGTCCCTGCCGAAGGAAAAACGATTCACGTCCACGGCATTGCCATCTGCGCAAGTTTAGTTGTCATTTATTATTCCTTGAACAAGCTTTAGGACCCCCCACGTGTGTTTCAATTAAGAGATCGTCGAAAAGACGAGTCTTTTGATGGAATCTTTATGTAATAATGTGACGAAACTATCATCGTCCGCTCATAGCTGTGGGTTGTTTTATCATTCAGGGAGATGGCCCTTCGGAACTACAACATATAAAACATTAATTCAAATAATTATTGGAATGATAATTTTCGTTTTCCTTTATTGTATTTCAGTTCCCCATCGGGGCGGGCTTGAAGCAGCATATGCGCTGTTCTTCAGCCGAAAGACATAGAACAAACAATAGAAGACATTTAAAAAAAACAAAGGAGAAAACATCTACATCTACATCGACGTTTATACTCCGCAAGCCACCCAACGGTGTGTGGCGGAGTGCACTTTACGTGCCACTGTCGTTACTTCCCTTTCCTGTCGCAGTCGCGTATGGTTCGCGGGAAGAACGACTGTCGGAAAGGCTCCGTGCGCGCTCGAATCTCTCTAATTTTACATTCGTGATCTCCTCGGGAGGTATAAGTAGGGGGAAGCAATATATTCACTACCTCATCCAGAAACGCACTCTCTCGAAACTTGGACAGCAAGCTACACCGCGATGCAGAGCACCTCTCTTGCAGAGTCTGCCACTTGAGTTTGCTAAACATCTCCGTAACGCTATCGCGCTTACCAAATAACCATGTGACGAAACGCGCCGCCCTTCTTTGGATTTTCTCTATCTCCTCCGTCAACCCGATCTGGTACGGACCCCACACTGATGAGCAATACTCGAGTATAGGTCGAACGAGTGTTTTGTAAGCCACCTCCTTTGTTGATGGACTACATTTTCTAAGGACTCTCCCAATGAATCTCAACCTGGTACCCGCCCTACCAACAATTAATTTTATATGATCATTCCACTTCAAATCGTTCCGTACGCGTACTCCTAGATATTTTACAGAAGTAACTGCTACCAGTGTTTGTTCTGCTATCATATAATCATACAATAAAGGATCCTGCTTTCTATGTATTCGCAATACATTACATTTGTCTATGTTAAGGGTCAGTTGTCACTCCCTGCACCAAGTGCCTATTCGCTGCAGATCTACCTGCATTTCGCTGCAATTTTCTAATGCTGCAACTTCTCTGTATACTACAGCATCATCCGCGAAAAGCCGCATGGAACTTCCGACACTATCTACTAGGTCATTTATATATATTGTGAAAGGCAATGGTCCCATAACACTCCCCTGTGGCACGCCAGAGGTTACTTTAACGTCTGTAGACGTCTCTCCATTGAGAACAACGTGCTGTGTTCTGTTTGCTAAAAACTCTTCAATCCAGCCACACAGTTGGTCTGATATTCCCTAGGCTCTTACTTTGTTTATCAGGCGACAGTGCGGAACTGTATCGAAAGCCTTCCGGAAGTCAAGGAAAATGGTATCTACCTGAGAGCCTGTATCTAATATTTTCTGGGTCTCATGAACAAATAAAGCGAGTTGGGTCTCACACGATCGCTGTTTCCGGAATCCATGTTGATTCCTACAAAGTGGATTCCGGGTTTCCAGAAATGACATTACACACGAGATAAAAAAATGTTCTAAAATTCTACAACAGATCGATGTCAGAGATATAGGTCTATAGTTTTGCGCATCTGCTCGACGACACTTCTTGAAAACTGGAACTACCTGTGGTCTTTTCCAATCATTTGGAACCTTCCGTTCCTCTAGAGACTTGCGGTACACGGCTGTTAGAAGGGGGGCAAGCTCTTTCGCAAAACATGGTGAACATAGATATAAAAAAAGGGGGAACATCATGGAAGGCAATAGTCAAAAAAGGGGCGACTGTAAAATGGAGATAAAAACCGTAAAAAAGGTTGTGCACGCAAAAAACCATACACTGGGACAATTAAACAACACAAGGCGCAGTATGACCGGAGCATAAGAATGATAACAAGATTGACTTAACTTTATACAGTCCATAGCCACGGAATGAGCCAATTATTTAAAATTGTTTTTGGAACGTGAAGCCTCACTTAATGCACAAAGTTAAAAACTCTTCTCTTGAAGTCCAAGTTCAGCGTTAACCAAAGTACAGTTGGATCCGAGTCTTGAATATCATTGGTGTCTCAACTAGATGATGTCGACTGCTTCAGCTGAGGTACAGATAGGGTCGGAAGCGATCCATGCTCGGCTCTGTATCGACTTCCGTGAGATGGCATTTCTGTGCTGGGAGAGAGAACCTGTTTTCAGAACGGTCTCGTATTCGACGTTGAAGATTGCCGCGGGACACCGCTAATGTCTGTGGTATCGATGGACGTTGTCAACTTTGGTGTCGCACCGCGATCTTTGGACGATACCACAATTTACCTTTGTTTGTTATCACTGCCTCGTCTGGATATGCTACTCCACTGATACTCTTCATAATCAGTGAGTAAATAACATGTCTAATGTAGTTACTATATGTATTCACTAGTGTAAAATTGTAAAAAAAATTGAAAGATTGAGAAATGTGCATCAGTTGCAAATGACATCTTTTCTTTTTTTAAAAAAAAAAAAAAAATATGAAATGCAGAAATGCAGAATGGGGAAAGAAAGGGAAGAGATGGGTGGGAATTTGTGACTTCCAACTCTTTAAGAGTGCGACGATCTTGGTGGATGTGCTAATATCGTCTGAACTCCTATGGGAATCAATAATTTGCGAGTAGGCGGTTAATGGACGAGGGACGCTGCACTGCAGCAGGTGACAAGTTGGATGTTTGAGTCAGCCACGGACCATGTCCGGCTGGCAGCAGTGGTTTAGGCAACCGCTTGAGAGAATTCATAAATCCGGGTTCGTGTCCCGGTGCGGCACATGTTTTTACTTTCTCCGTTGCATTTCCACACTGCCCTGTGCGGCTGGAGGCCGCGAATTCCCACCCATCACATCCCTACACTTTCTTTCCCCATCTCTGTTTCATCTACATCTCTCTGTATCTAATGTTAACATTTCATTCTTGTAGAAGCTTTTCTTTTTAACCTATTTGGTGTTGGTCAACGGAACTACTCCTCTACGGAGACAGAAACAGGTGGAACGTTTCACACGCTCTTGAGGAGTTGCACGTCACCCAAAAACAGGTGCAGGTTCCACGTTACCGGGCCGCACGGGCAGCCGAGCAAGACTTTCAGTGATTATCCTGCAGGTACCTCGAATAATGATCGGTGGGACGGTCGACTGGCGCCTTCTTAGCAGAGCGGGAAAGCAGTCGTGGAAAGGGTGAGAACTGCACTTGTTGGCAAACTTCCGTGGGGTCCTCAGCTGTCTACTTGCCGTTGTCCCGGTGTGTTTTGTCTCTAGACATCGTCTCCACAAGTTATGTATATACTCATCTACGTCTACATCTACATGCTTACTCTGCAATTCACACTTAAGTGCCTGGCAGAGGCCTCATCGAACCATTTTCATACTACTTCTCTACATTCCACTCTCGAATGGCGCGTGAGAAAAAGGAACACCTAAATCTTTCCGTTCGAGCTCTGATTTCTCTTATTTTTATTATGATGATAATTTCTCCCTACGTAGGTGGCTGTCAACAAAATATTTTCTCATTCGGAAGAGAAAGCTGGTAATTGAAATTTCGTAAATAGATCTCGCCGCAAAGAAAACCGCATTTGTTTCAGTGACTGCCACCCCAACTCGTGTATCATATCAGTGACACTCTCACCCCTATTGCGCGATAACACGAAACGAGCTGCCTTTCTTTGTACTTTTTCGATGTCCTCCGTCAATCCTACCTGATAAGGATCCCACACCGCGCAGCAATATTCCAGCAGAGGACGGACAAATGTAATGTAGACTGTCTCTTTAGTGGGTTTTTTGCATCTTCTAAGTGTTCTGCCAACGAAGCACACTCTTTGTTTCGCCTTCCCCACAATATTATCTATGTGGTCTTTCCAATTTAAATTGCTCTTAATTGTAATTCCTAGGTATTTTGTCCAATTGGCAGTCCTTAGATTTGTGCGATTTATCGTATACCCAAAATTTGTCGGATTTCTTTTAGTACCCATGTGGATGACCTCGCATTTTTCTTTGTTTAGTCCCAATTGCCACTTTTCGCACCATACAGAAATTCTCTCCAGATCATTTTGGAATTGGAATTGATCGTCTGATGATTTTACTAGATGGTAAATTACAGTGTTATCTGCAAACAATCTAAGGGGCCTGCTCAGATTATCATCTAGATCATTTATGTAAATCAGCAACAGTAGAGGGCCTATGACTATGCCTTGCGGAACGCCATATATCACTTCTGTCCTACTGGATGATTTACCGTCTCTCACTACGAAATGTGACCTCTCTGAGAGGAATGTAAAAGAATGCACGAGGCGTATAATCTCGAGTGGTGTCTGTATTGTTGGACATGCCCGACGTAACAGACGCCACTCAAATATACAGGGTGAGTCACCTAACATTACCGTTGGATATATTTCGTAAACCACATCAAATACTGACGAATCGATTCCACAGACCGAACGTGAGGAGAGGGGCTAGTGTAATTGGTTAATACAAACCATAAAAAAATGCACGAAAGTATGTTTTTAACACAAACCTACGTTTGTTTATATGTTCAGAAGTGCTAACAAAACTAACGGGGTCCCATTTTAAAAAAAACGTAGGTTTGTGTTAAAAAACATACTTCCGTGCATTTTTTTAAGGTTTGTATTAACCAATTACACTAGCCCCTCTCCTCACGTTCGGTCTGTGGAATCGATTCGTCAGTATTTGATGTGGTTTACGAAATATATCCAGCGGTAACGTTAGGTGACTCACCCTGTATATATATAAAAATATGTAAATGACATTTGTTAGCATGGCTAGATACGGAAACTATTGCTCCATCATCAGGTGCTACAATCACATCATTTAACTTACGATAGAGCAATAGCCTTCGAAACTAATCACGCTAACGGAATATCATTTGCAGCTGAAACGGGTTCGACAATCTTCTCAACACGATCCTCACTTTCTGTTGTTCACTAAATCAGATTTTGTCTCAAAAGATAGAAAAAATAAAAAAAAATAGGAGACTACCACAGAAATTGTGCGTAAATAAGCATGGCCGAAATCGCTGTTACCTTATTAAAAACGGTCAGACGCACATACTGATAGCTTGTGCAACCAATACAACCAGCTCCTAATAAGATCGATTTACACACAGGGTGTCTCAGGAGGAACAGTCGATATTCAGGGATATGACAGGAATTATCATTTGAACAAACAAGTCTAGTACAAATGAGCTGCCGGCCGGTGTGGCAGAGCGGTTCTAGGCGCTACAGTCTGGAACCGTGCGACCGTTACGGTCGCAGGTTCGAATCCTGCCTCGGGCATGGATGTGTGTGATGTCGTTAGGTTAGTTAGGTTTCAGTAGTTCTAAGTTCTAGGGGACTGTTGACCTCAGCAGTTAAGTCCCATAATGCTCAGAGTCATTTGAACCAACAAACGAGCTCTAAAATGGATACTTGAGAGCTGCGAGCACTTTTACATCTTCGATACTGTAAAACAAATCTCTGCTGCTGCAATCTCTTTATTTTCCATTATTTGAGAAATGGTAGAATGGAACTAAATAAGAAAAAGAGCTATTAGCACTTGTTCCTCTTTGCTACTGTGAAATACATCTCTTCTACTAAACAAGGATTCATAGGTTTTAACGTATGCAGTTAAGACCACACGGTTACCGGACTTTTTTGCTTCGAAAGATCGCTCTTGTAGCCCTGAGCACTATTCATCCCTCCCCCGACACCATATATACTGCGTGTTTAAAAAATGTCACATTACTGCTCCTGGAGTACAATTGGTCAAAATTATAAAGAAAATCCCTACAATTCAGTCATGGGATGTATCTTAACATCGTGTGGGACCTCGTTTTGAGCCGGCCGCGGTGGCCGTGTGGTTCTAGGCACTTCAGTCCGGAAGCGTGTGACTGCTACGGTCGCAGGTTCGAATCCTGCCTCGGGCATGGATGTGTGTGATGTCCTTATGCTAGTTAGGTTTAAGTAGTTCTAAGTTCTAGGGGACTGATGACCTCAGATGTTGAGTCCCATAGTGCTCAGAGCCATTTTGAACCTCCTTTTGAACTGCGTAATGCAGTAGCTCGACGTGGCATGGACTCAACAAGTCGTTGGAAACCTCTGCAGAAACATTGAGCCAAGCTGGCTCTATAGCCGTCCATGATTGCGAAAGTTTTGTCGGTTTAGGATTTTGTGCACAACTGACCTCTCGATTATGTCCCATAAATGTTCGATGGGATTCATGTCGAGTGATCTGGGTGGCCGAGTCATCCACTCGAACTATCCAGAAAGTTCTTCAAACCAATCGCAAACAACTGTGGCCCGGTGAGATGGCGCACTGACACCCATAAAAATTCCACCCTTGTGTGGGAGCATTAAGTCCATGAATGGGTGCAAATGATCTCCGAGTAGCCGAATATAATCATTATCGGTTCGGTTGTACCAGAGGATCCAGTCTATTCAATTTGAACACAGTCGAAACAATTATGGGGCCAACACCAGCTTGTACAGCGCCTTGTTGACAACTCAGGCCCATAGTTTCGTACGGACTGCGCTGCCATCTACTCTTACAAACTGAAATCGGGACTCATATGAACAGGCCAAGGTGACGGTTTTCTAGTCATCTAGGGTCAAACTGATGTGGTCTCAAGCCTAGCAGAGGCGCAGCAGGCGATGCCGTGCTGTTAGCAAAGGCACTCGCGTCGGTCGTCTGCTGCTATAGTCTATTAACGCCACATTCGCAGCACCTCCTAATGGATACGTTCGTCCTACATCCCACATTGATTTCTGCGGTTATTTCACGCAGTGTTGCTTTTGTGTTAACCCTGTCAACTCTACGCAAACGCCGCTGCTCTCGGTCGTTAAGTGAAAGCCGTCGGCCATTACGTTGTCCGTGGTGAGAGGTAACGCCTGAAATATTGTATTCTCGGCACACTCTTGATACTGTGGATCTCGGAGCACAGAATTCACTAGTGATTTTCGAAATGGGAAGTCCCATACGGCTAGCTCTAATTACCATTCCGCGTTCAAAATTCGTTAATTCCAGTCGTGGGCGCATAATCATGTTGGAAATCTCGTGACATGAATCAGCTGAGTACAAATGATAGCTCCGCCAATGCACTGCCCTTTCATAACTTGTGTATGTGATTCTACCGCCATCTGTATACGCGCATATCGCTCTCCCGTAACTTTCGTCATCTCAGTGTATGTTCAAAAATCAACACTCGTAGAGATACGGGCCGTTTTACTTGTGACAAGCAATGTTTAATATACGGTGGTGTAGTTCTTCGTACTTTCCACAAGAGATGGCACAATAAATTACCGCAATATGCAAGTGTGGGTACATGCAAATTCTCCAGCAGTCATGGAGGTGAGGCATCAGGTTCGGTCCAGAATCAAGGTATGGGCAGGAATTGTTGGTGAATGACTTTGCCAAACCACTTTACCAACCAGCTTAGCAGGTGCTGTGTGTCAGCGATTTCTGCCCGACACATTACTAGTGCTATTGGATAGTGTTACCCGTGCAGAAAAACAGCTCTGGTTTATGCACGACAGGGCACTACACCATTTTCTGCGGATCGCGCGACATTACCTTACCACAACGTTTCGTTGGTGACGGAACGGTAAAGTAGGTGCGGTGGCACAGTCTTACCGTTCACCGGATCTGAATCCATTGGATTTCTGGCTATGGCAACATTAAAGAGCACTGGTGTATTCTCAACCTACTGATAATGTGCAGACGTTACAGGAGCATCCTAATAATGCAAGTGAAGTAATCCGAATGGAGCAAGTGCGTGAGTTACTGTGAAGAAGGGCTGAAAACATGTCTAAAGTTGAGGATGCATGCATCCCCACTCAGGGATACCTCCTATTATAGATGCACCCCTAACTCTCGCATATATCCTATTGTCTACAAGCACATAAAGTTGTGTCTATTTGTTCTTACACCCCTCACGACAGTGTAACAGGATGTGAATTGGTTGGTTGCTTTGGGAGTAAAGGGACCAAATTACATTGTCGTCAGTCCCTTTTTCCACATTCAAACAGGTTTAGGGTTAAAAATAGTTCCAAAAACAGTCGGGAAAAGTAAAAGGCGAAAACTAACTTCGAACCACACTGAAAGAGAAAATGAAAGAAACTAACAAAAAGGGGAAAACATACACTAAAAGGAAAAAGTAATGGAAGGTATTTAAAAAATATAGCAGATGGCCAGGGCTTGCTAATCGCCAAAAGAAAGAAGGATGAGTCTGCCACTCTGCATCACACTAAAATCTCCAGCTTAAAAGACACGGCTAGAGGAACACATTTAGGGAAAAGACGAACACCAAGGTGAACAAACAGCAAAGAAGTAGTAGGAAGAGTTAAAATGGAGGGAGGGTGGAGGCCTGGGAGAGAAGGCGACACGCCCACCCTTCGATTGTGGGATAAAAGCCCCCCCTCACAAATAAAACGAAAAACAACGTCAGCCATTGAGGCATCGTCTCCCAACAGCGTTGGCAGTGTGGAGGGAAGGTTAAAAATCCGCTGCAGCGTGGCAGAAATTGGGCGGCCGACAAGATGTGGGCGACAGCCATGTGAGAAACACAGCAACAAAGAGGTGGGTCATCGCAGCAGAGGGGGTGACCATGTGTTAGATAAGTGTGGCCGACGTAGAGCCAGCAAAGAACAGTGGAGTCCCTGCAAGTGGCTCACATGGGTGACCACCACACACATTGGTAACATGTGGTTTAAAAATGGTTCAAATGGCTCTAAGCACTATGGGACTTAACACCTGAGGTCATCCGTCCCCTAGACTTACTACTTAAACCTAACTAACCTAAGGACATCACACACATCCATGCCCAAGGCAGGGTCGAACCCGCGACCATAGCAGCAGCGCGGTTCCGGACTGAAGCGCCTAGAACCGCTCTTCCACAGCGGCCGGCTGACTTGTGGATTATTTACTGAGGGTGCGCCATTCAGTATCCCAGATCACAAAAACTTTATGGCGGAAGACCTATTGGCCAGCCTGTCAGCAAGTTCATTGAGCATGATCCTGACATGCCCTTGAGGCCAAATGGAGGACACTGAATGTCCACTATTTCCGAGGGCGTAAGTCACTCCTGGATGGAGAGGAAAGCATTGGTTGAGAGCTTGTAAGCCGCTTAAGGAATCACTATGGCTGACGAAGGACTCATCTATCCAGGAGTGGATATGCTCAAGATTGCGAGAGATGGCTGCCAACTCAGCAGTGAAAACACTGCAACTATCTGGCAAGGAGCGCTGTTCGCTATGGCCAACGTGAGCGTAAGTGAAGCCAATGTGACCATCGACCATCGAGCCATCGGTGTAGACCATTTCTTAGCCTTCAAACTCGCCGAGAGTAGAGAAAAAGCTCTGGCAGAAGGCCCCAGGGGAACTGAGCATTTTGGGCCCTGCAATAGAGCTAGACAAAGCTGTGGTCGAGGTATGGATCATGGAGGTGTACGTGAGTGGACCCGCAGGAAAGGTGGTAGAGGGAATATGTCGAGTGTAGCTAGATGCGACCAGACATGGACTGCAATTAGAATCTCTCATCTCGGCTGCTGTTGTGGGAGATGGATCACCATGTGAGGGACACAGAGAAGGTAATTTGGATGGTGAGGAGAACAATGAATGTCTGTGGTATAATTCGCAAGCAGTTACTGTTGCATAATCAGCAATGGAGGAACGCCAGTTTCCACGAGAAAGCTGTTCACTGGGCTCGTTCAGAAAGCCCCCATCGCAAGCCGAACTCCACAGGCGTTTACAGGGTCCAGCAGCCACGAAACTGAGGTTGATACTGAGCCATACACCACACTCTTCGTCAAGACAGGGTTGTGCAAAAGCCTTGTACAGTTGCAACAGCGTAGGACGATCAGCACCCCAGTCGGTGTGGTTCAGGCATTGAAGAATATTAAGATGCCACCAGCACCTTTCTTTAAGCTGACGAAGATGGGGAAGCCACGTTAAGTGCATGTCAAAGACCAGTCCCATAAAGCGAGTTGTCTCCACTACATTAAGTAGTTGGTCATCGAGGTAAAGTTCTGGATGGGGGTGAACAGTGTGACGATGACAGAAGTGTACGAAGCAACTCTTGGCTGCTGAAAACTGAAAGCTGCGAGTGAAGGCCCAGATCTGTGCCTTTAATATTGCTTCCTGCAGCTGGCGTTCAGTCACAGCAATAGAGGAGGAGCAGAAGGAAATACAAAAATCGTCTGCATATAGGAGGGGAGGTAGAGAGAACCCAATTGTTAGTGCGAGACCATTAACGGCAATTAAAAAGAGGGGCACGCTGTGGACAGAACCCCAGAACCCTGCGGGACCCCATTCTCTTCGACGTGGGACGAATTGTATGAAGCACCTATTGGAACTCTGGAAGTGTGGAGCGACAAAAAGTTCTGTATAAAAATCGGGAGTGGGCCCCAGAAACCTCCCTCATGCACCCTAGCGAGAATGTGATGTCGCCAATTGGTATTATAGGCTTTCGTCAGGTCGAAAAATATGCAAATAAGGTATTGCTGGAAAAGGACGATTGGATGGCCGACTCCAGGTGGAACAGGTTGTCAGTGGTGGAGCGCCCTTGGCGAATGTAAGGGCGCTCCTAGCAAGGAACCGACACAACCGCCAACTCATCATACGTTCGAGCAGCTTGCACAGAATGTTAGTGAGGCTGATAGGACTACAGCTATTTACAGCTAGCGTGTTCTTACCAGGCTTTAGCACTGGAACGGTTATACTTCCCAGCCATTGCGACGGGAATTCAGCATCGCTCCAGATGCAGTTGAAGATGGTTAGCAGGTGGCGCTGGTAATCCGCTGACAGATGTTTAATCATTTGGGAACGGATGCGGTCTGGGCCAGGGGATATGTCAGAACAGTCACCAAGAGCACTTAGAAATTCCCACTCACTGAAGGGAGCATTATATGGCTCAGGGCGGCATGGAGCAAAAGATAGGTGTTGTCGTTCCACCTGCTGTGTTAGGGGATGAAAGGTGGGGCGGTAAGTCTCAGAAGCAGAGGTGTGAGCATAATGCTTGGCAAGACACTCGCGATTACATCTGGAATTGGTGAATACAACTTCATGTTTGGAAATTCCAGCTGCAAAGGCATCTGAGCTTGGTCCAAGTCTGGAAAAGAGAGGTTCATGTTCCAATGTTGGAGACATATCGTTCCCAGCACTCCTGCTTCCATCGTTTGATGAGTTGATAGACCCAGGCACAGAGCCGTTTGTAGCCAATGAGGTGCTCCAGGGATGGGTAGTGCTTGTGACATTGGACAGCCTGCCTACTGTCTCTGATGGTCACAGCGATTTCTGGCAACCACCAAGGCACTGAACTCCAGCAGGGGCAACCTGAGGAACAAGGGATTGACTATTCAGCTGTGGCAACAATGGTAGTAGTGATGGTATGGAACATCTCATCTATGTTGCCATGCAATGGAGATTAAGTGGTGGTAGTGGAGATAAAAGTGTCCCAGTCAGCCTTGGTAAGAGCCCATCTGGGAAAGCATCTGTGTGAGTGATGCTGAGGGATGGACAAGAAGAGTGGAAAGTGGTCAGTACCACACAAGTTTCCAGTGGGTGGACAAAAGAAGGTTAAGGCTGCAAACTGGGAGGTCAGTGGCTGAGCATATGCTGTGTCCCACAATGAAATGTGTGGTGGCACCTGTACTTAGGAGACAAGCATCGAATTGAGTTAGTAGATTCTCAACATCTTTATAATGCCCAGTAATCCTGGTTCCACCCCACAAAGGATTATGAGCGTTAAAATCTGACAGAAGTAGAAAAGGTGGGAGAGCTGGGAAATGAGTGCAGCCAATACATAGTGCAGCACTTCATCAACTGGAGGATGGTAGATGTTACAGGTGGTAATTTCCTGTGTTGTCCTCACTACAAGGGAGGTGAGGGTATGTAATAGGGCGGCCCTGAGGGCCCAGTATAGGAGGCAGAGGCGACGAAGCTCTGTTGCCAGTGAGGATGATGTCGACATGGCCGTAGCATGCATAGATGTCAAGTGAATGGAGTGCAACCATTCAAATATCTGTTGAGGCTCATGCTAAGTCAGCTGGTCCAGGGTCTTGTACTCCATAATTTCCCGCTACTTTTGTAGAATTGTGCCACAGCTTCTACAGGTGACAATGGTTCGCTACAGACAGAGGTAAGGACACAGTTATGGACTCCATCTGACAATCTGTCACAGTCAGTACGGTTTTTGTAGTGCACCTTATAGCCACAAAGGGTGTGGTCCACATCACAGGGATCCTGGTTGTCTGTAGGGTAACACAAAAAGCAGGTGTAATGCTTAAAAGCTGTCATAACTCAGCTAGGTAGGAGAAAAAACTGCTGTAGTTCCACTGGAGGATGACACTGTCAGTTGTCCGGGAAGGCCTGAGGGGATCAAAGAAGCAGTTTACACCTCAGGATCACCTGCCGCCACCAGTTGAGTGCTGTTATTCAGGACCATTCCATCTGAAGTGTCGGCAAGATCTAGATCCTCAGGGGACACTAAAATCTCCACCTCATCCTCAGACATATAGCAGTTAGGGAATGGTGGTGTTGGGGCCACCAGAGTGTCCCGTTTCTTACCAGACTTCTTCCTCACTTGCTTTCTCTCATGCTACTTTTTAGGGGCTTGCTGAGAGGAATTCTCCAAAGTAGCTTCAGGCACAGAAGAAGACCATGAAACTCTTCATCCAGTACCTTCTGGCTCCTTCAGCCACTGACGAGTGTCCACTTTTGCAGTGGTGGAGGCGTTGGAAGGGAGAGTCCCAAGTGACCTCTTCCATGTGAGAGGAGCCACAGCTGGGATGTGGTGACCGTTGGCCCTGGCATTTGGGGAGGCATTTCCACGAAGTAGAAGTTTTGGGAGCAATGGAAGAAGAAGTGCCCCAACCACAAGGGAGGGGAGGGTATGTAATAGGGTGGCCCTGAGAGCCCAGTGTATGAGGCAGAGGCGACGAAGCGCTGTTGCTGGTGAGGATGATGTCGACGTGGCTGTAGCATGTGTAGATGTCAAGTGGATGGGGTGCAACCATTTCAAATATCTGTTGAGCCTCATGCTAAGTTGGCTGATTCAAATGGCTCTGAGCACTATGGGACTTAACACCAGAGGTCATCAGTCCCCTAGAACTTAGAACTACTTAAACCTAACTAACCTAAGGACATCACACACATGCCCGAGGCAGGATTCGAACCTGCGACCGTAACGGTCGCGCGGTTCCAGACTCAAGCGCCTAGAACCGCTCGGCCACTCTGGCTGACTCAGCTGGTCCAGGGTCTTGTACCTATAATTTCCCGCTACTTTTGGAGAACTGTGCAGTCTGGTGAGCAGGGGGAGTGGTGCTCTCCACAGATGACAGAGGTGGGAGGAGATACACATGGAATATTCGGATGCAGTGGATATCTGCAGTCGCGACATGTGACGCTGGAATTGCAGGTCGAAAACATGTGCCTAAATTTCCAGCACTTAAAGTCTCCCATTGGGAGGAGGGATGTATGGTTTTATGTGTTACTGGTATACCATCACATCGTCCTTTCCGGGCAATGAATCACCCTCAAAGGCCAAGATGAAGGCACTGGTAGCAATGCTACTGTCTTTTGGGGTGAAGTGAATACCCTATGTTCTAAATTAACATGGAGCTCGTCGTCAGACTGCAAGAGAAGGTTGCGATGGAAAATAATCCCCTGGACAGTGCTGAGGCTTCCAAGAAGAGTGACGGAAATGGAAATATCACCCAGCTGGTTACAGGCGAGCACTGCCCGGGACTGGGCTGGGGTGCTGTCTGAATGAGGACTGCCAAATTTCTCATTTTGGACAGCACAGGCACTGCGCCAAAATTGTCCTCTAGGAATTCGACAAAAAATAGGTGCTTTGTAACGAGAAAGGATTCTCTATCTGTTCCAACAGAATAATACTTTGGCGAATAAGGTTCTCCTTTTTCTATAGTTGTACATTCCTCCCATGGTGTGGCTAGGAAGATAAACTATTTGGGGTCATATTCCTTAGCATTAAATTCGACTTTTCCTCTCTCAGAGACTGCCGGGGCCACTCAGTCACCAGAAAAAGATGACTTGGTCCGCTCCACCGCTGGTCATCTCCTCTGATGCCACCTACTTCGATCGGGGGCTCTCCCAATGGGCGCCACCCAGCCACAGCAAAGGGCAACTGGCGCGATGGCCGTTGCCAGGAGTCCTGATGCCCCAAGAAGACCAGCATCTACTCCATAGCATACGTGGGGAGTTTGCAGCTCAGGCATCAGCAGTGTGATCCCTGTGTTTTTCAGGGGGCTACCACCAAATGAGTACACGATGGCCCCACCACGACAGACTGGCTACTATGTTGCATGTTGGGTGCGCAGAAGTCCAATATTGTCATGGGGGCGAAAGAGGACAGTGGGCAACACAAGGAGATGTACTACAGAAGGTGTCCTCTCCCAAATAGCTGATTTGCTGGTGGAGCTGGAGATCCATGACAATAAGAGGTGCAGCAGATTAAATCACACAATGGAAATCTGGTGCACCACCTAAAGACATCCTTCCCCAAATGGCCTGCACTTCTGTAGTATTTGGAAAGTATGTAGTTATACCCTAAAAGGAGGACAAAATTTATTGGATCGAAAAGTGGGAGACTCCTTCTAATCGCCTCTCACGACAAGCAGGAATACCTTGAGCCTATTCTAATCCCCAAATCCGAACGGGCAGGATGTGAGTCTGAGAGAATTCACTGCGATGGGAAAGTAGTGTTAACTCGTAAGAAACCACGAATATGTCAAGATATCTTGATTCAAATTTCTTTGAAGCTGTCAGATAAGTCGAAAAGTTAGTACCCTTGTTTTATATCCCTGTCTCTGGCCAGGACATATTCGCCTTTTTTGTGCTACTATAGGAGCACTTTTCATATAGTATTCCAACTTTTACTCTACCATAATTTTGACATTCGACTGCCATAGCTTTGCAACCGATGCAGATTTTTGTTGACACGTATGACGAAAATATCGGTGTAGGTTTATTTATTGATTGTCGATCCATGTTGCTTATTTCGCTCCAGCGCTCCAGCCCAGAGTTATTTAAGGATGACTCTTTTCGCATGTAAAATCCGAACGAGGGCGACTGTTTTTGTACGTTAAATGTGAGCGGTGCAGGTCCAAATAGTGCCCAATTAAAATCTTTTTGATAAGGGAATTAATCGATTTGCACGATTTGCATGGACGTCAGCTCTGGTTCGTCGTGCAAACTTTGCTTAATATGCCATAACTTAAGTACAGTAAAACAGTTTTCGAATGACTATACGAATGGCCGCTGGTCCGGACTAAATGAAAACCTTTTTACCTCATTCTCGTAGTCCGAATAGAAAGCGAGCACCAAGAGTCCGTCAAAATGCTATCTTTTCAGACATATTTGCTACAACGCTTCCGCGAATCAACTCTTGATCTCAACTTATGTTGATTGCTTTGTAGCTGTGCTCGTCACATCATTTGGTGTCGTAAGAGCTCTATGTTACAATGATAACATGCTTCCTTGCTCCATTAACACTTAATATATTCGCACTTGAGGCTGAAGATTAACTGGCTGCATAATTCAGTGATTAATAACATAAAAGGAGACCCTAAAGAGCGCCGGTTCTTCATTTATTCTAAACATGTTAATAAGATACTGAGGGAAGCGTTTTGATATTAAAATTTTGTAGTGCTAACAACATAAATAAACATATTTACCTAATACAGTCGAAAATTATAATTAAATGGAACGTCGTCATTACGCAAATGAACCGATATCGTGTGACCTGAGAAATGGACACGCAGAAGAGATTGCCAAATGCTCTGGTTAACTGGCGAGTGGGTTGGAAACTGGAGCGGTGTGCTTCTAGTGGTGATCTCCCTCAGACCTCAGTGTGTCAGAAACAGCCTTTGTACACCTATAAGTAAATTATATCTGCCCATATCACTATTATTGTTATTAGTACGACCATTATTACAGCTGCAGCAGTAGAAGCATTAGTAGTGGTGCTGTTAGTATTAACTTTACGAGCTCATAATTAGTGCTAGTTATTCACGTTCTCTCTAGATATGTTCACATCATTTTTAATTATATTAATATCATGTTATTACTATCTGCCATACTAAAATTATCGTTATTTCTTATATAACTATGATGTAAAAAATCATACTGTATGTGTGGAACACTTCTCAGATGTGAGATATTGGCTAAAATCCCTAATCTGATCAGGTTAGGTAAATAAATAAATAAAGTAATAGAATCTCCAGTACTCAACAACGGCGATTACACACCTCCTGCATGAGAAGCCACCCTCACTCTGCCAAATGCCTTGTAAAGGACGGCGGAGGAGCGAATAGAAGTGCAGGGCACTCTCTTGTCCCTGGAGTGGGAAACTGCCCGTAAAAGGAGGAAGAATCAGCAATGGTCAACGGCAGGAGGATTCAGAAGGCAATGGAAACCACTGCATTAAAGACACATAATGTGTTTCCACAGGACATGTAGCCAGAAACTGAGAAAGTATCATGATGATCTCTCCATTGACAAAAGATTCCGAACTAGTCCCCCATTCGGACTCCGAGATGGGATTGACGAAGGGATAGGTGACCATTAGAAAAAGACTGAATAATCAACAAAAGGATAACGTTCTACGAGTCGGGGCGTGGAATGTCAGAAGTTTGAAAGTGGTGGGAAAGCTAGAAACTGTGAAAAGGGAACTCCAAAGGCTCGATCTACATACATAGGGGGTCAGCGATGTGAAGTGTTCAAAATATTTGTCATAAAATAAAAAATAGGTGGGCGTCAGTACATGACGGCAGAGCTTCGCCATTTCCATATCGAGTTTTTTATTATGTTGAACAAACCGACAGTGTGGCTATGGGGAGCGCTTTATCCCCCACAGTTGCTAAACTTTTAATGGAGGACTTTGAGCATATGGCTCTGAAAACATCTTTTTTGAAACCTTCGTATTTTCTGAGATATGTTGACGATAATATTCTTGTTTGGCCACATGGAATAGACTCTTTGCACTGGTTATTGGACTATTTTAATTGTCTTCATCCGAACATCAAATTCACGATAGAAATTGAAAAGGCGGGAAAGTTACCTTTTTTGGATGTACTAGTTTATAGAAAAGAAGACGGAACTCTTGGACACAGTGTTTACAGGAAACAGATTCATACCGACAGGTATTTACATGCTACCAGTTGCCATCCACCTTTTCAACGTACATGAGTCCTTCGGACCTTTGTTAAACGAGCGTATGCTGTCTCGGATGCCGAAAGTTTACCACAGGAGCTGCAAAATCTTAAGGTATGAGGTATGGCTCTGAGCACTACGGGACTTAACATCGGAGGTCATCAGTCCCCTAGAACTTAGAGCTACTTAAACCTTACTAACCTAAGGATATCACACACATCCATGCCCGAGGCAGGATTCGAACCTGCGATCGTAGCGGTCGCGCGGTTCCAGACTGAAGCGCCTAGAACCGCTCGGCCACACCGGCCGGCCAACATCTTAAGGACGTGTTTAATAATAACGGCTATACGGACCGACAAATTTGACGTGCTTTTGCGTTTGGATCTCTACCTGAACTTTCTGAGGACACCTTAAGTCTCTGGCTTTTCTTCCGTGGGAATATGTCCGCCAGGATAGGCAGACTTTTGAAGAAATATGAGATCAGATGTGTTTTTCGTCCACCAGCTAAGATTCGAGCACTTCTTGGCTCTGTCAAAGATTATTTAGGTTTGAGGAAGTCTGACACTTACAAAATACCGTGTGAGTGCGGGAAAATTTACATTGGCCAAACTACTCGTATCGCCAACGACAGGTGTATTTAACATCATCGCCATACGCGATTATTGCAACCAGATAAATCTGCGGTGGCTGAGAATTGCCTTACAAAGGGACACAGGATGCTATACAATGAGACGCAAGTAGTTGCAAATGCTTCTCGGTATTGGGATTGCGTTTTAAAAGAATCTGTCGAAATCAGACTAGCAGATAATATCATTAATCGTGATAACGGATACCCGCAAAGTAAAACGTGGAATCCTGTTTTATCAGACATGAAGAAACAACGGCATCTGAATCGGCCGGCTATGAATAATCATTTGTAACGATATTTCGTTTTCAACAGTATTCACCACCGGAGGCGCTGCAACTCTTTTTGCGCCAGGGGGCAGCAGGAATGATTGAGCGCGTGCGCACTGTATCTAGCGCATGCGTTGTTGTACTTCCGATGCATATAAAGGTGCAGTCATTTGCGAGTGGAATCAGTTATCGGCGAGAGCAGCGTAGCTTTTCTCACCTGATGATGGCGGCCAGGTGGACCGCTGAAATATTGTGCTCAGATGTCAGTTTGATCTGGCTGGAAAGCCGACAAGAATTTGATATCAAGGAATAACTTCCATGCTACTAGAGGGTAAAAATTGTAGAGGAATACAGGGATTGGAGGACAACGAACAAATAACTGACGATGTAGGGTGCAAGTGTTACTATGACATGAAAAGGATATGAGGCAGTGTCCTCTTTCAGGCCCTCTTCTCACATTTTGCTCTATTTGGATGCAAGAGTCTCTTGTTTCGTCTACTTCCTGATTCCGGTTTTTTTTTCCGACTCCTCACTTGCTTTGCGCGCTCATTATATGAACGGTTAGGGTGTAGCTTGCAGCAATGTAAATAACTCATCTCTCTGTATCGAATGTTAACATTTCATTCTTGTAGAAGTTTTTCTCTTTAATCTACCTGGTGTTGGTCAACGGAACTCCTCCTCTACGGAGACAGAAACGGGTGGAATGTTTCTCAAGCTCTTGAGGAGCTGCATGTCACCCAAGAAAAGGTGCAGGTTCTACGTCAGCGGGCCTCTCGGGCAGGCGAGCAATCCTTTCAGTGATTGTCCTGCATGTACCTCGAACAATGGTCGCTGGAACGGTCGACTGGCGCCTTCTTAGCAGAGCGGGAAAGCAGTGGTGGAAAGGGTGAGAATTGCACTTGTTGGCAAACTTTCGGTGGGGTCCTCAGCTGTCTATTTGCCGTTGTCCCGCTGTGTTTTGCCTCCAGTCACTGTCTCCACAAGCTATGCACTGCAGCACAGTAACAGAGTGAGGTCGCGCAATGGCAGAACAGTATATTCACAAGTGAGTCTGCGAAATTTTCAGACTCTGCCCTTTCTATTGGGACACTGAAGTACAGCAGACGGTAACTCGTCTGCAGCCATCTCAAACGCAGTCTCGGCAAGGCCACATCTGCAATGCGCACTCCCGCTTTCGGTGATCGCCTTGTGGTTTTTCCACTACCAGGTTTCACAATTTGATCTACGTGCTTCACACTCTAATATGTATGTTTTCTGCAATTTAAGTGACTATTACAGCGCCATCTATCACAAAGCGAAAAAAGTGGGTCCAAATAAACATTCATATTTCTTTACGTACTACACGGATATGTAATAAAAATGGGGATTCCTATTTAAAGAAACGCAGTTGATATCCGTTTGACCTATGGCAGCGCCATCTAGCGGACCAACCATAGCGCCATCTGGTTTCCCCCTTCAAGCTAGACGAGTTTCGTTCTTTGTAGTTTTTTCGTTTGACGCTTATTTCGTGAGATATTTTTCCGGGTGACGATCAATGGACCATCCTGTATATCTTTGGGGACTTATATTATGTGCTGAGCAATAGTAAGAGGTTGTAGTACATTCCTAGATTGCTCACTTAATAACGGATATGGGAACTTTACAAGTAAGCTTTCGCCAGATAATAGAGGCCTGCCTCCTGGCTGGTGGCAGTTCAGGATTTTCGGCATCTCTGTGACGCTCACCAGTGGGTCGAATAAAGCAGTCATTACTCGCGTTTGCGTTCTTTGTATACGTTTAACAGCCACTGTAGGTCCCATATGGCATGGCCCCCACACGCTTGACCAATATTCCACATGGAATGCAAGAGTCTTTGTTCAAGTTATCTCCTTTTTACTTTTATCGCGTTTTCCTGGTATCCTACCAAAAAACCCGCTTTGCCTACAACTGGGTTTATGTGATAATGTCCATTATGTATCCCTACAAATTAGGAGGATACATGCCGACAGTTATATTGTCTTTCGATTGAATCGTTATTTAGCTCCACTGGTTATGAACGTGTATCATTTTATTAATTTCCACCTGTATACTGTTTTGTAGCGACCAGTTCTGCACCCCTGAGCAATGGAGTCTTCTGAAACGACAACCAATAAGTTGTGCTTATACTCAAACTGAGTTACTTCTTCATGGTCCTTCAGGAGTTAAAGAACGTGACCTGTCACTACATTCTACAGATCAGGCTGACAGTTTGGTCCCTGTGGGCTTCCCATTGATATAATTTTTCCAATTTCTGCTGTCTGGTTGGGCCATTGTACACTCTGGCGTTAACAAAAAAGTAACAGCTTGAAACTTTCAACATCCTCAGCCTAGCGAAGTGAAGGTTATCGAAGGGTATTGAGATGACAGTCATCACACTTACGCCGTAATTAGACTACACGACCGTAGTGGTCATTACAGAATGACTGTCAGCTGCTTGGTGACCTGCTTATCATGCGGAATGGATCCTTGAAATTTCCAATTCTGTCCCTTGCCTTGTGACTTCTCTTGACACTAAGGATATTTAACGGACTATCTGTGTTCAGTTCACAATCTCGGAAAAATACTGCCTGACACATGAAACACAATACGTTCATTTACTAATGTTTTATTCTCCACTGTGATTAGGATGATTCATTTCAAACTGCCATTTTGGCAGTAATGTTTCATTGACGGTAGTAATTTGCTAAGATTCTGAGGAAAAGTAGGTATGTTCCAGCTCTACAAATAATAATTTTCGATGCACTAGCATTCTTATATGTAGCTATAAATGGAGCAACTCAATTTTTTAAAGAGAAACCTGTGACGTAACGTATCTGCTACTTACTTTATCCTCTTTGACGAAGTTTCATTTAATAATAACATTATTTGTAATTGTACCACTTTTCAAATAAGTTACATACTCACTCCGACCGAGGTCCATTGTAAGTCGCAGTTAATTAAAATGCTTACGGAATCTACTCGTGAGCAAATTATCTAGCAGTCTTACTTTTTCGTTGCCCCTGTGTAGCCTCCTTCTCTTTGGCATCTGAAATTCAGATTATTAAATGCTGTTTGGCGTTTAACTTGTTGTGAATCTAACAAAGATTACAAACGAACAACTCACTTCCTCAACCTCGAAGAAACAACGTGAGTCGGAAATGTTTAAAAAATTATGAATGTTAATTATAAGAAAGCCGGCCCTTTCAACACGCGTTCGCCCCTGCGTTTTGTTGAAATATTCTATTGATGAAGGTAAGAAGACAGGCACTATTCGATTTTCGCAATGCACTAATGACGCCATGCCAGTTTAAGTAGCTTGAAGTAGATTGTACGAACGTTAGGCAGTGTAATGGAATCTGCAGTCTATGGGACAAAATCATTGTGTCGATTCACTTCGACTTCATCCTTCAATTAATTTCGATTCTGGGGCATCACACGAATCTGTATAATTCTGATTGTTTGATCTGCAAAATGCTCTCACATTTAATTTTAATTCTAACCCAAACGTTCTGTCGTTGTTGTTACGTTTCCAAAGACAGTTGAAAATTTTAAATTGCAGATAATGTATTGTATCTGAATATAGAGTGACACATTGATTTATATACTAATTCACTTGAGTATCTTGTGGGCCACACAACTTTCCAACAATGCTGAAAATCAGTTAAAATGAATCTTATGGAGTAATAGGGTTCTAACTAGCTGGATTTTTTTAATGCACTGTTTCACATAAGAAAAAACTTCGAACAATACGCATGCACTTGAATCGCTTTGCAGAAGAGAAAATTTACATGGAGAAACATTTTTATTCTGCACAGCCTGGGAAGAATATTTCAACTTCAATTAACCGATAAGATATAGCCATTGCTAATTGTAACGTTTCATGTATAAAAACAATAGTGCTGCTTACAACTCACGTAGTGGTTTCGAAGACTGCAAAAAATTGTCAGAAAGAGGCCACTGCCCGAAGGGTAGATGCTTCTCTAGCTTTATAGGCTTCGAACTCCGTTCGCGGCCTTAAAAACGCAGACCAGAGTTAGAGCTCTGATGCTTTTCTTGTTGTGGTACTGTACAGACTGTACAGACAAAACTGATGTTCCTGAGCTGAGCTGTGATCGATAATTTAAACGAGGATTAATGTTAACAGCAAAATGAGCTGATTTAATTGGAATTGCCTTTTATTATTTCCAACTGTATTTTTTAAATTAATTTTCGTGCACGTAAAACATATAAGATCTCCGATTATTACGTTCTGTGTTCCATGGAAAAATCAGTGGTGGCTCAGCAGGTCGTACAAAAACATTTCGTAGGGTGCATGCGGCTCAAGAGAGTTCGTATTGTCTATTAGTCCCTATTAGTCAATGAAAATTGACGAAAACAGTTATGGCATAATTTATATTGATACGTCCTGGGCAGGATATTGAACCTAGGACATCTTGTCGTACTAGCGCTATGTGTTATTACAAGAAAAGACGCACTAGCACGTGGATATTCATAACCAACCTCCTTGTTCATTACCATACATGCTGTTTTCAGTCAACAGAAGGATATGGAAGAGTTTGATTACATCATCCATGAGTAATTACATCAAAAGAAGATCGTTATCTCTAGGCACTTGGCAAACAGTAAAAAGTACCTAGAAAATGAAGCGTATCTTGTAGTAAGTGTGTTAATTTTTCGCTTTCTCCGTAAATTCTTAAGATGAGCCAGTTCCTATCTAAAGAAAAATATTTCATGAAACATGTAATATATTAAAAGCCAAAGAGTCCATGTTAAATGTAGTGCACAGACATTGCACGCGAGGAGTTAAAAAGATATTCTCCGTGACACTTTCATTTTACTTAAAACAAAATATTGTGGAAAGAGGACTTCCTTTTCTGGTGTGTCATTTCTACTGTTACAGACGACATAATGCGATGTAAGTTTCCAAGGCTTTCTGTGTATTGGACTATTTATTGAATAATAAAATTAATTTTATTCAAATGGCGTTCATCAATCATTTGTAGGCTCCCATAACTGATCACATTAATTTGTAGTGTGAATTTTTCCGTGTTTCAGATACACGTGTCAGGATTGTGACCCAGTGTTTGACAGCAGAACGACCGAGTGCTATATCTCGTCCTGTGGTGTAAATATTACTTTCTTACAAAGTCGATCGTGCATATTATTTTCCTTGAAGTCCGATCGAATTCTTCTTTCTACATTATATTTTTTATTTTCCTCTTTTTTTAAAGTATAATTCAATTCGCTATTTTCGCGATGAAAGAATGCTTTCAGACAATGAAGATGTACAGTAACTACCACGGCATGAAACATGAAAATCAGAAGGTAAACGCGATGGCATTTGTGTGGTAAAGAAGAAGCTGACGTGGTTATTCGTCATAATTCATTTTTACTTGATATATGTTATACTGGTAACTGCATCGTGCCATGGCACTTGTGACGCACCTTTCCCGAGATAAACCATTCTTAAATGCATCGTATAAGTTTTTGTAGCATCTAAATATTTTTTTCCAAATTTTATTCTCCCAGTAGCGAAATACAAGTATCGGTCCAGAATATTAGCAGTTGACTCCGTGATTGATGGCTATTGTGAACTGGTTCCATCGGCAGGCCTGAGAACTTTCCATTTATTCAAGTGTGTTGTACAATATTACAAAGAAGGACCTAAGGCTCTTTTACATTCACAACCAAAATGTCTGAAGCTGCTGAACCTGCTAAACGTGTCTTGCAAATACTAAAATAGTCTGCTACTTCTTTTTATGCTAGGATTCGTCACGTTCATGCTGCTGAAACTCATAACACCATTCCAAAGATTGTATTAATCAGTATTGTGATGAAGCAAATGACAAAAAGTTTGTAAATTTTGTAACGACAATGTAACTAGCGTTTATCATAGATTCGTTAGGAGATTCGGATTTGCTGTTAGTACGAATGTTAATTTACAGATGATATTATTATTATTATTATTATTTGATTTCTGTCATGAGATCTTGTTGCTAAGATCAGAGTCAAAATAACGACATGAGGTGCTCAACCAGATTAAACTACTTTATGTGCCTTGGCTACAAAATCCTCAAAGGATGGAGATGTAAAGGTTGCCCAAAGTAGCAAGCGGAAACGTGACACAAACCATACGTAAGTACGAAATTGACTTAAATAACCTTCTCTCTCTCTCTCTCTCTCTCTCTCTCTCTCTCTCTCTCTCTCCCTCCCCCTTCCACCTCCTTCCTAATTTTTGTTTAATAATAATATTCGTAGAACAGCAAATAATATTTTGAAAAGTTAAAAACTCTTAATATGTCAGTTTATAGATCAGAGACAGATTATTTCATTAAAATGAACTGATATTACAGTGCTGTCAATGTCTAGAGTTAATGAAAAATTATTTCTCAACCTAAAATACAGTTTGTTGCAAAATGCCGCATATTATGAGTAGACGAGGTTCCACAGAATTTCCCTATGGGACATGCTATTACATTAATTTCAAATGAGGCTGTTATCAGCTATACTGAATTTAGTTGGTAAAAGAAATGACCGAGTCTGATACAAAATGTTTGGTGAATTTAAAATAATCAACATTCTATAACAGCATCTGCATATAGCCTTTCTTGAAAGCACTGTATTCGGAGTACAGGTTACGGAATGGACAGCGGACTATCGGACTAGGGCACTAACCTGCTGTATTGCTCCCCCAGGAAATTGGCTACGATGACATTTTAGTTAACGGCAGACTGTCTCTGGAGCCGCTCAGACTTTGTCAGACTGGCCTGGCATTATCCCGCAATATCATATTCCATTAATAACTAACTATCCCGGAGAATTGGATCTGCAGCACAGGGACAGAGTGAGGTTGCGCAATGGCAGAAGACTGGATTCGTATTTGCGAAGAATGAGGTTCAAATTCCCCTCCGACTATTCAGATTTCAGTTTCCCGTTGCTTATCTACATCACCTAAGACGAATGTCAGGCTCTTTCCCATAGAAAAAAATTCAGTCCATTTCGTTCCTCCATTCTTGCACAATCAAAGCTTGTGTACTGTCCCTAATGATTACGTTGTCGACAGGAAAGTAGTTTCTAATTTTACTTCCTCCATGTAGTATCAGAGACGGTAAATTTAAATTTACATGGGGATATATGAATTAAGTGCAGCTATTGCCAATGACTACCTTACATTTAACAACGACCCGCAAAATTGTCAAACAATAAGATGTAGTCACGGAAGTTCCTAGATGCAAAATAAAAAAGTTAAAAAACTTTGTAAGACAGTTAGAATATAAAGCAGCGCTGCAATTTCTCATCTCTCCCAATGAAGTTGTAAATCTAAGGAAAAGTGAAAGGCTTGAAAGACAATATTTGAGAACACGACCTCTTACCAATCCTAAAATTTTCAGAACGATGTAGCCCCTCTGGTTGAACATGTGAAATTTATAAATGTTAAATTGACTGGAAGAAGGAGACCAGACTTTAAAGTTCCGAGCCTTTCAGATATTTTGCACAAGCTCGGATGAGACGAAGGCGCGAAATGAAACCCGCCATCTCATTATTCAAAAAAGCATCCTACCACTTGCCCTGATATATTTACAAAAATCATGGAAAAAGGATGTAGGCCTCAATCATCTCAAATGCGTCTCCTCAATCCTCAGCACTGGGCCACTTCTCTCCGTAAACTGAACGGACACGCTAGTAAATGTAGCATGCATTTTTTAAATTTATGTAGCGTTTGGCACAAATCACACTTTATGAAGGACTCAAGTAAAGTACATAAATTCCTAAATGAGGAAGAAGAATACGATTAGGAGTTGCAGACAGGTCATAAATATGCAGATAAACATACAAACAAGAGTATAAACAAAGATATTAACATCCATATAAAGTCTTAGTCAGTGCACAACAAAATAAACAGCACATCATGAACATATGTCCAGATTACTAATGTAACCGGTGGCCTTCTCGGTAGCTTTCGGGAAATCACCAGTCTGACTCTGGTACTTTCTAATACGGCATTCCTCGGTATGTGTCCAATCTTTTATACTTCAGCACAGCAGTCACACACGCGAGAAGTAACCATGTGCCATTTATACAGGGAGTCCTCACATATTCCGTGGCTCGCTCTTATCTTATTTGACCCGGTCCACACTCTCCTACGAAGAGACGGTTTTTTTTTTCGAATATACGCTGGATCTCTGTGATTTGCCAACAAAGGCATCCACACACTCTCTACGCCAATATTCTATGATGTCGAAGTCATCTCGTTGCAAGTCTATAGCAGTAACGGCTGGAGCTTTCTTGGCCGAAGAACAAAGACAGAATAGATGAACAATGAAAACGAGTAGTAAAACAGAGGACAAGGACGTGTTAAGATATATGACGTAAAATGAGTGAAATAAACGAGACAGAGGTTGGTTCCGAGAGAGAGAAGCTTCCAACAAAATAATTATCCTGTCATCAAACTTTTTCATCGGGCCAATCACAATATAATAAGAGTTCTTAACTCATCTTCTAAATCCATTTATTACGTGAACCTGCCTGAAGCATAGAATTCTTGTGACAGCGTTCGTATCTAACGAGTGACCTCTCGGGATGTAACAAGTTTATTTGGCATAATGTTAGGAAGAATTCCACTCTCAGCTGGTAAAATGCAACCGGTTTCGCGGCTTAAAGCCACATCAACAGGTGCAACGAAGTTAAAAGCTCAGAGGCCTGCCCATCACTCCTATTCAAAATTTGCTTACTATTCAGTGAATATTGTCAATACTATGGCGAGCGGAAGATAACGGAGACGTGCTCCATTCATTTAGGACACCAATCGGCAAATTGTTCTAACCAAGACGTGCTCCATTCATTTAGGACACCTATCAGCTAGTTGTCCTAAATGAATGGAGCACGTCTTCGTTGCCTTTCGCTCGTCATAGTATTGGCAATATTGACTGAATAGTAAATTTTGACTAGGAGCAATGGGTATGCCTATGAGCTTTTTACGTTGTTGCACCTGATTGTGCAAAACCGGTTGTGTTTCAATAAACAACAGTTTTACCAGCTGTTAGCGGAATCTTCCTAACATCATACATTTCAACAGCTGCGTATGCCTAGAATATAAAGTAGTTTGTGAAGTTTATTTGGTTCCTTAAATTGCTGCAACATACAAGACCGATGTGTCCTGGATGTAGAGAAATGTGCCGTCGGTGGATAACGAGGGTGGACAGCACGACAGTGTTTGTCACCTCGTTTCTCCTTTGATGAATTTCTGTATCCAGTTGTACAAAATTTCCATAAAATACAGTTCGAACCACATGCAGGACGAATTTCGCTATGGACGTGTTTTGCTGACAGTCCTTCGGCTCGAAAAAATCGCGTTGTTCTAGTCGGGTGCGCACTCGTAGCACATCTGCCATCTTGGTCTGACAGCAGATGATTAATCATTGGCCGCAGGTTACTGTGTATCGACTACCTTCCACGCGACGTTTACTGCCACTGTGCGAAATTTAAAACGACATGTATTCTGACGTTAGCGACTTTTTTATTGACTCGTCCTCGTACATGACAAGGAAGAACTATGAAATATTTCATAGTATCAGTAGAAACTAACACATCATAAATATCTTCATTCATACTGTATTTTTTTCTGTTACGCCTGACATAAAAAAAACATAGCAGAGACGATAGAAAAAATAAATTAGAGCGTCTTGAATCAGGGAGGACTATTACATTCGTCATAAAAACTAACTTGAAGCACACTTTCTGGCGTACTTGTAATACGTTTCGAACAAAGGACTCAATGGAAAGCTTGTTAAATGTAACGGTATGCAATTTTGTCAGTGACAATGTAAGCACACGTAGCCTATGTCGAATAATCGGTAATAGATATTCAGTAACGTCAACTAGTAAAACCACAATACAAATTTTCTTAACGACCCTCGCTTACATCAAATTCTCTGTTTTGTAATTCCGTACAGGTAGTTTTAGTTATAAAAAGCTGTGAGGGTTGTAAAATCGCCAATTTTGATTCATTTATAAGTGACGTAGTTCTGATACACGTATCAGACGCTTTGTCTTTTCCATTATTCTAACAATAGAAAATATTAAATGCTCGTAGCTAGCTACTAAACATTCTGTCTAAAACGTTTAGAGACTGATACTGTTCCTGTCGTATAAGCGACGTCAGTGCAATAACTATGGTGGCAGCTTGAACTAGTGACTGAAAACAATAGATGTGCATGCTACCAGTCAGTTGCTAGCAGGCAACGTTAAGTAGCGGACGTGCAGCCGTAGTGTGTCAACGTCATTGGGTCACAAATCACAATGGAGCAACATGGAGCTGCAAAAAGTACAATTCCTTCAATAAATATAACACATCAACAGAAGTCAGTAGACAGGGTAGAGTATACTGCGTTTTTGGGTGTACGTATTGATGAGAATCTTAATTGGAAAATTCGTATTTTGGATCCCCTAAAGCGACTAGGTTCAGCAACATTTGCTATCAGAATAATTGCCAATTTTGAGGATATAGAAATTAGTAAGCTAACATACTTTGCATATTTTCACTCTCTGGTGCCATACGGAATAATATTTTGGGGTAACTCAACATTTAGACAAAAAGTATTCACTGCTCAAAACAAAGAGGTTAGAATAATGTGTGGGGTTCATAGTCGCACATCTTGTAGGCATCTTTTTAAAAGATTGGGAATTCTTACAACAGCCTCACAATACATCTGCTCACTAATGGACCAGTTTTAAAACAACAGTGACATTCATGATTATAATACCAGAAAAAAGAAAGACTTACACTATCCTTTGTTCAACCTATCTTTGGAACAGAAAGGGGTAAAATACGCTGCTATAAAAATTTTCGACAAATTACCAGATGAAATAAGGTGTCTGACAGACAGCTGTAATAGCTCCAAAAATAAATTGAAATCGTATCTCCTTGACAACTCCTTCTATACCATAGATGAATTCTTGAATAGGAATAAGTAAATCTAAAGATATAGTATATGCATTTTGTGCCATTTAAGGGAATGGGGTAAATAATAGAAATATTAATCTTTAACTCAGTATCGTAATACATATATATATTAAAAATTTTGTTTTTATATGTGCGTTTCTTGTGCACTTGACACGTTCCACATCATAACGGTACCGTACCGTGCGATTGATAAATGGAACACGCAACCAACTAACTAACTAACTAACTAGCAACATCAAATGTTCAAGATTTTGTCCCGAATGTTTTGAAGAAGGAAAAGTTTGTACAACGTTTGTGCCACAAACCTCGATTCTCGAACAGGAACAATGATGCATGGACACCTGCCGCTACGTGACTGAAATGCGAAACGTGGACAGTTCTGTTCTGATAAAAATCATCACGGGTGAACGGACCTCTGTTATACAGGGTGTTACAAAAACGTACGGCCAAACTTTCAGGAAACATTCCTCACACACAAAGAAAGAAAATATGTTATGTGGACATGTGTCCGGAAACGCTTACTTTCCATGTTAGAGCTCATTTTATTACTTCTCTTCAAATCACATTAATCATGGAATGGAAACACACAGCAACAGAGCGTATCAGCGTGACTTCAAACACTTTGTTACAGGAAATGTTCAAAATGTCCTCTGTTAGCGAGGATACATACATCCACCCTCTGTCGCATGGAATCCCTGATCCGCTGATGCAGCCCTGGAGAATGGCGTATTGTATCACAGCCGTCCACAATACGAGCACGAAGAGTCTCTACATTTGGTACCGGGGTTGCGTAGACAAGAGCTTCCAAATGCCCCCATAAATGAAAGTCAAGACGGTTGAGGTCACGAGAGCGTGGAGGCCACGGAATTGGTCCGCTTCTACCAATCCGTCGGGCACCGGATCTGTTGTTGAGAAGCGTACGAACACTTCGACCGAAATGTGCAGGAGCTCCATCGTGCACGAACTACATATTGTGTCGTACTTGTAAAGGCACATGTTCTAGCAGCACAGGTAGAGTATCCCGTATGAAATCATGATGCCATGCTCCATTGAGCGTAGGTGGAAAAACATGGGGCCCAATCGAGACATCACCAACAATGCCTGCCCAAACGTTCACAGAAAGTCTGTGTTGATGACGTGATTGCACAATTTAACATTACCTTCCTTCAATTGAGCCAACTGGCAGTGAATCGAGGAAGTACAGTACATACTGACGAAACTAAAATGAGGTCTAACATGGAAATTAAGCGTTTCCGGAGAAATGTCCACATAACATATTTTCTTTCTTTGTGTGTGAGGAATGTTTCCTGAAAGTTTGGCCGTACCTTTTTGTAACACCCTGTATATGCGAACCTACCACAAAACGACAAAGTGCAGAAATTTACATGATGTGTCAACACCTTGGTGACGTAACCGATATTTAGGCCAGTGGCACTTGCGAGTTGAACAACTTTCCAAAGAAGGACGTTTCTGATAGTTTCATGTGATTCTGTGATCGTTCTGTGAAGTAGGCGGAGTCTATGTGGCATTAAAACCACCAATGTAACTTTCCTCTATTTCTGGTTAATCCCGTTAACCGTATCTGTTAATGGGAAGACGATACAAAATAGAACTAGCCTGGCAATGAAAGACGAATTGAAATGCTGTCTGTTTCTGGATAAAAGTTTGCACAACAGGATTTTCAAAAAACATCTCCTCCACATATTAGAATGTCTGATAGCGCTCCTTAAACTATAGAGTGACAGACGTTACTAGCTACCGAAAAAATAGTAAAAGAAATTCAGTTACTGCACCTTTATTTCACAAGGATTTACACACATAGGGGAAAAACTAAACATAATGCAGTGCACATGAAGCATTAAACTGTCACAGTTATACATAACAGATACATGGCTGACTTGCAGATTACTGGCAAACATTGCATAAAAGAAGTGTTACTCCCAGAGATGGCGACTGAATTGACTTTAAACGATGTGGCAGAAATAGTTGCCTTACTCATGGTGTAAGAAGAGATGGTATTCAGATATGCGTCATAATTAATTAGAACGTTTGGCAAGATAACTAACAAGACACAGTAAAACAAGATCCACTGGCATGATCATCCATCCCCACTCATGAATGAATTGAAATAGCAAAAATAAGAGTGATGAATATGGCTTTAAGTACCATCTAATGTTGTTGTGGCGTCCCTGAGATTCACATGGCGCAAGTCTCAGTTAAATTCGGTCACCGAAGCGACAGCACTTACCAGCCCTCAAAGCACTAGAGTCGGAATCCCACAGCTGCCAAAACTCTGCGTCTCTTAGCAGTCTACATCTCACCAAAGATGGAGCCTCAATCTACACTTCGCCAACACTGGACCCCAAATGCTTTCTGCACCAGTATCGAAAGCCCGCTCCACCGAACTCGGACGCTTAATGTCTGAATGTTTTCTGAGCTTTTCGTCTCTCTCATTTTTGTGTCCCACTGGAACGAGACTGAATTTTTCGAAACATCTAAACCAGATCACGAGAAACCTCGGGCATTCCACGGTTCACACTCAGCCGCAGACGGCGCTACCAAAGCGGCCTGGGCAACATCCCCATTGTCAATCAGAAGGCTGCCCTCTTCCGTGCATTTCAGTGAGATTTTAGCGTGACGGACCCCTGGCTTGCCTGAAAAGAGGGCGCATGCGACTGCCCGACACAGTGTCGCCTGTATATATTGAGTGAGTGGGAGTCCCTATTATCTGAGAAACACTCAAGACTACTCTGCCCAGGAGACACGTCACTCCAGCGAGAACCCTATCTCGCTAAAGATTTCGGCAGACGACTAAAAACATGATTAGCATGTTATCCACACATTATCTAAATATGGATGTGTGTGTGTGTGTGTGTGTGTGTGTGTCTGCATTTAGATTTCACATCTTCTCCTAAAGCACTCTACCTATTTCAGTCAAACTTGGTACACCATATGCCTTACTGTCCGGCAACAATGGCGGTGGGGATAAGAAGCACCTAGCTCAGAAATATGACGTCAATGTGTAACACCGAAAACGCAGGATGCATGGCACCGGCTACCGATATATAATTTTTTTTTTAGAATTGTATGTAAATATTTGTAAATTAAATGCTTTCTTTTAATAAGTAAGGACACTGCTTCACTGTATGTGTACATTTAGGTAGAAGTCTGTTGACGTTTCATTGTATTTATCTGTGTTTTACTGTGAAACTTATAAGCTCTGGGAAAAAGCCAAAGGAATTGTTATTTGTATCGACTAGCAACGACAATAGCAGTGCTTGTGCGTTGTAAAATCTTTGGGTAGGGAGTTGTTGCGCAGAGCGCGCGGAGAGAGAGAGAGAGAGACGGGTTCCAGCGCTTGTAGCGTGCGGAAGTGTGGTGTTAACGCTCTCACAGTAGAGAGTACCATTTTCGGCGGCATCATGTACGCGCGCCTGCCAGATGTCTAGAGCAGGAGTACGGACAGTGGACGGGCGGAAGAGGCTGTATTAATTACGATTGTCCGTTCCTATAATTAGCCGTGGCTCCACAAGATGCTACCGTGGTACCGTCTTCAACAACAGCAGTTCCAGCAACACAGTTTCGTTGTCGGCTCCGAGTTTCGTCGTATGCACAGTACTGAAGTAAGACTGTTCATTGGTAGAAAGTATTAACGGCTAACCGAGCAGCACAACTGAATGTGATTTGATTGCTAAGATTTATTTAAATAATAATCAGTTAAACTCAGGACGCTTGTGTCCTCATTGCCTCCATACATTGTTACCAAGCAGGATCCTTGTTCCTTTTTTTCCTAATATGCTAACTGATTGTCATAAGAAACAAATCGAATAGTTACAGCCAGTTTATTAATGAATAAATTCTCTTTTACGAATTTTTGGCCTCAGTCTACTTTCAATTAACAGAGGCTTCAGTATATGACTAAAGTAAAGCAATTTCATTTTTCAAGTTTGAGAGTCAATCATTGGAAAAAAAATCTAAATCTAAAGAAATGATCAAATTAAGAGTGTGGAAGTTTTATTTGTTTTACATATAGCTTGGAGCACATGGCTGTTTGGTTTGGTACATATTCTAGTATTTAATTCTGTTCAAGTCAGTAAAAAAGGCTCAGTTGTTCAGACAACAATATGAAATCCAATTTGCAAAATAAGTACAGCAAAGTAAAAAGTGCTTGCTTTTTTTCTAAATTTCTTTGATGACGTTATGCTGAGGTCACTGAAAGTCATTCTTCACGTAACGAAGTTCAGTACTAACACACAGTTTAATTACATACTTTCAAATCATTACTCGATTGCCTTTTTCAAAATTTAATGACAAACATAACGTAAGAGTGACTTCTCAGTTTTCTTTATCATTACATACTCACTTAAAATTAGTGTCAAAAAACGGGGACAACCTTTTGTTGCCACTTCAGTGTTTAATAATGCATGTTTTTCTTTCCCATCATCTTGTACAGGATTTTGGATGTTAATTGCCCTAGTGGGCTGGCGACCGTTAATTAATTCCTTTTCGTTCATTAGTGTAACTTTTGGATTCATGATCAGTGGTATCCCTTTTCTGTCCACTGTTGTTCGTGAGTGAATGCACAAAATAATTTTCATTTTCCAAATTATAGCCCTGTTCCGTTTAATTACTTTTAATTTTAGTAGACTTTCCATCAGAAGGGTCGGTTGTATACTTTCCTCCTACTTATCGGTATCACTTCTTCGGGAGAGATAGCCTTATCCAATTAGAAACAATCCATTAGGCATACACGCGATCCACAGTCACATCTTATATCGCAAGCAGGATAGGCCGATTAGTAAGAGGGAGGTTACAAATGCATGGCATTCATATGTATTACTTCTGTGATAATAACTGTATTCGCAATAAATTTCACAGAGGGTATCTACAAATGCCGCTAAATGTAACTACAAAAGTATATAATGGTACAACACATAATTCAAGACCTATGAGGTACTTCAAAAACTGACGCATCATAGTTGACTTTCAAATTTCTTAGTCCTTTGCTACTAATTCTATTCACAACGTATTTGGCAGACAGTATCTTCATACACTGCTAAATGGAACCATACAAACACATCAGTGTATGGCACATAGTTCAACAGATATGACGTCATAAACACTGAGATGCATGAAAATAGTGCCGCATCATGTATGAGATTTTAATACATTTATCTTTCTCTACTAAGACATTCCTACAGTCGAGTCGACTTAAGGAAATCCCTGATACCTGTCGGCGCTTCTGATAGCTTGTGATTAGAATACGGAATCTGAACCGTCCAAATACTTTGTTATCCTACCCGTTCGCAAATTAGAAGCGCGAAGTATTATCACTGAAGCTATTTGCCTTACAGATGTAACAGCAAGGGATATTTTTTATAACCGCGATCCGATTTACCCGTTCATGTTAAGTGATTTCAATTCACAATCAAGTATTAGTTGGAAATAATGATAAGCAAACTTCAAGATTAGAGAGAGGGAGAAGAGCAAGCAGACAGAAGGAGAGGAGGGATGAAATTGATTTAGAGAGAGGGAAGGAGGAGATGTGTAGAAACAGTGGTTAGGAGGTGATGGAGAGACAGAAGGGGAGCTGGAGGATAGGGGTGAATGGAGGGGGTAGAGGAGATGGATAGAACGGGAGAGGACAAGATAATTTTTTTATTTTTATTTTTGATGCGGCCCGCCATAAATTCCTCTCCTGGTCTAATTCGACTTCTGTTTCTTCTTCTGTCACATCAGACAGATATTCCCCCTCATACAGGCTTTCAGTGCATTCTTTTCACCTATCTGCTCTCTCCCCTGCATTTAGCAATGGAATTCCAGTTGCACTCTTAATGTTATCATCTTTGCTTTTAGCGTCACCAAAGGCTGTTTCGACTTTCCTGTATACTGAGTCTGTCCATCCGACAATCATTTCTTTTTCGATTTCTTCGCATTTTTCACGCAGCCATTTTGTCTTAGCTTCCCTGCAATTCCTGTTTATTTCATTCCTCGGCCACTTGTATTACTGAGTTTCCCGGAACACTTTCGTACCTCCTCCTTCCATCGACCAACTGAAGTATTTCTTCTGTTACCCATGGTTTCTTCGCAGCTACCTTCTTTGTACCTATGTTTTCCTTCCCTACTTCTGTGATGGCCCTTTTTAGAGATGTCCATTCCTCTTCAACTGTGCTGCCTACTGAGCTATTCCTTACTGATGTATCTAAAGCCTTAGAGAACTTCAAGCGTATCTTGTCATTTCTTAGTACCTCCGTATCCGACTGCTTTGCGTACTGATTCCCCAAACTTCAGCCTACTACTTATCACTACTATATTGTGATCTGAGTCTATATCTTCTCCTGGGTAGGCCTTTAAATCCAGTATTTGATTTCGGAATCTCTGTCTCACCATGATGTAATCTAACTGACATCTTCCCGTATCACCCGGCCTTTTCCTCCTCCTTTTGTGATTCTTGAGCAGGGTATTCACTATCACCAGTTGAAATTTATTACAAAACTCAATTAGTCTTTCTCCTCTCTCATTCCAGAAACTGCCAACATTTGTTCCTTGGAGGCGTCATATTCCTTATGATGTGTGGAGATAAATACGCTAACCGTTTTCGTATAATATGAAGCGATGCCTACGCTTCTGAGACATAGATACATTATTATCACTCCTTTTTTCAGCTATCACACAGTACCATACCAATTTCTCTGAGAGACTGAAAGCGGTTTCTATATTTCTTGAAGAAATGTCGATGAATGCAAACTGAGGAGGACTTGACGATATGTGACAATTTTGCTTGATTTAGCGGGATTCGTCTGTCCGCCGACGAAAAACTTGAGAATTTATGTTAATCAATCTTATAGAAACTGTTGGACTTCGTAGTACGGTGCTCCTATGGAACTGAACACCTTCCATGTAAATGTGATAGTTACAATGAGAAATTTCGGGAGGTTCATATTTTTATCCGGAAAAATGACCTGATATAATGTTACTGAATACAAAGATGTAATCGAGAGTGTAGATTCACAAATGTTGACCAGTAACTCTCCTCTGATGTTTCCAGTTCGGTGTCAGCCCAAATAAAGAACACGAAAACTCCATTCTCAGTAAAGCTTAGAAACTACTGTCTTGGATGGAGTTTTACCACGATTTAGTAGCGCAGGGCCGGCAGGGAGTAACCGCAAGCGTGCGTTCTGGCTGTCTTGTTTGTTAGAGGGAACCGCGATGTCTTCACCGTCCAAACATTCTCCCGCGTGAGAGGCTGCCATTGTGGGTGGAGGTCGAGGCGTTTGCTGAGAAAACAAGCGGCCGCCCGCTGTGTTCCGAAGCTGGCCGCTTGCGCAACGTTATCGACGGCGCGTTAGCCACCAGGCCATCAGCACAAGCCTGCGTTTCACGTGGACTCGGCACACATGATCTGTGCCTCCTAGCAACATCCCGTCGCTGGACCGATTTCCTGTCTCCTCGAGAGGGGCACGGTAACCATGACGACACAGTAGCTCCATCCGTAGTATTCTGCGAAACCAGACAGATGGCGTACTGGCTTCAAATCGACATATACTCGTGTGCGAGAAGGAACAGTGTCCTATTCCTCAGTCTTGCTTTAAGATTGTTAACGAAAACTAAATGCTAGCAATCCTCCTGTGAAACGAATGAGCACCATAACATTGAAAAAACTTAAAATTAATTTAAAGACTGATAACTTGCTTTGAATCATAAATTGACGCTGCACACTTCAAAAAAGGCAAGAGATATAGCATCGTGTGGCTACAATGTCAGTAAGTGATAATTGGAGTAAGTTAAATCGTGCAGTTATCTGGATTAAACGAATGCTGGAAATATGAAATGGAATGACTATATAGGATCAATCACAACTATAGCAAATGGAAGAGCTTGGTCCATTAGTTGGATAAAGAAAGAATTCAGTCTGTAAGGGAGACTGCGGTGTCACCGCCAGACACCACACTTGCTAGGTGGTAGCTTTAAATCGGCCGCGGTCCATTAGTACATGTCGGACCCGCGTGTCGCCACTGTCAGTGATCGCAGACCGAGCGCCACCACACGGCAGGTCTCGAGAGACTTACAACTGGGGCGAGTGCTAGTAAGTCTCTCGAGACCTGCCGTGTGGTAGCGCTCGGTCTGCGATCACTGACAGTGGCGACACGCGGGTCCGACATGTACTAATGGACCGCGGCCGATTTAAAGCTACCACCTAGCAAGTGTGGTGTCTGGCGGTGACACCACAGAGACACCTTAAAAAACACTCGTGCGACCCATCCTAGAATACTGTTCAACAGTGCAGGACCAGGACCAAATAGAACGACTAACAAGGGATGTGATAACAGAACGCAGCATGTCATTCTCAATGGGGAGAATTCTTCCGCAGTAAGAGTGATTTCAGGTGTGCTGCAGGGGAGTGTCGTAGGTTCGTTGCTATTCACAATATATATAAATGACCTTGTGGATAACATAGGAAGTTCACTAGGTTTTTTGCGGACGATGCTGTAGTATATCGAGAGGTTGTAAAAATGAAAAATTGTACTGAAATTCAGGAGGATCTGCAACGAATAGACGCATGGTGCAGGGAATGGCGATTGAATCTCAATGTAGACAAGTGTATTGTGCCACGAATACACAGAAAGAAAGATCTTTTATCATTTAGCTACAATATAGCAGGTCAGCAACTGGAAGCAGTTAATTCCATAAATTATCCATAAATTATCTGGGAGTAGGCACTAGGAGTGATTTAAAATAGAATAACCATACAAAATTAATCGTCGGTAAAGCAGATGGCAGACTGATACTCATTGGAAGAACCCTAAGTAAATGCAGTCCGAAAACAAAGGAAGTAGGTTACAGTACACTTATTCGCCCACTGCTTGAATACTGCTCACCGGTATGGGATCCGTACCAGATAGGGTTGATAGAAAAGATAGAGAAGATCCAACAGAGAGCAGCGCGCTTCGTTACAGGATCATTTAGTCATGGCGAAAGCGTTAGGAAGATGATAGATAAACTCCAGTGGAAGTCTCTGCAAGAGAGACGCTCAGTAGCTCGGTAGAGGCTTTTGTTGAAGTTTCGAGAACATACCTTCACCGAGGAGTCAAGCAGTATATTGCTCCCTCCCAGGCATATCTCGCGAAGAGACCATGAGGATAAAATCAGATAGATTAGAGCCCACACGGAGGAATACCGACAATCTTTCTGACTGGAATAGAAGGGAGAACCGGTAGAGGTACTCAAGGTACCCTCCGCCCCACACCGTCAGGTGGCTTGCGGAATATGGATGTAGATGTAGATGTTGAACGTACACTCATGATCCAAAATATTACAATCACTGTCCGTTGCCAGACTGAATGCCACCTGGTGACGAAGGAGGCAAGTGACTCGGTAATGGCAGGCTCAGTCGTTTCTAAAGCAGACGGCAGGCTTCAGTTCATTGGTACAATAATGAAAAACGGCAACAACTCTACAAAGCACACTGTCTACACAATGCGCTGCACTGAGGTGAAAAAAGTCATGGGAAACCTCCTAATACCATGTCGGACCTCATTTTACCCTCCTTTTACCAAGGTCGATAGCCGTCATCAAGGTGAACGGCTGCTCGAAACGTACACGACGCCACGGATGCTGTTGTGCTGTTATGGGGACATTACCTGGGCTTCTACGTGAAATGTGGCTGTAATAGAACGCACTACCTCACTTATGACTACGGGAAAGTTATTGTGGACCAACTGAATCCTTTCATATTACGAGTAGATGTCTTCCCCGATGGCGACCATTTTCCTTCAGTATTACATTCCGTGTTATAAGGCCAGAATCGTGCTGCAGTGGTTTGCGAAGCGTGTCAGTAAACTCACGTTGATTTCTCCGCCTCCAAATATGCCTGATCTGAACCCGATGGAACGCATCTGGGACGCTGTCGGGAGCTGTTCAGCACCCACAAACCACTGGCCCGTAATTTACGATAACTGCGGGATCTGTGCGTACAAATTTTGGAGCCACATACCTCTGGAAACCTACCTAGGACTTGTCGAATACACGCCATGCAGAACAGCTTCTGTATTGCGTTCTAAAGGTGGACCAACACTCTATTAAGCAGCTGCTCATTTTACCTCAACAGTGTGTCTTGCACAGTCGGCGGAAGAGTATTGTCATTGCTGACTTTCCCAAGGTCTCAATAATTTACAATTAGAGAATGTTCTCCACTCCAGTGGCCCTGTTCCGAGATAGCTCTTTCAGAGCTCTCTCAAATCTCTCTCTCTCTCTCAATATCATCTCTACCGGCTCTCGTCATCTACTTCCTCTTCCCCCTTTATATTATTGCCCGCATTCCCCTTGAATAGAGCTTCACATATTGCTTCAGTCTTCTAGCATTCACTTGATAGGTGGTCATGGCTGTCCGTCTGAGCTTTTCACATTCATACAACTGCTTCTATTTTCTCCAAAGATCTTTATTTGATTTTCCTATAGACAGCATCTATATCTCCCTTAGTCAATCATACTTCTACAGCCTTTCTTCTGTCCTCTAAACCTTCCCGCTTAAACATTTTTCTCTTTCTGTCAATATCATTTTAGACGCCTGTACTCCATTTTCCAGCTTAATTTGTTTTATTTTTATTTCCGCTTTCATTATTTAAATTCAATGTGTAGTATGTTATCCAAAGACTTTTATTGATTCTTATTTTTTGGCCTATTTCATCCTCAGCTGCGTTCACTGTCCCTCGGAGCCACCCACTGAGGTTCTGTTGTATCCCTTTCCCCTGCTTCCGTCGATCGTCTAAAGTATCCTCAGAGAAAACGTCAGTCTTCTTCTTTTACGATTTTTCCAGATTCTTGAGTTTGATCTTCTAACCAGTGAATTACTATCACAATCTACAGCTGTCACTGGAAACATTTAGCAAGTTTAATATCTAGTTCCGAAATATCTCACTCACCATTATACTTACATAATCAGTCTTAAACATTTTGTACCGCTAGGTCTCTTCAGCGTATACTCATAGTGTTGAAACCAAGTGTTGGCGACGACTATATTGTTTTCTGTTCAAAAAGCTACCAGGCGGCCTTCAATTTTATTCCTTTTCACCAATCCATGTTCTCCTACTATTTTTCCATCTATAGCTTTTCCTAATACCGAATTCCAGTCCCCCATTACGACTGACTTTTCATCATCTTTAATCATTTCAATAATTTCTATTAACTCATCAAACATTCTTTCACTCTCATCATTACGTGAAGAGCTAGTTGGCAATTAAACATGTACTGTTATGGTGGGTGTTAGCATCGTTTTCTTGTTCATAATTAGACTTACTCCTGCGTTACCCATATCTTAAAAAAAAATGGCTCTGAGCACTACGGGACTCAACTGCTGTGGTCATAAGTCCCCTAGAACTTAGAACTACTTAAACCTAACTAACCTAAGGACAGCACACAACACCCAGCCATCACGAGGCAGAGAAAATCTCTGACCCCGCCGGGAATCGAACCCGGGAACCCGGGCGTGGGAAGCGAGAACGCTACCGCACGACCACGAGATGCGGGCTTACCCATATCTTATTTTGTGTTTGTAATGATCTTACTAACCTGACCACAAGTTTTGTTCTTCCTGTCATAGCACTTCAGTAATTCTGGCTATATCTAATTTCAGTCCATCCATTTTCGTTTTTAAATCCTCTGCCCTATTTACACGATTCAGTAATAGCATACTCTATGCTCTAATACGCTGAACGCCAGTTTTGTTTTTCCTGATGACTGTTTACTCTTGAGTATATCCCGCCTGGAGATCCTAACTATATTATCTCCAGAATATTTTACCCAGGAAGACACCATCAACACTAATTCGTACAACACAGCTGCACGTCCTCGGAAAAAAATTACGCCTGTAGTTTCCCATTGCTTTCAGCCATCAGCAGTACCATCATAGTAAGGCCATGTTGGCTAATCTCAAAATGTCTGATCAGTTCATCATCCAGACTGTTGCCTCTGTGACTGCTGAAAAGGCTACTGATCCTCTTCAGAAACCACGGGTTAATCTGGAATCTCTACAAATACACTTCGTTGTGCTTAAACCCGTGCTAAGGATGTATGTAATGTGTGGCACGTAAGCTACCCTATTTCTGCAAGGTCCTGGTTCATGAAATAGTGGAGTTTGGGGGTGAGGTGGCAGTACAAATAAAGAGTCAAAATAAATTACATGAAAGATTTGACATAGTGCTTTTGTTCTTTCATTTACTTTCATAATAGTAAGAATTCCGTCTGTAAATTTTTAAACTATGAATGAGATCGATAAGATTACAGTGAGAACAGTGAAACGTCCCCTTTTTAAAAATTTATATACGACTGTGCTTAAACTGACACAATATTTTTAGCGCAACGCAATCTGACTTTCAAAAATCCCTACAAAAAAATGGCCATGACTAACATTAACCTATGCGTTTCACAAATCGCTTACCTCACAAAAATCTTGGTTACTCGAACTACTGCAATACAGCAGGCGCCACTACTGCCAGCTAAATAAAAGATTCAAACTATGGAAGGCACTAACTACTGATAGGGATAGTTAGCAAATGAAAGATATTAATAGAGAACAAACAATGTATTTACCTTAATAGTCATAATATATATAGCAGTTCATGACAAATTACAAAACTCCGCCATCTCTCTCCCCACATCCACCACTGCTGGCGGCTCACCTCCAACTGCGCAACGCTATGCGCTGCTCACATCCAGCTGCCGCTGCCCAACACTACAATGGCAGACAACAATGCAAACTAGCCACAGACTGCACACAGCACAGCCAGTGATTTTTATACAATGGTGGCGTTACCAATAAAAAAACCTAAACAGCCTACTTACAACAGATATGATATATAAAGCTTCATCGTTACTGCGGCAGAAGAGAAAACAAGACTTATTATTGAGTTACTGAAAAACGGATGCTTTATGCAGTACAAGACGTGAATAAATATAATCAATCAGTGCCAGTGACCAAATAATATACCTGATGAACATAAAGTAACTGAAGTAGTACCTTTGTGCAACAAAGGTAACGGCACAGTGTATAAGAATTACAGTGAAATATTCTCAACTGAAAACATAGATATCTTGGAATACCAGAATTTATTACAAGTCGACTTAGAAGTGGAATAATTGAAGATAGATAATTAAGGAGGAGGAGGAGGATATTACTGTTTAACATCCCATCGACAACGAGGACACTACGACGGTGAGCAAGCTTGGATTAGAGAAGGATGGGGAAGGAAATCTGCCGTGGCCTTGCTTAGGAGCCATCCAGGCATTTGCCTCAAGCGATTTAGGAAAATCACGGAAAAACTAAATCAGGATGGCCAGATGTAGGTTGAACCGTCGTCCTCGTGAATGCGAGTCCAGTGTGATAACAGCTGCGCCACCTCGCTCGGTATAGATAATTAAATTACGCTACGATAGACACGAAGCCCATGCCTTCTACAGTAGTACAAGTGTATATGCCAACTAGCTCTGCAGATGATGAAGAAATTGAAGAAATGTATGATGAGATAAAAGAAATTATTCAGGTAGTGAAGGGAGACGAAAATTTAATAGTCATGGGTGACTGGAATTCGAGAGTAGGAAAAGGGAGAGAAGGAAACATAGTAGGTGAATATGGATTGGGGCTAAGAAATGAAAGAGGAAGCCGCCTGGTACAGTTTTGCAGAGAGCATAACTTAATCAGAGCTAACACTTGGTTCAAGAATCATGAAAGAAGGTTGTATACCTGGAAGAATCCTGGAGATGCTAGAAGGTATCAGATAGATTATCTAATGGTAAGACAGAGATTTAGGAACCAGGTTTTAAATTGTAAGACATTTCCAGGGGCAGATGTGAACTCTGACCACAATCTATTGGTTATGAACTGTAAGTTGAAACTGAAGAAACTGCAAAAACGTGGGAATTTAAGGAGATGGCACCTGAATAAACTGAAAAAACCAGAGGTTGTACAGAGTTTCAGGGAGAGCATAAGGGAACAATTGACAGGAATGGGGGAAAGAAGTACAGTTGAAGAAGAATGGGTAGCACTGAGGGATGAAGTAGTGAAGGCAGCAGAGGATCAAGTAGGTAAAAAGACGAGGGCTAGTAGAACTCCTTGGGTAACAGAAGAAATATTGAACTTAATTGATGAAAGGAGAAAATTAAAAATGCAGTAAATGGAGCAGGCAAAAAGGAATACAGACGCCTCAAAAATGAGATCGACAGGAAGTGCAAAATGGCTAAGCAGGCATGGCTAGAGGACAAGTGTAAGGATGTAGAGGCTTATCTCACTGGGGTAAGATAGATACTGCCTACAGGAAAATTAAAGAGACCTTTGCAGAAAAGAGAACCACTTGTATGAATATCAAGGGCTCAGATGGAAACCCAGTTCTAAGCAAAGAAGGGAAAGCAGAAAGGTGGAAGGAGAATATAGAGGGTCTATACAAGGGCGATGTACTTGAGGACAATATTATGGAAATGGAAGAGGATGTAGATGAAGATGAAATGGGAGATACGATACTGCGTAAACAGTTTGACAGAGCACTGAAAGACCTGAGTCGAAACAAGGCCCCGGGAGTAGACAACATTCCATTAGAACTACTGATGGCCTTGGGAGAGCCAGTCCTGACATAACTCTACCATCTGGTGAGCAAGATATATGAGACAGGCGAAATACCCTCAGACTTCAAGAAGAATATAATAATTCCAGTTCCAAAGAAAGCAGGTGTTGACAGATGTGAAAATTACCGAACTATCAGTTTAATAAGTCACAGCTGCAAAATACTAACGCGAATTCTTTACAGGCGAATGAAAAAACCTGATAGAAGCCGACCTCGTGGAAGATCAGTTTGGATTCCGTAGAAATATTGGAACACGTGAGGCAATACTGACCTTACGACTTATCTTAGAAGAAAGATTAAGGAAAGGCAAACCTATCTTTCTAGCATTTGTAGACTTAGAGAAAGCTTTTGACAATGTTGATTGGAATACTCTCTTTCAAATTCTAAAGGTGGCAGGGGTAAAATACAGGGAGCGAAAGGCTATTTACAATCTGTACAGAAACCAGATGGCAGTTATAAGAGCAGAGGGACATGAAAGGGTAGCAGTGGTTGGGAAGGGGGTGAGACAGGGTTGCAGCTTCTCCCCGATGCTATTCAATCTGTATATTGAGCAAGCAGTAAAGGAAACTAAAGAAAAATTCGGAGTAGGTATTAAAATCCACGGAGAAGATGACATTGTAATTCTATCAGAGACAGCAAAGGACTTGGAAGAGCAGTTGAACGGAATGGACAGTGTCTTGAAAGGAGGGTATAAGATGAACATCAACAAAAGCAAAACGAGGATAATGGAATGTAGTCGAATTAAGTCCGGTGATGCTGAGGGAATTAGATTTAAAGTAGTAAAGGAGTTTTGCTATTTGGGGAGCAAAATAACTGATGATGGTCGAAGTAGAGAAGATATAAAATGTAGACTGGCAATGGCAAGAGAAGCGTTTCTGAAGAAGAGAAATTTGTTAACATCGAGTATAGATTTAAGTGTCAGGAAGTCGTTTCTGCAAGTATTTGTGTGGAGTGTAGCCATGTATGGAAGTGAAACATGGACGATAAATAATTTGAACAAGAAGAGAATAGAAGCTTTCGAAATGTGGTGCTACAGAAGAATGCTGAAGATTAGATGGGTGATCACATAACTAATGATGAAATATTAAATAGAATTGGGGAGAAGAGGAGTATGTGGCACAACTTGACAAAAAGAAGGGACCGGTTAGTAGGACATGTTTTGAGGCATCAAGGGATCACAAATTTAGCATTGGAGGGCAGCGTGGAGGGTAAAAACCGTAGAGGGAGACCAAGAGATGAATACAATAATCAGATTCAGAAGGATGTGGGTTGCATGGAGATGAAGAAGCTTGCACAGGATAGGGTTGCATGGAGAGCTGCATCAAACCGGTCTCAGGACTGAAGACCACAACAACAACGACAATTTATAGAGAAAAGACGGAAATTCGACATACAAGCAACTTAGCTTTTCTAAATATAGCCAAAACATTTGAAGAAATAAAATCTGTAGTACTCTAGAAACTTAATCATTCTGTTCAAGCAGGTAAAGATTCAACGACTGATGAAATTTTAATAAATAAAAGAGTTTCGATATTTGTGCAAATAACTTCATACAAAACTAGAAGTAACGTTCATATAAACTAATAAAAGAATGGAAACCTCCTTTTCTTTATATTTATGCAGATGATTCGAGAGTACGATGGTTCCAACCCGCTTCCGGCCATCCTGATTTAGTTTTTCCTTGATCTCCCTAAATCACTTCAGGCAAATACCGGGGTGGTTGCTTTGAAAGGACACGGCCGACATCCTTCCCCATCCTTCCGTAATCCGATTGGACCGATCACCTCGCTGTTTGGTCCCCTCCCCCAAATCAACCAATCAACCAACTGAAAGCCCACAATGTTAAGTTATGGCCTTTTGGAACAAAGATCTCATTTAAACTTAAATTAATGCGAAAATAAAGTTCTGGAATTATTTTAAAATATATGTGGCAGCATCCATAATTCATTGAAAATGTATTGGACCGTAAACATAGTCATTCTTGAGCTCAACATTTCATGCATTATGGTGAAGTGCTGACTCTGCTTTCTCAGATGGACCATGGGGGCAACGTGAAAAATTCGACAGAATAACGGAAGTATTGTTAAGGTTTTTATTTCAACAGTGCAGCAAATTAACCTGAGATAATATTACTATGTGCTTGAGTTAATTAGTATCTTTCTTAATTTTGTCCTGTTGCAATTAAGATGACATGCCTGATATCATATTGTAAATGGTCTGGGATGAATGAATAACTAAATAACTCAAAACGAAATCAAATTTATAAAACTACGGCGATTGCAGCACTTATGCTGAGGGTTGTACTGTATTGAACTGGGGACCTAGAAACGACGGAGAAGCTTCGTCCTCGCCGTAGCCCTCAATGGTTCACAACCCCACAACAGGCTACAGCAGTCCACTCACCCCACCGCCGCCCCACTCCGCCCGGAAAGCAGTGCGTCAGACAGCGCGGCTAACCGGACAGTCTTGCCGGGGGTTAAATGATGAGTAGCGAAGTAAAACAATTTTAGGCAAAACAGAAAGCGTAAAACAGAATTTATTACAAAGCAAATCACATACGAAACAAAACTGTGCACCAAGAAAGGCCAGCTGAATGTAGAATACTTATATCGAAACAGCTGATACGAAGACATTTAGAGGACGTACAACACACAACTTCCTAAATTAAAATTAAATTGTATATCGGAGAACAGAATAAATGTCAGAAGATCTAACAACGAGTGGATAGATAATGTGAACCTACCGAGTTGCCTTAAAGCCTCTTGCACGAAATGAAATGCAGAAAAGCAACTGGTGGAGGTGGGATTCGGACAGAACTTGTTAAAGATTTGAGCGAAGGAAAGGCGGAAATACTGAATTTGTGATAACGGTGAGTAACCAGATGACTTCCGAGAAACAATGATGGAGTCAGTACCGAAAACAATAAATGTCGCGGAATGTGCAGTATATGAGTTTAATATCCCATTTGGCAAAAATTTTAGTAACAATAATTAATAGACGATTGCGATCTGAAGATAGGAGAGCCCTCAGCTTCAGAAGAGGCAAACGCACAATCTATGCAATTGGACTGTTCCAAATAATAGGGGAAAGACATGTAGAAAAAGTAGTGAGATTTGTGCACTTTTTGTTCACTTGGGAAAAAAAACCTTTGATAGAGTTAACTAGATTAAATTTTTAGATGTCCTCGAGGAAGGAAAGGAGGCTGACAAGCAATTCATGTATCGCACAAGGACCAGAAGTAAGAGGAGGACATGAAATGACAAAAGGAATTAAAACTGGGAGACGCGTTGGACAGGCAATTGTCTATTACGTGACGGTTCAATATCTTTTTATATGATTTAGTTAAAAACTGCTTCCAACAAAACAGTGGTGTGACTATAGCAAGAAGGATTATCAAATGTGCAAGATTTGGTCAGACTGGTAATGACCTGGTATTACTAACATTGACTGAAAATATGAAGATAGATACACCATGCTAGGAGAACTGAACACCAGCTATGAGGTATATAGAATAAAGATAATTGTGTGTGACTGGAGACAGATTTGTACAAGGCACTCAGGGAAAATAGAAGCAAGCATTAGTAATGAGGTCATTTTGTGGTGCAGGATGATGGGGAAGTGGAATTTGGCTGGGGTTTCTGGAGGTCTAAAATCTTAATCAAATCCAAATTAATTTATGTTAACCATACAATAAATCAGAGTCTGTGCATGAAAAGGACAAGTCAGGAACTAAAACTTCCTGACAGATTAAAAGTGTGTGCCAGACCGAGACTCAAACTTGGGACCTTTAGCTTTCGTGGGCACCTCCTCTACCGACTGAGCTAACTAAGCTTTTTCCGCCTTTATCTCGTCTCCTATCTTCCAATCTGCCAGGAAATATCATATCAGGGCACACTCTGTTGTAGAGCGTAAATTACATTCCGAAATCAGGAACTAGTGCTCTGTTCATAAAATGATTTTAATACATGATACAATGAAATAATAATCAATAAAATCAACATCAAAAGAGGCACAAATAGATATATAATATCAGAAGCCTGAACCTGCTACAGAGCATGAAATATCTACAATAACACGTTTATCAACAAGTGAACACAAGGATATCCATCCAAGAATGACGCTTTTAAATAAACATCAGGCAGACAACACATACAGACAAATACAGTCTACAGGAGGCTTGGACAAGAAATGCCCTTCCTGAGCGCACTCGCGCTCTGCCAGCGTAGTCGATTCTACTCAGCACTCTGGCTACCCCCACCACTGCACTATTCCAAGCAGGTGTGTGACTGAGACAGCTATATGCCGAAGGCTACACGCGTTGGAAACCTGGGAAGACGAGTTTGCAACACAGTGCGACTACTTCTAAGAGGCGATAATTGCAGCATATTTTTACAAACAGGATTTCAACACGTGTGTTTACTTTTAACTTTTTATTTTTTTACCAAAGCAATAAATTTCATTATTCAGTAAAGAAGTACATTTATTATGGCTAATACAACGAGCAGAATTAAAAAATACTTTAGATACAGGTATTCAACATTAAGTTGTGATCTTTATACATTTATACACTTTTCGATTTTGGATTATGTAATGTATCTGGTCATATGGTTAGTGATACACTCAAACACATGGAGTTATGCAGACTAAAATCTGGCAAACTCTAAAGTTAGTCAGACTTGTCAGTTTCTCAACAGAAGAAAAGGAATGCACACATGTGTTGAACCAAACTTGTCTGTGAAGTCAAGAATATTGTACTTGGGGTAACATTTTATAAAAGTCTTGTAAGTCTCTGGACTGAAGAAAAAGTTCGTTATGCTGTGTACGTCTATCAGCTCAAGCTGGAAGTAGTCAGGTACATCGTCAGCCAAAAGTGAGATAGGTCTCACAGATAAATCGAAATACATCCTCATTCGTGCAGTATCTTGGAATCTCGTTGAGAATTCATGATGAAAATTTAGCCTGTCATGTCTGGTCCACGAATGACTGTCTTGAATTAAAGACAATATTCCAAGTCATGAACTTTAAACTGATTTTTCCATAGGATTACTTTTTGTTTGATAGCATCAATCTTGTCCACCATATCCGTTACCAAATGATTCTCCCCGCGCATTAAGACACTTAATGAGTCCAAATAATTGGTGATGTCGGCCAGAAAAGATTTTGTCATCGTTCTGCTCACAATTAACGGAGTTTTTTCCTCAGTGGCCACCTTTAGTTCAGTCAGCAGTCACTGTCGTTCGCCAGAAGACAAGTGCATCTTACTGTGTTTCTGGCTGGTGTTGTAATGTGACAATAAGTGTTTTACAATTCATAATAGTGTAAGGGCCTATTACGCACTTTCCGTGACCTTGAAACGATACGAAAAATAATTTAATTCCCATTCGGAATTGAAACATGTGGCTTTTTCCGCTATTTCTTTATGTGACAAGGGTGTAGAAGCCTAGTATTCCTAAAGCAGAACGAAAATTTAATTCAACGCTAGCAGTACTGTCAGCGAACTGCTTGCTGTTTTACAAGGGCTAATACACTGACTTAGCAAATGTCATGGGGTAGTTACCTAATGTTGCGTGGGGCCTCCTCTGGTCCTGTGAACTGTAATGCGACGCCCTGGAAGTGGGTCTACAAGTCCTTGTTACTCCAGTGGAGGCAGCTGACGCCAAATCGTTTAAAGAGAGGCAATCAATTATAGTCTGTTCGTGGTGTAGGATCCATAGCACGGATCTAACTTGTAAGTTCGATGGGTTTCCAATATGGGATCCAGGATGGCCATCCCAGCCTCTGGATCAGCCCTGCATGGTCCTGGAACCATTCCCGGGAGACGTGGGAGCGATGTGGCGGCGCGTTATCACACTGAAACACCGTAGAACCGTCAGGAATGGGTGGAGATGGTCTCCGAGCAGCTCAACATGCTGTGGACCATTTAAAGTGCCTTCCAGGATAACGAGAGGGCTCATTCCATACCAGGAAAATACACACTAGATCATAACGGAGACCACTCCTTCTTGTGAGGTGGGATTCATCGATTCATGCGGTCTGCGCCACACACATGTGTCCCCTGTCGGCATGGTGCAGTTGAAATCGTGATTCGTCAAACATATTACGAAATGCCATTGTTCCAGTGTCCATCCCTGGTGATTGGCGACAAATGCAAACCTTTGTACCTGATGCCGTCAGGTTAACAGTGGACCCGTGTAAGCACCGGCTGCCATACCCCATGGAACCCATGTTCCTATGGGTTTTTTAGGTTAGAGAATTCCCTCTCTACGCCCGACAAGATGCCTCCTGAGACGCGACAAGGTAGTAGTAGGCAAAACGCAACAGGAATGACAATATTAATGTGCTTATAGCAAACTGCAGGAGCGTCTATAGAAAGGACCCAGAACTGCTCTTATTAATAAACGGTCACAGTGCCCACATAGTACTAGGGACAGAAAGTTGGCTGAAACAAGATGTAAACAATAATGCAATTCTAAACTCAGATTGGAATGTATACCGCAGAGATGGGCTGGACAGTGAAGGGGGAGGCGTGTTTATAGCGATAAAAAGTGCAATAGTATCGAAGGAAATTTACGGAAAACCGAAATGTGAAATAGTTTGGGTGAAGGTCACGGTTAAAGCAGGCTCAGACATGGTAAGTGGACGTCACTATAGGCCCCCTGGCTCAGCAGCTGTTGTGGCTGAGCACCTGAAGGAAAATTTGGAAAATACTTCGAGTAGACTTCCCGACCATGTTATAGTTTTGGGTGGAGATTTTAATTTACCAGATATAGACTGGGAGACTCAAACGTTTATAACGGGTGGCAGCGACAAAGAATCCAGTGAAATTTTTTAAGTGCATTATCTCAAAATTACCTTGAGCAGTTAAGCGGAGAACCGACTCGTGGCGATAACATATTAGACCTTCTGGTGACAAACAGACCCGAACTATTTGAAACAGTTAACGCAGAACAGGGAATCAGCGATCATAAAGCGGTTACAGCATCGGTGATTTCAGCCGTAAATAGAAATATTAAAAAAGGTCGGAAGATTTTTCTGTTTAGGAAAAGTGACAAAAAGCAGATTTCAGAATACTTGACAGCTCAACACAAAAGTTTTATCTCAAGTACAGACAGTGTTGAGGATCAGTGGACAAAGTTCAAAACCATCGTACAATATGCTTTAGATGAGTATATGCCAAACAAGGTCGTAATAGATGGAAAAGAGCCACCGTGGTACAACAACCGAGTTAGAAAACAGTGCGGAAGCAAAGGGAACTTCACAGCAAATATAATCATAGCCAAAGCCTTGCAGACAAACATAAATTACACGAAGCGAAATGTAGTGTGAGGCGGGCTACGCGAGAGGCGTTCAACGAATTCTAAAGTAAAGTTCTGTGTACTGACTTCTCAGAAAATCCTAAGAAATTTTGGTCTTATGTCAAAGCGGTAGATGGATCAAAACAAAATGTCCAGACACTCTGTGACCAAAATGGTACTGAAACAGAGGATGACAGACTAAAGGCCAAAATACTAAATATGTTTTTCCAAAGCTGTTTCACAGAGGAAGACTGCACTGTAGTTCCTTCTCTAGACTGTCACACAGATGCAGAATAGTAGATATCTAAATAGATGACAGAGGGATAGAAAAACAATTAAAATCGCTCAAAAGAGGAAAGGCCGCTGGACCTGATGGGATACCAGATCGATATTACACAGAGTACGCGAAGGAACTTGCCCCCCTTCTTGTAGCGGTGTACCGTAGGTCTCTAGAAGAGCGTAGCGTTCCAAAAGATTGGGAAAGGGCACAGGTCATCCCCGTTTTCAAGAAGGGCCGTCGAACAGACGTGCAGAAATATAGACCTATATCTCTAACGTCGATCAGTTGTAGAATTTTGGAACACGTATTATGTTCGAGTATAATGACTTCTGGAGACTAGAAATCTACTCTTTAGGAATCAGCATGGGTTTCGAAAAAGACGATCGTGTGAAACCCAACTCGCGCTACTCGTCCACGAGACTCAGAGGGCCATAGGCACGGGTTACCAGGTAGATGCCGTGTTTCTTGACTTCCGAAAACCGTTTGATACAGTTCCCCACAGTCGTTTAATGAACAGAGTAAGAGCATATGGACTATCAGACCAATTGTGTGATTGGATTTAAGAGTTCCTATATAACAGAACGCAGCATGTAATTCTCAATGGAGAGAAGTGTTCTGAAGTAAGAGTGATTTCAGGTGTGCCGCAAGGGAGTGTCGTAGGACCGTTGCTATTCATAATATATATATATAAATGACCTTGTGAATAGCATCGGAAGTTCACTGAGGCTTTTTGCAGATTAAATGGCTCTGAGCACTATGGGACTCAACTTCTGAGGTCATCAGTCCCATAGAACTTAGAACTACTTAAACCTAACTAACCTAAGGACATCACACAGATCCATGACCGAGGCAGGATTCGAACTTGCGACCGTAGCGGTCACGCGGTTGCGGACTGTAGCGCCTAGAACCGCTCGGCCACTCCGGCCGGCATTTTGCACATGATGCTGTAGTATATCGAGAGGTTGTAACAATGGAAAATTGTACTGAAATGCAGAAGGATCTGCAACCAATTGACGTATAGTGCAGGGAATGGCAATTGAATCTCAATGTAGACAAGTGTAATGTGCTGCGAATACATAGAAAGAAAGATCCTTTATTATTCAGCTACAATATAGTAGGTCAGCGACTGGAAGCAGTTAATTCCATAAATTATCTGGGAGTAGGCATTAGGAGTGATTTAAAATGGAATGACCAAATACAATTAATCGTCGGTAAAGCAGATGCCAGACTGAGATTCACTGGAAGAATGCTAAGGAAATGCAGTCCGAAAACAAAGGAAGTAGGTTACAGTACACTTGTTCGCCCAATGCTGGAATACTGCTCACCCGTGTGGGATCCGTACCAGATGGGGTTGATAGAAGAGATAGAGAAGATCCAAGGGAGAGCAGCGCGCTTCGTTACAGGATCATTTAATAATCGCGAAAGCGTTACGGAGATTATAGGTAAACTCCAGTGGAAGTCTCTGCAAGAGAGACGCTCAGAAGCTCGGTATGGGCTTTTGTTGAAGTATCGAGAACATACCTTCACCGAGGAGTCAAGCAGTATATTGCTCCCTCCTACGTATATCTCGCGAAGAGACCACGAGGATAAAATCAGAGAGATTAGAGCCCATACAGAGGGATACCGACAATCTTTCTTTTCACGAACAATACGAGACAGGAATAGAAGGGAGAACCGATAGAGGTACTCAAGGTACCCTTCGCTACACACCGTCAGGTGGCTTGCGGAGTATGGATGTAGATGTAGATGCAGATGTCCATGGGAGCTTGTTGAACTGAGCTGTGATTTGTTACACTGTTGCTCTTCGGTCACTATTGACGATCAGTCTCAGATATCGCCGGTCATGGTCATCGAGAATGGTTGGACTGCTTGTGGTTCATCTGTTGTGGACTGTGACGCCGTCATTCAACCATTCATGCCGCACCCTGGAAATGGCTGAACTTGGTGTGAAACCAAATCCCTGCAGCACGGTCAAAATTGAAATTCCTATCCATCGGCCACCGACTACCAATCCCCATTCAAACGGCATCAGCTCACGACAATGTTGCGTGTTACACAAATCACTTGCACAACCTCTTATCAGGTCTTTTGTACAAATGCAGCTGGCACAGGGGGTGTGTGGAGGACTTACAACACAGCTGCGCCATCTGTGTCCCACTACCCCATTACATTTGCTAAGGAAGTGTACTTGGCTCTAGTGGCATCTGGCTGCAGCCTTTATTTTCCTCTTCCTCCACAGCCCTCAGCTCCACTCTCCACTGGGCTTGTAGTGCTAGGTAGGAGCTCGGCCCGAGCGTTCACGCTCACCGAGTGCTGTTTGGCCTCATCTGTTCTACAGTGGCACGTTAAAAATGTACATTCAACAGCAAAGACACAAGGAAAAACAATATCAATAACTAGGATACTTATCGGCAAAATACCATTCCACAGATAAAGCTCTGCTTTAAAATTTTCAGGCCTAACAGGGGCCTCTCTTTTTTTTTTTTTTTTCGCCAAAATACAACTGAATCTCAGAAATTACTACTCCACCGATTACAGGCCCAACCAAGGTCTCACCGAGTTTCATAAACGTAAAATTTGGCTAGCGTAGCATCCGAACACAGGTTTAATGGTTGGCACAACAAGAACGAGCGAGGTGGCGCAGTGGTTAGCACAATGGACTCACATTTGGGAGGGCGACAGTTCAAACCCGCATCTGGCCATCCATATTTCGATTTTCCCTGATTTCCTTAAAACGATCCAGGCAAATTCAGGGATGACTCCTTTGACAGGGCACAGGCTTTTGCCATAACAAGACAGCCCAGGTCACCACAACACACTGCCAGGTGTCATAACGGAAATCATCCTTCCGCTATGAACTCCTCGCTCGCAGCTGAGCTGTGTCCTCTGGACATACAGAGAGACAGACACTGCCTGCTGCTCCATCAGCACATGGTGCACGCTGACGGAGAGGCACAGCCAATCTTGGCCGTCCTCTGCCTCTCTGCTCTGGCACGCTGTTAGTCCGTCTCCAGACAGGATCAGTAGAGCTCCAGCTTTCAGGCCTTTTCTGCTTTCGTTGGCCAGTGGCAACTCCTCTCTCGCCGCGGACTGCCTGTCCTTGATAGTCACAGTGGTTGCACGTCCTCCGCCTCACGAAACCGCGCTGACACCGGCACTTCCTGGTCCAGTCTCGCCGACACCCAAACAAGTTCGACCGTGGTGGCACAATGTAGCTGGGGACGCAACCAAAGACATCTCAGCGCCTGCCTACGACGGCCCTGCACTGTCTCCAAGTTAAAGATGCTGCTTCGGTTTATAACGGACCTACACTTTTGGTTAATTAGGATTTTTAAATGACAAGTGCACCCAATATACCCTGTTGTTTGGGAAAGGCATCTGTTCCGAATAATAGTGAAAATCCAGGTAAGTGCAGGTACAGTTATAACCGAATCGTTATCGCACGACTACTTTTGCCCGATGACGACGAAAAGAAATTTTGACAAAAAAAGGTAAAATTAAGAAATAGTTACTGAAATTTGGAGAAAACAAACTTAATCTGTTATAATTTTGGTTTGCAAATTACTTAAGAACGTTCGCCAGCTCACTGTGTGAGCAAAACATTATGGTATGATCGTCAATTGTTCGCAGACTGTAATTAAGAACGAATCATTGAATTGTAATCGGGAGAGAACGGGACCAAAAGCACTGATTTGAGCTCAGATGTAAAAGCACAGTTAATAGCACGAATTAAAGTCAATCGAAAAACCAGCGGAATAAGCTGTGCTGAACACATGCCTGTAAAAGTTATTTGTGGTAAGATCCTATGGGACCAAATTGCTGAGGTCATCTGCCCGTAAGCTTGCACACTATTTAATCTAACTTGAACTAACTTACACCAGGACAACACACACACCCATGCCCGAGGGGGGACTCGAAACTCCGACGGGGGCAGCCGCTCGAACCATGGCGAGGCGTCATTGACCGCACGGCTACACCGCGCGACGTTTCACGTAATGCATAGCTTTGTGTTTATCTCTGTAATGCTAACTGTCACTGATTTTAGAAATGCAAATGTTCATAAACACTTACTTTCTATTATAGTAAGTTATTTCTACAAAGATCATAATGTTTTATTCAGCAAACAATAATTAATTTCACATTACACTGCTACATATTTTGCAAACTTGGGCAAAGTTTTCAGTGCACGCAAAAACATGAAATGTATTATACTGAAGTAATATTTTGTCAATATTAATTCAATTATGCTTTTACTCTTTTACTATTATTCATTATTCTTTAACTAGTTGTTCTACAACCCAACCAACAAAGTTCCTGACGATAAATGACCGTGTTACATAGTTCTTGGTTTTTCAACTTGAACTTCTTTACATTAGTTACCGAAATTCAATATGTTAATTACTTTTAATATTTTACTGTTCTGTGATCACTGGTACTCTCGTAGTCAGTAATGGTGATAGGATAGGACCCTGTTAGCTAAATGATTGAGGTAAAGTCCGTTTACACTATAACAGTTGCTGAATTAAACACAATGTTATTAAGAAAAACTGCTACGCTGGCTAGCCATAAACAATGTAAAGATGAAGTTCCTGCTGGTGCGATGTAAGGCATTATTGTCAACAATGTATGGCAACAGGCTCTTCTTTGCCGCCGCTCCATATAACAAGTTTAGGCCTACAGTGCTCTTCTTGAATATTAATTCCTCTTGATAACAATGTACTGTGCCCATTTACAACCACATAATATCAGTGGGGCCATATATTAAAATCTTGCAGTTTCTTCCTTAAATTTCCGCGCACCGCATCTGCGCTTGACCATTTGTCGCTAGCAACTCTCTCGGCTAACTACTTCTGCCCGATAACGCACTTACGTGCCGACAATACTCCGTTCTTCAAACATGTTCTTTGGTTATATACAATAACAAGCGTCTCTGACTAGGCCAATATTTTTACTGCATCGTAATTACAGTTTTGACTGGATGTGGTTTTTAGGCGGCTTTCCACATCCTGCTAGGTGAATACCGGGCTGGTCCCCACGTTCCGCCTCAGTTACACACCACCCAGACATTTTAAAACCTTCGCACTCTTCCATGGCTTACACTAGATGCAGACAGCTGGGGTGCACGAATTCCGTCCAGGGGGGGGGTACGGGGTGGTGGCAGGAAGGGCATCCGGCTACCTTCTGCAACTAACACTGTCAAATCTATAGTAAACGGCCGATCCCGTGTTGTAGCGGGCCAAAGCCTCCAAGGAAATGATGATGAATTGCAATATTCTTTTTTAATTACACTACTGGCCATTAAAATTGTTACACCAAGAAGAAATGCAGATGATAAACAGGTATTCATTGGACAAATATATTATACTAGAACTGACATGAGATTGCATTTTCACGCAGTTTGGGTGCATAGATCCTGAGAAATCAGTACCCAGAACAACCATCTCTGGCCGTAATAACGACCTTGATACGCCTGGGCATTGAGTCAAACAGAGCTTGGATGGCGTGTAAAGGTACAGCTGCCCATGTAGCTTCACCAGACGTTTTCAATTGCTGAGAGATCTGGAGAATGTGCTGGCCAGGCCACCAGTCGAACATTCTCTGTATCCAGAAAGGCCCGTACAGGACCTGCAACATGCGGTCGAGCATTATCCTGTTGAAATGTAGGGTTACGCAGGGATCGAATGAAGGGTAGAGCCACTGAAATGTAACGTCCACTGTTCAAAGTGCCGTCAGTGCGAACAAGAGGTGACCGAGACGTGTAACCAATGGTACCCCATACCATCACGCTGGACGATACGCCAGTATGGCGGTGACGAATACACACTTCCAATGTGCGTTCACCGCTATGTCGAAAAACACCGATGCGACCATCATTATGCTGTAAACAGAACCTGGATTCATCCAAAAAAATGACATTTTGCCATTCGTGCACCCAGGTTCGTCGTTGAGTACACCATCGCAGGCGCTCCTGTCTGTGATGCATTGTCAAGGGTAACCGCAGCCATGGTCTCCGAGCTGATAGTCCATGCTGCTGCAAACGTCGTCGAACTGTTCATGCAGATGGTTGTTGTCCTGCAAACGTCCCCATCTGTTGACTCAGGGATCGAGACGTGGCTGCACGATCCGTTACAGCCATGCGGATAAGATACCTGTCATCTCGACTGCTAGTGATACGAGGCCGCTGGGATCCAGCACGGCGTTGCGTATTACCCTCCTGAACCCACCGATTCCATATTCTGCTAACAGTCATTGGATCTCGTCCAATGCGAGCAGCAATGTCGCGATACGATAAACCGCAATCGCCATGGGCCACAATCCGACCATTATCAAAGTGGGAAACGTGTTGGTAAGCATTTCTCCTCCTACACGAGGCATCACAACAACGTTTCGCCGGCCGTGGTGGCCGAGCGGTTCTAGGCCTTCACTCTGGAACCGCGCTGCCGCTACGGTCGCAGGTTCGAATTCTGCCTCGGGCATGGATGGTTCAAATGGTTCTGAGCACTATGGGACTTAACGTCTTAGGTCATCAGTCCCCTAGAACTTAGAACTACTTAAACCTAACTAACCTAAGGACATCACACACATCCATGCCCGAGGCAGGATTCGAACCTACGACCGTAGCAGTCGCACGGTTCCGGACTGAGCGCCTAGAACCACGAGACCACCGCGGCCGGCCGGGCATGGATGTGTGTGATGTTCTTAGGTTAGTTACGTTTAAGTAGTTCTAAGTTCTAGGGGACTGATGACCTCCGGTGTTAAGTCCCATAGTGCTCAGAGCCATTTGAACCATTTGAACAACAACGTTTCACCAGGCAACGCCGGTCAACTGCTGTTTGTGTATGAGAAATCGGTTGGAAACTTTCCTCATGTGAGCACGTTGTAGGTGTCGCCACCGGCCCCAACCTCGTGTGAATGTTCTGAAAAGCTAATCATTTGTATATCACAGCATCTTCTTCCTGTCGGTTAAATTTCGCGTCTGTAGCTAGCCATCTTCGTGGTGTAGCAATTTTAATGGCCAGTAGTGTAGTTCACTGAAATTAATGCTTTGACCTTTAATTATTAGACAACATTAATAAAATAATAACAGTTACACATAACAGATACGACATCAGAGGTATACTGTGGATACAGAAATCACTACGCAAAAAATTTACTAGGCACTGTGTCGTCGTGTTTCAGGTTCCACATGCCGGACTCAGTCAGCTCCTCAGTCAGCTCCGCAAGTACGTTTCTTCTGGGCTCGGTGTGTTGCTTCACTCGACGACAAGCAGTTCTCACGACCAGAGTGCATGGATCGCACTGTCTGGAACTGCCGAAGGGGCAGGGATTCAAATGTGCTATGAAATGCTAATTTACAGCGGAGCTTCAGGCGTCTACGATGCGAAATAACCAGCAACATGACTTATTATCGAGAAATAAAAACAAAGATGGTTATTGTGAAAGATCTGTCTAACAGAGAAAGGGGTGTTTTCCGTGGTCCATTAAATTAAGGACTTGAATAATCAAGTTTTTTGCATGGAGGGTTGCTTTCTATGCTGCCTTAATAAGGACGCTGCGGCAGAGAGAAGAGATACGCTTAGGGGGTTTTGAAAGGTCGATCATGGAAAGAATGAGCAAATAATATAAAGACTTCGGTTTTGTAACGAAGAGTGAGTGAGAAAAGACAAATACTGAAAACAACTAAGAGGAGGAGACAAAATTGACTAGGACACTAGACGAGAAAAACTGCATAGCGCAGGATGCACTAGGGAGAACGTGACTGGTAAGAGGACCAGAGGACGAAGAGATACCTGTTAATTGATACATCAAAGTCATATGCAGCCAAGAAAAGGATGACGGAAAAAAATGAAATTAGAAGACTTGATAACAAATCTCTGTATATCCATCTCCCGACAGATCATACAATGACAGCCGTTACTACACTGAAGCGCCAAGCAAACTGGTATAGGCGTGCGTATTCAAATACAGAACAGGCAGACACGGACGGCGACGCCTATGTAACACAGCAAGTGTCTGGCGCAGTTGTTAGATCGGTTACTGTTGCTGCAGTGGCAGGTTATCAAGATTTATGTGAGTTTGAAAGTGGTGGTATAGTCGGCACACGAACGATGGGACACAGCATCTCCTAGGTAGCGATGGAGTGGGGATTTTCCCGTACGACTATTTCACAAGTGCGCCGTGAATATCAGGAATCTTGTAAAACATCAAATCTCCGACATCGCTGCCGCCGGAAAAAGATCCTGCAAGAAAGGGACTAACGACGACTGAAGAGAGTCGTTCAACGTGACAGAAGTGCAAAACTTCCGCAAATTGCTGCAGATTTCAATGCTGGGCCATCAGCAAGTGTCACCGTGCGAACCATTCAACGAAACATCACCGCTATGGGCTTTCGGAGCCGAAGACACACTCGTGTATCCCTGATGCCTGCACGACACAAAGCTTTACGCCTCGCCTGTGTCCGTCAGCACCGACGTTGGACTGTTGATGACTGGAAACATGTTGCGTGTTCGGACGAGTCTCGTTTCAAATTGTATAGAGCGGATGAACGTGTATGGGTATGGAGACAACCTCATGAATCCACAGACCCTGCATGTCAGCAAGGGACTGTTAAAGCTGGTGGAGGCTCTGTAATGGTGTGGGGCGTGTGCAATTGGAGTGATATGGAACCCATGATACGTTTAGATAAGACTCTGACGGGTGGTACGTACATCTGATCACCTGAATCCATTCATGTCCATTGTGCATTCCGACGGACTTGAGCAACTCCAGCAGACCAATGCTACACCCCACACGTCCTGAATTGCTACAGAGTCGCTCCAGGGGCACACTTCCGAGTTTAAACACTTCCGCTGGCTAACCAAACTCCCCAGACATGAACGTTATTGAGCATATCTGGGATGCCTTGCAACGTGCTGTTCAGAAGAGATCTCCACCCCCTCGTACTCTTACTGGTCTATGGACAGCCTTGCAGAGTCCATGGTGTCGATTCCCCCCAGCACTACTTCAGAGGTTAGTCGAGTCTATGGCACGTCGTGTTGCGGCACTTCTGCGTACTCGCAGGGGCCCTGCACGATGTTAGGCCGGTGTACCAGTTTCTTTGGCTCTTCAGTGTATATGTTCATGTAGTGCGGACTATACCTTCAGCTATATTGATAGATTTCATTTCATTTGCAACCGGTTTCGGTGTTCCATTTAACCATTTTCAGGCCAATGAATCAATACACATAATCTTGTCATAACTGTACAAAATGCAGCTTCAGACTATGTGTGGTTTCTATAAAAATCTATAATACATTAATTTCATTCAACCGAAATAATTCCAATTCTCATTTGTACATGTAACCAGCCAAGTCTTAAAACCTGATGAAAAGGCAAGAACTATGTTCGAATGTCCAAATGTGTGTGAATTCCTAAGGGACCAAACTGATGAGGTCATCGCTCCATAGACTTACACACTACTTAAACTAACTTACACTAACTTATGCTAAGAACAACACACACACCCATGCCCGAGGGAGGACTCGAACCTCCGGCGGGAGCGGCCGCGCAATCCGTGATAAGGCGCCTCTAACCACGCGGTCACCCCGCGCAGCCAAGAACTATGTATAGTGTCTATAACGAATTACATTTATACCAAATTATTTTATCTCACCAACGCAAGAGGAAATGGTTCAAATGGCTCTGAGCACTATGGGACTTAACATCTTAGGTCATCAGTCCCCTAGAACTCAGAACTACTTAAACCTAACTAACCTAAGGACATCACACACATCCATGCCCGAGGCAGGATTCGAACCTGCGACCGTAGCAGCCTCGCGGTTCCGGACTGCAGCGCCTAGAACCGCACGGCCACACCGGCCGGCTGAACGCAAGAGGACTACTGCCTCTGTCCTAAGGATGAAAGCAAAATATGGTTGTACATTCTATGTCCATCTGATTACTTTCCGTGTGTTCATTGTTTCTACAATATTTGTGGCGTAGGCTGTCTCATTTTATACAGTAATTCTATGTATCAAGTAGTGCAGACACCATCCACAGTTCTTATTATCGTTTTAGCACTGTTATACATATGTTGTACATATGAAAACTAGTATTGTTTCACTTTAATGGAATTACTGTATGCTCAGTTTTTAAAAGTAACAGCAGACAGTTTTGATACTGCATTTTGTACACTAATGATAAAGATACATTTTCTGTATTCGGGGGAAGGAAGACGTACTGTAACTCGGAAATAGAATACTAATAAAAAAGACTACTAATAAAAAAGACCTATAAATCCAATTGAAGCTGTCAGCCCTGCTACATAAAGATATTGGTAATGAACGCCATTTCGATGCTAAATTGATGAAATATGACGTAAGTAATGTTCTCACGGAAGCGTTTAAATGTGTGTGTGTTTGTGGGGGGAGGGGGGGGGAGACAAGGACTCATTACGAATAGTTGATGAATCATTCAATCCATTAACAGAGATTTATTACAAACACAAATCGCACAGTATATGTTAAGAAACAGATTATGGTAACAGGAAACTGAGTGCAACACCAGTGTTAGAAAGAGAAAAGCATGTAACTAATAAGTACTATGTGGACCGTCACTTAGACTAGATCGATAAGAGTCTGAATAAAGGGCAGTGTAGTAATTCCAGTAGCCTACATAAAGATGACCTTGCTGCGTAGTAGACGATTCAGACTGATAACAGTCTCGCAGTAACGCTCTAGAATGTCAAGATACGGCTCACCGACGCATTTCAATGGATTTGCAGCCTTCGTGGTGATGATCGATGAGAGACAATCCGTAACTGACAGTAAAACGGCTTGGACTGGTTTGTGAACGCAATGAACCTTGTAACTTCTGTGACAACGGAGGGGTGAATGGCCAGCGAAAGCAGTATTGGCGCAGTGACAGCCAGCAGGAAGGAGAACTCTGGAAAAAGCGTAAGCGTTGCGACAGCTTGGACCCGAACGAATCGCAAGTTTGGTTCGCTCGCACAGGTCGGTGACACGTCCAGCGAGGGACACAGAGGGGAAGAAAGACGCAACAGGCAGCAAAACATTTGACCACTAGCGAATCGAAGCAGGGAACAGAGTGGGGCAGGTTTGTAGCCTATCCCTATATTATTCATTGTGTAAATTAAACAGGTAGTAAAGAAAAGCAAAGAGAAATTCTGAAAGGGAAATACGAGGAGGAGTTGGAAAATAAGTTTCCCCTGTCGACTGTGGTCAGAGTTGTGTGTGAAAGGAAAAAAAAAGAGAATGAGGCATTAAAGATAAGACATATGTTTACCTTCCTACATAATTTCCAAGTAGATTGGGACATTCGTCATACCGCTCTATAAGCTTCAAAAAGCCTACCAGGAAACAATCAGGGCGTTGCATACGGAAGAAGCGTTGAACGCCTTGTTTGACTTCAGCATTGCTGCCAAAGCGCCTTCCGCCGAGAGTCTTCTTCAAAGCAGGAAACAGGTGGAAGTCACGTGGTTCGAGATCCGGACTGTAAGGCGGATGGTGTAGGCGCTCCCTACCAAGAGTTGCAATATGGTTTTGCGTTGCCGTCGCCCCGTGTGGTCTCGCATTGTCACCCAACAGCAGAACGCCAGATCTAAGAAGTCCAGGCCCCTTTTTCCGAACCACCTCTTTCAGTTTCGACAGAGTGGCACAGTACCGCGCTGCATTGATGGTTGCACCCCCCAGAAAGTCCAGCAGCAAAACTCCTTTGGCCTCCCAGAAAACGGCGGAGTGCTTTTGAACTTCTTTCGGAAAGGTGATGATGGATGTTTCCACTCTACGGATGCGGCCTTCGATTGGGGCGTGTAATGGTGGACCCACATTTCATCCCTCGCCACAATCCGAAACAGAAGGTCATTGTCAGATTCATGGTAACGCACGAGCTGTTCCAGGCTGAACGCCATGCGTTGTTCCATGTGTGGCGTAGTCAGTTGGCGGGGCACCCATCGTGCTGACACTTACTGATCTTGTGAGCTCGTTCATGTCCGATTCCAAGTTCTGCAGCTACTCCATCGATGGTGATACGCCAGTTCGCTTTAATCATGTCATCCAAATTCCTGACATTTGCATCTGTAGTGGCCGTGCGCGTCCGTCCAGGTCTCGGTGTGTCCTGCACTTGCTGACGTCCATCACTGAATTGCTGGCACCATCTCCGCACCATTTGCCTCGACATCACTCCTGACCCATACACCTCAACAAGGCGGTTATGAATTTTGACCACGACTCCAAAACGCACCTTCTCTCCATAGCTCCGGGAAAAGACTGAGCGGTTGGCCTCCGCACTGCGATAGCGCCCTCTGCTTGATCCCGGTCGACCTATACCCAGTGGTGAATCGGTGCCTTGCAAGTGCGCGTTCGCCTGCCGTGTCGTCTTTCGCCCATATCACACATCTCTGCCCACAGTCGACAGGGGAAACTTATTTTCCAACTCCCGCTCGTACATTTCTGGGTGAAGAACTGCAAACTTTGAGCTTTGCTGGTGACATTGCAGTTCTCTGAGAGACGACAAAGACCAGTTGAAGGAAATGAATAGTGTCTTGAAAAGGTACTGGAGCACGAATATCAACGAAACTGAGATAAGGGTATGCAACATACTAGAAATAAATCAGACGATGAGGATTGATTAGTTAAGAAACACTAAATGTAGTGCTCCTTGGGCAGCAAATTAATCACCTCGGCTGAAGTTGAGAGGATATAAAATGAAAGAAAATCAGGAATTTCCTAACATTGAATATAAATGTGTTAGGAAGTCTTTTCTGCAGGAATTCCCGGTTCACTTACACGGAAGTGAAATGTGCGCTTGTGAGATCCAAAGTTGTCCACTTTTCCTTTATTTCATGACTAGTTTGGATCTATTAGATCATCACACGATGCGTCTATTTCCTAAAACAGTTGTGCCATGCGCACATAGCTGTCAGTTTGGGCCAATTCGATACTTCGCGCACATACTCATTAATTTGGCTCGGCGGAGCCTCGGACTTATGCCGGAAGAGGGCAGTGGTGGCCGGTGAGAAGCGTATTTAGAGGCATGCCGTGCTGTGTTTGGAGGAGATCGACCCCAGGAAATAGTAGTTGAGGACGGTGTTGACACGGAGCAGGCCGGGTTTCACGGGGAACGCGGCGGCACTGCAACATGGTGTTTGTGCGGCCAGGGCCCATGGGCAGTTGACGTTCATACGTGGTGGAATCCGCACTTCCTTCAGTATCGACAACACGGTGATAAAAGTTGTGATTCCTGTAAGAGCACCCCTAGGGCTTTGAGTCTGATTGTGCCGCCCAACTACATTACGGCTTTAATAGTAGGGCGTGAGCCCGGTGTATCTTGATTAAGAGTCGCCGCATGCCGCATGCCAAGTGTTTGTTTTCGCTCCTTTGAAATGCGGAGAAGAGAAGCTGCGAGTAACAGCCATGACGCAGCGGTTACATATCCTTAACGATGAGCACCGGCAACGGCTCCTATTACATAACTTGTTGCTAACTGATGCAAATAGTCTTCACAGTCATGGTCAATGGCAACGTCACCAAATGTCTCAGCACACATGAAAACATGACGTAGGCAATGCACACTGAGACAAATCTCAGTTAGCATAACATATTATTAAATGTTCAAAATGGTTCAAATGGCTCTGAGCACTATAGGGCTTAACATCTGAGGTCATCAGTCCCCTAGGGCATCACACACATCCATGCCCTAGGCACCGTAGCGGTTCCAAACTAAAGCGCCTAGAACCGCTCGGCCACAGCGGCCGGCTATTATATATATATATATATATATATATATATATATATATATATATATATATACCAGTCATATTATTGTGGCCACCTCTCAAAAGCCTGAATAATCACCTTTTGCTGTGCAGGCTACTTGGAGGCGTGCAGGAAAAGAGCCAGTGAGGCACTGGAAGACACCGGCAGGGATGTGGAGCCGATTCGAGTGCTGTGGCGAGCTGCGCTGAATTTCTCGGCTAAGAATTAATGGCACGAACAGATCGACCGATGTGATTACACACACTCTCGACTGAGTTTTAATCCGGGGAGTTTGGTGACCATGCGGGTATACTAAACTCATCCTGGTGTTCTTTGAACCACGCACGTACATTGCGAGCTGAGTGACATGTTGCATTGTCCTCCTGGTAGATGCTATCGTGTTGAGCAAACACAAACTGTATGTAGCAAAGGACGTGGTCCCCAAGGATAGATGAATACCTGAGTTGATCGCGTGTGCCTTCCAGAAGAGATCGCCCAGCGAATGTCACGAAAACATTCCCCAGACCCTAATGTTCCCTCCTCTGGCCTGAACCCTTCCGACGATTATTGCAAGGTGTTTGCTTTCAGACGTTTCACGCCGTACACGTCAACGGCCATCTGTCATCTGAAAAAGCCACCTATCGCCACTCAGTTGCGGTTGTTGTTGCTGTTGTGGTCTTCAGTCCAGATGCAGGTTTGATGCAGCTCTCCATGCTATTCTATCCTGTGCAAGCTTCTTCATCTCCCAGTACCTACTGCAACCTACATCCTTCTGAATCTGCTTACTGTATTCATCTCTTGGTCTCCCTCTACGATTTTTGCCCTCCGCGCTGCCCTCCAATACTAAATTGGTGATCCTTTAATGTCCCAGATCATGTTCTACCAAGCGATCCCCTCTTCTAGTCAAGTTGTGCCACAAACTCCACTTCTCTCCAGTTCTATTCAATACCTCCTCATTAGTTATGTGATCTGCCCATCTAATCTTCAGCATTCTTCTCTAGCACCACATTTCGAAAGCTTCTATTCTCTTCTTGTCCAAACTATTCATCGCCCATTCTTCACTTCCATACATGACTACACTCCATACAAATACTTTCAGAAATGACTTCCTGACACTTAAATTGCGGTACTGGCGTGCAAATTCCAGTCTTCGTCGCAGATAAACAGCGGTCACCTTGGGCGCATGCGCCAAGGGCCTGCTGTGGAGGCAAACACGCAGCAACGTTCGATGAATGGTCGTTGAGGAGACACTTTGTTCCATCTGGGCGGCCAATTGCTCAACACTCACAATCTATTCGCCCGTACACATCTCTCCAGCCGTCGTTCCTCCTGTTATCGATGGCCAGTTGTGCACCGCAATTGCCCCGGCGCCGGTTTGAGATAGTACCTTTTATCATGCGTGGTATACTTAAACCACGACGGCACACGAACATATTACAAGTTTAGATGCTTCCACCCTCGACCTTTTGGAGGTCCCAGTGGTAGTTGATGCCCTTGCCTTCAATTTCTACGAAACTAAATTTGTCTTCTGCATATGATCAGTCTGTTCATCCGAAGGCCATTTCCTTTTCGATGTCTTCACATTTTTCCCGCAGCCATGTCGCTTTCACTTCTCTGTTGTTCCTGTTGGTATTCGGAAGGGCCTTATTTTGCTGTACTCATTTCTTTTCCTGAGTGTTATTGTGTTTTATTTTCTCTTCAACCACTGGATTACTCTGGTACCTTTCTTGCATCCACACTTGTATGAACGACTTCTATGACTGCCATTTTTAGACATGTCCATTCCTCTTCAACTGAACTGCTTGCTGTTCTATTCATTATCGCTGTGTCTACAGCCTCACAGAACTGTAAACGCACATAATCAACTCCTTTGTTCCTCATACAAGCCAATATTTGATTTCGGAATCCCTTTCTCAAGATGATGCAATTCAGTTAGAATCTTCCCTTGTGTCCACGCCTGTTCCAAGTATACCTCCTTCTCTTGTGATTCTCGAACAGTGTGTTATTACCAGCTGAAATTTATTGGATGATTCAAGGAAGTCTTTCTCCTCTCTCTTCCCAGTTATCAACCCCGTACTGTGTATTTCATTAATTCTGCTACTAAATCCTTTCAATCCTCGACGAATGTTACTTTTATCTCTTCTTACCAAGCTACCCGTTCAATACTTTTGTATATCTTCTCTACCTCTTTATATTCTTCTTGTGACGTTGGCATGAATATCTGACCTATTGTTACTGGCGTTAGTTTCCTGTCGCTTATGATGAGAGTAATCCCCACTGTCGACCGGTGTGGCCGAGCGGTTCTAGGCGCTTCAGTCTGGAACCGCGCGACCGCTACGTTCGCAGGTTCGAATCCTGCCTCGGGCATGGATGTGTGTGATGTCCTTAGCTTAGTTAGGTTTAAGTTGTTCTAAGTTCTAGGGGAGTGATAACCTCAGATGTTAAGTCCCATACTGCTCAGAGCCATTTTTGAATCCCCATTATTATTACCCTATATTTGTCTGACCTCAAACCCTTACCATCTTCCCATTTCGCTTCACTGATATCCACTATATCTAGATCGAACCTTCACATTTCCTTTTCAAACATTTATCTTCCCCTCCACGTTAAAACTACTGAAATTCCTTGGTCCGATTCGTGGTATGTTATCTTTTTGTCTGTTATTCAGTCTTTTTCTCATGGTTACCTCCCCCTTGGCTGTCCTCTCCCGTATCTTTTCCCAGTGGGTAGATCACCACGACACTTTCTCGATTATACATGGTGAACACGAAATCCATCGACAAAATTTCGGAGGTTGGTCATGGATATTTTCTGAGTATTTTGGTATAATGTACCTCTGATCTCTGGGAATTCGTTACAGTGTAGTTGCATTTCACTCCCTTTACTACCCCTTTTCATCTTGCATCTGTTCTCCACCGGAAGTGCCTGCACAGTAGTTCAAATGTGGACTGTGTGCGCTACGTGTGTTGTTTGTATACGACTTTCTTCCATTCACTCACGTTGCTTTTGCTGACAACACTGATGCCCACTTTACTCTTTGCCCTCTAAACCGCATTCAGTACTGCCCAGTCCTTTATTGGGTTGCAGTTGTTCGGCAGTTTCACTTTTACGTTAACAGTGTAAACAACAGTGTGAATAGGCTCGCCGATGAAAAGTTGGCCAATACGCACCTTGCGTATGGGTTGACCAAGTGCAAAGGAAGAGCGACACAACGACGTTATGCTATGCTGAAAGGTCTTCCAGCGACGTGAAAACTTCACACTGTACGTGTTGCGTCTGAGGGTTGTTGCATTACTCTGTGTTTTCTGTTGACGTGTTAGTGACTGCATATTACAGCCTTCTTCAGTGTTGTCAAGGTATTTTCATGATAACGGGATAAAAATTCGAATAAATCGTACTTACATGATCACTCTGTATCAGGCCATCGGAGACAAAGGAGTCCTGATGTCAAAAAACATAGAAAATATCCATGAATAAAGTGTATAACATTTTTGGTAGATTAGGAGCTCAGCCTGCGTATCTAAGACGTTGAATGTCATTTGTGACAAAAGTTTTCTGAATGAGTCAGTATATCCTGAGATATGTTTTACTACATTTTTATATGAGTGAATTCTTTTGAGGGATGAGTGATTTAATGGCTTATGTACGCATTTCATAATACGGAGCGCGTTCTGGAAGCAGGTAAGTTTTATTGAGGATTACTTCACAATCTTCCGGCCACAAACCCTATTTTCAAAGCAATCTACGTTCAATGTGGAGCACTACGGTACCTAACTGGGAAAGACTGTATGCCCGCATGGACCACTCTAGTGGTCGAAGTTGGAGCAAACGTCCTGCTGCATCAGTAACGTCATCGTCCGCGTACTGCTTCCCGTGGAGTGCATCGTTCATTGGGCCAAATAGATGGAAGTCGGAAGGAACGAGATCTGGGCTACACGGTGGATGAGGAAGAACAGTCCAATGCAGTTTTGCGAGCTCCTTGCGGGTGCGCTACCTTGTGTGAGGCCTTGCGTTGTCATGTCATGGAGAAGGAGAACATCGTTTGCATTTTTGTGGCGATGAACACGTTGTAGTCGTTTCTTCAGTTTGGTGAGGGTAGCACGGAACACTTCACAGTTGGTTGGTTGGTTGGTTGGTTTGGGGAAGGAGACCAGACAGCGAGGTCATCGGTCTCATCGGATTAGGGAAGGACGGGAAAGGAAGTCGGCCGTGCCCTTTGAAAGGAATCATCCCGGCAGTTGCCTGGAGCGATTTAGGGAAATCACGGAAAACCTAAATCAGGATGGCCGGACGCGGGATTGAACCGTCGTCCTCCCGAATGCGAGTCCAGTGTCTAACCACTGCGCCACCTCGCTCGGTACTTCACAGTTGATCGTTGTACTATGAAGGAGGACATGAAACAGGATAACCCCTTCAGAGTCCCAGAAGACCGTCTCCATTACTTTACCGGCTGAGGGTGCGACTTTGAACTTCTTCCTCAGAGGAGATGTGATGTGGTGCAGCCCCAATGGATTGCCGTTCTGTTTCCGGTTCGAAGTGATGAACCCATGTATCGTCGCCTGTGACGATGTTCGACAAAAACTTGTCACGATCAGCCTCATAACGCGCAAGCAGTTCCACACAGATGGTCCTTCGTTGCTGTTTACAGTCTTGTTTTAGGCGGCGAGGAACCCAGCAGGCAGACACCGTTGAGACCCCCAACTGGTGGACAAGTGTGTCAGCACTACCAACAGAAACGTCCAGTTGACCAATGAGGTGTCTGACTGTGATTTGTCGGTCACCTAGAATGAGAGTGTCCGCACGTTCCACCACTGCAGGAGTCACAGCTGCGTACGGTCGTTCGACACGCAGGAGATCGGACGGGTTTGCTTGACCTCGTTAGGTTGATGACAGTCGCTTCCTCCAACGACTCACCATACTTTTGTTCAGTGCCAGGTTCGCGCAGACATTCTGCAAGCGCCTATGAATGTGTGCGATGCTTCGGTTTTCCGCCAACACAAACTCAATGACAACTCTCTGCTTACAAGGGAACCTCCCCATCGCACCCCCCTCAGATTAAGTTATAAGTTGGCACAGTGAATAGGTCTTGAAAAACTGAACACAGATCAGTCGAGGAAACAGGAAGAAGTTGTGTGGAACTACGAAAAAAATAATCAAAATATACAAACTGAGTAGTCCATGCGCAAGATAGGCAAGATCAAGGATAGTGTGAGTGCACGAGCGCCGTGATCTCGTGGTTAGCGTAAGCAGCTGCGGAACGTGGGGTCCTTGGCTCAAGTCTTCCCTTGAGTAAAATTTTATTTTCGCAAAGTTATGATCTGTCCATTCGTTCATTGACGTCTCTGTTCACTGTAATAAGTTTAGTGTCTGTGGTTTGCGACCGCACCGCAAAACCGTGCGATTAGTAGACGAAAGGACGTGCCTCTCCAATGGGAACCGAAAACATTTGATCGCTAGGTCATAGGTCAACCGATTCCTCCACAGGAAAACACGTCTGATATATTCTATACGACACTGGTGACGGCATGTGCGTCACATGACAGGAATATGTTGTCGACCCACCTAACTTGTACACTTGGCGAATGGGTAAAAAGATTCTTCTACCTTGGCAGATTTAGGTTTTCTTGTGGATGTGATAATCACTCCCAAAAAAGTGATGAAAACATAAGACTTTGTCACATAAACTAAAAATAAAAAATTAAAATTTTCACTCCAGGGAAGACTTGAACCAAGGACCTTTCACTACGCAGCTGCGCATGCTAACCCTGAGACCACGACGCTCTTTGGTTCTACTTCCTGTATGTTGCTTATCTTACGTATGGACTATTCAGTTTGTATATTTTGCTTATTTTTTTTCATAGTTCCACACAACTTCTTCCTGTTTTCTAGATTGATCTGTGTTTAGTTTTTCAAGGCCTATTCACTGTGCCAACTTATAACTAAATCTGAGGGGGGTGCGATGGGGAGGTTCCCTTGTCAGAACACACCTTTGTTACAGACGCCATTTTGCAGTCTGCGTATAGCGTCGCCACCTATCGAAACTTCATGAAACTACGGGGGCTGAAACGGGAATATTCCACAATGTCCCACAACAAATTCCGATTTTTTTTTTTTTCAATCGAAACTGACAGACAAAAGTGTTGCATTAATTATCGAACGCCTCTCGTACACTTTACACATTTGTAACTGGCACCTGTTAGCAACTTTTTCGTCAAACATATTGCTCATAAAAATTCGATGTTTATCAATTACGGGTATAGTACCCAAAACAGAGAACGGAAAGAAAGAAATATGTATGAATGCGTTGTTTCAATTTTCCTGGTACTTGTATTCACTATGTTTTTTGTATGTGAACAGAATGAGACACAGTCAAATGCAAAATATAAATAATCGAGTATCGCGTTAATCAGTAATGTGTGGGTGTGGAATATCTCCAACTCAGGCATATAATTGCATGGGAATGAGCAATGCAAGTATTCACAATATTTCACGATCCTTTTCAAGGGAAAACATTTCATGAAGCCCGTAATTAGTTTTCCACAAAATAGCGAAGTAGGACAGTTTCTAAATTGTTCGATAGTTATGCTGGTTTGATTCTATTTAAATCCCCATGTGGCCATCGTGATTAAACTTTTCCGTCGTTTCCAAAAATTATGCAAGCGATCACACTTTGTAGATTGCGACATGAATCTTCGTCGACTCGTATATCTGTTACTAACAGCAGCGTACATACGTTTGTGCTTGTTTTTATTTTCGATGGATTACGTCTTTACCAAATATCCTGTCCGTGTACAAAAGAATTTTGGTACGTATTGGGAAAGTTTCTACGGAGTATACAGAGGTTCTTCCCCTTTAACTCTTGAAACACATGTACATATAAGCTTTGGAACTCTGTAAAAGAATTTCGTTTGGCCGCTAGTTTTTATTCTTTCCCACAAGACAGTGCTGAAATTTTCGCAGTTAATAACAGTTGAAAGTTAAATTCGTTGACGTGGTCGCGTAAGAATGCATCAGATATTTAGCGCAAAATTTGATACAGTATCTAACATTTACTAGTTAAATGAGACATCCTCTTGCAAATCTCTGCAACCCATTATCAATCAGGAATATAAATATTCGCAAAATGATATTAATAGGATTTACACAAGCACAGGCAGAGCGATAAGCGAATAACGTAACGCTCCACTTGTATTTTTCTTCGACTTAATTTGGTGCAACAGTTAAAAGTTATCAACTGTGGTGCCTTATGAAGATAAATAACTGAAACAGCAATACACGGTGAGAACATGCTTGGCTCTTATCGTTTGCGGTTATCACCGAGCCTTTCACACTCGTCTACATCGTAACCCCTTACTGACCACATTATCGAAGGCTATTTCGATAACTGTGAACGTCATTACACAAATTTCTACACTGACTTGGAGACCGCTTACCATAGCTGAATCACGATGAAATCGACAACTATTTATACCCTAGTGGGTTACTGCCTTATTGACTTGTGTGGCAACGGGTCTCACATTGATTGCGCGGCAATTGTGTAGTGTGCGTAGTATGAGATGAAGGACGACCCGTATCTTATGCGGATGTGTCATTGGAGAGTCTAAATGGGCGCTAACAACTCTTGTTAACAAATCACACGTGCTCGAAAAAATGGTTCAAATGGCTCTGAACACTATGGGACTTAACTTCTCAGGTCATCAGTCCCCTAGAACTTAGAACTACTGAAATCTAATTAACCTAAGGACATCATACACATCCATGCCCGAGGCAGGATTCGAACCTGCGACCGTAGCGGTCGCGCGATTCCAGACTGCAGCGCATAGAACCACTCGGCCACTGCGGCCGGCCACACGTGCTCAAAACACTAATTTTATGTGTTTTTCTAACCGTGTCCTGTTCACGATCTCCTCTCTCAGAATTCACTAGCCAACATACTAGCAAATGCTCTGTTTTCTATCTCAGTGCTGTGTTTGAGCAAACAGCAGAACATGATCAGCTACTAGCTCCGTGTACCGTTTGACATAGACATAAGCGAGCTGAAATTTGGCCAAGGGAGGGCGTACGCCATTGGAAATACACTGATGGAAAAAAGTAGTAACAACAAGAAAGAGTTGTGCAACGTAAACGAAAGTTGGTAGGCGTATTTCTACATCTGAAAGTTGATGTGTGTTAGATTTCATGCTAGTGGTATAAGTTGCAAATCAAGTTTTTCTTAAAACGCCCTGTAGCTGTCGTGGGCGTTAGTTACCTTGAGATTAGAGGTGGTGAATTGATGTTAGTCAAAAATGGCTTTAATGCGGGTAGGGCGTCAAGCGGGCCGACTTGGAGCAGGAGAGGTACCACAGGACATTTTAATTTCTACTGTCTATACTTTTACAAGTAAATTCATAAAACTTTGTCAGCATGACCAGGAAGGATTCAGGATTCACACTCGTAGCGGCGGAAGTTCAAAAACATAACAAAATGTTTTTTTTACATGTGAAATTTCATCATTTTTTGACTTACTATTGGCTGCATTTGTTGCTATAGGTGCACTTTTCTTCATAAGTAAGAGAGACTGTTCGATGAATTTTGCACAGCATACAAACCATACTTACAGGTGTCTGAAACTCTAGAATCTATTTAATTTATGAAAAAATGAATGAGCTGTTACGTTTTAAACTTTATGTTCAGAAAAAAATCAAATTTTGTAGTTAATTATCTCAATTTTTACCACAGTTTTTAATAGATTTGGAAAATTCTAGAGTACGATTTGTATGCTGTGCAAAATTCATCAAAGAATCTCCCTTACTTGTGAAGAAAAATGTACCTATAGCAACAAATGCAGCCAACAGTAAGGGAAAAAATGATGAAATTTCATATCTAAAAAAAAATTATTTTGTTATGTTTTTGCACTTCCACTGCTATGAGTGTGAATCCTGAATCCTTCCTGGTCATGCTGACAAAGTTTTATGAATTTATTTGTAAAAGTATAGACAGTAGAAAATAAAACGTCCTGTGGTGCCTCTCTTGCTCCAAGTCGGCCCGTTTGACGTCCTATCCCCCCCCCCCCCCCCTTAAGGCGACAAGGATGCCATTATCAACACCTCACTGAGTTTGATCGAGGTCGTGTAATAGGGCTACGAGAAGCTGGAGGTGCCTTCTGCGATATTACAATAAGACTTGGCAGTGTACATAACTGCTGACAGAAGTCGTCACAAGTACTTGCACTCGCAAGAAGACCAGGCTCCAGACGGCGACATGGCACTACCGAGAGGAAAGACCATCGTGTTCGGTGTATGACTCTGTAGCATTACACTGCATCACTGAACTTGTTGATGGCCCAGCATTGAAATTTGCGGCAATTTGTGAAAGGGTTGCACTTCTGTCACGTTGAACGATTCTGTTCAATTGTCGTTGGTCCCGTTCTTGCAGGTTCTTTTTCCGACGGCAGCTGTGTCGGAGATTTGATGTTTTACCGGATTCCTGATATTCACGGTACACTCGTGAAATCGTCGTACGGGAAAATCCCCACTTGATCGGTATCCCGGATTTGTTGTGTCCCACCGCTTGTGCGTGCAGACTCGCTTAAGTCTTTATAACCTGACACTGTAGCACCAGTAGCCGATCTAACAACTGTGCCAGACACTTGTCTTATGTAGGTGTTTCCGGGCGCTACATATTTTTCGCCTATTTACATATCTCTGTCTTTGAATACGGTTGCCTATACCAGTTTCTTTGGCGCTGCAGTGTATTACTGTAATATTTATTACAGGATTTGGCCGATTCTAGACCGCATATAACCTAAGAATATGGCACAATCTCTTTCTTCTTATCTTATGGCCAGCCTCTGTTGAGTTGACATTAACCCCTGGGTTGTGGTTTTTGTTGTTGGATATGGAATTTAGCGGTACTGATCATTAGTCTGAAATATTTTCTATCCTGTATGCTGTCTTCTGTGATATTAAGCATCATCAAATTCCTTCTTGTCTCTTCCAGCCATCCCGTGGTGTTTCTTACTTTGAAAATGAAATTAAAAAAACATTGTTTCCTTTAATATAAAACGATAAAGATTCATGGGTGAATTATCGGAACCTTTTGAGATCAGAACAGGGGTCCGACAAGGGGATGGTCTCCCCACCCCTGCCGTTTAACTGTGCACTCGAAAAAGTTGTGAGGAAATGGAATGCAAGAACGAGAGGGGGAATAAGACTTGGGACAAAAAACAAAAGAATCACGATTAAGTGTTTAGCATGACACCATGGCGCTGCTCGCGGAAACGTGGGAGGAAGCTATAGAACAAATCGCCGAGTTACAAGAGCAGGCAGGGAAGATAGGACTTAAGATTTCTTAAGAAAAAACGAAGATTATGACGAATAAACTAGATTCTCCGAAGAGAATTAAAGTAGGAGCTCCAAAAATAGGCAGGCCGCTGTGGCCGAGTGGTTCTGGGTGCTTTAGTTCGGAACCGCGTTGCTGCTACAGTCGCAGGTTCGAATCCTGTCTCGGGCATGGATGTGTGTGTTGTCCTTAGGTTAGTTAGGTTTAAGTAGTTCTAAGTCTTGGGGACTGATAACCTCGGATGTTAAGTCCCATAGTGCTTAGAGCCATTTGAACTATTTTTTCCAAAAATAGAGGTGGTAAGCAGTTTAAAGTGCCTTGGGGAATGGGCCTTGAAGAGAAAGCAATGGAAGCAAGAGAAAACAAAATGGAATTAGCTTTCCAGAAAACCAAAAACACATACAATGAGAAAGACCTCTCTTGAAACACCAAAATAGGGCATTATAACACAGCATTATAACAGCCGGAAGAAGTCTATGGTTCAAATGGTTCAGATGGCTCTGAGCACTATGGGACTTAACATCTCTGGTCTAGAACTTAGAACTACTTAAACCTAACTAACCTAAGGACATTACACACATCCATGTCCGAGGCAGGATTCGAACCTGCGACCGTAGCGGTCACGCGGTTCCAGATTGAAGCGCCTAGAACCGCACGGCCACACAGGCCGGCAGCAGTCTATGCAGCAGAGACACGACTCATGGGAAGTAAAGGGCAAATGGTGAAATTAGAAATCAAGGAAAGGAAAATATTGAGGAAGATCATGGGTCCCAAATTCCAAAATAACAAACAAGTTTTCTATAGAAACGAAGCCCTCTATGCAAAGTAGAAGAGAGCCGCGCGGGATTAGCCGAGCGGTCTTTGGGCGCTGCAGTCATGGACTGTGCGGCTGATCCCGGCGGAGGTTCGAGTCCTCCCTCGGGCATGTGTGTGTGTGCTTGTCCTTAGGATAATTTAGGTTAAGTAGTGTGTAAGCTTAGGGACTGATGACCTTAGCAGTTAAGTCCCATAAGATTTCACACACATTTGAACAAAGTAGGAGAGACTCTCAGAAACCATGAGGAAAAGGAGGATTGATTTCTACGCACACATACTCCGAATGAATCCCGACAGACTAGTTAAACAAATCTTTGACTTGCTTTACAAAAGAAAAAAAAGAAAGACAACCCAATTGGTTTAAGGAAGAGAAAAGGATTTGAGAGCACTCCAGATTACCGAAGTCATGTTAAAGAATGGTACCGTGACCAAAGACAAAACTAAGAGGTTCCAAATTAAGATCAGCACCAGGAAATCGATTCCAATATCAAAGGAGGAAAGAAAAAAGAGATCATATAGAATGAAGAACTACTGGGAGAAAAAGACAGCACAAGCATCTAACAAGTGATTGATCTGAGGTACCCCAAAAATAGGTGATTCGAAGTGAAAAAAAGAAAAGATATATTTTCATTATAGCATTTATGACGTTGGATAGTATGTGCTATGTTTGGTAGTGATAGATTTGCATTTTTCAGACTTATGAGGCTGCCTGTCGTTTTCGTATTAAGGACATGTGGGGAGAGGAGTCAGAGGTACCGGAAAATTCATAGGAAAACCCTGTCATTGCTTAACAACTTCCCGTGGATAGTGGTATTATAACCTGACTGCTGTGTTTCAGCAACATCGGTAAAGACTTTGATGCGAGAGTTTTTGAAGAACTGTTCCAGTATTTGCTTCAAGCAACTTAGGGCAAAAATGGTTCAAATGGCTCTGAGCACTATGGGACTTAACATCTATGGTCATCAGTCCCCTAGAACTTAGAACTACTTAAACCTAACTAACCTAAGGACATCACACAACACCCAGTCATCACGAGGCAGAGAAAATCCCTGAGCCCGCCGGGAATCGAACCCGGGAACCCGGGCGCGGGAAGCGAAACTTAGGGCAAGCGTGGAGGATTAGGAGGGCAACACGGGGACCTGAAGCCCCCTTCACTCACATGGGAGACAATGTCTCTGTTAGTTCAGTGCCTCCGTATTTGTTTCAGTCACGGTTCACTGTAGAGCGGTTCTGTAGACGCTTCTTTGATTTCATTCTGCTTCCTGTGATGAAGTATTATTCGGTTTGTGGTGGCTCTACAATATATCTTCAGAGGGTGTTAACTAATCACGTACTTCCTCCTGAATTTTTATCATCCTTAGCTGCAGGTCCTTAATACATGGACGTTGGTCTTTTTAATGTATTTACGTTGAGCATAAAATCTCCTCGTAACAGTTTCGATCTGCTCATCGTTGCTTGCTTGCTTGTTGACATTAAGTGCACAAACCGATTCTTGAAACTTCCTGGCAGATTAAAACTGTGTGCCGGACCGAGACTCGAACTCGGGACCTTTGCCCTTCGCTTGCAAGTGCTCTACCATCTGAGCTACCCAAGCACGGCTCACGCGCGGTCCTCTCTGGCGGAATTAAAGCTGTGAGGACGGGACGTGAGTCGTGCTTGGGAAGCTCAATTGGTAGAGCACTTGCCCGCGAAAGGCAAAGGTCCCGAGTTCGTGTCTCGGTCCGGCACACACTTTTAATGTGCCAGGAAGTTTCATATCAGCGCACACTCCGCTGTAGAGTGAAAATTTCATTCTAGAAACCGATTCTTGTTTATCAACTGAGATTATAGACTCCATTTTTAACTTCAACTAGCGATCCAAGCAATGCTTCGCATGAAATTACAATGAAATGAATACCCCGGCTGCGTACAGGCGTTGACATAAGTCAACGGGGACATTTGAAAATGTGTGCCTCGACAGGGGCGATGTGCGGCAGAAAAAGTAACGAAGAAAGGTGTCAGGAAGAGGCTCAGGACGCTATTGTGCATTGAATTAGTTTGTATGTGGAAAGGTAAGCGTTATGGAAAGTACAGTTACTGGAACACAGGAACTGAGTTAAGAAGCAAACTTTGTTGGCTGAAATGGCCACAGTTTTTAACACTTCCGCAAAAGACATTTAACAGAATGTTCACAATTCAGGATTCAAGCAAAGTAATTTCATGAAATAGATTAATTAACATTGAGGAACAAATGTAGTTATGTTTGGAAACAATCGTTTCGGAATTCGAAGTACAGGTACTATAATTTTGAATGATAAGCTGTTTATTGATTTTATTATTGTATTGGATGTTGAAGAACAGACCTTCAGGAACACACGAGTAGTTCCTTAAGGCAATACAAGTAGAAACGTTTAAATAAATGTATGTCCGTAAATGCTTCATTTATCAGATATCCGCCCCATATGGTTTTTGAACGTCTATGGGTATGTTATTTCATCGTCATCGTTGCTTTACTGAATATTAAAGAGAATACATGTAGTTGATGCAAGAGATATTAGATTCACAAGCACTCTGTCTTTAACACTAATGGATTTACGCATTATTGTATCTAGATTGGCAATTTTGGTTCAAATTATAAAGAACATTTCTTCCATCTCCATCGCTGTCATTCTCTCAAGATTTTCGTACTGTTGTGGATTTTTCAACATGAGCTCTGCAGTGAGATTCTTACATGTTCCAAAATCATACCGCCGCCTAGTCCGGTCTCTTATCCAACACGAACACAGCTCTTTGCCACTAAAAGTGTAAAAAGCGCAGCTCCAGCCCGACGCTCCTCCATCGCAACCTTTTCCTTCACGCTACACTATAGCAGGTCAGCAACTGGAAGCAGTTAATTCCATAAATTATCTGGGAGTACGTATTAGGAGTGATTTAAAATGGAATGGTCATATAAAGTCGGTAAAGCAGATGCCAGCCTGAGATTCATTGGAAGAATCCTAAGGAAATGCAATCCGAAAACAAAGGAAGTCGGTTACAGTACACTTGTTCGCCCACTGCTTGAATACTGCTCAGCAGTGTGGGATCCGTACCAGATAGGGTTGATAGGACAGATAGAAAAGATCCAACAGAGAGCAGCGCACTTGGTTACAGGATCATTTAGTAATCGCGAAAGCGTTACGGAGATGATAGATCAGCTTCAGTGGAAGACTCTGCAGGAGAGACGCTCAGTAGCTCGGTACGGGCTTTTGTTGAAGTTTCGAGAACATACCTTCACCGAGGAGTCAAGCAGTATATTGCTCCCTCCTACGTATATCTCGCGAAGAGACCATGAGGATAAAATCAGAGAGATTAGAGTGCACACAGAGGCATACCGACAATCCTTCTTTCCACGAACAATACGAGACTGGAATAGAAGGGAGAACCGATAGAGTTACTCACGGTACCCTCCGCCACACACCGTCAGGTGGCTTGCGGCGTATGGATGTAGATGTAGAAGTAGAAATTTGTCAGTGTGGTGACGTACGGGACGAACATCATCTGCTAGTCTGCAGGAACCTACCGGCTGCATGCACTATCTGTGATCTTGCTGCAGCCAGCGAAACTGCTATGAAAACCGCCGAATACTGGGCCTGTCAAAAAATATAATCCTCTTGCTGCTTATTTGTATATATTATTGAATCTGTGTCTTAAATACTGCAGTACGTATTTAATTTTGCAAATTTGTTATGTGAATCAATACGTATTAGTTTTTGTGATTATTTTATGTCCTGGACTCGAAAAATAAATAAAAAGTTCAAGCAGGTGAACACAAGGCAGCTCTCGTCCTCCCGAAATACATTTTCCGAGGGAGTGTGACAATTGTAAGTAGGCTGTTTATGTTTTCTTATTGGCAACGTTACATAGCGCTCTGTGTGAGAATCACTGGCTGTGCTGTGTGCAGTCTGTGGCTGGTTTGCATTGTTGTCTGCCATTGTAGTGTTGGGCAGCGGCAGCGGGATGTGAACAGCGCGTAGCGTTGTGCAGTTGGAGGTGAGCCGCCAGCAGTGGCGGATGTGGGGAGTGAGACGGCGGAGTTTTGTAATTTGTCATGAACTGCTATATATATATATATATATATATATATATATATATATATATATATATATATATACACTCCTGGAAATTGAAATAAGAACACCGTGAATTCATTGTCCCAGGAAGGGGAAACTTTATTGACACATTCCTGGGGTCAGATACATCACATGATCACACTGACAGAACCACAGGCACATAGACACAGGCAACAGAGCATGCACAATGTCGGCACTAGTACAGTGTATATCCACCTTTCGCAGCAATGCAGGCTGCTATTCTCCCATGGAGACGATCGTAGAGATGCTGGATGTAGTCCTGTGGAACGGCTTGCCATGCCATTTCCACCTGGCGCCTCAGTTGGACCAGCGTTCGTGCTGGACGTGCAGACCGCGTGAGACGACGCTTCATCCAGTCCCAAACATGCTCAATGGGGGACAGATCCGGAGATCTTGCTGGCCAGGGTAGTTGACTTACACCTTCTAGAGCACGTTGGGTGGCACGGGATACATGCGGACGTGCATTGTCCTGTTGGAACAGCAAGTTCCCTTGCCGGTCTAGGAATGGTAGAACGATGGGTTCGATGACGGTTTGGACGTACCGTGCACTATTCAGTGTCCCCTCGACGATCACCAGTGGTGTACGGCCAGTGTAGGAGATCGCTCCCCACACCATGATGCCGGGTGTTGGCCCTGTGTGCCTCGGTCGTATGCAGTCCTGATTGTGGCGCTCACCTGCACGGCGCCAAACACGCATACGACCATCATTGGCACCAAGACAGAAGCGGCTCTCATCGCTGAAGACGACACGTCTCCATTCGTCCCTCCATTCACACCTGTCGCGACACCACTGGAGGCGGGCTGCACGATGTTGGGGCGTGAGCGGAAGACGGCCTAACGGTGTGCGGGACCGTAGCCCAGCTTCATGGAGACGGTTGCGAATAGTCCTCGCCGATACCCCAGGAGCAACAGTGTCCCTAATTTGCTGGGAAGTGGCGGTGCGGTATCCTACGGCACTGCGTAGGATCCTACGGTCTTGGCGTGCATCCGTGCGTCGCTGCGGTCCGGTCCCAGGTCGACGGGCACGTGCACCTTCCGCCGACCACTGGCGACAACATCGATGTACTGTGGAGACCTCACACCCCACGTGTTGAGCAATTCGGCGGTACGTCCACCCGGCCTCCCGCATGCCCACTATACGACCTCGCTCAAAGTCCGTCAACTGCACATACGGTTCACATCCACGCTGTCGCGGCATGCTACCAGTGTTAAAGACTGCGATGGAGCTCCGTATGCCACGGCAAACTGGCTGACACTGACGGCGGCGGTGCACAAATGCTGCGCAGCTAGCGCCATTCGACGGCCAACACTGCGGTTCCTGGTGTGTCCGCTGTGCCGTGCGTGTGATCATTGCTTGTACAGCCCTCTCGCAGTGTCCGGAGCAAGTATGGTGGGTCTGACACACCGGTGTCAATGTGTTCTTTTTTCCATTTCCAGGAGTGTATATATATATATATATATATATATATATATATATATATATATTATGACTATGAAGGTAAATACATTGTTTGTTCTCTATTAATATCTTTCATTTGCTAACTATCCCTATCAGTAGTTAGTGCCTTCCATAGTTTGAATCTTTTATTTAGCTGGCAGTAGTGGCGCCTGCTGTATTGCAGTAGTTCGAGTAACCAAGATTTTTGTGAGGTAAGCGATTTGTGAAACGCATAGGTTAATGTTAGTCAGGGCCATTCTTTTGTAGGGATTTTTGAAAGTCAAATTGCGTTGCGCTAAAAATATTGTATGTCAGTTTAAGCACAGTCTTGTATAATTTTTCTAAGGGGACGTTTCAGAACTACTGGGATTAGTGCGGTTTCATTTCACCACACAGTGTACTACAGATGCCCAGAATATGTGGTGACGCGGTGCCAGTTTTTTCACTGTCGGTGAATTAGCACATCGTTCGCACAGTGATAACAATCCTTTCGCAAGCTGCGGCGCCGACTGGCTCCTCGGGCCCTGGAGATTTGGTCGGCACGCGCTAACTGCGTGTTCCCGGGTACCAGGGAGTTGGCCGGCTGCATAACACGTTGCGCAAGCCCGCCGGCGGGTGGGCTGATGGTGTGCGGCCCTGGTGGGGGAGTCACGACGCAGCGCAGCGCGCCTTGACCTTGCTGCGGGCCCAGACCTCTCCGTCCAACGACCCGGTCACCAGCCGCCCCCGTCTCCCCTGCGGGCAGTCTGCGTACAGAGGTGCAGCTCGTGTGGAGGTGTTTCGGTCAAATTCGTCGGTGCCACTTACGTCAGTCTTACATGAAGGGACTTCGCAAAGTTACACAAAAGATTCCATCATTGCGCAGTCTGAAGAGGATACATGTTCCGGGTTTCTATGGTTCTGCTGTGGTACACATAACTAGGGAATCACAGTGTGTGAGTGAAATTACTCGGCAGCCGGAAAGTTGAAGTAAGCGGGGCCGTACTGTTCTTGCGGGGAAAATGTCTACATTGGACACAGATTAACTGCGAAATTCTGGCGGTATATGGACCAAATTCAGGGAACGGTGTCAACATTTTGACCAAGGGTGCACAGACTTGGGTACTGCTGATCGGGAAGAACGTCCATAGATGAAAATGTTCAAGAAGTCGAGAAACTGACGCCAGCAATCGCAAAATGAATACCGTGGACATAGCTCAACAGATGTGCAGCATAGCGATGGAAGAAAGTGGTCGGTTAAAACCGGTACCGTTGTTTTAGTTCTGAGTAATCGGCATTTTTCGGTATTTGTTTAGTATCCGTTATAAAAAGTGTTTTTTTTTATTTTTTAGTAGTAACCGAGCAAAAAATTGAAATATGTATTAACCATACCAGCAATGCTAAAATATTTCGTTTTTAAATAAACGTTTTTTTAAAGAAAGGAGTAAATTTTATTCGTAAGTTTGCATTGATTTGAAACTATGAGTTGTTATACAAAATGGGAAAAGCGATCAGTGCTATTTTAATAGCAATGCCGACAGAAACGAGCAACAAACACGTGGCAAAGGATTGATACAGTAATGCTGAGACAATAACGTCCCTGTTTCGTTGTGTCATGGCTTAAGGAACTCGTGTACGTGTGGTGTTTAAGACTTGCCCTCACCTGGTCTGTACGTCTCTCGACATCGGTTGTCTTGCAGAATGGCACCAATCCTTGTCTGGAAATATTTTTACAAAGTGATGTAGCTATGAAGTACATTGCTTCATTTGCTTTAAGGGGGGGTAGGACGTCAAACGGGCCGACTTGGAGCAGGAGAGGCACCACAGGACATTTTATTTTCTACTGTGTATACTTTTACAAATAAATTCATAAAACTTTGTCAGCATGACCAGGAAGGATTCACTATTCACATTCATAGCAGTGGAAGTGCAAAAACATAACAAAATATTCTTTTTTACATATGAAATTTCATCATTTTTTCCCTTACTGTTGGCTGCATTTGATGCTATAGGTACATTTTTCTTCACAGGTAAGAGAGATTCTTTGATGAATTTTGCACAGCATACAAACCATACTTACAGGTGTATAAAACTCTAGAATTTTCCAAATCTATTAAAAACTGCGGTAAAAATTGAGATAATTAACTACAAAATTTAATTTTTTTCTAAACATAAAGTTTAAAACGTAACAGCTCTTTCATTTTTACATAAATTAAATAGTTTCTAGATTTTTCAGACACCTGTAAGTATGGTTTGTATTCTGTGAAAAATTCATCGAATTGTCTCTCTTACTTATGAAGAAAAGTGTACCTATAGCAACAAATGCAGCCAATAGTAAGTGAAAAAAATGGCGAAATTTCACATGTTAAAAAAATTATTTTGTTATGTTTATGAACTTCCGCTGCTACGAGTGTGAATCCTGAATCCTTCCTGGTCCTGCTGACAAAGTTTGATGAATTTACTTGTAAAAGTATAGACAGTGGAAATTAAAATGCCCTATGGTGCATCTCCTGCACCAAGTCGGCCCGTTTGACGTCCTACCCTCCTTAAAAGTTTAAAGATTTGTCTGACACCTTTATGAAATAATAAAAGAATAAGGAAACTATGGCAACAGTAATAAATAAAAGACGATGGAAGATCAATACCTTGTCTAAATTTCAAGTTTCTGTCCATAGTGGTTTGAATTGGGTGACGATATAGTGATTGTTAATAAAGACTTTTTACATAAAAAACATTACGAAAAACTTTCTTTCATTGTTATGTATTGTACACTTCACGGAAAACTCATGAAACATGCACCTTTGTTTAAAAATTTATTGCAGTGCCACCGCCAGCATAGCACGCACGCTATGTACCACACAGCTGCGCGGCTCTTCCGAGAAACAATCCTGCTTTAGGGTATTAAAGAATCACAGAAAATTTCAAAGTCGATTTTCTAGAGAACTTTTGAGAGCTGCGTGGAAGTGCTTTTGATGACTGCTATTTGATTTCGGAACTGCAGCCAACCACATAAAAAATACAAAAATCGAATTGCCATGTTGCCTCCTTGTTAGCGTACTAGCGAGTGACCAGCATGCTAAATAAATTTATGCTGTTTATCAGCTTGGGTCACTGGAGACTGACAAGCAATTATTCAAGACAAATTAAGAATTCGTCTGCAGCGATAACTTTAGGTTCAAGTATAAATTTAGGAGTAGTTCTGTTTAGTCTATTTGTGGGAGGAGGCCAGACGTAAAGGGTTTTTCGAGAATAGCCGTGGCAGAACGGAGGACATATCATTCTTGTTTAATACCCCTTGACAGTGGTTTCATTAACGGCGAAACGCTGTAATATACTTGGGTATCCAGAGAGTAATATTCTCATGTCACCAAAGGACACTCTGTACTGTGATTTAGGACATAGGTATCAAATGGTTCAAATGGCTCTGAGCACTACGGGACTTAACTTCTGAGGTCATCAGCCCCCTAGAACTTAGAACTACTTAAACCTAACTAACCTAAGGACATCACACACATCCATGCCCGAGGCAGGATTCGAACCTGCGACCGTAGAGGTCGCGCGGTTCCAGACTGAAGCGACTAGAACCGCTCGGCCACCCCGGCCGGCTGCATAGGTATCGCAGGCCACATTTTAGATTTAACGATCATTCACAATATCGCCACTGTAAAGACTCAAAAGAGCGGTTGCGATCCTTTTTCCGACAACAAAAGTTATGTGACACAGTTTTCGTACAACGATGGAAATGCGTCGTCAGCTTGAATATTCACAACAAACCGGAGGGACGTCAAAGAGCAAGTAGGTGCTGAGTTATTAGAGTAAACAATTCTGTAGAATCGTCAAAATGTCCATAACGAAGAGAGGGTCGAAGAGCACGTAGGTGCTGAGTTATTAGAGTAAATAATTCTGTAGAATCGTCAAAACGTCCATAACGAAGAGAGGAGTAAGCATCACTACCTCATCAGTGACGAATTTGAGGGATATTACAAATGCCGAGCACAGAAGCTCTTTCCAACAGATATTCCTCCTCTAAACTGCAACAGATCACAATAGTAAACAAGCACATAGCTGGTTAATACAAAAGTTACGCTGATTCTCGATGCATAGAGTAATTTATACTTAGGTACAAAGTATGACAAAAAAAGTGAAGCACCAGCTCATCAATATTACGTTGTACTCCCTCTGGCCGGCACGTGTGCACTGATCCAGTTGCGAAGGGTGTCCTTGAGCCGTTATATCCTCTCCTGGGCTGAGCCGAACCTCAGCTGTTGTTACTGGTCCTCGAGATCCTGACCACAGACACTGGGACGGAGCTGACGTCCGGACTGGTCCCTTTTACATGCTACTGGAGACATATCTGGGGATTTTGGTAGCCACGGAATACCTCAAGATCACGCAGTTCATAGAGGCATATGTCATGCGTGGACGAGCATTGTCCTGTTGAAACATGGCGTCCCAATAAAGTCGCGTGGGAGGTAACATAGGATGACGCAGGGTATGAGTGGCATACCACATTACCAGGGTTGACCTGAAGTCACACCGGATGGCCAGGCCCATCACACCATGATACTACAAATAACACCACTATCGTTCTTGTGCAACACAGCTAGCTCTTTATTCCCATGAAGTAATGAGTGCTGTCGACAAAGGATCTCGGATCGATTCCATATTCCTAGATTTCCAGAAGGCTTTTGATACAATTCCTCACAAGCGACTATTAATCAAATTGCGTGCATATGGAGTGTCGTCTCAGTTGTGTGACTGGATTCGCGATTTCCTCTCAGAGAGGTCACAGTTAATAGTGATAGACGGTAAATCATCGAGTAGAACGGAAGTGATATCTGGCGTTCCGCAAGGTAGTGTCATAGGGCCTCTGCTGATCCTGATTTATATAAATGATCTAGGTGATAATCTGAGCAGCCCCCTTAGATTGTTTGCAGATGACGCTGTAATTTACCATCTAGTAAAATCATCAAACCATCAATTCCGATTACAAAATGATCTAGAGAGAAATTCTGCTGGTGCGAAAAGTGGCAATTAGCACTAAACAAAGAAAAGTGCGGGGTCATCCACGTGGGTACTTAAAGAAATCCGATAAATTTTGGGTATACGATAAACCGCACAAGTACAAGGGCTGTCAATTCGACTAAATACCTAGGAATTACAATTACGACCAACTTAAATTGGAAAGACCACATAGATGTTATTGTGGGGAAGGCGAAACAAAGACTGCGCTTTGTTGGCAGAACACTTGGAAGATGCGACAAACCCACTACAGAGACCGCTCACTTTACACTTGTCCGTCCTCAACTGGAATGTTGCTGCGCGGTATGGGATCCTTACCAGGTAGGATTGACGGAGGACATCGAAAAAATGCAAAGAAGGGCAACTCGTTTCGTGTTATCGTGCAATAGGGGTGACAGCGTCGCTGAAATGATACGAGAGTTGCCGTAGCAGTCACTGAAACAAAGGCGGTTTTCTTTGCGGCGAGATGTATTTACGAAATTTCAATCACCAACTTTCTCTTCCGAATGCGTAAATATTTTGTTGACACCCACCTACGTAGGGAGAAATGATAATCATAATAAAACAAGAGAAATCACAGCTCGAACGGAATTATTTAGGTGTTCCTTTTTCCCATCCGCAATTCGAGAGTGGGATGGTAGAGAAAATGGTTCGATGAACCCTCTGCCAGACACTTAAGTGTGAATTGCAGAGTAACCTTGTAGATGTAGATGTAGATGTAGACTATGCCTCTCCAAAAGGGGAAGAATGGGACTTCTCCCCAGACCACCATCATATTCGCCAACGACGATTCTCTGATGTAGTGTAGAACAGTGATCGCGCGCTGAACGCAATGCAACGTCGTTCATCAGCAGTCCATGCTTTCCGGTCATGGCACCATCCCAAACGCAGTAGTTTGTGCCGCGGTGTTGACAGTATCCCACGCATGGGACGATAATTCCTTAGGCCGGCAACTGCTAATCTCCGACCAGTTGTGTGGGATGAGACAGGTTACAGAGAGTCAATAACTTGCTTTCGGATGGCTAGGGCAAGTGTGGATAGGTTACAATGTGCTTGGTGTACAACAGGATCGATTCTCCCTTGGTAGTCAGACGGGGTCGACTTGAAAATTGACGACAAGTTTGCGTGCCTTCAAGTTCCCACGCAGTCCGAAACATCGGTCCACTGTCACATCCGAATGGTCAGGAAATTTTAATACTGCCACAATTTGACCAGTTAGCCAGATAGAGACAACGAGGGACCTTTCAAACTATGTCCGGTGTTGATAACGCTCACGCCTCTTATGTACCCCACCAGACATGGTAACAAAACTCGAACAACGCTAATGTACTCTGACAGCCCTTATTCATTTACCTGGCGTCGATGGTGTGTACGTGCGCGGAGTTATACAGACATCTAAACAAGCCCTCGGAGTACTTCATTATTTTTGTCACGCAGTGTTCGTTCAGTATCTTTCTCTCCCTTTCTTAAACACACACACACACACACACACACACACAAACACACACACACACACACACACAAGCATACACACACACACACACACACACACACACACACACACACACACACACACCACAGTCTTCCACACAATTGTACTAGTATACATGGATTACAGGGTGTTGTTTACCAAGTGTGGTTTCAGCCTGTGTTTGAAGTTGACACGCTTTCACCCGTAGCCTCTTCTATTTCGCGTAAACTGCTCTGTTTAGCATTTGAGTGGTAAAATTCTAAATGACAGTCATCGAAGCAAAGCTTGACCAATCCCATATTAATATTTCTCGCTCTTTCTCCGGTTACCAAGAACTGCAATATTAAGCAAGAGACAAGTTCATATTCCAACATTTAACCTTATCGTGATTTGCATAAGCAGCTTCCTGGTCATTCTGTGAAGGCTGCTGAAACCGATACTTTAGACTGACTCCACGTCCTTGTCAAGTGTGATAACACATTGCTTCTTATGACCTCACTTTCCATGGAAATTTAGAAGCCCGATAAAGAAAAATAAACATCATGTGTATTTTGGCCTCCAAGGGTAGCTAAATTTGTCACTACAATTTGGCACAATAGGCCTTACATAACAAGGACGCTTTCTTGCAGTCGCAGGCAGCTCGTTGTTACTCTTCACACTTAAGAAGTGTTCGAGGAACAATCTTTCCACATATGGTGTACCACATTTCCATTAGCGTTAATGGAGTGTGGTTTTCGTAATATCTCGGAGCAGTTAGAAGGCGCTGTGTGACTATTCTACGGCGACGGCTTATTTTGTGACTGCGTTTCTGTGTACGGTGAAGCGGGCACCATACCATCCAGCCATACCTAGCGTAGCTGCACAAACTGCCTTATCCCTTCACAGGAAAATATATCATATTTGTCTGAAAATCTGCCTTGCAGAAAATGGAGATATAGACAAGTAGATATACTTGCAAACTATTTGTGATTTTCGTATTGGTCTTTCATTTTAATCTTAGACAGCTACACAAGTGAAAATTCATGTGTCAAATGTCGTCGAGTAGCTCAATAATAGTGTTTTTATTAACTGCCAATGAACATTTTAGCTAATGACCTACTTCTAGCCTTTTCCGCCTATGCCTTCCCTGTCGCACATACACTACTGGCCATTAAAATTGCTACACCGAGAAGAAATGCAGATGATAAACGGGTATTCCTTTGACAAATATATTATACTACAACTGGCATGTGATTACATTTTCACGCAATTTGGGTGCATAGAACCTGAGAAATCAGTACCCAGAACAACCACCTCTGACCGTAATAACGGCCTTGATACGCCTGGGCATTGAGTCAAACAGCGCATGGATGGCGTGTACAGGCACAACTGCTCATTCAGCTTCAACACGATACCACAATTCATCAAGAGTAGTGACTGGCAAGCAGTAAAGGAAACAAAAGAAAAATTCGGAGTAGGTATTAAAATCCATGGAGAAGAAATAAAAACTTTGAGGTTCGCTGATGACATTGTAATTCTGTCAGAGACAGCAAAGGACTTGGAACAGCAGTTGAATGGAATGGACAGTGTCTTGAAATGAGGATATAAGATGAACATCAACAAAATCAAAACGAAGATAATGGAATGTAGTCAAATTAAGTCTGGTGATGCTTAGGGAATTAGATTAGGAAATGAGACACTTAAAGTAGTAAAGGAGTTTTGCTATTTGGGGAGCAAAATAACTGATGATGGTCGAAGTAGAGAGGATATAAAATGTAGACTGGCAATGGCAAGGAAAGCTTTTCTGAAGAAGAAAAATTTGTTAACATCGAGTATAGATTTAAGTGTCAGGAAGTCATTTCTGAAAGCATTTGTATGGAGTGTAGCCATGTATGGAAGTGAAACATGGACGATAAATAGTTTGGACAAGAAGAGAATAGAAACATTCGAAATGTGGTGCTACAGAAGAATGCTGAAGATTAGATGGGTAGATCACATAACTAATGAGGAAGTATTGAATAGGATTGGGGAGAAGAGAAGTTTATGGGACAACTTGACCAGAAGACGGGATCGGTTGGTAGGACATGTTCTGAGGCATCAAGGGATCACCAATTTAGTATTGGAGGGCAGCGTGGAGGGTAAAAATCGTAGAGGGAGACTAAGAGATGAATACACTAAGCAGATTCAGAAGGATGTAGATTGCAGTAGGTACTGGGAGATGAAGAAGCTTGCACAGGATAGAGTAGCATGGAGAGCTGCATCAAACCAGTCTCAGGACTGAAGACCACAACAACAACAACAGTGACTGGCGTATTGTGACAAGCCAGTTGCTCGGCCACCATTGAGCAGACGTTTTCAATTGGCGAGAGATCGGGATAATGTGCTGGCCAGGGCAGCAATCGAACATTTTCTATACCCAGAAAGGCCTGTACAGGACCTGCAACATGCGGTCGTGCATTATTCTGCTGAAATGTAGGGTTTCGCAGGGATCGAATGAAGGGTAGAGCCACGGGTTGTAACACATCTGAAATGTAACGTCCACTGTTCAAAGTGCCGTCAATGCGAACAGGAGGTGACCGAGACGTGTAACCAATGGCCCCCCTCACCATCACGCCGGGTAATACGCCAGTATGGCGATGACGAATACACGCTTCCAATGTGCGTTCACTGCGATGTCGCCAAACACGGGTGCCACCATCATGATGCTGTAAACAGAACCTGGATTCATCTGAAAAAATGACGTTTTGCCATTTGTGCACCAAGGTTCGTCGTTGAGTACACCGTCGCAGGCGGTCCTGTCTGTGATGCAGCGTCAAGGGTAACCGTAGGTCTCCGAGTTGATAGTCCGTGCTGCTGGAAACGTCGTCGAACTGTTCGTGTAGATGATTGTTGTCTTAGAAACGTCCCCATCTATTGACTCAGGGATCAAGACGTGGCTCCACGATGCGTTACAGCCATGCGGATAAGATGATTGTCATCTCGACTGCTAGTGATACGAGGCCGTTGGGATCCAGGACGGCGTTCCGTGTTACCCTCCTGAACCCACCGATTCCATATTCTGCTAACAGTCATTGGATCTCGACCAACGCGAGCAGCAATGTCGCGATACGATAAACAGCAATCGTGATAGGCTACAATCCGACCTTTATCAAAGTCGGAAACGTGATGGTACGCATTTCTCCTCCTTACACGAGGCATCACAAGAACGTTCCACCAGGCAACGCCGGTCAACTGCTGTTTGTGTATGAGAAATCGGTTGGAAACTTTCCTCATGTCAGCACGTTGTAGATGTCACCACCGGCGCCAGCCTTGTGTGAATGCTCTGAAAAGCTGATCATTTGCATATCACAGCTTCTTCTTCCTGTCGGTTAATTTTAGCGTATGTAGCACGTCATCTTCGTGGTGTAGCAATTTTAATGGCCAGTAGTGTATATGCCTTTGTATGAGCCCTAATTCTCGTATCTTAACGTCGTGGTCCTCTCACGCAGTGAATGTAGGAGGCAATAGAATGTTTCTGCAGTCAGCTGCAAATGCTGGTTCTCTAAATTTTCTCAGTAAAGCTCCCTGAAAAGAACGTCGCCAAGCCTCCATGGATTCCCACTTGAGTTCCAGAAATATGTCCCTCACACTTGGCTGTTGTTCGAACATACCAGTAACAAATCTAGCTGCTCGTCTCTGATTTGCTTAGATATCTTCCTTTAATCAGACCTGGTACGGTTCCCGAACACTCGAGCAGTACCTAAGAACAGGTCGCGCTAGCGTCCTATATGTCTCTCCTTTACAGATGAACCACACTTTCCTAGAATTCTCCCAATAAATCGACCATTCGCCTTCTCTACCACATTCACAATCCTCATATGCTCGTTCGATTTCATACCGCTTTGCAACCACTCCCAGATATTTCAACGACGTGACTTTGTCAAGCAGACCACTATTAATATTGCATATGAATATTACGGGATTGTTTCTCCTACTCATCCGCATGAACTTACATTTTGCTGCATTAGAGCTAGCTGGCGTTCATTACACCTACTAGATATTTTGTCTAAGTCATCTTGTATCCCCATACAGTCAACTATACCAGCTCAGTAATTGTCGAAGCACCTAGTTCAGCCATTTCAGTGGAGTACTGTTCTAGGAATTAAATGGTGGTTGGTGGTAATGAGTAGCTGGCAGCTGACTCAGAAGGTAAATGAAAATAGCGTTTTATTTGGCGCTTGGAGACAAAGGATCAAGTAAAAAGATGCTGTATACTGTCCTTTAAACTTTGTTTGACGTTTTTCTGTACTTGTATTTTCTAGAGCAAATAAATGACGAAATTTTGTAATGTTTGGATGAAACGTTTCCCATTCTTTCAGCCTTCAGTAGTGTTGAGAATTTATCGTATCTCTTTACCAACAACATTCAGAAGGGCTATCATTGCTAGTCCCTTATCAATGTTACTACATTCGAATTTTTTCTAGGAACGTCCTATTACAGCAGACTGCTCTCAGAACACGTAATTTTGGCGCCGAGTCTAAAAATATAACGACCACTCGTGAGAAGGGAGTCTCAGTACACGTACAGGAATTACGCCAGGGGCGCTGCAGTAGACTCACCACAAGTAGTCGACTGAGACAATGTATAATATAATTTATTAACTTTTTTCCGTGTAATCATCAAATGATGACTTTTTCAAACATCATATTATGTACAACTTTAATACCTACCATATTTGTATGATATTTACCTGTGTCATATTTATCTATATAGGTAAACACACACTGTGTATATATAAATTTTTTGGAACATAGATATTGGTTTACAAGAAAATATTTTAATTTTGTTTCAGATGCATGACCAGTACGTACTCTTATGGATTCCGGCAATTTAATGTACAGACGTGAGCCACTGATACACGGACTACAGTCTGTTATTTTTAATTTTGTTCTGTGTCTGTAGTAGCTCTGTTTTCTCTTCTTCGTCGTTATGTACATCATAACATTTTTGGTGTGTCGCCCTGATGGTTTACAAGAAACGTAGTAAACATACACAGCGTGATGCAGCTCAGGGCAGCCGCCCCAAACATACCCAAAATACACAAATATATCGAGATGCGGTTTTCGCCGAATTATGGCCGACAATATGGCAAATTCCCTGACTTTCGAAAGTAATTTTTATAGTCTATAATCGCCGAATTACGACAGCGACTTGGCTATTTTTAATGAAAGTATATACTTTTTCCTGCGGCGTTTGAAACAAGCTTCTAAGAGAACTTCAACGATTTAACATATATGTTCATGATTGAATAACATCAAGATAACTGAGCCACTAACCACCGTTCCGCAGTCAAATGTCTGCCGTTAAAAATGCAAGCAAACACTTAATTCAGCTACGGCTGATATGTTTATTGTTATGGCTGCCATATCAAGTGGTCAAAACGTTGACCGTGAGCACTGCTACACGCTATAAAGCGATTCTGGAGAAACAACACTGCAAGTTTAATGTTATCTGGAGTTAATAAGACGTGTGAAGGAAGAATATACAAAAGGTATTACATTGCAAAATAATCCAACATATCACATGTGACACGTCAAAAATTGTGTTGTTGTTGTGGTCTTCAGTCCTGAGACTGGTTTGATGCAGCTCTCCATGCTACTCTATCCTGTGCAAGCTTTTTCATCTCCCAGTGCCTACTGCAAACTACATCCTTCTGAATCTGCTTAGTGTATTCATCTCTTGGTCTCCCTCTACGATTTTTACCCTCCACGCTGTACTCCAATATTAAATTGGTGATCCCTTGATGTCTCAGAACATGTCCTACCAACCGATCCCTTCCTCTGGTCAAGTTGTGCCACAAACTTCTCTTCTCCCCAGTCCTATTCAATACTTCCTCATTAGTTATGTGATCTACCCATCTAATCTTCAGCATTCTTCTGTAGCACCACATTTCGAAAGCTTCTATTCTCTTCTTGTACAAACTATTTATCGTCCATGTTTCACTTCCATACATGGCTACACTCCATACGAATACTTTCAGAAATGACTTCCTGACACTTAAATCAATACTGGATGTTAACAAATTTCTCTTCTTCAGAAACGATCTCCTGCCACCGAACTTCACTAATTCCCACTATATCTAACTTCAACCTATCCATTTCCCTTTTTAAATTTTCTAACCTACCTGCCCGATTAAGCGATCTGACATTCCACGCTCCGATCCGTAGAACGCCAGTTTTCTTTCTCCTGATAACGACATCCTCTTGAGTAGTCCCCGCCCGGAGATCCGAATGGGGGACTATTTTACCTCCGGAATATTTTACCCAAGAGGACGCCATCATCATTTAATCATACAGTAAAGCTGCATGCCCACGGGAGAAATTACGGCTGTAGTTTTCCCTTGCTTTCAGCCGTTCGCAGTACCAGCACGGCAAGGCCGTTTTGGTTATTGTTACAAGGCCAGATCAGTCAATCATCCAGACTGTTGCCCTTGCAACTACTGAAAAGGCTGCTGCCCCTCTTCAGGAACCACACGTTTGTCTGGCCTCTCAACAGATACCCCTCCGTTGTGGTTGCACCTACGGTACGGCTATCTGTATCGCTGAGGCACGCAAGCCTCCCCACCAACGGCAAGGTCCATGGTTCATGGGGGGGTCAAAAATTGTAATTTACGTAATTATATGAATGCCTGTGGCAGACCACAAACATGCATTTCAAGACTGGCTATACCGTATACACTATCACTGGTGTCGCCGCAATAAGGCGGCGAAGGCAGAGGACGTGTAAAAAGCTGTTTATTTACTGACAAAAAAGAGTAAGAAGTGGGAATAAACTGATACAACTACGATATCTTTAGAGTTTTGACATAATGCCAAATACATGTGTCGTGTTTGGCTGTAATTTTTCGAACAGCAGACGAAAAATACAAGGAAAGAAAATTGTCTTAACGCAAGCTTAACTAGAAACATCTTACGTATTTTTGCTTTTGTACTGTATGTAAGCATAAATAATTACATTACAATTTACCTTAACCGAAACACCGGTAGTATTCAAATAGTTTATGTAGCCCTTTATGGGGTTTAATTATCTAGTGTATACAGACGTAGCTTAATGATATACTTTTAACCAATTGTCGTCAGCTCCGGTTTTTCTTCGAATAGTATGCTCATTATGAAAGTGCTTCTGTAAGTAGAGCGTGCTATTTGTCTTAGATAACAAGTGTCTTTATTCATTTAAGTGTTCTTACGAAACCTGGAATCTGCTTTAAATGTGTATATATATATATATATATATATATATATATATATATATATATATATATAACTTGATGCTATTTTCATAACACGATTCTACGTTATATGTGTTTAACTCAACTAGTATGCAAATAATTGTTCAATTTCAGAAATTGTTTAAACCACCTCTGAAGCTTACAACACCAATACGTTTCAGAAAATCATGTTAGTTCCACACACAAGCTTTCTGGCTCCTCCATCTTACCTCACCAAAAGTCAGGCTTCAGTAAACGCTGCGTTGGGCTGTCAGTTCCATGTTTACTCTGTACGACAGTTATGTCAAACATGATGAGCGATTGTCAGTTCGTAAAATTTGACAGCAGTAACGTACATGAAAAACTGTGTACTACGTTATCGGACATATATCAGACCCTGTCGTATCAACTGAAAACACGTCACTGCTGTAGAGGTGCGTAATTTGGTTGTTGGTTGTTGGTATGTTTAAGGGGGACTAAACAGCGAAGGTCATCAGTCCCCAGAGGTGCGTAATTTAAGTGGACTTATATTACTGCTTAATATGACCAGCTATCATTTTGTAGAAATCGTTGCACATACAGCTGTTTGTTCTTCTGTACCTGATGTCACTGGTGACGGGTTATAAAGCCGAAAACCAGTTTTGGCAAATACAACATTTCTAGTGCGGCTCACGGTGTACAGAAGATGTCGTTTAATTAGACTAAATGTTGAATTATCTCAACACATTGAAACCTTCCCGTCTCCTCTATATCTCTTTTGTTACGGAATCTTCCCTTCTACAATAACCTATGAAACCTTCCCTTAGGATTTCTATCTCTTGTTTAATAATAACAAATGAAATCTTCCCTTTGGAATTAATTCTCTTTCTCAATCTTCGCACACAAATTTAAATGCTGCTTATTAAAAGTGATTTTCTGATTATTTCGACGAAACGTAGAATGTGTCGCCGTCGTGGCCCTCAGTTGTTACCTGCAATAACGCAAAACTGTTCCTTACTTTTTTACTGTTTTTGGATCGCCATCGAACTGCGACATGAATATACTTACTCTGTTTTACTATACGTTATTAGCTGCTGTGGACTGTCATAATAAGTGGCTGTATTTATTACCAAAGCTGACGTTATTCTTTAATAGCAATGCTGACGTTATTCTTTAGTTAATTTGACTGAAGTTACGTAATTCATAGTTAAACTTTTTCTTGACAACAATAAAATTTTTGCAAAGTTTTACGTTGATGATTTTTGGGATGGATTATAATCAGTAATGCAATATTGCTGACAAAAATGAATTATATTCTGAATGAAATGATTTTACAAACGTTCAAATGCGACTCACTTTTTACAATAATCTTACAACTAGCATTGCGCAAACATACCTTCAGTAGTCTTGAGTCTCTCAAAACAAAACAAAAAATAATTCAATAATATTAGTTCCTCTTACGATAATAGTTAGCCGATGTCTCTGTACATCCGTTTATAATCTCTTGTAAATCGTAGCTCGTGGCTGGCAGGCACACCGCTCCTCTCAACCTCTCGCTTCAAACCTGCTACCGACTCGCTTCACTTCTCGCTTACTACTGACTTCCTACGAACGCCAAGTGCGGTCTCTCCCGCCAACAATGCTTTCTGGTGCAGATAATCTCTGCTACCGTTACAAAATGTATCAATGTGCGGTCTTTCCCGCTCTTTTCTTAAAATGTATCCATACGGGGTCTCTCCCGCCCTTTTTAAAATTATAACAATGTGCGGTCTCTCCCGCCAACAATACTTTGGTGCAGACATTCCCTGCTACCACAATCACACTACTGGCCATTAAACCACGAAGATAACGGTTACAGAGGCGAAATTTAACCGCAAAGAAGAAGATGCTGTGATATGCAAATGATTAGCTTTCCAGAGCATTCACACAAGGTTGCCGCCGGTGGCGACACCTACAACGTGCTGATATGAGGAAATTTCCAACCGATTTCTCATACACAAACGGCAGTTGACCGACGTTGCCTGGTGAAACGTTGTTATGATGTCTCGTGTAAGGAGAAGAAATGCGTACCATCACGTTTCCGACTTTGGTAAAGGTCGGATTGTAGCCTATCGCGATTGTGGTTTATAGTATCGTGATATTGCTGCTAGCGTAATTCGAGATCCAATGAATGTTAGCAGGCTATGGAATCGGTGGGTTCAGGAGGGTAATACGGAACGCCGTGCTGGATCCCAACGGCCTCGTATCACTAGCAGTCGAGATGACAGGCATCTTATCCGCACGGCTGTAACGGATCGTGCAGCCACGTCTCGATCCCTGAGTCAACAGATGGGGACGCTTGCAAGACAACAACCATCTGCATGAACAGTTCGACGACGTTTGCAGCAGCACGGACTATCAGCTCGGAGACCATGACTGCAGTAACCCTTGAAGCTGTATCACAGACAGGAGCGCCTGCGATGGTGTACTCGATGACGAACCTGGGTGCACGAATGGCAAAACGTCATTCGATCCCTGCGAAACCCTACATTTCAGCAGGATAATGCACGACCGCATGTTGCAGGTCCTGTACGGGCCTTTCTGGATAGAGAAAATATTCAACTCCTACCCTGGCCAGCACATTCCCCAGATCTCTCACCAATTGAAAACATCTGGTCAATGGTGACCGAGCAACTTGCTCGTCACAATACGCCAGTCACCACTCTTGATGAGCTGTGGTATCGTGCTGAAGCTGCAGGGGCAGCTGTACCTGTACACGCCATCCAACTCAATGCCGAGCCGTATCAAGGCCGTTATTACGGCCAGAGGTGGTTGTTCTGGGTACTGATTTCGCATGATCTATGCACCGAAATTGCCTGAAAATGTACTCACATGTCAGGTCTAGTATAATATATTTGTCCAATGAATACCCGTTTATCATCAGCATTTCTTATTGGTTTAGCAATTTTAGTCGCCAGTAGTGTATTTCCAATCCTATCAATAAAATATAAACATCTTTCATAAATTGTGGTTTGACAATAGACAATAGAAATATACACGTCTTACAACATTTTAATGATTTACATTTTTCACTCGTGTAAAAGCGGCTTAAGACAGCTTTTGGAGTAGAGATGCAATTTTGTCATATGATGAGGTGATGGAGACCGTGGCTGTTGTTTGAAGACAAATGTTGATGGTGTTAGGACAGCAACCAGCCACAAATTTCCTTTATTCAAAGGGTACCGTTACCGGTTTCGAATCGTTGTGATTCATCCTCAGACAGTTTACACGCTTTCTTTATGACATGTGGTGTGTTTTTTACAGTTTAATTGTCGTGAAACGTCGGTTTGGAGTGTTTGTTTTGATAACATTCGTCCAACAGATGTAAATACATTCCCACTGCATTCTTATTGTTGCACACGTGAATTGATCTCACTGAACACTTTAGATTTGTCACCGAGAGGATTTCTACCACGCACCACATGTTTTGATACATACCGGTATCGGTACCCTTTGAATAAAGGAACTGAAAGTAAATTTGCGGCTGGCTGCTGTCCTAACACCATCAACATTTGTGCTATCTAGAGTTCGACTTTTATGCGTAGATAGTACAGAAGATAAATACAGTAATACGAAGTCAATTGTACGTTTACTCTTTAAAGAAAAAAATCGAAAAGGGGAATGATGATTGGATATTACTGTCAGTGTCTGGGTAGATAGTGATGGCTATTAATTTGCAATATTGTGCACAGTTTGTCCCGTGAGTTGAGGCGGGCAGCTGTTAACGACGGCCGTGGTCGGAGCGAGCAGCATGCTGTCCGCGCGGCAGGTGGGTGCAGCGAGCGGCCACAAGTGTCGGCCGTTGCTCCTGGCCCCAGAGCCATCCGTCAGGCGGAGGCGGCGGCGGCCGCAGCTGCGGACGTTGCGACACGCCGAACGGGTTCAGCCGCGGAAGAGACAATAGCCATCCGCCTGCCGATGAGATGTCGACACAGCCGGCCCGGCCGCGTCGCACGGCCGGCGCCGCGCTGCAGCGCCCGCTGCCAGCCTCAGTAGGCGGGGCCGCAGCCCCACAGCACAGACAGTTTGCGAGACCGACCCTCGCTGACAGCGCGATACGTTTACCAGTGTTTATTGTCTGTTGCGTGTAGTAATACGAGTGTTTTCATTTGTCACCACGCAGTGCGGCGGCGCGGTTCTTTCTGTCCCTTTACGACGTACCTGCACCTACCTGCGAACATTGTCTCAGCAGATCATCAATAGGAAAGCCGAGCGAAACCTACTGTACTTCGACGTGAACCAGGCTGCAATTTAAGTCACTAATCTACGTTTCGGGAGAAAGTTTTCACACGAAATGAAAGTTTGGAAATTTTGTCTTCAGTTAATATATTCTGAAACTTAGGTGAACAAGTATCACTGCCAAGCCCGTGCTAGTCTTAACACAGTCACTAATAATCCCTTTCACTCACGTTAGCAAATTTATGGTGTTGCAGTTCCCGCAAACGTAATAGCTACAAAAATACTGATTGTTTTTTATTGAGAACGCTCGCCAAATATTAAGTCTGTCGGTACCAAACGCAGTCGCAGTTTTTAGCCACCGGCCTCCTCAATACGCCACACGGAATATATGGCTTTTCTCGTCACAAAATTCACTTAAAAATTCCGAAATTTCTACACGCCCATCGGAATAATTATGCCGTCACTTTCCAACACTTTTGATGTATGAAACACTGCTAGATCCGGCAACTTATCATTTCCATCGCAACTACTACTACACACGTCCGATCTGTTTCATGGCTAGGCTTCGACTCTTCCCTAGAATACTCTGTCTTCTCTACCAGCAGAGAAAGGCGCGCGAAGAAGCGTTACCATTGGTCAATTTACTCAACAGGCCAATAGCAAAACAACACTTTCCCTCGTTAGTCCGCGCTTTTCATCAATAAGCAATCGCATAATAGTAAACCTAACGACTGCACTGTTTACCGACGTAATTATCTAATATGCTGAAGTTTTGCTCATGCATTAAGTTATTTACTATTGTTATTAATACCTGAATTAACTTTCCCTTTACCATAAACTTACTTTACAAATCTATTCTACAAAAATCCCCTTTGTCCATATTCTACATCTTCGAAAAGTTCCCACACTAAATCCTACTACACAACTCGTTGAACAATTATCTTCATATTAACCTTAAACCACACTCACGCATCATTCATACTGCTAAAACACACTTATAACATTTTACATACACAAAAAGACATAATAACACTTTATGAAAATACTAGAACAGTTTCTGAAAAACATTCTATTACTTTAGTGCACTCTAGTGGGCACAATCGAAACTAAATCAGTCCCCTATCCAATATTGTCCTCTATCGGCTGATACATAAACTACGTGCGCGTCCAGTCTCGCATCACCATCTGTCACTATCCAGCTCTGAGACACATCTCCCACTTAACCGCCTCCAAGGCAGGATCGGTATACGGCGCAACGCCTCAGCAGCTGGACGTATGATACTGAGGCAATGTTAAATACTCATGATATACACTGAGATGACAAATGTGGGATAGCGATATGCAACATACAGATGGCAGTAGTATCGCGTACACAAGGTGTATAAAAGAGTGGTGCATTGATGGAGCTGTCATTTGTGATCAGGTGGCTCGTCTGAAAAGGTATCCGACGTCATTATGACAGCATGACAGCTATTAACCCTTTCAGACCCGGAATTTTTCTGGAGGAAAAAAATTTTTCTTTATGTGGTAGTGGTCTCATGTGATTTTTTAATGATTTTAGGAGCAAGATTTATACAGAAATATTTACCCGTCTCCAAAACGTGCTTTGTTCACTTGGCTTCACTTTAAGGACTAAAATAACTAATTGTGAAATGTTCTCTATTGTAATAAATAGTAAAGTGTTATGGGACCATTGCTTTTCACAATATATATAAATGACCTAGTAGATAGTGTCGGAAGTTCCATGCGGCTTTTCGCGGATGATGCTGTAGTATACAGAGAAGTTGCAGCATTAGAAAACTGTAGCGAAATGCAGGAAGATCTGCAGCGGATAGGCACTTGGTGCAGCGAGTGGCAACTGTCCCTTAACATAGACAAATGCCATGTATTGCGAATACATAGAAAGAAGGATCCTTTATTCTATGATTATATGATAGCGGAACAAACACTGGTAGCAGTTACTTCTGTAAAATATCTGGGAGTATGCGTGCGGTACGATTTGAAGTGGAATGAGCATATAAAATTAATTGTTGGTAAGGCGGGTGCCAGGTTGAGATTCATTGGGAGAGTGCTTAGAAAATGTAGTCCATCAACAAAGGAGGTGGCTTACAAAACACTCGTTCGACCTACACTGGAGTATTGCTCATCAGTGTGGGATCCGTACCAGATCGGGTTGACGGAGGAGATAGAGAAGATCCAAAGAAGAGCGGCGCGTTTCGTCACAAGGTTATTTGGTAACCGTGATAGCGTTACGGAGATGTTTAATAAACTCAAGTGGCAGACTCTGCAAGAGAGGCGCTCTGCATCGCGGTGTAGCTTGCTCGCCAGGTTTCGAGAGGGTGCGTTTCTGGATGAGGTATCGAATATATTGCTTCCCCCTACTTATACCTCCCGAGGAGATCACGAATGTAAAATTAGAGAGATTAAAGCGCGCACGGAGGCTTTCAGACAGTCGTTCTTCCCGCGAACCATACGCGACTGGAACAGGAAAGGGAGGTAATGACAGTGGCACGTAAAGTGCCCTCCGCCACACACCGTTGGGTGGCTTGCGGAGTATAAATGTAGATGTAGATGTAGATGTAAAATGATCATTCAATAATTTCCATGTAAAATAACAACAGCAATATTCAATTATACACTGGAATATAGCGAATCATGTATTCTGGTGGTCACGAGTTGCTGCGCACTGCTACATTGACTTGCTGATATTTTTATAGTGATGCCCAACGGTTGGCAGCAGTACAAGTGTGCAGCTCAGGTTCGCTTATGGAAGAAATACTTTTGTTGCAGCTAACAGACTGTAACAGTTAATGTACACAATTGTAGCCAGAGGGTCTGAAAGGCTTAGCAGCCTTTGAACGCGGAATGGTAGTTGGAGTTAGACGCATGGAGCACTCCATTTTGGAAATAGTCATGGAATTCAACATTCCGAGTTCTACAGTATCAAGAGCGTGCCGACAATACCAAATTTCAAGCATTATCTTCACTCAATAACTGAGAACTGCGTCGTTTCCGTACAGTTGTCAGTGCTAACAGACAAGCAACACTGCGTTAAATGACGGCATAAATCGATGTCGGACGTATGACGAACGTATCTGTTAGGAAAGTGCGGCAAAAGAAGGCGTTAAGGGGGCATAGCAGCAGACGACCGAAGCAACTGACTAGGCTAACAGCAAGAAAACGTCTCCAGAGCCTCTCCTGGGCTCGTGACCATATCGACGGAACCATAGACTACTGGAAAACCATGACCTGGCCAGATGAGTCCCGATTTTAGCAAGTAAGAGCTCACGGTAGGGTTCGAGTTTGGCGCGGACCCACGAAACCTTGGACCCAAATTGGCAACAAGGCACTGTGCAGGATCATGGTGACCCCATAAAGGCATGGGCTACGTTTACATGGAATGGACAGAGTCGTCTGGTCCAAGTGAACGGATCATTGAAATGTTTATTGGTTGGTTGGTTGGTTTGGGGAAGGAGACCAGACAGCGTGGTCATCGGTCTCATCGGATTAGGGAAGGAAGTCGGCCGTGCCCTTTCAGAGGAACCATCCCGGCATTTGCCTGGAGTGATTTAGGGAAATCACGGAAAACCTAAATCAGGATGGCCGGACGCGGGATTGAACCGTCGTCCTTCCGAATGCGAGTCCAGTGTCTAACCACTGCGCCACCTCGCTCGGTGAAATGTTTATGTTTGGCTACTTGGAGACCATTTGCAGCCATTCATCGAGTTGATGTTCCCAGACAACGATGTCATGTTACCGGGACACAGTTGTTTGGGACTGATTTGAAGAACATTTTGGATAATTCGAGCTAATGAGATGGCCGCTCATATTGCCCGACATGAACCCCAACGAATACGGGATATAATCGATAGATCAGTCCGTGCACAACATTTTTCACCGGCAGCACTTTCCTAATTACGGGCAGCTACAGAGGCAGCGAGGCTCGACATTTCTGCAGGGGACTTGTTGAGTTCATGCCACGTCGAGTTGCTGCACAATGTCGGTAAAAGGAAGTCCGACACCACATTAGGACGTATACGATAACTTCTGTCACCTCAGTGTATCTTTTAAAAGAAAGGGAGGTGACAGCGGAACAACATGATGCACATTTACAAAGGCATTGCTCTTGGTCGTATGTTCGGGGAGGGGTGGGAGGTGGGGACTGCAGTACCATGAAGCTCCTTAAGACGAGGTTTGAGAGCGAAGCCGTTGAGCTCAAACACGGCGAAGAATACAGAGCAACAGCTTGTATAAAACCAAAAGTCAAAAACTTTAGGGATTTATTCTTGACGTCATAAAATTGCAGAAAGTTCATAACTGGATCCGAAAATCCTTCGTTAGGGGCTAGGGAGAGGACTTATTATCCCTGTAACAAAACTGATTCATTTACCGAACACATGGATTTATTATTCGTGACACAAAAAGGATACGTTTATTAAACGTATTTACATTTACAAAAATTGCTCCAAAGGCTACCTCGATTTACCACACAACGCCAGACCCCGCTTTGCCGCACCTTGTGGTAAACTCTCTGTGCGTTTCGTATTTGGTCACATCTCTCAGAACATCAACACTGAATACGGGACGCGAAGATACCAAGGATTTTAAATGAGCTCAGAGCATAAAATCCACTGAATGAAATCTGGCGATGGGGCAGGCCATGCAATGGATCCGCCTCGACCAATCCATTTGTTCGGGAACTATTTATCAAGATACTCGCGAAAGTTTTCTTATCTTAAATATCTTTGTGACTAATGCCCTTTTGGCATATTTATTATTTTATAAATGACATATAAGTGCTGCCAGTCTTTCAGTACTTATACTCCATCATTCATTTTTAGTCACAATTCTGTGACCATGTTATAGAATATAGACCATTCTTTGTTTTAAATTCTGAGGAAGACACTCCTAGCAGTGTCGAAACCAGGTTGATTTGTTAAAAATAGTGACCGAGGGTTGATTTTCTTTCAATTGTAACTATTCACGGTCTCTGAACGTGCAGCCATGTACAAGATTTTGATAAACACACTTGACAGACTTTGAACATTATCCCATTGTGGCACTGTAATCCAGTTATTATGTCCTGAACCTGATGGCGCTGTATGTCTATAAGTAATGAGATTTTAAGTCCATAGTTACTTTGTGCATCCACAAATTAAAGTATCATGGTGCTAGGGCCGCTATCATCCTAAAATACATTTTTACGTCAACCATTTGAAACACAGTAAGCAGTGGGATACAGTAAACTAAATACCATACATTTTCACTCAGTAATAGTGTATGGGTTGTAACACGGAGGGAGGTGGGGGGGGGGGGGGGATTAGGGAGGGCGATCAGACGACGGAAGGCAGAAAAGCGGAGCGAGGTAATACGTATAGGGGGGATGGGGGAGAACTTGATAAAACTTTGCAAGCACAAAAGTTAAAAACTGGGAGGGGGGACGGGTTTGAATTTAACAACAAAGTCAGTAAATTTTGGATCGAAAGTGTATCCAGTAACTAACATGACGTGGTACCCTTATATCCATTTTGTGAACAGTTCTAGAAATTTCTTTTCGCTCAGCTCAGCGTAATCAGTACGTACTTTAACCGCTCTTTTCTTCAAGTGACTGTAAATTTGGATTTCTTCTCAAGACATTCATCAGTTGGCAATAAGCAAAATTTCAAAATTATTCCCTGTAGTTTGTATTTATGGTTATTTTGACTAAGATGATTACCAAAGGTAGATTTTTCTCTAGTTGTCCCTGCTGTATGTTCTTTGAACATTGTCAGAAAGTTTCACCCCCTTCGCCCAATGTAAAAACTGTTACAATCATTACAGGAAATATTTTAAACGCCTGAATTTGATGATATTTCTCTGGGATCAACGTTATGGGAAAGTGTGTTATGCAATGAATTTCTACTTTTCAAGCTTATCTTAACCTCTTTCTTCCAAAACAGCCTTGTTATTTTACCCGAGATACTACCCGTGTAAGTCATACTTACGTACTTCAATTTGTTTCTTGGACCTGATTAGATACGTAATTTCTTAATTCCAAATGTTCTGCTATTTTTAGCTGTCTTTCCCATTCTGAGTTTTTTAAAAGCTAAAAAAATAAAATGAAATAAGCTCTGTACATAGGGGCACGCTTATCACTACTGGCTGCAATTTGTTTCTATTTAAAGCTCAATATTGACATCTTCTTTTAGTATTTGACACACCTGCTTGGAAAGCCAGTGTGACGCCTGCGTGGCAGGAGTAAGACGCTAGCTAAACATTTTAAGGTTCATTATATACCACACGTTTGCTGCCACAGAGCATAAAATTTTTGTAGATTGGTCTTTGACTGCCGTTCAGACTATGTTATAGAAATTTTTTGAACTAGAATGGCCTGAAGATGATACTGTGTACCGAAACCAGTAGCCAGTAGACAAATAAATTGCGACTATAGACTATAGGATAAACTTCATCGATTCTCATTGTACTGGTTGATGGGGCTTCATCCACAGTACGAAGAATCCTCGCAGGCATTCACAAATCGTATAGTCTTTCACCAACTGCAAATCTCTTCTCACATTAGCCTGTCACTCGCAAGCAAGGGTGTAGCCGTAAAACGTTCGTTCACTAGTGACTGCCTGCAAGGGTAGCTTTCAGCATGAAGCTGACATGCAGCATCCACATTCCTATCTGCCAGGCCATACACGTGGCCCACATCCGTCATTTCAGACATTAAGAACATCGCTCTGATGCATTGCGACGGAAGTTAAAAATAGAGAAAACGACAATCAGACAAAACAAAACAAATGCCATGATCAACTAAAACAAAGAGAGTAAAAATGCACATTTGAGGTAAATTCAACCACGACTTCCTAAAGAGAATTCCCTTTATATTTCCCTAACGAAGAATTTTCAGATTCATGTTCTTATGAACTTTTCGTAAGGTTTTGATGTCGAGAATAAATCCCTAAAAATTTGACACATGTTTTTATAGACACTGTATTGTCAGGCTCAGTCATCGTGCGAAACCGACCTTACCAAGGAACTTTACAGACAGAAATCATTCAGTCTTTCCTGTCGGAGGAGCGTGCACGCGCCATCAGTTTGGTTGACAACCTGTACGTACCCAGTACAACAGAACGTCGAAGAAAGGTCACGGTGTTCAGGGTGGAACAAGAACTCCATTCTAGACGGACAGTGTTAAAAGGGAGACGTGTCGTGTGGCATTCTCCACGCAGGATGAGCCTGTGTTCCCAATGACAGGTCCGTACTGCACGCTGTAGCTATGTTGCAGTATGCAGGTAAACTCCCCGTGCGTAAAAACACTCTGGAAGGAGTCATTTCACACTCAACATGCACCTGCACGTACTTCCCGTCATAGCCTGTCCTTTATTTTGAAACATGCACTGGTTTTGCCAGGATCTGCGTACTTATAAAGTTTGTACGCCAAATAAAACGTCGTGTGTTGCTTCCCCCAATCATCTTTCAGCTGTGGTATCGTTCCACGGTCACCATACTGGTGTCCAACCTTGCAAATAGGAAAAACCAGATGCCCTTAGATCCAGAGCATTTCTATTTAGAGTCATGTGAGCGACTGCTCCTCAGAGGAATCATTTTCGATAATCTGGCGACCGTAATTTATTCAAGAACTAGCTGTTCCTGGCCACGCATTGCTGCAAAATTGGAAAGAAAGAAAAGAAAAACCACACATTTCTAATATCTATGGGAATTGGATGCCGCGCAGGATTAGCCGAGAGGTCTAAGGCGCTGCAGTCATGGACTGCGTGGCTGATCCTGGCGGAGGTTCGAGTCCTCCCTCGGACATGGGTGTGTGTGTTTGTCCTTAGGATAATTTAGTTTAAGTAGTGTGTAAGCTTAGGGACTGATGACCTTAGCAGTTAAGTCCCATAAGATTTCCATACATTTGAACATTTTTTGGGAATTGGATATATGTCCTAATCTCCTCAACCCCTCATTTCTATTTCCTCCTCCATCTCTCTTTGCCAATCTCCTCCTTCACCACCCTCACGCTGTCCATCACCTCCTCTCCCCTATCTTCTCCTCCACCCTCCTCTCCACCTCCTCCTGCCCCTCTCTCTCTCCCATTCTCTCTGTCCACTACCTCGTCGCTTTTTCTCTATCCACCACCTCCTCTCACTTTCTCTATCCACCTCCTCCTCCCTGCCTTCTCTCTATAGCCTCGCGCCCCCTCTCCCCCTCTTTGTCCATCCCCTCCTCCCTCCTTTTTATTTCCATCGTCTCCTCCTTACTCTCTCCACCTCTTCCTACCCCTTCTCTCTCTGTCCGTCTCCTCCTTTCCGTCTTCTATGTCCGTTTCCTACACATCTCTGTCCATCTCCTCTTCCCCCGTCTCTCTGACCTTCAGCCTTGTTTGTTGTTATTGCAAATCCAGATTCTATAATAGTACTAATCACAATCCGATAAGCCACACCTTGACGTGGTAGGGGCTCAGTGTTGAATGATCCAGACGACCAGTGTGGGACAGTTTATTTCTAATAGCTGATCGCTTGGTAAAAGGAGAGAAGAAGGCAATTAGTCAGCAACTTGGGACTTGAGATGAAGAAGATCAACGGCTTCTGAGACGAATAAAGAAATTAACCTCAACGGTAAAGAAGGCGGAGGAGACATTTTCTCCTGACAGTGATACCTCAACGGTAGTAAAGGCCTAGAGGACGGTCGTCAGCGCGGTGGATCCAGCAGAAGAGGCAACCAACAAAACGGAAGAAAAATACACGTCACGTCTCACTTGCAGCAAGCGATTACTTGGTCAGCGTCTATCTAGATGTTGACGGCGGGTGCAAAAATCAGTTACGCCTGTTACCAAAGTGTTCGGCTACGAAAGACGTGTGTTCCCAAATTCGGCGCCCTGTTAAGACCCTTCTGGCGGTTCGGTCACAGATGTAACATCCCACAAAGAGACTAACACTCTTTCCTAATTTACTTTCAACCAAGCCATGATGATAAACACTGAATGGAAAAGTACTCCAGGAGGTAAACAATCCTTCATTACTGGAAACATTGATGCAACTAGGCCGTCGGATTCTGTAGAGAGCGTAGAACATCATGTAAGGAAAAGTCGGAGCTTCCTAGAACTTCTCGCATGCGGCCTAAGAAGAAATATCTTCTAGGTTCATTGAACATCAACACAAAAGACTGGGAAACTTAAAGAATTGATGGATGTATTAAACAGACGCAACATACCCATACTAGTACTTCAGGAAACCAGGTACGGTCACGACAGAACGCATTTGAATGAGAAGGCTGCAGAATATATACAGGAAAACCAACCATAAAGAATAAATAGGAAGTCACTTTGCTTGTAACAGCTTTCATGGTCAAAGGGAGTGTAACAAAAGCCATATTAAATTTTGCGTCCCTTCGGAACGAATATCACTTCCCTCGTTTTGATCAACCAACCAGCGCTATACCATCATAAATGCACATGAACCTAGCACCAACGATAAAAGAAAAAAAAAAACCAGAAAAGTCGAATAATTTTGGGAGACACTAGAAAATGATACATCAAAAGTACCAAAGCACAACATAAAGCAATTCGTTGGAGGTTTCAACGCACAGATCGGTAGAGAAGAGAAATACAAGGCAACAGTGGGACATTTTCCTACAAGCAAACGCACTAATAAGAACCTAGAGAGGCGCATCAACTTCTGCAGACAATTTGACGTAAAACTAATGTCAACCTTTTCAGGAAATTACCTAGGAGTAGGAAGACCTGGTCTTCTCCTAATAAACGTTTAAGCTCATATCAACTGGATCATGTGGCAATAACCAAGAAAAACCATAGAAAAATCATGAACGTACGCGTCAGAAGATGACTAGGCATAGATTCGGACCACTTTTTAACAGAAATCAAAGCCAAATTTCAACCTAAATAACCAAAACCCAAAACAAAATAATCCGTAGAATTGACACACAATTTCTGTCAGGTCACGGGAACGAATTCGTTGAAAAGTTTCAAGCAAAGAAGATGGAAAATTGGGATGAAATCAGAGAAGCTATGATAGAAGCGGTGAAAGAACAAGAACAACCACGAAGAAGAATGTGTGTGTGAATTCCTAAGGGGTCAATCTGCTGAGGTCATCGGCCTCTAGACTTATACACTACTTAAACTAAGTTATGCTAAGAACAACATACACATCCACGACCGAGGGAGAACTCGAACCTCCGGCGGGAGGGGCCGCCCAATCCGTGACATGGCGCCTCAAACCGCGCGGCCACTCCGCACGGAGAAGAAGAAGGAAACATATGTGGCGGAATAAGATATGTGATGAAACGATAGAGCATAGACTAACTGTTTGGAAAAAATGGAACTCTCACAAAAAGGAAAGAGACTGGGACAAATTCACAGAGATTAGAAAACACACATCAAAATTATTCGAACAGATAACGGGAATATGACAAAAAAGGGTTAGAGGAAATAGATACAAACTTCAGACTCCAGGAACCAGCACAAAGACTAATTTTCAGACAGCCTCGAGAGAAACCGTACCTTTAGAACCGCCAGCCTTGCTGCATCAAATTTAACAATACACTGGATAGCTGAAAAACAACAGGGCGCCCGTTAAGACGGTATATTAGCTGAGATGTGGAAACTGGGAGAGAAGAGGGCAGCTGAAACAATTTATGAGGTTATTAAAGACTGCTGGGGGAAAGGAAGAATACCGGACGATTGGAAACAAGCCATAACCCATCCACTACGTAAGAAGGGAGACAGGATAGATACCAACAATTACCCAGGCATATCTCTGATTCTAGTCAGCTGCAAAATTATACCCGAGGCTGTATTGAAAATGACAGAATACCAATCAGAATAAACAACTGGCGAGTACTAAGCAGGGTTCAGAAAAAATAGATTGTCGCCAGAGCAAATTTTTAACTTGAAAACTATTCTCAGGGCCTGAAAAATGCAGAACCTTAGCACAGTCGTTACATTGATTGATTTCAGAAAGGAATATGATTCAGTGGGCAGACGAAGAGTATTCCTAACACTAGAAGAAGCGGGTACCGACAAAACCACCAGCCATGTAATAGAACAGACACTCTCAGACACAAATTCGAAAGTTAAGGTTCTAGGAGAAATTTCTGAATCCTTCAGAACTAACACAGGTGTTCGTAGGGCGATGGCTCTCACCCATTCTCTTCAATCTACTCTTAAGACAAGGTCATGATGGAATGGGATAAAGAACTACAAGAGAAAAACATCGACTCAATCAATTTAGAGCAAAGAAGAGGAAGATTTGAGGTGAAATGTCTCTCTTTTCCTGACAACGTTGCAATAATTTCTAAGGACAAAATAGATGCAAAGGTAATGATAGAAGCACTGCATGAAATTGCAGCTAACATCGGATTACTAATATGATATTTAAAAACGAAGTACATTGAACATAAACACGACAGAGAGAAACCTATACAAACACAACACGGAAACATCAGAAGAGTTGACAAGTATTTGGGAGAATGGATACAATGAAATGGGTTAGATAACACCACAAGTAAGGAAGTACCGAATAAAATGGAATTAGCATACAAACTCACCAAGAATCGATACAATAAAAGATCAGTTTCATTCCAGGCGAAAATTAAACATTACCCAACAGTAGTTAAATCAGAAGCACTTTATGCACACTGAATTAAAAAGGTGAACAAGAAGATTTGGAAAAGAAAGAAAAGAAAATAAGTAGAAAAAAATTTAGTACCACAACGGAACAAAGATAAAACTGGATGAAGAGGAAAAATAAAGACCTACACATAAACATAGAAATAATCATAGATACAATAGGAAAGAGGAGGTTAATACACCTATATTTAGATAATGAATGAGAATAGGCTAGCGACGAAAATTTTTAATTTCGTTTCCAAATAAAAAGAAACACCACAGATGAGCTGGAAGAGGCAAGAAAGGACTTGAGAAAACTTAACGACGCGGAAGACACTATACAGAACAGGGAAAGTTTCAGGCTACTCATCAATACTGCAAAATTTCTTGTCCAACAACGGAATTCACAGTCTAGGAGGCTGAAGTCAAAGGAACAGAGGAAGGCCATCAGCCAACGCATGAACAAGTTCTCGGAAGATAAAAAGAAAAAGATTGTACCTTTTTCTTAAGTTCTGGGCGGTCAATAATTGACCAAATTCTGCAATATGTGTATGTGTATATCTAATTACAGAATTTGGCGAATTATAGAGCGCTTACATGTTATGTAATACACGTTTTAACACACACAGCCACAGACACACACACACACACACACACACACACATATATATATATATATATATATATATATATATATATATATATATATATATATATATACTACTGCCCATTAAAATTGCTACACCACGAAAATGACGTGCTACACGCGCGAAATTTAACCGACAGGAAGAAGATGCTGAGACATGCAAATGATTCGCTTTTCAGAGCATTCACACAAGTTTGGCGCCGGTGGCGACACCTACAACGTGCTGACATGAGGAAAGTTTCCAACCTATTTCTCATACACAAACAGCAGCTGACCGGCGTTGCCTGGTGAAACGTTGTTGTGATGCCTCGTGTAAGGTGGAGAAATGCGTACCATCACGTTTCCCACTTTGATAAAGGTCGGATTGTAGCCTATCGCGATTGCGGTTTATCGTATCGCGACATTGCTGCTCGCGTTGGTCGAGATCCAATCACTGTTAGCAGAATATGGAGTCGGTGGGTTCAGGAGGGCAATACGGAACGTCGTGCTGGATCCCAACGGCCTCGTATCAGTAGCAATCGAGATGACAGGCATCTTATCCGCATGGCTGTAACCGATCGTGCAGCCACGTCTCGATCCCCGAGTCAACATCGCGGTGAACGCACATTGGAAGCGTGTATTCGTCATCGCCATACTGCCGTATCACCCGGCGCAATGGTATGGGGTGCCACTGGTTACACGTCTCGGTCACCTCTTGTTCTCACTGACGGCACTTTGAACAGTGGACGTTACATTTTAGATGTGTTACGGTCCGTGGCTCTACCCTTCATTCGATCCCTGCGAAACCCTACATTTCAGCAGGATAATGCACGACCGAATGTTGTAGGTCCTGTACGGGCCTTTCTGGATACGGAAAATGTCCGACTGCTGCCCCGGCCAGCACATTCTCCAGATCTCTCACCAACTGAAAACGTCTGGTCAATGGTGGCCGAGCAACTGGCTCGTCACAATACGCCAGTCACTACTCTTGGTGAATTGTGGTATCGTGTTGAAGCTGCATGGGCAGCTGTACCTGTACACGCCATCCAAGCTCTGTTTGACACAATGCCCAGGCGTATCAAGGCCGTTATTACGGCCAGAGGTGGTTGTTTTGGGTACTGATTTCTTAGGATGTATGCACCCAAATTGCATGAAAATGTAATCACATGTCAGTTCTAGTACAATATATTTGTCCAATATGTGTGTGTGTGTGTGTGTGTGTGTGTGTGTGTGTGTGTGTGTGTGTGTGTGTGTGTGTGTGTTGAAACGTTTGTTGTACTAATACGTAAAAATTTGAAGTAAATCTGTCGAGAGCTTTTCGCAATTTTTGGCAATAGCATTTCTGCTTTATATATTGCATATTTATCTATATATTACATATCTTAAAAATAAGTAAACAAAAACACACACGAAACAGAACGAAACGTAGTGTCAAAGCTTCAAAGCAATAAATGAAGAGCTTTCGGAGATATACGATTTTGAGCAAACAAAAATTTACGATTTTATTTATACAGGTTTCAGCTATCGATTTAGGTATAACATATTTATTCCCTTTTATAATTTTTTGTTGGTCAGGTTGTATTTATTATTTTGCTCCAACTGCAATCGATTTCAAAACTAAAAGTCTTCACCCTCTGACACACAATGTGTGCTATGATGTACTGCACGTCCGCAAGTGTATCGTGCGGACATGAGGCAGCATTTGTCTGTCCATCACTCGGTACGGCTACGCCACAACACAATTTCAGCTAAAATGCATATTTATTTGAACGTTCTCTACACCAGTTACATGACCCATATCTCAACAAGTATTTGTTTCCGAACGAATGCTTATAGAAAGGTTTTTGTTTCCTTGTTTGGAATATAATTAAATGACGCACCTCTCTTAAAAGCGTGCCTAGTGGTTCTGGGCGCTTCAGTCCGGAACCGCGCGACCGCTACGATCGCAGGTTCGAATCCTGCCTCGGGCATGGATGTGTGTGATGTCCTTAGGTTAGTTAGGTTTAAGTAGTTCTAAGTTATAGGGGACTGATGACCTCAGAAGTTAAGTCCCATAGTGCTCAGAGCCATTTTCTTAAAAGGTATTGCATAGTGACATTCTGACTTACTGCTGTCGTTGTGGCGGGGTATGCTGTGGGTCGATTTGATACGTGAAAACAGGAAGTTGGAAATGTGGGAAGTAATTGTTCCCTATCCCTCATGACTGGATTTACGTGTCGGAACGGGAACAGCGACTGCCCCAGCGCCATACTTTGATATGAAGATAGTAATTTATACTCGCTGTGTGTGCGTTCTATCCCTCTCTATGATACACTACAGTTTAATCTTTCTCTGTTACATTGACTGGGAAAGGTCATGGGAAGGTATTGGGGCACTTGGCGGTTGTTGGCAACTGACGCTTAAACCGTGAATTTGCCTCCGAATAGTCCTGGTGGAAAAGAACTCCTGGCATATAAATCGGAGGCGGCCAAACTGTGTATCGCCCCGCAGGACCCTACCGAGACGACATGACGTTCGTTCGTCAAACACTTGTCCTGTGTGGCGGTGTGCGCACGTGGAAAAATTGTCTGTGTGTGCTTTCAAAAAGTCGGTTACTTTGCGACGTGCTTCCATCTTCACTTCGCACCTGTGTATAATTCGTGTCACAACATTCGGGCGTCATACACGGCACATCTTCAAATAGGGCAACCCTTTCCGCGACTTATGCCCAGTTAGTTTAATGGGAATGAGAACCACCTACCTACCACGGGGTGGGGTGTGTATGAAAAAGGAGTGTAGCTCACATCACGCAGATACCCAGATGTTATTCATCCGTATTTTAGACTGAGAGCACTTAGCGACTTACAACAAACTTTACGCGTAATTTCAAACCTTTACGAAACTTTTTCTAACTGAGAACTCCTACAAAATGATAAAAGAAGTTTGCCACTTCCTGCATCTTCACTGCCTTCACTGTTCACATAGTAAACAGCCGCATCAGGCATGACGTTTAATTCTTCACTACCAACTGCACTCGCGACACATTCCACAGACAGCATCCCCATTTGCACCTTAGTGTACCTACAAAATTATACCATTGTACGACACATAGTTCAGGAGATATGAAAATTAAACTGAAGGCGAAATTCGCTAGAGATATTGGTGAACTAAGTATAAAAATATTTGTCAAATATGTTAAATATATGAGACATGTACGTATGCTGGCAAATACACAGGTAAAAAGCTCCTCCAAAACTCCTGGATCAATTTCAGCCAAACTTGGTACACATCCTACTAACTGTCTGAAAAGAAATAGCCAGCTGGAGTGGCCGTGCGGTTCTGGGCGCTACAGTCTGGAGCCGAGCAACCGCTACGGTCGCAGGTTCGAATCCTGCCTCGGGCATGGAAGTGTGTGGTGTCCTTAGGTTAGTTAGGTTTGATTAGTTCTAAGTTCTAGGTGACTGATGACCTCAGAAGTTAAGTCGCATAGTTCATAGTGCTCAGAGCCATTTGAACCATTTTGAGAAGAAATAATTTGAGGCTAAGAAACAGCAACCTCCTGTCGAGTAGCGATGATAATGTGGAGAGAGGAGGAAGCAGGAATGGGGAAATGTGCAGTAAGAGAAGATGAGGAGGTGGAGAGAGAGAGAAAAAAAATGGGGGGGGGGAGGAGATAGACACAGAAAGAAAAGAGGGGCAGATGGACAGAGAGAGAGAGGTTGGAGGGAGAGGTTCAGAGAGAGGAGCAGAGGATATCGATAGAAAAGCGAAGAGGAGGGGATGGACAAAGTAAGGAAAGAGGAAGATATGGACAAAGAGGGGGGAGGAGGATATGGACAGAGAGAGGGGGAGGAGGCAATGGCAAAGAGAAGGAGAAGAGGAAATTGATAAAGAGATGGAAGGAGGAGATCGGGAGAAGGGACTGACTTAAGAGGGAAAGAAGGAGATGGGCAATGTGGAGAGGAAGGACTGATAGACGGGGCAGGAGCAGGATTTCCGTGGCAGCGTAGACCATTAAATGATAGTAGCGTTCTCATCAAACAATTGGACGTTTGCACAACCTGGTGTACATAACTAGCCACGTAAATGCGGCGCAAGACAGGCAAATCAGCACAGTGCCCCAGTGGCGCACAGAAGATAAACTTCTCATCGAGGTTTGAAAAAGTTAAGGAGTGGAGGGGAAGATGGACAGAGGAGGAAGGAAGAGACTCACAGAGAGGAAGGAGCAGATGGACAGAGAGAAAGGGAGGAGGGGATGGATAGAGAAGGGGTAGCAGGAGATGGACAAAGAGAGAGAGAGAGAGAGAGAAAGAAGGAGCTGTACTAATAGAAGACTGGAATAAATGCACACCCGGAAAAAGTCGGGTACTCGCGTGGTTCGGAATAAAAACGGGAAACAAAGTAAGTATGAATGGCATAACTACGGACCAAGGAGATAAACAAGGTCGTAGTATTTTCCCAGTGTTATTCATTTTATATGCAGGGTGTTACAAAAAGGTACGGTCAAACTTTCAGGAAACATTCCTCACACACAAAGAAAGAAAATGTGTTATGTGGACATGTGTCCGGAAACGCTTACTTTCCATGTTAGAGCTCATTTTATTACTTCTCTTCAAATCACATTAATCATGGAATGGAAACACCCAGCAGCAGAACGTACCAGCGTCACTTCAAACACTTTGTTACAGGAAATGTTCAAAATGTCCTCCGTTAGCGAGGATACATGCATCCACCCTCCGTCGCATGGAATCCCTGATGCGCTGATGCAGCCCTGGAGAATGGCGATTTGTATCACAGCCGTCCACAATACGAGCACGAAGAGTCTCTACATTTGGTACCGGGGTTGCGTAGACAAGAGCTTTCAAATGCCCCCATAAACGAAAGTCAAGAGGGGTGAGGTCAGGAGAGCGTGGAGGCCATGGAATTGGTCCGCCTCTACCAATCCATCGGTCAAAGAATCTGTTGAGAAGCGTACGAACACTTTGACTGAAATGTGCAGGAGCTCCATCGCGCATGAACCACATGTTGTGTCGTACTTGTAAAGGCACATATTCTAGCAGGATAGGTAGAGTATCCCGTATGAAATGATGATAACGTGCTCCACTGAGCGTAGGTGGAAGAACGTACTGACGAAACTAAAATGAGCTCTAACATGGAAATTAAGCGTTTCCGGGCACATGTCCACGTAACATCTTTTCCTTATTTGTGTGTGAGGAATGTTTCCTGAAAGTTTGGGCGTACCTTTTTGTAACATCCTGTATAGATGTGGGATGTGGAAACAACAAAGGAATAAAAGTGGGTATGGACCATTCTATCAAAATATTAATGTGTACTGGACTCCCGGACTATAATAACCACTTCAGAAGAAAAATCGCAAAGAAATATTTTTAAATCAAACCAGATTTACTAAATTATAGATCTAAATTATATATGAAGAAAACAGCAGGTGTGATCAGAAGTAAGTGATTTTAATGCTATCTGGGGTGTAACATTTCTTTTGATTCTGGCAAAGGCATAAGGAATAAGAATGTAAGCTTCGGACTGTCTAGAGAACAATAAAAGAACAAAAAGACAAGTGAAGAAACACAGCTGAAACCCTGTAAAACAGTGGTTGTTCCATTGCTACTTTACGGGTCTGAGCTTCGGATAGCAAACAAGACGTAAATAGATCAGTATGTCAGAAATGAAATTCCCAGATCAGTTAAACAGTGTAAACTTAAACATACATTAAAGTCGAAAATGTTAGAAACGAGTTTTAACAGTTTGCAATAACAGAACAAATCGACTCATATAAGTAGAACTGGAAGTAACATATTCTAAAAAAAAGTAGATATCCTTAAAAGGCTGTGCAATGTATACCGAAAGGGGTAAGAAAAGTAGGTCGGCCCAGGAAACGACGGAGGTAAGAACGGAAGCCAGACCAGGTTGCTCGATACTTATACATGAATTGAGATGGTGGATTATGATGATCAACCTATTGGGGAAAAGACGAAACCTTTTATTTACGCAGATGAAACGGCAACTGCATGCCAAGCTAATTCTCATAACGTCTTGACTTTCACACACTACTGCAGGGGAAATCAACTAAGACCGACTCTTGGCAAAACCCGGGTGTGCCTTTCCCAACTTAACAACAACGAGGCAAGAAAAGAACTAAATATAGTCTGGAAAGGTACGCATCTGGAAAACAGTCACAACCCAGCATACCTGGGCAACACATTCGATAGACATATATATGAAAATGTAGAAAATATCGAAGCAAAAATCCAAACATGGAATGGCGTACTAAACAAATTAACATCTGGAAAGAGGGGGCCAACGCATCCCTACTACGGTCCATAGCACTCGCCAACTGCTCCTCAGTCGCCGGGAATAGATGCCCGATATGGGAGAGATCTAAGCACGACAAGGAAATCGGCACGATCCTCTACAATAACTGCAGAAAGATAAATGGCTGCGTAAAACCAGTTACAGTGGATCAATTGTGTTCGTTATCGAGTATTGCTCCACGACACATCAGAAGAGCGTCCTGAGCTCAAAACAACGGAACAAATAGGTAAATGAGAGTGTCACCCGCTATGAGACAGTCAACCCGTAACCAAACAACTTCAATCCAGGCGAAGTTTTATCAATTACTGCAGCCATCTAAAGTGTCCGTAAAATCACTCTGGCAGCAATAACGTCCTGACGCTCTTAACATCTACATCTACATCTGCATCTACATGGATACTCCGCAAATCACATTTAAGTGCGTGGCAGAGGGTTCATCGAACCACCTTCACAATTCTCTATTATTCCAATCTCGTATAGCGCGCGGAAAGAATGAACACCTATATCTTTTCGTACGAGCTCTGATTTCCCTTATTTTATCGTGGTGATCGTTCGGTCAACAAAATATTTTCGCATTCGGAGAGGAAAGTTGGTGATTGTAATTTCGTGAGAAGATCCCATCGCAACGAAAAACGCCTTTCTTTTAATGATTTCCAGCCTAAATCCGGTATCATTTCTGTGACACTCTCTACCATATTTCGCGATAATACAAAACGTGCTGCCTTTATTTGAACTTTTACTACGTACTCCGTCAGTCCTATCTGGTAAGGATCCTACACCGCGCAGCAGTATTCTAAAAGAGAACGGAAAAAGCGTTGTGTAGGCAGTCTTCTTAGTAGGTCTGTTACATTTTCTGAGTGGCCTGCCAATAAAATGCAGTCTTTGATTAGCCTTCCGCACAACATTTTCTATGTGTTTCTTCCAGTTTAAGTTATTCGCAATTGTAATACCTAGGTATTTAGTTGAATTTACGGCTTTTAGATTAAACTGATTTATCGTGCAAGCGAAGTTGAACAGATTCCTTGTAGCACTCACGTGGATGACCTCATACTTTTCGTTATTTATGGTCAACTGCCACTTTTCGCACCATTCATATATTTTTCAAAATCATTGTGCAGTTGTTTTGGTCTTCTGATGACTGTATTAGTCGATAAACGACAGCGTCATCTGCAAACAACCGAAGACGGCTGCTCAGATTGTCTCCCAAATCATTTATGCAGGTAAATAGGAAGTTCTACTCTCTAGTTCTCATCTGGACTGGTGGAAATGGAGACCTTTGAACCGACTTTGTATGAGCATTGGTCGGTCAAAGGACTTACGAGGAACGGGACTTGCACAAAAAGTGACGAATCTAATCGTGGTGAAATTCAGTCCATACAGCGAGCGAAAGCGCCCAGTGACTGCACTCGGGAGGACCTTATGAAATACAGTGAGACTGCCACAATATACGCTTAGTTTCGGATAAGACACCTTTTTAGCGAGTATACACGTCTTGTATTTTTATTTTCTCTATATGAAAGGGACGTACCACCTACGCATACAAACATTTTACACTGAGGTGACAAAATTCGTGGGATAGCACCTAACATCTTGTCGGACCTCCTTTTGCCTAGTGTTGCACAGCTACTCGAAGAATAGTTGGAAGTTGTAATGGTACTTGAATTACGTAACCATTACGGCACCTCACCTCAATCTCTCGATACCAGCAATATTCTACTGTGTTTCTGTAAAGTAGTTAACATATTTCTGAGACAACATTCAGATTTGATTTCATTAATGTAGAGGTACTTTGATACATCGATATGTTTATATTGCAATGATATTATTCTTATGTGAATTCTTTCTTTTGTCACTATGATCTTTGACGTACTTGTAACTCTGATGTTTGGGCGCGTAAGCGGTTATTAGAGAGAGTCAAGTCTTGGTCGTCATGTTGAAAAGACACAAATTGTAGACAGTTTATAAAATGTGAACTTTAACACTGAGGAAGATATTTTAAAGTATGCTTTATATTGTGGTTCAAATGGCTCTGAGCACTGTGGGACTCAACATCTTAGGTCATAAGTCCCCTAGAACTTAGAACTACTTAAACCTAACTAACCTAAGCACATCACACACACCCATGCCCGAGGCAGGATTCGAACCTGCGACCGTAGCAGTCCCGCGGTTCCAGACTGCAGCGCCAGAACCGCACGGCCACCGCGGCCGGCCTTTATATTGTGTAGTGACGTTTTGTGAGTTACGTGATATTGCAACAAAAGTAATAAAAAAGAAGTGCAACTTAAATTCGGAGTGCTGATTATGTTTTTTACGTCACCATTGTGCTAACTTGCAAAAGTTTAATTTTCAAGAATGGTTTATGAAACACATCTATAAGACTTTTGAATATCGCAGAATAACACCTAGGCCTCTTTGCATCCGAGCTTTGAATCATCACCACCTAGATTTTCGACGATTGAGCCATGATTTCACAACGAGACCAGCGTGGGAAACACGAAAAGACGAGTGCCTAGTTTATCCATTATTTCATGAAATGACTTTATAAACTGTGCTCTAATGACACCTACCACATAATATAACTTTGTTGTTGCCCGAAAATGCAATATTTAGCAGCGTGAGCAACACTACAAATCATAGTTAATTTTTGACCTTTGTTGTGGTAGGGTTGTTAGAAAGTGCCCCTGCAGAAATATTGAGCCTCTATATTGCTACCTCTATAGCCGTCCATAACTTCGAAAGTGTTACCAGTGCAGGATTTTATACACGAAAACACCTCTCGATTATGTCCCATGTCGGGTGATGTAGATGGCCAAATCATTTACTAGAATTGTCCAGGATGCTCTTCAAACGAATTGCAAACAATTACGGAACGGTGACATGGTGCACTGACATCCACGAAATTTCTGTCGTCGTTTGGGAACATGACGTCTGTCAATGGCTGCAGATGGTTTCCAAGTAGACGAACATAACCTTTTCTAGTCAATCATCGGTTCAGTTGGATCAGAGGAAAAGTCCATTCCATATAAACACCCCCATGACAGGTACTGCAGGCCATGTCGTGCTCTTAGCAAAGGCACTCAGTCTTCTGTTGCCGTAGCGCATTAACGCCAAATTTCGCCGCACTGTCTTAACGGATACGTTAGTTATACGTACAGAATTGGTTGTTGTGTTTATTTTACGCATTGTAGCTTGACTGTTAGCACTGACAACTCTACTGAAACGCCGCTGCTCTCGGTCGTTAAGTGGAGACCGTCAGAGGTAATGCCTGAAACGTGTTATTCTCGAAACATTCTTGACGCTGTAGGTCTTGGACGATTCAATTCCCTAATGATTTCCGAAATGGAATGCCCCAAGCACCTAGCTCCAACTACCATTCCGCCTTCTAAGTCTGTAAATTCCCGTCGTAGGAACTCAATCACGTCGGAAACCTTTTGACGTAAATCACCTTGAGTACATATGACAGCTCCGCAAATGCACTGCCCTTTTATACTTTGTGTGCACTATACTAGTGACATCTGTCTATGGACATATCGCTATCCCGTGACTTTTCTCACCTCAGCGTAAGTTTCCCTGTATGGGAGGTATATTACAGATAAAGTACGTCACACACTTTCTACATTATATATTTATTCGCTTCTACTGTTATGTTTTAAGATGTGGCTCGTACACGATTGTATATTTAGTAGGCTTCTTTGCTTTAGAGATGGAGGCTAATATCTTGAGTCAGCGTGAATCGATATCAGCGTAAAATCAGCACAGCGGGATCTTCGCTGAGAAATACCTGCGCCGTCTGCTTGCGTCACTTTGACGCATCCGCTTCCCACACCGCCCATCGAACGGGATACGCCGTCAGGAAATGCAGTTCCGCCTAACAGTCGCCAGTAACGAAAAACCAGCCGTAGCGGTCTCGGTTAACTATACGCTCTTCCGCTCGTTGCGACACGGAACGACTCTACGCAGTTAGGCGCTGTAGGAATCCACGGGACATTAACATTTCACGTACAACATCTCAAGTGGTAAATCGTTAAGATTCTACATATCCAAACAATAACTCACGCTTCGTACTCGACCCGTGTTTTGCAGGCAGAGAACGTTGCACGCTCTGAGCCAAGAAATACTGTCGGTTAAGAAACTGCCGAGAGAGGCTGTAGCGATAAGCTTACGATATTAAGGAATTCTATGGAACTCGCCGTTCTTTTAACAAATACGAAATCGATACTGTCCACTTGATTTATTCCAAATCATTTGTTTCGGGTGAAAACTCCTTTGTGGATTATAACCTTTACATTCCACGTCATAAAAGCTGATTCTGATGTAAAATAAGAGTCACTCTCGGTCACTCCATAAAACTGCTGGAAATTTCCGTTTCCATGTCTATATTTTTACATGCATATACATTTGGTTCCTATTTTAGCAGTGATCCGCAGCTGCACTAATATATTATGCTGGGAGTCATAATCACCTCTTATTCGCAGTTACATAACACCTTTTGTAGGAGATCGCTTTTATTAACTAATCCTGCAAAGCGCGGTATCAGAGCACTGCTCAAGTTAATTTTTACAAAATCCTTTCGATAAAACTGTTGCAGGCCCTATTTCAGTCGAAGCAACAGGTCAAAACACACGTGTATAGTAAACTAGTTTTGTTTTATCTACATGTACATCAAAACTTCGCAAGCCACCTGACGTTGAGTGGTGGAGGGTACTTCTGGTAGCATTAACTGATCCCCCCTCCCCTGTTCCACTCGAGAATGGCACGCGAGAGAAATTATTGTCGATAAGCATCTGTATTAACTCCAGTTTCTCGAATCTTCTCGTTGTGGTCTCTACGCGAGACGTATGTGGGAGGACGTAAAAGTAGTCTCTCGAAATTTCAGTAGTAAACCTCTCCGTGATGCACAACGCCTCTCTTGTAGCGTCTACTACTGAAGTATGTTTTGAAACGTCCCCTTTGAACAATTTTACATGACTGTGCTTAACCTGACACACAATATTTTTAGCGCAACGCAATCTGACTTTCAAAATTCCCTACTAAAGAATGGCCCTGACAAACATTAAACTATACCTTTCACAAATCACTTACCTCACAAAAATCTTCGCTGCTCAAGCTACTGCAGTACAGCGAGCGCCACTACTGCCAGCTAAATAAAAGATTCAAACTACTAAAGGCACTAACTACTGATAGGGATAGTTAGCAAATGAAAGATATTAATAGAGAACAAACAATGTATTTACCTTAATATCATCACAAATCATAATATATATATCAGTTCATGACAAATTACAAACCTCCGCCATCTCTCTCCCCACATCCATCACTGCTGGCGGCTCACCTCCAACTGCGCAACGCTACGCGCTGTTCACAGCCAGCTGCCTAACACTACAATGGCGAGTATTACAACAACGCAAAGCAGCCACAGACTGCACACAGCACAGCCAGTGATTTTCATATTGAGCGCTACGTAACGTTGCCAATAAGAAAACATAAACAGCCTACTTACATAGAGAAAACATAAACAGCCTACTTACATAGAGAAAACATGAACAGCCTACTTACAGTTTGAGCATCTCTGTAAGCCTCTCGCCCAACGAAACGTGCTGATCTTCTTTGGATCCTCTATATCTTTTCTATCAGTCCTACATGATAAGGGTCGAAGACTGCTAAACAATACGCAACAATCGCTCGACAAGAGTCTAGTAATCCATTTCTTTAGTACACGAATTATATTTCCTTAAGATTCATCCTATGAAGCTCAGCCTGTCTTCTGCTTTCCCTACTATTTGTTTTATGTGGTCATTCCGCTGAAGGTCGCTCCGGATGATGTTTTACTCACGATTAATTGAGTAAAACATCGTGAAGAAACATCGATAATTCTCATAATACACAAAATCCAGTCATGGTATAGTAATCCTATGACCAAACAGAAACGTTTGATACACGTCACAGTAACATTCTGTTTGGTTTTTGTTTTAACATTTTTCTATTGATTTTTATTTTTATATGTTTCTAGCCATCCCACTCCCTTTCAACCCGGGTCAATCATTAGGCTATGTTACAAACACGATTTGCAAGCGAACAGAGCCAACTATCTGTGAGGAACTCCTAATGTCATTTAGATGCGCTGAATTAGCCACATTAGTGGCCATCATCAGTATAAATTAAAACTCTGTGGAACTTAATTTATTACACAATTCTGACGTACGGCTTGTCTAACACCACAGGAATGATGTCACAAGCTACCAGCATAAAAGAAGCAACCTCTGCTGAAAGTGGGCAGTTGTGTGGGCGGCTTTGGAGATTGTTAAGGTAGTTGGACCAGTGACTCAGATTTTTAGATTTCATGGAGTAATATGTTGGCAACACTGACTAATCCAGGTACAAGATGTCTCTATTTTTTAACTCTCCAATAATAAACAACCATTGCTCCAAGGTTTCCTTTTTTACGAAGTTACAAAACGCCTGTATCAAAAAGTGAGGCCCTGAACCTTCAAACTTTCACACGACCAACGATCACAAGATAACTGTATCCGCGAAAGCTATGTTTTTGAGAATCTGCTAATGGAAGGTCGATTTTTGTACAAGAAAGATCGACAGCTCCCTCTTATATTTCATACTTCACTCTGATTGCTTTATTTCTAGTCTAGAAGAGATTCAGTTATTTCCTTTGGCGACGTGCAAAATTACGAAAAAAGTCAGAATTATCAAACCTATGTAAATAGAGGGCATTCTTAAGCTCGCTTGCAAGTAATTACTATAATTACTGAGAATACATAGTTTTACTAAAAGACATTCGAGGAGTAACACAAGACCATATGAAGTTCGTAATCACTCTTGGATTGTAGTAAAAAGGGCGTACACGGAAATATATTTAGAGTTTAATTGAAATAAAGTAAGGTTTGGAAAATGAAACAAAGGTGTTGGGAGAAACAGTCTCATATTTTCAGCTGACTTTTTTATACTTTCCGAAAACGTGGCATCTGCTGTAATGCAAATTACTCTTTTAGAAGAAATAGTCAATACCGCCGGCTTAAGAATTCCTGTAAAAAAAGCAAATTTTTAACTAACATTTCTGAAAACAGATATTGTCAGATATAAATCCGTGACTGATTAGATTAGATTTACTTTCATTCCAACTGATCTGTAGTGAGGAAGTCCCTCAGGATGTAGAACATGTCAGAAAAACAATAATACATGACAAATATTTACAACCAAAAAAATAAGCTAATGTGCCTTCCACAGGTCCCAAGTGGAATGGTTGTCATTTCTTTTAATGAACACTATATGAAAGGATCAGTTTACAGCACTCATTTACTAAGATCGCATTAATGCACTGAATTTAAAATTTAAAAAAAAGTGTTTTTTATTTATAAGGTAATCAGCATATAATAGAACTAGTACAATACTTATTTACAATGAACACATTACTGCACTGAAATGATGCAGAAGTTAGATTGTACTTGTTGGCTTTACTGAGAAATTCATCAATGGAGTAGAAGGTGTTGACCACCAATAAATCCTTTAGGCTTCTCTTAAACCGAATTTCGTTGGTGGTTAAGCTTTTTATGGCTGCTAGCAAGGTACTGAAAATGTGTGTTCCTGAACAATGCACACCGTTTTTGAACAAGACTAAGTGACTTTAAATCCATGCGCAGATTATTCTTATTTCTAGTATTGATTCAATGAAGTGAGCTGTTGGTTTGAAAAAGTGATATATTTTTAATGACAGATTTCATTAAGGAATAAATATATTGGGAAGCAGTAGTTAAAATGGTTCAAATGGCTCTGAGCACTATGGGACTCAACTGCTGAGGTCATAAGTCCCCTAGAACTTAGAACTACTTAAACCTAACTAACCTAAGGACAACACACACATCCATGTCCGAGGCAGGATTCGAACCTGCGACCGTAGCGGTCGCGCGGTTCCAGACTGTAGCGCCAGAACCATTCGGCCACCAGTGGCCGGCGAAGCAGTAGTTAGTATCCCTTGTTAACTAAGCAGGCCTCTGCAGGATGTTCTTGACTTCACACCACATATAACTGTCATTGCACGTGTTTGTGTCTGGAAAATTTTATCTTGGCTTGATGAATTACCCCAAAAAATAATCCCATGTGACATTATGGAGTGAAAGTAAGCATAGTATGCCAGCTTTTTCATTTTTATATCATCTATGTCTGACAGAATTCGCATTGCAAATATAGGTTTGTTTAGACGTTTCAGCAGTTCTGTGGTGTGCTCCTCCCTGTTGAATTTATTATCGAGCTGTAATCCCAAAAATTTAACACTGTCCACTTCTTCTATCTGCTTGTCATCATATGTTAGGCATATACTCGTGGGACACCCCTTACGAATTCTGAAGTGCATGTACTGTGTTTTTTCAAAGTTTAGTTATCTTAATTGGCTAGGAACCAGTGATTAATGTCCACAAATATTTTACTAGCCGATCTTTCTAAGACTACACTTGATTTACTATTTGTTGAAATGTTTGTATCATCGCCAAACAAAACAAACTTGACATCTGGTAACGTTACTGATGAAAGGTCGTTGACATACACGAGAAACAGTAAGTGCCCTAGGATGGAACCTTGTGGGGCCCCACATGTCATTAGTTTCCAGTTGGATGATGCCTGATACCTGATGTCTCTTTCCTGCCAGAGATAAAAGATTTCAACAATTTTGCAGTATTTCCTTTACACCATAATATTCTAATTTACTTAAAAGGATATTGTGATTTACACAGTCAAACGCCTTCGGCAGATCACAAAACATACCAGCTGCCTTAAATTTTTTGTCTAATGACTTAAGTACATTTTCACTGTAAGTGTAGATAGCCTTCTCAATATCAGAACCCTTTAGAAACCCGAAATGCGACTTTGACAGTTTTTTGTGATAAGATGGTTATGAAGCCGACTGTACATTACTTTTTCTAAAATTTTTGAGAACGCTGGCAAAAGGAAAATTGGACGGGAATTTGACACTATTGCTTTACCTCCCTTCTTAAACAATGGCTTAACTTAAGCATATTTCAACCATTTAAGAAATATTCCACTGATAATCGACTGGTTACACGGATAGCTTAATATGTTACTTAACTCGGAATCACATTCTTTAACTAACTTTGTTGATACTTCATCATACCCACTAGATGTTTTTGATTTTAAAGATTTTATGATGGGCATTACTTCTGCTGGGGTAGTGAGGGTCAAATTTATATTATGGAAGTTACTTGAAATGTCTGGTCTCAGGTATCCCATGGCAGCAGCTACAGAACCTGACAACCCCATCTTTTCAGTAACAGTTATAAAATGTCTGAGGACTTTTTGGTAGGGAGGATACAACATGTTATTTTGGATGAAGATTCATCGTCACATGTAGAAGTAACTTCGAGTGTGCCCCAAAGAGAGTGTTGGGACCTTTGCTGTTCATGTTGTTCATTAATGACCTTGCAGACAATAGTAAAATCAGGCTTTTTGCGATGATGCAGTTATCTATAATGAAGTACTATCTGAGAGAATCTGCATGATTATTCAGTCGGATCTTGATAAGATTTCAAGATGGTGCAGAGATTGTTAACTTGCTCTAAATGTTCAGAAATGTAAAATTCTATATTTCCTAAAACGAATAAACGTTGTATCCTACGACTATAATATCAACGAGTCACTGTTGGAATCGGCCAACTCATACAAATATCTGGGTGCAGCTCTTTGTAGGGATATGAAATGAAATGATCACTTACAGGGGAAGGCAAAATAATGTGAACAGTGGTAGCAATATGATGTTTATGTTTGACGGTGAACAGCGCACGTAAGGCACTTGTAGCGCTGGACTGTACGTGTTCAGTACGGACTAGGCATCAGTGCAGGTTGTTTACGAGTGGTGCACACTTCGTATTTGCATTCAGAGGCCGAGGTCGACATATACTGAAAGACCTAACAGAGTTCCAAGGAGGGCAGGTTGTGGGGGCCCGATTTGCTGGAGCATCAATAACCAAGACAACCAACTTATTGAATGTTTCAGCCGGCCGCGGTGGTCGTGCGGTTCTAGGCGTTCCAGTCCGGAGCCGCGCTGCTGCTACGGTCGTAGGTTCGAATCCTGCCTCGGGCATGGATGTGTGTGATGTCCTTAGGTTAGTTAGGTTTAATTAGTTCTAAGTTCTAGGGGACTGATGACCACAGCAGTTGAGTCCCATAGTGCTCAGAGCCATTTGAACCATTTTTTGAATGTTTCAAGAGCAACTGTTTCAACAGTCATAACAGCCTACACAAAACATAGAAAGCCATCATCGTGTAAACGTAATAGCTGGCGCAAACCGAAACTAAATGACAGAGATCGTCGTACGCTAACACGAATAGTGTCGAAACAACACAAAACTATGACGGCTAAGGTGACTGCACAGCTCAATAGTCATCAGAGCTCAATAGCCATCTTCGAGACCCCTTATCTATCGACACTGTTCGCCGAGAACTCCATAAAGCGAATATTCATGGACGAGCTGCTATACCGAAACCAGGTGGTTGTTGTTGTTGTTGTTGTTGTGGTCTTCAGTCCTGAGACTGGTTTGATGCAGCTGTCCATGCTACTCTATCCTGTGCAAGCTTCTTCATCTCCCAGTACTTACTGCAACCTACATCCTTCTGAATCTGCTTAGTGTATTCATCTCTTGGTCTCCCTCTACGATTTTTACCCTCCACGCTGCCCTCCAATGCAAAATTTGTGATCCCTTGATGCCTCAAAACATGTCCTACCAACCGATCCCTTCTTCTAGTCAAGTTGTGCCACAAACTTCTCTTCTCCCCAATCCTATTCAATACCTCCTCATTAGTTGCGTGATCTACCCACCTTATCTTCAGCATTCTTCTGTAGCACCACATTTCGAAAGCTTCTATTCTCTTCTTGTCCAAACTAGTTATCGTCCATGTTTCACTTCCATACATGGCTACACTCCATACAAATACTTTCAGAAACGACTTCCTGACACTTAAATCTATACTCGATATTAACAAATTTCTCTTCTTCAGAAACGATTTCCTTGCCATTGCCAGTCTACGTTTTATATCCTCTCTACTTCGACCATCATCAGTTATTTTACTCCCTAAATAGCAAAACTCCTTTACTACTTTAAGTGTCTCATTTCCTAATCTAATTCCCTCAGGATCACCCGATTTAATTTGACTACATTCCATTATCCTCGTTTTGCTTTTGTTGATGTTCATCTTATATCCTCCTTTCAAGACACTGTCCATTCCGTTCAACTGCTCTTCCAAGCCCTTTGCTGTCTCTGACAGAATTACAATGTCATCGGCGAACCTTAAAGTTTTTACTTCTTCTCCATGAATTTTAATACCTACTCCGAATTTTTCTTTTGTTTCCTTTACTGCTTGCTCAATATACAGATTGAATAACATCGGGGAGAGGCTACAACTCTGTCTCACTCCTTTCCCAACCACTGCTTCCCTTTCATGCCCCTCGACTCTTGTAACTGCCATCTGGTTTCTGTACAAATTATAAATAGCCTTTCGCTCCCTGTATTTCACCCCTGCCACCTTTAGAATTTGAAAGAGAGTATTCCAGTTAACATTGTCAAAAGCTTTCTCTAAGTCTACAAATGCTAAAAACGTAGGTTTGCCTTTTCTTAATCTTTCTTCTAAGATAAGTCGTAAGGTTAGTATTGCCTCACGTGTTCCAACATTTCTACGGAATCGAAACTGATCTTCCCCGAGGTCCGCTTCTACCAGTTTTTCCATTCGTCTGTAAAGGATTCGAGTTAGTATTTTGCAGCTGTGACTTATTAAACTGATAGTTCGGTAATTTTCACATCTGTCAACACCTGATTTCTTTGGGGTTGGAATTATTATATTCTTCTTGAAGTCTGAGGGTATTTCGCCTGTCTCATACATCTTGCTCACCAGATGGTAGAGTTTTGTCATGACTAGCTCTCCCAAGGCCATCAGTAGTTCTAATGGAATGTTGTCTACTCCTGGGGCCTTGTTTCGACTCAGGTCTTTCAGTGCTGTGTCAAACTCTTCACGCAGTATCTTATCTCCCATTTCGTCTTCATCTACATCCTCTTCCATTTCCATAATATTATCCTCAAGTACATCGCCCTTGTATAAACCCTCTATATACTCCTTCCACCTTTCTGCCTTCCCTTCTTTGCTTAGAACTGGGTTGCCATCTAGGCTCTTGATATTCATAAAAGTGGTTCTCTTCTCTCCAAAGGTCTCTTTAATTTTCCTGTAGGCAGTATCTATCTTACCCCTAGTGAGACAAGCCTCTACATCCTTACATTTGTCCTCTAGCCATCCCTGCTTAGCGATTTTGCACTCCCTGTCGATCTCATTTTTGAGACGTTTGTATTCCTTTTTGCCTGCTTCATTTACTGCATTTTTATATTTTCTCCTTTCATCAATTAAATTCAATATTTCTTCTGTTACCCAAGGTTTTCTATTAGCCCTCGTCTTTTTACCTACTTGATCGTCTGCTGCCTTCACTACTTCATTTCTCAGAGCTACCCATTCTTCTTCTACTGTATTTCCTTCCCCCATTCCTGTCAATTGTTGCCTTATGCTCTCCCTGAAACTCTCAACAACCACTGGTTCTTTCAGTTTATCCAGGTCCCATCTCCTTAAATTCCCACCTTTTTGCATTTTCTTCAGTTTCAATCTGCAGTTCATAACCAATAGATTGTGGTCAGAATCCACATCTGCCCCTGGAAATGTCTTACAATTTAAAACCTGGTTCCTAAATCTCTGTCTTACCATTATATAATCTATCTGATACCTTTTAGTATCTCCAGGATTCTTCCAGGTATGCAACCCTCTTTTATGTTTTACGAGCATAAATCCTGAACGGATGATTAGTTGAAACACCTGATGTGGTTGACGAGTCAACGTTTTCGTTATTTCCAATATCGGGACGGGTTTACATATGGAGAACGCCAAAACAAGCCTACAATCCTGTTTGCTCGATACCAACGGTTAAGCATGGAGGTGGAAGTGTAATGGTGTGGGCAGCCATATTATGATATTCTGCTGGTCTCATCATTACTCTCAAAGGCCGTGTTACATTCAACGTTTACGTGAACATTTTAGTTTTTCAGGGGCACCCCATGATTCAAATGTTGTTCTCCAGCAATGATGCCACATTTCAGGACGATAATGCACCCATTCACACAGCCAGGACAATACAATCGTGGTATGGGGAGCATGCAACTGAACTGCAGTGTCTTGCCTGGCCAGCACAATCCCCAAACTTGAACATTATCGTACCCTTGTGGCAGGTATTGGAATGCAGACTCCGGAGTAGATTTCCGCCTCCCTCGTCACTACAGGAATTAGGAGTGGTTCTGATCGAAGAGTGGTATAAAATTCCACTGGCGACTATACAATCATTATACGCCAGTATTCCATGAAGAATCGCAGCTTTATTACGGGAAAATGGGGGTCCAACCCCTTATTAATAAACCATTCTCAAGTAAGTACAGGTGTTCACATTATTTTGCCCATCCCCTGAAGGTTCAGTCGTGGGCAAAGCAAGGGGTAGACTTCGGTTTGTTGGTAGAATACTGGGTAAGAGCAATCAATCTAGAAAGGAGATTGCTTACAAATCACTCGTGCGACCTATTCTAGAATATAAAGTGTGTGGGACCCATACCAGATAAAGTTAACTGTGGATATTGAACGTATACAGAGAAGGGTATCACGAATGGTTACAGGTTTACAGGTTTGTTTAATAAGTGGGAGAGTGCCACAGAGATACTGAAGAAACTGAATTGGCACTCTCTTGAACAGAGACGTAAACTATCCCGAGAAAGTCTGTAAACAAAGTTTAAAGAACCTGCTTTGAGTGATTACTCTAACCCCTTACGTAACGCTCACATAGGGATCGTGAGGATAAGATTAGAATAATTGCTGCACGCACAGAGGTATTCAAACAATCATTCTTCCCGGTCTCCGAACGTGAATGGAATGGGAAGAAACCCCAATAACTGGTAGAATGGGACGTACCCTCTGCCATACAGCTCGCGATGCTTTGCAGAGTACTGATGTAGACGTACTACAGTTCCCAGTGAGTTAACATAGCAGATTGTGGTAACTAGGGGCAGTTTCCTCACAAAGCGACTCTCCGTTCTCCGTTAGTCGGTGGTTCCTTAAATTCACCCGTATGATAGTTAAAATTGTATATCTCTTATTTTACCGTCTTATATAATAGAAAATTTAGAATATGACTCACGCCTTGAATGTTCGTAGCTTCTATCAAACTCATCTCGATTCAACTATGATAAAAAAAAAATTGTTCAAATGGCTCTGAGCACTATGGGACTTAACATCTGAGGTCATCAGTCCCATAGAACTTATAAATACTAAACCCTACCTAAACTAAGGACATCACACACATCCATGCCCGAGGCAGGATTCGAACCTGCGACCGTAGCAGTCGCGCGGTTCCGGACTGAAGCGCCTAGAACCGCTCGGACACCACGGCCGGCAACTATGATCGTTTTAGGACCAAATGATCAACTTTAATGCTGACAATCTCACACTACGTTGCTCTGGAACCATTTACCATCAACAGAAGAATAGCGTATTTAGTACTTGTAAAAGTAGTTTAGTTTTTGTATGCGGCTGCATCTGCATTTCCGGTCGACCGGCTCTGCCACTTCCGGTGATGAAGGTCCGCCCACCTGGTGCTCTTCAGGTTCTTCCTTTGAGCTGCTTTCTCTTTCTCTTAACACATCTATAACAATTTTATTTACATTTTTTACTTATAGAAAAAACAAATTCTTCAACCTATAATCCTATTGTCAAAAATATTAATCACTTCCTATGGGTCTCTAACTAAGGTCATGCGATGAACTCTCTCGGCACAACCCATCTGTTACTTGATGCGTCACAAAATCCACTAAATAAAAGACGTAGGACCAAAGGTGCACGTTCAGGTGTTCAGCGGTGCTGATGATTGCAGCGCTGTGTACATCGGTTCGACGTCTAACGTAGTCATCCTCGCCAGGTGCTGTAAGGATAGGTCTAAGACGTTGCTGCATATTTTCATATGTCAACAAGTACCGTTCTATCACAATAAGCTGCTAGAAAATGTAACCTTCATTGAACTGATAGTATTGGTCAAAGTATCGTGTAGAACAAAGATTTTACTCTAGCATACCTCAAGGTGTGCAGTAGGAGCCACTGTCATCCTGTCCAGCCTTTTTGACAAAGACTCAGTGTCATGACAGAATAAATTTTACTTTTCTGACGGTAGATTCAAACCATATGCAAATTTGCGAATCATCTGACGTATCACAAGGGCCGATATGATCAATATTCAGAAATTCGACGAATTTATCGTCAGTTAAACCATATCAAACTAATCCAGAATGAGATTTTCACTTTGCAGCGGAGTGTGCGCTGATATGAAACTTCCTGGCAGATTAAAACTGTGTGCCGGACCGAGACTCGAACTCGGGACCTTTGCTTTCGCGGGCAAGTGTTCTACCAACTGAGTTACCCAAGCACGACTCACGCCCCCTCCTCACAGCTTTAGTTCTGCCAGTACCTCGTCTCCTACCTTCCAAACTTTACAGAAGTTCTCCTGCGAGCACTTGCCCGCGAAAGGCAAAGGTCCCGAATTCGAGTTTCGGTCCGGCACACAGTTTTAATTTGCCAGGAAGTTTCATATCAGCGCACATTCCGCTGCAGAGTGAAAATCTCATTCTGGAAACATCCCCCAGGCTGTGGCTAAGGCATGTCTCCGCAACATCCTTTCTTTCAGGAGTGCTAGTTCTGCAAGTTTTGAGGGAGAGCTTCTGTAAAGTTTGGAAGGAGGAGACCAGGTACTGGCAGAAGCATAGCTGTGAGGACGGGGCGTGTGTCGTGTTTGGGAAGGTCAGTTGGTAGAGCACTTGCCCGCGAAAGGCAAAGGTCCCGAGTTCGAGTCTCAGTCCGGCACACAGCCAGGAAGTTTCATATCAAACTAATTTTCCCCGGCAGTCAGTTATCATCGTAGGCTCGACTAGCCAGAAGACTGTTGTCTCGTGCGGGCGGAGTAATTTTCCGAGCCCTGACTTACATATTCCCAGCAATTTGCAGTGTAGCGAGCAACCACAAAGGCCGCTCGAGCCGTTATTTTGGGTTTCTGACCACAGCATCTCCGTCTCTCTGTCCCTCCCCTTTCGACGAGTTTCCGTCACTCCGTGGAACCTTGAACCAAGGCCCTGCTGGCCAGAACAAATCTTAACTGCTCCTCTTTCTGCAGGCGGAAGCTTACTGGGTTGCGATACTATCGTCAAAAAAACTGATAAGAGAGGCCCTCTCGACTTCAGTTGCACGCAGTTGTTAGTTGGAGTATGTCCGTTCAGTGCAGTAGCACAGAATTTGCCGCCATTTCTATGTCTTTGTGTTTGCATACACTCCTCAGTAGAAGCCAAGGACTTTACAACGGTTAGTACTGTTTCGCACTAAAAGTAATGCAACTGCGATAATTTCGGTCATGAACCATCAGAAATCCAAAGATTTGAATATCGATCGGTATGCGCGGGAAAGCTAACCATGTTCGCGTGATAGTGCTTTGTACTGCATTGGGCTTCAATTTATTCTTTCTCGTGGATAATAATCATTGCAATTTATGACTCGGTGTACAAACTCTCTCTGTCTCTCTGGCTCTGTCTGTCTGTCTGTCTCTTTCTCTCTCTCTCTCTCTCTCTCTCTCTCTCTCTCTCTCTGATCAAGGGCTGGACGAATTAACAGAACACTTGTTTCCATTGCAAATTGTTTCCTTTGTCTTGCCCTGCAGCAAGACGTATTCTGTGTAAGCTTTGTGGTATTCGTATGTGCGTAGCACCCGATATTTTAATTTTAATAGTCTACCTCGCATTTCCATTAACGGAAATATTTGCATGATTTTACCAGATCTGTCCGACTTCTGGTCTGTAGAATTCCCACGTTGCCTCCTACAACCCTTTAACAAATAATCTGACACCCTGATAGGGGAGATGAAGTCCGATGCAGGCCACAGTCAAGACAGCAGAATATTAGCAGATAAGGTGAAATATGCCTCTTAATTGGGATTCGGAAGTCGAGAAGCCGTTTCAATTTCTACGACCCCTGTCATCATGTTCGTTCTTTTAAAGAAGAACCGACGGAAGAAGCAACACCTACAGACAATATCAAGTCAGATTACGATTCAACAAAACGTAGGTGTGTGTACGTAAACGAAGGTTACAAAATTATTACACGGCATACTACGGAGGTTCCCCAGAAAGTAATGCACAGCATTTTTTTTCTTCAACAATTCTTTAGTGAACATAATGAGAATTACACACACGAAAGAATGATGTTCTATCTATTCTTCCTATTTTTCCACGTAATAACCATCCCGTTCTATGGCCGTCCTCCTGCGCGAAACAAGGGCGTGTATACCCTGTCGGTACCAACCCTTGTCCTGGTGGTGGAGACAGTGCTTCATTGTGTGAATGCACATCGCGGCATTGCGTCAGTCATGATGGGTAGTTAAGCAAGTTAAATGTGTGTCTCATGTCGCGCTAGGACCAATGCTCCCTGTGCTACTCTGCGAAGCACTGGAACATCTCTCTAGGCGCTGGACCGTACCACAGCTATAGTCTGTCGGTAAAGTGAAGAGCGAGCGAGCGAGTCCCCACTTTGCCAACCCAGCTACGTCACAAGGCGCTTCTACAGGCTGTTTCACAACGTAGTACCGGCCCTGCCGCGGCACGCGCTTCAAATCTGTGGGGAAGCCGTGTACAGATACGTCTCCGCTGCGTTTAGTCTTACACAAATGCATTAAGACCATAAGGAATACAAAAAACGATACCTTCTTCCGAAACACAACATTATAGAGTAAATAACATCAACGTAAGAAAGAAGTCAGAATTCTACTGCAAACGAACCAAATGCCTGTTCATGTGAGTGTATGTTCCTCTATTGCTATTCATAAAACGAACCCCATATAATGCAATCTGTCTGTAGAATTTAAGGGTTGTTCTTTTTTTTTGTGTTTCCACTAAAAGCTAGAAGTTTTCTTTGAAGGACTGCATTGAAACTTAACAATTCTTGGAACACAAAAAGTGTTTAAAAAGTAAGCAGAAATTTATAATTTTGTGTGTTGTATTAGTCCGATTTGCACTACTTTTTTGTCACTGTCTTCGTAAACATGCCTCAAAAGTATGTGTTCAATGTTATGCATATTGGGTATTAACTCTGTTGTCAGCTGTCAGAAAGGTTACATGTGTTTTGGTAGCATCAACGATTATTTGTTTTGTATAAAAGTAAATTAGAGAATCTGTATTAAATTTTCTTATAAGAGTGGAATAAAGTATATGAAATTTTTAGAAATGGTAAGTATTGCTTTTGGTGAGCCTGTTATGAGTAAACCAAGGGCAGACAAGTGGTATAAACATTTCAAAGCAGGCCTTAAAGGACAGCGGTTTTACAAGCATGGATGAGATTAAAAATGTACAGTTAAGATACTTAAAAACAATCCCGAAGAAACAGTTCCTAAAGTGTTTCGGGAATTGGAAAAAGCACTGGCATAAGTGTACAGTATGTAATGGGGAATATTTGGAAGAGGATAACATTGCTGAAGATTAACAGAAAAAGTTCTCACCAAAAAATAAAAATTAATATGTGAACGCCCCTCGTATGTCAAGCTTTTTGCTTAGAAACCCAGAATCGGTGCACATGTTTCGAAGGAAATTTCAGCAGTGTTTAGAATAGCTATTGCGTACACGTTTTAAGCAATATGTCTTAGAATCAGGTGAATAGTGACCGAGATAGAGATTTGGTGTTCCATAATCATCAAAGGTTTTACGTGATTTTGAAACTGTCTATAACGTTGCATTTCCTCCCAAAATTATTAGTTTTTCTTCGTGGCGATTCCAGTAAACCATGCAGCTTATTTTTCCATTCCTTACTTATGCGTCCTGTTAGGTGAGGCTGACGTTAGCATAAATTGCAGGCCTTTGATTGGGACTGGTAATATTAACCAACAGCTCTTTTTGGGTCGCCTCTTTGAACACGCTGTAATAACATTAGAGACGATCGAACGCTCGTTACTTAATACCTCATCTTCTTCGTATTCTGCACATTGTCTTGCAATGCTGGACGATTATCCATCACTTCCAGATATCGAAGTACATCACTAAGTACAGGGTTATTACAAATGGTTGAAGCGATTTCACAGCTCTACAATAACTTTATTATTTGAGATATTTTCACAATGCTTTGCACACACATACAAAAACTCAAAAAGTTTTTTTAGGCATTCACAAATGTTAGATATGTGCCCCTTTAGTGATTCGGCAGACATCAAGCCGATAATCAAGTTCCTCCCACACTCGGCGCAGCACGTCCCCATCAATGAGTTCGAAAGCACTGTTGATGCGAGCTCGCAGTTCTGGCACGTTTCTTGGTAGAGGTGGTTTAAACACTGATTCTTTCACATCACTATGCGTGAAACTTGCCCGCACGCGTTCAACCGTTTCTTCGCTCACTGCAGGCCGACCCGTTGATTTCCCCTTACAGAGGCATCCAGAAGCTTTAAACTGCGCATACCATCGCCGAATGGAGTTAGCAGTTGGTGGATCTTTGTTGAACTTCGTCCTGAAGTGTCGTTGCACTGTTATGACTGACTGATGTGAGTGCATTTCAAGCACGACATACGCTTTCTCGGCTCCTGTCGCCATTTTGTCTCACTGCGCTCTCGAGCGCTCTGGCGGCAGAAACCTGAAGTGCGGCTTCAGCCGAACAAAACTTTATGAGTTTTTCTACGTATCTGTAGTGTGTCGTGACCATATGTCAATGAATGGAGCTACAGTGAATTTATGAAATCGCTTCAATCATTTGTAATAGCCCTGTATACAAAGTTAACTCACTGATACGGGCAACTATGAGCCCACGAACAGAAACGACGTATATCACTGCACGTCGATCTACACTGCTAGACATATAACGGGCAACAGATTTTGGGTGCCCCTGTAGGCTGGTGGAAGCGTTCTTCCGAGAAAGGCCACTCCGCCCACGAAAACCGCTGCTCGCTCTTGAGTTTACAGACAGACTATATGCGTCATCGCGTATGGGACCAGCGTGTGCGCTCCTTTGAGTTCTGTGACGTCAGTGTAACACTCGAAGAATTCTAACTGCATTCACGAAAATTGACCCAACTGCTGTGACCCTACAGCTGTGTGAGAGCGATGGCTCACACTGGCTTGCGTCTGGGGGTGGCTCGCGGGGGCGGCGGCTGCTGCGGGGGCAGCGGTGGCATCGGGCGTAGAGTGGCGTGACGTGTTTCTTTACTAGCAATCTTTTGTTTAAGCTATATTCCATCAATTTCACCGACCAATAGGATGCTGCGAATTAAGATAAACTACTCCATACATGTGAAGAATAGCGATTTAATTAATTTGAATAATGTTTTTATATCAATGTGGTGTCATCGGTACAGTAGTTAGTTACGTAATTACGCCTCAGTGTAGCCATTAGCCAGTCTGACTTGAGAAGTAAAGTCTGTTTCTTCCTCAACCAAAAACAAAGTTTTACGTTCTGCTGAGCCCGCAGTATAGTACACGTCGCTACAAGAAATATCGAAAATGAAAGCTCCAATAGTAGCTGCCATAAGGCAATCCAGATCTAATGCTTTACATACATGCCTGTTTCGGCTTATTGCAATAACCAAGTGATCTGCGAAAATAACGCTGGTAAGATTATCTATACGTAAATCGTTGCTGTTTCATGTTCACTTTTGCATTGGCACTGCATTGGTCTAGTTGGAAGTAACGACCATCTTGCAACTATAGTAAATTTTTTCTGTGACGACTTGGTAGGTATAGTACTTTTTGTAGTTATGAAATGTAAAAAGTACGTTTTTGATAGATATTTTGACAGTTCTTTACTACGATGTTACGTGTTACGAAAGTATATACAGCTTAACAGAAATGATGTTACATTTTAGTTGTTCTTATTTTCCTTAAAAATTTTATCTATGGTCTGTGTGTGTTTTCTTTTCCCGTATGACTCTTTTTAATGCAGTAAGTTACCTTGAACTAAAAATTTACAAACACGACAACTGCCACACATTTGACGTATACAGAAAATCTACCACCGTAGATAATATAATAAATGCCAACTATTGTCATCCTAAAACAGAGAAGCATGCCTTCTTCCATTCAATGATTAACAGAATAATCAATTTACGTGTAGAACAACCTGCTATACAAAAAGAACTGAAAATACTCTGTGACACAGCCTACAAAAATGATTTTGATCCAGGTATAGTAACAAAATTGTATAAAAAACCACACAAAATCGAAACCCATCACAATACATTATGACAGACATCTTACTATAGGAACCTTAACAAAACATAGAACAATCTACATACATACAGTTTAAAAATCAAATAAAAATTTAAAAATAAAATAATTATTTAAATCCACACACATATAACTGGGTAACAATCCTACAACTAAATTACGTTGAAGCACAATAAAATTTCAGACTATGCCACTTCTGGAAGTCACCTATGACGCTGCTACAATTTCTACATATGCCAAACTGGACGAAATTTTATGACCAGATTTAAAGAACACACTAGAAACAGTGATAGTAATCCGCCAAGCTTCTATTTACATCTAAAAACTCAACACCACAAAGTCGAGAAAATTGGAACTGCCTTAGAAATATCGCACAGAATACCGAAAGGACTTACTATGTACATTCTCGGAGAACTGGAATTATACATTCATACAAGAAAATATCCACACGAAATTCCAAATGAACACACAGATTTTACACATGAATACTATCCGGAAAACTTAATTGACAAACGAATACGAAAACATACAGTAATATGGAAAACAGAACATATACAGATCGCAGATAAATAAAATTTATAGAAATATAAGAACAACAAAATGTAGTATCATCTAAGCTGTATATACTTTGGAAACATACAGCACCGTAATAAAGATGTACTAAAACACTGAACCATCACGTTTCGCAACTACAAAAAATTTTATGCTTACCAAGCTTTGACAGAAAAACTTTGCTATAGATGCAATATGGTCGCCACTTCCAACTAGACGTAGGTAAACTACAGATGCAATATGGTCGTCACTTCCAACTAGACATAGGTACCAATGCAAATGTAAACATAAAATAGGCAAGACTTACATGTAGATATCATCCAATGTTGTTTTCGGAGGTGAGTTGATAATGGCAATAAGCCGAAACAGCCCCGTCGTGTAAAATAATAAGGGGGGTAGGACGTCAAACAGGCCGACTTGGAGCAGGAGAGGCACCACAGGACATTTAAATTTCCACTGTCTGTACTTTTGCAAATAATTTCATTAAACTTTGTCAGCATGACCAGGAAGGATTGAGGATTCACACTCATAGCAGTGGAAGTTCAAAAACGTAGCAAAATACCTTTTTTTTTACACGTGAAATTTCATCATTTTTTCACTTACTACTGGCTGCATTTGATGCTATAGGTACACTTTTCTTCCTAAGTAACAGAGATTCTTCAATGAATTTTGCCCAGTGTACAGACAGTTCTTACAGGTGTATGAAACTCTTGAATTTTCCAAATCTATTAAAAAACTGTGATAAAAATTGAGATAATTAACTATAAAATTTGAGTTTTATCTAAACATGAAGTTTAAAATGTAACAGCTCATTCATTTTTTCATAAATTAAATAATTTCTCGAGTTTCATACACCTGTAACTATGGTTTACATGCTGTGCAAAATTCATCGAAGGATCTCTCTTATTTAGGAAGAGAAGTGTACGTATAGCAACAAATACAGCCAATAGTAAGTGAAAAAATCATGAAATTTCACATGTAAAAAATTATTATGTTACGTTTTTGAACTTCCACTGCCGTGAGTATGAATCCTGAACGCTTCCTGGTCATGCTTTCAAAGTTTTATGAATTTATTTGTAAAAGTATAGACAGTAGAAATTAAAATGTCATGTGGTGCCTCTCCTGCTCCAAGTCGGCCCGTTTGACGTCCTACCCCCCTTAAAACTATATTACCTTATTTCAGCTGGTCTTCGAGCTTTGATTTTCATCATGTCTTATAAAAACGAAATTTCCTTTAAGCTGTCATAGCAGCTACTTAGTTGCGCATCCGCTGTTACAGTCTTATCTTTGGTTGACGCTATTCTGGACATTGGATAACCGCAATGCTGCAGGAGGAACTTGTCGGGTGGCGTGAATCCCCACATCCTACAGGCGGCGAGCGCCGCCGCCGGGGCAGGATATGCTCCAGATATTCCCGAATTAACGGGGCGGACACAGAGCGCTCTTCCGGTTTCCGCCCCCCCCCCCCCCTCCCGCCGTCTAAAAATACGCGGTCAGTGCCTGGCCGGCTCGCGCCTGTAGCCCGGAGGCTGGCTGGCGCTGAGTCAGCTGCTTGCGCCACTTCCGGCGCCTGCTGCCACTTCCGGGCGTCGTGACGCAGATGGTTCGTCGTGCGTCACGGCTGTCCGCAGCTGCCGGGCTTTTCGGTAAAGCCATTCACGGAAATCCCGGCGCACTCCACAGCTGCATCCCGTGCGATGCAACACAGCCCCCGTCGCGCAGACTGGCTTCGTAATGTACAGGATGGGCCAGAAGTCCCCGCACCACCTAGTATCGAAGGCTGATTGTTTTCGTTTGTGAGACCACAAGTACGTACTTGCCGTAAACAAAAGTGCTTACGTGCTGTATACACATTTCCATATTCCCTGCGTTATCTTGACATGTTTCGGGAATGTCCGGTATTACAGGGTGTTTATAAATGAATATTGGGATTTTAACGCTTTATAATATTTATTACAATAAACTTATAGTTATAAATGGTATTTCAAATGAAAGAGCAACACAAACAGTTGTGTTTGGCACCAGAGCGCATGGACTGGCACAGCGAAGTACGCGATTGATTGAACTTTGTAACGTCCCCATAGAAAAATTAATGAATTACTGCGCTGATAATCATCTTATGTTATTTGATTTTCAAACAGCAGAGCAAAACTGAACGTACTCATTCACTAAAATGACACACAATATTTTTAGCGCAACGCAATCTGACTTTCAGTAATCCCTACAAAAGAATGGCCCTGAGTAACAATGACCTATACCTTTCATGAATCACTTACCTCACAAAAATCTTCGTTACTCGAACTACTGCAATACAGCGTGCGCCACTACTGCCAGCTAAATAAAAGATTCAAACTACTGAAGCCACTAACTACTGATACGCATAGTTAGCAAATGAAAGATTTTGATAGAGAACAAACTATGTATTTACCTTAATAGTGTTCAAAAGTCATAATATATACATCAGTTCATGCCATCCAGTCCTACAAATTTACTGTCTCTGTCCAGATCATCCGCTCTCAAAACTCCGCCATCTCACTCCCCACATCCACCACTGCTGGCGGCTCACCTCCAACTGCGCAACGCTACGCGCTGTTAACATCCAGCTGCCCAACACTACAATACCAAACAACAATGCAAACCAGCCACAGACTGCACACAGCACAGCCAGTGATTTTCATACAGAGCGCTACGTGGCGCTACCAACAAATAAAAACCTAAACAGCCTACTTACAACTTCACTGTAACCAAGCGCTGGATAGGCCGCAAGGGGCCCAATGACAGGGCTTGCTTTGATTGGCCTCCACGTTCAACCGACCTAACGCCATGCGATTTTTTCCTTTGGGGCTTCATCAAGGATCGTGTGTACGTGCCTCCGCTACTAGCAGACCTCCCTGAACTAAGAAACCGGATTGAAGCAGCTGTTGCTACAGTCACTGAAGACACACTTATCAGCGTTTGGGAAGAACTCGGCTAAGGACTTGATGTGTGCCGTGTGACAAATGGTGCTCACATTGAACATTTATAAGGTTCTTTGTTAAACAGCGTGAGTTGGTCTTTCGTTTCACATATCATTTATAACTGTATGTTTAATATAACAAATATTATAAAGCGTTAAAACCCCGATATTCATTTATAAACACCCTGTATAGTGCGAAATGCGTTCTCAACAGTATTGCGCAGTTTGTTTTTTGCATAACGACGTACAGATAAACGCGCCTTAATGATTCCCCATAACGAATTGTCCTGTGTGGTGAGGTCGGGACTTCTTGTTGATCATTTCAAGGGAGCTGGCGTTGCCGATGAATCACGACCTATCCACTGTCCTGGAAAGTGTTAATTTAGAAACTCGCGCACTGCAAGAGCGGATTGTGGAGGCTCTGAGCACTATGGGACTTAACGTCTGAGGTCACCAGTCCCTTAGAACATAGAACTACTTAAACCTAACTAACCTAAGGACATCACACACATCCATGCCCGAGGCAGGATTCAAACCTGCGACGGTAGCCGTCGCGCGGTTCCAGACTGTAGCGCCTAGAACCGCTCGGCCACACAGGCCGGCGGACTGTGGAGGCGCTCCGTCTTGCTGCAACCGTATGTTACGCGAGGCCCTTTCCTCTAGCTGAGAAATTAACCATGTTTACAATACGTAAATAATTTACGCCATTCACAGTCCCTTCAAAAAAGTACGCTCCAATCAGATCTTGTGAAGTCATCGCTGCCCATATCACTACATGAGGCGTATTCCTTGCAACTCGATGTGTGATGAGAAATCTCTTTGGTCCAAACGACAATATTTCTAACACCTGAGCTGCAATAAATGGGCACATTCAACTGAAAACATAACCTTGGCACGGTTCACTGCATTTGGAAATTGAGTTAACAAAGCACGGCAGGCTAAAATGCATTCATTCCGTTCTGTGTCTGGTAACTCGTTTACGAAAAGATCTGACCTTAAGATCCTTTTTCATGTGATCTCGCATTGTTGTCCACAGTATACCGAGTTGCGAAGCATTTTTACGTGTCGACTTCATAGGATGTTGTCCAATCGAAGCAGACTCCGGCACGTTTCTTGTTGTGTTGGCTGAAGAGCCAACACCGTGTTACTAGAGGAGGCCGAAATGCACGCGTTTTAGCTCACGCAGGCTGGCGTGTGGAGGGAAGAACTACACTCCTGGAAATGTAAAAAAGAACACATTGACACCGGTGTGTCAGACCCACCATACTTGCTCCGGACACTGCGAGAGGGCTGTACAAGCAATGATCACACGCACGGCACAGCGGACACACCAGGAACCGCGGTGTTGGCCGTCGAATGGCGCTAGCTGCGCAGCATTTGTGCACCGCCGCCGTCAGTGTCAGCCAGTTTGCCGTGGCATACGGAGCTCCATCGCAGTCTTTAACACTGGTAGCATGCCGCGACAGCGTGGACGTGAACCGTATGTGGAGTTGACGGACTTTGAGCGAGGGCGTATAGTGGGCATGCGGGAGGCCGGGTGGACGTACCGCCGAATTGCTCAACACGTGGGGCGTGAGGTCTCCACAGTACATCGATGATGTCGCCAGTGGTCGGCGGAAGGTGCACGTGCCCGTCGACCTGGGACCGGACCGCAGCGACGCACGGATGCACGCCAAGACCGTAGGATCCTACGCAGTGCCGTAGGGGACCGCACCGCCACTTCCCAGCAAATTAGGGACACTGTTGCTCCTGGGGTATCGGCGAGGACCATTCGCAACCGTCTCCATGAAGCTGGGCTACGGTCCCGCACACCGTTAGGGCGTCTTCCGCTCACGCCCCAACATCGTGCAGCCCGCCTCCAGTGGTGTCGCGACAGGCGTGAATGGAGGGACGAATGGAGACGTGTCGTCTTCAGCGATGAGAGTCGCTTCTGCCTTGGTGCCAATGATGGTCGTATGCGTGTTTGGCGCCGTGCAGGTGAGCGTCACAATCAGGACTGCATACGACCGAGGCACACAGGGCCAACACCCGGCATCATGGTGTGGGGAGCGATCTCCTACACTGGCCGTACACCACTGGTGATCGTCGAGGGGACACTGAATAGTGCACGGTACATCCAAACCGTCATCGAACCCATCGTTCTACCATTCCTAGACCGGCAAGGGAACTTGCTGTTCCAACAGTACAATGCACGTCCGCATGTATCCCGTGCCACCCAACGTGCTCTAGAAGGTGTAAGTCAACTACCCTGGCCAGCAAGATCTCCGGATCTGTCCCCCATTGAGCATGTTTGGGACTGGATGAAGCGTCGTCTCACGCGGTCTGCACGTCCAGCACGAACGCTGGTCCAACTGAGGCGCCAGGTGGGAATGGCATGGCAAGCCGTTCCACAGGACTACATCCAGCATCTCTACGATCGTCTCCATGGGAGAATAGCAGCCTGCATTGCTGCGAAAGGTGGATATACACTGTACTAGTGCCGACATTGAGCATGCTCTGTTGCCTGTGTCTATGTGCCTGTGGTTCTGTCAGTGTGATCATGTGATGTATCTGACCCCAGGAATGTGTCAATAAAGTTTCCCCTTCCTGGGACAATGAATTCACGGTGTTCTTATTTCAATTTCCAGGAGTGTATACTGACGTGAGGTCTGGAACATGACAAGGAGTTAGAATTCAGAAAGCGGACATAATTAGCTTGATACTTAACTTTAATCCATTAATGAAGAACGTCGCTCTTGACGGTACGTGATTCACAATATTATCTGTTCAGAATAGTAACTGAATATGGCGCCTTGCTAGATCGTATCAAAGGACGTAGCTGAAGGCTAAGCTAAACTGCCGTCTCTGCGAATGAGAGCGTATGTAGACAGTGAACCATCGCTAGCAAAGTCGGCTGTACAACTCGGGCGAGTGCTAGGGAGTCTCTCTAGACTAGACCTGCCGTGTGGCGGCGCTCGGTCTGCAATCACTGATAGTGGCGACACGCGGGTCCGACGTATATTAACGGACCGCGGCCGATTTAAAGGCTACCACCTAGCAAGTGTGGTGTCTGGCGTTGACACCACATTTCTCTTCGTGTCTTCTTCCTTCCACACCGCGGCCTGTCTCTAACACTGCCAAAAGCCAGAGCACGTCTTTCCTAATTCACAAGTGTTGGCTTTCGCTATGGAGCTTTACCAAATCTTTCGTGGGATGTTCCCATAATCTGTTTCATCGTCTGCCCTGTGTGTTGCCGTTAGTGCAGACACAGACTTGTCACTAAGCGCTGCTTAGTAGTGTGACTGCTCACACTTGCCATGGCTACAAATTAAAATTCAGCTGCGACTGCGAAAACATATAAACATGAATTGCAACAGTTGTTACAAATAAATGATAAGGAATAACACAGTTACCAACTTGTATAATAACATTTGATACTAAGCAGAGTTACCGGAATACGGCGACTTCTCGCCCATCCTGTATATCTACATCTATACTCTGCTAACCACTGTAAAGCTGCAAATGGTACTACCCGCTGTACCACGTATTAACATCTCTTTCCGTTTCATTCACGTATGGAATGGGGGAATAATGACTGCTTAAATACCCCTTTGTGTGCTGTCATTAATCTAATGTTGTCTTCCTACGTTCTTAATTTACTTATGTTTCTTTAAAACGTGTTAAGTAGGACTTTGAAAACAGTTGTCTGTTTTCAAGGATCTGCCAGTTCAGAGTTTTCTGCACCTTAGTGATCCTTTCTTACTGTCGAAATAAACCTGAGACTATTTGCATTGTTCTTCTTTGCACACACTCAACCTGCAATGTTAGCTCCAGTTGGTCGGGTTCCACACATGAGCAATACTATACTATGGGTCGCACGAGTGTGAAATCTCCTTTGTAGACATTCCATTTTCCCAATGTCCTACCAATGGACGTAAGTTTACCAGCCACTTCATCTATGAGTGAGCCTATGCTTTCATTACATTCCATATTGGTAACCTTAGATATTTGTAAGATTTGACCGATTCAATCTGTGACTTATTGTTATTACAAAGGAAACTACGTTTTTGCTCTTTGTGATGTGTGCAATTTCACATTCATGAACACTTACAGCAAATTTGCAGTCTTCGCACCACTTTGAAATCTTATCAAAACCTGAATGAATATTTGTGCAGATTTTCTTCAGACAGTACTAGTACTAAAGCTTTTTGAAACTGTTGATGTTATCTGTTATAAAGTGCTACTTGAATCTACATACCAACAGAAAGGAACTCAATTCCCTGGGACATGCCTGCAGCTACGTCTACATCTGTCGATGGCTCTCCATCCAAGATAACATGCTGCATTTCGTTTCATATTCCAATAAATTTCGTTTCATATTCCATTTAATCGTACTTTCGTAAATAAACGTCGATGTGATACTGAGCTAAATGTTATTCGGAAGCCAAGAAATACTACACGAACTGATAGCCTTGATCCGTGGTATTCATGTTGTTACGTGAGTGAAGACTGACTTGGGTTTCGCATGACCCAAGTTTCCAAGATCCGTAGTTGTTGACATGGAGGAGGTCATTCTGTCAGAGATACCTATGAATATTTGAACTTTGCACCTAGATGTCACGAGAGGATGTCCCGACAGTTATTTGTTTCTAGGTTTCTGGATAGTCTGATATGAGATTCTGAGGACGAATGAGGAATCGAAAAAAGATGGAATGAAATTGTTCTGTCGGTCACCGCACGAAACCCACAGCACACGGGCGATTTGCTTATGAATAACACTGACGATAACTTCAAATAATTTACGTGAATGTAGCCTGGTGAGTCGCCAACAAAAGCCAATATTTCGACAGGAGCACACCCTGCAATTTGCAAGGCATGTAGCGCTGTGCAATGGAATTAAAACCTCGATTTTCAGGGAAACTCCGGAAAGGTAACACTCACTCACACTGTAAATACTAGCGCCATCGCAAACCAAAGACAACCGACGTCATAAGTTATCGATAGTGAAATTAATAATTAACGGGTGAGGTAGCATTAACTCTTGAGGGGCACGCACCCACATGCCTTGCTCATACTGTGGCATCATGCAGTCAGGCCTGCAAGATGAGTGGTCTGCCAAGCGAGTGGACTCATTCTTATTTATCGAGTAACATGAACTCTAGTACTCACAATTAAGTTAAAAGTTATCCTCCTGTTTGAATATTATGCAACGGAAATGGAAACGCACGTCTGACTATTAGTAATTGATACAACTCTGGCTGTTCACTACGCACTGGCAATACCACATTTTCTTTCTTATTTAACGGCTTTGATCAACACGTGGCCATCGCACTGAATTTGAATGGCGCACACATTATAAATTCTGGATATCATGACAACATACTACTCGAAGGAAAAGGCCACCAATCTTTTCCTTTTCACTATCTTTTTTATTCCGATAAATTCTATAACCTAAACACACCATTACATTTTCTACAACAATTACACATGAGAAACTCCGCCCAGTGGGCATGGCTTTACATTGGTGATTCTCTATCTTATGGTCTCGTAATTATCTAACACTACAGTGCACTTTCTGGATAGGATGGTGGATCTTTTGCTATATCTCACACTTCGACTCTCACACCCATCATCACGAAAATTATCTATAGACCGAGCGGTACAAAAACATGCATAACCCACTGCCTCTGAACCTACCTTGCTACTCTCCCCTGCAAACCGCACATAATTAAATTACATGAAATACACCACACTGGCAACATGGAATACAACACAAGGAATAGTCACAACGTTATAATCACATCACTTTCAGCTTTCCCACTTCAATTAGTATTCATCCCAGTTGCACACGACACTGCCCCACTTCGTAACTTTTCTTTCCTACTACGAACTCTGGAGGATATACGCACGTCTTCCTGTGCAATGCAAGCCAAGTGGCGTTGCTGGATAGACGGCTGGCTCACCTTGCTTCACTCTCAGAGTATTATAGTTTGAATCAAGCGTCACACGGAAACATAACATGCAAAGTAATATTAAGAACATATTCATCACACACGCGAGTCCTCAACTGATACCATGGACGAGTACTTCTCTTTATCCTTTGTCTCATACACAGATGGAGACTCCACGGTACTCACCACGAGGAAGTGCTCGTCTCTAATTTCAAGTCCTGCACACGCCATTTCTTAAATATTTCCAACTTATAGTACACACGCCAGTAATTCAGCTTAACTTTAGCACTCGGAAGTATTTCAACTTATTGCTACACGTGGTTTCATTGTGACCGTTGGTCACTTCCGAAGATTACTACGATCCCCTTAATATTACCTGCCTGACATTTAACTCTCCCCACAAAAGTTCCTGAAATAGAGAAATTATCATTCCACACTACATTTAAGTATTCCACATGCATACCATTCTCTCCACTCTTTTGTCTTTACGGAGCACACCAAAGACAGGCCTTATCATCACAAAATCCAACGCCCAAGTCCTGAAACATGGCCATTCTTCAGGTCATCTGACACCTCCGTCGAAGCGGGGGAGCATCTTGCTACCGAATTGGTCAGCCACATTTCAGGCTCAGGTAAATTTCATCTCTTTGGTTCCACCAAAGGTGACCAAAGGACCGTCTCAAAGATGATCATATATTGCACATTCACTATCTGCGGTTAGCAGACGACCATACATTCATTCATTTCGCAGATCTCACCAAACTGGATATAGGGATTTATTTTGTGGGAGTGCACATGTGATCAATTAAATAAATAAATTGTCCTTCTTTCCTACACTGGTATCCGGCTTCGGCGTATTAAGTGAAATTGAGTTATTATTACAAAAAATATGTTGTTATGACAGGAATAACGAAGAATGTTGTACCTATTTTCAATGTCGGGCGGTACTGTACCCTTTCGCCCTGTCCCTCCGTTTCTTCACAAGGGAGAGAACAGGATTCTATGCAGAATTTAAACAAAAACTACCATGTATGAATGCATGGTTTCGCGGCGATATGAATTAATAAAATTTTCTCGTGCTTCCAGCTGCGTCAGGTGGTTAAAATCCCACGAGCTTTCGACCGAGCTCTCCTCAGTTACCGTCAAGTGGTAAGACTGCTGTGTCGCCGTGGCCGCGTCGTTATATAGCCGCCCTGCTGGTTGTGGCGTCACTGGTGCTCTAGATATAACATCTCATCGGTGGTCAGGCCACCAGCGAAAATTCGACAGTTCATGAGGCCTGTGAAGGACGATCTAGGGCTTAGAACGCCTGGAGTGCACAATATACCATGTCAGCGTGGCTGTTACTGCGTCGGCCAAACAGTACGCACCGTGGAGCAACGCCGGACGGAAGACGCGAGGTGCTTACGCTTACGCTATCAGCCGTGGCAGAACACGCCTTAGATAATGGACACCGAATTCTATTCGACGAAACATCTGTCGTTACGAGGACGAAGGGATTTTGGGATAACGTCATATTGAAATAAAAACCTCTGAAAACACCATCAACAAGGACGGCGGTTTGCAATTCAGCACAGCCTGGGACCCGGCCGTCGCGAGATTAAAACGGGCGCGCCGGATGCGGTATGAAAACATTACCATATATGGCGAGGAAGAGAGCACTAGTGACGTCACAGCCAGCAGCGCGGCTGTATAACGACACGGTCACGGGGACACAGCAGTCAATTTTACCACTTGACAATGACTGAGGAGAGCTCGGTCGAAAGCTCGTGGGATTTTAACCACCTGACGCGGCTGGAAGCCCGAGAAAATTTTATTAAAAACTACCATATCTATTTATAAGGTTATTTGCTAATTTAATTTCAACAGCTTCCGTAATAACACTATCCCAATAGCTGAAAGTGCATGCCAAATTCTCCGTGTTGTTATATTCCAGAGGAATGTCGGTGCCAAGACAATGTTCTGCAATGGTCGAAAAACACCATCTAAGATCAGGGTCCTTTCAGGATCCGTAAAGGATGTTCCTTGCTGGAGAAGGCCATACTATCAGGACTCTGGAGGACCGGAGTACTGAACGTAAGCGGCACACGCGCTTACAACAGCCGAGCAAATCCGTTGTAGTAGACCCGTCTGATGAACCCGTTCACCATGTTCATCGCTGACTGAACCGAGGTTCTTAGGGAGGAAGTCACTATGTGGATCGAGGAGATGAATTTTTAGGGACATGTAGGAATCCAGCTGCTTGTACTCATTAATACATACACTTCCGAACAATCGAACAATATTCGGCCGGCCAGAGTGGCTGAGTGGTTCTAGGCGCTACAGTCTGGAACCTCGCGACCGCTACGGTCGCAGGTTCGAATTCTGCCTCGGGAATGGATGTGTGTGCTGTCCTTAGGTTAGTTAGGTTTAAGTAGTTCTGAGTTCTAGGGGACTGATGACCTCCGCAGTTAACTCCCATAGTGCTAAAAAAAAATTAAAAACAAAAAGTGTAATCAGCAGATTTATAACTTCCGAAGAAATTTGTTACGATTGATCTGAATGCTTCGTATATATAATTTTGCAGCACTATTCAGTGTGTCTTGGAATTGGCTGTCAGTAATGATCGTCTTTATCTGCGGACCTATGAACACAGTTCCTTTCACTTTCACCTAACGCCGAGGGACTTGTTGCACAGGTATCGAACAGCAGCTCAGTCTTCATATAATGCCTGTACGAAATTTGACATGGACCTTAGCTTTGTATGAAACAGTGGTATGATAAATATTGACAACTAAAGTGAAATTGATCAGAGGTCTTCTTATCCTTGTTTATAGTCTGCATACAAAATCAACAAATCCGGTGGCAATATTGCTCTACTGGCCATTAAAATTGCTACACCAAGAATAAATGCAGATGATAAACGGTTTTTCGTTGGACAAATATATTATTCTAGAACTGACATGTGATTACATTTTCACGCAATTTGGGTGCACAGATCCTGAGAAATCAGTACCCAGAACAACCACCTCTGGCCGTAATAACAGCCTTGATACGACTGGGCATTGAGTCAAACAGAGCTTGGATGGCGTGTACAGGTACAGCTGCCCATGCAGCTTCAACACGATACCACAGTTCATCAAGAGTAGTGACTGGCGTATTGTGACGAGCCAGTTGCTCGGCCACCATTGACCAGACGTTACCAATTGGTGAGAGATCTGGAGAATGTGCTGGCCAGGGCAGCAGTCGAACATTTTCTGTATCCAGAAAGGCCCGTAGAGGGCCTTAACGTGCGGTCGTGCATTATCTGCTGAAATGTAGGGTTTCGCAGGTATCGAATGAAGTCTAGAGCCACGGGTCGTAACACATCTGAAATGTAACATCCACTGTTCAAAGTTCCGTCAATGTGAACAAGAGGTCACCGAGACGTTTAACCAGTGGCACCCCATACCATCACGCCGGGTGATACGCCAGTATGGCGATGACGAATACACGCTTCCAATGTGCGTTCACCGCGATGTCGCAAACACGGATGCGACCATCATGATGCTGTCAACAGAACCTGGATTCATTCGAAAAAATGACGTCTTGCTAACGTTCGAATCTGTTGACTCAGGGATCGAGACGTGGCTGCAGGACCGTTACAGCCATGCGGATAAGATGCCTGTCATCTCGACTGCTACTGATACGAGGCCGTTGGGATCCAGCACGGCGCTCCGTATTACTCTCCTGAACCCACCGATTCCATATTCTGCTAACAGTCATCGCGAGCAGCAATGTCGCGATACGATAACCGCAATCGCGATTACAATCCGACCTTTACAAAAGTCGGAAACGTGATGGTACGCATTTCTCCTCCTTGCACGAGGCGTCACAACAACGTTTCAGCAGGCAACGCCGGTCAACTGTTGTTTGTGTATGAGAAATCGGTTGGAAACTTTCCTAATGTCAGCACGTTGTAGGTGTCCCCACCGACGCCAACCTTGTGTGAGTGCTCTGAAAAGCTAATCATTTGCGTGTCACAGCATATTTTAAATTTCGCGTCTGTAGGACGTCATCTTCGTGGTGTAGCAGTTTTAATGGCCAGTAGTGTATGTTTCTGATGAAATGGTGCCACTAATTCGTCTTACCAAATTGTGGGTGATTCTGCAGCAAACAGGTTTGTAGGCCTGACAATCCTCTGTTCATTCACTAACGCAAAAACTACTGGTGACATCATAAGCAATTAGAACCCGCCCCAACGACTCAGCAATGCCATCAGAAGTGAGAGGTTCAAATGGCTCTGAGCACTATGGGACTTAACATCTGAGGTCATCAGTCCCCTAGAACTACTAAGCCTAACTAACCTACGAACATCACATACATCCATGCACGAGGCAGGATTCGAACCTGCGACCGTAGCGGTCGCGCGGTTCCAGACTATAGCGCCTGGAACCGCTCGGCCACTCCGGCCGGCCGAAACAGTGAACCCGATGATTGTTGTACCAATCTGAAACTCCCTGGCACATTAAAACTGCTTCTCGTGGGCAACTGCCGTGCCGGCTGTGTTATCCAATTGCGACTCACTACTCTGCAGACGGGAAATTCATTCTGCCAACAATCCACTAGGGTGCGGGTAAGAGATGTATCAGCAATTTTCTTTCCTCCAGGAGTGCTAGCCCCCCCGCGACAACTGTGGAGTAGATGAACTACTGGTTGAAGTAAAGCTATGAGATGTGAGGAAGAGGAAGCGAGTCGCGCTTGGATACCACATAGGCGGCAGAGCACTTGCGCACAAAATACAATGGTCCCAAGTTCGTGTCCCGGTCCGGCACATAGTTTTAATCAGCCAGGGAGTTTAAAATCAGCACACACTCTGCGGCAGAGTAAAAAGTCATGCTGGACAGCGCCATCAATTCAGAGTAATTAATCGTGAAAATTCATCGATTTATGGGAAAATCATAGGCTGACGTCACTTTCATTTAACTTCCAGTTAGGATGCGATAGTAATTTACATGAAAAATAAACGGAGACGGAGAAAGATTTCCGCCGCAACGAATAGCGCGAAATACAAAATGTTTTTAATAACTTCATGGCCTGACGCGTTAGAGCAAAATCGTTTAGAATATGAAGTTATTGTATAAAAAGTAAGAACTATGTCAAACATCTACATCTCGTACAACTTGTTTATCAGTGTTATTGTATCACTGTATAGTTCCTTTTGTTGAAGCTTTCAACTTCCGAGCATTCAAAAATCGAGTACCACATTTGACCTCACATTCTGTACGGCGTTGCTCCGCACTTTTAAACAAGTACATAATCCACAATAAGAACGTTTTTATCATTTTCTTGAACATCTGAAATTAACATGATTAAGGTACCGTTCCTATTCTGCATGTCATCCACAGATCGATTCCAGAGTACATGTTGCCCCACACAAGACTGGCCCGAAGTTCTTGGCTTTTCGTAACAACGAAACGTAAACAATCAAGATATCATTACAAAACATTTCAAAACGAGTCCGAACACCAAAACATTGATCCGATAAGAAATGGCCTACAGAAAAGTCGAACAAAATTGTAAGGACGATCAGTTACGCAAGTGACAGCTGAAAACTATCAATTTCTATCGCGAATGTCTTAATGCTTTCTGAACAATCTGCGAATGTTTTATGCCACCAGCGATAGCTGCAGCAAGTGTGTGCTGCGCTGACGTTAATAGCGAGCGTTGCTTTAAACCTCTGACGTGTTTCCACCAGCGCAGTGAATATCTAATGATGGTTGCATTTGTTGAGTGAAACTAGCCAAGTAAATCAAATGTGAGGCGACCCGTAATCGTTTATCTGTACATTTAAGAGATTTACCCTTCTAAAATGGGATGGTTCCTTCGAATGTAAAAACTCTGTGATAGTACCGCTGATGAGCATTCCGTGCTGTATGGCTGTGCTGTGCTCCTGGCGACGCCGAACCTTGCCCGCTGTCGAGTCGGGCGTCGGAGAGCGACATAAATACTGTGTAAAGTGGGCGTGGCCGAGTTTACACCCGATCAGCAGAGATAATCTTTGTCAGTTATAAAACTGAACTATCGTTAGTCACCTTTCAATGACAAAAACTTATCTATTGATTTTGCAGAATCACTGTGCATGTATCGCTGAGTCTCATGGCTCCTTCTTTTCTCAGGTTACCCTCCATTCAGAGGCTGTTGCACGCAGCGACTGTTATTGACTTGTAAATAATAGATTTCACCTACCAGTGGTCCTTTTGAAATTTTATTGGCAGATCTAGATTTCAGCTAGACACTAGCCATTTTCACTGCAGTAGCATTTTTGATCAATGCATGGCATGCCTGTTGGTCGGGCTTCATCCACAGTTCATTGAATACTCACGAACTGTGGATGAAGCCCGACCAACAGGCATTACGTGCATTGATAAAAAATGATAGTGCATTGAGAATGGTTAGTTTCTAGCTGAAATATAGATCTGCAAATGAAATTTCAAAAGGACCACTGATAGGTGAAATCTATTATTTTCAATACAAAGTTTTCTTTTCTCTTAAAAATATCACTTATTCGTTTTTTGCTAGTTTCTTGTCCCGTGCTTCCGCAGAGTCGACATGGTTAGGAACGGATTTGGCAATCTTACTTCAAGGGGTGGCCGGACGCTCTTTCTTCCGCCACCATGTACCCCCCCAGGATGGAATTAGCGTACCACAGCTGTCTGCATCTAGTGGAATCCATGGAACAGTACGAACATGGTCAGATGTCGGCTAGTCGTGTAACTGAGGCGGAACCTGGGGCCCAGCCCGGTATTCACCTAGCAGGATGTGGAAAACCGCCTAAAAACCGCATCCAGGCTGGCCGGCACACCTGCCGACGTCGGTAATACGCTGGGCGGATTCGATCCGGGGCCGGCGCCCCTACCCGAGTCCAGGAAGCAGAGCGTTAGAGCTCTCGCCTAACCTGGCGGGTTCTCTTAAAAATATCACTATGCCTATATATTGCAAGGGGTTCTCTGTATAGTTGTGGATAACAGTTTCACAATTAATAAACTCTCCGGGCTATTATGCCGCGGTCGACAGGATTTCACATTAGAACTCAACGTTTCGTCTCCATCTGTTTCTTTGAACGTCCGATTCACACCCTGAGTCGTTACTGACTGCAACAAAATTCCTCTTCCACGTGCTTCCGCACAGTGATGTGACGTGACATGTTTTCTATACACGAGCGCAACTAGCCGTTGTCGACTGGCTTCGTCCGGGGTTGGTATCACGCCATAGTGGAAGACTGGTACACATCTTCTTCAGCAGCGGAATCCAGATATCATTGAATTTCACGCCCTTACTGAAATTCCTGGGGTGTTATATAATCTCTATGGCCGGTTCATATAGGCTTTCATGGTATCTGCTTGTGGCTACCAGTACTTGACTCCTATCAAAATGAATGCGGTGGTCTTGTGTCTCCCAGTGTTTAAGTCTTATATGTGCCACGGCGATAAAATTGGAAACAATGTCGTGTTGTGAAAATATGGTGACATGTGAAATGAAAACCAATACAGTATGTCCACAACATACAAAATATATAAAGAATAGCAGATGACAGTGTTTGCTTTTGATAAACTCATCAACCTCTGGCGTAATAAACATATAAAGCGCGGCCAGGAGAAAATTGACTAGTTCTCTTTTGTCTCGCTGTACAAAAGGGAAGTTGCGGAATAGCACCTCTGACGCTTACTGCTTTTAAAACAAAAACGTATGTACTGTAAATGTATTACTTTGCGTTTAATTTCAGAATATAATTCAATAGCTAAAACATTAACCTACTTTGTTCCTTTCTGAAAAGCTCCTGTCCTTGAATTATTAAGTAAATACGTAAGAGTTTTCTAATGGCCATGAGCCATAGAAGATCATTGCTGCATCGCCGTCATAAACCACTAATAGCTTTATATTTATGTAACAATTTGGGGGCTTCACCTGTCTTCTTGAATAATGTTACAGGAATAAAAATCAGTAGACTATTTATTCTTTTGATATACCATAAAACATGAGTGCTCAGGAATAATTTTTGTTCGTTACATAATAAAATGCTCTGACTTGATCGATTTCGATTCACGAAATCTGATAACAGTGAATATTTTTTTAAAGAATTAACTTGAAGACAAATACTGAACGTATAACCGAAGTCGAGTTTTTTTTCTTTGTCGATGCTCAAATAATGAGAATTACTTCAATACAATAACTTTTCGTTACGTGAGTGTTTGTATTGGCAGTCCCTCTCGATAGTGTATGTTGTATGTCGGTCAGACCTAAACAATTTCATACTATTGAATACTTTATCAGACATATTGGTTCGCAAGACTAATTTCAACAACATTTCAAAACCTTTTGCTCACGTAATGTCAAATCATTAACAGTGACAAACACAAGACATTTTTCTGTGCTTTGTCGTTGTATTAATTTCATTGTTTTCACACGCCGAGCAGCTGCGGCTTGCTATATGTAAATCATTACGTGCAGTTCCGTTCGCATAACCTCCAGCCAAGTAAGATCAACACCATCATTCATTCATAGACCTTACGCATAAAATAAACTCAAAAATATACACTGAAAGAGGGAAGGTCACTAAAATCTCCTGGCTGCAAAGCATGTTCCGCAACAGCTGATCTATCAATCTCCTCTCCTCTGCAGTTACCCTTGTGCTCTTCTAGTCGTTTTTTGACGATTCTTTTTGCATTATACACATACGTCTCCCCACAACTACACGGAATCCTATGAATTCCTAGCTTTCACTGGATGACTTGTATTAGTATGCCTTATGTGAACTTCACCCCAAGTTTCCATCTTCATTCGTGTAGAAGATTTAATGTAAAGCTATCTTCCGCCAGTGGCTACATCGGATGTGATAGGATGAGACATGTGCTCAGCAAACCACTCTCCCGGTCATTGTCGGATTTCTTGACCTTCGAACCGTTACTAAACGATCGAGTAGCTCCTCGGTTGGCCTCATGAAGTTGAGTGCAACCCGTACAAATCCTCCCACCAAGGAAATTTCCTTAAAAGTACCGGGAGTCGAACGCGGATCCCCTGCGTGGGAGTCAGTCGCACTGACCACTTTTTTCTGTTTTTCGTGATCCAGAGGCAGCAACGCTAGCCACTTTTTTACGCTACCCTTTTAAACCATCAGCCTATCCACTTTTTTGTTTTTTTTTTAGCGGTGGCCTTGATATTTTTAATTCTATTTTTTGTTTTATTAGGCAGGTGCGCTAGCCACTTTTCTGCTATTTATTTTTTTATACTGAGTACGGAAGGACGGTACAAACGCAAAGAGACACTTCTAGAGCTCGTCACACGCGGCGTCGATACTCCACGAGCGCCGTAGCCCATCATTTTAAAAATATTTTTGTTTACTTTTTTTTTTACTGAAGGAGTGCATTCAGCGGCAGGAGGCAAAGCGGTCAGGGGTCGAACCCCGAGGTCTGGCCACGATGACCCCCCCCCCCTCCACCACCAAGGTGAACCGTCACAGTTTTTTTAATATTTTTATATGAATTAAAAATCAGCAATGCAGTAGACCCATACGCCAAAAATTGTGACATCATGTGAACTAAAAAGAGTCATCTTACCCGCTGGGAGCACCTTATCGAAGCGGGCGGCCAGTAAGATGCGGTCGTCATTTCAACGGTCAAGCACCAGGCGTCAACCGTCGGAGTGTCAGGGGCCGCCGCACACAGGCAGAGACTGTTTCTGTTACCGTACGGGGATCGTGGAAACCACTGAACTATAGAGGTGGACATCTAAGAAATAATGAATTCCATAAATCTTTTTGGTACACACCAGACGTAACACGAAAACAAAGGTGACGTGAAACTTCCTGGCAGATTAAAACTGTGTACCCGACCGAGACTCGAACTCGGGACCTTTGCCTTTCGCGGGCAAGTGCTCTACCAACTGAGCTACCGAAGCACGACTCACGTCCCGTACTCACAGCTTTACTTCTGCCAGTACCTCGCCTCCTACCTTCCAAACTTTACAGAAGCTCTCCTGCGAACCTTGCAGAACTAGCACTCCTGAAAGAAAGGATATTGCGGAGACATGGCTTAGCCACAGCCTGGGGGATGTTTCCAGAATGATATCAGCGCACACTCCGCTGCAGAGTGAAAATCTCATTCTCAAAGGTGACGTATTTGCTTTCCTGGTGTAACTTTTCCGGGAGCTTTACAGAGACTATTTCAACCATTTCACTGCTACAAATGCGCTCTTTGCATTCCGTGCTGAAAGGGCTTTTGTTGTGGCTGTACTACTCGCCAAACTCTGGTGCCTGTCTGAAAGACGGCGTTCCGGCTTGTATGAAATACTTAGCGTCCGATTTTTCGAAAACTATGAGGTGAAGAAATTTGAGTTTTGCACATCTTACAGTTTGATATCTCCACTCGATAAAGAACTGAATTTCGTTATCTGACATACTTACTTATCGCATCAAATTAAGTAAATGTTGCACGAAATTTTAAAGAATTCGCAGATGTACAAACGCATTGCGTAAACATTGCGTACGGCTGATTGCAGCTCACACAGTGCCAGGAATGAAATGTAGATAAGCTATCGAAATTTGATTTAAAATGAAGAGCAGAAGGATATCTCATTTCGTTCGCGAGTTATTGGGTTTTATATTTGGGGGTGGTCGCCAACGACGCACCCATTCACATCCTTGTGCATCGTGAATCGTGTGGTCATAACAATCGTCATATCTCATAAACGATTCAAGGTATCTAAACGAGGTTTCCTGCAAATGATAGCGCGCAATGATGCACATGTTTTGTATGATAAATACTCGAAACCTTTTTATCCACGGAAATATGGGAGTAAGTCTTCTCCAGCGGTGCGAGGTCGGGTGCTCAGGACGTATTCAGAAAAGAGGTGTGCACATTCCGCTTTCAGCCTGCCCACGCTTACCTAGTTGCCAGACAGGCAACGAGCCACAAGCTATCAGCAGAACGGGTAAGCTGGTTTAATCCCATCCGAAGCAAGGTATGCCCTTCCCAAGCAGGCTAAATGAGTCTTGGTTGCCTGCCCGCCCTCCAGCTGTGCTATTTTTTTCTGTACGCTTTCATTGCAGTGTTATGAGTGGCGTTCAGTTGATGAAAATACCTCGGTGTTATAAGGTGAGACTCAAAAAATGGTTCAAATGGCTCTGAGCACTGTGGGACTTAACTTCTGAGGTCATCAGTCCCCTAGAACTTAGAACTACTTAAACCTAACTAACCTAAGGACATCACACACATCCATGCCCGAGGCAGGATTCGAACCTGCGACCGTAGCAGCAGTGCGGTTCCGGACTGAAGCGCCTAGAACCGCTCGGTCACAGCGGCCGGCAGGTGAGATTCGATAAGATACACAACCATTTTGGGTCACTGTAGGCCAAAAAATGGTGAATATTATTTGACCTTTTTTTTCTTTTCTACGTGTTTCAGGCTTATTTATTTATTTCCATATAAACGTTTTTCTCTGCAATTTCACCCTCTTTCGACCATTGCCCGCTGTTCTCAATTCTAACCTCGTCGGGTCACCTCTAATAGACGTTTTCTACAATAATGAAAAGCATCTATGAAAACTGTGCTCATTTGCACCTAAGAAACTGAAGGTGTCTATTACACTGCAACGCCAACTAAAGTAAGGGTTTAGTTTCTGTAACCTTAGCACGTCCAGCCAAATATGACCCCTTTTTAGCAATTTGCTATAAAGGACCCATTTATAGCAATTTGTTATAAAGGATGTGTACTGACTCCATTCTAAGTGGTCAAAATAGCTCATTCTTAATTCCTTGTATGCTTAGCTAACACAAATTTCGTTTTTCATTTTATGTTAATCTAAAAAGTACATGTCGAAGGAAGAAGCTGTTCTCACATACTAAACTTTCTTTGCACTACGTTGCCTGCCACCAGAATTTGGCTTTTAATATCCACTAGGCTACATTTTTTCCTATTTCAATCAATATATGCACTGCTAAATGACGTCAAGTCCTTAGCACACATTTCCAGTCACTAAGACTTTGCCTTCTTTCAAAATATTTGTAGAGTGAGGAAATAGCTGATCAAATTTACAACCTGTCGTAACATGCTCGAGGTTCTCAAATGCGTGTTTAGTAATTTTTTTAGACAAGTTGCATTGCGAGACTCTTACCGATTTGTTTGATGCTGCCTCGTAAACACACGACAGCTTTTCCCCTGCTAGACTAATGCTCTGTTTTCGTGACTACTACATGTTCCCCACTTTTTAATTTCTCTTCAATCTCCTTTCAGTTTGGTTTGTTCATTTTGCTGGTACTACAGTTCCGATACATGGGCTGTAGAGAAAGTACCTCACTAGGCTCTACACATTGACAACGCAACCTGTTGTCAGGTGCAGCAGGCTGAGAGGGTGAAGCTTGCCAGGCTATCGGAAACCCAAGTTGGTCTCCTTTAACCACCGTGCTTCAATACGCATGTACTCTTGTGTCTACGTTGCGGCGGGTAGAGTTCTATTAGTGGTTGCGGCGGAGACAGGGGCAACCAGGCTGAATGCAGAACTTGTACAGGGTGCGGCGTTTAAATCCTTTTTTAAAAGCAAATTTATTGAAACAAAATACAAATGAAAATGAAATTTCTTTTACATATAAGTAGTGGTATCTTCCAAGAGTGGCGTTATTGAATGTTAACCCCCTTCAGCCCCAATGACCGCCTTCAATCTTGTCCTGAACCGATAGCATGCGTTCTTTAAAACAGCGCTGTCCATATTCCGGAATGCTGTTTCGAAAACAGTGCGTACAAATGCCACATTAGGGTTCCTCGTCAGATTGGTAACTCTTTCGACTACAAACATAGTAGTCGAGGGGATTCAAATCCTGGCTATTCGGGTGGCCAGAACTCCTTTGACCACAACATGTCAACAATATCCGAGAGCCAGTTTTCGACTAACTGGTTCGTATGAGGTCGCCCTCTGCCATCCGACACATCGTTCGCTCTCTGATATTCAATACTGACGCCAATTTCCTCGACGATTGCTCCGGGTCCTCCGAAATCAGCACCTGAGCCTTTTCGATGACTACCGCAGTTCGTGACACGCGCTTCCTCGAACGAGGTTTCCTCGTCGGGTAAGCGGAACCTTCCCCAGACTTCTCTGAATCATTACACTTGGTCTCAGTATCGTAAACAGCTGGTCTCGGGTACCCGAAGAATCGAACTGTTTCAACGGGCGAACGCCCAGCTCGAAGATTTTCGAAAATCGCGTCTCTTCGCTTGTACTCCGCACTTGTCCTTAATATCTCGGCAATTCTGAGTTTCTGGCTGTATACTAGGTGCATATGGCTTTCAAGAACGCCAGTCGCGACCTCCAGCGGAACTACGATACGACGGGAAATTTAAATTTAAATTTTTCCGGATTTAAGCGACGCCACTGTACACCTCTCATCCAGACGTACATAACACTGCTGCGCGCGTATACAGGGTGGTCCACTGATAGTGACCGGGCCAAATATCTCACGAAATAAGCGTCAAACGAAAAAAACTACAAAGAACGAAACTCGTCTAGCTTGAAGGGGGAAACCAGATGGCGCTATGGTTGGCCTGCTAGATGGCGCTGCCATAGGTCAAACGGATATCAACTGCGTTTTTTAAAATAGGAACCCCCATTTTTATTACATATTCGTGTAGTACGTAAAGAAATATGAATGATTTAGTTGGGTCACTTTTCTCGCTTTGTGACAGATGGCACTGTAATAGTCACAAACGTATAAATACGTTGTATCACGTAACATTCCGCCAGTGTTAAAACTGACCGTTTACCAATTGCGGTAAAGGTCGATATCGTGTTGATGTATGGCTATTGTGATCAAAATGCCCCACGGGCTTGTGCTATGTATGCTGCTCGATATCCTGGACGACATCATCCCAGTGTCCGGACCGTTCGCCGGATAGTTACGTCATTTAAAAAAACAGGAAGTGTTCAGCCACATGTGAAACGTCAACCACGACCTGTAACAAATGATGATGCCCAAGTAGGTGTTTTAGCTGTTGTCGCGGCTAATCTGCACATCAGTAATAGACAAACTGCGCGAGAATCGGGAATCTCAAAAACGTCGGTGTTGAGAATGCTACATCAATATCGATTGCACCCGTACCATATTTCTATGCCCCAGGAATTGCATGGCAACGACTTTGAACGTCGTGTATAGTTCTGCCACTGGGCACAAGAGAAATTGCGGGACGATGACAGATTTTTTGCACGCGTTCTATTTAGCGACGAAGCATCAGTCACCAACAGCGGTAACGTAAACTGGCATATTATGCACTACTGGGCAATGGAAAATCCACGATGCCTGCGACAAGTGGAACATCAGCGACCTTGGCGGGTTAATGTATGGTGCAGTATTATGTGAGGAAGGACTTTATCGATGGCAATCTAAATGGTGCAATGTATGCTGATTTCCTACGTAATGTTCTACCGATGTTACTACAAGGTGTTTTACTGCATGACAGAATGGCGATGTACTTCCAACATGATGGACGTCCGGCATATAGCTCGCGTGCGGTTGAAGCGGTATTGAATAGCATATTTCACGACAGGTGGATTGGCCGTCGAGTCATCATACGAGGGCAGTTCAATAAGTAATGCAACACATTTTTTTCTGAAACAGGGCTTGTTTTATTCAGCATTGAAATACACCAGGTTATTCCCCAATCTTTTAGCTACACAACACTATTTTTCAACGTAATCTCCATTCAATGCTACGGCCTTACGCCAACTTGAAATGAGGGCCTGTATGCCTGTACGGTACCATTCCACTGGTCGATGTCGGAGCCAACGTCGTACTGCGTCAATAACTTCTTCATCATCCGCGTAGTGCCTCCCACGGATTGCGTCCTTCATTGGGCCAAACATATGGAAATCCGACGGTGCGAGATCGGGGCTGTAGGGTGCATGAGGAAGAACAGTCCACTGAAGTTTTGTGAACTCCTCTCGGGTGCGAAGACTTGTGTGAGGTCTTGCGTTGTCATGAAGAAGGAGAAGTTCGTTCAGATTTTTGTGCCTACGAACACGCTGAAGTCGTTTCTTCAATTTCTGAAGAGTAGCACAATACACTTCAGAGTTGATCGTTTGACCATGGGGAAGGACATCGAACAGAATAACCCCTTCAGCGTCCCAGAAGACTGTAACCATGACTTTACCGGCTGAGGGTATGGCTTTAAACTTTTTCTTGGTAGGGGAGTGGGTGTGGCGCCACTCCATTGATTGCCGTTTTGTTTCAGGTTCGAAGTGATGAACCCATGTTTCATCGCCTGTAACAATCTTTGAGAAGAAATTGTCACCCTCAGCCACATGACGAGCAAGCAATTCCGCACAGATGGTTCTCCTTTGCTCTTTATGGTGTTCAGTAAGACAACGAGGGACCCAGAGGGAACAAACCTTTGAATATCCCAACTGGTGAACAATTGTGACAGCACTACCAACAGAGATGTCAAGTTGAGCACTGAGTTGTTTGATGGTGATCCGTCGATCATCTCGAACGAGTGTGTTCGCACGCTCCGCCATTGCAGGAGTCACAGCTGTGCACGGCCGGCCCGCACGCGGGAGATCAGACAGTCTTGCTTGACCTTGTGGCGATGATGACACACGCTTTGCCCAACGACTCACCGTGCTTTTGTCCACTGCCAGATCACCGTAGACATTCTGCAAGCGCCTATGAATATCTGAGATGCCCTGGTTTTCCGCCAAAAGAAACTCGATCACTGCCCATTGTTTGCAACGCACATCCGTTACAGACGCCATTTTAACAGCTCCGTACAGCGCTGTCACCTGTCGGAAGTCAATGAAACTATACGAGACGAAGCGGGAATGTTTGAAAATATTCCACAAGAAATTTCCAGTTTTTTCAACCAAAATTGGCCGAGAAAAAAAAATGTGTTGCATTACTTATTGAACTGCCCTCGTACAATGGTCCGCACATTCACCGGATCTGACGTCACCGGATTTCTTTCTGTGGGGAAAGCTGAAGGACATTTGCTATCGTGATCCACCGACAACGCCTGGCAACATGCGTCAGCGCAAAGTCAATGTATGTGCGAAACTTACGGAAAGCGAACCACTCTCTGTTGAGAGGAATGTCGTTACACGTATTGCCAAATGCATTGAGGTTGACGGACATCATTTTGAGCATTTATTGCATTAATGTGGTATTTACAGGTAATCACGCTGTAACAGCATGCGTTCTCACAAATGATAAGTTCACAAACGTACATGTATCACATTGGAGCAACCGAAATAAAATGTTCAAACGTACTTACGTTCTGTATTTTAACTTAAAAAACCTGCCTGTTACCAACTGTTCGTCTAAAATTGTGACCCATGTGTTTGTGACTATTACAGCGCCATCTACCACAAAGCGAAAAAAGTGGTCCAACTAAAACATTCATACAGGGTGGTGCATGAAATGTGTTACCAATTGTTTCTTTCACAATTTACGACACACATTAGATATCCCGCTGGGATCTCTACAGCAGTACCAGCAGAGCATGGAAAAACAAATGAGATACGAAATGACGTGTAATTCACGATACTGTCGCTAGGAGACTAGTAAGCAGCAATAGCTGACAATGGAAGACTGACGACACAGCAACGATCGACAATTGTGTTACTTTTTCATGAAACGCAAAGCCTTGTGATTCAGAGGCGTTTTCGACAACCGTTTAACACACGATGGGTCCCTTGCAAGAAGACCATCCACAGGTTGTACGATAAATTTGTACAGGAAGGAACAGTATTGGAAGCGAAGCGCCCTCGTCCTAAGCCTGTTTGTTCGCCGGAGAATATTGAAGCGGTACGAGTTGCTGTACGGAGAAGTCCCGGGAAATCGAGTAGAAAGGCAGTAGTGCAACTGGGAATATCCAGACGCTCCGTTCAACGCATTCTTAAAAGTGACCTCCATATATACCCATACAAGATGACCTGTGCACAGAAGCTCACTGAAGAACACAAGCAGCAGAGACTACTGTTTGCTCAATGGGCGGAGGATAGGGAAGAAACTCCCAACAACGTTTGGTTTTCAGACGAGGTGCATTGTCATTTAGACGGTGTGGTTAACAAACAAAATGTACGCTTTTGGACCACTGAAAACCCACATGTGCTTCATGAACGACAACATTATGATCCGAGGATTACAGCATGGGCAGAAATTCCCAGTCACCGACTTATTGGACCCTTTTTCTTTGAAGAAACTGTGAACAGCGAGCGTTATTTGAACATGCTTCGCAATAGCTTCATTCCACAGCTTCTTGCTACTGCTTTGCCCTTCAATACGCAGTGGTTCATGCAAGATGGAGCAAGGCCACATACTGGAAACAATGTGTTGGAGTTTTTACACGAGCATTTTGACATGCTAATCATTTCACTCAGCTGTCCAGGTCGCTTCAATGACGGACAAAATTTGCCCCCCCCCCCCCCCCCAATAGTCCAGACCTCAATCCATGTGACTTTTTTCTTTGGGAGTATATAAAGGAAAAAACTTTCCCGAAAGGTCCACGTGATTTAATGGAGCTCAGAAGACTTATTCTTCAAGCTTGCAGTGAAATTACGGAAGACATGTGCCGTAGGGTAATCACTAACTTCAGTGTTCGTTTGAAGGACGTTAGGAAACGAAATGGTGGACATATTAAGCATGAGCTTCAAAATGGCTCTGAGCACTATGGGACTTAACTTCTAAGGTCATCAGTCCCCTAGAACTTAGAATTACTTAAGCCTAACTATCACATCCATGCCCGAGGCAGGATTCGAACCTGCGACCGTAGCGGGCGCGCGGTTCCAGGCTGCAGCGCCTTTAACCGCTTGGCCACCACGGCCGGCTGAGCATGAGCTGAGTTAGAACAAATCTCCATGGACGGCTCTTCATTGTAGTATATGTTCCTCTCAGATTGTATTGACAATAAAGTTTATATTCAAAAACAAAATGGTAACACATTTCGTGCGCCACACTGTATTTCTTTACGTACTATACGAATATGTAATAAAAATGGGGGTTCCTATTTTTAAAAAAAACGCAGTTGATATCCGATTGACCTATGGCAGCGTCATCTAGCGGGCCGACCATAGCGCCATCTGGTTTCCCCCTTCAAACTAGACAAGTTTCTTTCTTTGTAGTTTTTTCGTTTGACGCTTATTTCGTGAGATATTTGGCCCGGTCACGATCAATGGACCGCCATGTACACGTTCAAAACAGCTGGGGCAACTGCATAACAGGACGTGTATCTACACCCACAGCAGCGCAAGTGTTAAAGACGTTTTCAGGTCAAAATGGAAGCATCGATCCTGCTAGACAACCAGAGATCCATCAGTCATTCCAAGAACCTTCAGAAAGCTCGTCGCCACTGTGACGTCCTCTTGAGTAAAGAGTAAAAGGGGCCGCAGACGTAAAGAAGACGCGGAGAGGCCAGACAAACTGGGGCGTGCCTCGTCCTCGCCGAACACCTGCGCCAGCGCGCCGCCGGCGATCTGTTTGCAGCGGCTAAAACGGGCGACGTCAGCGGCAGTGGGGCCGCGAATGCCCGCCCACTCGCTGCACACCTTCCCGCCAGACAAAGGGCGCCGTGTAAAACACGGCGGCTCCCGTCTCTTCCACGCCGTCCTCTGGCGGCCGTTTTGTTGCGCGAGTGAAAAAGCGGTCCGCGTACTCTCCGAATAGCCGACGCGTCTACTGGCCGTGTCGCTGTGTAAATGCATCCCACGGCAGCGCCCTCCAACCGCTTGTGTGCTCTCGTTTCGACGGCTGTCGTTCCAGAAGTAATAGCTGCCACTTGCTTCGTTCATTAGCTTTTAGCGCTCGCCGTCTGTGATGTCGCAACACACGAAGCCGACATCTCAGTTGGAGCTCTTTCAGACAGCTACATCTTTTATTTTAATTAGGACTGTGTTCGAACATGACTAGAACTGTTCGAACAGTTTACGTCACTGTTCGGGAACTGTCGCTTTCTGTTCGATCCTGCGATGGGCATGCGATCTTGTAACTTCCGTTGGTACTTCTACAACTTAGCATTTTTAATGCACTGTGGATTTTAATAATAAAAGTAATTGTGAAACACGGTGCTGAAAAATCTCCTAGAGTGCAGGCCATGTGTCACAATGGTAACTAATGAATAAATAAAAGATTTCAATTATGATTCTGTCCAAATCTCGGGCTTTCGTTCGCACTGCCATCTAGTGACATCAGACGGTACTACACTACCAGCCATTAATATTACTACACCACGAAGATGACGTGCTACAGACGCGAAATTTAACCGACAGGAAGAAGATGCTGTGACATGCAAATGATTAGCAACGACCTCGTATCACTAGCAGTCGAGATGACAGGCATCTTACCCGCATGGCTGTAACGGATCGTGAAGACACGTCCCGATCCCTGAGTAAACAGATGGGGACGTTTGCAAGACAACAACCATCTGCACGAACAGTTCGACGACGTTTGTAGCAGCATGGACTATCAGCTCGGAGACCAGGGCTACGGTTACCCTTGACGCTGCATCACAGACAGGAGCGCCTGCGATGGTGTACTCAACGACGAACCTGGGTGCACGCATGGCAAAACGTCATTTTTTCGGATGAATCCAGGTTCTGTTTACGGCATCATGATGGTCCCTTCCGTGTTTGGCGACATCGCGGTGAACGCACATTGCAAGCGTGTATTCATCATCGCCATACTGGCATATCACCCGGCGAGACGGTATAGGGTGCCACTGGTTACACGTCTCGGTCACATCTTGTTCACATTGACGGCACTTTGAACAGTGGACGTTACATTTCAGATGTGTTACTACCCGTGGCTCTACCCTTCATTCGATCCCTGCGAAACCGTACATTTCAGCAGGATAATGCACGACTGCATGTTGCAAGTCCTGTACGGGCTTTTCTGGATACAGAAAATGTTCGACTGCTGCCCTGGCCACCACATTCTCCAGATCTCTCACCAGTTGGAAACGTCTGGCCAATGGTGGCGGTGTAACTGTCTCGTCACAATACGCCAGTCACTACTCATGATGAACTGTGGTATCGTGTTGAAGCTGCATGGGCAGCTGTACCTGTACATGCCATCCAAGCTCTGTTTGATTCAATGCCAGGCGTATCAAGGCCGTTATTACGGCCAGAGGTGGTTGTTCTGGGTACTGATTTCTCAGGATCTATGCACCCAAATTGCGTAAAAATGTAATCACATGTCAGTTCTAGTGTAATGTATTTGTCCAATGAATACCCGTTTATCATCTGCATTTCTTCTTGGTGTAGCAATTTTAATGGTCAGTAGTGTAAAACAAGTAACAGCGGAAAGCAGCATGACACCATATGAGTAGTTTAGAGACGGTGTGGTCCCATATTACAAGTAAGTCTCGTTCGAAACTAGCTGCCATTAAGTCAAATATGAACGAATCTAAAATGGAAGACTAAAGTATAATAGAGCCTTTATCTTGGTGTGACTGGAATGCAGCCGCTTCTCGAACTTCGTGCACACCACTGCATCACCTTCTCTTTGTTACTGCTTCGCGTTGCACGATGCACCAGCCGCTCGCTACATAGCGCGTTGTAGTCCCGGCGAAGCGGACGCTGAACTCTGCGGCCGCCACACCTCTTCGCAGAAGAGCTAACCTCACGCGGTGCTGCGGGCGCAGAATTAACAGACGCCTCGTGCATAATTGAACGACGCCGTGTCGACACGCCGACGCGTAGAGTTGGCGCAACAAACAGGCAGCCGCAGCGGCAACCGCAGACCCGCACCCAAACGCACCCATCTGTCTGTTCACACCTGTCACCACACACACAGCACATCGTCCTGAAGGGTCAACTTGAGCTTTCGATACCGTCTGTCCGCTATGAGACGCGACGTAGTGCGGTTTTGTAGTGGGTGATACCAGTTCTTAACGGGCCTACACCCCCCATCAGTAGGGCATTAGATATTGTCCTTGGCTGACCTAGTAACGAGCGATAACAGTTGATTACATTTTACATCAATTTGAATTTATTGTGAACACATTTTCCTTTCGAGTATATTATTGTTTTGCGTGGTAATTTCTTTAAGGGATCGAAGTGCAGTTTGTGTGTTACAGAGATGGTAACCTTTTACACTACTGGCCATTAAAATTGCTACACCAAGAAGAAATGCACACGATAAACGGGTATTCATTGGACAAACATACTATACTAGTTCTGACACGTGATTACATTTTCATGCAATTTGGGTGCATAGATCCTGAGAAATCGGTACCCAGAACAACCACCTCTGGCCGTAATAATGGCCTTGATACGCCTGGGCATTGAGTCAGAGCTTGGATGGCGTGTACAGTTACAGCTGCCCATGCAGCTTCAACACGATACCACAGTTCATCAAGAGTAGTGACTGGCGTATTGTGATGAGCCAGTTGCTCGGCCACCATTGACGAGACGTTTTCAGTTGGTGAGAGATCTGTAGAATGTGCTGGCCAGGGCAGCAGTCGAACATTTTCTGTACCCAGAAAGGCCCGTACAGGACCTGCAACATGCGGTCGTGCATTATCCTGCTGAAACGTAGGGTTTCGCAGGGGTCGAATGAAGGGTAGAGCCACGGGTCTTAACACTTCTCAAATGTAACGTCCACTGTTCAAAGTGCCGTCAATACGAACAAGAGGTGACCGAGACGTGTAACCAATGGCAACCAATACCATCACGCCGAGTGTTACGCCAGTATGGCAATGACAAATACACGCTTCCAATGTGCGTTCACCGCGATGTCACCAAACACGGATGCTACCATCATGATGCTGTAAACAGAACCAGGATTCATCCGAAAAAAATGACGTTTTGCCATTCGTGCACCCAGGTTCGTCGTTGAGTACACCATCACATGCGCTCCTGTCTGTGATGCAGCGTCAAGGGTAATCGCAGCCATAGTCTCCGAGCTGATAGTCCATGCTGCTGCAAACGTCATCGAACTGTTGGTGCAGATGATTGTTGTCTTGCGAACGGCCCCATCTGTTGACTCAGGGATCGAGACGTGGCTGCACGATTCGTTACAGCCATGCGGATAAGATGCCTGCCATCTCGACTGCTAGTGATACGATGCCGTTGGGATCCAGCACGGCGTTCCGTATTACCCTCCTGAACCCACCGATTCCTTGTTCTGCTAACAGTCATTGGATCTCGACCAACGCGTGCAGCAATGTCGCGATACGATAAACCGCAATCGCGATAGGCTACAATCCGACCTTTATCGAAGTCGGAAACGTGATGGTACACATTTCTCCTCCTTACACTAGGCATCACAACAACGTTTCACCAGGCAACGCCGGTCAACTGGTATTTATCCTCATTTCAACACGTTGTAGGTGTCACCACCGTCGCCAATCTTCTGTGAATGGTATGAAAAGATAATCATTTGCGTATCACAGCATCTTCTTCCTGTCGGTTGAATTTCGCGTCTGTAGCACGTCAGCAGAGTGAAAATCCGATGAATCTTTGCACAGTTTTGTTGGGTAGTGTCTTTAGTATGCTCGTCGACCTCGTCACATTGCTCTTCTCGGTTCTGACTGCGCAGTGAGCATGTAAAGATGCCTAGAAAATAGTGTCTTCCACCAAATATGAGGGCTGGTAAAAGATTTCGCCTCATGTTACGCAGCCCACATAACGTAACTGTCAAGCGTTTCCTTCTTCATGACAATTGGTTCAAAATGGTTCAAATGGCTCTGATCACTATGGGACTTAACATCTGAGGTCATCAGTTACTTAGAACTACTTAAAACTAACTAACCTACGGACATCACATACATCCATGCCCGAGGCAGGATTCGAACCTACGACCTCTTCATGACAATTCTCGGCTGCTCTCTGCAGAGTCAGCGAAGATGCTTCTGCAGTGTTTCCTGCAGGCTGTATGTAACTGGCTACCCCTGAGTTCCATTTCTGCCCATACGAACCGCTGGCTGTGAAGGCAATATTTTGGCTCAGACAACGAGCTGTAGACCAGCATAGAGAATTGGCGGAAAGTACAGGTGCTTCCATTCTATGACGAGGGTATTGGAAAGTTGGTACAAAGCGACGGTAAATGTGTAAGTTGGAGCGACGACTTCGTAGAGAAGTAGCTGGAAGGTGTAGCTACCTGTTGCAAATAAAACATTTTCGATTTTCACAGTGGTTTTCATATCGCGACCGATCGGACATTATTTTCCGAATAGCCCTCGCATTAGGCATTAATTTTATTTCGATACAACGTTTTGTCGACTGCCGCTATGTTTGGCTGTATGTAGTGGTATCGCATTTTGGTTTTATGTACTGCTATTGGTTTTTGGCTTTTTTGTTTTAGTAGTTCAGTTATATACGTGAACCGAATATTTTGGTACCACATTTCGTTTGTTCACTTGATTTTTGACTGTCTGTATTGGTGTCTCTTTGTACTGCTGTACAGATCAAGTGATGTATTCGATACCGCGTTTCGATAATTCTTGCAATTTTTGGCTATGTGTTGGTACAGCATATCGGATTTTTGCCCTGCTGTCTGATTTTGGCTACATAGCTCTACTGATTAACTCGATACCACACTTCGTTAATTGCCATCGTTTTTGGCTCTCTGTGTTGGTATCACTTATTGGCTTCTTTATTTATATTTTCGACTTTCCGGATTGATATTGGTCTTTTAAATGAACCATGTATGTTAAGTGATGTTTTCCATACTATTTGTAGTCGATTTGTACCAGTTTAGTGATTTCTGCATCTTTTAAGTGGACCACTGTATCGTGTTTGGTTGTTTCGTTTTGTATAATTTGCCATAATCGTAATTTTTTCGGTTGTTACTTTAGATTTTTGTTTGTGCCTTCTCAAAATCCTCACTTTCCCGCGGTTGCCCCGTTAGGTTCAATATTTATTATTATGAATTTGTACGATTCTGTGTTTAACGTTTGTATTCTGGCGCCATGGGAACTGTTATTGTCACACACTGCTATTTTGATATCATTTTTGTGTGGTTCAAACGGCTCTGAGCACTATGGGACTCAACTGCTGTGGTCATAAGTCCCCTAGAACTTAGAACTACTTAAACCTAACTAACCTAAGGACATCACACACCACATCCATGCCCGAGACAGGATTCGAACCTGCGACCGTAGCGGTCATGCGGGTCCAGACTGTAGCGCCTTTAACCGCTCGGCCACTTCGGCCGGCTTTTGTGTGGAATTTTGGATTTTTTATGATGTTATTGGTCAAAGTCAAATTGGTGTAATCGAAGGCTCTGGTTTTATTAGTCCTGGACACTCGCATGACAGCGCTAACCGTTTGGGGTCCCTCTGGCTAGCAGACCTCAGTCTAGCAAATTGTCGCCCCTTATAGTACACTCACTATAGATGGTGAGAACTATGCCCCTTACATGAAGTCATTTAAGACCACCGAACTCACGTTGAGTGAACAGTAGGGCTGAACAAAAATGACTGACAAGGCACAATGCATCTTGTTGAGGGTATAGTATGGACGTATTGGAAATTAATGTTGGGTGATGGTTTTAAAGTAATTCACGTGACATGAAAACTTTGTGGAAACGCGTCGATTTACTGGAGGCTAGTTTATCCCAAGAAAGTATTCAGAGTTGAGTGCGGCCTGGCTGGGGAGCAGCGAAGGGAAGCGACAATAGGCAGCTTAGGACGGCTCAAACTCTGAAAAAACCATAACGGGGTGAGGCCTCCAGCTGCCTTAAGACGAGTGACAGTGAGGGGGGGTGATTGACCCCATGCTGGTGTACTGGGAAGCAGACGGAGAACTTGTACGCCTGTTGATAAATGTCCGTCATCCCGTTTTCAGTGAAACATGCGAGAAAGTCGCACAAAGCTACGGTGGAGCGGTCAACAGAGGTCAAAAATATGCGTGTTCATGACTATACCAATTCACGTTGAATTCACGGTCAGCAGAGTCTGCAGTAAATCAGGTGAAGAGCGACAGAATGAAATACGCCAGCCTCCGCTGGGAACATAGGACCAAGGAATTGAAAGTACTCTCCTGGGAGTCAGAATTCCGGAAAATTGGCGTTTTGTGCAGATGCTAACCTTGATGAGTGGCCTGGGAGGAGCTAAATAGCAGAAGGTGAGAGGAAGGGAAATTTTGTGGGAATTTGTTCACTTCCCAGAGCAGACATTGGTCAGCACTGGGAAGCGACATATAATTAACGCAACTAGCGGTGTAATTGGAGTAAGTTATTTTGCTGGAGGGGAAACCGAGGCAAAGAGTGGACTGGCAGAAGTCTCCATAAAAGTCTTCCGTTCCCAGCTTGCCTAGAGTGCGGACGTGGCGTTCTTTACTCAGCTTGCCTGAGAGAGAGTGAGCATCTCTGCAGTTTAGGACTTAGCAAACGGAACGATTGAGTTTGGAGATAGAAAGTTTTCGTTCAGCTATGTCCTGAGCAAGATAGCTAGGAGTGAATAGACGAGTGCAGCCTTGCAGCACCATGAGGTCAGCCGATGTCCGCATAACGGCGCCACCCCGCCATGCTGAATTCGGTGATATTGCGCCTGCTCCGGATTGAGTTAGGCCACTGATTAATTTGTTGGATCACATCGGCAAAGTTTCCACGAGGGTTTCATGGGCCATGTATTGTAGAATTCTTCTCGCACTTTGCATTATACCTGGGTCAGTTGATAGGAATTACTTTTGAGTTATCGCTCTTTACTCCACGCAAACGCAATTTATTACCACTGCCTGTTAGGAGAGTCATGTAATGTGATGATTGAAGGTCGTGAGTTAAAATAAATTTGTGTTAATCGACTGCATCTGTTTTCAATCAAGTAGTTGAAATCCCAAGTCAATTTCTTAATTAATTTTATGTTCAACATTTGCATCTGGTGTTCAATAGGTGAATATAACATCAATGTGCACCCCTTTTTAATTAAAGGGGATCAAGTCTGAATCAATTAATGTCAACACTGCCACCGCAGTTCAATCAGGAGTCACAGGGCCTTATTACTTTCTTTGTGTTATCCGACATTGCAGCACTTTTGCACTCTCTGTTGATCTGTTAGTCAGTTACTTGGGGGGGGAACACACGCCAAAACCAGATAAGTGACGCGTTGGGTGTTACAATACCACAGAGAGATGATCCGTGGCAGCTGGCATCGGTGTCGTTAGTTTCCAATTGCGACGCGTAAACCGAGGCTGGCGAAAACTATAGCTGCCTACAGATTTGCGACAACAGTGATGTTTCGTCGTGGGAGACGGGTGCAAAGCGTTTTATGTGATTGGTTGAGGTAGACGCTCAAAGCAGCCATGCCAAGACCAATGCAATGTTCAGGGACCTTCTTTCGTCGATTCTACTACGGTCGTTGTGGCTGTTACTGCCAACGCTGGCAGATCAGGGGACTACTCACAGAACCTCAGATAATGAAACCGTTCTTGTACCATGTGGGGATAAGAAACTCCAGACACTGTCGGACGCAATACACAGTGATTACTATTAAATGCTCGAAGTTTTGTTAGAACTTCTCGCATGCACCGGAGATACCAGCTGGCCTGCAACAGGCCAGATTTAGTCCATAATTTATCCAGCTGTGGGACAATGTGGTAATGTGAAAAAGAAAACTAAACCAACTCCCAAATTTCACATTCACCACCGCAACCTGAGAAGATAATTGTCGATATTGTAGCGACAGTGCACTATCGCATATGACTTTACAGAAATATCAGTGATTATAAAGAGCTTGTTTGCGTGGCCATCCCCCGCAGTAAACACAGAAATACTTGTTTTGTAAATAAAAACGCCTTCTCTTGCTGCACTGTATCTTATTTTCCCAGACGCGTTTCGACTTTTTTCACTTTGAGGCAGTGGGATCTATAATGATGCATTTTTGTTTTGATACGTATTATTCGTTGATTATAAAACAGTTCACTACTCGCTAAGCGATTACTTATCGTTCTTCCTGAGAGGAAACTCCGATGTCAATTAAAAACAGGAAGAACAGTAAATAATCACTTATTCACATAAAAAGCGAGTAGTCAACTGTATTATAATCTACGAAAAATACATATCAAAACAAAAGTATATCATAACTGTATAATTATACACTCCTGGAAATGGAAAAAAGAACACATTGACACCGGTGTGTCAGACCCACCATACTTGCTCCGGACACTGCGAGAGGGCTGTACAAGCAATGATCACACGCACGGCACAGCGGACACACCAGGAACCGCGGTGTTGGCCGTCGAATGGCGCTAGCTGCGCAGCATTTGTGCACCGCCGCCGTCAGTGTCAGCCAGTTTGCCGTGGCATACGGAGCTCCATCGCAGTCTTTAACACTGGTAGCATGCCGCGACAGCGTGGACGTGAACCGTATGTGCAGTTGACGGACTTTGAGCGAGGGCGTATAGTGGGCATGCGGGAGGCCGGGTGGACGTACCACCGAATTGCTCAACACGTGGGGCGTGAGGTCTCCACAGTACATCGATGTTGTCGCCAGTGGTCGGCGGAAGGTGCACGTGCCCGTCGACCTGGGACCGGACTGTAGCGACGCACGGATACACGCGAAGACCGTAGGATCCTACGCAGTGCCGTAGGGGACCGCACCGCCACTTCCCAGCAAATTAGGGACACTGTTGCTCCTGGGGTATCGGAGAGGACCATTCGCAACCGTCACCATGAAGCTGGGCTACGGTCCCGCACACCGTTAGGCCGTCTTCCGCTCACGCCCCAACATCGTGCAGCCCGCCTCCAGTGGTGTCGCGACAGGCGTGAATGGAGGGACGAATGGAGACGTGTCGTCTTCAGCAATGAGAGTCGCTTCTGCCTTGGTGCCAAAGATGGTCGTATGCGTGTTTGGCGCCGTGCAGGTGAGCGCCACAATCAGGACTGCATACGACCGAGGCACACAGGGCCAACACCCGGCATCATGGTGTGGGGAGCGATCTCCTACACTGGCCGTACACCACTGGTGAGCGTCGAGGGGACACTGAATGATGCACGGTACATCCAAACCGTCATCGAACCCATCGTTCTACCATTCCTAGACCGGCAAGGGAACTTGCTGTTCCAACAGGACAATGCACGTCCGCATGTATCCCGTGCCACCCAACGTGCTCTAGAAGGTGTAAGTCAACTACCCTGGCCAGCAAAATCTCCGGATCTGTCCCCCATTGAGCATGTTTGGGACTGGATGAAGCGTCGTCTCACGCGGTCTGCACGTCCAGCACGAACGCTGGTCCAACTGAGGCGCCAGGTGGAAATGGCATGGCAAGCCGTTCCACAGGACTACATCCAGCATCTCTACGATCGTCTCCATGGGAGAATAGCAGCCTGCATTGCTGCGAAAGGTGGATATACACTGTACTAGTGCCGACATTGTGCATGCTCTGTTGCCTGTGTCTATGTGCCTGTGGTTCTGTCAGTGTGATCATATGATGTATCTGACCCCAGGAATGTGTCAATAAAGTTTCCCCTTCCTGGGACAATGAATTCACGGTGTTCTTATTTCAATTTCCAGGAGTGTAGATCCCACTGATGATGTCTTAAAGTGAAAAAAGGCGTCTGGGAAAATAAAATACAGTGCAGAAAAAGGAGGCGTTTTTATTTACAAAACAAATATATCAGTGATTATAGTTTGGAATGTCGTAATGCTTTTCAAATTATTAAGAAACTTAATACTGGGTGATTAAGTGATGATGTTGCAAACAATCAGCGATGATGGAGAAGAGTAAGTGTACCAATTTAAGATAAGGGACCCCGGTCCGGAAACGACCGAGTCGACAGTTATAAGCGAAAACCGTTGTGATAAGTTTGACAGTGGAATACACGCACCGATACTGTTGTTGTTAAGACGGTAGGGTAAGCAACGTTTCAGGGGTGGTGGTATGGACCAAATCAAAACAAAACAAGTCCAGTAAACATGGCCTCGGAAATGCATGCGTTAAGAGCTATGAGCACTTGTTCATCTTCGATACTGTGAAGTACCTCCATTGTACTGCAATCCTTTTCGTATCCATACTTTTGGAGGAGGTATTATGGACCAAAACAAGAAAGAAATACTCTGTAAATATAGGCTTTAAAACGCACAACTTAACATCCATGGGCACTCGTTCAATAGAAGATATGCGTTTCACAGTAGCGAAGACCAACAAGTACTCACAGCTTCAAGGTATGGACTTCAGAGCCCACATTTACTAGACTCTTTTTCTTGTTTTGGTCTAATTATTTTTACAGTGGAGGTGGTCTATTTGGTCTGGCGACCGTCTCAATTTTCCATATTCTATGGAGCAAACAATTGTCTTATGTAACAACTTTGCCACGATCCAGTTCTGTTCATAAACAACACTGTTGTTATTGGAATTCAGTCCGATGACAGATTTGATGCAGATTTCCACGCACTTCAGTCCTACGCGAGTCTCTTCATCCCTGCGTGATTACTGCAACTTACATCCATTTGAACCTGCACACCCTTGTCTGCCTCTCCAATTTTTACCGCCCTTCGCATATACATTCGTTTCCACATTACCAAATCATTGCTGTCGCAGCGTATGTCCTGTCAGTAGCCCTTCTTTTAGTCAAGCTGTAACAGACGTTTCTTTCCTTTGCTATTCGGTTGAGTCCCTGCTCATCTGTTAATCTATTACCCTTCCCTGCCCCTCTTCCCGTTCCAGTACTCAGTACTATCTTCTAATACCACGCATCAAAAGCATCGGTTCTTTTCTTGTCTAAACTGTTTAACGTCCACGTTTCAATACCGCACACGGCTACACTCCAGCGTAAAACCTTCAGAAAAGTAGGACGAGTATTGCGTGTTTCTACATTTCTCCGGTACGCAAACTGAACGTACCCTAGATCGGTTTCTATAACGGTCTTTCCACTCTTTTTTAAATGACACTACAATTTACCAATGAAGATAGCAACGAAAACGTGTTCGAAAATGGCTCTGAGCACTATGGGACTTAACATCTGAGGTCATCAGTCCCCTAGACTTAGAACTACTTAAACCTAACTAATCTAAGGACATCAGACACATCCATGCCCGAAGCAGGATTCGAAACTGCGACCGTAGCAGCAGCGTGATTCCGGACTGAAGCGCCTAGAACCGCTCGGCCACAACGGTCGGCCCGAAAACGTGTCATCATCATTTTAATAAGCAGTAGGTACTTGGCCGTGAATGCACGCTTTCCCCATTTTGATTTACACCTATTCGGGAGTGACAGTCTTGGTCCTGACATCCATAGTTGCACAATCACACGGTCAGTTAATTGATCGGCCATGACGATCCACGGAAATCCTGATTAAGGTTTGCATAGTTTTCCCTAAATGATTCATTCTAAATACAGGAATCTTGCATTTGAAAAACATCACGAAGCATACGCCCCCTCTCTAATGACCTCATAGTCCATGGGATGTTAAAATATTATTTTCTTTCTTCACCCCGCGCGCAGTGAAAAGAATAACCGTGTATTATAGACTTCAAGCACAGTTTTAAACATGTCCATTAATGTGCTAGCAGATTTCATGACCGTCGTAACTTACATGCGCAATAATCATGTTGTGTAGCAGTTGTGTCTCTCGCAGCTGTTCTGACTCCAGTATGGTCCTGAAATAGGTCTACCGATGCCGGTGCTCAAACCAGGATACCACTGAACACATCATCTTCGTAAAAGGTATCTATGCTACTTATAAGGCAGCCGTCCCTTCCCAAGCTGTAACCGGAGAGATGTAATAGCAATGAAGCCGCATAGTAATGTTCCTCTGTGACGCAACAGTGCCATGGGGGCTATTCAGCTAGAGACAACTCGGCGGAGGTAGAACGGCTGTCTGTCACCGTGATACGTGTGCTAGTTGACACGGTACTTAGGTAGTACAGCTGGTAATAACAGCAGTTGAACATGAATGCGGAAAATATTACGTAAAGGAAACAAGCCAATTATCTGAAGAGTGGAAGAATATTGCTGTGGATCTGAAGAGGTGGTGCGCAGAAAATGGACTCGAAAAAGCAGACACATCTGCCGCTAGAATCGCAAGGCCGTATAGTATGAGGAATACGCATATGCAAAGGAAGGCAGCGGCGTACTATGAACAAATCTACCTGTGACCGTGAAATTTGGTGATGATGATACCGTTTCTCTACATACTGGCTCTACAACGCGACACTTTTTTCCAGCGATAGATGTCTTGGAAGATATCTTGCATGTAGAATTCTGCATTTCGGCTGTTCAGGAAACGTTCCGCTTCGAAAATCATCTCGTTATCATCCTGGATATAAGTGATAATCAATGGTTTTTTCTTCCGAGGAATGTGGAAGAAGACAATCAGTGCCATATCAATAACATACGGGGGCGACAAAAAATTTGATATCCCTAAGAAGCAGCATGCGTGGCTGTGTCCTGTGCAACAGGAACTGTGGCATTGTTCAGGAGCGAAAGCCCATCCCCTCTCCCATTCTGGAGAACTTTCCGGTACATATTCGTCTTGACAGCCTCATATAGTCTTAACAAGAGACTTCCATAGTAAGTTTGCCCCTTACAATAATAATCTGCTAGCTGGCTCTATGGCAGTTCCAAAGTAACGCTCAGATCATCTTGCTCTGTTATTGTTAGACTTCTCCTTTCTTGGCGAGAATATTTTTTCAGTAAAATGATATGAGGCTACCAGGCCAGAGAAGGGTGCGTCTGTTATGAGGAAGGTCATGTACGATCTGTCCAAGTAAGGTCAAAGAATATTTGAAAGAGAATTAAAAGAAAATTAGCAGAACCCAATAACCTGCCATCGCGTCTCTACGATTGAGCGGGGTGTTACAATATAAATTTTAGAGCCCGCTGCTCTAGAAGTTAGATGTTCAAATCTCTATGATTTGTTATTATTGTGTTGCTAGACCTGAAGGTATCTGGTGCAATTCTGGTGCTGGAATAAGTTCTTGAAAGCTCTCCGTCAGTGGAATGTGAACATTAAGCTAGTCAGCTAACTGCTCCCTTTCCAAAAGGAAGGACTGAAAATTGCATTATAACGTCATGTGGACGTGAGGTCATCAGAGACGACTCAAAAGCTATATTCACTTGCTACCACGACAGTTCATACTCATTCAAAAATACCACCGGCACGAGGCAGCAGCGAAAATGTTGTAGCTGTGTCACTCCAATTCAAATGAATCCTTTATTTGCATTATCATTATGGAAGTGTGTAGAATGTACCACCATAAGCCAGGGTCGTCCTGACAGTCCCCCTGACTTTGGTTATACACTGCAACAGCTAGTAGAGAGAAAGCTACACTTCTGAATACTATATCTGACGTGTGCGAACAGTATCGTTTATGTTGATTTGTAACATAGTTTTTTAAAATAGAGAGCACATTTAGCACCATAAATGCTGGATATGACTTTGTACACAATGGCGAGGAGATGCGGGTTACAGAATGGTATGGCAACTGTCATGATAGGAAAGCTGGACAGGAGCAGAAATGATTAGCGAACTAGTTAACACAACAAACAGAAGATTTACGTAACCAGTATTTCTACAGGTGTACAAAGACTCATTACAAACAATGCAACAAGAAACAGTAGTCGAGTTATCAACATGTCAACTAGGATGAGGCTTGCTGCAACGATGGTGTTGCAGTAAAGAGATTCCAAGTGGAACCTGGGGTGCGAGTGATTTCTGGCAGCCTCCGCGGCCACAGAGGACGCTCGTAGTCCAGAGCTGCTGGAGGTCTGGTTCAGTGGGCGCACATCATTGGATCCAGCAGATCCCGCGCAATCGCTATCGCCATCAGACGGAAACTTACGATTCCGTTGGCAACTGTGACGCCCGCAGGGTGGTATCGATATGTGATACCACAATGAAAATCGGCACTAGCTAAAAAATTACATCACATTTGTCTACATGTAGTTTCCTAAGGATCCTGGTAGGTATGGAACAGTACATTACAGAACAGTTCATTTACGATTCTCCCATGTAGCGGCACCACCGTTTAGGGTAGGGAAAGTTAGTTTTGTCCGATATTCGGAGCACGAGTTACAGCCAGGTGTGGGCCAGATTGCAGTAAGTTACGCATACCAGCAGTTGCGAAGGCAAATAGAGGCCACAGGGGTGTAGAACGGCCGGAGAGAGCGCACACAGCAGTTTTCCATGGCGCAAGTCACAGGCAGAAGAGGGCCACTGGCCAAGCAAGGTGTTAGGCATACGTTACGCGAAGTGGCATACTTGGCAAAACAGAGGCGCACAGCTGATTATAAGTAGGTGCCGTTTTCTAACGAGATTCATTCATGTGTGGCAGTTCTCCTGGACAGCAGGGCATATCACACCACCGAGCTAAATGCAGCATCAGCCAGCGTCCCAATCAACGGCGGGTCATTGGTTTGGCCATCTGAGGTCGACGCGGGGTCTGCAGCCAGCCAGGGTGGGCCACTCTTTGGCTCGCTACCACAGGCAGTCGTCTCAGCTCCCGACACACGCTGGAGACTTCCTGTGGCAAGGGCTACAGATCTGGATGCCAGATAGTGGGCGCTTGTTCTGCCATGATCTCAGCCACGCCGGCGAGGAGAAGGACGCAGCTGGCTGCCCGCAGCTCACACCGAGCTGGCGCAGCCATCCTGACATCATCGGAACTCTGCGGGCCAGTCAAGGCTGGCACGACACAGCGTTGCATTGCACAGGCCACTGGGGTGCTTCCTCAGCATTGCGGGGCCCTGTGACACAGACCGAGGTGAATGGAGCCCTGTAGTGGAAGCAAATAAATCATATGGAAAGTTCTCGCCGAGTTTTAATACGGCACCTCCTGGCACCCAACCCACTACACCAATAACATATATATGTGTACTGAAAAATGTCATTTTCCTTTAAGAACAAAAAAATGGCTAGTAAACAACAGAAGACCTGACCCTTCGGAGAAAGACGTCGTACGTATGCTTATCAACGTGGTGTTTCCTTTACTCGACTTCCAGTCAAATAACTGAATGTGAAACGTAAAAAAACTTGTATGGAATGGTATACCTACATTATCTAACGTATCAAATTAGCCACCGCAACTGAAACTGAAGGGAAAACCTGACATATGTGACATTAAAACGTCGAAAGCAATAAAACTCTTTCCCAACACAGATGAAACCAGTTCCGCAATTGTTCCTACATCTGAGGCACAAGTGGCAAAACTCTTCAACTCATTCGCTTTTGATGCAAAACTAATCACATTTCCAAAAATTTTATTGTATTAGAAGGTGGAGTGAAGTGTAAGAATGGGCGAATCATTAGACTCCACACAAAATTTTTACTTCAAGGAAAGTACCTATTGCAAGCAGGACAGACAACAACACAAATATATGCGCCTCACTCATGAAATATGTATTTATACACCACTGGCCATTAAAACTGCAATACCACGAAGATGACGTGATACAGACGCGAAATTTAACCAACAGGAAGAAGATGCTGTGATATGCAAATGATTAGCTTTTCAGAGCATTCACATACGGTTGGCGCCGATGACGACACCTACAACGTGCTGACATGAGGAAAGTTTCCAACCGATTTCTCATACACAAACACCAGTTGACCGGCGTTGCCTGGTGAAACGTTGTTGTGATGCGTACCATCACGTTTCCAACTTTGATAAAGGTCGGATTGTGGCCTATCGCGATTGCGGTTTAGCGTATCGTGACATTTTTGCTCGCATTGGTCGAGATCCAATGACTGTTAGCAGAATATGGAATCGGTGGGTTCAGGAGAGTAATACGGAATGCCGTGTTGGATCCCAACGGCCTCGTATCACTAGCAGTCGAGATGACACGCATGTTATCCGCATGACTGTAATGGATCGTGCAGCCACGTCTCGATCCCTGAGTCAACAGATGGGGACGTTTGCAACACAACAACCATCTGCACGAACAGTTCGACGACGTTTGCAGCAGCATGGACTATCAGCGCGGAGACCATGGCTGCAGTTACCCTTGACGCTGCATCACAGTCAGGAGCGCCTGCAATGGTGTACTCAACGACGAACCTGGGTGCACGAATGGCAAAAAGTCATTTTTTCGGATCAATCCAGGTTCTGTTTACATCAATATGATGGTCACATCCATGTTTGGCGACATCGCGGTGAACGCACATTGGAAGTGTGTATTCGTCATCTCCATACTGTCGTATGACCCGATGTGATGGTGTGGGGTGTCATTGGTTACACGTCTCGGTCGCCTCTTGTTCGCATTGACGGCACTTTGAACAGTGAACGTTACATTTCAGATGAGTCACTACTCTTGGTGAACTGTGGCATCGTGTTAAAGCTGCATGAGCAGCTGTACCTGTACACGCCATCCAAGCCGTGTTTGACGCAATGACCAGGAGTATCAAGGACGTTTTTATAGCCAGAGGTGGTTGTTCTGGGTACTGATTTCTCAGGATCTATGCATCCAAATTGAGTGAAAATGTAATGACATGTCAGTTCTAGTAAAATATATTTGTCCAATGAATACCCGGTTATCATCTGCATTTCTTCTTGGTGTAGCAATTTTAATGGCCAGTAGTGTATTCTCTTGTTTTCATCGGAGCACGTTGCAATCATTCACATATCCGAAAGTATTTCTTCATGAATCGTCTACATCTACATCTATATCTTCCAAACCACCGTGAAGTGTATGGTGGAGGTTACGTCCCATTTACCAGTTATTAGGATTTCTTCCCGTTCCATTCACGTATGGAGCGCGAGGAAAATGATTTTTTAAGTTCCTGTGTGCTTGCTGTAATTATTCTAATCATGTCCTCACAGTCACTATTTGAGTGATAAGGAGGAGGTTGTAGTATATATCTAGAGTCATCATTTAAAGCTGGTTCTTGAAACTATGTTAGTAGACTATCTCAGGTTAGTTTACGTCTATCATCAAGAGTCTGCCGGTCCAGTTTCTTCAGTATCTCTGTGACGCTCTACCATGAGTCAACCGCGTGACCATTCGTGCTGTGTTAATGAAATTCGCCTGTTTTCAAATTTATTTCACGAACATTCATGTCTCTTGAAAATTTACTAATACTAGGGACGCAGAAATCTAATAACTATTTCGTTAATTAAGTAGAAAATTACTAAAAACAAATATCAATCTTATGACTGGCTTTCTCGCCGCTAGGGGCGCAAGTATCGTTTCAACTGTCAGACGGTAACAGTTTTCGCAGCGGTGAGTGGCGCGACTGATTGAATTTAATAGTTAGTACCAAAAGTTACTGAATGATATTTGAAACACGCAAAGGATAACTTACAAGGGTAAGTGGGATTATCAGAGGAAGGGACGTGATAATTAATTGAATTAGTATCTGACATTTCTGAGGCTCATGTGTGTTTTGAAAGCAATATATGAAGACTTTCCTACTGGCTTGCTAGGCCTACTGCAAAAAAAGGATTTTCTGTTGGGGTTGTCTCCCATAGCTTTTGGAGTTTCTCCTCCACCACAAGGCAGTGGTTCCCTTCTCATTTAATCCCCAGAGAGGAGGGTTGCCTCATCTGCCAGCTACGCCGTTCCGAAGTCTTACTTCTCCACTGTTGCTGCCATTAAGGTCTTCACCAGTAACTCTGGGCATGGGTTCCGTGTTATACCCCACGGGATTGGTCCCTACCTGAACTCAGTCATCCTATCACTCCGGCCTACGGAAGTGTAGGATGACCACCCTCGCGACATGGACGCACCAGACAGGAATTACCCCAGTGGAGGAATAGGGAAGGGGACTCTACCTCCCTGGAGTCGGGTTAATGATTGTGTATGATGCCACAATCAAAGGTACTAATGTAATAAAGTAACGTAATCTAGTAATGTAATAAAGACAATGTACAAAGGACACAACTGTAGAATTAGAAAATCATTGGGGAATTCTGAATACTTCGAAATAAGACAAGGACTTAAATAAGGAACTATTCTATTTCCTGCACTTTTTAATGTTGTGATGGAGGGAATGAATAGGGCAGTTAAAGATATACTAACAAAAGACAAAAAAATGATTTTAGCAGATGATATGGTAATATGGGGTTATAAAGACGTAGATGTACAGTTACAACTTGATGTGTGGAAGGAAATAATGAAAAGGTATGGATTAAAAATGAATAAAAATAAGAGTGAAGTAATGGTATTTAGAAGAGACAAAGGGATCAACGGAAATATTACTCTGAATGGAGAACCCCTCAAAGTGGTAGACAGTTTCACTTATTTAGGGAGTGAAATATCCAGTGATGGAAGAATAACCAACAAAACTAATAGGAAGTTACAGAAGGGAGGCAATTTCTACCAAACAATAAAACACCTAATTTGGAGTAAGGAAGTTTCAGAAAAAGCAAAACTCCTTATGTATAAGAGTTATTACTTCCTTATTGTCACCTATTGAGGAGAAACATGGACAATGACAGAAAGGAACTGGAGCAGACTGCAAGCAGGGGAAATGAAATTTCTCAGAGCAGTTAAGGGAAAAACAAGAATGGACAGAGTAAGGAACGTAGATATCAGAAAGGTGCTTAAACAAGAAAGTATGTGAGAAGTAATTGAAAAAAAGGGCATGTTAAGAGGATGTGTGGGCAGATTCCCCAAAATTATGGAAGAACTAAAGATGGACGGAAAAAAAACCTAGAGAGCGCCCAAGAACACGGTGGAAAATGGGAGTGAGAATATCTGTAGAAAGGAGAGGTGTGATCTGGCAGCAAGTTGAGGAAGGAATGTGGTGGGAGGACCGAGCCAAATGGAGAGGACTCGTCAGCACCCAGACCCGTCAGTAGCTGGAGCGCGATCCGGATATAGATAGACAGTATTTGACATTTGGCCTTAAAGTACTCAGATAGCGCACACGCTCGTGCTTGCGTAGCCTACTGATCTCCAGTCTTTGTATTCTTTTAATGATTATTCAGGAATTTTGTTTCAGGCATATTACATCAAATATTCTGTTACCTAATGATTCAATAAGGTGTCATGTTGTCAATATTCAATATGTTTTGTGTGGAGGAAATGATGATCTGAAGCTTAACTGAAAATACTGATAATTTAAGTTTACTATATCTTATAAAAAAATAAAGTTACAGATTTGATATTTACAATGTTTGTCATTTTAATGATGCTCTTCTATATGAAATATCGATCGTTAAGGTCGACCAAAGCGTTCAGACTTGAGCATTCAGGTATTTGTTACAAAAGTTGTTAATTTCACATTAACAGTAAATCCTAAACTATTAGAGATGTGATCAATAGTAAAGTTTTATTGGGATCACCATGAAAATGTATGGAGGATGGTAGATTAAAATACTGTGACTTCATTCCCTGCGCTACTACTGAATTAAATAGTTTTCATAAATGTTTCCCATTATGACCGATCTTAGGTGAGCCATATTCAACACTGCTACGTCTCCTTGGCCACTAAAGCCTTCTACTGGGTTTCCCTGTGACGTAGGTTCTCGTCTGTCTCACTCGCACACTACAGCGCTTAGGCCTCAATAGACAATAGACGCCTGTGAGTTTCCCCACCTCGTGGTGAATCTGCGCCCTTTGCAGCACACGGTCCTGGACGACAACGTCCGTTTCACAATTCCTGTAGGCTGACTCTTTCGGCCATATATTTACATGAGAGCGCTATGCTCTCACTGTGACGCAGAACGCAAGTCACGTTGTACATAAATAAAACTTCATCAAATCTACACAGATGATCTCACATAACAGAAGCTGCAAAGTCCCTAAATTAAAACCCTGATAAAATTACGATCCCTGTCCTATTTCATCAGCGATAATACCCGTGAAGGGAAGAGATAATTAAACTTAACCACAAAATAAGCCGTTCTAATACCTTTTTTTTCCAATCATTCTATACAGGCTTTCTGAGGGAACGTCCGGTCGCTTACCCGTCTTCTCAACAGTGCACAAAGATGGCAGACCCAGAGGACCTCTTCCTGTGCAGCACAAGCTATGGGGTAAACCGAACCAGTCGCCATGACAAATCTCTGCATACCAAACCGTTAGCTTCTCGCTCATCTTGGGTTTGACCACCATGTTCCTGTTCTTTGTCTTACCTAGACTGAAGTTAGGTTGATACAAGACTTAGAGTCAATCTATACCTTTGGTTCGTCTGCTACCACATTCAAAACAATTCAAATTTGGCCACACACGATGGGAAAAGATAGGGAGAGGAAGAAAGGACACAGGGCGTGCTCAACAGGAAATAAAGAAGACATTTAACCATATTTATTTCACACGCTTTTCGTTGTACCTTCCATAGTGATGTGACGGGGCCGAAATGACAGAGCACAAGCAGTTAAACACCCGCAAAATTGAACTTACAGCCACGAAAACTAGGAAATATGTTTATACAGCATGAACAGTCACCAAAATGCTGCAATCAACTATGGAATAGCACAGATTGTGCCGTTCCACTGTGTAACAACTTTATCTTCATGAATATTTGTTGAACCTTCATTTGTCAGCGCATCCTTTGTCGGTATTTGGCAATTCACATGAAGACCTAAAGCAGGGGGAAAATGGATTTCACCAAGACATGCATGAAATTTGGTTTGATACTCAACCAATCTTGATACAGTTATGTGCTGTATGCCAGAAAACAGTCGCATTGACTACCGACTTTTTTCTTAAGTACACGGTACATAAATAGCTGCAGTCCGTTTGAAAAGCATAAACAATCCGAACGGTGTTTACGAAATTCGCTGACAGATGACGCACACGGTTCTGACCCACTCACCTACTGGGTGGAGGTGACGCTGCCGACGATACGAAGGACATCCGGCCACGGCGAGTGGTCGCTCCTGTCGTGAGGAGCATCGCCAGCTGAAACAAAGCCAGCAGAGGCGAAGATAGATTCATTAGCACGCAGCTGTAAAATATCTAGACATGTTAGAGAACAGCATTCACACTTTGAATTTTTTTCCACTTTTACTTGTCCGATAGTAAAAACCGTACCAACTAGAGGCCACACGACTAATGACTAAAACAGGGAAATTCGTGCCGTAAATACGAGACTCGATTGTCTCGGAACATAAAAAAGGGAGTTACTGACCTGCTTGCGTTTCTCCTGCAGTGAGAGTATATTTACGTCTACATCTATACTCTGCAGACCACTGTGAAGGGCCTGGCAGCCCATTGTACAACATATTATGGTTTCTATCATTCCGACTGGCACAGGAACAGCGTAAAAATGATCTGTTCAATGCCTCTGTGTGTGCTGTAGTTCGTGCATCTTATTTTGGCAGTCTCTATGGAAACCACGTCAGTGTATTCCCTGAGTCATCACTAACTTTGTAGGTACACTTCCGCGCAACAATAGCCGTCTACAAGAAAACCACGATTCTTTAAGTAATCGAACTCCCGCGTATAAAACAGCTTCAACCGTCTGACTTTTTAGCAAATGAGTTAATATGTTTGTCTTTAAGCATTTTACAGAGAAAAAGTTTAGGAAAAGTTTTAAATTATACGCAAAGTTTATTGAAAGTCGCTAAGTGCTCTCATTATGAAACACTGCATGAATATTGTCTGAGTAATTGGCGCTCCATTATAAGCAATGGCTAGTTTTTCACATATACAAATCCTTACGATCTCATACCTCCTGAACTATGCATCGCACAGTGATACACTATGTGATCAAAATTATCCGGACACCCCCAAAAACATGCGTTTTTCACATTAGGTGCTTTGTGCTGCCACGTACTACCAGGTACTCCATATCAGCGACCTCAGTAGTCATTAGACATCGTGAGAGAGCAGAATGGGGCGCTCCGTGGAACTCACGGACATCGAACGTGGTCAGGTGATTGCGCGTCACTTGTGTCATAAGTCTGTACGCGAGATTTAGACGCTCCAAAACATCCCTAGATCCACTGTTTCCGATGTGATAATGAAGTGGAAAAGAGAAGGGACACGTACAGCACAAAAGCGTACTGGCCGACCTCGTCTGCTGACTGACAGAGACCGCTGGCAGTTGAAGAGCGTCGTAATGTGTAATAGGCAGACATTTATCCAGACAACCACACAGTAATTCCAAACTGCAGCAGGATCCACTGCAAGTACGATGACAGTTAGGCGGGAGGTGAGAAAATTTGGATTTCACGGTCAAGCGGCTGGTCATAAGCCACACTTCATGCCGGTAAATGCCAAACGACGCCTCGCTTGGTGTAAGGAGCGTAAACATTGGAAGATTGAACCATGGAAAAACGTTGTGTGGAGTCACGAATCACAGTACACAATGTGGCGATCCGATGTTAGCGTGTGGGTATGGCGAATGCCCGGTGAAAGTCATCTGCCAGCGTGGGCAGTGCCAGCAGTAAACTTCGGAGGCGGTGGTGTTATGGTGTGGTCGTGTTTTGCGTGGCACTATTGCAGCGCAGGCCTACATAGGTGTTTTAAGCACCTTCTTGCTTCGCACTCTTGAGGAGCAATTCGGAGATGGCGACTGCATCTTTCAACACGATCAAGCACCTGTTCACAATGCACGGCCTGTGGCAGAGTGGTTACAAGACAATAACATCCCTGTAATCGACTGGCCTGCACATAGTCCTAAACTGAAGCCTATAGAACACCTTTGGGATGTTTTGGAACGCCGATTTCGTGGCAGGCCTCACCGACCGACATCGATACCTAAAGTGTGGAAGAATCGTATATCATTCGTTATTGTACTCTTTCAAGCGATATTTTGTTTTGTATACATGAGTTTGAGTGCGCTATTTACTTTTACTGTAGTGGTTTGATTTCTGTAACTTCTCTTTTGATTTCCTATCAGTCCAGCTCGAAGATTATCCTGGGAAACCGGGCAAACGTAGCAAAATATGTTCTCTGCATTTTCGGGAACAGAGCGTAGACTGAACAGCAATTTCGTCAGTCCGTAGTAAGAAAAATTCTGGATTACGAAAGGAGCTTTTTGTATCACATACTCTCTTCTTGGTTGTTGTAAACCTATAACAAAAATTAAGAACAAGAACCAATCGAAACTGTAGCCACCTAATGTTTTCGGGCATTTAACATGGCGGCGCCGGCTTAAAAACAGTGCACAGCGCAAGTTTGTACAGGCATCTCCCCTTATTATTCCTCCATGATAGCGCCAACCCACCTTATTAAACCTCTACACCAAAATCTGTGAACAAATAGTTTTTCCGCTAGGATGTGTACTTAAAATTAAAAGTTTTCGACATTCATGCACTCTACGGCTAATTTCAGGTGATCGGAATATGTATTTTTCTTCGGCTCACAGTTTAAAGACTTTTTCAAATATATGTGTACAGTTGATTATAAGTCTCACAGTGGTCACAACAAAATAATTTTCCTTGCAAACACATTGGATTGTATGTATAATTCAATGACTGTTAATTATTTCAACAAATACTTCGTTTGAATTTATTTTCACTAGAGATATACTACGGTAAGCGACGCAATAAAAACATCTTCACACATTCTGGAAAATTGAACTTTATTCTCGTGTGGCCAAGAAGAGACTGTATACACTTTGAAAGACGTTCATTTCGTCCATTATCCACTCCGTTATTTCATTATAAGGTCATAATCGCCGCAGATGTGATGTAGCTCAGATCTCACGTCGCAGTGGACGATGGGTATGAATCTGGCGACGTGATGAGCTGATACGGCGCTTAGTAGATCCTCAACGCTCGCCAGATCTCCGCGTCTTGCTTGTAACGAGAAAAAAAAAACTAAACAATATGCAGGTTCCACAAATATCTCTGATAATAATAAAAGTGTGAAACCGTGTCTCTATCTGTCTGTCTTTGAATACTATATTCGCCAAAACTACCAGACGGAGTTTTATTGGGTTTTCGCTGATAACTTAAGGGTAGCTTGGGGTAACGTAAAGGCTTTATTTCATCAAAATATGACCACACAAAATATTTTCTTGTCTGTCTGTTTGAACAGGCTAATCTCTAAAACTACTAGACGAATTTTGATGGGGTTTTCGCAGGTAACTTGAATATTGCTTACGGCATCGCATAGGCTTTATTTCATCAAATTCAGATCCCGAGAAAAAATCCATGCATATTATAAAAAAGCATGTACGTATGTTTCACATCTTCTCCGAAACTACTGGTCCGATTTCAACCAAACATGGTACATGTACTACTTGCTGTCTGTAAAGAATCGCTGTATTATTTCTTTGCTACTAAATGAATTTGCGACACCCGTTACAGTGTACACATATACCACTGAGAGTACCTGCAAAACTATATCATAGTTCAGAATATATGACGTCATAAACAGTGAGGTGCATGAAAAACCTCAGCGTCATACATGACGTTTAAATTCATTGTTACCGATTTCGATGAAATTTGGTAACGAGGAATTAGAGAAAAATACTTTCTCTTTGAAAAATCTTTTTACCCCTTGACTTTTCAACTTCATAATATTTGTATAAATGCTTTTATTGGTTGATATGTGCTACATGATACGATTCAAAGTAATGAATACAGTGCTCGTACAATATTCAATGTGTTTAATCCATATTTCTACACTATTTGTTGCCTAATGCACACGTTGTATAATATATACCTACGATGCAAGCTTTCCAGCATTTCAGAACGAGAGTAGTTAGTGATCTGCAACATACTATACTCATAATTTCAAAGCTTTACGAAACTTTTTGTCGCTTACAACCCCCAAAAGTAGTGAAAGGAAAAAAAACGTTATCACTCACCACATTTTCGCTGTTCATTTAGTAAAACTGTCTCATAATCCATGAGGTCATTACGTTTAAATTTGTTATTTCTTTGCAAATAACTCTATTCGCAACATAGATAGCAGGCAGAATCCACATATGCAGCTGAATGTACCTAAATAATTATATCTTTTTACGATTCAGCGAGGAGGAGGAGGAGATGGACAAAGAAAGGAATGAGGGGAGATGGACAGCGAAAGGGGGAAAGAGGAGACGGACTTAAAAGGGAAGAGGGTGTCGACCGACAGAGAGAGAAGAAGGAGGAGATGGACAAAGAGAGAACAGCAGATGGCCAGAGAGAAGGGTGGGAGGAGATAGGCAGATAGAGGGGGAAGGCGAGATCGACTACTAGAAGTGAAATACATACATAACTGGGCAACGGCGAGTACCCAGCTAGTTATTATAATGAAATCACTTAATTATAAACAGTACCACACACTGTGTGGGGGGCAAAGATTTCGGTGATACTGAACAACTTGTGTATCACTACAATGTCCATGTTCGTTGAAGGCACTAAGAAGGGATCTTTCCTTATTTTGCACTTTTTGCCCGTAGTGGTAGGTCTTAAGCTACACGAGAATGTATAATGTAGAAGGAAAGTGTAATGTGACCTTGATGACCATCGCAACGTAGCTTAATCGTCCAGGATGTGTTTCATCGCGGTGCTGCACCGCTAATCATGAGAAATACTAGGGGCTCCACTGTTGCAAGTACATTCCTGTCCGTGTTGTAAAAGGAACTTCCTCATAGAGTTCTGGCTGCTGAGTGTGAAGACTTACACGTACCACACTCACGTAAGAGGCTGTCTACAGAAACAGTTCCACTGTGTTGGTGATCAATAACACAGAGCCAAATTATAATGTGACAACCTATTTATATATTCATGAGATGCTTACGCCTAGTCACGCCTTTTCCTATAACTGCGATATAATTTTGATAAGTGCGACAGCATTTTGGCTAATTTGATGAACCTCACCATAGTTTCCTTTCTTGCGTCAATCTCTTGATCTTAGAGTAGCTCTTCGTCCTAAGTACTCAATTCCTCAATTACTAATTCTGTGTTCACCTACAGCTTTTGCCCTCTGTGGCTCTTTCTTCCCTGATATTCCCTGATGGCATAACACATGTCCTATCGTTCTATCCCTTCTTTTAGTTAGAAATTTTGATATATTTCTTACATCACCGATTCTGAAGTAAAGTCATTTTATTATCTATTTATTTCTCAGCGTCCTTCTGTAACACCAATCTCAAAAGCGTCGATTCTATTCTTTTCGGGTTTCCCGCAGTCCATGAAACGTTTCCATAGAATGCTGTACTTGATACACACATCCCAAGAAATTTCCTTCTCAAGTTAATGCGTGTTTTGAGACCAGTAGACGTCTAGTGGCAAAGAAAGTTTTCTTTCTATGTGCTGCTCTGCTTCTTACATCCACCTTGCTTCGTCTGTCACACATTATTTTGGTTGCAAGATACGAGCATTGCTTCACTTCGTCTACTATATAGTCTCCAATTTTGATACTGCGTTTTTTGCTAATCCTGTTTCTGCTGCAACGTAATATTTTCGTATTTTATGGTTTATTTTCATTCCTACTCTGTGCTAGTAAGACTAATTCCTCCTCTCTTTGTCAGTGTTCGCCCTTTTTGTGTCTGCACAGGGAGTGTACTAATATGTGCAAACTTAGCTTACCACTTATTGAACAAATGGACAAAACATCTGTAGTGTATTCTCAAGCCCAGGATGTTAAACAGACATTCTAAATAAATATGAACCTGGTCCTATAAGGGAGCTAATATTAGGTGCAGATCGTAACGAAAATCATTAGAAATGCTGCTGCCACTTAACTGGAAAGCATGAACTAATAAAAGTGAAAGTTTGGGATCTATTCTAGAAAGACAAAACAGCTACTCCACTTTTTTCCTACATATATATTATCATCTGTGCTTTCAGAGGTCAAGTGATACACTTCAATCATGTTCAGTTACTTTCAACACTCAATAACAAAATATTTAACTCTTGTACATATTGAACTGACGATTATTAAAATTGTTATCTTTACATAAGTAAATGTTTTATCGCAGGAAAGAATTATTAAAATCTTCATCAGCTCATTTACATCTACGATGTCATAGCTGGTCAGTGCACTCAGTTGGTGGAGAATAAACTTACTTTTTGAACCAACGAAAAACTCTCATGTACTCAATGTGAGGGTATGTTAGTATCCAAGGTTTTGATATTTTTGGTCAAAGCATACACAAGTTGGAGTGAGCAAAATCTCGACTCAACATTTGTTGTGGCCTAATGTGCGATGGTACTTTACCAAGCAGCATCTGCAGTGCTGGATCTGAAACGATAATTCCCTATTCTGGCCTTGACTGGATTCACTCAGTCTCAACTTTCCTGCGTTCCATAGAATGTTAATCTTTCCCTATTCGAAATAATGGCTATTGCACACTCGCTAAGGATTGGAGCGATGTGCACAATTTCTTTGTTCACAAAAATTCGCTCAGGAATATTTAACTACTTCTTTGCTATCTGTCACCATGGCACATGAAGTGTATCGTCCACACTTCACAGAAAGCAAAGCTCTCAACACCCTCGCTATTTTCCACACACTTGTGTAGTCTACCACAAAATGAGAGAGATATCTAGGCATTTTAGTTCTCAAAATTCTTTTATATAATGGGGATCTCCCCACCGTGTCGCGTCTGTGTCGCCCAGTATGGCTTCAGCCAGTCTCCATCTTGCTAGAGGTGAATTTTATTTTTCTTGCTGGGTTGCAGTCCAGCCCTGTTAATGCCATGCAGCCACATACCCTCGGTCCCAACTGTATTTACGTTAAAACGAATAATGTAATGTTCTGGTCTTATCCCTTTCTGCGCAGAAGCTCGCTGTTCTCTTGTTAAATGGGATTTTCCGATGCCATTAACCATCTGCCCAGTTCATCTCCAAAATGCGTTTCAATTTAACTTGTTTAGCCATGCCCCTGTCCATATATTGGAAGATATTGTTTTGTTAGTTTTTGGTGCATGAGATTACCGCAATTGCCTTTCGTTAATATAACATAATTATTTTTTCTGGGGATCTCATACTGTATCGTACTGTCATTATGGATCAAGCTCATGTAAGATCCATAAAATCCGGATGCCTTACCACTTTCACAGAGGCAGCATTGTGAGCTGATCATATCATTGATAACATTTTACCCCAAATAATAATCCCACAAGTAAGCCTTTCTATTACCTCCTTCACTGATTACTCGATATATGTCATCGCTAAACTTTATAAATGGTTATGTTTTGTAGACAAGCAATACACAGCTATGTTGACACAGTGACTGTGTACGCCCATAAATAATATTTGGAGGTCGCGTAACCCCTCGTTCATATCTGGTCTCTTTGAAACTAAAATGCATTCGAAGTGGCAATGAACACTTTCCATATTTAATATAAAATCATGAATTCCCGTTTCAAAGCAGAGAAAATTAAATAAAATAATAGAGTCAGTGGAATAGAATATTATATACAAAGTAGCAAGGGGCTTTATTCAAAGCGTTTCTAAGAAACGTCCCTTTTCTTTCACAACTACTAATAAACCCAACGCACACATTGTTAACGTCTTTAGCGTCTGTGAGTCTTTAGCATCTGGAAACCTTTGTGTTCAAGATTTTAGTGTCCGAACTTTTAGCGTCTGAGTTCTGAGTATTCGCATCTCTTAATTTCATTTGCCACTGCATGAAACAGTTAATTTCATTGGAATCAGGGATAACTAAAAGTAAACTGCTGTTTCTTTTAATTTATTGTCAAAAGTACGAAAACTGACAGAACTGAGATAACGTTAACATCCAGCAAACATCACAATCGATAAAAGATCGATATCACTAATTCCAGTTTAAGAACTTCAGTTGTTGCCGAATCTACTACTGAAACATCGCGACGCAACCTGAATTTTGACTATAGGCCCTGATTGGACATTTACTGTCGAGCTAAAGTGGAATCACTAACAGTAGTTAACCATATCAAAGAAACTGCATTAGTAAAAACCGAGTTAAGGAAAAATTACGATTTCGAACAGAACATCACGAGAAGTGAACCATGTATTGGATTATCTCTGGATAATAAAAATAACAACAAACGATAATAATAGTAGTTGATTCGACATTAATATTAAAGGAAATAATTATCATCGGACAAAACATCGTGCTGTGTTAAACGAACCCTGTGTCTTGCAAAACAATTCGATGTGCATGTGCTACGCTGATCAAAGATATTAATTCATTTTGAAACGCGAATCGCCGCCTACTAACTGTTAATGAACATCTTTGGTGGCAACCGCTAAACAACGCAGCTAGCAGATAGTAATAACTTGAATCTAAACTTATTAACGAAAGAGACTTTAAAAGATCTGTGTAACCCCGAATATAGACTCAAACTAGAGCAAAGAGCGGACATAATCAACAAATACTGACTGCAGTAATAGACACTGTTCTGTCGCCTCGCTTACACGTATCTCGACGAGATGAAGAATACTGGCTGGGCATAGAAAAGGACGTCACACATTCGCTGATCGTGCAAGTGCCAGTAAGCAGCAATAGGTGGCTCACAGTCCCACTAATTGTAAGTAAAATTCTGCTCCATAATTTTCGCCAGTAACTTGCAGAAACTCGTAAGAAATAATAAGATATTGTGTAAACCACAATATAAATTTTATTTTATTTATTCGTATGGCTCACATTCAGTTTAAAAATACAGGTATATAACGTTAGTATATGTATATAACAAGAATACAGAAAGACAAAACTACGTATAAAACTAACTAAATGTCAATATCTAAGCTCCTAATCTAAATAAGAGTCGTATCGTCACCTCTCTTGACGTCGATCCAACTCCCCTGATACGAACGCTAGGGGCATTCAAGTCTAATGTGCTTGACTGCCCGGCTCGGAGCCCCACAGTCACAAACCGGAGACTCTGTAGCACCCCATTTGTAAAGTGAGTCTGTACATTAACCACGCCCAGTGCGAGCTCAATTCAGTTTGACCCATAGTTTTCTTTCTGTTCAAACACTGTCGTTGGTATGCCATGTTTTAGACAGTTCCAAATTCCGCAACACTGGTGAATTTGCATGGAATAATTTGATATCATTCATTACTATGATTAGATTCAAACACGTTAGCTGAATATAGTGAATAGTGCTGACATTGTTATTTATTCCAATCTTTACGTGAAATTAGTTACAACAACATCTAGGCTCGGCAGACACGTACTCTTTACGCGGTAACACCGTCGCTACACCTATCCTTTTCTTTCCCCTTCTTTTCCTTACCCACCCCCTCCCTGGTTCATACAATCTTTATAGTGCCGCGATTAGCCCCTTCTAGCGCCTCTCAGGTCAGGAGACTATTATTTTTCTTAAGCAGATTGTCCCTTCAAGTAATGTAGTCCCATCGGTGACGGCAAGGAAGCTTTGTATTCGGACGACAATTCCACCATGCTCCTTAAGATGAATAATCTGCTGAATAATGTTATTTTTAGCTTTGGGCTTGTTATGTCTCTAATAGCGTAGTGTCCGCTGCTTCGCTCACGTAGACTATATGGCTAGCACATACTTTTTTAAATTATTTAATCGAGTTTTTATGTTGTTCATAAATTTGCAACACCTTCTAAGCTTTTCAAGCTAATTAAGGCTATTTAAGCATTGTCTTTTCCGAGTGTACTTCTGACCAAAAAGTGATTCTGTTAGCCGGAGCCCAAAGCTTTTGTTAACCATGCCTTTTGCGTTCTCCTGGAGATATTTCCATAGCAACTTTCATCCCCTAACAAATATTTATCTATATCTAACTGGAAGCAAAATACCAATATCCATAAATTTAGCTACATAATTTCTTTAATCTAACGAAATATTTTCTTAGAAATTTTCATCCTCTCTTGCAGTCCCTTAGGGGTTGAAATTCCGAAAGTACGGAAGCACGTATTTTTTTCTAACCGAGAAATCAAATACCAGCTGTCATAGATGTAGCCTTAAAAACCTATAATAGTTCTTTTACCTACTATTTAACTCCCTAAGTGGTTGAATTTCCAGAAATGCTCAGACACCTATTTTTTATTTTCTGACTGAGAAACCAAATACCATTTTTCGTAGTTTTTGCTTAAAAATGTCCTTAATAGCGACATTTTTCAAAAACCCTTTCCTCCCCTGTTTCACTCCCTTGTGAGTGGAATTTCGGACAGTTCCTTCTTAAATGATGCCTACAGTATCGTGGACATAAGTTTCTCTGTCTCAAGAAAATTTATTATATTCGAACTGAGAATGTGTTCAAGGATTCTGCAGCAAACACATGTTAGGGTTATTGGTCTGTAATGTTGCGGGTCCGTTCTTTTGTAGTCACCTAAACTTTTTTCTAGTTGCTTGGGACTTCGCGCTGGGCGAGAGATTTGCGATAGATGCAAGCTAGGCAACGGGCCAGTGCTGTAGAGCATTTCTTGAGAAACCGAAATGGGATTCCATCCTTGCCTTATGGGTCGATTTATGTTTATGAAACAAGTCATTTGGCCTTTCATCACAGTTCTCCAGATTGATGAAATCTATAGTCTGTTACGTTTTCGAATTCTCGAGTGAACCCTGTGCGGTCATTACACTATAAAGGTACAGGTACATGCGAATTATTCTGTTAAACGCTTTCAGAAAGTCAGCTGATAATATGACTACTTCTTTTTTGTCGTTGACATTGCTCCAGTTAGGTTTTTATAATTAGTTACGGTCTGTACTATACATTTGCCTGGAATATTGCCCGTGTGGCTGTTTGATATAAGTTTCTTCATCACCTGTTGCAACCTAATCCTCAATGGCCTATTTAATAACTCATAATCAGAGTTCAAAAGGAAGATGGGCCTGAAATTAGGTAAATGTTTCGCCTTCGTCTTTTGGAATGAGCACGGTTAGTCCTCCTCTAAAACCTCGCGGTATACCGTCGTGTGTCTAAATACAATTCACGACATCAGTGATATGCTGTTTTTTTTCTTCCAAAATTTCGTGTGAAACTTTGCGGGTATGCCATCTAAGCCTGGTGACTTCCCGTTTGCTGCTGGTCTTACTGATTCAAGAATTTCTTCCTCCTAGAATTTCTTCCTTCGTGAAGGGACTGCATAATGACCGTTTACCTTCTGCATCCAGCTTGTTTGTCACATGTGTCAAAAGATGACTGGCTTCTTTATCATCGATAGTATCCCATCCAGAGAAGTTTTGAAAGCATGATTTATGAACTTCTAGTAGAATGTCTTCCTGATCTCTCACCACAGTGCCTTCCTCCGTTTGCATGTCTTTTATTCTCAGTTGAATCATTCTTTTGTTGTACTTTAGACTACAGTGCAAGAATGTTACATTCAGGCCATCCAGATATTGCGATCTGATACGTAAAATTTTAGCCTTAGCCTTATGTTACACGCTAAATCTGTACGTCCACTGTATAGTTTACGGAGAAAAAACACTTTAAGGTGTCTTCTTCTGCATTCCCTTTGCCGGTTGGAAAGCGTATTAAAAGGTTTCTAAGCCTTGGATTTGCCAGTTTTACCCAACAGTCCAATGCATTTGGATATTTTCTCCGCTTACTTTGTACAGCTCTGCCATGCGTCATGAAATTCGTCGTCTAATTCGGCTCCCAAGGGTATAGTGACATTCAACTTTCCTAACCCTCTTTCACGATTGAGTTGCTCTGGTTGCGTCTTGAAATAAGTCATGTGACAGCAACGGACAGAGAAGGCGAGAAGAGCTGTTCGAGAATTAATTATACACGTTTTTAACGGCCCTGTTACATATATTCTATCCATTGGCTCGCGGATGTGTTCACTACTTAGGTGTAAGTCGGTAACAGAACGCAGCATGTCATTCTCAATGGAGAGAAGTCTTCCGAAGTAAGAGTGATTTCAGGTGCCGCAGGGGAGTGTCGTAGGCCGTTGCTATTCACAATATACATAAATGATCTTGTGGGTAACATCGGAAGTTCACTGAGGCTTTTTGCGGATGTTGCTGTAGTATATCGAGAGGCTGTAACAATGGAAAATTGCACTGAAATACAGGAGGATCTGCAACGAATTGACCCATGGTGCAGGCAATGGCAATTGAATCTCAATGTAAACAAGTGTAATGTGCTGCGAATACACAGAAAGAAAGATCCTTTATCATTTAGCTACAATATTGCAGGTCGGCAACTGGAAGCAGTTAATTCCATAAATTATCTGGGAGTAGGCATTAAGAATGATTTAAAATGGAATGACCATATAAAATTAATCGTCGGTAAAGCAGATGCCTGACTGAGGTTCATTGGAAGAATCCTAAGGAAATGCAATCCGAAAACAAAGGAAGTAGGTTACGATACACTTGTTCGCCCACTGCTTGAATACTGCTCACTGGTGTGGGATCCGTACCAGATAGGGTTGATAGAAGAGATAGAGAAGATCCAACGGAGAGCAGCGCCCTTCGTTACAGGATCATTTAGTAGTCGCGAAAGCGGTACGGAGATGATAGATAAACTCCAATGGAAGACTCTACAAGAGAGACGCTCAGTAGCTCGGTACGAGCTTTTGTTGAAGTTTCGAGAACATACCTTCACCGAGGAGTCAAGCAGTATATTGCTCCCTCCTACGTACATCTCGCGAAGAGACCATGAGGATAAAATCAGAGAGATTAGAGCCCACACAGAGGCATACCGACAATCTTTCTTTCCACGAACAGTACGAGACTGGAATAGAAGGGAGAGTCGATAGAGGTACTCAAGGTACCCTCCGCCACACACCGTCAGGTGGCTTGCGGAGTATGGATGTAGATGTAGATACGATGCATTTGTTGGTTTCCACGCGTCTTGGAAGCGAGGGCTGTCAATGAGCTTATTGAGTCCTGCCGAAGTGTTAATTTTTCGATGTTGATCAGTAAGTAACATTTAATACAGAGTTCCAATTATCGCCTAAGGTAATTTATTGGGTACTATTTTCGTCTTAAAAATTTTTGGTCTCTTTATTTTATTACCTGGCCAAGGCGGGGAGTATACAGGGTGAACATTTATAAAAATCGACGAACTATATGGACGGATAGGAGGATAAAAGGTCATATGAACATGTGTCCCTAAATCCATCGTCGCCACGGTAGGTGGCGCTGAGGAATGACAGTTCTTCTGATGACATGCCGTGTGTTCCTTGTATGTTGCAGGCTGTGTGATTCACGCAGCGTACTGTAAGCAGCACAATGGTCCGATATTCGCGTCGGGAACAAGCCGAGATGGTGTTTGTGTACGGCCAAGAAAATGGAAGCGTCGAGAGGCAGCGCGGCTATAACCAAAAGCTGCTGTCTGATTCTGGATATTCCCCTGGTAACGAGAAGGGTGACCAACATTTGCCGCTGTATCACGACATTGTTACCTGGGGCACGATCCACTCGGAGCTCCTTCATTTCACAGTCCTCAAATCGGTGTCCAGACGCAACTGCGTTGGCTCCAGTTTCATCGCATCTTAGTCACTTGTTAATCAATTGCTCCTCACTAGTATTTTCCACAGTTTCCTATTTTTCTATGGTTAGCGATGACTCGCTAGTTTCTTGATCAAGTGGCCAAGTCCACTTCTCGGATTCCTTGTTGAGTATCTTCAGTTTGTTCCATGCTATTCTCCTTTATTCACGTTTCTCGCAGCTCAGTCGAATTTGGTTGAGGTTGTTGCAGTATATTAGCCAGGTTTTTGTATAGTTGGCTCTGGTGCACTCGCTGATTCTACTTCGTTTGTTTTCTCTGCGTTATTCGTTTCCTTTGCTCGCTCTATCTGATTCGCTTGACTGGATTGCGAAGCAATGGTTTCATTTCGCTTTGACAATATTGTTGCGTACGATCATGACCCCTGGTAATCCGTGCCATTAGGAGGTTGTAAAGGATTTCTGCGATCGCGACAATCTTTGAAATGCTCCGTTGAGTTCCAAGTCAAACAAGTACGAACTGATTTCCGTACATCATATACGCTCTGAGGTTGCAAATAAAAAGATGGAACGAGGTCTACCTCTGCAAATCCAATCCAGCTACCCTGATTCCAATTACAGGTGGTGCACGAAATTTCATACATTGAAAATTATTTATATAACTTTTGATAAACAAAACATGATTTTCTCCATTTTTTACATTAATCATGAGAATGTGTATTCTCAGCGAGAGTGCAGTACGTGTTCCATATGTTCATCTTGTTATGTACCACTAATTCGAGACGAACTGTGGTGTTTCCGAGTGTCCTACGTCAATTTTGTGATTCCCTCAAAAACCTCTCGCTGTTGCCATACATTGCATGGTCTGTTGCGGTAGACTGTTCCATTCAGATGTCCTCATAATAAATAATCACAGGGCTCTGTGGCGGGGTACCTAACCGTAACGAAAACGTTCTGGATATCGATAGGACATGACAAACTGCCCGAAATATCTGTGCAGAAAATACTGAATAGCGTATGCTGTATGACGACTACCTCCATCTTTCATTAATCTGCATTAGTAACCCTTTTTCATAAAGTAGTGGAAGAAAATTATTCCGCAAAATGTCCGCATAGTGCGCACTGTTAACTGTGCCGGCGAAAAAGATTGGCCGAATGATTCCGTGGCTGGAAGTGGCACCCTATTTACACACTTTTTCTCGATAATCTTTAGTCTTGTGTACAACATCGGAAGCTTCCCGTGCCCAAAATCTGATATTCTGCCTATTGACGCTACCATTCAGATGGACGTAGGCTACGCCTCACCGGAATCACGAGATAATCATTTGCAAGAGCTGAAATCTCAGATTGTAATCACCGTACCTACTCATTTTCGGTCAGTTTGTGCAACAGTACAATTTTCTATGGGAATAATTTCACGTGAGCTTGAAGTATTCTCTGAAGAGAACGATGTGAGATGCCCAATTCGGCTGAAGTTTACCTCGTGAATTTCCTACGACTACGTGTCAAAGCCACTCTCACAACTTCGATATTCTGTGGAGTACGGCCTGCGTTGGCACGAGGTCGCTTCGTCTCGAAAATACTGCCGTCAGTTTCCAGTTCTTTGTTTAGTCTACGCCCTGTCTGCCTGCAAGGGGGGCCCACCCTTCTGCGTCAAATAAAAGTCTTCACTTTCTGTTCTAGCGTCAGCTGGCCTTTGTTAGGCATTTTACTAAACTGAAGTGGTGGCGACACGCACGCGTGATATTGACAAGTGCTGTCTTCTGGCAAACCATTCGGGAACTGCGGCTACGCGTCACAACATTTCAATGTTGTCAACCTGAAAATAAAATATTTATTAGCCAATGGAATTTCATGTGCTACTCTGCAGTTTACCATAAAACCACTTCTCTCACCCAGTATCCTCCTTGACATGGTAGACCGTGCCATAAATCTTCAGGTTATCTCGTGTTTTTTCCAGATGAAACTTTAAAGGGCAAATTATAAATACTGGCAGATCGTAAGCACGAAGCAGCATAAATAATTTCAACTGTGCTTACTCAGCAATCGTTTTGCTTAAATTTATCGGCACCGTTCGTATTATGCACTGTTCTTCCACAAACTTCAGGACTGCTACAATTCACAAATCACTTTTTGTAACGTTATACATTTTAACAGCGATTTTCATAAGGCTTTTGACACTGTGCCACACAAGCAGCTTGTAGTGAAATGGCGTGATTATGGATTATCGTTTGAGTTACGTGACGGAAAGTCATCGAGTAAAACAGAAGCAATTTCTGGTGTTTCCCAAGGTAGTGTTATAGGCCCTTTGCTGATCCTCATCTAAATAAACGTTTTAGGAGGCAATCTGAGAAGCCGTCTTCGGTTGTTTGCAGATGACACTGTCGTTTATCAACTAATAAAGTCATCAGGAGATCAAAACAAATTGCAAAACGATTTAGAAAAGATATCTGTATGGAAAATTGGCAAATGACTGTAAGTAACGAAAGTGTGAGGTCATCCACATGTGTAATAAAAAGAATACGTTCAACTTCGGTTACACGATAAATCAGTCAAATCTAAAGGCCGTAAATTCAACTAAATACCTAGGAATTACAATTACGAACAACTTAAATTGGAAGGAACAAATAGAAAATGTTGTGAGGATGGCTAACCAAAGACTGCATTTTATTGGCAGAACACTTCGAAAATGGAACAGATCTACTAAGAGACTGCCTACACTTCGCTTGTCCGTCCTCTTTTAGAATACTGCTGCGCAGTCTGGGATCCTTACCAGGAAGGATTGACGGAGTACATAGAGAAAGTTCAAATAAGGACAACAGGTTTTGTATTATCGCGAAATAGGGGGGAGAGCGCCACTGACATGATACATGATTTGGAATGGACAAGGCGTTTTCCGTTGCGACGGAATCTTCTCACAAAATTTCAATCACCAACTTTCTCCTCCGAATGAAAAAATATTTTGTTGACGCCGACCTACGTAGGAGAAACGATCACCGTAATAAAGTAAGGGAAATCACAGCTCGCACGGAAGGATTTAGGTGTTTGTTTTTCCCGCGCGCTGTATGAGATTGGAATAATAGAGAATTATTGTGAAGTTGATCCTATGAACCCTCTGCCAGACACTTAAATGTGATTTGCAGAGTATCCATATAGATGTAGATGTAGATGAAAAATTCCTCATCATTCAGCTTTACTTCATGTAATAGCCAGCTCCAAAAAATGAAAAATGGACGTACGCAATTCCTCTCAAAGCTGTACTTACAATTACGAGGCGGTACCACGAAAGGAAGCAGTGAGTTCACTCGGTATAAACACTGCCGTTCTGTGAGAGAGGCCGCAGCTCACGATTGCACGCATATCTGAGGGAACGGACTGGTATTGAACCGTGGTCCTCCACATGGCAGTCAGACCCGCTGACCAGCTGCAGACACGGACCAAATGGTGGCAACCAAAATGAAAGCTGGTCGATCCTTTTTATTCAAGGATGATAATTATCATGAGGTAACAAAACCACATTTCCTTTGAAAAAAAAGGTGTCAGTGTTCGATTGCAAATGCAACGATCCGAAGTTATTCCTCCAACGGTCCTAGAGTGTTTTCTGTCCGTTATCAGTTCTTCAAGCTGCACATTAAACTACTGATACTCCTGTAACTGGCGGGATAAACCACATCACAGGTCGGAGAAAGCTGAAAAGATACTGTCGTATGTAATCTGCTGCGGCGACTAGTGGAAGAAATATCTTTATATAAAAGGCAATATCCCGACTGATTGAGTCACTGGCTCATCATCGCCCAACCCAAGCCACTAAGGATAGAAACCTGAAATTTGCAAAGGGTGTTGATCTTATACTGTAATGGTCGCTTAACATGGAGGTGAAATAGGGGATGAAAAGTTTTTAAAATATGTCACTATTAAGGCAATTGCGAAGCTAGAGCCACAAAAATTGGTATTTGGTTTTGATGTGTTGGTAAATGTGCCAACACCTTGTAGATAGAGGCGGCCGAAAAGGAAGCTATCTAACGCAGACGGGCGTGAATTCTGGAACAGGATAAGTATTGAATGCTAATAAGAATAGTATGCAGCTCCTCGAATACTTAACTTTTATTTATCCTTGTTGTGAATACAGCATTCCGGATGAGACATTTCATACGATAACTATCAAATTATCACTTGCTATGTAAGGCTAATGGCGCCTTGCTAGGTCGTAGCCATGGACTTAGCTGAAGGCTATTCTAACTGTCTCTCGGCAAATGAGAGAAAGGCTTCGTGAGTGTAGTCGCTAGCAATGTCGTCGTACAACTGGGGCGAGTGCTATTCCGTAACTCGAGACCTGCCTTGTGGTGGCGCTCGGTCTGCGATCACACAGTGGCGACACGCGGGTCCGACATGTACTAAATGGACCGCGGCCGATTTAAGCTACCACCTAGCAAGCGTGGTGTCTGGCGGTGACACCACAGGTTTCTCGGTCACAAATTAAAAAATACATGTTTCAGCATTTTTGGAAATTTAACTTCTATGGTGCTGAAATAATGGGTGAAGGTTTATTTTGGAAATAAATCTTTCGTAAATAACTAATAAAGTGTTTTTAAAGCTACTCTTGGACTCCAGTTACAAATAAAATAAAGCAAGTGGTTCAGTGTTTTCGGAAATTCAAACCCTAAAGGGATGAAATAGGAGAGCAGATGTTTTACAAAAATATTTCATTGTGAAAGCATTTTTGAAGTTAAATCTATGAAAATTGAATTTGGCTTCCTGGTTAGAAATAAAAAAGAAACACGTGTTTCACTTTTTTTGGAAAGTGAAGTCTACGAGGGTGAAATATGGGATGGAAGTTTTTATGGGAATATTTCCTTAAGCACGCATCTTTGCAGCTAAAGCTATGAAAATATGTATTTGGCTTCTCTGACAGAAATTTAAAAAAGTGTTTCACTGTTTTTGGGAATTCAATCCCTAAGGGTGAGAAATAGGAGACGAAATGTTTTATGAAAATATTTCATTATGAATGAATTTTTAAAGCTAAACCTACGAAACTGGAATTTCAGTTTTCCGGTTAGAAATAAAGAAATATGTTTTAGGGGATGAAAGTTGCTGTGGAAATATCTGCACAACAACGCAACAAGGATGACTAACAACAACCTTGGACTCCAGTTGTCGCAATCGCTCTTTGGTCAGAGGTACAGTCGGAGTATACCATGTTTCTGTGGTCTTTACTACTGTCAAAAGTTTAGAAGGTATTGCAATATGTGAGCAACGTGAAAAGTTAAAGAGAGACAAAAAAAAAAAAAATCTGTGCTGACCATACAGCCTACGCGAGCAACGCAGCAGGCGCTAAGCTGTATGAAATAAATGAAAAGATTATTAATTAATGTGGTCCATGCCCAAGTGTCAGACTCACAGTTTACTCATTTAATATTCCACAAAACACAACAACGCCTCTCTTTGCTTTCACTCAGTGAAATTTCCACCAGGATCATACAAAGTAGACCTGCTTCTCCAGTTTTCATCTATTTCGAGACAAATGGAAGTGAGACAGCAGCAGAGATAAAATTGCTCAAGCAAGAGCCTAATTGCTAATAGAGGATATCTGACGAGAAAAATAAAGATGAGAATGTTACACTAAACGGCGAAACTAGAGGGAAAGTGTTGTTGTTGTTTAATAATGCTACCAGCCAGAAATATTTTCAAAACGCTTTATTTCAATGCCATAATAGGTTTCCGGCTACCATGCCCATATTCAGATGGCAAACACTTAAATAAATGCAGGCACATTAGCGTGTTTTTATTAATGAAACAACATATAAAATGGTTCTAAATATTCAAACGTTCTTGCTCAGCGCTGGAGCAGACGAGCTGCTGAGCAAAATGCCAATGTAATTGAAAAATGTTAGGTATTTCATAGAGGGCATTGTATCCCGAAATCGGTTATGACACTTAAATAGAGCGTTTTTTAAGTATTTGTAGCTGTTTGTGTTATTCAACAACAACCATTAACGGCCGATAGAGTTAACAAGATCAAAAATGGATAAAGTAACATGGAATGAGCTGTGCTGTAGCGAGGGAAAGTATGCATCTATGTGTAAGTCCATAACATCTCCCCCGGGTGCTGCCTAACATCTCATGTTTAACTCTTACGTGCATTATCAACGAAAGTCTCCTGTCACGGTTTCTGTCTGAACGTGAATACTAATTTCAGGAACTACTGTAGCCATTTTCGTACAGGTTTCACGTCTGTGTATAAAATATATTACCGTGAGGTAAAGATGAGCCTGTAATACACTATGTGATCAAAACTATCCTAACACCTGGCTGAAAAGACTCAAAAGTTCGTGGCGCCCTCCATCGGTAATGCTGGAACTCAGTATCGTCTTGGCCCACCCTTAGCCGTCATGACAGCTTCCACTCTCACAGGCATACGTTCAGTCAGGTGCTGGAAGGTTTCTTATGGAATGGCAGCCCATTCGTCACGGGGTGTTGCACTGAGGAATGGTATCGATGTCGGTCGGTGAGGCCTGGCACGAAGTCTGCGTTCCACAACATCCCAGAGGTGTTCTATAGGATTCAGGTCAGGACGCTGTGCAGGCCAGTCCATTATTGGGATGTTATTGTTGTGTAACCACTCCGCCACAGGCCGTGCGCTATGACCGTTGCTCGATCGTGTTGAAAGATGCTATCGCCATCCCCGAATTGCTCTTAAAGAGTGGGAACCAAGACGGCGCTTAAAGCATCAATGTAGGCCTGTGCACGCAAACTACAAGGGGTGCAAGCCCCCTCCATGAAAAACATGATCACACCATAACACCACCGCCTCCGTATTTTACTGTTGGCACTACCCACGCTGGCAGATGACTTCCACGGGGCACTCGCCACATCCACACCCTGCATCGGATTGCCACATTGTGTACCGTGATTCGTCACTCCACACGTTTTTCCACTGTTCAATCGTCCAATGTTTACGCTCCTTACACAAAGCGAGGCGTCGTTTGATATTTACCGGCGTTCAAAAATGGTTCAAATGGCTCTGAGCTCTATGGGACTTAACATCTGAGGTCATCAGTCCCCTAGAACTTAGAACTACTTAAACCTAACTATCCTAAGGACATCACACACATCCATGCCCGAGGCAGGATTCGAACCTGCGACCGTAGCCGTCGCCCTGTTCCAGAACCGCTCGGCCACCCCGGCCGGCTTACCGGCGTGATGTGTCGCTTATGAGCAGCCGTTCCACATGAAATTCAAGTTTTCTCACCTCCCGCCTAACTGTCATAGTACTTGCAGTGGATCCTGATGCAGTTTGGAATTCCTGTTTGATGGTCTGGATAGATGTCTGCCTATTACACATTACGACCCTCTTCACCTGTCGCGGTCTCTGTCAGTCAATAGACGAGGTCGGCCTGTACGCTTTTGTGCTGTAAGAGTCCCTTCACGTTTCCACTTCACAGTGAACCTAAGGGTGTTTAGGAGTGTGGGGATCTCATGTAGAGACGTATGACGCAAGTGACACCCAATCACCTGACGACGTTCGAAGTCCGCGAGTTCCACGAAGTACCCCATTCTGCTCTCTCACGACGTCTAAAAACTACAGAGGTCGCTGATATGGAGTACCTGGCAGTAGGTGACAGCACAATGCACCTAATATAAAAAACGTATGTTTTTGGTGATGTCCGGATACTTTTGATCACGTTGTGTGTATTTAATGTTATCGGTTCCACATTTAATTGGCGTTTGGAGTGGCATCTCTCGGAAATGAGGAGTACTACAAGCTGGTCAGCTACTTACAAGGGAACCTCCCAATCGCATCCCCCTCAGATTTAGTTATAAGTTGGCACAGTGGATAGGCCTTGAAAAACTGAACACAGATCAATCGAGAAAACAGGAAGAAGTTGTGCGGAACTATGAAAAAATAAGCAAAATATACAAACTGAGTAGTCCATGCGCAACATAGGCAACTACAAGTAAAAAGCAAGCTCGTGGGTGCCGTGGTTAGCGTGAGCAGCTGCGGAACGAGAGGTCCTTGGTTTAAGCCTTCCCTCGCGTGAAAAGATTAACTTTTTAATTTTCAGTTTATGTGACAAACGCTTATGTTTTCATCATGTGACAAACGCTTATGTTTTCATCATGTGACAAACGCTTATGTTTTCATCACTTTTTTGGGAGTGATTATCACATCCACCATAAAAACTAAATCGGGCAAGGTAGAAGTATCTTTTTACCCATTCGCCAAGTGTACAAGTTATGTGGGTCAACAACATATTCCTGTCATGTGATGCACATGCCGCCACCAGTGTCGTATAGAATACATCAGACGTGTTTTCCTGTGGAGGAATCGGTTGACCTATGACCTTGCGATCAAATGTTTTCGGTTCCCATTGCAGAGGCATGTCCTTTCGTCTACTAATCGCACGGTGCAGTCGCAAAACACAGACACTAAACTTATTACAGTGAACAGAGACGTCAATGAACGAACGGACAGATCATAACTTTGCGAAAATAAAGAAAGTAAAAATTTTCATCCGAGGGTAGATTTGAACCAAGGACCTCTCATTCCGCAGCTGCTCACCCTAACCACGAGACGACGGCGCTACTGAGCTCGTACTACCCTTGATGTTGCTTATCATGCACAGGGACTACTCAGTTTGTATATTTTGCTTATTTTTTCATAGTTCCACACAACTTCTTCCTGTTTTCTCGATTGGTCTGTGATTAGTTTTTCAAGGCCTATCGAATGTGCCAACCTATAACTAAATCTGAGGGGGGTGCGATGGGGAGGTTCCCTTGTTAGAAGACTGTATCTGGCGGGAAAGCAGTAAACAGCCGCCACAACTCCGCACAACAATGAAATTTACAATAGTCCACACCAGTCCTGGTGCTCTAACGGTAAAACGAGTGCCTGGAAATGGAAAGTTCGGATTCGGATCGGCGTCGGACTACAATATTTTTCAGTATGGCTTTTAAAATAGCAGTCGCCTCTAGTCTTGAATCCAAAAAAATCTCTTCCTGAAAAATTTCCTTTCAAATACTCTTAATTTTGCTTCTTTCCTCTATATTTCTTTAAATAAATTTACTTTTTAATATGCTCATAATGCGAAATAACATTTATTGGCTCCCTTTATTCTTCTACCTGTTTCTTCTGTGACACGGTCGTCTGTAGTTGGCGAGGCTCCGGGATAAATGATCTGAGTTACTATTTCGAGTTTCTCTGCGCTAGCTTTCAAGTTATGATCTGCTTACATGGTCATGAAACAATGAAATATTTGGTTTTACTAGTATTAATTTCTAGTCCTGTTCCAGGTCAATTGTCATTCAGTACTGTGGTGAGTGAATTAATTTATTGTTAATTTTATACTATGCTTATGATCTCATCTACATATGCCAGTATGTTAATATTGTGCTCTAATTTTGTTCCAAGTTCTGATGATTTTACTTTCTTTATGATCTGTTCCATAACGCTTTTGAAAAGTGATGTTGATAAAACATCTTCTTCTTTGACTCTGAGAGAAACATAGAACATTTCCAAGAGACTGTTTTGTACTTCGACACTAAATTTAGAATTTTAATGCACATTTTTTCAGCTGTAATCATTTGTCTAGGATTTCAGATTGTTTCATGGTCATCCATAGATAGTTTCTGTTAATACTGTCAAATGCTTACTTATAGTCTACGAAAACCATGTGTATATCCTGAAGATACTCCAATTTCTTTTCAAGTAGGTCTTGTAAAATGAAAATATCTGTTGTTCGTTTGTTTCTTCTAAAATCGTCTTTTACATCAACAGTCTCTTCCATAAACGGTTGCAATCTTGATAAAATTATGGTTGTAAGTATTTTTTATGGAGATTTCAATGATGCTATTCCCTTTAACTGTTGCAGATACATGTACCTTTTTTATATGTCGTGTGGATTAAAACATATTTTCATTCTTCTGGACTTTCCTATTCTTTTCAGATCATGACCGTGAGACTATGGAATTTTCTAAGTATAAGTAAATTCATTATTTCCCAGATATAGGCTGTTTTATATCTGTTTAGGTTCCATACAAGTTGTTTCGCTTTTCGTAGAGAGCCTTCCTCAAGTAGCATTCCAGCAATTTCAAACTTTATATTACTGACGTCTGAGATTATGTGGCTATTATAATTTGGAAGTGTTTCAAAATAGCATATCCATGCGTCTTTAGTATATATCGGTTCTGTTGTCAAATTCCCACTTGCATCTTTCGTGTAGTTGCAAGAATAATTATTGTTATTTCTTTTATCCAGTGTGTATACACTAGAAAAAAAAACCTGGTGTCTGTCCTCCGTATATTTTCTATTTTATTCAATCTTTCTTTGACTGAATCTCATTTTTTCTTTCACATTAAAGAGCGACAAGCATTTTGTTTTTGTGGGTAGTTATGACTTTGTTCTCATCATTTTGATTTTGTATGAACTTTATTCTTGTTGCATTTCTGTCAGCAAAAGCTTTAGGACCATCCTCGTTAAACCACGAGTTCTCACTCCGTTTCTTTAATACCAAAATTTTAATTGAGGTGTTCCTTATTGCGTCCTTTAAGCATTTCCAGTCATTTGTATCTGACTGGCCACTTATAGACAGACTCACACTAATTTTTTTTGTGAAATTCTCTACGAATTCTCATATAATCTGAGTTTCGGTGTATCATATTTGGAGGCGTTTGAATTTATTTATTTATTTATTTATTTTTGCCATTTCCTTTGGGGTGACGAAATACGCAAGTTAGTTTAAACTAAAAAGTAGTCTCAGTCAAATTCCGTTACTTGACAGCTCTTAATATCTGTTTTGCTTGTTTGATGATTTCTCTGGATTAGTGGACCACATGATCAATTTGATTTCGTGTAATCCCATTCGGGGAGACCCATGTAAGTTTATGTGTATTTTTATATGGAAAACAAGGCCTACAAAATTTCTTGATATAGGATAGTCCATTAGTTTGAGACCATTATTATTTTTAACTGTGTGTACACTGTGTTTGCCAAATGGCGACACCAACAATTTCTGCCCATGCATTTGGGTGGACCGGGGGGGGTTAGGAAGAGTAATGATGTAATGATGGTGGAAGTTGTTGGTTTGCAACAAAAACATAAATTTACGTTTGCTTTATAGCTGGGAGAGAGACAGATGTCAGTCATGATTACTTGTATCCTATTTGTTATATTTTCTTCAGCGAAGATCCGCTATAACTGGTGAAATAATGGTATATCAAGGCACCTTATTCTGTTGCTACTTGCCTATTGACTCAAGAAATTACTGTTTTATATATTTGACTGAGCCTTGACTTAATATGCGCGCAAAGTTTCGGATGACGCTGATATTAGAATTTGAACTGACGATTGAGAATTAAGCGTATTTTAAATTCACAAGATTCTTCCTTCCTTCATGTAAAAGTGTAGTAGTTGTTTGATCAAGTAATTTTAGCTATGATCCAGTCTGTATTGAAAACTTACCAAATGAATCTTTGAGTTGAACAGATGATATCAGCTCACGATACTTCCTGAGTAACTAGTAGAAATTCATCAGATTGACCATTCGCAGTTGCTTGTATCTTTCTTGGCTCGGTTCAACGTCTACATAAAGTATTTAAAAACATGAGGTAAATGGATCCCTTCTTTCTAAATATCTCTAGTAATGACATGATATGAATTAAGAACTGTATGCTGAATTTTAACGAACACATTTATTTGACATAGCTATTGCTGAAATCACACAGGTCCACACCATTCAATACCAATATCAAAAAAATAGATTTTAGAAGTTGGATTACGCGAGCTACGGTAAAAATCACCTGCAAGTGGGTATTTGCTGGATCTTCTCACGGAGTTGTCGCACTTTACGTTGATCTGCTGCCTACAAGATGCTGGTTAAGGTGTGCCAGTGCAACCGCTGCGTCTTCACCAATTCGGTGAATCGCGGCCGATTGAAATGTACACCACCGCGTGCCGGACTTGTGTGCACGCTTTCCAAATAAGAATACCCGATCGTGACCCCAGACTCTACGCTCCTCCTTACAAGTTCACAGTATGGCACAAAACCACTGTTTTCCACACTCGGCTATTAAATACACTCTCAATGTACTAACTGCAGTGTTACCTCTGAAATCTAACGACTTGGATCGAAAGGTCGATAATCGTCCTCAAAAAATTCGCACGATAGCACTTGTCTCAACCGCGTCACCCAAACTACCTTCAACTCCGTCTCTCCCAGCACTGCCACGAAAAATCTATCTCTTCTTCTGTCTTTAAGATATTTCCGCGCCGCCGCGCCAGTAGCAGTACCAGGTATGTGACCCGGGCCAACGAGATGGTTTCTCGCTGACAAAATTTCTCGCCAAAAAATGCGCGACTCTGTTCAAATCTGACCATACAGTTACATCGTCTCCCACTACCAAAACAGACGGCGCCCGCGCAGAAGACATTGGTGTCACTATCGCTGCGCCAATGGGTCCCTTTCGTTCTTGAAACTTTTTAACCTCCTGTCGAGGCCCTTCCTTATAGAGGTCAACCCCCAGGCCGAAGGGTGCCCGGTCGTTTTCAGATACTTCAGTGCTTCTTTTCACCCAGGGATTTTTTCTGTTTTACTTTCTACAAGTCAACTCGGCGTCCCGCGTCCCGTCACCGTGGTCTGGAGCCGAGGGTTCGCCTCGCTAGTGGCTCCCAGCAAATTTTTCCGTTTCTTTCCCAGGCAGGTAACACCAGGCTGGGCTGCATTCACACAACTCACAAGCAACGATATTCGGATTTTTCCCCATCAGTTAGTAAAGTACTTTAACAAAGAGAAAAAACCTTTTAATCAGAAAGAAAGAGAACGTTTTTAAATGAAATAGGCCTGTGAAGTGAGTATAAAAGTCGGCTGGCAAAAGTCTGTCACCTTTCAAAAATGGTGTTGAGCACTATGGGTCATCAGTCCCCTAGAACTTAGAACTACTTAAACTTAACTAACCTAAGGACATCACACACATCCATGCCCGAGGCAGGATTCGAACTTGCGACCGTAGAAGTCACGCGGTTCCAGACTGAAGCACCCAGAACCGCACGGCCACACCGGCCGGCCTGTCACCTTTCAACACTGATACTGAAGCAATCCTGATACCTCACCTACATGATATTTCTAGTGTTTACATCTGCCAACAGACGCACATTGTTATAATTTACGGTGCCATCTCTTAAGAATCCTACTTCATCCATTAAACAAATGCACGCTAAGAACTGGGGATCTTCATCGCCCCAAATCTCAACAGGTATTGGTTCTAGACATGTCGTTATCAGACCTTTTTTTCTCGTTCTTACGAATACTTAGGAATATGTGGTTCAAATGGCTCTGAGCACTATGGGACTCAACTGCTGAGGTCATTAGTCCCCTAGAACTTAGAACTAGTTAAACCTAACTAACCTAATGACATCACAAACATCCATGCCAGAGGCAGGATTCGAACCTGCGACCGTAGCGGTCTTCCGGTTCCAGACTGCAGCGCCTTTAACCGCACGGCCACTTCGGCCGGCTAGGAATATGTGATGTGCTTTTCAAACAGCCTGCTTATTAAGTTTTTTTTGTTGTTGTAATACTGCTGTGTATTTGGTATCTGTCCTTTTACTTTCATTAAAAATTGCATTTCACCTGACTGTATCCTTTTTTGTCTCTCTTGGTCAGCGTTGACTATTCATCCTCGCATCTTATTACAGGGGTATTACTCTACAAAATTTTTCCTTTGTGTTCATTTTCTTCAGAATGAATCCTACACTCTAAAGTGAAGAGTGAACTTTCTTGAAACTTCCTCGCTGATTAAAACTTTGCTTTGGACCAGCACTCAAACCCAGAACCTTGCCCTTCGAGGACATTGCTCTTACGCACTGAGCTATCCAGGCATGACATATGAGTCGCCCTCAAATGTTGTATACTGGAGAGCTTCTGTGAAGTTTGGAAAGCAGGAGATGAGGTACTGGCGGAAGTAAAACTGTGAGGGCGACTCGAGAGTCGTGCCTGTATAACTCACTTCATTGCATTGCCTTCCTTTGTTCTGTGAGCCGCGTATCATTACAAACTCGTTTAATTTATTACTGACGTCGTTTTAATATGAGTAGCTAATATCACAGCTTAAAAGTTGAAAATGTGACACACAGGCCATTCGTTTGTTCGTTTACTACTATCTTGGAATATAATGGAAATTTCGGCTTAAAAACCATTCCTTAAGTTTATTATTGGAATTTTCTGACTTTTGAACACTTATTTGGTCGTCGGCATAGTCTCTTTATGCCTGTAATCCATGGTGTTAATCTGACATCTTGTATAGCTTAACGGCTCCTATATCTAAAAACGTTGTTTACACCTACAGAAAAGTAGTATCACCCGAAAGTTGTGAACAAATTAATGAGGATTTGCAGAAAATAAATGCGTGGTGTAATGACTGGCAGTTATCTCTCAATATCAGTAAGTGTAACCTACTGCGTATAATAAGGCGAAATCCCCATTAACGTACGGGTACAAAATAAATGCCCAGTCTTTGAAAGCGGTAGTCCCTCAATATCTGGGTGTGACTATTCGAAATGACCTCAAATGGAATGATCAGATTACACAAGTAACGGGTAAGGAGGACTCTAGATTGCGGTTTATTGGTAGAACCCTGAAGCGATGCAGTCCTTCAACAAAGGAAATAGCTTACAATACGTTAGTTCGTCCAGTCTTGGAGTATTGTTCGTCTGTATGGGACCCTTACGAGTTGGGTCTGATTCAAGAGATTGAGAAGGTCCAAAGAAGAGCGGCAAGATTCGTGACTGGTACATTTAGCCATAGCGAAAGCGTTGCAAATCTCATAGAAAGTTTGAAGTGGGACACAATTGCAGATAGACGACGCGCTAAACAGAAGGGGCTGCTCCCTAAATTCCGAAATCCAGTCTTCAAAAAAAATGTGTGTGAAATCTTATGGGACTTAACTGCTAAAGTCATCAGTCCCTAAGCTTACACACTACTTAACCTAAATTATTCTAAGGACAAACACACACCCATGCCCGAGGGAGGACTCGAACCTCCGCCGGGACAAATCCAGTCTTCACCGAGGATGTAGAGCATATATTATTACCACCAACCTCCAAATCGCGTAATGATCACCATTCAAAGATAAGGGAAATAAGAGCTCTTACTGAGGCGTTCAGACAGTCGTTTTTCCCTCGCGCGATCCGCGAGTGGAACAGAGGGGGGGAAATATGACTTTGGCGCGAATTGTGTCCTCCGCCACACACCGCTTGGTGGCTAGTGGAGTATATATGTAGATGTAGATGTAGAAATTTAAAGTGTCGTATATACGAGAGCTATTCGGAAATCAGGAACGATCGCTCGCGAAATGGAAACCACCGCGAAAATCAAAAATGTTTTATTAGCAAGAGTTAGTTACACCTTCCAGCTGCTTCTCCGCTCCGTTAGACATCTGCCGCGGCGTTTCCAATACCTTCGCCATAGAAGGCTGGCTTCTGTGCTCTCGACACTTTCCTGCACTGGACTGCAATAATTTGTCTTTGCCGAAATATTGTCTTCGTAGCCAATGGTTTATTTGAGCAGAGACGAAAATAAGAAGGAGCGAAGTCCTGGCTGGCTGATGGGTCATCAATCACTTCCCATCGAAAATGCTGCAGGAGAATCCTCATTGCCCCTGCAGTGTGCGGTCTTGAACTGTCATGAAGAAAGAAATGCGTGACAGTTATGTTTTGTGGGGTTGCATGAGATCAGTCGAAGCCTCATGGCAGGCATCCTTACTTGGCGGGAGAGACTATTTTCTAGGTTTCTTCACTCGCTCACTGTACGCTCAGCAATGAAAAGAGCTACGTGACGCTATCTACGGGCATGCTAGAGACACTGCCCAACACATCTGTGCCAAGATTCATCCAATTTTCACTGTTGTTTCCATTTCGCAACCGATTGTTCCTTACTTTCCGATAGCCCTCGTATGTATGTATTGAAATGTAAACTTACAACGGTAAATATCAAGTAAACATTTCATAGTTCACATATTTGTTTACATAGGTCACTAGTGCTTTATTATGCAGCCATCTGCCAGTAGATCAGGCCTCTGTCTGCAAATCGCACTTCGCAGTGATCGATCGCTGATCATTGTAATTTACGAGGAATACGACGAACAGCCTGCGGCCATGTGTCGCAATGCGGCTACTATCCGTTCGTCTAACTGTTAAGTTTGGATGTGCAGTTTTGTTTCGTTCCGCTACGGCCACGCTACAGTGTTATTCAAGAATCAGATACCACATCTAAAAATAAAGTCGACGTAGGACTCCCCACTTACGTTAAGATAGCATACAAATACAAAATATTGATGTCCTCAGATTTCGCAGTGATCATTATTTTGAAGCTTGTGACGTAGAAATCAAAGTTAATACTAATTATCGCAGTATAGTGGGCACCAGCCGGTGATTTTAAGGTATTCATCAAACAATTTGGCAATTTGACTTCTAAACTGAATGAGTCAATATTAAATGGAGATTTTTAATTAAATTTATTGGGCTATAAGCTAGCTATGCTAGGTTACTCACAAAATTTAGACATATCAAGGGAACGAGTTACACTGCTACTGATGGCAGTTTTGCAGACACTTGGAGACTGCAAAGCCATAGTGTAAATACCTATAGTTAAACTACAAGACATATAAACGAAAATTGGATTGAGACTGTCAGATGTATTTTGCGAAATACTGACAGAGAAGATGTACCCTAAACAACTGGGGTCAATGAAAAATGAAAAATATTCTTTAATATAACGTGTAGTTTCCTAGAAAAACTTTCCACGATAAGTTTAATTAATAAATTACAGGCCCACATCATTAACGTCGATATGTAGCAGGATTTTGGAACATTTATGGTGTTCGAACATTATGAATTACGTCGAATAAAACGGCCTACTGACACACAGTCAACATGGATTTAGAAAACATCGTTATTGTGAAACACAACTAGCTCTTTACTCGCACGGAGTGTTGAGTGCTATTGACAAGGGATTTCAAACTGACTCCGTATTTCTCGATATCCGGAAGGCTTTTGGCACTGTATCACACAAGCGGCTTGTAGTGAAATTGCGTGCTTATGAAATATCGTCTCAGTTACGTGACTGGATTCGTGATTTCCTGTCATACGGGTTACAGTTCGTAGTAACTGACGGAAAGTCATCGAGTAAAACAGAAGTGATTTCAGGCGTTCCCCAAGGTAGTGTTATAGGCCCTTTGTTGTTCCTTATACGTATATATTAACGATTTGCGAGACAACCTGAGAAGCCGTCTTATGTTCTCTGGTTCTCTGCAGATGACGCTGTCGTTTATCGACCAGTAAAGTCATCAGAACATCAAAACACAAAACAAAGTGAAAAAAAAGGCTCTGAGCACTATGCGACTTAACTTCTGAGGTCATCAGTCGCCTAGAACATAGAACTAATTAAAACTAACTAACCTAAGGACACCACACACATCCATGCTCGTGGCAGGATTCGAACCTGCGACAGTAGCGGTCGCTTGGCTCCAGACTGTAGCGCCTAGAACAGCACGGCCACTCCGGCCGGCAAAACAAATTGCAAAACGAATTAGAAAAGATATCTGTATGGTGTGGAAATTGGCAATCGACCGTAAATAACGAAAGTGTGAGGTCATCCACATGAGTGCTAAAAGGAATCCGCTAAACTTCGGCTACACGATAAATCAGTCAGATCTAAAAGACGTAAATTCAACTAAATACCTGGGAATTTCAATTACGAACAACTTAAATTGCAAGGAACACATAGAAAATGTTGTGGGATGGCTAATCAAAGACTGCGTTTTATTGGCAGGACACTTAGAAAATGTAACAGATCTGCTAAGGAGGCTGCTTATACTACGCTTGTCCGTCCTCTTTTAGAATACTGCTGCTCGGTGTGGGATCCTTACTAGATAGTATTGACGGAGTACATCGAAAAAGTTCAAAGAAGGGCAGCACATTTTGTATTATCGCTTAATAGGGGAGAGAGTGTAACTGAAATGATACAGGATCTGGGGTGGACATCATTAAAACAAAGGAGTTTTTTCGTTGCGGCAGAATCTTCTCACGAAATTTCAATCACCAGCTTTCTCCTCCGAAAGAGAAAATATTTTGTTGACGCCGACCTACATATGGAGAAACGATCACCATAATAAAATAACGGAAATCAGAGCTCGCGCGGAAAGATATAAGTGTTCGTTTTTTTTCCGCGCGCCATACGAAATTGGAATAATAGAGAATTGTGAAGGTGATTCGGTGAACCCTCTGCCAAGTACTTAAATGTGATTTACAGGGTATTCATGTAGAAGTAGATGTAGAATATCAGCTCCTGTTTTTAAATAAAAAAAGTAAAGATGTATTAGTCGACACATGGTGATCGATTGGCAACTGTGCTAAACGTAACAGTTCATTCACCACAACAAGAGTTCACAATGCAGCAACTATGGAACTTCGGGTTGAAATTGTTTGATAAATCGCTCGTGTGTGCGAGAGGTGCAGGGAGGCGATATAGCAGGCGATATCTCTCCTGAAATATCTGTGTGACGCTCGTAAATATAAAAGTTGAATATATTAGAGATGATATTCATTGCATATGTAGCTGTTTCATTACAACACATTCACTGAGACATGACACGAAGTATTGTGCAATGTAGTCTCTTCGTAGGTGAGTTGTGCGTACTGCTGACGAACAATGTATATGTCACGGGTTTCACACAACTCAGGAATTTTTGGAAATTTTTGGAAATTTGTGGTAAGATACTACGGGGCCCAACTGCTGAGGTCATCGTTCCCTAGGTCTAGACATTACTTAATATAACTTTAACTTACACTAAGGACAACACACACACTCCTCTCTGAGGGAAGACTCGAACCTCCGACGGGGGGAGCTGCACGAACCGTAACAAGGCGCCTAGACCGCGCGGCTACCCCGCGCGGCTCAGGAACGTTGAAACATTAACACAGGATGACTCATCTGCCCATACCAATGGGTTTTATGCAGCCCACAGTGACTTCAAATACCACGTACATCATTTTCATATTCTTTCGCTTGCTATGTGTAAACTATTAGTCCTAAAGAAAATATGAACAGGACTGTATTGTAGTAAATTTAATTTAGCTAAATTCTATACTGTTATCACGTTTTGGAAGAAGGCCAGAGTTTTCAAGTTATTCAAGAAAAAAAGTTCGAATATCACGTTTGCACGTTTTTCTTGAATAATTAAGAAACTATGGCCTCTAGCGAAAACGAATCTCAGTACAAAATATAACTACCTTAAATTTCTTACAAAAAGGTCCAGTTCATTTTTTCTGGAGGACTAATACACATATCTAAAAAAGTTTTGCATCACCCCGGCTCGCGTAACTTCTGAAGATAGACGTAGACTGTGGATATTGTATCACAGACATAGTCCTTTTGACTGTTCAGAGATGTCACTAAATCCGCCCAAAGATGAAAACAACCATGCAGGAGCAGCGCCTATTAGAAGAAGGGGGTCCGACAGCCGATCAGTTCCATTCATTCCACCAGGAAGGAGGTACACGGCTCGTGTTGTCTGTAGTTCAACCATACCTAGATGCTCAGTACCGCGGTTCGATCGCGTCCGCATTGTTACTTTGTGCCAGGAAGGGCTCTCAACAGGGGAAGTGTCCACGAGTCTCCCAGTGAATCAAAGCGATGTTCTTTGGACATGGAGGAGCTACAGAGAGACAGGAACTGTCGATGACATGCCTCGCTCAGGCCGCCAAAGGGCTACTACTGCAGTGGACGACTGCTACCTACGGATTATGGCTCGGAGGAACCCTGACAGCAATGCCACCATGTTGAATAATGCTTTTCGTGCAGCCACGGGACATCGTATTACGACTCAAACTCTGCGCAATAGGCTGCATGATACGCAACTTCACTCCCAATGTCCATGGCAAAGTCCATCTTTGCAACCTCGACACGATGCAGCGCGGCACAGTTAGGCCCAACAACGTGCCGAATGGACCGCTCAAGATATCGACATCGCTCGACTAGAGTGGCCAGCATGTTCTCCAGACATGAGCCCTGTCGGACATGCCTGGGATAGTTTAAAAAGGGCTGTTTATGGACGATTTACACCGAATTGCTATTCAGGAGTGGGATAATCCGGACCAATAGTGCCTTGATGAACTTGTGGATAGTATGCCACGACGAATACAGGCACGCATCAATGCAAGAGGTATTAGAGGTATCGTTGTGTACAGCAATCTGGACCACCACTTCTGGAGGTCTCGCTATATGGCGTTACAACATGCAGTGTGTGGTTTTATGAGCAATAAAAAGGGCGGAAATGATGTTTGTGTTGATCTCTGCCGGCCGAAGTGACCGAGGCGTTCTAGGCGCTTCAGTCAGGAACCGCGCGACCGCTACGGTCGCAGGTTCGAATCCTGCCTCGGGGATGGCTGTGTGTGATGTCCTTAGATTAGTTAGGTTTAATTAGTTCTAAGTTCTAGGGGATTGATGACCTCAGCTGTTAAGTCCCATAGTGCTCAGAGCCATTTGAACCATTTGTTAATCTCCATTCCAATTATCTGTACAGGTTCCGGGACTCTCGAAACCGAGGTGATGCAAAACTTTTTTTGATGTGTGTATAAAAATGTCAACGGCCTTGCAGCAGTGGATACACCGGTTCCCATGAGATCACCGAAGTTAAGCGCTGTCAGGCGTGGTCGGCATTTGGATGGGTGAGCATCCAGGCCGCTATGCGCCGTTGCCATATATCGGGTTGCACTCAGCCTCGTGATGCTAATTGAGGAGCTACTCGACCGAATAGTACGGGCTTCGGTCAAGAATACCATCATAACGACTGGGAGAGCGGTGTACTGACCCCAAACCCCTCCTACCCGCATCCTCCACTGAGGATGACACGGCTGTCGGATGATCCCGGTAGGCCACTAGTGGCCTGAAGACGGAGAGTATAAAATGTAGATGCATCCTTGTGTGGTATAATAGAGAACTCACTGGCCGATTCGCACGGGATTAGCAGAGCGGTCTGGGGCGCTGCAGTCACGGGCTGTGCGGCTAATCCCGGCGGAGGTTCGAGTCCTCCCTCGGGCATGGGTGTGTGTGTGTTTGTCCTTAGGATAATTTAGGTTAAGTAGTGTGTAAGCTTAGGGACTGATGACCTTAGCAGTTCGGTCCCATAAGATTTCACACACATTTGAATTTGAACAGTTTTTTTCACTGGCCGATTAACCAGGCAATCATAAACACTGGCAGAGCTGCGTTGCCGGCTGCAGAGGCAAACACTTGGCGGCAGGTCTTGCGCGCCGCCCCATCCGCGGTTAACCTACCTGTCCCGTGCTGAAACGAGCCCAGCCTTGGCCACGTGACCCACTTCCGATATACCGCGGCGCTCAGTCAAACGCCGCCATCCGGCTTGCGCGCGCAAAATATAACCCGAGCCGGCGCCGCGGGCTCCTATTACAGGCGCGCAAAAAACGCCACGGCGTCTTACGTTCGGCGTAGACTGGTCAGGCGTAACGACGACCCTCAAGTTTCACAATGACATCTGAACCGTATATTTTTTCTCTGACAGACTTTGAGAAGGTGTATGACAATGCAGAGAAATTGTCAGCTGGAAAATTTGGTACCGGTTGCGAGGAAATGCACGCTCCTAATACACTGAGGTGACAAAAGTCATCGGATAGCGATGTGCACGTATGCAGGTGGCGGTAGCATCGCGTGCGCAAAGTGCAGTGCATTGCCGGAGCTATTACACTACTAGCCATTAAAATTGCTCCACCACGAAGATGACGTGCTACAAACGCGAAATTTAACCGACAGGAAGAAGATGCTGTGATATGCAAATGATTAGCCTTTCAGAGCATTCACACAAGGTTGGCGCCGGTGGCGACACCTACAACGTGCTGACATGAGGAAAGTTTCCAACCGATTTCTCATACACAAACAGCAGTTGACCGAGGTTGCCGGTGAAACTTTGTTGTAATGCCTCGTGTAAGGAGAAGAAATGCGTACCATCACGTTTCCGACTTTGGTAAAGGTCGGATTGTAGCCTATCGCGATTGCGGTTTATCGTATCGCGACATTGCTGCTCGCGTTGGTCGAGATCCAATCACTGTTAGCAGAATATGGAATCGGTGGGTTCAGGAGGGTAATACGGAACGCCGTGCTGCATCCCAACGGCCTCGTATCACTAACAGTCGAGATGACAGGCGTCTTATCCGCATGGCTGTCACGGATCGTGCAGCCACGTCTCGATCCCTGAGTCAACAGATGGGGACGTTTCCAAGACAACAACCATCTGCACGAACTGTTCGCCGACGTTTGCAGCAGCATGGACTATCAGCTCGGGGACCACGGCTGCGGTTACCCTTGACGCTGCATCACAGACAGGAATGCCTGCTACGGTGTACTCAACGACGAACCTGGGTGCACGAACGGCAAAACGTCATTTTTTCGAATGAATCCAGGTTCTTTTTACAGCATCATGACGGACGCATCCGTGTTTGGTGTCATCGCAGTGAACGCACATTGGAAGCGTGTATTCGTCATCGCCATACTGGCGGTATCACCCGGCGTGATGCTATGGGGTGCCATTGGTTACACATCTTGGTCACCTCTTGTTCACATTGACGGCACTTTGAACAGTGGATGTTACATTTCAGATGTGTTACGACCCGTGGCTCTAGACTTCATTCGATCGCTGCGAAACCCTACATTTCAGCAGGATAATGCACGACCGCATGTTGCAGGCCCTGTACGGGCCTTTCTGGATACAGAAAATGATCGACTGCTGCCCTGTCCAGCACATTCTCCAGATCTCTCACCAATTGGTAACGTCTGGTCAATGGTGGGCGAGCAACTGGCTCGTCACAATACGCCAGTCACTACTCTTGATGAACTGTGGTATCGTGTTGAAGCTGCATGGGCAGGTGTACCTGTAGACGCCATCCAAGCTCTGTTTGACTCAAATCCCCGGAGTATCAAGGCCGTTATTACGGCCAGACGTGGTTGTTCTGGGTACTGATTTCTCAGGATCTATGCACCCTAATTGGGTGAAAATGTAATCACATATCAGTTCTAGTATAATATATTTGTCCAATGAATACCCGTTTATCATCTGTATTTCTTCTTGGTGTAGCAGTTTTAATGGTCAGTAGTGTATTTATGCTCAGGTGACTCATATGAAAAGGAGCGTGACGTGATTGTGGCTGCACGACTGGTATTAACAGACCTTGGACGCGGAGTGGTAGCTGGAGCTAGACGCATGGGACATTCTATTGCGGAAATCGTTAGAGAATTCGATATTCCGAGATCTATAGTGTCAAGAGTGTGGCGAGAATATAAAATTTCAGGCATTACCTGTCACCGCGGACAACGCAGTATGCGACGGCCTTCACTTAACGACGAGAGCAGCGAGTTGTTAGTCCTAGCATACAAGCAACACTGCGTGAAATAATCGTATAAATCAATATGGGACGGACGACGATCATACCCGTTAGGATAGTTCCGCGAAAGTTGGCGTTAATGGGCTGTGGGAGTAGACGACGTGCTAACAAAACGACAACGCGTGCAGCGCCTCTTATGGGCTCGAGATAATACCGAGTGGATCGTAGACGACTGGAAAACGGTGCCCTGATCAGATGAGTCCCAATTTCAGTTGATAAGAGCTGATAGTGAGGTTCGAGTGTGGCGCAGACCCCACGAAGCCATCAACTCACGTTGTCATCAAGGTGCTGTGGTGTGGGCTGTGTTCACATGGAACGGACTGGGTCCTCTGGTCAAACTGAGACGATCATTGGCTGTAAATGGTTATATTCGGCTACTTGGAGACTATTTGCAGCCATTCAACGATGAAAGTGTTAAGGATGATAACGTGCCATGTCACAGAGCCACAGTTGTTCGCGATTGGTTTGATGACCATTTTGGACAACTCGAGCGAATGATTTGGCCACCCAAATCGCCCGCCATGAATCTCCGCGAACATCTGTGAGACATAAGCGAGATGTCAGTTCGTGCGCGACATCGTGAACCCGCAACACGTTCGCAATTATGAACAGCTAGAGACGCAGCATCGCTCAGTATTACTGGAGGGGATTCCCAGTTCCATGCCACGTCGAGTTATACCACTACGTCGGGCAAAATGAGGTCCGGCACGATATTAACAGGTTGTTGTTGTTGTGGTCTTCAGTCCTGAGACTGGTTCGATGCAGCTCTCCATGCTACTCTATCCTGTGCAAGCTTCTTCATCTCCCAGTACCTACTGCAACCTACATCGTTCTGAATCTGTTTAGTGTATTCATCTCTTGGTCTCCCTCTACGATTTTTACCCTCCACGTTGCCCTCCAATGCTAAATTTGTGATCCCTTGATGCCTCAGAACATGTCGTACCAACCGGTCCCTTCTTCTTGTCAAATTGTGCCACAAACTCCTCTTCTCCTCAATTCTACTCAATGCCTCCTCATTAGTTATGTGATCTACCCATCCAATCTTCAGCATCCGCCTGTAGCACCACATTTCGAAAGCTTCTATTCTCTTTTTGTCTAAACTATTTATCGTCCACGTTTCACTTCCACACATGGCTACACTCCATACAAATATTTTCAGAAAAGACTTCCTGACACTTAAATCTATACTCGATGTTACCAAATTTCTCTTCTTCAGAAACGCTTTTCTTGCCACACCCAATCTACGTTTTATATCCTCTCTACTTCGACCATCATTAACGGGTATCCCATGGTATTTGTTACCTCACTGTAAGCTGTATGACTTTCATTTTACCTTAACACCCTTCCACTGGTCCGTGTTTTGCATCGTGGTGGACAATCCCATACTGTAGAGAACATGAATAATTCTCTTGCCTTAGAGCTAATTGAAGCCAAAAGCGCAAAATCTTCTGTCGTAGTATTATTGGTAATAAAATTCTAACACCATGAACGCAATGTACCAAACGCCAAATTCGACTGAACTGCATACAAATATTGGCATTCAGCACAGTTGCACATAGTAGGTAAGAATAAGCCCATATGCATTCTGCGAATAAAGAGGTGATGCAGCGTTGTACCGGAAGAGAATACACTAGTCGGTACAATTTCGCGTTCTTTACTTTGCTCTGTGAGGAGGCCGAGTCGGTAATATAACACAAAAAGTGTTAGTTCACATTATTATGAGGAAGGTAAGAAGAATTACTTAACCCTCTACAATGCATCTGCACAGAAACGTCACGAGTATTTACAACTCTCTCTGGACGTTAACGTATCACTTGATACAGAAAACTACACGTCTCTCACTCGAGGTACATGTAACAATATCTTTCGCACAGAGTTCTACCTAATACGTTGATCACACAGATGACCTCCTAGAAGACTATGCTGTCGTCCTAGTCGACGATCGCGGACTGTGTCTAAGCGGTCCTGTGCTCGGCCGCAAGTAGGGGAGCAGTTGCGGTGGCGTAGCGAAACTCACAGTTGTGGCTACGCCGGTGTCGCTCATTCGTCGATGCAACCATGCTTTGGCACCATGCTCTTCGGACGACACCACACAGAACGTATCATTCAGAAATCGCGTTGCAGTGTTGTTTGTTTGTCACAAGATCGTGTTACACAGCATGTAAGAATGAGAACCCTCTACGAAAACATGTGGAAATTAGACAGCGACAGGATCATGGTCCATCTAGACTGCAGTTTAGCGTTTCCTGATACTGCTGTTCGCATTGGTCAGTATCCATAACACTCTTTGATTATGGAATCGATGGATGCAGGAGGGCGATACTCACTGCCTTGCGGTTTCTCAACGACCCCTCTCGAATTGCGATTGAGAGAAGAGATATGCTATTCGCTAGGCAGGATCGTTCAAAAATGGTTCAAATGGCTCTGAGCACTATGGGACTCAACTTCTGAGGTCATTAGTCCCCTAGAACATAGAACTAGTTAAACGTAACTAACCTAAGGACATCACACACATCCATGCCCGAGGCAGGATCGAACCTGCGACAGTAGCGGTCTCGCGGTTCCAGACTGCAGCGCCTAGAACCGCACGGCCATTTCGGCGGCAGGATCGTACAACCATTTCACATATCTTGAGCCAGGCAAATATACAGACGGGCGTGCCGACAGCGTTGTGCCCTACAAAAACGGGACACGGGAGTGGCACCACGTCATCTGTCCACACGAGTTCCTGTTTCACATGCATCATCATGATGGACGTATCGCACCTAGCGTAGTGACGCGAAGTTCAGTGGGTAAATATAACGACCACCGCTGGTACGCATAGCCGATAAATTGGACAGCGGACGTTACATTTCTGACGTGTTAAGGCCGATAGCTGTGCCTCCTACCTTCAACGTCTCTTCGACTTTATCTTTCAACAAAATAACGCAAGACCGCCTGTTGTCCTTGCTGACCTGACGTAGCTCCATACAGAGGGCAATCGACAATTGCCCTGGTCAGCGTATTTCCCAGATCTCTTCAGTGAATTGCCGACGTGTTGCTATGACACCAATCGTCAACGACTACAATTTACTCTCTCCGGCATGGAAGTGAAGTACCTATCGTCCAGAGTCACTTCGACTCGATGCCCAGTTGGGTAAGAGCATTGTTGCTGTCGGAGGTGGCAGTCTGTGTACTAAATTTCGTATGCTGTGTACCCGCAAATCACTGAAAAATTTAATCGTTAATCGTCCTACTACACTGAATACCTACAATAAGTAAAATTTCGTTGTGTGCTTTCCTTAGTGGTGCACAGCGTATTTAATCTGGTGTTCTCCTGCCTACTTGTTTTATTGATGATCATATTAAAATTTCGATGTGTTTACGTGACTTCTTTCTAGTTCAGCGTTGCCTGCTTAGCATGCAGCGGGCTCGGATTCTATTCCCGGCCGGCTTGGAGATTTTCTCTGCCCGTGGACTGGCTGATGTATTGTCCTCATCATCCTCTCATCATTACCGACGCGCAAGTCGCTCATTGGGGCGTCACCTGACTTGCACCCGATGACCGAACTTCCCCGTAAGTGGCCTCTCAGCCAGCAATTCCACACGATCACTTGTTGGTAAGTTATAGCAGTAGATTTTATCATGAAGCACACATCGATGTATCTCAGGGACGTGAAAAAAGACAAAGCTATTCAGGTTAAGTGCAGTTTACTTTTACTAGCTCCGCCATTCAGAAAGGTTAAAAGCAGAATATGAACAAGTCCTTATATCGAAAGTATTCGGCCGCTATAGAACGTGAAGCTTCCGACACTCACCGTGAACGAAAATCATATCCACTTTTTCCACTGACGTGTGCATTGTGAGAGTCTGAACAGCTTCACTAGCGAGCTGTCTTACAGCTACAATAGCGGGCACAGACTGCTGTGCTTAAAGCGCACAACTAAACACTCGAACTCAAGCTGAGTTACGCGCCTGCTTCATTTGGTGTAGGAAGTTTTCCGGACTTCTTCTCCCGATCGCAGGACAGTGGTTTGTTGCGCTATATCTTCTATTTCATCAATTTCCACTCATGTCGTTGAGGTCTTACTCCAAAGCTTTTTCTAACGCTAGAGATGAAATTATTTCGTTTTACATAAAAAAATTCTGTGTCAGAATTCGGCAGCTACAAACGTTAAAAATTACTTGCGTGGATCATAAAATTTGCTATGTTGTCTGCTACAACTTGGTCAAAACCTACTTATAAATATCGGCATATTGCGGACGACCGATCATCGCACCGTTCTGGTGTTGATGAGCTAAAAAGATTGCATAATTTCGATGAAATAGACACCTGCGAGAGATAAAAGCTGTGAGCTGGCTCGTAATATTTGCTTGAGTAGGACAACTGATAAATCACTGCCTGTGGAAGATTCCCCATAGGAAAAATAGTTTCAATTTGCCACGTCTGTCTCAGTGATTGGTGCGACAGGTGGCCTTTGACCGGTTTGCGACCCTCTACAAATATATGAGCTGCATCTGACACAACTGTCAGCTTCGTGTAACCTCGTGAACTATCTGTCCAAGTGCACACTGCTGCTTTACATCGTTGTCCGGTACAGAAAACATTTTAGCGAAAATTCTTATTGCTTCCTTAACTCCATGACAAAGCAGAATATGAGATAGAACGCCTTTTGACAGATATTGTACTTTATGCCTTAAACCAATATTTCGTTAACATACCAAGGAAAGAAGAGTGATAACTAATATGCACAACAACAAAGAAGAAACAAGAAGAATAGGAGGCCAAGAGAAGAGTGTTCTAAATTAAGAAGGGGGCAAGGCAGCGATGAAGTATTTCTCCCCTACTGCTCAAATGTACGGTGAAAGAGCAGTGTTGGTAGTACAAGAAAGGATCAGGAGTAGTATTAAATTTTAGGGCGCAAGAATGTCAGTCATAAAAATGTAAAGTTGTGTGGCATTGTCGACTGGGAAATCCCAAGGGGTAGGCTCAGCTTCTTAGTCGAAAAAGGGGTTTTCTTCCGCAGACCACAGTGCTCCCTTTCCGTGCTGGTATGCCCGCCATTTTCTCCTCTTCTGTGCCAGCGTTTCCATCTCAAAGCAGCAATTGCAACTTATGTCCCCAATTATTTGCTGGATATTTTCCTATTTCTCTCTTCCTCTACAGTATTCCCCTTTACAGATCACTCTAGTACCATGGATGTTATTTTCTGAGGCCTTAACAGATGTCGTATCATCCTGTCCCTTCTTCTTGTCAGTATTTTCCATATACTCCTTTCCTTACCGATTCTGTGCAGAACCTCCTCATTCCTTACCTTGGCAGACGTGCATCCATTCTTCCTCCAGAGCCGAAATCGCTTACGGTAGCGATGTTGGGCGCTGGGATCCGGAGCAAAGTCGACGTTCTGATTCACCTCAGACGTGTTCCACTGGATTGAGGCTGGGGATGTGGAAAGGCAAGTCCATTTCAGGAAAACTATTGTCACCAAATGCTGCAAAATGTGTTCACATTCTTCCCCGTTTAACATTTTCTTAAGGGGACCACACACTAACCACTAAAAAATACCGCCATACTGTAACAACATCTCTTCTGCGTTTCGTTGCTGGCACTACACATAATGGTAGATACCGTTCTCCAGGCAGTTGTCAAAATCGTATTCTTCTGTCAGACTGCCCCAATGTGTAGCGTGATTCGTTACTCCAAATCACTCGTTTCCAGTCAATTATCATGCAGTGACGTCGTTCTTTACACGGTCTCAGGCGTCATTTAGCAATGGTTACAGAAATCTGTGGCTTATGAGGTGCCGTTCGAACTTTGTACACCATTCTTTTTAACTTATTATCCGCAGCCATTGCGCTAGCTGGACTTCTGATAGCACTGAAGAACTCAAGACTGATTCCTTCCGCTGATTTCTGGAGAGTTTTGCAGCCACACCACACTCTGCAGTGCCCGGTGACTCCTGTCCGTCGGTACATCAGGTCTGTCTGGCCTTGATTTACCTGTGGGCGTTCCGGCGCAATTCCACTTCACAGTCACGAGTGAGGGCATGTAACGCTGTCGATTGATGATCATCCGTCCGTGAGAACGTTAAACTCGCCGGTCCAGTTGCGAAATTCGAGAGGATTAGGCTATGTGCCGGTACCGGTTACACTCTCCCCCTTCACTCTTGATCATCATCCAACACGTCCGCCACTAGTAGCTGAGTGGTCAGCGTGACGGAATGTCATACCTAATGGCCCGGAATCGATTCCCGGGTGGGTCGGAGATTTTCTCCGCTCAGGGGCTGGGTATTGTGTTGTCCTAATCATCATCATTTCATCCCCATCGACACGCAAGTCGCCGAAGTGGCGTCAAGTCCAAAGACTTGCACCAGGCGAACGGTCTACCCGACGGGTGGCCCTAGCCACACGGCATTTCTATTTGCATCATCCAACACAAACACCACACTATTTACGCACTAATTAAACTCACTTACACTCCAAAAATACATTGCTGTCGCAAGTACGCGGACACCGCCAGGTCATGCGAAATTGGCCATTGGGAGTTCCGAGACGCGAGGTCGTCACTATAAAAGGAGTCGTGACGACTGTGTTACCCATAGAGAAGTAGTAAGAAGAGGAGGGGGCAGTGACTTCGACTGTGGACTAGTAACTCGATGTCACCGGAGTAACGGGTCGATCAGGTACACTGCAACCTCTCTGTTGGTCATGTGACTGTGATCTAGGATTTATGAGAGACTGCGGAACGGTTTGTAATTTAATCCGAGACAACGGCACAAAGTCTCCTGATATGGAGTTTAATGCCACTACCTCTGACCGACCAAATATTGGCAATGAAAAATTTGTGTATCACCAGGATTATTACCGTCTAATCACCGTGTCGAGCGCCATTGCATACGCATACTTTAGCGATCTCGCCTACAGAGGGCATTGTTGTCCTGAGTGAAACTTAACGAAAATTACAGAATCTTTTGAATGGGTTGGTCTACTGAGTACACAATTGAGGGTAAATCGAAGAAAAGCGAATATAATGAGGAGTATCCGAAACGAGATAAGTGATAAACTTAAAATTAAAACTGAGGAGACAGAGTGGACTATGAGAAGGAATACTGTTACCTTAGAAGAAAATTACGAATAGTGAATCCGGTAAGGAGCACATTAAAACCCGACTAGCACAGAACAAAGATGGCAAACCCCACTGGGGCAAATCTACTAGTACCAAACAAAGGCACAAATTTGAGGAAGCAGTTTTAGAGAATGTTCGTTTTGGACACGCCACTGCACTGTGGGAAAAATGCAGAAGAATCGAAGCGTTTGAGATGTAGTGCTACAGAATGATGTTGAAAATTAGACGGAATTATAGGACGAGAAATGAAATTTTCCGCTGAATCGGCAAGGTCAAGAACGTGTGAAAAATGTTGACAACAAGAAGGGACGATCGGACTTGTGTTAAAAAATTGGAAATCTGTGGTAAGTTCCTATAGGACCAAATGCTGAGGTATTCGGTCCCTAGGCTTACACACAACTTAATCTAACTTAAACTAACTTACGCTAAGGACTACACACACACACCCATGCCAGAGGGAGGACTCGAACCTCCGACGGGGGGAGCCGCGCAAACCGTGGCAAGGCGCCTGAGACCGCACGACTTGTGTTAAAATGGTTCAAATGGCTCTGAGCACTATGGGATTAAACTTCTAAGGTCACCAGTCCCCTAGGACTTAGAACTACTTAAACCTAACTAACCTAAGGACATCACACACATCCATGCCCGAGGCAGGATTCGAACCTGCGACCGTAGCGGTCGCGCGGTTCCAGACTGTACCGCCTAGAACCGCTTGTCCACCGCGGCCGGCTTGTGTTAAGACATCTACATCTACGTCTGCATCCATACTCCGCAAGCCACCTGACGGTGTGTGGGGGAGGGTACTTTGAGTACCTCTATCGGTTCTCCCTTCTATTCCAGTCTCGTATTGTTCGTGGAAAGAAAGATTGTCGGTATGCCTCTGTGTGGGCTCTAATCTCTCTGATTTTATCCTCATGATCTCTTCGCGAGATATACTTAGGAGGGAGCAATATACTGCTTGACTCCTCGGTGAAGGTATGTTCTCGAAACTTCAGCAACAGCCCGTACCGAGCTACTGAGCGTCTCTCTTGCAGAGTATTTCACTGGAGTTTATCTATCATCTCCGTAACGATTTCGCGATTACTAGATGATCCTGTAACGAAGCGCGCTGCTCTCCGTTGTATCTTCTCTATCTCTTCTATCAACCCTATCTGGTACGGATCCCACACCGGTGAGCAGTATTCAAGCAGTGGGCGAACAAGTGTACTGTAACCTACTTTCTTTGTTTTCGGATTGCATTTTCGTAGGAATCTTCCAATGAATCTCAGTCTGGCATCTGCTTTACCGACGATCAACTTTATATGATCATACCATTATAAATCACTCCTAATGCGTACTCCCAGACAATTTATGGAATTAACTGTTCCAGTTGCTGACCTGCTATATTGTAGCTAAATGATAAGGGATCTCTCTTTCTATGTATTCGCAGCACATTACCCTTGTCTACATTGAGATTCAATTGCCATTCCTTGCACCGTGCGTCAATTCGCTGCAGGTCCTCCTGCATTTCAGTACAATTTTCCATAGTTACAACCTCTCGATAGACTACAGCATGATCCGCAAAAAGCCTCAGTGAACTTTCGATGTTATCCACAAGGTCATTTATATAGTCGTGCGGTAGCGTTCTCGCTTCCAGCGCCCGGGTTCCCGGGTCCGATTCCCGGCGAGGTCAGGGATTTTCTCTGCCTCGTGATGACTGGGTGTTGTGTGATGTCCTTAGGTTAGTTAGGTTTAAGTAGTTCTTAGTTCTAGGGGACTGATGCCCATCGATGTTAAGTCCCATAGTGCTCAGAGCCATTTGAATCATTTTTTTTTCATTTATATTTATTGTGAACAGCACCGGTCCTACGACACTCCCCTGCGGCACACCTGAAATCACTCTTACTTCGGAGGACTTCTCTCCATTGAGAATGACATGCTGCGTTCTGTTGTTTAGGAACTCTTCAGTCCAATCACACAATTGGTCTGATAGTCCACATGCTCTTACTTTCGTTTATTAAACGACTGTGGGGAACTGTATCGAACGCCTTGCGGAAGTCAAGAAACACGGCATCTACCTGGGAACCCGTGTCATGGCCTTCTGAGTCTCGTGGACGAATAGCGCGAGCTGGGTTTCACACGATCGTCTTTTTCGAAACCCATGCTGATTCCTACAAAGTACATTTCCAGTCTCGAGAAAAGTCATTATACTCGAACATAATACGTGTTCCCAAATTCTACAACGGATCGACGTTGGAGACATAGGTCTACAGCTCTGCACATCTGTTCGACGTCCCTTCTTGAAAACGGGGATGGCCTGTGCCCTTTTTGCAATCCTTTGGAACGCTACGCTTTTCTAGAGACCTGCGGTACACCTCTGCAAGGAGGGGGGCAAGTTCCTTCGCGTACTCTGTGTAAAATCGAACTGGTATCAATGAATAACTGCCTTAATACTTGAGTACCTACCAACCTTAGGAGAAGATACAGCGTGCATTTTATCTAGCAAATAACTGAGTAAGTTGGCTTTAAGTGCTATTCAGGGATGAATAGATTGACGACAAGAAAAAGGCATGGCAGGTCGCAGCAAATCCGGCAGAAGACTGATGAAGAGAGAGAAGTTCACAGAAAAACTGTTGACAAACCGCACCGTGACTCATACTCGGCTGTGAATCGAATCGCCGACTGTGTCACAGTACCTGCTGCAGGCCGTATGTGGCAACGAGATGCACAGGCGCTTTGGCGGCGACGCGTGTGGGGAAATACCTGGCGAGCAGTGTATGTAATTTGCGCTCAGCGCCACGGGTTTGAGTCACCGTGGACGGCTGCGGTTCGGCGGTATTTCGAAACGTCCTCGGGGCAGATGAACCGGCAGGTCCTCCCGAGCGTTGGCCCGCGGGCTTAGAAAGCCCACCCTCCGAGACGAGAGTGCCGGGCTAGGGGGCGTGCGGCCATTGCCTCATATGCTTCTCTGGAGCCCGTTCGTGGGGGTGCGTTCAGATCGAACACAATGATACATTATTTCACATGTGAAAAATTCATAATCCAAGACCGCCAGGCGGTGCTGATGAAATAAATATTAGCTAACGGCTTCGACCATATGATTATCTTCAGGTCTCATAAAATTATTCACAGCAGCCTGTGGTCGTCACGATCAGTTCCGATATCCAAGGTGAGGGAGCTTCGTTCAGCCTGGGGATGAGAGTCTCGTCTTCCTCTAATCCACCTAAATAGGTAGTGATTGTGACACGACGTGCAATAAGCAGAGCTGAAGTGATGGCTTTAGTCGAGCGCAGCGTTTGAATTGCACGCGCTGTCGCGCGGAGGCTAGCGCAGTACGGACCGCTAGCTAAAAGGCATGGTGGCCTTGCGCGTTACCGGAATGTGACATCTTGTCTGTTCACAGTCACAAAGAGATGATTAGCTTTGTATGCTTTGATGTAGTCTGACTCAATCCATTCTTATTACAATAAAGCAGGGTTTAAGGAGGAGAAAAGGACGAATCTGTGGATATGTAGATATACTACAGATACAATGTGTGAAACTTTTGAAAATATATTGCACAAAAGAAATCAATCTATCAAACAGTGGCGGTCATTGACATGTTTTTTTTTTTTTTTTTTTTTTTTTTTTTAAATGGACTTGTAGTCCGGGGTGATATGTTACAATACAGCATCACCGGTCTATTGCGGTCTAACTGTGTTGGTGAGGCAGTAAATTTCCACAGGGCAGTGACTGCGTCACTGCAGTTCACTTTGGAGGTGTGGCGGTGGGACTTGTGGTCCCGTACCACCCTCTGACGGTGATAGTACTACATGAGTCAGGCAGAAGAATTTTGCCTAACATGGGCGACGAGACATGTATCGACTGAGCTAGTTATAAATTTTATTATTTACATAATTAAACTGTGAGAGACATTTTAACAGGACACCGGATCAAAATCAACACATTTTTAAAAACCATTTAGTTACACTAACAGCAAGGTAGTGCATGTAGAAACACAAATATCACCAGCAACATTTAGTTTACAAGTTTTATGCGATTAATTGTTATTTGTTGTTGTTCTTCCTGTTGTTGTCTTCAGTCTAGAGACTGGATTGCTGCAGCTCTCCATGCTACTCTATCCTGTGCAAGGTTCTTCATCTCCAAGTAACTACTGCAACCTATACCCTTTGCATCTCTTTAGTGTATTCATCTCTTGGTCTGCCTCGACGATTTTTACCCTCCACACTGCCCTCCATTACTAAATTGGTGATCCCTTGATGCCTCAGAACATGTCCTATCAACCGATCCCTTCTTTTAGTCAAGTTGTGGCACATATTCCTCTTCTCCCCAGTTCTATTCTGTACCTCCTCATTAGTTACATGATCTACCCATGAAATATTCAGCATTCTTCTGTAGCAACACAGTTCGAAAGCTTCTAATCTGTTCTTGTCTAAACTATTTATCGTCCATGTTTCACTTCCATACATGGCTACACTCCATACAAATTCTTTCAGAAAAGACTTCCTGACACTTAAATCTATACTCGATGTTATCAAATTCCTCGTCTTCAGAAATGCATTCCTTGCCATTGCCAGTCTACGTTTTATATCCTCTCTACTTCGACCATCATCAGTTATTTTGCTCCCCTAATTGCAAAACTCATCTATACTTTAAGTGTCTCATTTTCTGACCTAATTCCCTCAGCATCACCTGATTTAATTCTACTACATTCTATTATCCTCGTTTTGCTTTTATTGATATTCATCTTATAACCTCCATTCAAGACACCGTTCATTCCGTTCAACTGCTCTTCCAGGTCCTTTGCTGTCTCTGGCAGAATTACAATGTCACCAGCTTACCTCAAAGTTTTTATTTCTTCTCCATAGATTTTAATTCGTACTCCAAATTTTTCTTTTGTTTCCTTTACTGCTTGCTCAATTTACAGACTGAATAACATCGGGGATAGGCTACAACCCTGTCTCACTCCCTTCCCAACCACTGCTTCCCTTTCATGCCCCTCGACTCTTGTAACTGCAATCTGGTTTCTGTACAAATTGTAAATAGCCCTTCGCTCCCTGTATTTGACCCCTGCTGCTTCCAGAATTTGAAAGAGAGTATTCCAGTCAACATTGTCAAAGCTTTCTCTAAGTCTAGAAACGTAGTCGTAGGGTCAGTATTGTGTCACGTGTTCCAACATTTGCACGGAATTCCAACTGATCTTCCTCAAAGTCGGCTTCTACCAGTTCTTCCATTCGTCTGTGAAGCATTCGTGTTAGTATTTTGGAGCCGTGACTTATTAACTAATAGTTCGGAAATTTTCACAACTGTCAACACCTTCTTTCTTTGGGATTGAAATTATTACATTCTTCTTGAAGTCTGAGGGTATTTTGCCTGTCTCATACATCTTGCTCGCCAGATTGTAGAGTTTTGTCAGGGCTGGCTCTCCCAAGGCTATCAGTAGTTCTTGTTCGACTTAGGTCTTTCAGTGCTCTGTCAAATTCTTCACGCACTATCGTATCTCCCATTTCATCTTCATCTACATCCTCTTCCATTTCCATAATATTGCCCTCAAGTACATCGCCCGTGTATAGACCCTCCATATACTTTTTCCACCTTTCTGCTTTCCCTTCTTTGCTTAGAACTGGTTTTCCATCTGAGCTCTTAATATTCATACAAGAGGTTCTCTTTTCTCCAAACGTTTCTTTATTTTTCCTGTTGGCAGTATCTGTCTTACCCCTAGTGATATATGCCTCTACGTCCTTACATTTGTCCTCTAGCCATCCCTGCTTAGCCAGTTTTCACTTCCTGTCGATCTTATTTTTGTGACGTTTGTATTCCTTTTTACCTGTTTCATTTAGCGCATTTTTATATTTTTTCCTTTCCTCAATTAAATTCAATATATCTTCTGTTACCCACGGATTTCTACCAGCCCTCGTCTTTTTACCTGCTTGATCCTCTGCTGCCTTCACTATTTCATCTCTCAAAGCTACCCATTCTTCTTCTACAGTATGTCTTTCCCCTGTTCTTGTCAATTGTTCCCTAATGCTCTGAAACTCTATACATCCTCTGGTCTTTTCAGTTTGTCCAGGTCCCATATCCTTAAATTCCCACCTTTTTGCAGTTTTTTCGGTTTTAATCTACAGTTCATAACCAATAAATTGTGGTCAGAGTCCACATCTGCCCCTGACAATGTCTTACAATTTAAAACCTGCTTCCTAAATCTCGGTCTTACCATTATACAATCTGTCTGAAAACTTCCAGCGTCTCCAGGCCTCTTCCACGTATACAACCTTCTTTCACGATTGTTAAACCAAGCGTTAGCTATGATTAAGTTATGCTCTGTGCAAAATTCTACCAGGCGGCTTCCTCTTTCATTCCTTACTCCCATTCCATATTCATCTACTACTTTTCCTCTACTTCTTTTCCTTTTCGTACTATTGTAAGTATGCTGTTTAGGTTTTTATGTTGGTAACGCCACGAAGCGCTCTAAATGAAAATCAGTGACTGTGCTGTGTGAAGGCTGTGTTGGTTTGCATTGTTGGAGTATATGCTATTGTAGTGTGGGGCAGTTGGCTTTTAACAGCGCGTAGCGTTGCGCAGTTGGAGGTGAGCCACCAACAGTGATGGATGTGGGGAGAGAGATGGCGGAGATTTGAGAGCGGATGATCTGGACGTGTGTCCATCAGATACAGTAAATTTGTAAAACTGGATGTCATGAACTGATCTTTCATTTGCTAACTATGCCTATCAGTAGTTAGTGACTTCAGCAGTTAGAATCTTCTATTTAGCTGGCAGTATTGGCGCTCGCTGTATTGCAGTAGTTCGAGTAACGAAGATTTTTGTGAGGTAAGTGATTCATGAAAAGTATAGGTTATTGTTAGTCAGGGCCATTTTTTTGTAGGGATTATTAAAAGTCATATTGCGTTGCGCTAAAAATATTGTGTGTCAGGTTAGTGATGTTCAGAATAAATAAAGAGAGAAATGTCTGAGTACTTTCAGTTTTGCTCAGCTGTTTGAAAATCAAATAACGTAAGGGGTTTACCAGCACAGTAATTGACAATTGGACGTTTCATATGTCGCCAGAAAAAGACAAACGAACTTTTCCTTCTCCACGAGAACACAGGGCGTCACACAAGTCTGCGCACTCTAGAGGAGCTCACAAACCTTTATTGGACTGTTCTTCCTCATCTATCCCACAACCCGGATTTCGCCCCTTCCCACTCCCATTGGTTTGGCCCCGTGAAGGATGCACTACGCAGGAAGCAGTACGTGGATGTCGGAGAGGCTGCTGATGCAGCAAGACGTTGGCTCTGACGAAGACAAGTGGAGTGGTACCATGCAGGCATACGGTCTCTCCCTGTAAGGTGGCGTAAGGCAGTCCATTGAACGGAGGTTATGTTGAATAATATGACTTTTTAGCCAGAATATATAGTGTATTGGAATACCAACTTGATTTCATAAAAACATGTGTTTCATTCCGTATTGAACGTCCCTCGTATGTCGTTTTGTCCAGATTTCAAGCACGTATCCAATGACGCATGCAGATTTAAAATTGCATAATTGTATAAAGAATTGTAAACAAGGCTTATGATTTCTCTAAGTCAATGCCTACGTCAGTTTGGTGGGCTGTACAGCGGCACGCTTTTGGGTCTCAGTATTGTTTCCGATACAAAGCACACTTTTTTCCCGAAACGACTGCCTCGCTACTAAGAGGTATTCCACAGTATTTTAGTGGAACATAGAAAACTCATCGGTGGTCAGGACTCTGATTTCATTTCAATAACTTTTTATAAGTGGGATTTCGATTCTGTAAAGAATCAGTGGTCCGACGGGAGGTGGGTGGGTGGGGGGGGGGGGGGAGGGGGGGGGTCGATTACTAGCGTTTTACTGTTACTGAAACTGTGTTTCAAGGGACCTATAATTTTCACCGTGGGACTGTGTTCGTGATTTCTTAACCCCCTAGTTCCATGCTAGCTGGAATTTCATGCTATTGTGAGCAATAGTTTGGGACTTGTTGACATTTTTTCGAAGTTGTATTGAAAGACGTGCATTTTCTACAAGATTATATGAGTTACTTGATCATTAACTGTGTTTTCCATCACAACTCCATTTCATTATAGGCATTCTGTTGAAAACCTTTTACCGGAAGCGTGGTAGTTCTCATTAGACACAGTTCTTTGTTGTTTATTCCTATGTGGTTATCGCATGTTAAGGTACAGACATCGTACTCGAATGGGATATCTGAAGATGGGGTAAAAGATATAAATAAACGAATTACAGTAAACAATGTAAGGTGGCTGGATCTCCTGACCTTCATTTCTTACATTTTCCGACATCACCATCGTATTCTGCATATCAAGAGGTTTCATTCGAGCCCAAACTCGATAAGGTAGAGTCAATTTTACATATTTCCATTTAATTGATATGCAAATCTAATAAATAAATCGCAAGTTCGCACCGAGATTTAAAAGTCGAGGCTGGCGTACGCAAATATTTAAGACACGACAGCCACAGGAAGTTTTGTTCGGCGGAGGCAACTAGCCCCCTGGAAAGTCCGCAGGAGGGTGAGTTAGCATGCAGCTGCACTGGTGAGCCAACTGCCCATGGACCAAAACAGTTTTTGCCAGAGAAAAGGTATAATGGCCTGCGTGTTCACCTTAAAAGCAAAACCCGCTGTATTGTTTGGGAGAGCCCCAGATTACGCATTTTTTTGATGGACCTACTGCGCAGTTTCAGAGTTCTCACAAGTGGACAGTGAATGCCTAATGCACATGCTATATATTTCTGGATTGGTCGTCTTAGCCATTATCTGATCTGTAAGAGTAATGCTGATTGGTGGACTATTTCTGACTCAATGAGGCGGAGGAGTTAGGGAAAGACAGCGGATGATATACCCTTTCACTTTTTGCATGGAGGGAAGTCATTCCGGTGACGCTCTTGTAGCGGGAACACATAGTGGGAGCCAGTGCGCATGTGCATGTACGCAGAGAGCGAGGAACAAAGTCCCTCCTCAGTACTTCACTGAGAGAGCACCTCTGTCGCTAGCGAATCGGAGTCATACTCTATATTGAGTCACTCGCAATTAAGCATTTGTTCACTTTGTTGGCCGAGACACTTAATGTGTGGTGTGAACACAGGCAGAGTATTAGTAAGCGCCTGCAAGCGAACATTGAGTGGCATTGCGGTGGACTGGTTATCTGACTCATGTACCACGCCAATAGTTAGACTAGGGGCAGATAGGGGCCCTTGACTCCATCAAGGCATAGTGAGAGTTCGATTGGCGAAGGTCAATCCAAATAGAAAGAGATAGTTTTGTTGTTTTTCAGCAGCAAACGACGCAGGCACCAGTCATCACAGTTCACGGTATTGTGCACTAAAGCGTATGCGAGACCCATCTTTCCTCCATTAGAAATAACATACTTCATTTACGTCACTCCATTACATTTCTCAAGTGACAGCCTCGACCGTACTTAGAAAAATTCAGTCAGATAATTATTCAAGTTGTGTAGGCGCGGCTGTCAGTCATTCTGCCAACTAAATAACATTCTTGAAGAAAAGGAATAAAAGAGCTTACCTGCACTTTGTATATAATTGTCATTAACCGGATTCCTGTGCATAAGAGGTAACCTCCTATTCCAAAAAGAACCCAGAAATTTGTGTATCAGTTCATAAATAAAAGTTTCATTTGATTTTTCTTAAGTTTTGCAATAAATAATATTTTCCGTTCGCTTAATGTTTTTCTAACACTAACTAGCCATACTCCAGTATGAAACTTTCTGGCAGATTAAAACTGTGTGGCGGACCGAGACTCGAACTCGGGACCGTTGCCTTTCGCAGGCAAGTGGTCTACGAACTGAGCTACCCAAGCACGACTCACGCCCTGTCCTCAGAGCTTTATTTCCGCCAGTACCTCGTCTCCTACCTACCAAACTTCACAGATGCTTTCCTGCGAACCTTGCAGAACTAGCACTTCTGGAAGAAAGGATATTGCGGAGACATGGCTTAGCCACAGCCTGGGGAATGTTTCTAGAATGAAATTTTCAAACTGTTCAAATGGCTCTGAGCACTATGGGACTTAACTTCTGAGGTCATCAGTCCCCTAGAACTTAGAACTACTTAAACCTAACTAACCTAAGGACATCACACACATCGATGCTGTAGCGCCTAGAGCCGCTCGGCCACTCCGGCCGGCAATGAAATTTTCACTCTACAGCGGAGTGTACGCTGATATAAAACTTCCTGGCAGATTAAAGCTGTGTGCCGGGCCGAGACTCGAACTCGGGACCTTTGCCTTCTGCGGGCAAGTGCTTTACCAACTGAGCTACCCAAGCACGACTCATGCCCCGTCCCCACACAGGTAGGAGACGAGGTAATGGCGGAATTTAAGCTGTGAGGACTGGGTGTGAGTCGTACTTGTGTAGCTCAGTTGGTAGAGCACTTGCCCGCAAGAGGCAAAGGTCCCGAGTTCGAGTTTCGGTCCGCCACGCAGTTTTAATGAGCCAGGAAGTTTCATATCAGCGCACACTCCGCTGTAGAGTGAAAATTTCATTCTAGAATACTCCAGTACCCAAGTATCCCTCTAGTTACGTAAGCAAATAGAATATTTGTGTCTTTTTCCTTACAGCGGACGGCTCCAGAAGATATTTATTGCTGAAAATTTTCAGGCATTTCTTTTTGGTACATTAGGAGCGTCTGTCTGACTTCTCTAGTAGTGTGGCATGGAAATTGCTTCTTGCAGGAGCCAAAGGGTACTTGTCAGATCAATCCGTTGTGCAACTCGTCAACATAACACCCACACACTGACAACAATAAAAAAAAACACCATCCTTGTATCTCAGGAGAGTAGCCACTGGCAGTAGCAGGAAATAGCCAAATCAAATTTACATTTTGTTCTTGATTCTGATTTGCTGAAAGGGCTATATTATAACCTCAGGCGTCGCTTAGGATTGACCACTGAAATGTGTGGCTCAGGGGAGCTGCTTCACCTTTCCTCCCCATCCTTTTTAATTTCCTAAGCACAGCTACTGTGCTAGCGGGATTCTCGATAGCACTATGGATCTCACGAGTGTTTCCTTCCTCTGATTTCATGCGATTTATTACAACCAACCTCCACAATGCTCGACTATTCCTCTTCGTCAGTATATGAAGTATGCACGGTCTTGGTTTAGCTCTCGCTATTCTTGCGCGTTTGGCGCGCGTCGTAACCTTGCGGTCTCAGGCGCCTTGCTACGGTTCGCGCGGCTGCCCCCGTCGGAGATTCGAGTCCTTCCTCGGGCATAGGTGTATGTGTGTGTGTTGTCCTTAGCGTGAGTTAGTGTAAATTAGATTAAGTAGGGTGCAAGCCTGGGGACCGATGACCTTACCAGTTTGGTCCCATAGGAACTTACCACAAATTTCCAATTTCTTGCGCGATTCCACTTCACTATCACAACAGTCGACTTGGACAGCTTTAGAACGGTTGAAATGTCCGTGATGGACTTATTGAGTGACATCCAGTGTCTGGGTCACTTTCGAAATCAATGAGCGTTCCCGGCAGGTCCATTCTGCTGTTACTGCTTCACTTTATCCTGGTTCAAATGGCTCTAAGTACTATGGGACTTAACATCTGAGGTCATCAGTCCCCTAAACTTGGAACTACTTAAACCTAACTAATCTAAGGACATCACACACATCCATGCCCGGGGCAGGATTCGAACCTGCGACCGTAACAGCCGCGTAGTTCCAGACTGAAGCGCCTAGAACCGCTCGGCCACCGCGGCCGGCCTTTATCCTGGCGGCTCCGCCTCTCGTGATATCTTGTGGCAGTTCCGCTTTTCATAGGTGTGTCCGGATACTTCTGATCGGCCATTGTAATGTCGGGTGCCTGCCACCGAAGTGAGTTTTTCATTATGTTTGTGTTAACGGCTTAGCTGTTACCATTAACAACACTCTCAATCCTTCCGCATTTACTGCGACTGTTAATGCGAGAATAATATTACTTAATTGCAAGTAAGGTTCCAGCATCACTGTTTAAGAAATTTATTGATTATTACAACAGCTGTTTCGGGAGATTTTCATATTCAAGTACGTCTACGTTGTCCTGACGTATATACACTTAAGACCCAAAGGAACTGGTACACCTGCCTAATATCGTGCAGGGCCCCCACGCAGAAGTGCCGCAACACGACGTGGCATTGACTCGACAAATGTCAGAATTAGTGCTGGACGGAACTGACACCATGAATCCTGCAGTGCTGTCCATAAATCCGTAAGAACAGCACGTTGCAAGGCATCCCAGATATGCTCAGTAATGTTCATGTCTGGGAGGTTTGGTAGCCAGTGTAAGTGTTTAAACTCAGAAGAATGTTCCTGGGGCCACTCTATATCAATTCTGGACGTGTGGGGTATCACATTGTCCTGCTGGAATTGCCCAAGCCCGTCGAAAGGCCCAATGGACATGAATGGATGCAGGTGATCAGACAGAATGGTTAAGTACGTATCACCTGTCAGAGTCGTATCTAGACGTATCAGGGTTCCCATATCACTCCAACTGCACACGCCCCACATCATACACATCCATTCGCTCGATACAATTTGAAACTAGCCATATCGATGATGTTTCGTTGAATAGTTCGCACGCTGAAACTTGTTGATGACCCACCATTGAAATCTGCAGCAATTTTCGGAAAGATTGCACTTCTATCACGATGAACGATTCTCTTCTTCCTCGTTGGTCCCGTTCTTGCAGTATCTTTTCCGAAAGCAGCGATGTCGAAGATTTGATGCTCTACCGTATTCCTGATATTCACGGTACACTCGTGAAATTGTCGTACGAGAAAATCCCCACTTCACAGCTACCTCGAAGGTGCTGCCATTCTAGCTGCAATAACCGATGTAACAACTGCACCAGACACTTCTTGTCTTATACAGACGTTTCCGACCGCAGCGCCGTATTCTGACTGTTTATATACCGGGTGATCAAAAGTCAGTATAAATTTGAAAACTGAATAAATCACGGAATAATGTAGATAGAGAGGTACAAATTGACACGCATGTTTGGAATGACATAGGGTTTATTAGAACAAAAAAAAAAAAAAATACAAGAGTTCAAAAAATGTCCGACAGATGGCGCTTCATCTGATCAGAATAACAATAATTAGCATAACAAAGTAAGACAAAGCAAAGATGATGTTCTTTACAGGAAATGCGCAATATGTCCACCATCATTCCTCAACAATAGCTGTAGTCGAGGAATAATGTCGTGAACAGCACTGTAAAGCATGTCCGGAGTTATGGTGAGGCATTGGCGTCGGACGTTGGCCTTCAGCATCCCTAGAGATATCGGTCGATCACGATACACTTGCGACTTCAGGTAACCCCAAAGCCAGACTGAGGTCTGGGGGCCTGGGAGGCTAAGCATGACGAAAGTGGCAGCTGAGCACACGATCATCACCAAACGATGCGCGCAAGAGATCTTTCACGCGCCATCTGTCAGACATTTTGTGAACTTTGTTTTTTTTTTTTGGTTCTAATAAAAACCCATGTCATTCCAAGCATGTGTATCAATTTTTACGTCTCTGTCTACATTATTTCGTGGATTATTAAGTTTTAAAATTTATACTGACTTTTTGATCACCCTGTATATATCTGCATTTGAAAACACATACCTCTACCAGTTTCTTTGGCGCTTAAGTGTATAGCACCTGCTGCTGTGACTGTATATGGTAACTGTTCTCGTTATATTACAATTGAAATTCTAAAATATCGATTTAACGTCGATTTTGTGCTGTTTTACACAGTGTCGCGTAATATTGTGATACAATACTGTAAACATTTCCTGTAATTTTTTGGCAGTTCACACCATAGATGTTTTATATTTACATCTATTTAAGAATTTCACGTGAAAAATAACGAACGCATTCACCAGATACAGTCACATAGATGTCAGATATACGTCAGAGAAACGTAGACGCACTTAAAATGGAAATCTTCCGAAACAGGTATCGTAATAATCAATAAATGTTTTAAGCAGTGATACTGGAATCCTACTCACAATGCTCTTTCAAGACATATATTTCACTGCAGGCCCAATCATCAAGAAAATATTACATAAATTTCTTATAACATTCATTCGGCTACAGGTTCAAAATGGTTCAAATGACTCAGAGCACTATGGAACTTAACTGCTGAGGTCATCAGTCCCCTAGAACTTAGAACTACTCAAACCTAATTAACATAAGGACATCACACACATCCATGCCCGAGGCAGGATTCCAACCTGCGACCGTAGCGGTCGCGCGGTTCCAGGCTGTAGCGCCTAGAACCGCTCGGCCACTCCAGTCGGCCGCTGGCTACAGGTATTAAGACTAGATACAGATCAGTTAAATGTCGAATTTGACACATCACGGAAGGTAAAAAGATAGCAACGCCTGCTCACACATTTAATAAGTTAGAATTCTAGTTTTTCATGCCATACAGAAAGTAAAAAGTGAAGAATTTAAAGTGCAACTGTCACAAAATTGTCCGGTTGGTAAAGTAAATGATATGTTTGGATTCACTAGCAGGATACTGAGGAACTGCAGCTTGTCCACGAAAGAACATGCTTGTAAAGCAGTTATGGTAGCTAAACAGCAGTACTTTTCAAGTACGTAAGAGCGTTACCAAAAGTCATGCAATGTGCATAAAGAATAGAGGCACAAGCCACGACAAACCAGCGAGGGCAACATAAATGCTAAAAATATGAACAAGCTGAGACCTGAAAAGAGCCACCAAACATATTACAGTCTACATACGATATTTCCGGAGCCAGCCTCAATGATACACTATTAATATTCTACAGTACCTCACAAAAAACGTGCCGCAGGCAACGTGTAGACAAACTTAGGTTAAGAACCATTAATGAAACGTAAAGATGTTTCCACGTAAAATGCCACCTAACACAACCTTCTTATTAGACCCTGCTACAATTTTCCAGAGTATATTTTTAGATTTCGATGAAGATGCAGAATAGTTCCTGATAGGAAACTATTATGGTTGCCTGCCATTGGCAATACACTAACTGGCATCCTGCTGTTCATGACGGTTTTTAGAATTTTTCTTCGGCCCCAGAAAATAAATGAGAATAAATGCTTCAAGTCCCTTTTCTTGAGATCCAGCTTTAAGGAACGTTTCCTTAACTTGTATTATTCACTACTGAATTTCCTTGAAGCGAAATTAGTCAGCGAAGTAACTCCCTACACTATTGCTGCATTCCTTCCTGCTGTATCAGTAAACATCTGTTCGAACTGAAAACACGCACCATATAGAGAAAAACATGGAGATTAACAGCCATTGCCCAACTCTTGTCGCCAGCGACTGCGTCATTCAAGGCCATACACAAGAATACGGGTAAACATTCGCGAGTCACGCACGCACTTTTCGTGCACGAAATTGCACAACATTGCAAGCACTGCACATGAACAGAGCTCTCTCTGACAGTACTCTACTTTTATTTATTGTCTCAGTGCCTTGACCGTCTCCCAGCAGTCCCAAAAACACAGGCATCGCGCACTATTGTGGGAATCAAGGCAAAGGACATTAATTCAAAAGCATAAAAAACAGCCCAAAAATACAGCATAAATTATAGGGAGGACTTAAGATGGCCTGGTGTCAAGAACTTGAGATTTTCTTGTACAACAAACAGACTGAACAGCAGTTACTAAATAAAAAAACAGAATACAATCAATTAATTTCTTTAATATATAGTGTTTGAGAGTGAAGAAGATGAAGAAAAAGAAAATGTAAGTGAAGCGTTACGTAAATAGATACACACACACACAGAGAGAATTAAATACTTTCAGGCATAGAAATAACAATTTTTCTAATCGTAATTTTTGGCTTAAACAGTTTATCTACCTTAAGGTATAAGTGGTTGCAGATGACAAACTGTGGAACAAAACAGTCACAGTAGGATCACAACACATCAGTAAAACCACACCATATAGTAAAAAGGTGCTGTTGTTGTTGTGGTCTTCAGTCCTGAGACTGGTTTGATGCAGCTCTCCATGCTAATGTATCCTGTGCAAGCTCTTTCATTTCCCAGTACCTACTGCAACCTACATCCTTCTGAATCTGCTTAGTGTATTCATCTCTTGGTCTCCCTCTATGATTTTTACCCTCCACGCTGCCCTCCAATAGTAAATTAGTGATCCCTCGATGTCTCAGAACATGTCCTACCAACCGGTCCCTTCTTCTATTCAAGGGTAAAAAGGTATGAATTCATAATTTAGGTGTTTTTTTTTCAAATATCTGTAATTACGATTTAAAAACTAATAGTCACATTTATACAAACAGTATAGAACAATGTTTATCTTTAACAGATGAAAAATAAATGCCCACTGAAGATGCTGCAACTGCAGTGAAATATGTTCGGGTTAAAAAACAAAACTGTGTTTTGCTAAAGGCGGACCCCATCCAAAAACATATGTATTAAGGTTTTTTATTTATTTGATATGATACGAGCAAAATGGAGACGATAGTCTTGTAGCCCAACTCTAATTCTAATGTTGCGAAATAATGTTTGTAAATATCATACGTTCATGATGCAGTAATATAAACTAAGTGAGCAAATCGAAATCACAGAGTTTCAGTTCTTTTTTTTATTGAATTATTTGACTTTCCGTTAGTATTATAAAAACGATTCCAAAACGTTAAAATATCTTCATATCTCTGAAGCAACTCTTGCATATGGCCAGACTCTTTCTTAAAGCTGACGTCTATGAAATGTTATAATTATGAGCAGTTACACACGGACGTTCAGTGTGGACTGCAATTATCGTATGGCAACGAAACCTGGTAGATATGCTAATGAGTCAATGCGGAATTGATTTACCCTGGAAAACAAGTTGCTATTATGACCTCCAGATGTTGTGCGCCGTTGGTATGAGGCCCATGCTGTCATAACGTGAGTGAACAGTCAGTCTATCGAGAAGAGGGAGCGTGCGGTATTAGGGAAGGTGTTTTATGTGAACGGCAGCAGTTACATTGCTGCATAGAGAGAGTATCGCCGACTGAAAGGTGTATGGAGAGGCCCAATGCCATTAAATGGTTTAAAGAAGATGACAATGAAATTCTAAGACAGTGCTAGGCTTGGTGGGGCACCTACCTGGAAGTTATTGACGAGGTTGCTGTTGCTGTAAGTGACCCTGTAGCACGTGCCCCGGTAGAACCAGTGCTCGTGCAGTGCCACGGCAATTGTCCATCCCATGGTCAATTTGTACGTATAGTTTTGTGGTCTATTTCATACTGGTTCACGTACAAGATCCAGACGGTGCACCAATTGAAACATCACGATCCGCACCGACATTCTCATCTTGCTCTTCGGTTTGTGGCACCGACTGAAGTTGATGAAGTGGCCTGCAATATTCTATGGAGTGACGAGGCACATGTTACACTACAGGGTGCAGTGAATACACAGAAGTTCGGAATCTGGGGCACTGTTAAAAAGCGTGTTGTGCATAAACAGCCACTGCACTCGCTGTATGTGTCTGTGTGTTATGAATTCACTAGGAGCTGTATTCTCGCTCCGTTCTTCTTTGAAGAGAATGCACCCAAAGCGCCTGTCAGGTCTATCATCACTTCTGCACTTTATCGAGAGCTCCTTGGACGGCATGTGACATCAGCTCTGGAAGGGAGCAACTGTGTGGAAACCACTGTTTTCATGCATGCTGTGGCAACACTTCATGTCGCTCGCCAAGTGGAAGATCTTCTTAAGGGAGGTGGGACGTCAAACGGGCCGACTTGGAGCAGGAGAGGCACCACAGAACATTTTAGTTTCCACTGTCTATACTTTTACAAATAAATTCATAAAACCTTGTCAGCATGGCCAGGAAGGATTCAGAATTCACCCCCATAGCAGTGGAAGTTCGAAAACATAACGAAATAATTTTTTTTACATGTGAAATTTCATCATTTTTTTTCACTTACTAATGGCTGCATTTGTTGCTATAGGTACACTTTTCTTCATAAGTAAGAGAGATCCTTCGATGAATTTTGTACAGCATACAAACAATACTTAAAGGTGTACGAAACTCTAGAATTCTCCAAATCTATTAAAACCTGTGGTAAAAATTGAGGTAATTAACTAAAAAAATTGTGTTTTTTCTAAACATGAAGTTTAAAATATAACAGTTCAGTCGTTTTTTCATAAATTAAATAAATTCCAGAGTTTCACACACTTGTGAGTATGTTATGTATGCTGTCCAAAATTCATCGAAGAATCTCTCTAACTTATGAAGAAAAGTGTACCTATAGCAACAAATGCAGCCATTAGTAAGTGAAAAAAATGGTGAAATTTCGCACGTAAAAAAATTTAGTTTGTTATGTTTTCGAACTTCCTCTGCAATGAGTGTGAATCCTGAATCCTTTCTGAAGATGCTGACAAAGTTTTATGAATTTATTTGTAAAAGTATAGACAGTGGAAATTAAAATGTCCTGTAGTGCCTCTCCTGCTCCAAGTCGACCCGTTTGACGTCCTACCCCCCTTAAAGCAACCTTCCACGAACGAGGTTTTGTAGATGCATGGTTTCGAAGATCATCTTATCTGAATCCATGAGACTGGGGATATTTAAAAGAACACATTTAGCCGGGGCACTTTCGGTCTCTACCTAACCTGAAGGCCAGTATACAGGAACACGTTGCTTAAATCCCATCGGAACTGCTGCGAGGAACTGTGGATCACGTTGTTTCGCGGATGCAGCATATCGTCGACGTCTCCAGTGCTCTTATTGAACAAGTTGTGTAAGCGGTGGTTAACAATAATATCAGCATTTTGACTTTCCCACTTGTTTGACCTTTTCTGCCCACTTCCTGTTCCTAATCCATTATATATGAAAACATTTCTGCACGTCTTTCTTGTATTCACAGCGCCAGATTTGCACCTGCCGGCAGCAAGTGGAACTATTTTCTTTTTTTCTTTCAGCGTAAATAGATTCCACATTAACGCATTGAAATATCTACCAGGTTTCGCTGCTATACGATAATTACTGTCCACACTGTATCTGCGACAAGCTGCACTTCAATTACGAGTGTAACCAGCTGGTATTTAACACTGAAAAGTGTATGCCGATAAATACCGACGTTCACTATGGCAGCGTATGGCAATTATATTCGCCCAGATATTCGGTAAGTACAGTTTCAGCGTGTGCAGGGTGTTTACTACCTTATGTCATAAACATCAGGGATTCATTCTTGACGTCAAAACCTTACGAAAAGTTTATATGAGCATGGGTCCAAAAATCCTTCGTTATCGAGGCACGAAAAGAATTCCCTGTACTGACTCCCTGTGGTACGCTTTACACAAATGTGCTTTTGTCTAAATCTCAATGTAATTTGTTCTGTTTTAGAGTAACTTCCACCATAACACTTCACAACGATATATTCAGCATCTGAAATGACGGATATGCGCTACATGTACAGCCCATCAGATGAATGCACCATGTCAACTTTACGCTGAACGTTACCCTATGGGAGGCAGTTCCCGTGCGCAATAACGTTTGCCCGACATCATCGTTTCCGAGAGACAGGCTATTTAGAAAGGAAGTTGCAGATGGTGGGAGACCACGTGATGTACGATTTCCGGAGCTTGAAGAACGTATTCTTCGAACTGTGGATAAAAATGCGTAATCCAGTACAAGGAGAACTGCGAGAAGGGGGTGTTAGTCACATGACAATCTGGAACATTCTGTCTGTAAATATTCTGTACCTGTATCACTATCAGCGGCTCATTGACTATAAGAGAGCGTCACTTTCCTCTCTACCAATAACACAACGAATCTTCTGTTCTCATCTCATGATTTAGGTAAAGCATTATTAAAATGTTTCACAATAGTAAAGGATGAACGGAACTTCTTGTTGGAAACTGTTAGAACTTGTACACCCATAAAAAACTGTTGCTCACTGCATCATAACTACGTACTGTATACCATGCCTCTAGCCTTTCCTTAATACTCTCAGCTTGAGTAACACATACATTTAATTCCTCGTTTTTACCATTAATGTTCTCAGTTACTCATTCTTCAATTCCACTCACTTTTATAAAATTCTGTATTTTGTTTTGATAGGTACAGATTTGTTTCGACCAATCCTCTTTGGTTTTTCAAACAGCTGACTCATCTGGTCAATTCTGGTGTTAATTTTTTCATAGTCTTTCATCAATGTATTTTTTATGTTTTGATTTAAGAGTTTGGTTTTGCGAACTCATTTTTAAATTACTTTTTTAGTTTTTCAAAAGGTTTGCTCAGCTGATCAATTTATTAATTTGTTGCTTAGTTAGTTTGTTCAATTTTATTACCAGCTTAACGAAAGGTTACTTTTAACTCCATACAAAACTTTCTTGTTACGTCTTCTTTATTTTGTTCACTTTTGTGTGCTGAATCTTCGTTACTTTGGTTATTAGTTTGTTTCACCTGCCTATTCAAACTTTTTGAAAAGTGTCTCATTGCAGGTAATAGATCCCTAAGATCAATATCTTCGGGAGTCTCAACATTAATCTCAGAAACACTAACGCTTTCATTTACATTTTGTTCTCCATTTGCCTCTACAGTATGACATTCTCTCTATAGACGTAAGTGTCTCATTCTCATTGCTAATTAACATCATCCTTTTTGTTAACAACATTTTATTAGTACTAATCTCATCGTTCATATTTTTGTTATTAGAAGTCATCTGGCCTTATTTATTAACCACAAATCAAACAAACCACCATCTTTAAATAGCAAGACCAATGCTCTTATCATCACAACTAAAGTCCAAATCTTAAACTGTATTGTAAAAACCAGTTACATTAGCCACTGTGAAGTCGTGCAACGCTCTCATGCTGTCATGGGGTTGAAGCCACGTGCACTGAGCGCTCAACTAGCTGGACCTCAGACAATTGCTGGTTATGCATCTCCACTAATTGCAGCACTCATATCCTCTCATTCTGTCCGGTGTGCACACTGCTGTTATTGCTGAGTTGAATCCACACACGCCGTGTTGGGTTACCAGTCAGACACCTGTTGCCTGGCGGTACAGCATCGCCTTCAGTCTCAGCACTCAGATCTGTTTGCTCACTGTCCAGTGCACTGCCTACACTTTACCACTTCCTCCATACATTTTGTCATGACATCAACTATGTGATAATCATATCGTTATCGCTGTGAGCAATAAATCTCAGTGTTCTACGAAAACTGCCTGAATACATATTCTGCCAGAATGACTAATATGTAACATAACGTTCATGTAGTATGACCCTTCAGTCCATCACAAATTCCATATTTGCTCAACACTCTGGTTTCCAAACTAGCACTTACGTTTACCATACATAGTAATTTTCGGTCACTTTTCATCAAAACGTATTTCACGACAACATTTCAGAGTAAAAATTCTCTCAGGGTGTTCGCTGTTCACATACTCTTTGCCACACTAAATATTTACTGTTACACAGGTATTTCTTACAGTCTCTGTTCATAAGAACTTAGTCCATTGCAACAATTCGGTATCAATTGTGGGGTCGTACCCACTCGTCTCTTAAAGGGTGCCTAAAGGATGCTGCCTTCTCTGATAGCTATTCAACAATTCAAGCAGATCACATTAATAGTCTTCATTACAATACGGAAGATTGGCAGTACTCAACTTTGGATTATAACGAGTTGTCGCAAGCGATGGGCGACATGCAAACAGTCAGTGTCCTTCACTATACAGGGTGGTCCATTGATAGTGACCGGGCCACATACCTCACGAAATAAGCATCAAACGAAAAAATTAAAAAAACGAAACTCGTCTAGCTTGAAGGGGGAACCAGATGGCGCTATGGTTGGCCCGCTAGATGGCGCTGCCATAGGTCAAACGGATATCAACTGCGTTTTTTAAAATAGGAACCGCCATTTTTATTACATTTTCGTGTAGTACGTAAAGAAATATGAATGTTTTAGTTGGACCACTTTTTGCGCTTTGTGATAGATGGCGCTTTAATACTCACAAACATACGGCTTACAATTTTAGACGAACAGTTGGTAACAGGTAGGTTTTTTAAATTAAAATACAGAACGTAGGTACGTTTGAACATTTTATTTTGGTTGTTCCAATGTGATACACGTACCTTTGTGAACTTATCATTTCTGAGAACGCATGCTGTTACAGCGTGATTACCTGTAAATACCGCATTAATGCAATAAATGCTCAAAATGATGTCCGTCAACCTCAATGCATTTGGCAATACGTGTAACGACATTCCTCTCAACAGCCAGTAGTTCGCCTTCCGTAATGTTCGCACATGCATTGACAATGGGCTGACGCATGTTGTCAGGCGTTGTCGGTGGATCACGATAGCAAATATCCTTCAACTTTCCCCACAGAAAGAAATACGGGAACGTCAGATCCGGTGAACGTGCGGGCCATGGTATAGTGCTTCGACGACCAATCCACCTGTCATGAAATATGCTATTCAATGCCGCTTCAACCGCACACGAGCTATGTGCCAGACATCCATCATGTTGGAATCTGTCATGCAGTGAAACATCTTGTAGTAACATCGGTAGAACATCACGTAGGAAATCAGCATACATTGCACCATTTAGATTTCCATCGATAAAATGCGGATTAGCCGCGACAGCAGCTAAAACACCTACTTAGGCATCATCATTTGTTGGAGGTCGTCGTTGACGTTTTACATGTGACTGAACACTTCATGTTTCCTTAAATAACGGAGCTATCCCCCGAACGGTCCGGACAAAAGAATGGTTCAAATGGCTCTGAGCACTATGCGACATAACTTCTGAGGTCATCAGTCGCCTAGAACGTAGAACCATTTAAACCTAACTAATCTAAGGACATCACACACATCCATACCCGAGGCAGGATTCGAACCTGCGACCGTAGCGGTCGCTCGGCTCTAGACTGTAGCACCTAGAACCGCACGGCCACTCTGGCCGGCCCGGTCCGGACACTTGGATGAAGTCCAGGATACCGAGCAGCATACATAGCACGCGCCCGTTGGGCATTTTGATCACAATAGCCCTACATCAACACGATATCGACCTTTTCCGCAATTGGTAAACGGTCCATTTTAACACGGGTAATGTATCACGAAGCAAATATAGTCCGCACTGGCGGAATGTTACGTGATACCACGTACTTATACGTTTGTGACTATTGCAGCGCCATCTATCACAAAGCGAAAAAAGTGGTCCAACAAAAACAATCATATTTCTTTACGTACTACAAGAATATGTAATAAAAATGGGGGTTCCTATTTTAAAAAACGCAGTTGATATCCGTTTCACCTATGGCAGCGCCATCTAGCGGGCCAACCATGGCGCCATCTGGTTTCCCCCTTCAACGTAGACGAGTTTCGTTCTTTGTAGATTTTTCGTTTGACTCTTATTTCGTGAGATATTTGGCCCCGTCATTATCAATGGACCACCCTGTTTACAACGACCATGTAAGCATTCACACTCGCTCATAAGTCACTGCTGTCGTTGATGTAACTGCTCATCTAGGCCTCTCTGCTAGTGTCCGTCTTCTATTGTGCCTTTACTCGGACGAGGCTTGCAGGAGCGGCCCTTATATTCTTTTCGTATAGAAGCCGCTCCTGTCGTGGCGAGATCCTAGTCAGCTGGCTTCTCTGCTCTTGCGTTCTTCATCTTCGTACCGGCACTTGTCGCTACTCCGGAACATCAGTCTTATTTCCTAATGTTCATTGCCCAGTGTGATCTTTGCCACAAATAATACTAATTTTTCAAAATGGTTTCTACCTTTTCAGTTAATCACTGTCCTTTAGCAGTTTTCACAGTTCACATATAGTACTGGATCTTCAAAATGACACCTAACACGCCAATTAATTACTGTCTAAAGGCAGTTTCCAAAGTTCAAATCTAATATTCACACTTCAAAATGGTTTGTACCACGCCAATTAATAACTGTCTAATGGCAGTTTCACTACCAGGGATGCCGAGTGAAGCAGTATCCCTTCTACATTTTCTTTTCTTTTTTTTTTTTTTTTTTAGCTTTTAGAGGAAATATTTCTGCTGTAGCACAGTGCCGCAACATGCACACTATCCATGGAAGTTGTAGTTTAAAGAAGGTCGCATAACGAGGGTTACATTGAACAATATGTGAGAGGGATTTCGAGCAATTTTCAATTGATTCTTTCAACATGAAAAAACCTTACACAGCTTGACTGATCATAATGACTTACTATAGCCAACGTGCCATCAGATTTCACATGGTAACGCCACTGGGTGCAATGCATAACTGAACAACACACAACGACTCTTCACTTTCTTTCACTGAGATCAGACTATGCTTGTAGGTACTTATTTGTGAATGATTTCCTCGATTCGATAATGCTTTAATTTTTGACCATGGAGTGTTTACACTGGAAAGTTAACATAACACAGTAGCTTGCAAACGGAACACACATAGAAATTGCCACTGTACTTGTTCCAGTAGGCATTTTAGCTTGTCATGCTAGACAAATAGCAACATGAGGGCGTTGGGTTTTGTTAGGAAACTCGAACACTGTGATTACTAGGATACCGATACATAAGAGAAGTTTCAGTGATTGGGATAGTTAAAAATATGACCTTTTGGAGTTTTTTGTGATCTGTGACACTTTGTGACATTTTCGTAAGTGAGTACTAAGTTTTTCAGAAAAACTTATATTTTTATGAAATTAACAGTGCTGTAGCTGGTGTGAGAATTATGTTTAAAGAAAAAATTCAATGAATGGTACCGAATTATTGAAGTCATAATGAAGGTGGAGAATATTTTACTGACTGGGGGGAAATCTCGAATGGAGTCCTACACGCTTTAGTTCTGGGTCCACTTAGATGTGTTATACGACGAATCTTCTACTGCAAATAGTAGGTGACTTTTGCAGAGAACAGAATATTGCAATTTATCTGGCTGGAGACAACCTAACAAAATAAACATTTAAAAACGTATTTCGAGCAATTAATATGTGTTTCCATGCAGGCAGGCTCCCCATTAGGTAACGTAAAACACAGAATATATAGTTCTGTGCAATAAACAGAGCAACACCAATAATTAAGGTAGCATATGAAAAGGAGTCAGTGGAGAACATAGAAAGCTCTAAATTTGTTGTCGTACGTGTTAATAAAGCTCTGCACAGGAAGAGACTGAGCTTCTCCAACAGCAGAGTTCAACTTTTTGATATTTGCATAATTGCCAGCTTTGAAATCAAACAGATATACATTTTTACTTATCCTGGAAGAAGGCTGTGGTTGAAAAAAGCGACTGTATTCGAAAGTGCTGAAGAATTTACTTTTTTTTTTACAGATGGCTCCCTATGGTGGAAAAATATACTTTGATTTGAGCTGCCCAATATAGTAGCAGTTGTAGCACGATCGTTTAAGTAGAGTAACAGCGCTTTAAAATGAGGATGAATAATAAAATTGTATGGAATCACTACTCACAACAATTTTCTTCTGAGGTAATGATGTAACGATATTTGCTAAGGAACTCTTGGCATTAATGATTCTTCATCACTAGCTTACTGTTCATTCGTACAGGTTTTCTGTAAGGTTGCTCCTTGCTTTCTTGTATGAAATACACTGGTCGTACTACTCCACAGAAGTCGTTTTACTGCCAATATCAACTTACGTATAGCCTGTGTGGACAGTTCTTGCACCCACTGGGCACGACAAGCAAATAGTAGTAGCTGTTGCGTAGCACGTTTTTGTAGGGACAAAATTTCTTGGAAGTAGCGTGGCAGTCTGATTTTTCTCGTTGCAATGGGCGTACGACTCAAATAGCAAGAAATTTCACATTTATTGCACCCTCTAATGGTGGAAACGAACACACTAACCTTCCAGGCGAGCATTCGAGATTGCGAAGACGCGGAAAAGCAAGAAAACTCACTGAACTTTATGACTTAATTGTAGACTAGTTGCTCTATAAGGCAGTAACATTTGAATGCAGCAACAAGCATTGATGAAATAGCGAGAGAAAGCTTTAGTACTGGGTGCAGGTCGTGAGCTGTCTCATTAAACAGGGGCTAACGCAACGGCCTGCGAAACAAGAACCAGCCGCAAGACGGGCAGACGATCATTAATCAGTTTCCAAAGACAACAAGACGCGGTCGTCAAGTGCAGTACTTGCGAATTTCAAAGAGCGCACTCTGATACATCTTCTCTTTCAGCTGATGTAATCTGTGTATTTCAACAGTTACCTGGCGTTAGTTCGATGAGTACCGGTTCCTGTTTTAATTTATTTTGAGAATCAACGCATCACTTGCCATTCACGACGTCTTAGCAAACACGTGCAGCATCGTTGTAGCCACTGCTCAATGTTTCCAGTTTTTGTTTTATTCGGTATTGACGTAATATCCGTAAGCTCGAGGATCTGATAGACACCGAAAAGATATAGAGGTGCGGTGATTTTGTGTGCACGAAAGGCTGCCGCGACGTCATTGTTGTGATACCTGAAACAGTGATACTTTACAGAGCCGGTTTAATGCTGCACGGGATACAAAGCACTGATGAACTGCGATATGACTCATTTTTAATCTATTTATTTTGCACCCACATAACCCGTGACGATTACGTAATTTTTTTTTCTTTCAGTTATTCAAGCGATAGCAGATGTACTTGATTGTTCAACCATTATCTGACGAACACAACCAACATCACTCCAGATACACTGAAGCGCCAAAGAAACTGTTACAGCCATGCATATTCAAATACAGAAAAATTTAAACAGGCAGAATATAGCGCTGCAGTCGTCAATGCCTATATAAGTCAACAACTGTTTGGTGCAGTTGTTAGATCGGTTACCGTTGCTACAATGGCAGGTTATCAAGATTTCAGTGAGTTTGAACGCGGTGTGATAGCCAGCGCACGAGCGATGGAACAGTGTATCTCCGAGGTAGCGATAAAATGGGAATTTCCCATACGACGATTTCACGAGTGTACCGTGAATATCAGGAATCCGGTAAAACATCAAATTTCCGACATCGTTGCGGCCGGAAAACAGGACCAAAGACTGCTGAAGAGAATCTTTCAACGTGACAGAAGCGCAACCCTTCCACGAAATGCTGCACATTTCAATGCTGGGCCACCAACGAGCGTTAGCGAGAACCATCCAACGAAACATCATCGATACGGGCTTTCGGAGCCTAAGGACCACTCGTGTACCCTTGATGAGTACACGACACAAAGCTTTACGCCTCGCCTGCGTCCGTCAGCACCGACATTGGAGTGTTGATGGCTGGAAACATGTTGCCTGGTCGGACGAGTCTCGTTTCAAATTATACCGAGCGGATGGAAGTGTACGGGTGTAGAGACAACCTTATGAATCCTTGGACCCTGCATGTCAGCAGTGGACTGTTCAAGCTGCTGGAGGCTCTGCAATGGCGCGAGGCGTGTGCAATTCGAATGATAATGGGACCCCCGATACGTCTAAATAAGGCTCTGACAGGTGACACGTACGTATGTATCCTGTATGATCACCTGCATCCATTCATGTCCATTGTGCATTCCGACTTACGTGGGCATCCCAGCAGGACAATGCGACACCCTAGACGTCCAGAATTACTACAGAATAGCTCCGGGAGCACTCTTCTGAGTTTAAACTCTTCCGCTGGCCACTAAACTCCCAAGACATGAACATTATTGCGCATATCTGGGATACCTTGCAACGTTCTGCCAATAAGACATCTCCACCCCCTCGCACACTTTACGGATTCATAGACAGCCCTGCGGGATTCATCGTATCAACTCCCTCCAGCACTACTTCAGACATTAGTGGTGTTGCGGCACTTCTGCGTGCTCGCGGGGGCCCTACACGATATTAGGCAGGTGTACCAGTTTCTTTGGCTCTTCAGTGTATAGCTACTCACCACGGTTGACTCCTACATGATCCAGACATATAGGAAGGAAAAATCACAGTTTGCGAATGAGTTTCTCCATCATAAAACTGAAATCGCCATACTCTTGTTTTTACTAAGCGGAAAGAGTAAGATCAACAGTATTGCAGGTTTTTACCACCGTTTGAATTAGCGACAGATACTGAATGTACGAGAAGTGATCAATAAGTAATGCAACACGTTTGTTTCTGAAAGTAGGTTTATTTTATTCAGAATTCCAACACACCATTATTCCCTACTGTTCTGGCTACAAAACCCTAATTTTCAACATAATCTCCGTCCAATGCGACGACCTTACGCCACCTTACTGGGAAGACCCATATGGTGTCACACTACTGGTCGACGTCGGAACCAACCTCTTGCTGCATCAGTACGTACTGCTTTCCGCGGAATGCGTACCTCATTGGGCCAAGCAGAGGGATGTCTAAAGGTGCGAGATCCGGGCTATAGGATGGATGAGGACAGAGAGTCGAATGAAGTTTTGTGAGCTCCTCTAGAGTGCGCAGACTTGTGTGGGGCCTTCCGTTGTCATGGAGGACGAGAAGTTCGGTTGCATCATTGTGGCGACGAACAAGCCGAAGTCATTTTTTCAATTTCGAGAGAGAAGACCGACTGGCAGGATGTCGGACAGGTTTGCGCGACCTTGCTGCGATGACAAATGCCTCGTCCAACGACACACCGTGCTTTTCTTCACTGCCAGGTCTACGTAGACACTCTTCAAGCGCCTACGAATATCTGCGATGCTCTGGTTTTCCGTCAAAAGACACTTAATATCAGCTCTTTGCTTGGAACGCACATCCGCTACAGACGCCAAAAAAATGGCTCCAAGCACTATGGGACTTAACATCTGAGGTCATCAGTCCCCTAGAACTTAGAACTACTTAAACCTAACTAAACTAAGGACATGAGACACATCCATGCCCGAGGCAGGATTGGAACCTGCGACCGTAGTAGCAGCGCGGTTCCAGACTGAAGCGCCTAGAACCGCTCGTCCACAGCGGCCGGCTACAGACGCCACTCTGAAGGCTGTATATAGCGCCGCCACTTAATGGAAGTTCATGAAACTACAGGTACTGAAGCAGGAATATTCCCCGATGTCCTAGAAGTAATTCTGTATTTTTTTCAACCAAAATTGACCGAAAAAATGTGCTGCATTACTTGTTGAACGCCGCTAGTAAATTATAACAGCTCAGTTTGCAACCCCCAGACTTTTCGTATAAAGGCAAGCTCACCCAGACTGCCCGTCCAGTGCCGGAAAACAAGATCTGAGAGTGCGAAACGAAACTAATCCAGAAAATACAGACGACGACTTCACTGGTACTGACGACGGACCTGTTAACTGCATAATGAAAAAAGCTCAGTAATTACGAGGTGACAATTTTTGAACTATATGAAATAAAATCGTCATAATTTCTGAACGGTTTGCGTTAGGGCGTTCAAACTGCACGGTTGGCCACGGGACGTATTGGGAATTAGTATGCGCTGTATGGTTTGGTTTAGCGACGAAGCCCACTTTCATTTGGATGGCTTCGTCAACATGCAAAATTGCCGCATTCGAGGCAATGAGAATTCACATTTTGCGTTCGAGAGGTCTATTCACCCTCAACGGGTGACTGTGTGGCGTACAATGTCCAGTCACGGAATAGTCGGTGTGATATTCCTCGACGGCACGGTCACTACCGAAGGTAATTGAAGGTTTTGTAAGGTGATTTCATCCCCATTATCCAAAGTGACCTTGATTTCGACAAGATATAGTTCATCCAAGACGGAGCTCGACCCCATAGAAGCAGGAGAGCATTTTATGTCCTGGAGGAGCACATTGGGGACCGCATTCTGGCTCTGGGGTATCCACAGGCCACTGGCATCGGCCTCGATTGGCCGCCATAATCTCCGAATCTGAACATGTTCGACTCTCTTCTGTGGTTCTATATTAAAGACAAGGTGTACATCAATAACCCCAAAACCATTGCTGAGGTGAAAACAGTCGTTCAGGAGGTCATCGAAAACATCGATCTTCCGACACTTTAGCGGGTCATGCATGATTTCGATATTGGTCTGCGCCACATCGACGCCAATGATGGCAGGTACATCGAACATGTCATAGCCTAAACCCGAATATCTGTAGTGAAGTTTACATGTTGAATAAAGTGTGTGCACGCCGTAGGTTGTAACTAATTTACGTTTTTTTTTTTTCATATCAATTTGAGTATCAAAATTAATTTTCTCCATTGTGTACTGTCAGCTGGAGGGGAGTAAACATTTTTCCCGTTCAGAATTGTGATGATATTAAAGTCGCTCAATGTGGCGAGTTAAGTTGGAGCCGTTACTTTCAAACATGGCCAGAGGGCACGCCAGCGTATACGGCTATCAAGTTCCGAGAGCTGGAAAAACTGGCGCCCGAACAAACAATCCAACCTTAACTTCAAACGGCCGAACACTCTGCCGGTCTGGTGTAACAAATATTAGGGTCAGTGGTAAAATGTAGTCTCATAGTAAACGCGGATTTGACCCCCACAAGCTACACAGTGGGTTGCATAAGGGAAACACCACACCTTAAAGATGTCGCGGCATTGACAAACACGGTGGATTTTAGTGAAAAATGTCTACTTTCAATTTCCTTAGCACAACTGGAATCGACTTTCTTACCTCACGTCTTTTAAAGACGTCCCGTAGTCGTTGCCCCGCTTGGTTTTTCTTCCGTCGGTCGCTAGCTCAAACGTTTGTGCCATAATCTGGTGAGTTTAGATGTTAAACGTAATGAGAATCGTGAAATGCTAGGTCGCCAATTAATTTTGTTTTATTTCATTAATCGCAAGATTAGTAAAGCGATTTCTAAATGGCTCTGAGCACTACGGGACTTAACATCTATGGTCATTAGTCCCCTAGAACTTAGAACTACTTAAACCTAACTAACCTAAGGACATCACACAACACCCAGTCATCACGAGGCAGAGAAAATCCCTGACCCCGCCGGGAATCGAACCCGGGAACCCGGGCGTGGGAAGCGAGAACGCTACCGCACGACCACGAGATGCAGGCAAAGCGATTTCTAGAACCAGTCTATCGTTAATATTCATAACAAGATTCCCAGACATTAATTATTACTTCTCGAACAGCCCAAAAGTCACAAAAATGTTTCACAGGCTCTTAGAATCAACACGAGATCGCACAAATACTTTTTCCGGGGCAACATTAACATTTAATTCCGTCTTCGTGTGGAGTTGCACTTGACACATTAGTTCACACGTTCCCGTCTCGGAACCAGATCGTAGTCTGCCTTCGATTAGCACACCACACGAGAACATTATTTTTTAATAAACTTTCCCTTCTTTACATGAGGAGATGAGGTTGGATTTTATACACTGATTCATATATTACTTCCTCTGGAACCGATACTAGACTAGCAGTGAGCTGTCTTAGCAGTTTGACGCCTGCCCTCTCAGGGCTCACTTGTGACTGATCCATGCTTTCCATCAATAAACACTGATAGCAACTAAAATTTGTAATTACGAGCATTTCCTGACTGAGCGGTACTGAAATTATTACTAACAAGTTCTCAGTGCGAATAACGCCATGCGCACGGTTGGAGCCGTATATTAATATTCAGAGAGTAAATATAAATAATAAAAGATTCTCTTCTTGACGCCCATAGTGGTAGGTGAATCCCCACTGCCTCTCTCTCTCTCTCTCTCTCTTTCTCTCTCCCTCTCCCTCTCCCTCTCTCTCTCTCTCTCTCTCTCTCTCTCTCTCTCTCTCTCTCTCTCGCGCTCCTCTTCTAGTACGATACGGCTCTTGCACGCTCGGTCGTTCTCACGCTGTATGACCATTAGGAGTGCCATTCGATGAGTCTACTTTGTCAGCCTCCCTACTCGCTAGCCGACTGTAACAAAATCTTCCTATACCGTGCATTAAACATGCCAACAGAATATAATAACCGCTGGCAGCGATGCATCATAAATGTCACACTGGGACCAAAGGCACCATTAGTGCCTCCTCCACGAGTTATGTTGGTATCGGGAACCTCTTCGTCTCCCACGGAAAGGTGCTGTGAGGTAGCGCACAAAGTAATAAAAGCACTGAAAGCCGACCTAGATGTAAGAGATATCTCGCCTTGAGTAATTGCAACATGCAAGTTACCGTCATCTCAGATCACGGTTGTCTCTCCATCACCTTGGAAGCACCAACAAGTGTGCAACAGGTAGCAGACGAGTAATGTGGTGGGCGGGAGCTTGTAGCAACTACCGTAGCTGCTGTCGTGCAATCAGACCGAGTGCGGCGCTGCCATTAGGCATCGCAAGTCCACCCCAGCAGTAATGCAATAAACTTTGACTCCCCGCCCTCATTTCTGCTCACTTATCTCGGATCCTGATTTCTCATTTTCGAGCTTCAACTCTCGAAATTTTTTCTCGCTCTGTTTGCAGGTATTCTTTTGCGATTCCGTTATTTTAGCGAACTTTTCACGCGCTTGTCATGTTTGCTACCTGGCCTACAGCACGTACACATCTCGGGAAATCGATGATAAATGCTAGTAGACAAGTGTAATTCCGTGACAGGGCTATCTTGACATGTCTTTCTTTTTGGTTTGTGATATACGAGGGCCGTTCAGAAAGTAACCTCCGGTTGATTTAAAAAAATACACCAAGTTAAATAAAAATATTTTAATATATACATCTTACAACTACAGCTTTGCACTATTTTTCTACATAGTCTCCATAGCGATTGAGGCACTTATCGTATCTCTTCACAAGCTTTGAAATTCCTTCTGCATAAAAATCACCCGCTTGTGCCTGGAGCCAGCCTGTGACCGCATCTTTGAGCTCTTCGTCGTCATCAAACCGCTGTGACCCGAGCCATTTCTTCAAATGCATGAAAAGGTGATAATCACTTGGCGCCAGGTCTGGGCTGTAAGGTGGATGGTTGATAACGTCCCACTTGAAGGACTCAAGAAGGGCCGTTGTTCTGCGAGCAGAGTAAGGACGGGCGTTATCGTGCAAAAAAACGATACCGGAAGTCAGCATACCACGGCGTTTGTTCTGTATAGCCCGTCGTAACTTTTTTATTGTTTCACAGTACACGTCTTGATTAATGGTCGTACCACGTTCCATGAATTCAACCAACAACACCCCTTTGGCATCCCAAAACACCGTTGCCATCACTTTTCTGGCAGAAAAATCTTGTGAGGCTTTTCGTGGTTTGGTAGGCGAATTTGAATGTGCCCACATCTTTGATTGTTCTTTTGTCTCAGGGTTCACGTACTTAATCCAGGTTTCGTCACCGGTCACGATTCTGTTTAACAATGGTTCTCCTTCGTCCTCTTAACGTGACAAAGTCTAATACAGAGGCCATTCTTTGAGTTTTGTGGTGGTCGGTAAGAATTTTGGGCACCCATCGTGCACAGAACTTTCGGTAACCCAATCTTGCTGTCACTATCTCGTACAAGAGAGTCTTAGAAATCTGTGCAAAACCAGTAGACAACTCCGACATTGAGAAACGTCGATTTTCACGAACTTTTGCATCAACTGTCTGAACGAGTTCGTCAGTCACCAATGATGGTCTACCACTCCTCTCTTCTTCATGAACGTTTTCTCGTCCACTTTTAAATAAACGTACCCATTCACGGACAACTCCTTCACTCATAAGTCTTGGTCCGTACACGGCACAAAGCTCACGATGAATAGCTGCTGCAGAATATCCTTTGGCTGTAAAAAACCTTATGACAGCACGCACTTCACATTTGGCGGGGTTTTCTATTGCAGCACACATTTCAAACTGCCACAAAAACTAAACTAGCGCAGGTACGACGTTCACTCGACCACGGCTTGATGCCGACTGACCTGTTGAGTGCGTGAACGCACAGATGGCGTCGCTACTCCCCCCACAACCCGCACTGTGACCAATCGGAGGTTACTTTCTGAACCGCGCTCGTACTTTCATATTTAACTTTTCTGAAGGTCTTTCACTAACTGTAGCTTTCCTGTGTCCTTTTTTATCAGTTGTATCAACGACCAGACAACCGGCCCCTGCAAGTATGAAACGAAGGCGGATGCCTGACCGGTCAAAGGACAGAAGATCACCAGGTGAGTGACTCCTTCATTATTTTTTCCTCAGTCGCCACTGATGTAATGACAGCCACAATCACTGTAACACTGCGTTACAACTAGGTGATGAAACATCCATTCATTGAAGGGTTATCACTATCATCAGTTTTACGCTCCAGTTGCTCGGAGGTGGGTCACGAGCTCTCTACACATGACTGTCCATCTACCATACTTCTCTCATAACCGTATCCGAACTGACTCTTCTTGTTGTATTTTTACATTCTCTAGGCGCAGCCATCTTTTCTTTGGTCTTCTTACCGTTCTTTCACCAGTCACATCTGCTTGTAGTACATTTAGTCAGTAATGAAATTTTTTCCCAACAACATGCACCAGTTTAAAATCAACAGCGACATTCATGATTACAATACCAGAAAAAAGAAAGACCTACACTATCCTCGTCCATTTATTTGGCGTGGCCAAACCATCCCAGATGAGCCTCTGACATTTTTTCTTTCAAGGATGTGTGCATTCTACACTCCTGGAAATTGAAATAAGAACACCGTGAATTCATTGTCCCAGGAAGGGGAAACTTTATTGACACAGTCCTGGGGTCAGATACATCACATGATCACACTGACAGAACCACAGGCACATAGACACAGGCAACAGAGCATGCACAATGTCGGCACTAGTACAGTGTATATCCACCTTTCGCAGCAATGCAGGCTGCTATTCTCCCATGGAGACGATCGTAGAGATGCTGGATGTAGTCCTGTGGAACGGCTTGCCATGCCATTTCCACCTGGCACCTCAGTTGGACCAGCGTTCGTGCTGGACGTGCAGACCGCGTGAGACGACGCTTCATCCAGTCTCAAACATGCTCAATGGGGGACAGATCCGGAGATCTTGCTGGCCAGGGTAGTTGACTTACACCTTCTAGAGCACGTTGGGTGGCACGGGATACATGCGGACGTGCATTGTCCTGTTGGAACAGCAAGTCCCCTTGCCGGTCTAGGAATGGTAGAACGATGGGTTCGATGACGGTTTGGATGTACCGTGCACTATTCAGTGTCCCCTCGACGATCACCAGTGGTGTACGGCCAGTGTAGGAGATCGCTCCCCACACCATGATGCCGGCTGTTGGCCCTGTGTGCCTCGGTCGTATGCAGTCCTGATTGTGGCGCTCACCTGCACGGCGCCAAACACGCATACGACCATCATTGGCACCAAGGCAGAAGCGATTCTCATCGCTGAAGACGACACGTCTCCATTCGTCCCTCCATTCACGCCTGTCGCGACACCACTGGAGGCGGGCTGCACTATGTTGGGGCGTGAGCGGAAGACGGCCTAACGGTGTGCGGGACCGTAGCCCAGCTTCATGGAGACGGTTGCAAATGGTCCTCGCCGATACCCCAGGAGCAACAGTGTCCCTAATTTGCTGGGAAGTGGCGGTGCGGTCCCCTACGGCACTGCGTAGGATCCTACGGTCTTGGCGTGCATCCGTGCGTCGCTGCGGTCCGGTCCCAGGTCGACGGGCACGTGCACCTTCCGCCGACCACTGGCGACAACATCGATGTACTCTGGAGACCTCACGCCCCACGTGTTGAGCAATTCGGCGGTACGTCCACCCGGCCTCCCGCATGCCCACTATACGCCCTCGCTCAAAGTCCGTCAACTGCACATACGGTTCACGTCCACGCTGTCGCGGCATGCTACCAGTGTTAAAGACTGCGATGGAGCTCCGTATGCCACGGCAAACTGGCTGACACTGACGGCGGCGGTGCACAAATGCTGCGCACCTAGCGCCATTCGACGGCCAACACCGCGGTTCCTGGTGTGTCCGCTGTGCCGTGCGTGTGATCATTGCTTGTACAGCCCTCTCGCAGTGTCCGGAGCAAGTATGGTGGGTCTGACACACCGGTGTCAATGTGTTCTTTTTTCCATTTCCAGGAGTGTAGCTTCTTCCTTTATTTTTTTCATTTCTTAATCTATGCTTCGTCGTTAACTGGACTGTATGTCGTAATACCTTCATCTTTGCGGCTTGCAGTTCGTTGTCGACGTTTTTGGTTGTTTTGCTGGTTACTAGGATATATGTTATTGTGGGGATAAACCACTACTGAAGGAGAATCTGCTTTGATCTAAACTTCACTGTATTAAAATATTATGAAGTTTAGACCTCTGAACTGAACAAAATTTTGGGACACACTTTATACAACTATGTCGCAATATAAAATGTCGCAACACACTGGTTGGAGAAAACTCGTCCACATTGTACTTAGCGATGTAAGCTGCAAATATAACTAATATTGCAATATTCTACAGCTGAGAATGAGCATACTGGGGCATGCGAATACCGTGCACAGTAAAGCATGTATGGACATTGAACACCATACGAAACTGGTCTGTAACGTTGTAGAAAAATGTATTGTGAGGGCGTAAATTAACAGAACTTAAAATTAGTAAAAGGAACTTAGAACAGAATCTAAAACGAACAATAAGTTAATAGGTTATCGGTAACTGTAATTCAGAACAATAAGCTTTTCTTAGTGTTCTAGTTGTCTGACTTTTTCGATTAGCGAACCACGTCATTTCATGCTATTTTTAGGAGATCTTTGTTAATAGTGTGAAGCAAATAATCTCTGCCGATAATATCGTTTCCCCAGTTCGTAACAGTACGCATCAGAACCATAGTGGAACAGGCCATATAAATAAAATTCTGGTAATACGTAAAATGTGGTTCAGGAAAATATAATTACATCTAATGCATTACTCAAACGTTTTAAAATACATGAACATTGATATTTTACTATACAAATACAGCGAACAGCCACTTTTTTAAATGCGTTTTATTTATGACAACATGCGTTTCGGGTTTGCACCCATCTTCAGTTGTCAAATTACATGTATCTTCAGTTTCTACAGTGGTAAAATATCGACAGCAGTTTTACCACTGTAGAAACTGAAGATACATGTAATTTGCCAACTGAAGATGGGTGCAAACCCGAAATGCATATTGGCATAAATAAAACGCATTAAAAAAGTGGCTGTCGCTGTATTTTTAAAGTAAAATATCATTATCCACGGCCACGGAGCTAAACAGTCCAAATAAAATGCACAAATTGTTACATGAACATTTACGTCAATTCTCTGTTATTTCCAGTGGCTTCTAAATACTGTACAAAAACGCGCGTGTAATCCTAATCAAAGTAATTATTTTCAATTCGGACCTGCTAGACGTTAATTCTTCCAAGAAAAGGTAGCCATTGTGTCTGTGAGGCCCTGACAGCGCTGGTCCATAGCATGAGCTACACGTTCCACATGGTGGGCACAGTGAAAATGACCTACAAAGTATTTGATGTAACTTAAGGCAAGCACTTGATAAAAGGAAGTCTTCTGGTCCAGACTGTATACCAATTAGGTTCCTTTCTGAGTATGCTGATGCATTAGCTCCATACTTAACAATCTTATACAACAGTTCGCTCGACGAATGATCCGTACCGAAGGGCTGGAAAGTTGCACAGGTCACACCAATATTGAAGAAAGGTAGTAGGAGTAATCCACTAAATAACAGGCTCATATCGTTAACATCGATATGCAGCAGGATTTTGGAACATATATTGTGTTCGAACATTATGAATTACCTCGAAGAAAACGGTCTATTGACACACAGTTAATACGGATTTAGAAAACATAGTTCCTGTGAAACACAACTAGCTCTTTATTCACATGAAGTGCTGAGAGCGATTTCAGATCGATTCCGTATTTCTGGATTTCCGGAAGGCTTTTGACACTGTACCACACAAGCGGCTCGTAGTGAAATTGCGTGCTTATGGAATATCGTCTCAGTTATGTGACTGGATTTGTGATTTCCTGTCAGAGATGTCACAGTTAGTAGTAACTGACGGAAAGTCATCGAGTAAAACAGGCCGGCCGGAGTAGACGAGAGGTTCTAGGCGCTACAGTCTGGAACCGCGCGACCGCTACGGTCGCAGGTTCTAATCCTGCCTCGGGCATGGATGTGTGTGATGTCCTTAGGTTAGTTTGGTTTAAGTAGTTCTAAGTTCTAGGGGACTGATGACTTCAGAAGTTAAGTCCCATAGTGCTCAGAGCCATTTGAACCATTTTTGAGTAAAACAGAAGTGTTTTCTGGAGTTCCCCAAGGTAATTTTATAGGCCCTTTGCTGTTCCTTACCTACATAAACGATTTGGGAGACAATCTGAGCAGCCGTTTTAAGTTGTTTGCAGATGACGCTGCCGTTTATCGACTAATAAAGTCATCAGAAGATCAAAACAAACTGCAAAACGATTTAGAAGAAATACCGGAATAGTGCGAAAAGTGGCAGTTGACCCTACATAACGAAAAGTGTGAGGTCATCCACATGAGTGCCAAAAGGAAGTCGTTAAACTTCGGTTACACGATAAAGCAGTCTAATCTAAAAGCCGTAAATTCAACTAAATACCTAAGTATTACAATTACGAACAACTTAAATTGGAAGGAACGTATAGAAAATGTTGTGGCGAAGGCTAACCAAAGACTACGTTTTATTGGCAGGACACTTAGAAAATGTAACAGACCTACAAAGGAGACTGCCTACACTATGCTTGTCCGTCCTTTTTTCAGATTACTGCTGCGCGATGTGGGATCCTTACCAGATATTACTGACGGAGTACATTGAAAAAGTTCAAAGAAAGGCAGCACGTTTTGTATTGTCGCGAAATATGGGAGAGAGTGTCATAGAAATGATACAGGATTTGGGCTGAAAATCGTTAAAAGAAAGGTGTTTTTCGTTGCGATGGAATCTTCTCACGAAATTCCAATCACCAATTTTCTCCTCCGAATGCGAAAATATTTGTTGACACCGACCTACATATGGAGGAACGATCACCACGATAAAATAATGGAAATCAGAGCTCGTACGAAAGATATAGGTGTTTATTCTTTCCGCGCGCTATACGAGATTGGAATAATAGAAAATTGTGAAGGTGGTTCGATGAACCCCCTTCCAGGCACTTAAATGTGATTCGCAGAGTATCAAATGGTTCAAATGGCTCTGAGCACTATGGGACTTAACTTCTGAGGTCATCAGTTCCCTAGAACTTAGAATTACTTAAACCTAACTAACCTAAGGACATCACACACATCCATGCCCGAGGCAGGATTCGAACCTGTGACCGTAGCGGTCGCGCGGTTCCAGACTGTAGCGCCTACAACCGCTCGCCACCACGGCCGGCCGCAGAGTATCCATGTAGATGCAAATGTAGATGTAGATGTAGATGTAGAACCTATCTTAAATTATCCACACTTTACGCAGATTACGTAAATTGGATTGTCTACCTTAAGGTGCATGAAACACACTGGTGTGCAAAACTGAAACTTAAAAACGAAAGTAATTTTCACATGATGCGTCACTGCAACTAACGTAGCTGGATGAAACTTACTGTTAGATCATATGTAGAAAGGCAATGAGACGAACAGAAATGACAAAACAGTAATTACACTGAAGTCAACGCTGTTCATACGATTCATGACGGTCCCCTGAATATTACAAAAAGCGGGAATTGAGTGTGTGATTGACACGGACGACAATGCATGCTCTACAATGTGCTCCCATGGTGGCCACAAGGTTGGTAAGGAGTTCTTGTTTTGCGTTAAGGCGTTCCATTTCTCCACCAGAGAGGCTGACAACTGCTGCATGGTCGTTAGTACACCTGGACCTGCTGCAATACGTTCTCTAACGCATCCCACACGTGATAGATGAGATTCAAGTCGGGGGACGGTGAGGCCAGTCTATTCGCCGAACATCGTATCAGTACAAGAGCTGCAGCACCTGAGCTTTTCGATGCGATTGTGGACTGTCTTCCATAAAAGTGAAGTCAGGGATGAATGCACTCGGGGGAAAAGGCACACATGGGGAAGGAATACGAATACATTGTCACAGAAACTGTGAGTGTATCGTGTTCAAAGATATGGAGGTCAGTTCGCCTACGCAACATTACGTCTCCGCACCTTGATCACCAAAACGATCGTGTTTGTCATTGCTGAACACAGTCTCATACTCTGAGGGGTGCGAACACCTAATATACTCAGGAACTGTAGAGCATGTGTAACATGCTGTGGTGAGGCATATGGCAGCACTCCGCATGCACCAACGATCATCCGATATTTGTCAACCGCATTGATGGAGGAATGAAACACCCTACCACAACAACTTCTTACCAACCTTGTGACCAGCATGGGAACACGTAGCAGAGCATACATTGATGCACTGCCCCCGTTGTGATAATACGCCCTAGTAAGTGTCACGTCCCCCGTGTGTAATGTCCAGTTGAATGAATCGCGGTGACTTCAGCGTAATTATTGTCTTTGAATAATAGTGCCGTTTCTGCTCCTCTCAGTGCGGATTTCTTTCAGTTTTCTTCTGTACTAAACTACAGCATTTCTTTCTACGCATGGTCCAAGTTACCTCGCACTAGTTTACCTGGCAATGTCACATAACGGGAAAGTTACTTTCGTCCTTACGTTTTGTACACCAGCGAATTTTCTGAGCGAGCTTCATTTTGCCAGCCACTATATACAGTACTGGCCATTAAAATTGCTACACCATGAAGATGACGTGCTACAGACACGAAATTTAACCGACAGGAAGAAGATGCTGTGATATGCAAATGATTAGTTTTTCAGAGCATTCACACAAGGTTGGCGCCGGTGGCGACACATACAACGTACTGACATGAGGAAACTTTCCAACCGATTTCTCATACACAAACAACAGTTGAATGGTGATGCCTGGTGAAACGTTGTTGTGATGCCTCGTGTAAGGAGGAGAAATGCGTACCATCACGTTTCCAACTTTGATAACGGTCTGATGGTAGCCTATCGCGATTGCGGTTTATCGCATCGCGACATTGCTGCCCACGTTGGTCGAGATCCAATGACTGTTAACAGAATATGGAATCGGTGGGTTCAGGAGGGTAATACGAAACGCCGTGCTGGATCCCAACGGCCTCGTATCACTAGCAGTCGAGACGACAGGCATCTTATCCGCATGGCTGTAACGGATCGGTTCTAGGCGCTACAGTCTAGAATCACTAGACCGCTAAGGTCGCGGGTTCGAATCCTGCCCGGGCATGGATGTGTGTGATGTCCTTAGGTTAGTTAGGTTTAAGTAGTTCTAAGTTCTAGGGGACTGATGACCTTGGGAGTTAAGTCCCATAATACTCAGAGCCATTTGAACCATTTTTTGTAATGGATCGTCCAGCCACGTCTTGATCCCTGAGTCAAGAGATGGGGAAGTTTGCAAGACAAAAACCATCTGCACGAACAGTTCGACGACGTTTGCAGCAGCATGGATTATCAGCTCGGAGACCATGGTTGCGGTTACCCTTGACGCTGAATCACAGACAGGAGCGCCTGCGATGGTGTACCCAACGACGAACCTGGGTGCACGAATGGCAAAACGTCATTTTTTCGGATGAATCCATGTTCTGTTTACAGCATCATAATGGTCGCATCGGTGTTTGGCGACATCGCGGTGAACGCATATTGGAAGCGTGTATTCGTCATCGCCATACTGGCGTATCACCCGGCGTGATTGTATTAGGTGACAATGGTTACACGTCTCGGTCACCTCTTGTTCGCATTGACGGCACTTTGAACAGTTGACGTTACATTTCGGATGTGTTACGACCCGTGGCTCTACCCTTCATTCGATCCCTGCAAAGCCCTACATTTCAGCAGGATAATGTACGACCACATGTTGCAGGTCCTGTACGGGCCTTTCCGGATACAGAAAATATTCGACTGTTGCCCTGGCCAGCACATTCTCCAGATCTCTCACCAACTGAAAACGTCTGGTCAATGGTGGCCGAGCAACTGGTTCGTCACAATACGCGTCACTACTCTTGATGAACTGTGGTATCGTGTTGAAGCTGCATGGGCAGCTGTACCTGTACACGCCATCCAAGCTCTGTTTGACTCAATGACCAGGCGTATGAAGGCCGTTATTACGGCCAGAGGTGGTTGTTCTGGGTACTGATTTCTCAGGATCTGTGCACCCAAGTTGCGTGAAAATGTAATCACATGTCAGTTCTTGTATAATATTTCTTCCAATGAATACCCGTTTATCATCTGCGTTTCTTCTTGGTGTTCCAATTTTAATGGCCAGTAGTGTAGATAAACAGCCTTTGGGTACAGACAAAAGTACACAAGAATGCACGCTATAAACTGTGAGCTGTGTACAGTGTCTAGGATGTCCAGTAGATACAATCGCCTTTCGCATATAAAAGAGGTTAGGTTAGGTACATTATCTGAATTGCTTAGCTTTCTGGGTGCATGATTCGATGCGTCGATAACGGTGACAAGTCGACTGGAAGCAGACAGAACTTATTAAATATGGAACGATAAATGCTACAATAATGCGTCCTTACCGTCAAACGTTACTATCCAAATGCTGCGATTCGGAATGTGCTTTCAATTTTCGGTAGAAATGTTGTTCCACATTTATCATTTGTTGAAGGAATAACCGAAAAATTCGGAAGTATAGGTCTAGTTGTTGTAAAATAAACAATACGGGTCTTAGTGGTCGTTCAGGCACAGACATAGCGGCAGTTCGCGAGAGTGTGGCCAATAGTCTAGGGTCCTCAATCCGTCATCCAGCTCAAGAACTGGGCATAGTAACAGCAATCTTCAGCGCATTCCCAAAGAACGTTTGCGTCTCCATAATTCCCGCATCCACCAGATGTAGCAGCGAAATGAATGCTGATTTTATTGATGAAACCATCTTCACCGACGAGCATCATTTTCACGGCGATGGCTTCCTTAATAGGCACAATTGTCTTTTTCATGGCTAAGAAGATCCACGAATGACTGATGAGAAAAGAATGCATTTCATACATGTTAATCTATCGTGCGCATTGTGGTCTGGAGTGATTGTTGGACCGTTTTTCTTTGGGAACGAGGCAGGTAATGCACTAACGGTAAAAGGCGAAAGCTATCGATACATGGTAACACAGTTCTTTGTGACTCAATTCGAAGATGTTGCCCCTGAAGACTTGTGGTTTCAGCAGGGCTGTTGTAACTTTATAAGAATTAAATTGATTTTAATGTTGTGAACTGAACTGTTTTCCTAGTCTTAACTTCGCAAGTCTGTCTTGTTCTCCTGAACAATACAAGTGGTGTACTTACGAAACGCTATCTGATTAAATGATAAGCCAAATGTCTGTAATTGTATAACTGTATACTTCTATTACGTTTAACTTCAACCAAATTACTTAGAAGACCTAAAGCTGAAGACTAAATAAACTGTTCTGTGAAACTGTATTGTGCAGTGGAGCAAACAGTTCTAGAATGAATGACGTCACAATACATGTGTTTCAATTTTAACACACCAAACTAAAAGAAAAAAAATCTACCTAAAATTACAAATCAAAAGAATAAACAACCAAAATGTTTCTATTAAAGTTCCCTGTGAATTTACGTGCGCAAATTGACTAAAAAAGATCCAAACATTAGATAGTACACACACAAATGTAACAGTGCACGATGACAATAAAACTGTCTGCATAAGAAATGAGATCAAAAATGAATATTACCTAATCTTACCTGATATTAACCTTGGAATGCAATACTTAAATGTGAATGATCTTGGTGTTTTCCAACCGATGAAAAAAACTGGCCCTGACAAATGTATATGAGAATAAAGATAAAAAGTCCGTCATCAGCTGCACAAGACAACTTTTATTTGTTTCACTTTACCGGTTTCGACAGTTTAAACTGTCATGTTCAGAATGATTTGAGCCTATTTCACTTCTGAAGATTACAGTGTAAACTATCGAAGCCGGTAAAGTGAACCAAAATAAAGGTTTTCCTGTGCAGATGGAGGCTGACTTTTCATCTCTATTGAAATATTCTGCAGCTGCCGAACTATAGCTATGAACAAAATCATAAATTTATATGAAACTTCCTGGCAATTTAAAACTGTGTGTCGGACCGAGACTCGAACTCGGGACCTTTGCCTTTCGCGGGCAAGTGCTCTACCAACTTTTTTTTTTTTAATCTCATTTTGTTCACTTTTGTTCGTTGCATCTGCTCGCGGCGGACTTCGTAAAACATATGCCATTAAGTTCGTTGTTGATCGATTAACTCAGTTTTTTTATTACAGAGGGCAGCTAACACTCTGACCGAACACGCTGAGCTACCGTGCATCAACCGAGCTACCCAAGCACGACTCACGCACCGTCCTCACAGTTTTACTTCCGCCAGTACCTCGTCTCCCAGGTAGAGCACTTGCCGCGAAAGGCAAAGGTCCCGAGTTCGAGTCTCGGTCCGGCACACAGTTTTAATCTGCCAGGAAGTTTCATATCAGCGCACACTTCGATGCAGAGTAAAAATCTCATTCTGGATAAATTTATATGGTTTTCCTGTGGCAATGGAAAATCGGTACTGCCCGAAGTGATAAACATAAAAAAAATGCAAACGCAGCAGGAAACTAACTAAAGGAAAGGAAGAAAGCCTTATATAGTCCAGTGCAAGAACGTGCTGCTATTCTAAACAAATCACGCTTCGTTTTTAAGTGGCTGTGTTCCGCTCAGTGCAATGCGGCGACACGCAGAACCATAAAAGTAAATTTTTTATGAGAAAGACGGTGGCAGAATTTAAGTTTGTTGAATGATTCAAAGGAGACTAATTTTTTTAAAAATAATTACATTGTGAAAATTGAAACTCATTATTCAGCTATGACAGTCATCTTTTAAAAATTACCTCTTATTAGAAAGTATAGCTCTGCTGTGAAATTAATTATTGAAATGGTAAAGGACTGATAAATCTATAATGTCTGAATGCGAGCAATGTGAATTGATTACGTTATGGCGTCTGAACAATGAAACTAACTAACCCAAACCAATAAACAAAAATCCTACTAAAACTTCGTCCTTTTCAAACACGTCATAAATTACGTGGAAGCAAACAGTGCGGCAAGAACAGTGCCTGAAAATCTTCGCTTCTCAAATTAATGTTTTGCAAAATTATAGTTCCAAAATTCAGTATCCTCAGTATCTTTATCTCTGTCCTCTCCGAGCTATTTCCAGACCGCTTAGTAGCATGACCAACCGCTGACTCACTCACTAGCTCGTCTTAGCATGTTACAGCAGCCAAACTGCTACCAGCAATCAAAGATCACGTTGACTGTACTCAGAACCTCTGTGACGTAACATATCGACTATTGAAAACCTCTGTTTGAAAAGTATCCAGAATACAGATATGAAGTATGACATACTGAATGAAAACAGAACTTACATCACTTTTTTTTTAATATCAAAAATAAACTATAAACCTTTGACTGTGTAACTTACCATACCGCCAGTGGAACATTGACGATGTGACGATCTGTCATTTAACGTCTACGAACTTTTATCTGTGGTTTTCCTCAAGTGTCAGGTTTACGACAATACCTCACGACCATTCAGGTATTAAAGACTGAAACTGAATTCTCTATCGACGAAATACTGTGACAGGTTGTGCAAAATCGTTATTGAAAATTTCGCAAGTACCACCAAAGCCTTTGCAGCCGTTTATCGGTCATGTTGTGCCGTACATAATTCCCAAATGCCTGCATTACACCCCTGTAAATATCACAACGCTATGCTACAGAGCCGCGCGGGATTAGCCGAGCGGTCTCGGGCGCTGCAGTCATGGACTGTGCGGCTGGTCCCGGCGGAGGTTCGAGTCCTCCCTCGTGCATGGGTGTGTGTGTTTGTCCTTAGGATAATGTAGGTTAAGTAGTGTGTAAGCTTAGGGACTGATGACCTTAGCAGTTAAGTCCCATAAGATTTCACACACTTTTTTTATGCTACAGAAAAACATTTTATTTAAAATTCAAATGTTGCTTTCTTGCTGTAACGTCATGGCAACTCGAATGGCAGTACAGCATACATAACTCTCCACACCGCGCAACAGGGCATCCAGCATGGTTTCTGGTAACGCTACACATTGAACGAGAAGCGGCCAACCAGCATGAGTACATATTTATGTCAACACAGACGTTGGTTATCAATTATCTACGCCTAAGGTTATTCCCAATAATAACTGATAAAATTATATCCAAATGGATTCTTCCGCCGCTTCTTGACGGAATAATTTCATATTTAACGCTGCAATAGGAACAGACTTTTTTAAACAAATATATGTTTAGTAATAACCGTTTTTCGGCCATCAACAGGTAATAACTGCCTAGCATTCACAAAGACACTTTCGTTTAAAATACTTAAGCTTAAAAACTGAAGTTATTAACAACTGCACAGAGTCTTTGGTCGTGACATTAAGTAAGAAATGTCAGACTGAATGTTCAATACTGGTGTCACGTGTGTTGCAGTGAGTTACTGGAATATATTTAGTACTGAAAGGTACAATCATATGGAGAAAAAGGAGCTGTGAGTGGATAAATCATGACGCAAGAAATTGCCACTGTATGACGGTTACATTTCAATACAAATATAATGTGGCCTCTAACGTCTAATACAAGGTACACACTGACACAGTTTTCTTTTTTTTTCACATGGGAGACGCAGGCATCTCTAATATTGTGATTGTAGCCTAATAACAGTGCAATGATACAAGAGTACGAAACTGCAATTTACAGAACAAATTGTATCAAAAGGCTACAAAAGTAGTGCATACAATATTAATGTACATAGGCTGTATGAGTACAGCACATCTATATCTACATCTACATGGTTACTCTGCAATTCACACCTGGCAGAGGGTTCATCGAACCATTTCCATTCTACCACTCTACCATTCAACTCTCGAACGGCGCGCGGGAAAAAGGAACATCTAAATCTTTCCGTTCAAGCTCTGATTTCTCTTATTTTATTATGATGATCATTGCTCCCTACGTAGGTGGGTGTCAACAAAATATTTTTGCATTCGGAAGAGGAAGTTGGTGATTGAAATTTCGTAAACAGATCTCGCAGCAAATACTGCAAATTCTTAATTTCTTTGCGTGTTTTTGGTACTTGCATTGTTTAATTCATGAATTTCGGGCGTATTATAGTATTTGAGAGTTGTAGCATCGCGTCTTAGTACCTGAATAGTGTAAGTTCGCGCAGTCGTTTGTCTTCTGTTTTTGTTTTGAACGGCCAGTGTCGGTTGGTCACAGCCAGTGTGCTCCCTGCCGCCGTTGGATAAGCAGCTGCAGCAGCAAGTCGTATACTCCTAGCTCACTCATTTGTTACATAGTTTAATTCTTAATTTCTTTGCGTGTTTTTGGTACTTGCATTGTTTAATTCATAAATTTCGGGCGTATTATAGTATTTGAGAGTTGTAGCATCGCGTTTTAGTACCTGAATAGTGTAAAATCGCGTAGCCTCCTTCCGCCGCCGAGCAGTGTCAGCAGTGCGCAAGTAGCAGCATTACTGCATTTACTAGGCAATCTTGTATTTTAATAACCGTTTAAATTTTGTTGATTTGTTTGCGCTCTCTGTAGATTAGTTCAGACGTTCTTTGCACAACAGTTTTTAGCATGGATAGGGACTGCAACTGCTGTGTTCAGATGCAGGCTGAATTGGCATCCCTTCGCTCTCAGCTTCAGGCAGTGTTGGCTTCGGTCACACAGCTTGAGGCTGTTGCCAATAGGCATCACTGTGGGGGTCCGGATGGGGGTTTGTCGGGGACGGCCAGCTCGTCCCACGCATCCCCCGATCGGACTACGACTGTGGTTGCCCGGGATACTGCCCGCATTGAGGCTGATCCCTCACCTGTGGTAGAGTGGGAGTTCGTCTCAAGATGTGGCAGGGGGCGAAAGACATTCCAGAGGGCTGAACGGAAGGCCTCTCCAGTTTGTCTGACGAACCGGTTTAGGCTCTGTCTCAGGCTGATACTGATCTTCGGCCTGACATGGGTGCTTGTCCTGTTCCAGAGGTTGCCCCTCAGTCTGCAAGATCCGGGCGGTCGCAGAGGGTGGGCTTACTGGTAGTTGGGAGCTCCAACGTCAGGCGCGTAATGGGGCCCCTTAGGGAAATGGCAGCAAGAGAGGGGAAGAAAACCAATGTGCACTCCGTGTGCATACCGGGGGGAGTCATTCCAGATGTGGAAAGGGTCCTTCCGTATGCAATGAAGGGTACAGGGTGCACCCATCTGCAGGTGGTCGCTCATGTCAGCACCAATGATGTGTGTCGCTATGGATCAGAGGAAATCCTCTCTGGCTTCCGGCGGCTATCTGATTTGGTGGACGCTGCCGGTCTCGCTAGCGGGATGAAAGCAGAGCTCACCATTTGCAGCACCGTCGACAGGACTGACTGTGCGGACTTTTGGTTCAGAGCCGAGTGGAGGGTCTGAATCAAAGGCTGAGACAGTTCTGCGACCGTGTGGGCTGCAGATTCCTCGACTTGCGCCATAGGATGGTGGGGTTTCGGGTTCCGCTGGATAGGTCAGAAGTCCACTACACGCAACAAGCGGCTACACGGGTAGCAGGGATTGTCTGGCGTGGGCTGGGCGGTTTTTTAGGTTAGATGGCCTTGGGCAAGTACAGAAAGGGCAACAGCCTCAACGGGTGCGGGGCAAAGCCAGGACATGCGGGGACCAAGCAGTCGGTATTGTAATTGTAAACTGTCGAAGCTGCGTTGGTAAAGTACCGGAACTTCAAGTGCTGATAGAAAGCACCGAAGCTGAAATCGTTATAGGTACAGAAAACTGGCTGAAGCCAGAGATAAATTCTGCCGAAATTTTTACGAAGGTACAGACGGTTTTTAGAAAGGATAGATTGCATGCAGCCGGTGGTGGAGTGTTCGTCGCTGTTAGTAGTAGTTTATCCTGTAGTGAAGTAGAAGTGGATAGTTCCTGTGAATTATTATGGGTGGAGGTTACACTCAACATCCGAGCTAGGTTAATAATTGGCTCCTTTTACCGACCTCCCGACTCAGCAGTATTAGTGGCAGAACAACTGAGAGAAAATTTGGAATACATTTCACATAAATTTTCTCAGCATGTTATAGTCTTAGGTGGAGATTTCAATTTACCAGATATAGACTGGGACACTCAGATGTTTATGACGGGTGGTAGGGACAGAGCATCGAGTGACGTTATACTGAGTGCACTATCCGAAAATTACCTCGAGCAGTTAAACAGAGAACCGACTCGTGGAGATAACATCTTGGACCTACTGATAACAAACAGGCCCGAACTTTTCGACTCTGTATGTGCAGAACAGGGAATCAGTGATCATAAGGCCGTTGCAGCATCCCTGAATATGGAAGTTAATAGGAATATAAAAAAAGGGAGGAAGGTTTATCTGTTTAGCAAGAGTAATAGAAGGCAGATTTCAGACTACCTAACAGATCAAAACGAAAATTTCTGTTCCGACACTGATAATGTTGAGTGTTTATGGAAAAAGTTCAAGGCAATCGTAAAATGCGTTTTAGACAGGTACGTGCCGAGTAAAACTGTGAGGGACGGGAAAAACCCACCGTGGTACAACAACAAAGTTAGGAAACTACTGCGAAAGCAAAGAGAGCTTCACTCCAAGTTTAAAGGCAGCCAAACCATCTCAGAGAAACAGAAGCTAAACGATGTCAAAGTTAGCGTAAGGAGGGCTATGCGTGAAGCGTTCAGTGAATTCGAAAGTAAAATTCTATGTACCGACTTGACAGAAAATCCTGGGAAGTTCTGGTCTTACGTTAAATCAGTAAGTGGCCCGAAACAGCATATTCAGACACTCCGGGATGATGATGGCATTGAAACAGAGGGTGACACGCGTAAAGCTGAAATACCAAACACCTTTTTTCAAAGCTGTTTCACAGAGGATGACCGCACTGCAGTTCCTTCTCTAAATCCTCGCACAAACGATAAAATGGCTGACATCGAAATAAGTGTCCAAGGAATAGAAAAGCAACTGGAATCACTCAACAGAGGAAAGTCCACTGGACCTGACGGGATACCAATTCGATTCTACACAGAGTACGCGAAAGAACTTGCCCCCCTTGTAACAGCCGTGTACCGCAAGTCTCTAGAGGGAACGGAAGGTTCCAAATGATTGGAAAAGAGCACAGGTAGTCCCAGTATTCAAGAAGGGTCGTCGAGCAGATGCGCAAAACTATAGACCTATATCTCTGACGTCGATCTGTTGTAGAATTTTAGAACATGTTTTTTGCTCGAGTATCATGTCGTTTTTGGAAACCCAGAATCTAGTATGTAGGAATCAACATGGATTCCGGAAACAGCGATCGTGTGAGACCCAACTCGCTTTATTTGTTCATGAGGCCCAGAAAATATTAGATACAGGCTCCCAGGTAGATGCTATTTTTCTTGACTTCCGGAAGGCGTTGGATACAGTTCCGCACTGTCGCCTGATAAACAAAGTAAGAGCCTACGGAATATCAGACCAGCTGTGTTGCTGGATTGAAGAGTTTTTAGCAAACAGAACACAGCATGTTGTTATCAATGGAGAGACGTCTACAGACGTTAAAGTAACCTCTGGCGTGCCACAGGGGAGTGTTATGGGACCATTGCTTTTCACAATATATATAAATGACCTAGTAGACAGTGTCGGAAGTTCCATACGGCTTTTCGCCGATGATGATGTAGTATACAGAGAAGTTGCAGCATCAGAAAATTGTAGCGAAATGCAGGAAGATCTGCAGCGGATAGGCACTTGGTGCAGGGAGTGGCAACTGACCCTTAACATAGACAAATGCAATCTATTGCGAATACATAGAAAGAAGGATCCTTTATTGTATGATTATATGATAGCAGAACAAACACTGGTAGAAGTTACTTCTGTAAAATACCTAGGAGTACGCGTATGGAACGATTTGAAGTGGAACGAAAATTAATTGTTGGTAAGGCGGGTGCCAGGTTGAGATTCATTGGGAGAGTCCTTAGAAAATGTAGTCCATCAACAAAGGAGGTGGCTTACAAAACACTCGTTCGACCTATACTTGAGTATTGCTCATCAGTGTGGGATCCGTACCAGATCTGGTTGACGGAGGAGATAGAGAAGATCCAAAGAAGAGCGGCGCGTTTCGTCACAGGGTTATTTGGTAACCGTGATAGCGTTACGGAGATGTTTAACAAACTCAAGTGGCACACTCTGCAAGAGAGGCGCTCTGCATCGCGGTGTAGCTTGCTCACCAGGTTTCCAGAGGGTGCGTTTCTGGATGAGGTATCGAATATATTGCTTCCCCCTACTTATACCTCCCGAGGAGATCACGAATGTAAAATTAGAGAGATTAGAGCGCGCACGGAGGCTTTCAGACAGTCGTTCTTCCCGCGAACCATACGCGACTGGAACAGGAAAGGGAGGTAATGACAGTGGCACGTAAAGTGCCCTCCGCCACACACCGTTGGGTGGCTTGCGGTGTATAAATGTAGATGTAGATGTAGATGTAGAAAACCTCCTTTGTTTCAGTGACTGCCACCCCAACTCGAGTATCATATCAGTGACACTCTCACCCCTATTGTGCGATAACACGAAACGGGCTGCCCTTCTTTGCACTTTTTCGATGTCCTCTGTCAATCCCACCTGGTAAGGATCCCACATCGCGCAACAATACTCCAGCAGAGGACGGACAAGTGTAATGTAGGCTGTCTCTTTAGTGGGTTTGTCGCATCTTCTAAGTGTTCTGCCAACAAAGCGCAAGTCTTTGTTTTGCCTTCACCATAATATTATCTATGTGGTCTTTCCAATTTAAGTTGCTCGTGATCGTAATTCCTAGGTATTTAGTCGAATTAACAGCCCTTAGATTTGTGCGATTTATCGTATACTCAAAATTTATCGGATTTCCTTTAGTACCCATGTGGATGATCCTACACTTTTCTTTGTTTAGTGACAATTGCCACTTTTCGCACCAAACAGAAATTCCCTCTAGATCATTTTGTAATTGGAATTGATCGTCTGATGATTTTACTAGACGGTAAATTACAGCATCATCTGCAAACAATCTAAGGGGACTGCTGAGATTATCACCTATATCATTTATATAAATCAGGAACAGCAGAGGGCCTTGACACTACCTTGCGGAACGCCAGATATAACTTCTGTTCTACTCACTACGAACTGTGACCTCTCTGAGAGGAATTCACGAATCCAGTCACACAACTGAGATGATACTCCATATGCACGAAATTTGATTAATAGTTACTTGTTAGGAACGGTATCAAAAGCCTCCTTGGAATCCAGGAAGATGGAATCGATCTGAGATCCCTTGTCGACAGCACTCATTACTTCATGGGAATAAAGAGCTGGCTGTGTTGCACAAGAACGATATTTGCTGAATCCGTGTTGGTTATGTAGCAATAAGTCATTTTGTTCAAGGTGATTCATAATATTCGAGTACAGTATATGCTCCAAAAATCCTACTGCAAAGAAAGCTATGACACTGGTGTGGAAATAAAGAGTACAAGAAGCACAATTTACATTACCAAGTGTATATTATCCACGACACAAGCGTTAGTGACCAGTATATTAAAGTAGGACAACACAGAACGTATGAAAACGAAGTTCTACACTTTCGTTATTAGAACTTTTCTCACGCTCAATTTGCATTTGGGCTAGGAGCCAATTTAATTGCACAGTATCTCTCCTGGTTGCCAAGGCGATATTCTTCTGCACAATTAACGGCAGTCCGATAAATAATATTTACATTATTCTTCTGATATCTCTGGGTTTCCCAACTGGGTATTTTTTGTTGTTAGTTCTTTTATGAAGTTCTTCAAAGTGAGCCAAACTCATGAGTCCAATTTTGGATTGAATGGACCCGAATTACCTCGCAATTACGGAAACCTCTACAATACTTTCACGTGAACCCGATAAATTTCAACTGCAAAACTTATGGAAGAGATACATAAAGTACCATGATGTAGCAGCTACTCGGCGAAAATGAACTAAAGTGCGGGAGAATGTTGCCAGAAGTCTCCCAGTCGTGCACAAAGGTGGACATTGTGTAAAGAGTCACCCACATGCAGTCGTAGTGCCACGGTTAATTACAGCAGCAAATGGCCGCTAGGTTGTGTAACAGGCAAGAAAAGATTCACGTCAAACAGCGGGTGCTGCAACCACATTTAACTGGACTGCGCTGTGTGCGATGGTGGCAATAGCATAGGGACTGAACAAACGAGGAACAGGGTTGAAACCTGGTAGTCAAGGGAGGCAGGATTCGGTTACGATTGTGGACGGGGCCGTAATCAGTAACTATTGGTTGGCCTTTTTTTTTATCACACACAATTTATTTAAAATCAACAACAAATTAAAACAATGCCAATAATTTAAGAATTGTTTCATGGCTGAAAGCGTTAATAGGTATAAATTAAGAATTGTTTCACGGCTGAAGGCCTTAAACACCAAAAATGGCAATTACTAAAAAAAAAAATTAACAAACATACTGTCAAACAGCTATGCAATAGCAAAAGTTGATTTAAAAGACAGGCAACTAGTCACCAAACAGGTGAGACAAAATGATAATAAACTTGGTAGCACAACCGTTTAACTTGCTGTAACGCCAAGTGTGGCAATTATATTAAAAAAATGTAGAACATGCAATAAAACAGCAAATATAATAACATGGTTAACTGAAAAGAACAAGCAGCTGATGCCCAAACAAGTGAGAGAAATGATGGTAAATTGGTAATACAATAATAAATAATAGCACAATAATAAAACACAAGGGCCAATCACAGACGGTGCTCCAGGAATCGACCTCTAAGTAGATCAGGCCAAAAACACTTTCGCGAGAGTTGCATTCACATCACAAGATGGTAACTCAGACTAGTGAAAGTCTAACGAATGACTAATGATTATCTGCTGAAGTTATCTAATGTCCGATAACCAATGCAACGATGGAACAACACGCCAAGGCCGGAACCGGCGGTCAGCACCACGTCCTCAGAATGCTGTGTTAAGAGCGTCCAAAGGAGAAAGGAACCACTACTTCCAGAGTAGAAGAAACACCAAATCAAGGAATCTGTCAAAACTACACACCTTACCGGACAGCAGCGGCAAGGCGAGGAAATGTATTCTGCTGTTACATATACTATACCTCCAGGACAGGTAACTGGGGCGTTAGCGGCCACCAGGCAGGAAATATACCGCTGGTTGAACTTAAACAGTAACGCACAGAATGAAGCAATTAGTAACAAGAAGTCGAGGAAAGCTAATTAGATCCGCCTTCCCCAAGCACTCCGCTCACTGCTCTTCGTCTCGGCGACACTGCGAGCAGCAACACGAACCCAAGTCACTGGAGAATCGCGAGATCTCACAGTGGTGAAGGTTTCACTACTCGGATTAAAATCGACTCAACTTAAGGCTTGTTGGATCCGGCTGACGACTAGGTCGTGTACCCTCGCGACCACAGCCCTTCCATCCGGAAGTGCAAGCGAGCCGCCAGCAGTCCCGGCATGTTCTCGCACTGCAGTCTTGGCTCCTCCAGAGTCCCCAACTGAACTGCTCACTCACACGACCCAGAAGAACAACCACATCACCCCAAAGATAGAGCCACAATTATTACATATCGATAACGCCGCTGCTGCCACTCGCTGACAGGCAATGCTTGCGAAACCAAGTGGCGCCAGTCAACGCAAGAAGAAGACAAACAACCGCGACCATCTCAACTAAACGATACATTCTGGCCTCCAACAGAGAACGGAAACCTACAACAGCACCAGCGCGAGCCGCAGCACAGCTCAGGGGGAGCTTGTTTTATGACAGCATGTACTGTGTGAATAGTCATTTACGATTACCCTCAGATGGCGAGAGGTGGGAATACAGAATGCACTCAGGAACATTGTCGAATATGATCGTTTCAGTGGAACATGCATTAAGTTGCGGGGAGGCGTGGCTTTGCATGGTCGTACCGACCTCCAAATCTTTGAAAACGGCGCACTCACAGGCGTTACAGTGACGCTGTACTCCTTCGTCAGATGCGTCTTTTCGGTGGTGCATTTGGCCCTGTTTTCATTTTTATAGATAACACGTGCGATAGTACCGAAGAGCGCAGGTGGAGCAGCTCTTCTTCGAATAAGATGATATTCGGCAATGGGATTAGCCTGCCCGTTTTGCCGATTTAAACACCATCTAACACGTATGGGGTGCGTTGGGGAGACGTACTGCAGAACGTCCAGGTGCACCAATGACCATTCGACAGTTGTCAGCCGCACAGGTGGAGGAATAGGACGCACTGCCACACCAACTCCTTACCAACCTTGTGGAGAGCATGGGAGCGTGTTGCACAGCATGTATTACCGTCCGTGGTGATCACACTCCCTGTTGAGAACCATGTCCAATATTTTTATTGTCGAAGCGAGTGTGATAAGTCAGTGTAAATATTGTCTTTGAATACAAGTGTAATTTCTCTTCGCCTCACTGCGGTTTTTTCTTTTAGTTACCTTCTGAACCATACTTTAGCAGTTCTTTCTTTTAAGTTGACAAACCATAACAACTCGAAAAATAAGCTTCACATGAAAAAATGTGTAGAATCTAAAGTTGATTATTTTCGAGGGGGACATCTGCTGGTGCTAAAATTAGCCAGCCATCCTAGCCCCCTGAGGGTAGGACGGGAGGCAACTTTAAAATTTCAAATGGGAACCCCCATTTTTTATTGCAGAGTTAGATTCTATACAATAACTACGTACATTTTTTCTTAAACATTTGTTTTTATTCTTGGCAGTTGGCGCTGTAATTCAAGAAAATTCATGTTCTCATTTTTGCTTGGAAAATGGTTACGGATAAATAAAAAATTATTTCGTAAGTTTTGATTCGTTAAGACTAAAACTCTCCCTCAGTCCCCATGGGGTTTGAGAGAGAGGAATTAGAATTTTACAAATGTTGACCCAAATATTAATTTTTTCCGCAGATTCGGATTGGTCAACATTTGTAAAACTCTAGTTCCTGTCTCTCAAACCCCACCCTATGCGGACAGAGGGAAAAGTCCTAGTTTCAGCGAATCAAAATTTACGAAGTAATAAGGTATTTTTTATTTATCCGTAATCATTTTCCACGCAAAAATGAGAACATGAATTTTCTTGAATTACAGCGCCAACTGCCAAGAATAAAAACAAATGTTTAAGAAAAAATGTACGTAGTTATTGTATAGAATCTAATTCTGCAATAAGAAATGGGGGTTCCCATTTGAAATCTTAAAGTTGCCTCCCGTCCTACCCTCAGGGGGCTAGGATGGCTGGCTAATTTTAGCACCAGCAGACGTCCCCCTCGAAAACAATCAACCTTGTATTCTACACATTTTTTCGTGTGAAGCTTATTTGTCGAGTTATACTGGTTTGTCAACCTAAAATTTACACCCTGTATATTCTCCAAGACTTATCGAGCTATGTTACGTGGCAGTTACTATCATGCGAAAGTTGTGTTTGTCCTTAATTATCTGTGTATTCTTCAACACATTTTATGCAGGTGGTGCCTCACAGCTCGTAAATTTTTGGAGAAAGTCACTCATGAAATAAATCATCATTTTCTACCAGTTTGATTCAACGAAGCATCATCAGGTAGCGCTTACTCGAGTTTCTTCCTTTGCAGTGGTCGTTTGCTGTATTGTGTTCTTCACGAAACAAAATGCTACGGTCAGTCATGGTACACAATTCTTACTCCCATGTGCATTGTTTTCGTACGTTGCTAGAGAACATATCTTCATTTTCTGTATTTCCAGAGTTAGAAATAAATTTACTGCGCGTAAATATCGTGATTTACAACCAAAGAATAATTTTTCAACTTGTTTCGTTCCATGGTGTCATTTTTCACCATAGGATGCTCTACATCTACATACGTACATTCTCCGAAAGCCAACGTACGGTTCATGGTTGAGTGTACCCTATACTTCTACTAGTCATTCTGTTTTTGGTCCACTCACATATAAAGCGAGAGAAAAACGACCGTACGAGTTCTTATATTTTATCTTCGTGGTCCTCTGCGCGACATGTGCGTTGGCGGCGGTAGAATCGTTCTGCAGTCAGCTTCAAATCCTGGTTCTCTAAGTTTTCTGAATACTATTCCTCGAAAAGAACGTCACCATGCCTCCAGGGATTCCCATTTGAGTTCCCCAAGATCTCCGTAATACGTGTTATTCGAACCTACCAGCAACAAATCTAACAGCCCGCCTCTGAATAGCTTCGATGTGTTCCGTTAATCCGGCCTGGTTGGGATCACAAACACTCGAGCAGTACCCAACAGTGTGTCGCACTGCTGTCCTATGTGTGGCCTCCTTTACAAATGAACCACACTTGCCTAAAATTCTCCCAGTTAACCGAAGTCGACCATTCACCTTCCTTACCACAGTCCTCAGATGCTCATTCCATTTCACATTGCTTTGCAGAGTCATATCTAGGTATTCAATCGATGTGACTATGTCAGGTAGCACACTACTAATGCTGTACTCGAACATTATGCGTTTGTTTTTGCTACTCATGTGCATTGCCTTACATTTTTCTACATTTAAAACTAGCTGTCATTCATCATACTAATTAGAAAATGTGTCTGAGTCGTCTTGTATGCTCCTGCTGTCACTCGACGTCGACACCTTCACGTACAGCACACCATCATCAGCAGACAGCCTCACATTGCTGCTCACCATGTTGCCGGATCATCCATGGATATGTAGATATATGAAAAAACAGCGGTCCTGCCATACTTTCCTTGGGCAGACCCTTGTCTCTCATGAACATTCGGCGTCGAGGACTACATACTGGGTACTGCTACTTGAGAAGTCTTCGAGCCATTCACATACCTGGGAATCTATTCTGTGCGCTCGTACGTTCGTTGACAGTCTCCAATGGGGCGCCATGCCAAACGCTTTCCGGGACTCTAGGAATATGCGCGTTAGGTCAGTGAGTAACCACAGCTTTTCGCTGGTGCCCAGATAGAGTGCTAACGGACGTCTGCTTAACCCTCAGATCAAAGGTCGTCAAACTTATTTGCTCAAGAGCCAATATTGACACTGTGGGGCGACACGTTTGGGTGCAGAAGCAAGGGTGTTGGGGTGGCAAGGGGGGCGGGGGACGTAATGTGGCCTCTCAAACGGAAAATGCATTTTCAGCAAATGATAGCTATTAATAAAGCTTACCATTTACAAATTTTGAAGCTATACGAAGTGCGACAATAAAGTAATGAGATTGATGCGAAAAAAAATGTTGCTTACCGTTTTAGTCAAATTTAGTCTCCTTCAAAGTAGTTCCCTTCTGATTGCACACACTTTTTCCAGCGGTTCTGCAATTGATGGTAACATTTATGGAACTCATCTTCTGTAATATCCTCCAAGAGCGTCGTCACAGTTTTTTGGACATCTTTTGTTGTTTGAAAATGGTGCCCCTTGACCGCCGTTTTGACTCTTGGAAATAGAAAAGAGTCGCACGGAGAGATATCTGGTGAATAAGGTGGCAGTGGTAGTACTGAAATTTGTTTTGAGGTTAAAAATTGGTGTACTGACAGAGCAGTATGGGATGGCGCATCATCGTGATGCAGAATCCAGTTATCAGCAATGTTGGCACGGACACGAAGAACTCTTTTACGAAGTCTTTCTAAAATTTCTTTGTAGTAATATTGGTTAACTGTTTGTCCAGGAGGCACCCACTCTTTATGAACAATTCCCTTGGAATCAAAGAAGCACACAAGCATGCATTTCACTTTTGACTTTGACATGCGAGCTTTTTTTTGGTCTGGGTAAGCCCTCTGAGCACCATTGCGAACTTTGACGTTTTGTCTCTGATAGTACTGAAAAAACCAACTTTCATCGCCAGTGATAACACGACTCATCAATTCTGGATTGATTTCCGTTTGCTCTAACAGATTGGCTGCCACATTTTTCCCTGTTCCTCGCTGTTGTGGTGTGAGATTTTTGGGGACCATTTTTGCACAAATCTTTCTCATACCAATATCATCAGTTATTACTAAACGAACCGTTTCTAGATTGATGTTCAGTTCTTCTGCCATCATTTTCACGGATAATCTTCGATCGTACGAGTTCACGCACCCTGGTCAAGTTGACATCCGTCCATCAGGTTGATGGTCGTCCACTGCGGTCTTCATCTTCAACATTCGTTCTGCCTTCACTAAACATTTTATGCCAATGAAAAACTTGAGCTCTTGACATAATCTCCTCTCCAAACGCCTTCTGAAGCTTACCATAAGTTGGCGTCGCGTTTTCACCCAATTCAACGCAAAGAGAAATGACATACCGTTGCGCAATATTATGCGGTTCCATTTCCGTGACGAAAGACACAAACACGTGTTAACCTATTACAGCACATCTCACGACTGAGCAGTTGCTTCGATGTGCCGCTAGGAATAGAAGCATCTTATAGACCAAGGTCAAAAATATTGTGCCTACGCAAGCCTGCAGGGTTGCCAAATCTTGCAAAGAAAATCAGTCTCATTACTTTATTGTTGCACCTCGTATATTATAAGGTATCACACCAAATACTTTTAAATGAAAAAGGAAATTAATGGTTTATAGGAAGTACTTGCATCTTTCTGGAAGCTTATATAGTGACCAATTTTCCGTACCTAAGTGGACAATGTGGTCAGCAGCAGTGCAACAAGACACGCTGTTGTTTTCTGATTTCAGGGTATATTTTCCATGCATCTTCAGGCCATAGTATCTGAAAGATTACCAAGCGGCTGCAGCAGACCGTTTTCAATCGGACTTTTGTATTAGACCAAATATAAAACGGTATATACAGTTTTAAATAACACATATTATTAATTAAAATTTGTTAGAAAGGGATAGAATGGCGAGTGATAACTTTGTACGTAAAAGGGTTTACATGTCAGTTTCATTTGTAATATTACTGGTATTTTTTGGAAGTAACCTACTCTAATTTGGTTAAACACTTGGTCGCTTTTCCAGGTGAGTATTGTGACCACATTTCCGATCGGACGCCATGTCGGCATTAGTGATCCGCAGAGAGTACTAGCAAACTGAAGGAATAACAAGGAACTACATTGTACGCCAAAAGACGTTGTATAAACATCGATATCGTAAAAAATTATTAGCCTTCATGCAAGTGAGGCAACAAGAATAATATTTCAGATCGATTCCGTATTTCTGAATTTCGGGAAGGTTTTTGACACTGTACCACAGAAGCGGCTTGTAGTGAAATTGCGCACTTATGGAATATCGTTTCAGTTAAGTGACTGGATTTGTGCCTTCCTGTCAGAGAGGTCACAGTTCGCAGTAATTGACGGAAAGTCATCGAGTAAAACAGAAGTGACTTCTGGTGTTCTCCAAGGTAGTTTTATACGCCCTTTGCTGTTCCTTATCTATATAAACGATTGCGGAGACAATCGGAGTAGCCGTCTTAGGTTGTTGCAGATGACGCTTCGTTTATCGACTAATAAAGTTATCAGAAGATCAAAACAAATTGCAAAACAATTTAGAAAAGATATCTGGATGGTGGGAAAATTGGCAGTTGACCTTAAATAACGAAAAGTGTGAGCTCATTCACGTGAGTGCTATAAGGAATCCGTTCAACTTTGGTTACACGATGAATCAGTCTAATCTAAAATCCGTAATTTCAACTAAATACCTAGGTATTACAATTACGAACAACTTAAATTGGAAGGAACAAATAGAAAATATTGTGGGGAAGGCTAACCAAAGACTGCGTTTTATTGGCAGGACACTTAAAAATGTAATAGATGTACTAAAGAGACTGCCTACGCTATGAGATTCCGTCCCCTTTTAGAATACTGCTGCGCGGTGTGCGATCGTTACCAGATAGGACTGATGGAGTACATCGAAAAAGTTCAAAGAAGGGCAGCACGTTTTGTATTATCACGAAACATGGAAAAGAGTGTCATAGAAATGATACAGGATTTGGGCTGGAAATCATTAAATGAAAGGCGTTTTTCGTTGCTACGGAATCTTCTCACGAAATTCCAATCACCGACTTTCTCCTCCGAATGTGAAAATATTTTGTTGACACTGACCTACACAGGGAGAAACGATCACCACGATAAAATAAGGGAAATCAGAGCTCGTACGGAAAGATACAGGAGTTCGTTCTTTCCGTGCGCTATACGAGATTTGAATAATAGGGAATTGTGAAGGTAATTCGATGAACCCTCTGCCAGGCACTTAAATGTGATTTGCAGAGTATTTGTGTAGATTTAGATGTAGACGATTCAAAAATAAAAATAAGGGAGGCATCGTCCACTGTCAGTCTCGTCGAGAACAATGACGATGTATATTACAATTAGTCTGGACACTTCTCGGCAGGTGGCAGCGCTGTTCAGGACAAAAATATGCAGTAGCAAGTTTCCCGTACTGGCGACTTTACCGCACCTTGCCGTACCGATCTTAGTACTACTCGGTAACCTACTCAAATTTGCGTGTTAATTAATTAATAACAGTAATCGCAATATGAGATACGATCACAAAAAAAACATTTGAAGGTGACCGTCACTATAATGCGCAATCAGAAATCCATTTTACTTCTGTTTGGCATTTACGCCATAGGAGCTAATTGGTAAGAGTTGTGCACGTTCGCGAGTTGTCAGCATTGACAGAAAAACGATAAAATATCCCCCTTCTCACTTCTATTAATACCGCAGTGGTCGTGCTACTTACCGCTCTGCCCCTGATGTAAGTGGAGATGTTAACTTAACTCACGGCCTAATTAACCGTCAGTTAAAATTAAGCTCTTAAAACATTACTCTCCCTGCAACTATATTTGTTTGTTATCGATAAAGAAAATTACACTCTTGCGAATCTGGTACTCTGTTTGGCGTTACTGAAATCTGTTATTAGTTGCGAGCAGCATGTTGTTATAAAATACGGCTGAGAACCGCGGCCGTATGCAGCCCGCGAGCCGCAGTTAGACGACCATTACCTCAGACAGTCGCTCTCCTTTGCCTCCTCACCTTTGTCGCACTGCACCTGTGAGGTGCTTTATAAATTTTTACCAGTAAAAAAATTCCCGAGCGCCTGGGCGCTTATTGAACAGATGGATAAAATAGGAAACAACATAACTGATGTAAATAATAAACTTTATTGCATTATGTATGATCCCCAGAGCACCTGTGAGGTGCACACGACTGAAGGAGTGCTAAAGGTTCTTCTACTGGCACATTGTATCACCCAGAAACAAGTACTTGTCTGTAGTTTTTATAAAGCCCCATCACATAATACACTACTGGCCATTAAAATTGCTACACCGAAAAGAAATGCAGATCATATACGGGTATTCATTGGACAAACATATTGTACTAGAACTGACTTGTGATTACATTTTCACGCAGTACCCAGAACAACCACCTCTGGCGGTAATAACGCCCTTGATACGGCCTGGCATTGAGTCAAACAGAGCTTGGATGGCGTGTACAGGTACAGTTGCCCATTAAGCTTCAACACGATACCACAGTTCATCAAGAGTAGTGACTGGCGTATTGTGACGAGCCAGTTGCTCGGCCACCACTGACCAGACGTTTCCAATTGGTGAGAGATCTGGAGAATGTGCTGGCCAGGGCAACAGTCGAACATTTTCTGTATCCAGAAAGGCCCGTACAGGACCTGCAACATGTGGTCGTACATTATCCTGCTGAAACGTAGGGCTTTGCAGGGATCGAATGAAGGGTAGAGCCACGGGTCGTAACACATCTGAAATGTAACGTCCACTGTTGAAAGGGCCGCCAATGCGAACAAGAGGTGACGGAGACGTGTAACCAATGGCACCCCATACCATCACGCCGGGTGATACGCCAGTATGGCGATGACGAATACACGCTTCCAATGTGCGTACACCGCGATGTCGCCAAACACCGATGCGACCATCATGATGCTGTAAACAGAACCTGGATTCATCAGAAAAAATGATGTTTTGCCATTCGTGCACCCAGGTTCGTCGTTGAGTGCACCATCGCAGGCGCTCCTGTCTGTGATGCAGCGTCAAGGGTAACCGCAGTCCATGCTGCTGCAAACGTCGTCGAACTGTTCGTGCAGGTGGTTGTTGTCTTGCAAACGCCTCATCTGTTGACCCAGGGATCGAGACGTGGCTCACGATCCGTTACAGCCATGCGGATAAGATGCCTATCATCTCGACTGCTAGTGATACGAGGCCGTTGGAATCCAACACGGCGTTCCGTATTACCCTCCTGAATCCACCGATTCCATATTCTGCTAACAGTCATTGGATCTCGACAAACGCGAGCAGCAATGTCGCTATACGATAAACCGCAATCACGTTTGGCTACTATGCGACCATTATCAAAGTCGGAAACGTGATGGTACGCATTTCTCCTCCTTAGACGAGGCATCACAACATCGTTTCACCAGGCAACGCTGGTCAACTTCTGTTTGTGTATGAGAAACCGGTTGGAAACTTTCCTAATGTCAGCACGTTGTAGGTGTCGGCACCGGCGCCAACCTTGTGTGAATGCTCTGAAAAGCTAATCATTTGCATATCACAGCATCTTCTTCCTGTCGGTTAAATTTCACGTCTGTAGCACGTCATATTCGTGGTGTACCAATTTCAATGGCCAGTAGTGTACGTTCTCTCCATAACACAAAGAAGATAAAAACACTTGCCTTTGTTAAGTAAACGATTCGATCGTTGGGACAATCAGGACAAATTTGCCTTTAGACAGGGAACCTGTTACCTTGAAGGGTGGTTGTCTCTTAAAACAATACAGGGCAGATAACACTACTCCAATTATGACTGTATTTGACGCCAAAGCAGAGGTAGTGAAATCCTACTGGCAGACTCGTGTCTTACATGTCTTATTACGCGACTCGCAAAATCTCACCAATTATTGGAGAATTTCACGTTGCTTATCGCCACCCAGCGGCCCTAAGTGATTTTAGTTACTATCAGGAAAATGTAAACACGAGGTGCTAGTACGTCGGAAACTTGCGTGAGATGTTAAGCAATTTGCGGAACTTCGTCGCTTCCTATCACTACCACAGGGACGGCGTTACAACTACTGCTAGTGTAAGTCGCTGATGCTAAAGCTGCTCTTGGAGTAACAATGGGGCAAAAGACATGGGACACTCCAAAAAAATGGTTCAAATGGCTCTGAGCACTATGGGACTTAACATCTGTCGTCATCAGTCCCCTAGAACTTAGAACTACTTAAACCTAACCTAAGGACATCACACACATCCATGCCCGAGGCAGGATTCGAACCTGCGACCGTAGCGGTCGCGCGGTTCCGGACTGCGCGCCTAGAACCGCTAGACCACCGCGGCCGGCTGGGACACTCCCTGATATCGTGTCTTGCCTCCTTTTGCCCGGTGTAGTGTAGCATCTCGGCGTGGCATGGACTCAGCAAGTCGTTGAAAGTCCCCTCCAGGAACTTTGAGCCATGCTGCCTCTGTAGCGGTTACTAATTTCGAAAGTCTCGCCGTGGCGGGTTTCTGTGCACTAACTGGCCTCTCGGCTATGTCCCACACATATTCGATGGGATTCATGGGGGCGAATAATTCGCTCGAAGTGTCCAGAATGTTCTTCAAAACATTCGCGAACAACTGTCGCCAAGTGACATGGCGCATTGTCATCCATAAAAAATCTATCGCAGATGGTTGCAAATGGTTTCCAAGTATCCGAACATAACCATTTCCAGTCAAAGGACGGTTCAGTTGGACAGAGGACCCAGTCTGTTCCATATATATACAGCCTACATCGTTATGGAGCCACCATTAGCTTGCACAATGCGCTGTGGACGGCTTGGGCCCATGGTTTCGTAGGGTCTCCGCCACACTCGAACCCTACCATCAACTCTTACCAACTGAAATCGAAACTCATCTGATCAGGTCACGGTTTCCCAGCAAACTCATCTAGGGCTCAATCAACATGGTCATGAGTCCAGCAGGGGCGCTGAAGGCACTCTCGTCGGTCGTCTGCTGCCATAGCCTATTAAAACTGTAAGTTCGCTGTTTAGGTTTTTATGTTGGTAACGCCACGTAGGGCTCTGTATGAAAATCACTGACTGTGCTGTGTGCAGTCTGTGGCTGGTTGGACTCATTGGTGGAATATTCGCTTGTGTAGTGTTGGGCAGTTGGCTATGATCAGCGCGTAGCGTTGTGCAGTTGGAGGTGAGCGGCCAGCAGTGGTGGATGTGGAGAGAGAGATGCCAGAGTTTTGAGAGGTTACTATAAGCGGACCATCTGGACGTGTGTCGGCCAAAAAAGGGAAATTTGTAAAGATGGATGTGACTTTTGAACACTATTAAGGTAAATACATTGTTTGTTCTCTATCAAAATCTTTCATTTGCTAATTATGCCTATCAGTAGTTAGTGCCTTCAGTAGTTAGAGTCTTTAGCTGGCAGTATTGGCGCTCGCTGTACTGCAGTAGTTCGAGTAACGAAAATTTTTGTGAGGTAAGTGATTCATGAAAGGTATAGGTTATTGTTAGTCAGGGCCATTCTTTTGTAGAGATTATTGAAAGTCAGATTGCATTGCTCTAAAAAAAAATATTGTGTGTCAGTTTAGTGATGATCAGAATAAGTAAAGAGAGAAATGTCTGAGTACGTTCAGTTTTGCTCAGCTGTTTGAAAAACAAATATTGTAAGAGGTTTACCAGCACAGTAATATATAATTTTCCAAAGGGGACGTTTCAACACCAATTTTCGGCGCTCTGTCCTGACGTGAACTTTCATCGTACTTTCCACATTTATTTCTGAGATTATTTCAGGCAGTGTTGCTTGTCTGACAACTCTACGCAAACGACTATGCTCTCGGCTGCTACATAAAGGCCGTCGGCCACTACGTTGTTCGTGATGAGAGGTGATACGTGAAATACGGTATTCTCGGGACACACCTGACACCGTGGATCTCGGAATATTTTATTCCCCAACGATTTCGTAATTGGACTGTCCCATGCGTCTAGCTCCAGCTACCATCCCGCGGTCAAAGTCTGTACTTCGAATCTTCAAATACTGTGTGTGTGTGTGTGTGGAGGGGGGGGGGGGGGGGGGGGAGCAGACTTCCTTTTGCCCAGGGGCGTCAGGAGTCCCACAGTCCCACATATGTACCCGACGGCAAATGGCAACATATGCTGGCCTGACTGCAAACAGAGTCATTGCCTTAGTACAAAACTGTTGCGACCGGCAGTACTTTCGAGGTGCCTAGTTGCAAGTGCGATGCGGACTGTCGAAACCGTAACGCCCTGCTGCCCGGTTGCTACCGCGGGAGTAAACACTGAGAAACGCCTGCATCTAGCTTGCAGTGCAGTGACGAATCGACTGCATTAGCTGCCCAACCTCCTTTCACGCGTTTTGCATATCGCTGCACAATATTCTCTCCGTTATTTATTGCGCCGCACGCTTTTGCCTAAGCCTCGTGTGATAGAGGGATGCGATAAATAACTCCGCCTGTGAATAACTTTTGTCACGATTAATAGCGCTCCCTCTATCGGAAAATGTACTCGTAAATCCAGAATTTGTGAAATGAGGGAGCAAGCGAAGGCTAATTCTTTTTATTTGGCCTGCTTTATTCTCACAGCAGGCCAAACAGGTGATATGTCGAAAGCCACACCGAGCGAGGTGGCGCAGTGGTTAGCACACTGGACTCGCATTCGGGAGGACGACGGTTCAATCCCGTCTCCAGCCATCCTGATTTAGGTTTTCCATGATTTCCCTAAATCGTTTCAGGCAAATGCTGGGATGGTTCCTTTCAAAGGGCACGGCCGATTTCCTTCCCCATCCTTCCCTAACCCGAGCTAGCGCTCCGTCTCTAATGACCTCGTTGTCGACGGGACGTTAAAAAACACTAACCTAATCGAAAGCCACAGGCTTATTATGTTTCTCTAGTTTATTTGTTAGTCGAGATAATTAGGAACTTTGAGTCGTGCACCAATTTACTTGGATTATTCATCCAAATCAACGCCACTGCTCTGCAAACCACTGTAAAGTGCATGGAAGAGGGTACTTGTGATTCTACTGCATATTACGATTTATTCCCGTTCGTATAAAGAGCGTGGGAAGAATGACTGCTTAAATTCCTCCTTGTGTGCTGCAACTAATTTAATCGTGTTTTCATGGTCCCTACAGGAACGATAGGTTGAAGTATGTACACTTGTTATTGTTATGGTCTTCAGTCTGAAGACTGGTTGGATGGAGCTCTCCATGCTGCTGTATCCCGTACGATCCTCTTCATCTACTGCAACATACATCTGTCTGAATCTGATAACTGTACTTATCTTTTGACTTTCGTCTACCATTGCAACACCCCACACTTCCCTCCAGTACCAAACTGGTGCTCCCTTCTGGTTTCGGAATGTGTGCTATCAACAGATCCCTTCTCTTCGTCAAGTTATGTCACAAATTCCTTGTGTCCCTAATTCTGTTCAGTACTTCCTCATTAGTTACATAATCGACCCATCTAATCTTTAGCGTTTTTCTGCATCACCACATTTCGAAGGTTCTGTTCTCTTTTCATCTAAACTGTTTATCGTCCATGTTTCACATCCATACAATGCTACACTCCATGCAAGTACCGTCAGAAAAGACTTCCTAAGACTTAAATCTACATTCGATGTTAAAAATGTATCTTCTTCAAAATTGCTTTTCTTGCCATTGCCAGTCTACATTTTATATCCTTTCTATTAGGACATCATCGGCTATTTTGCTGCCCAAACAGCAGAACCCATCTACTACTTTAAGTGTCTCGTTTTCTAAACTAATTCCTTCAGCACCAGCTGATTTGATTCGACTACATTCCACAATCCTCGTTTTGCTTTTGTTGATGTTATATCCTCCTTTCAAGACACTGTCCATTCCGTTCTGTTGCTCTTCCAAGTGCTTTGCTGTTTCTCTGACAGAATTACAATGTCAAAGTTACCTCAAAGTTTTTATATCTTCTGCTTGGATTTTAATTCCCGCCCCAAATTTTTCTTTGGTTTCCTTTACTGCTGGCTAAATGTACTGACTGAATAACACAGGGGATAGGCTGCAACCCTGTGTCACTCCCTTCTCAGCCACTGCCTCCTTTTCATGCCCCTCAACTCTTATAACTGCCGTCTGGTTTGTGCGCAAGTTATAAGTAGCATTTCGCTCCCTGATTCTATCTTCAGAATTTCAAAGAGAGTACTCCAGTCAACATTGTCAAAAGCTTTGTCTAAGTCCACAAATACTATGAATGTAGGTTTTTCTTTCCTTAGCCTATCTCCTAAGATAAGTCGTAGGGTCGCGTTTTTCTACATTTATCTGGAATCCAATCTGGAATCCAAACCGGTTCTTAAAACGTGTACTATATTCTTAAATTTCTCTGTAATACTGTTCGTAAAAACTTTCTAATTTGGCTTTTGAGGCACTCTTGGCGTATGTTTTCAAACGTCCGTCAATTCAGGTTTGTAACATTACCGTGACGCATTCCCGTGGACAACAGACACCCGTGTTCATTCGTGCTGATATTCATTTTACATAGTCAGTATCGACTGTTGATGCCACATGGTGAGCGTCCCACACACAGGAGTAATATCCTAGGATTAGCCGTACGATATTCGTCTGTAGGTTGATTGTAAGTCTCAAAAATCCTGCTTTACCTACGATTCAGCCTTTGTGATCAGTTCCATTTCTAATCGCTAAAAATTGTTGCACACGACTATTCATATGTGGTGACTGACTCCAATTGTGGCCAGTCGATACTGTAACCATTTTGCTTCGTTTCTGCGTTTTGTGAAGAACATAATTTTACCAAATATCTTTTACAATTTATTTTCCCAACTTGCTATATAAAAGCAGCAATTTTATATTTCTGAACATCTGAAATGCCACACTTTGCGCCACTTTTAAATTTTGTCATGATCTAACTGAATATCTGAAAAACTTTTTTGAGAAAGTACTTCATTATAGACAACTGAATCATCTGCAAAAGTTCTGAAGTTGTTATTAATATGTCTACCACGTCGTTAATATACAAAAGAAACAACAAGAGTCCGAACACACTTCCCGGGGAATGCATGAGGGTATATTCATTTCACGTATAACTACACTGTGTAGTACACAGCTTTATCAGTATAGTTTTAAGAGACGATCGATTTCGGTCTAGGATCACACCTTCATCAAATGGTTCAAATGGCTCTGAGCACTATGGGACTTAACATCTGTGGTCATCAGTCCCCTAGAACTTAGAACTACTGAAACCTAACTAACCTAAGGACATCACACACATCCATGCCCGAGGCAGGATTCGAACCTGCGACCGTAGCAGTCGCGCGGTTCCGGACTGAGCGCCTAGAACCGCTAGACCACTGCGGCCGGCACACCTTCATCGGGTCCACTGTACCAAAGGAGAACAAAAAACGGCATAACAAAGTGTGTAACATGCAAGTATGCTTTTTAAGTATGCATCTATTGAATGAAAAGACACTAAATGCATCACATCTTATATCACTGTTGAAAAGTACTTACAAAATCATATTCCAGTTACGCAAATGCATAGCTGAGATGATTTTGTAAGTGCTTTTTAACAATGATATAAGTTGTGATGTATTTAATGTCTTTTCATGCAACACCAGCATACTTACGTGTTACTCACTCTATTATACAGTTTTTGTTCTTTGGTACGGTGGGCACTACGATGGTCTGATCCTAGACCGAAATAGATTGTCCCTAAGAAACATACTGATACAACTGTGTATAGCATAATGCAGTTCTTAACGTTCATTACAGCTGTACAACACCATCGCCACAAAAAATTATATTAATTTCATCTTGACAAATCTAATTAGTGGAATGGAAATGTGTAGCTGTGACGTATATGGATTCAATAAAAGCAAAATTATGTCTTCAGCAGCTTCATTCATGCGGTTTTCTATGTATTTGCATGCAATATAATGTTCAAACGGAAAATGTAGGTTTACTTAACGGCACCCAAATGCACATAATCGATTCTGGATAGTCGTCACTGGGTTTCCTTTCTTTCCGCTTTCCTCATTAGTTGTTGCACTGAGTATGTTGTAAGTTTTACATTTACTCGTGTACAATTGCAATTACGTATATCTGGATCTCATGTGTCTTTTATTGTTTGTTTCTGTTTAATGGAGTGTGACGTCATGAATGGTGTAGAGGCCTTCCGTTCCTTCACTGTAACCGAAAATATCGGATTTTCGCTTATGACAACGCAGTTATACAATTGTAGTCTGCAAGTGCCTGTCTGTGTAGTATATGTAACGCATGCAAGGTCACATTCAATTGCCAGTCATTTAGCAATAATTAGCTTAGTGATGTGACGTCAGTTTCAGATTTTTGCGCATCTTCAGGTTTAATTCATACAGGAAATTATAACTGAAAGGAACAAAAAATTTAAACTAGTCACAAAAATAGAAATTTTACGCACAACATTGTCATTATAAATACACATTGTCATAGAACACCGAGGAATAATAAATGTACATATGCTTAAAATTTAGTTTTCGGTCAATTATTGTGATTTATTTGTTTCAGTTACCGAAAAGAGATTTTGCTTTTTACTCAAGTTACCGTACTCTGTTGTATTTTTTAGAACACACACTATTTCACGAATCATTTCCGCAATGTTCAGATGTGTCCACTAGACACATAACAGCTTCTTAGTTGTAGATGTTTTTCATCCAAGTAACTTTGTCAGAAGAAGAAAATCTTTGCAGCATCATGATCCACCAATACATCTTGAAGACAGACTTTATAGCCTACAGTGGTTTACAAAAATTGAAGTGCAACGTTCTGGTAACTGTGACTTTAGTGCTATATTGTTGGCTAACACAGTGCCCATTCTAAAATAGACACAGAGTGTTCAGTAACCCTCGTGGGGCAAATTTTAACTTACGCATAGATCTACAAAGCTTTTATTTCCAAAAGAACCATCCGATGTTACAAGAGTATTTCTTTCACTCACATGCAGCTCGGTCTACGATTTACAGCTACTGCTAGGATCAAACTTTAAATTGCTTTTCACACATGTTCTTGGTACTCTCCACAGGACTCACAACAAACATCCAAGCCATAGCTAAATTCGTCCAATGCTTTTGCAAACATGTCTGGTTTTATCACGTGGCCACATAGCTCACCTAAAGTAGTTGCAGGGGGAGGCACGTTGGCAGAGTCTTTCAAAAACCCCATAAAATAGCCACTTTATCCGATATCAGGTGCCAGAGTCGTGGTACCCAAATCATTAGCAAAATTAAATTTTTGTTGTGTTCTCGTTAACTGTGTAAACAGTCTACCCAGGTTAGAGATTCCTGTAACGCCATTTTCTCAAGAAGTAACGGGTCATAAATCTATTCTTGGAAAATGGCGCGAAACGCATGAATCTTTGGAGGGTCCATGTCACGTTCGATTATGTTAGATGGCTGCTGTGTCCCCACATGCTTACATTTTAGGGTTTTATGGTTCACTTTTCCATGTAAATACGACTTACCCTCTGAACTATAAATGTGAAAGGAACTTATCTTCCATCTGCAAGCCAAAAATGAATGCACAAAACTCTAGACGTGTATCACCATCATTAAGCTATAGAGTCCCGTAGGTTTTGAAACACAAAGGTCGGCGCATAACACACCAGACAGACATATGAGGAATTAACATTTCAGCTGGCACGATGAGTAGACGTCTGTGGACTGCGTGCATAATTGTGTTGAATGCGTACCACGTCTAATAGGAACACACGGGGGCGGCATGTGGATTTCCCCTCACACAAAAACAAAATGCTGGTGCCATCGCCGGATGCTCTAAACTGGCAGAGGTACAGTGACATACTTTCGACGAACATCATGTCGCACAGCTGTTGGTGTATTACACATGCTGAAAGGTAGAACGCAAAACGCCTTTTGTTTCATCATCTCGTCAAATATTGTGAAATGAATGGGAGAGCGAGTAGGCTAACCAGTTGTATCGTACAGCTGCCACCAGTGTAACCTATTCATTTTCATGCATAAGTTAAAATTCATTCCAGGTTTCTATCTTCATTCCTGCAGAAGAAATAGCCTTGTGAAATAGGATGGATCCCTTGAAACGCCTTGTACATTCTCTACTGGGGCAAAATAAAATCTGTTGATAATAAGATACGTAGACAAACAAAGTCCAAGCCGCGCATAGTGACCGCGTGGTTTGAGTCGCCATGTCACGGATTGCGCGGCCCCTCCCGCCGGAGGTTCGAGCCCCCCCTCGGGCATGTGTGTGTGTGTGTGTTGTTCTTAGCATAACTTAGCTTAAGTAGTCTGTAAGTCTAGGGACCGATGACCTCAGCAGTTTGGTTCCTTAGGAAATCACACACGCACACGAAGTCTAACAAACACCTGTGACAGTTATTACTTCAGAGAGATAGTAGTAATACATGTTGCTCAACGGCCGAGTGCAAATCTTTCTATTGGAGGCCACTTTGGCGACTTGCGTATCCCTAATCCATCCCAGTTATGCAGCCGTGCAGAGGGAATCTACAGTTTAACATTGAACCCCAATGACGAGTCTTTTTCGCGACTCCTCAAATCACTCAGGAATGAAGGCTAGGCCGCCCGGTGTGGCCGTGCGGTTCTAGGCGCTTCAGTCTGGAACCGCGTGACCGCTACGGTCGCAGGTTCGAATCCTGCCTCGGGCATGGATGTGTGTGATGTCCTTAGGTTAGTTAGGTTTAAGTAGTTCTAAGTTCTAGGGGACTTAACATGACCCTACCACATACTCATGCTGTTGAAGGGTTGGAATGAGGCTGACGCGCATAAAACTCCCATAGCGTTTAGCGGTGACGGCACAGGTAACAGTTCCCACATTACTCGTTTCCTCGATAAAAGTACTGCCTAAACGATGCCGCCGAACCGCATCAATCACCTTTGCGGAATGAACATGTACCGATTGATGTGCGTGATTTTCCGTTGCCCGTATTCTGAAATTCTGCGTATTGACATGTTCTTTGAGTTGAAAATGGGTTTCGTCTGTCCACGTAATGTTACATGGCCATTCATTGCCCACTTTCATGCGAGCAAGAAATTCCAGAGAGTGTTTATCTTCCCGGCAATTCAGCAGTAAGCAACTGAACATTAATGACTTTCTATGGCCAGCAATGCAAGATGTTTTGTAGAATCTGCGTCTTGCTCGCAGCCACGTACAACGTTCGGGCAACGTTCGGACACTGCTTGACCCAACCTTCAGTGCTGTTGCCGCATCTTCGACCGACGTCGTGTCAACTGCTTTCCTCCCTCTGCCACACTGCACTTCAAAAGAACGCGTCTTTTCGAACTTTGTCATCATTTTCTCCAGACCCTTAGCGGTTATCGAACTAATGCCTTTTTTCATTCCCTTGAGTGTCCGGAACTTCTGCAGGGCTACTGGCGCTCAGTCACCGATCTCGTAAAAGACGTTTACCAGCAGCGGGCGATCCTTTATAGAGACAATAATGGTGGGCGTCTCGGAAGAAAACGGAGCAACAGTTGTGTGCCGCGCCTCTGTTGCTGCGCATATTTTACAATTTTGGTTGTTCCATGACGTTTCCAAAAATGGCTCTGAGCACTATGGGACTGAGCGCCTGAACCGCTAGACCACCGCGGCCGGCCCCATGACGTTTCCCCCAGCGTGAATAATACAATGTTCAAATTTGGCGTCATTCTGAGTAATGGTTCTCTTTGTACAGCGCTTTGGAAGTGGAACTTTAATTACGGACATCCGGTACATTTAATGTCAGAATGACGTGTTACTCATTTTCTTGATACTGCTTTTGGCATGCAGGTAAAGGTACATGGTGAATATACGAGTTCAGTTTTATTCATTTTGAATTTGACACTAAATTTAATTTCATTCTTTCGGGCCGGCCGGTGTGGCCGAGCGGCTCTAGGCGCTTCAGTCTGGAACCGCGCGACCGCTACGGTCGCAGGTCCGAATCCTGCCTCGGGCATGGATGTGTGTGATGTCCTTAGGTTAGCTAGGTTTATGTAGTTCTAAGTTCTAGAAGACTGGTGACCATAGATGTTAAGTCCCGTAGTGCTCAGAGCCATTTGAACCATTTTGAGCCATTCTTTCGGCTAAAAACTCACACGTGAGATTAATCACTGTGAACTCACTTAGGTACATTCAGTACAATATTAGTTGATTGGGTCACCACTTGATTACATCTGCTTCTATATCTACAAGGATACGCTGCAAATCACATTTAAGTGCCTGGCAAAAGGTTCATCGAACCAACTTCACAATTCTCTATTATTCCTATCTCGTACAGCGCGGAAGAAACGAACACCTATATCTTTCCGCGCGAGCTCTGATTTCCCTTGTTTTATTATGATGATCGTTTCTCCCTATGTAGGCCGGAGTCAACAAAATATTTTCGCATTCGTAGAAGAAAGTTGGTCACTGAAATTTCGAGAGAAGATTCCACCACCAGGAAAAACACCTTTGTTTTAATTGTGTCCACCCCAATTGCTCTATCATTTCAGTGACACTCTCCCTTTTTGCGATAATAAAAAACGTGCTGCCCCTTTGAACTTTTTGATGTACTCTGTCAATCCTATCTGGTAAGGATCCGACAGAGTGCAGCAGTATTCTAAAAGGGGGCGGAAAAACATAGCGTAGGCTGACTCTTTAGTACATCTATTGCATTTTCTTAGTGTCCTGCCAATAAAACGCAGTCTTTTGTTAGGTTCCTGAGAACATTTTCTATGTGTTCCTTCCTATTTGTGGGCCGGAGTGGCCGTGCGGTTCTAGGCGCTACAGTCTGGAGCCGAGCGACCGCTACGGTCGCAGGTTCGAATCCTGCCTCGGGCATGGATGTGTGTTAGTTAGGTTTAATTAGTTCGAAGTTCTAGGCGACTGATGACCTCAGAAGTTAAGTCGCATAGTGCTCAGAGCCATTTGAACCTTCCTATTTAAGTTGTTCATAATTGTAATTCCTAGGTATTTAGTTGAATTTATGGCGTTTAGATTTGACTGATTTATCGTGTAACCGAAGTTTAACGAGTTCCTTTTAGGACTCATGTGGATGACCTCACACCTTTCGTTATTTAGGGTCAACTGTCAATTTTCGCATCATACAGATATCTTTTCTAAATCGTTTAGTAATTTGTTTTGATCGTCTGATGACTTTACTAGTCGATAGACGGCAGCGTCATCTGCAAACAACAAAAGACGGCTTCTCGGATTGTCTCCCAAATCGTTTATATAGATAAGGATCAGCAAAGGGCCTATAACGCTACCTCGGGGTACGCCAGACGTCACTTCTGTTTTATTCGATGACTTTCGGTCAATTACTACGAACTGTGGCCTCTCTAACAGAAAATCACGAATCCAGGCACATAACTGAGACTATATTCCACAAGCACGCAATTTCACTACAAACCGATTGTGTGGTACAGTGCCAATAGCCTTCCGGGTATCCAGAAATACTTAATCAATTTGAAATCCCTTGTCAATAGCACTCAACATTTCGTGCAAGTAAAGAGCTAATTGTGTTTCATCACAACGGTCATTTACACCAATTCAGTGTAGCCCTACCATCTTACTGTGTTACAACAAGGGGCTTTATCCCTCATTACAAACCTGACAAGTATGAGGAGCAACGATGAAAGTTGTTCTATCTGCTGAAAATTACTACCTCTCACATTCCAAATCTCTGCTTCCTCCACAGACAAAAAATCTTATTATAGGCAGCTGCTGAACGCAATGGCACTGCATTTATACCGACACGGTGTTAGGTGATAACTGACGTATCACGCCTATGGACTGGCCACGCACTTTTGCGACAGTGACTAGCGACCTTTCAATTAGCAGTTCATGAAATTCCCCGCCACGTTTTGCGCCTCGGGCACGCCTTATGAAAGAAAGCTGACAGGCGTTTTGCAGCGTTAGCTAACAGCTGTGCCGACGGCAGAACTGAAGCAAAGGAAAAGCCGGGTCGGATTTTTGCGCGTTGCACATCGCGAGCGGGCGTGAAACGGCGTGGCGAAATGCGGCGCTAACCTTAAACCTCCAGCCAGTAGTGGAGAACCTGCCTTAACGAGAACCGTACATGAAAGCGTTCTTATGTAACTGGCGTCGGTGCAACACTTACCGTACTGTTCCGAACCGTAGTTTTGACGCACAACGCCGTGTCACTGCAACGGTGTCGAAACCTGCAGAATTTCTACCAGTGCAACATGTTGTCAAGACAGCGGCTCCACACGATCAGTTACAACAGGGGAGGGGGGGGGGGGGGCACCACAAAGTAGCGCTCGTCAGTCTTTACCAGCAGCCGGTTCTCTCGCGGCAGTAACTTCAATTTCACGGCGAATTACTTGTACTGGTAAATTAGTTTGATTTGTTCTGCTGTTTGTACAAACTGACTCCAGTGCTCATCGCAATTACCCAGACCTTTAATCGCACACTAGTTACCCCTTGATTTGGTAACTACTAATCAATTCAATAACCATAGAATGAAAAATCAACAACCGGAATTTTTTTCTTCGCCATTTCTTCATGTGGGGTACCATAGCCGTATATTTGTTGAAAGACATTTTGAAGGATTCCCCCTCGGCTACTGTTGGCAAGTATTCACTTCATTACATGTTGTACAGTTGGCCCATTTCTGCCTTACAAGCTATAATCCAGTGCGGTCGCGGTCAACATGTGTATAATGTTTCATAATCAGACAATTTTGCAATATATTCACGCCCACTGCACTTGAAGATGACCTGTAAGGCCGAAAGTGGCCAATCGTGCAAGATGTAATATAGTAAATAATCGTGAAAAATAGCCGGGGTGGAGACGTTTAAAAGTCTTTTAAGCGGAATTTTTTTGATTGAACCCTTCCCGTCGAATAAATAAAAGAAATAATTTAACTTAATGCGTTTAGACGATACCCTCCCGTCTAGAATGAAATAATTTAACTTACATTCCGTCTAATGAAAGAAAGAAAGAGAATTCAACTTTTGGTGCCTTGCAGCTTTCCTGTCTGGACTTGCTTTTGACAACGTGTCTGATGTGATAATCTTAAGCGTACACAATGTTGTACGCATTGTGCCTTAATTGGTAGCAGTATTAATGTGGCTAATCAAAAGGAGATTATTTCGACTTGAACACATAAGCTTACACCGTGGCCCTTAGTACTTGTTGTCCACGCAGTGAACCTGAAAGCATACATATATTGTTGATAATTATTTGGGTTGCCATTTGCAAATATGTGAGCTAAAACTGTACTTATTATTCAATTGCTATTTTGATTGAAGTTACTGGTGCAAAATTAAATGTCATTATTGAATTAAAAAATTGAGAAAACTCAACAAAAGTTAAATCTTGTGGTTCAATGAAAAATAATACGATAGTGACTGCGATAAACTGATCTATTCTGAAAATGATTGAATACAAATTTTTAACTCTTTATAATGATTCAATTTATAAATCTTTAGTTTGGGGATCGTTTACATGAAACAGATAAAAAAATGTAACAACAAACTTATAATATGCAGTTAGCGCTTAAATACCTTTGATGTCTTCATGACGTCGATTTTTAAGGATTCATAAATAATTACCCATTATATAATTAAAGTATTCTTCAAGTAATATTTAGCTGGTAGCGAACAGGCACACCGCTCTGTCTCTACACACAACGTTACTGCACAAAGGTTGACTCTATAGAGTGTTCTATCGACAATGCTGCGCGCTTTTCTCCGTGCATCCTATATATCAATGCGCGGGCTCTCCCGCCAACAAAGAGCTTGGTGCAGATACTTCACTGTCACCATCGATATGCAAAGAACTTAAATAAAATTTACAGAACATTTTTCTTAACATTTTTCTTACACACTGTAATTGTTATTTACATATTTCTTAGCTTATAAATATTTTTCATAGCCTGTTTGATTTTCTATTGACGTATTTCATGGTCAGTCTAAGGACCTTTTCTGTCACTCTTCGGACTGACTTGATGTGGTCCGCCACGACTTCCTCTCTTGCGCCAATCTCTGCATCTCAAAGTAGAAGTTTTGCCCAGTCGGTAACGTTTTATTAGTTTTGCTCTATATACACCATATGAGAGCGACAGAAAAAAGTTCGACACGCGCCGAAGGAATTATCGGGATATCCCGCGTTCGATTCCCGGCGGGGTCAGGGATTTTCTCTGCCTCGTGATGACTGGGTGTTGTGTGATGTCCTTAGGTTAGTTAGTTCTAAGTTCTAGGGGACTGATGACCATAGATGTTAAGTCCCATAGTGCTCAGAGCCAGAGCCAATTATCCAGATGGGACGGAAATCGGTAGTGTGATATACATGTGCAGACAGACAAATGATTACAAGTTGAGAAAAATTGGGTGATTTATTGAAAGTAGTCCTCTGGCTCTTATGCAAGCAGTTACTCTGCTTGGCATTAAGGAATGTCGTGCCAAATTCTGTCCAACTGGCGCACTAGATCGTCAGAATCCTGTGCTGGCTGGAGGGCTCTGCTCACAATGCTCCAATTGGGGGAGATGCAGCCAAATTTCTGGCCGAGTTAGAGTTTGTCAAACACGAAGACAAACAGTAGAAACTCTCGCCGCGTGTGAACGGGCGTTGTCTTGCTGAAATCTAAGCCCAGGATGGCTTGTCCCGAAGAGCAATAAAACAGGACGCAGAATATCGTCGAAGCACCGCTTTGCAGCAAGAGTGCCAAGAATCACAACCGAAGCGGTCCTCTACATCTACGTCTATACTCCAGAAGCCACCTGACGGTGTGTGGCGGAGGGTACCTTGAGTACCTCTATCGGTTCTCCCTTCTATTCCAGTCTCTTATTGTTCGTGGAAAGAAAACTTCTCGGTATGCCTCTGTGTGGGCTCTAATCTCTCTGTTTTTATCCTCATAGTCTCTTCGCGAGATATACGTAGGAGGGAGCAATATACTGCTTGACTCCTCTGTGAAAGTATGTTCTCGAAACTTCAACACAAGCCCGTACCGAGCTGCTGAGCGTCTCTCTTGCAGTCTTCCACTGGAGTTTATCTATCATCTCCGTAACGCTTTCGCGATTACTAAATGATCCTGGAACGAAACGCGCTGCTCTCCATTGGATCTTCACTATCTCTTCTATCAACCCTATCTGGTACGGATCCCACACCGGTGAGCACTATTCAAACAGTGGGCGAACAAGCGTACTGTAACCTACTTCCTTTGTTTTCGGATTGCATTTCCTTAGGATTCTTCCAATGAATCTCAGTCTGGCATCTGCTTTACCGACGATTAATTTTATATGATCATTCCATTTTAGATCACTCCTGATGCCTACTCCCAGATAATTTATGAAATTATGTGCTTCCAGTTGCTGACCAGCTATATTGTAGCGAAATTACAAAGGATCTTTCTTTCTAGGTATTCGCAGCACATTGCACTTGTCTACATTGAGATTCAATTGCCCTTCGTGCACCATGCGTCAATTCGTTGCAGATCCTCCTGCATTTCAGTACAATTTTCCATTGTTACAACCTCTCGGTATACTACAGCATCAACCCGCAAAAAGCATCAGTGAACTTCCGATGATATCCACAAGGTCATTTATATATATATTGTGAATAGCAACGGTCCTACGGCACTCCCCTGCGGTACACCTGAAATCACTCTTACTTCGGAAGACTTCTCTCCATTGAGAATGACATGCTGCGTCCTGTTATCTAGGAACACTTCAATCCAATCACACAACTCGTCTGATAGTCCATATGCTCTTACTTTGTTCATTAAACGACTGTGGGGAACTGTATCAAACGCCTCGCGGAAGTCAAGAAACACGGCATCTACCTGGGAACCCGTGTCTTCGGCCCTCTGAGTCTCGTGGACGAATAGCGCGAGCTGGGTTTCACAGGACCGTCTTTTTCGAAACCCATGCTGATTGCTACAGAGTAGATTTCTAGTCTCCAGAAAAGTCATTATACTCGAACATAATAAGTGTTCCAAAATTCAACAACTGATCGACGTTAGAGATATAGGTCTATAGTTCTGCACATCTGTTCGACGTCCCTTCTTGAAAAGGGGATAACCTGTGACCTTTTCCAATCTTTTGGAACGTTACGCTCTTCTAGAGACCTACGGTACACCACTGCAAGGAGGGGGGCAAGTTCCTTCGCGTACTCAGTGTAAAATCGAACTGGTATCCCATTAGGTCCAGCGACCTTTCCTCTATTGAGCGATTTTAATTGTTTTTCTGTCCCTCTGTCATCTATTTCGATCTCTACCATTCTGTCATCTGTGCGACAATCTAGAGAAGGAACTACAGTGCAGTCTTCCTCTGTGAAACAGATTTGGAAAAAGACATTTAGTATTTCGGCCTTTAGTCTGTCGTCCTCTGTTTCAGTACCATTTTGGTCCCAGAGTGTCTGGACATTTTGTTTTGATGCACGTACCGCTTTGACGTAAGACCAAAATTTCTTAGGATTTTCTGCCAAGTCAGTAGTAGAACTTTACTTTCGAATTCGTTGAACGCCTCTCGCATAGCCCTCCTCACACTACATTTCACTTCGTGTAATTTTTGTTTGTCTGCAAGTCTTTGGCTATTTTATGTTTGCTGTGAAGTTCCCTTTGCTTCCGCAGCAGTTTTGTAACTCGGCTGTTGTACCACGGTCGCTCTTTTCCATCTCTTACGATCTTGCTTTGCATATAATCTAATGCATATTGTGCAATGGTTTTGAACTTTGTCCACTGATCCTCAACACTATCTGTACTTGAGACAAAACTTTTGTGTTGAGCCGTCAGGTACTCTGAAATCTGCTTTTTGTCACGTTTGCTAAACAGGAAAATCTTCCTACCTTTTTTAATATTTATATTTGCGACTGAAATCATCGATGCAGTAACCGATTTATGATCCCTGATTCCCTGTTCTGCGTTAACTGTTTCTAATAGTTCGGATCTGTTTGTCACCAGAAGGTCTAATATGTTATCGCCACGAGTCTGTTCCTTGTTTAACTGCTCAAGGTAGTTTTCGCTTATAACATACGCTGCTTTCAGAGGTATGGACCAAACCAAGAAAAAAATTTCAGGTGAACATGGATTCTAAAATACGTATCGTAAAAGCTATAGACATTTATACAGCAGAAAAGATGTGTTTCATATAGCGAAGATGGGGAAGTGCTCATAGCTTCTAAGGCATGCACCGACCGAGGTGGCGCAGTGGTTAGCACACTGCTAGCATTCGGAGAGCGTTGGTTCAAACGCGCATCCGGCCATCCTGATAAATAAGTTTCCCGTAATTTGCCTAAACTGCTTCAGGCAAATGCCGGGATGGTTCCTTTGAAAGGGCACGGCGGATTTCCTCCCTCCATCCTTCCGTTATTCGAGCTTGTGCTCCGTCTCTAATGGCCTGATTGTCGACGCTATGTTAAACATTTATCTCTTCCTCCGCCTCTTAAGGTATGGATTTTAGAGCCCACATTTGCCTGATATTTTTTCTTGTTTTGGTCCATACTACCTCCTCCAAAAAAATGGAAACCAAAGAGCTTGTAACAGAAGAGAACTGTTTCATACTATCGAAGACGAACAAGTGCTCATAGTTCTTAAGGTGAGCCTTTTAGAGCCCATGTTTACTAGACATATTTTGTTGTTATGGTTTATAATATTACAAAAATGGTTCAAATGGCTCTGAGCGCTATGGGACTTAACATCTGAGGTCATCAGTCTCCTAGACTTGGAACTACTTAAACCTAACTAGCCTAAGGACGTCATACACATCCATGCCCGAGGCGGGATTCGAACCTGCGACCGTAGCAGCTGCGCGGCTCCGGACTGAAGCACTTAGAACCGCTCAGCCACAGTCGCCGGCTATAATATTACCTCTGAAAGTTGTCTATCCTACTTTATTTGCAATAACGGTACTGGTACGTGTATTCCACTGGCAGCTGTATCACAACGATTTTCGCTTATAATTTTTGATTGGTCGATTCCGAACCAGGGTCCCTTACCTCGTTTTGATACAGTCACCCTTCTCCAACACCCCTGAAGGTTTGTAACATACAAAATCATCCTATATATATTTTGCAGGTTGTTTACAGCCAATGCCGTTTATCCCTTTCAAGCCTCCATAGTTCACGGTTTTCCCCACCCCTCTGGGAGACTACTGCAGTCTATAGCTTCCTTGACGTTTGTCGACCTACTTCTAGGGTCTCGGCTTCGCCGTCGTTTTCCCTCTGCAATCCATACCCATATCGTGAATGGCCATATATTATCAACCATGCGTTGTAATACCGACATCACACTAATTTTTTCCTTTCAGCAGCTTTCATTATTTTCGCTTCCGTCATTTCTCTTATTTCTTTATATAAGACGCGGTCTTACTTTAAGACTCCAGCACTGTTTTCGTACTCTCAGGCAACTGACTTCTCTCAGGAAGAAATTAAATTCTCATGTTAACCACTAATAATCAAATTCTGGGATCACATACACACACACACACACACACACACACACACACACACACACACACACACACACACACGCATATACATACATACATATATACACATTCTCCATTCAGAAGAGTGTGCTATCCTTGCTGATCATGTTGTATATGAGTACATGGTGGACAATGGATGGTAATGATGCAGATAATGAAGTACTGGCCGCACAAATATCCAGGCAGATCTTGATATATTTTCTAACTGATGGAAAGATTGAAAACTTGCTTTAACGGTTCAGTAGTGTTAAATTGTGCACTTCAGAAGAGAGGAAAAAAAGTTGTGACCTGTGACAATAATATCAGTGAGTCACAACTACAATCGATCAATTCATGCAATTACCTGGATGCAGTTTGTGGGGATATGAAATGGAACTATCACATGGGCTTAGTCGTTGGCAAAGCAGGTTGCAGACTAGTGAAATGCAATGAATCTGCAAATGTAATTACTTGCAAAACACGCACATCCTCGAATATAGTGCAAGTGTGAGGAACCAACACCAAATGAGTAGTCCACAGACAGTTCCGTGTCGCTGCCGTAGGGATCAAGTAGACAGCGTTATATGAATGCGTGGAGTCGGTTCTTTCGGACCCGGCGACGAGTGAAAATGTGTACCGGAACGAGATTCAAACCCGTGATCTCCTGCTTATTGGGCAGGTGCGTAATCATTGCGCCATCCGGGATAAAGCACGGATTGTCTCGGCACACCTCACTGCCGATCCACATTCCGATCGAGCTCCACCTGTCCTCAGTCCCTGTCCATTTCCTCCATGTTCGCTACTCTAAGATTCCCACACGAGATCGGACGTATTGGTGCATCCGCACCGAAGAAGGCGTATCCGTTACTCACCTTCGTTTCCTTTCCTTTCCTTTCTCCGGCTCTCTACCCTCAATTTACATACAGAGCGGTCCAAAAAATGTATCCACTGTTTAAAAGTCCATAACTGGTAAACTAATTGACGGAGTTGTCTCATCTTTGGTGGTATAATAGTTTGTAGTTCCGGCAGTCACCACACAAGCGTTGTATTTCGTTGTTTTGTTTTGTCAGATGACAGCCGCCAGATAGTCAGTGTTCTTTTCCTTAGTTGCATCTAGTTACTCGAGAAAACATGACTGGCGCAAGGCTTACATTCGATGAAAGGAAGTCAGTTTTGAAGTGGTATTTTAATTACGAAAACATTAATGAGGTTCAACGGAAATGGCGAAATGAGTATCAAACAGAGCCACCGACACGTTTAACGATTCGTCGCATTCGAGACAAATTTGAAGCCGAAGGCTATGTTAAAGATGTACAGAAACAACGATCTGGACGACCTGTAACAGTAACAAGCCCAGCTAACTCCCGTCGTGTGTTACACAATTCACTCGCTCACCACAGAAGTATGTGAGACAGTGTGCCCGTGAAACTGGAGTGAGTCGCTCAAGTGTTCGGCGAATTTTGAAGACAGCAAAGTGGAAGTGCTACATCTGTAAGTAGGCTGTTTAGGTTTTTTTATTGGTAACGCCACCTCTGTATGAAAATCACTGGCTGTGCTGTGTGCAGTCTGTGGCTAGTTTACATTGTTGTCTGCCATTGTAGTGTTGGGCAGCGGCAGCTGGATGTGAACAGCGCGTAGCGTTGCGCAGTTGGAGGTGAGCCGCCAGCAGTGGTGGATGTGGGGAGAGAGATGGCGGAGTTTTGAAATTTGTCATGAACTGCTATATTTATATATGATGATATCAAGGTAAATACATTGTTTGTTCTCTATTAATATCTTTCATTTGCTAACTATCCCTATCAGTAGTTAGTGCCTTCCATAGTATAAATCTTTTATTTAGCTGGCAGTAGTGGCGCTCGCTGTATTGCAGTAGCTTGAGCAGCGAAGATTTTTGTGAGGTAAGTGATTTGTGAAAGGTATAGTTAAATGTTAGTCAGGGCCATTCTTTTGTAGGGAATTTTGAAAGTCAGATTGCGTTGCGCTAACAAAATATTGTGTGTCAGTTTAAGCACAGTCATGTATAATTGTTCAAAGGGGACGTTTCACATCCCACGATTGCTACACGCAATGAACGAGGACGACCCAGATCGTAGAGTGGAGCACTGCGACTAGTATACTAACATGGTGCTGAACAATGAAGAGTTTGCAGAGATGATTGTGTGGTCTGATGAGGCACAGTTCAAACTCAATGGTACAGTAAGTCGCCACAATTGCATCTACTGGGCCGCCGAAAATCCGATCGTCCATGTAGACAAAGCCGTGAATTTGCCAGGAGTGAGGGTTGTCTTACCGGGGCTTGATTGGGCCATTCTTCTGTAACGACAAAGTTACCGGTGAGGTGTACCTTCAGAAGCTTCAGACATCCATTTTACCTGCCAACCGAGACTTGTATGGAGACGGAAGAGTTTACTTTCAACAAGATGGTGCCCCATCCCACTACCAAAATCGTGTTAGGGCGTATCTCGACGAAAATTTACCAGGACGATGGATAGGCCGTAGAGGTGCTGTGAAGTATCAACCAAGTTCCCCAGACCTTACTCCTCTGGACTTTTACCTGTGGGGAACACTAAAGGACGTCGTTTATCGACAAAAGCCACGGACATTGGATGAACTTCGAGAATCCATTGTACATTCATGTGCAAATATCCAACTGAACACGGTGCAGTCAGTAGTTCGTGCTGTAATTCGGCGGCATAGTTTGCGTGTGGATGTTAATGGTGACCATTTCGAACACCTACAGTGATATCCTTAAGTTACACTTTAAGCTACGCTTGAAAGGTCTCTGTTGGATTCCTTTCATGTTAATTTCTTAAATCTGTTGTTATTTACAGCATACATTCCACTTCTAAATTTACTGTGGTGTTTCTGACTCTATCTGGGAGGAGACTGAGCAGTGGAACGTGTTACTTTTACACATAACCAAGAACGTTCTCTCACACTACTACACTTTAAAATACAGTTTATGTGTAATTCATGTCACGCAGTCTCATACGGAACCTACATCCGCTTTCTTTTATATACTGTATATGATATGATACTGTCATCCCCCTCCCCTTCTGTGTGAAAGGATGAATGAGCAAATGTATTTCTAGTTGCATTCTTGATGGTAGCAGACAAGCCTGTCTGCTAGAGAACGGTAGGACCAATGTAGGAACAGGTAGCTACGCTTTCTAAAAGCAAAGAGGTTTCTATTCTTGGTATGGTCCTGTCCGTCCCTTGTCATGTAGGTATAGGAAGCTGCGTCTCTGGTCACTTACGTTTGTATCTGTGAAGCACCATAGGTAGGGGCCCACGGGAGTCGGTCCGCGGCGAGCGTCTGAAGTGGTAAGATCTCCAGCTAAGTATGTCTCTGCTAAGTCCGTAGGACAATGGATTTCTTAAGTTAAGCCTAACTGAAAATTTAATCACCTTTATTTCAGGTTTAGATCTAAAATATCCTATGTTATCTTAAATTGCAACGCAGTGTAATTCAAGTGTGAAGTTAAGAATATCTTCCAGTAATTGCTTTGTGACTACTTTGGGAGTAAAGTGGAACCACGTGTTGAGGATGCGTAACTCTAAGATCATCAATCTTAAATGCGAATGTGCGTGAGATTATAATGTCTAGTCTTGATAATATTTTTCAATATAGAAACTTTTCTTTATGTTTAACCCACGTGGGGTGTACTTTGTGAGACCATTACCTCGTGCTTATACAATTGTTTGACCCATCAGGTTAATAGTAAGACGATAGTAACCAATTCGAGGTTTTTCTTTTGTAAATTGCGTTTCGATGCAATTTATTTTGATTATCAAAATTATTGTGGAGTTACACTCTTTGTGTAAACCAATCTGACCACGTGAAGCATGTGGTGTAATCATCAAAGTAGCCCTCAGCTATTCTTTTCGGGAAGATTTCACACAGAGTTAGTATGAATTTAGTATACCAGTGTGTGGTAATTTCATGACGGACAGGATTGCACTACGACCGTAACTTCTTTGGGTGAAAATTGAATCGGTTGGTTGTGGTTAATTTCCTCGTCCATACGTTTCAACGTTCTTCGTGTGTTATTTTATGAATGCAGTGTTGTATACAGTCTCTCAATCTTGGCTTCATATTTGATGTGTTCCGTAAGATTAGAAACTCACATTTTCACAATCCTAAATAAGGCACCAGTTTACTTATGAATCAAGTGTAATATGCTGAAATTTTAACGGAACAATGATCAATGTTAAAATAAATGTCCAAATATAAACTGATTTATTTCTTTTTATTTAAATATTCTTTTTATATATATATTAAAAGATTATAATTAATGTTAGTCTGGTTGGGAATTTGGTAAGCTAGACTGGATACCTGGTGAAACAGTTGCTCAGTGATGCAAGGTTAACTTCCCCAGATAGCTCACAGCTTTTAGCCCGCTTTTATTGTCTTGAATATCAGTACCGCTTTCAGAACAACTTAATGCATCAACATTACACGCTTTCGCCAAAAATGAGACAACTCCGTCAATTAGTTTGCAAGTTATGGACTTTTAAACAGCGGATACATTATTTTGGACTCCTCTGTATAATGTATCACAGCTGCGGATTCTGCGTGGTGTCTGTTCTTTCGGACACGTATTCATATAATTGATACGCCTAGCTGGGCAACGGATCCGCCTTCTTCAATGCGGATCCACAAGAACGTCCGACCTCCTGTGGGAATCTAAGAGTGATGAACATGAAGAAAATGGACAGAGACTGCGGACAGGTGGCGCTCGATGGGGGTGTGGATAGACCGTGAGGCGTGACGAGACAGTCGGCGCAAACGCAATAACCCTCTGCCCCAGATGGCTAGTATGTAGGAGATCTCGTTTCGAATCCCAGGCCGGTACACATTTTCACTCGTCGACTCTGATTCCGTGTAATCTCCCAATGTTCCTCATTTCCTTTCTCTCATTCTCCACCTTCAGTTTGCATATAAAGGCAAGGTTAGGCTAATTGTGACGTATCTTTTAACACTACGCCACAGTGGTGTCGTACGTGAAATAGCGGTCAACGGCCGGCGACACCACAGTGGTGTCGTGTTCATAGTATCGCTCAGTGGCTGGCGTCAGCACTTTAGTATCTTTTGCATTCTGATGGTGTTTTGTTTAGGTAACATTAAGTTACACACGTCAAACAGTTCTTTGTTTTTATAAGTACTTGTGCCCTTTCATCATGGCGCACGAAAGAGACAATAGGATTATTTACGATGAATGCGCGGACGTCTTGTTTTGACGTTCCGGACGACTTGGCCGACTGGGAAGACGACACTGGATACCAAAAAAATGAAAGTGAAGCAGAATCGTGGGAAGATAGTGAAATACGGCGAACGCTACGGTTGCCAACTGATTCGCCTGAATCAGACGAAGAAGACAGTGCACAGTGGTCAGACTTTGATTTACCGACGACCAATAATAAATTTGAAGGATCCCTGGGTCCAAACATATTTCCCAAAGATACACAGAGCGTCGAGGATATCGTAGAATTATATACTGGGAATGATCTATTTGAATATATTAGCAACGAAACCAACAAGTACTACAGTCAAAATTGCAATAGAAGGAAACTGGATTTAAAATATTCCAAATTTGTCGACGTTACGGGACACGAACTTAGAAAATGGTTTGGGCTTGCTATCCTTATGGGAATCGTAAATAAAGCAAGCATCGATGATTAATCGTCAACGAATCTGTTGATAGACGATATATTCGCAAAACTATGTCCCGCAACTGATTCAGACAAATATTATCATTTTTACATTTTTCCTACAGCAACAATAAACCGGATAATGCCGACCGGCTTGTCAAAGTGCAATTCGCAACTGATTATTTTTCCAAAAAGTTTAAAGAAACGTTTAATGTAAGTCAAAACATCTCAACTGATGAAGGAATGATACCGTGGCGTGGACGATTAAATTTTGAAGTTTACAGTCCGTCGAAAATTACGAAATACGCATGCTCATTTTGAAGCTGTGTGATTCGATTACGGGATACATTTCCTCATTCAAGATATATTATGGCGCTGGACAGCCTTTAGCAAAAACAGCGATGGAACTACTGACACCTTCTGATAGAAAGTGGCATCACCTCTGCATGGATAATTATTATAACATTGTAGAACTGGCAGAGAAGTTACTTGAAAAGAAAATTCGAGTTTGTGGAACGATACGGCAAAATAGACGATTTGCGGGAAACTAAAGCGCATTGCAAAGAGACAATGTGTTTGAAGCTTCAGCAGGGCCCGAGCAGGCACACGGGGGCAAAGGCTTGTTGGTTGTTGGGAGCTCCAACGTTAGGCGGGTGATGGAGCCCCTTAGGGAAATAGCGTACAGGGCTGGAAAGAATTCCAACGTGCACTCGGTTTGTCTGCCGAGGGGCCTCATCCAAGATGTGGAGGCGGCCTTGCCTGCGGCTATCGAGCGTACGAGGTGCGTTCGTCTGCAAGTAGTTGCTCACGTCGGCACCACCGATGCCTGTCGCTTGGGTTCTGAGGTGATCCTCAGTTCGTACAGGCGGCTGGCGGATTTGGTGGAGACCGCTGGCCTCGCACGCGGGGTGCAAGCAGAGCTCTCTGTTTGCAGCATCGTTCCCAGAGTGGATCGGGGTCCTTTGGTTTGGAGCCGAGTGGAGGGTCTCAACCAGAGGCTTCGTCGACTCTGTGATGGTCTTGGTTGCAGATTTATAGACTTGCGCTATTGGGTGGGGAATTGTAGGACGCCCTAGATAGGTCAGGGGTGCACTACACAAAGGAAGCGGCTACTCGGGTAAGCAGAGTACTTGTGGCGTGCACATGGGGATTTTTTAGGCTAGGCAGTAGTGCGAGGTGTCCTGATCAACTCTCACCAGTCGACGTGCAGGCAGGGAAATCAGGACGCTCTCAGTGTAAAGACACTTCAGCTATCAAGATATTAGCAGTAAATTTTCAGAGTGTTCGGAATAAAGTTCTTGAATTTACTGCCCTCCAGGAAGCGTGCGGCGCGCAAATTATTCTTTGGACTGAGACCTGGCTGAACCCTGAGATAGGAAGTTCTGAAATATTTAGTGAGAGATGGAACGTGTATCGGAAAGACAGATTAGACACCGTAGGAGGTGGTGTCTTCATTGCAGTTGACAAAAATATTGTGTCTACTGAGGTCGAAGTAGAGTGTGGTTGTGAAGTTATCTGGACACGTTTAACAGGGCTAGGAGAAATAAAGTTAATTGTTGGATCGACAGCCAATGCGTAATGGAAATATTTTAAATCTGGTAGCCACGAACAAGACCAGACCTCATCGACGGTGTCAGTGTTGAGACAGGGATTAGTGATCATGATTTTGTCATTATGACTATGTTTACGAAAGCTAAAAAGTTGGTCAAGAAGGCTAGGAGAGTATTCTTACCAGAGAGAGCAGATAAGCAGTTGTTAGCATCCCACTTAATAAATGAATCGATGTACGTGGAAGAATTATGGGCAAATTTTAAACACATTGTAAATCACGCACTGGACAAGTATGTGCCGAAAAAGTGGGTTACGGACGGACCCACCGTGGTTTAACAGCGCAATTCGGAGAATGCTCAGGAAGCAAAGGCAGTTGCACTTGCGGTACAAGAAAGATCGGGAGAATGAAGACAGGCAAAAGTTAGTAGAGATTCGTGCTGCTGTAAAAACAACGATGCGCTAAGCATTCAACCACTACCACCGTCATACCTTAGCAAAAGATCTTGCTGAAAACCCAAGGAAATTCTGGTCTTACGTAAAATCGGTAAGAAGGTCGAAGGCTTCCTTCCAGTCACTCACTGATCAGTCTGGCCTGGTAACGGAAGACAGCAAAACGAAAGCTGAAATTTTAAATTTAGCTTTTGAGAAATCTTTCACACAGCAGGATCGTACAAACATACCGCCGTTTGAGTCTCGTACAGATTCCCGTATGGAGGACCTAGTGATAGACATCCCTGGGGTTGTGAAGCAGCTGAATGGGATGAAAATAAATAAATCGCCAGGTCCTGATGGGATTCCAATTCTGTTTTACAGAGAGTACTCTACTGCATTGGCTCCTTACTTAGCTTGCATTTATCGCGAATCTCTTGCCCAACGTAAAGTCCCGAGCAACAGGAAAAAAGCGCAGGTGACGCCTGTATATAAGAAGGGTAGAAGGACGGATCCTCACAATTACAGACCAATATCCTTAACATCGGTTTGTTGCAGGATTCTCGAACATATTCTCAGTTCGAATATAATGAATTTCCTTGAGACAGAGAAGTTGCTGTCCACGCATCAGCACGGCTTTAGAAAGCATCGCTCCTGCGAAACGCAACTCGCCCTTTTTTCACATGATATCTTGCGAACCTTGGATGAAGGCTGTCAGACGGATGCCATATTCCTTGACTTCCGGAAAGGGTTTGACTCGCTGCCCCACTGCAGACCCCTGACTAAGGTACGAGCATATGGGATTGGTTCCCAAGTATGTGAGTTGCTCGAATACTTCTTAAGTAATAGAACCCAGAACGTTGTCCTCGATGGTGAGTGTTCATCGGAGGTGAGGGTATCATCTGGAGTGTCCCAGGGAAGTGTGGTAGGTCCGCTGTTGTTTTCTATCTACATAAACGATCTTTTGGATAGGGTGGATAGCAATATGCGGATGTTTGCTGATGATGCTGTGGTACACGGGAAGGTGGCGTCGTTGAGTGACTGTAGGATAATACAAGATGACTTGGACAAGAATTGTGATTGGTGTAAAGAATGACAGCTAACTCTAAATATAGATAAATGTAAATTAATGCAGATCAATAGGAAAAAGAATCCCGTAATGTTTGAATACTCCATTAGTAGTGTAGCGCTTGACACAGTCACGTCGATTAAATATTTGGGCGTAACATTGCAGAGCGATATGAAGTTGGACAAGCATGTAATGGCAGTTATGGGGAAGGCGGATAGTCGTCTTCGGTTCATTGGTAGAATTTTGGGAAGATGTGGTTCATCTGTAAAGGAGACCGCTTATAAAACACTAATACGACCTACTTTTGAGTACTGCTCGAGCGTTTGGGATCCCTATCAGATCGGATTGAGGGAGGACATAGAAGCAATTCAGCGGCGGGCTGCTAGATTTGTTACTGGTAGGTTTGATCATCACGCGAGTGTGACGGAAATGCTTCAGGAACTCGGGTGGGAGTCTCTGGAGGAAAGGAGGAGTTCTTTTCGTGAATCGCTACTCAGGAAATTTAGAGAACCAGCATTTGTGGCTGCAGTACAATTTTACTGCCGCCAACTTATATTTCGCGGAAAGACCACAAAGATAATATAAGAGAGATTAGGGCTCGTACAGAGGCATACAGACAGTAATTTTTCCCTCGTTCTGTTTGGGAGTGGAACAGGGAGAGAAAATGCTAGTTGTGTTACGAGGCACCCTCCGCCACGCACCGTGAAAACGTGCCCTTTGAAAAATTATTACTGACTGTGCTTAAACTGATTCACAATATTTTTTTTTTCTTTAGCGCAACGCAATCTGACTTTCAAAAATCCCTACAAAAGAATGGCCCTGACTAACATTAACCTATGCGTTTCACAAATCGCTTACCTCACAAAAATCTTGGTTACTCGAACTACTGCAATACAGCGAGCGCCATTACTGCCAGCTAAATAAAAGATTCAAACTACGGAAGGCACTAACTACTGATAGGGATAGTTAGAAAATGAAAGATATTAATAGAGAACAAACAATGTATTTATCTTGATAGTCGTAATATGTATAGCAGTTCATGACAAATTACAAAACTCCGCCATCTCTCTCCCCACATCCACCACTGCTGGCAGCTCACCTCCAACTGCGCAACGCTACGCGCTGTTCACATCCAGCTGCCGCTGCCCAACACTACAATGGCAGACAACAATGCAAACTAGACACAGACTGCACACAGCACAGCCAGTGATTTTTATACAGAGCGCTACGTGGCGTTACCAATAAGAAAACCTAAACAGCAGACAACAATGCAAACTAGACACAGACTGCACACAGCACAGCCAGTGATTTTTATACAGAGGTGGCGTTACCAATAAGAAAACCTAAACAGCCTACTTACATAGCCCCCATGCTCCCCACAAAAAATTTTACAAATTGTTTTGGGCACTGGCCAATACATATTTGTTACAAATTTTTTCACAATTACAGTAACAGAGAAAACAAATGCACACACTTATTGATACAATGTTGGTCAAATGCTAAAATTTTCTCACAGTCCATAAAGACAGTCCTGATTGTTTATCACAGTAAAATAGCAGTGTTTTTCTCAAAGTCTGAGCAGTATAAGAAAATGCACACAGAAGTAGTGGATTTCCATGCAGTCTTGAAGAAGTAGTGTTGTCCTTCCAACGGAAACACAGTGCTGACTCTCGACATGCAGACAGGTAATGGGCCACAACAGAGCAAACCCACCGTAGAGTCAGTCGAAGTTTTGAAGAATATTGGTAGGTAGGTCATCACAGAGCAGACCCACTGTAGTCCTGGTAGAGATTACGGTACTGGTGGGCCACCAGAGGTGCAGACCCACTGCAGTCCTTGTAGAAATCATGGTACTGGTGAGTCAGCAAAGGTGTAGACCCACAGTAGTCCTTGTAGAAATGGCCAGCAGCCATCTGTTGTGACTGTGCAGGTGCACAATCACCATCGAAGAGTCTTGCGGAGAATATAGCAAGTCCATAAACCACCACTTGTGCACTCACAAAGTTTTTGGAATTGTCCTTAGAACCAGCAATACTGTTAACCAGTCCCTTGCTGAATTATTAACACACGTGCAAACACTATCAGTCCCTACTTCTCACATATTGTCCATATACTATAACCAACAGAAACGTGTGCAGTGAAATGTAACTTAATTTGAAGAACTGGTGTCTATACAATTATAAATTTACAACATGAAAATACAATTACAAAGGTACAAAATACATCATTAAAGAACATAATAGTACAGATAACATTTGTAGTAATATGGGCTTTACAAAAGAATCGAAATAACATATACATCAGTGTTACAGGAATTATGACAAAAGTACATACATAAAAGATCAGAATAACTTTTGAAACATCAACTTCACACATGAGCATTCAAATAAAACAGAATAAATAATGTCTAAACATCTTTACAAAGAAAATAACATATTATTAGAAAAATTCCACAACATAACTCTTATTAGCTAAACACATAAAGACAGGAAAAAGACAAATACACAAGGGTACATAAACACAAAGCAGAATAACACAGGAGAAAAGGACAGGGTTTGTTTTCAGTGTAACATTTGGTACTGCAGTCCAACCCAAAACTTCATTCCATAGATCTTTCGTCTTATTTCAACATTTGTTTCCACCAAAAAATTCTATCCAAGCATGCTTTCTGTATTTATATGTTCACACATTTCTTACCTCATTATTTATTTTCCATTATCTTACCTCATCATTTATTTCCAAGAAAATCCTACCTAAACCTGTTGTCTCTAAACCCTACTTTTTTGGTTCATATCCTCTTTCAAAATACTTTTTTTTTTTTTGGCCAAACGATTTTCTTATAGCTTCTAAATGCATTTCTTCCAATTCATCATAGTTAGTTTCTTATATAGTCTACCCCCTCTTAAGCTAACTTAATCAACTGAGCTCAGATGCTAAACTAAGGGATGAGGCAATGCAGCAGCACAAAACAATTAATACAAACAGCAATGATAAAAAAATACAAATGCCAAAGCAAGCAGCATAAATTAGCAGAGCAATTGCAATATTACAACTAATATAAGGCAATGTGCAGCAAACAATAAAAATAAATCAGTAGTAAAACTGGCTTAGAAGAGTAACACAAAGTCAGATTCAGTAACACTATGCCTGGCAAACAGCAGCAGCAAATGATATAACTAGTACCTAAACATGACAAAGCTCAAGCAGAAAAATTTTACACTGAAGACAACAATGCAGACAAGGGAAATGTATATTCACATCTTAATGTCTATGTAATTAAAGTGGTGCACCACAAGAAGTTATTCTAACAAAAAAGTTACCAAGTACTTGAAAAGAAAATTATGAATGCAGTTCCTGTGAAGGTAAATGTCTTTTTGTGCTCCCTCATTTTTTTTGAAAAAATTATTAATTACTCGATCTGTAGACAGAAAATATTTATATTAGTACATCTATAAAATTTTATTTTAACCAATGCTGCAGTGCAGCTAGAAACTAGATATTAAACAAAATGAGTAAATAAATACATAAAGGCAAGCCATATGGCATTTCTCTCAATTAGCAAGACCATAGCCGCGAAATGTTTCTCATCGTTTCATTAGGCATTTTAGTAAATATCATAAATTAAGAGCTCCACAGTGTAATCATGTTTTCAAGTTTGAGGGTGTCGTATTTACGATGCTTTCTACAAAGGAATGTCGATAGCGAGGATAATGGCCTATCATTTTTTTTTCTACCACCTAATGGCTTTTTCTCAAGGCGGCTGGCACACCTGGCCGCTCACAACGAATTGCGTCACGGTCACTTACCTTTCTTACTGAAATATTTACGACAGCAGTTTCCGCTACAGTGACAGTCTCATATAAAAATATTTCACAGGTCAAGAATTTGGGTTACAAATCTGTACAAACAAAATCCTATTGATATAACAGTGTCCAAAAAATTTTCGTCGGCATTGTAATACATTCACGCATTTACATACATTTCATAACTCTTAAAGTACGATTCTTGGTTTCCAACATCCTTTTTCACAAGTCAGAGTCCCTAACCACTACTCATTATTCATATACGTATTCGTAGACATCCTTGAATATTTCATTATAATAAATATGTAGCATAATCAAATTTCTCATATAGCATCATCTCATTGATCATAAACATCCCTCAACAGCATAATACACGTCATCGTCATAACAATAACATCATAACACCTCAGTCAAATCTCAAAAACGTCGTAGCTTTTTGCAATAATGTCAAAACCTAAAAAAAATTCTCTGCTCATTTCAAGAGTGTCATCTACCTCAAACGTACTTTAAAATCATGCTCCCTTACCAAATACATCATTCAAAGCTCTCATAGTATCACAATGGTTCCGGAAAAATATGAGCATTTCACAAAGTACAGACAAAATACAATTTCATAAGTGTGAAGTTATCCAACTGTGTAATTGCGTAAACATGTGTCACTGATGTAGTAAAAAAAATGTTTATCTCTCAGTGAAATGATCAGATAGCTGTGTAATTTGTGTGTTAGAGAAATATGGTACCGATGTGTAGAGTTGTATAAGCAAATACCATATTAGCTAGGGCTCCTTATGCTTGCCAAACACATGATACACAAAGTAAGTGTGTACCCCCCTGAGGATTAATGTAATTATACCCTCAGGTGTTACAGATTACAGCAATGGAATGAAATATATCACGGAAAACCCTTGTATCATTGTACTTTAAATATCTTAAAAAATGCATGTTTTAAGTGCGAAATTAATCACTCAAATACGTGTCCTGTAGCGCTAAATGTGCGTCTTGCTGTAAGATAATCTCTGTGGAAGTGTCGTAGTTATCGTCCTCCGAAAGCTAAGTTCTGCAGAAGCCAATGTACTTACCTCATGATACACCAAATTTCAAATAAACCAAAATGTTGCATTAAAATCTCATTAGCAGTACTGGTAAATGTTCTAAGTATGTGAGCCTTATAGTCGTTACGTAATCGTGCAACTAACAAGCAAGAATGTACACACACAACTGTGACATCTGTTCACTATAACAATGCATTCGTAATTTCTGTTTAAAAACGTTCCCTAGGTTCTTGACTGGATATTTAACTTCAAACATTGTTGCATATTAACAGATTCTAAGTCTGACAAAGCATACTAGTAATGTAAAGTGAAAAGTTATATGGCAAAGACAAAGTTAAAAAGCAGATTATCTTTCAATAAACGGTTCTACATGTGAAATGTGGTGTAAACCTTTACTCTTCCTGGTACGCAGAGTTTCAACTTCTACGCAATTATCATGTTGTGTACTTCGGTAAGGAATGCTAAAATTTTTCTCAAGGTTAGCGTCTATGGTATTTTTCTCCGAGCCAGCCACCGCACGTGGCTGCCTGCGGTGCGAGTCATTGTCTGTCTCTTTGTTGGCGCGCGTCGTTATTGGGATTAGGAGACCTAACTTCTACAAATTCACGTTGACGAGAAGGCCCTGCCCTGTTTGAAGCTCGCCAGTTCTGATGGAAGTCAGGTCTGTCGTTTTGTCGGTGGTTCCTGTAGTTTCTTTCTTGTCGATTAAGTGGTGGAGAATTTCTCTCCGAATTACCACTGCACGGTGGACCGTTGCGTCTGAAGTTATTCTGTCTCCCGTGATAAGAATAGTTCTGGTTGCCATATTGTCTGTTTCTATGATTGTCTCTGCCATATTCATTACTACGGAAATGCGATCTTTCTCTGTAACTATTACTCTGCCAGTGGTTGCCATATGTGTGGTGTCTGTTTTGTTCACGATTTGCATTGTAAGAATAGCCTTGTTGTGTCCAGTTATTATTTCTGTCATTGCGGAATTGTGATTGATGTGACCTGTAATTGTTGTGTTCCTATTTTCGCGTCCCGCGATTGTCTGTGTCAATTTCCAATTCTTGTAACAGTCCCTGAAATGCTTCAATGTCGTCTTTGCAACGTCCTGCCAAAATAATATGTCGTAAATGTTCAGGCAGTTTGATTAAGCAAATACGAATGAGTTCTGAGGGGCTGTATGGGTTTGACAGGTACTGATTCTTGTGCAACATGTCTTCAAAATATTTCACAAGACTGGAGAATTCAGATTGTTCGAAATGTTTCATCATTATGATGCTATGTTTTACTCGGTCTTGTGTAGCTTGAGACCAATATGCTGAGAGGAAGGCATGATAAAAATCTCCTTCATTGTGACAATCGTGAATGACCGATCGCATTCTTACAGCTGGTTCATTCTCCAAGTAGTCACACATAAATTCTAACCTGTGCTCCAATGACCAGTTGGGAGGAAAACAATGAGAGAATTGATGAAGCCACGCTTGTGGATGAATGTCGTTGGCAGAATTCTTAAATGTTTTGAATTTACGTGTAGTAACGAACAGCTTATAGTCAAAATCATCGTGTCGGCGAGTCGCATATCGGTCTTTGTTACGTCGTGTCGGCCGTTCCATCTCAAAATCCAATGCGCCTTGCCAATTTCTTTCATAATTTCCGAAGTGTCCTGTGTTATTATTTTGTGGTTGTTCCGTATTTCTATGTCCCTCTTCCCGTGTCGGAGCGCGAGTGTCCTCTGAAAAACGTAATTCTTGTATTACCTGTGTCAGCTGATCTTGTACTTCCCGGATTTCTCTTTGGTGTTGCGTATTAATTTGATTCAGATTTTGTTTCAGTTTCCTAATTTGTTCGCTCTCTTCTGTGTCATTAAAGACTACCGATTTTGTGTCATTCAGATTATCATCTACCTTCGTAGATAAACTAGTGAACTGATCCGAAAGTTCGGCTACTTTCTCCGATAGTGTACTTATTTCCTCAGTGTGTTTTTCTGAACCAAGTTTCATTGTATCTACTGTGTCCTTTAAGTTTTCCAGAGTTTTTGCAAGTTCCGTAACCGAATCACTAGATGCAACTGAGTCAAATTTAGCTTGCAAGGTCTCATGATTTTCATGAACAATAGTTTGCAGTTCTTTTATGGCTGCTTCGTGATTCTGTAATGCATTTTCATGCCGCGAAAAAATAGGTTGAAAATGCTCACAGACTTTTTGACATTTCGATTCAATGTTATGTAACTCAGTAGTTAAATCTTCACGTGTTTGTTCAAGAGTTTGTTCCAATGAGTCTAACTTTTGAAGCTGTTGCTGTGTTTGTCTCTGATTTTGTTCCATCGTGTCTAACTTTTGAAGATTTTGTTCCATTGTGTCTAACTTTTGAAGATTTTGTCCCATTTGTTTCTGATTTTGTTCAAGCGTTGTGTCTAACTTTTGTAGCCTTTGTCCCATTTGTTGCATTAACTGTAATAACAATGCACTGGTGTCTGAAACATGTTCCACAGTGCTTTTCGGCAGTGAAGTTGCACCGGCAACATTTACATTTTGCAAGCAGAAAATGTGTCTTGACTTATTTGAGAAAAGGGTGAGGACGCAAAACCTGAATCTACAGTATTTGCAAGATTGTGTCCTGTCATTTCGGATTCCTGAGGTAAGCTGTTGCCGACCGATCGATCGATAATGCTTCCCTGTTCACTAATTGTTTCACTGTCTACACCACTGTTTGCAGCCCGCTCCATTTCCCTATGTACTATTACCAAATTACTACTTTGAACATTAGTTAATTCATTACACGGTAGCGCTAACACACTGCTTTCGTCTTCGCTGTCATTTCTCAGTTTACTTTGGAGCCTAGTGTTACGTTTTTCACACGCCATTATTGTCACAATATTTCACACGATAACACAGAAAAGCACAATTTGAAGAGCAAAAATAAGAGAACACATTAACATAGCACTGAAAATAATATCTAGTTAATTGCAAGCGCAGCTGCAAAATATTTGCTGCAAATATACATGCATGCCGCAACTGTTTTACTGTACAACAATGAAAGACTGCAACTACAAAGGAGATTCTCTCTACAGTTACGCGCTAGCAATAAACAATAGCTACACTAATTACACAAACTACAAGAAAAAAATCAGAAGATTCCAGTGAGGTATCCTGGCAGGGTCGCTATATGAAACGTCCCCTTTGAAAAATTATTACTGACTGTGCTTAAACTGATACACAATATTTTTTTTTCTTTAGCGCAACGCAATCTGACTTTCAAAAATCCCTACAAAAGAATGGCCCTGACTAACATTAACCTATGCGTTTCACAAATCGCTTACCTCACAAAAATCTTGGTTACTCGAACTACTGCAATACAGCGAGCGCCACTACTGCCAGCTAAATAAAAGATTCAAACTACGGAAGGCACTAACTACTGATAGGGATAGTTAGCAAATGAAAGATATTAATAGTGAACAAACAATGCATTTACCTTGATAGTCATCGATATATGTAAGTATTGAATGTCAATATCAGTAATCAAATTTAGTGTGTTCAGTCATGCTCTATGCGAACAGCATATCAGATGTTAGCAAAAGGCATTGCAAAGAGACATGGATTGCAATCAGCTTCTAAGGTCTGTAGTAGAGAAGGCGAATGTTGGACTTCGGTTTATTGGGTAAATTGTATGGAAGTGTAGCCCATCTGTAAAGGAGACCGCGTATACAACACTTGTGCGACCAATTTTCTGGTAGACGTACTCAAGTATTTGGGACCCCACGAAGTCGGGTGCAAAGAAGACGTAGCAATTCTGAAGCGTGTAGCTAGATTTGCGAGCGGCAGTTTCCATCAACGCGGGAGCATTCTAGACATGCAACGTGAACTGGAAGGAAGAGAACGTTCTTTCCGCGAATCACTAGAGAAACTGTATTAGCTATAGATTGCAGACAACATACATCTCGTGCAAAACCGCGAAGACAAGATAAATCAGGACTCGTACTGAAACAAATAGTAGTCGTTTTCCCCTCGCTTCATTGAGGAGTGGAACAGGTACGGGAACGATTGGCACCAGTGCAAGGTACCCTCTGACGTGGACCGTGCGGTGGCCTGCAGGGTACGTAGATGTAGATGTACACTACTGGCCATTAAAATTGCTACATCAAGAAGATGACGTGCTACAGACGCGAAATTTAACCGACAGGAAGAAGATGATGTGGTATGCAAATGATTAGCTTTTCAGAGCATTCACACAAGGCTGGTGCCGGTGGCGACACCTACAATGTGCTGACATGAGGGAAGTTTCCATCCGATTTCTCATACACAAACAGCAGTTGACCGGCGTTGCCTGGTGAAACGTTGTTGTGATGCCTTGTGTAAGGAGGAGAAATGCGTACCATCACGTTTTCGATTTTGATAAAGGTCGGAGTGTAGCCCATCGCGATTGCGGTTTATCGTATCGCGACATTGCTGCTCGCGTTTGTCGAGATCCAATGACTGTTAGCAGAATATGGAATTGGTGGGTTCAGGAGGGTAATAAGGAACGCCGTGCTGGATCCCAACGGCCTCGTATCACTAGCAGTCGAGATGACAGGCATCTTATCCGCATGGCTGTAACGGATCGTGCAGCCACGTCTCGATCCCTGAGTCAACAGATGGGGACGTTTGCAAGACAACAACCATCTGCACGAACAGTTGGACGACGTTTGCAGCAGCATGGACTTTCAGCTAGGAGAACGTGGCTGTGGTTACCCTTGACGCTGCATCACAGACAGGAGCGCCTGCGATGGTGTACTCAACGACGAACCTGGGTGCACGAATGGCAAAACGTCATTTTTTCGGATGGATCCAGGTTCTGTTTACAGCATCATAATGGTCGCATTTGTGTTTGGCGACATCGCGGTGAACGCACATTAGAAGCGTGTATTCGTCATCGCCATACTCGCGTATCACCCGGCGCGATTGTAGGGGGTGCCATTGGTTACACGTCCTGGTCACCTCTTGTTCGCATTGACGGCACTTTGAACAGTGGACGTTGCATTTCAGATGTGTTACGACCCGTGGCTCTACCCTTCATTCGATCCCTGCGAAACACTTCATTTCAGCAGGATAATGCACGACTGCATGTTGCAGGTCCTGTACGGGCCTTTCTGGATACAGAAAACGTTCGACTGCTGCCCTGGCCAGCACGTTCTCCAGATCTCTCACCAATTGAAAACGTCTGGTCAATGATGGCCGAGCAACTGGCTCGTCACAATACGCCAGTCACTACTCTTGATGAACTGTGGCATCGTGTTGAAGCTGCATGGGCAGCTGTACCTGTACACGCCATTCAAGCACTGTCTGACTCAGTGCCCAGGCGTATCAAGGCCATTATTACGGCCAGAGGTGGTTGTTCTGGGCACTGATTTCTCAGGATCTATGCACCCAAATTGCGTGAAAATGTAACCACATGTCATTTCTAGTATAATATATTAGTCCAATGAATACCCGTTTATCATCTGCATTTCTTCTTGGTGTAGCAGTTTTAATGGCCAGTACCGTACATGTGGATATGATCTTACTTCACTCTCTCAGATCGCGAATGGAACGGGAAAAACTGTATTAAGTGTACTATGGGAAGTAACCCCTGCCATGCACTCCACAACAGGTATCTGTGTATACACTATTTGATCAAAAGTAACCCTATGTAATGCGGAATTGACCACCAGATGTCACGAGAGGCGGACCCGTCACTATAAACGGATACGGGGTGTGTTATGTCGTCAGTACAACAGTAATAACATCGAAATAGATCGGCCAGGAAGGCCCACAGATGTCGAACGTGAACTAATCATTGGATGTCTCCTGAGTAACAGACTGGACACGGACGTTTCAACCATTGTAGAGCTGCCCAAGCTGACTGTTGGTGATGTTATTATAAAGTGGAAGCCCGAAGAAGCAACCTCAGCTAAACCAAGACAAGACAGGTCTCATGTACTGACGAAGAGGCATAGTCGAGCATTGTGGAAGGTGGTTGTAAAAAATCTAATTAAATCAGTGTAAGGAATCGCAAATCAACAGGAGGAACCACTCGTGAATTGTAAGCGTTACCAGCAGTCCAACTAGCACAATTACTGTGCGGAGACATAAAACGAATGAGGTACAATGGTCGAACCACTCCTCATTAGCGACACATTTCCATAGTTAGTACGAAGTGACGGTAGAGGCGAGGTAAAAAGCGGGCACCACTCGACAGTGGGTGACTGGAAACGAAAGATTTGGAGTGACGAATCACACGATGTACTATGGAAATCCAATGGACTGGTTTCGGTTTGACAGAGACAAGTACAGAGGAGGTCGTGTTACGGTACGGGAATGTTCTTCGTAGTTAGGGTGCGGTCCCTTTATTGCGCTCAAGAAAGCACTAAATGCGTAACGGTGTAAAAGCATTTTTTTACCATTGTGTACTGGCTACAGTAGAGGAACAGCTCAGAGACGATGACTGGTTTTATTGGCATGACACTACTTCCTGTGATACAGCAGCACCTGTGAGACAATGGTTCGTGGGCAATAAATTCCTGAAATCCACTGACCTGCCAAGGGTTCCGACCTGAACCCGATGGAAATCCTCTGGGATATGGAACATCTACATAACTCCAGACCTCAGCTTCCACCATCTGCTTTTTGGCTCTCGAGGAAGAATGGGCAGCCGTTCCCCCACAGACATTCAGACACCTCACTGAAAGTGTCCTCAGGAGAGTTGAAACCGTCATAAAGGTGAAGATTGGACGTGCCCCAAATTACGCTGCTTGACAGCTGCTAAGGAGTCAAAGGTGGCATGAGCCCCCTCTCATATTTCTATCTTGCTCTGAGTAATTCGATTTTCCTCTCTGATTGCATGTGGTGAAAATTTACTATTCCTTCACACGCGGACTTCCCACACAGCGTCTCTTGTCACCCGGGTGGTCCGGTGACAGGCGGGTTCTGCTGAACTTGAAAGGGTTAAGCTGACGGGTGTGAGGAAGTCGAGTGGATCCTTTCCAGACGCTGACATTGTTATAAGAGCGGGAGCGACATGCCCACAGGGGCCTGACGTAGCGGCTGGGCCAGAGACTCCGTTACTTCGCAGAAACTTACTGAAAACACTTTCTGGAGGGCTACCAGCGAGGCGTGGGATGACTTGTGTTACCAGGCAGTCTTGGCGGGCAAATTACCGCGTTTTCTGCAAAAACATAACTGTGATTGGCTGGCTCCGGGGATAGCTCTGTGACGAAGCAAACTTGGCGCCAAGTATCTCCATTGGTGGAATAGTAGTGCGTCGGCAATGGAGTGGAAATTCCCGCCGGTTTTCGAGTTGCTGATTGGAACTTTTAACCACGGCCACTGTCGTGGGGGCGGGAATGTTCTGTGTTCGGCTTGTACAGGTGCCCTTCAGAGGGTCGGCTCTCGCCTTATGGTTGGAGTAGGTTACAAGACTGAGCTCTCGCTGCTCTGGACAGCCTGCCTTCCATTGGCTTTCTAATATACTTTCATTTAATTGTAACTGTTTGACGAAGTTGCTGAAGTTTCGACTTCAACGTAACTTTCCGAGTACAGTTGGCAATTGAGCGTTCTGCGTACAAGCGGCCTATGTTGTCCGTCTTGAGCAGTTTTGGCTAAAGTAGACTGTATCGGAGTTACTGTGTGACTTCTCCTGTTAAAATCACTCACTGTACCGTCAGTGCTTGTGTAGCGAGCCTTCTTCGTGTCCCTCAGAGGCGTATTTGTGTTGCTAGGAAGTCTTTAGTCTGGAACACCCAGACCAGGAGAATTTGTTTCGGGCTATACTCGCGACATTATCATCACCACGATGGGATGTCGAGGCAACCAGCCATCATTTCCGGTGCGCCAGATCGTGTCCTTGCAGTTAAGAAGACAGCTTGGTAATCTATGTCCGCAGCACCGGCAAATTAGGGAATTTTGGTCTGTGATAATCAGAGCTCAGCAGAGCCCGCCTGTTCCCGTCTTTTCTTACGTGGTTCTGTCTTGCATGTTCATTGTCTGAGTTCTCACTACTGTAGCAGCAATTAATGTTGGGTTGTTTGGGTGTTTCTCGTAAGATCTGAGTTGCAAGGAATTGGCTCCACGTACCACTTGGTCATAAACGTCACAAGCTAGTTTATGGACAACTTCACCTTTACAACATTTATTTGAGTATCCAATTTCACGTATTGTAATTATTTCATGTGTTTTGTTTATTATTTTGAGTTTAGTCATAATAAATCAAGTTGTTATTTTGTACAGAATTTTCATTCTGTGAATCGGTAAAGCAACCCATTTATTTCTCATTACGTTAATGAAACTTTCCTTTATCTAATTAATTTCTATTCAATTAAATTATTGCAGGTGCCAAACTCTTTTCTACTCCACTTGCAGGGTCGATTGCAGTCAGTTCGCGTTTCTTCTTAATCCATGTGCAACAGCAAAAGTCGGAGTTAGAAAAGGGTGGGCTTAGAGCATCATTTTAATATGAAGATTCTAGAAGAATTTAGTGTTAAATACACTGCTAGCCCCGGCACCTCGCAGGAGCAACTGCCACTTGCTACGGAACACCCGACCGTTGATAGTAAAAGAAAATGTAGAATGTGGGGCGTGTTAACTGCAGAGATGCCTCTGCACAAACACCTGTATGCATTCGACAGTTCATGCAGTTCGGTGTTAGGCGAAAGTTGCTGTGGAACCGATCGATGCGACATTCCGTGTGATACGGCAAGAAGTGTGCAAGAAGTACTTTTAGTGATTACGATAGCGGAAGAACTGTTTGACGGTTCAAAGTCGGCCGAAGTGTCATTTCCGTGACCACAGTAGTGGGTGGCTCCAAAAGTGTCATCTCGCGATTAAGAAAGGCCGCTATGCGAAAGCCGGCCGCGGTGGTATAGCTGTTAAGGCGCTCAGTCCGGAACCGCGCGACTGCTACGGTCGCAGGTTCGAATCCTGCCTCGGGCATGGATGTGTGTGATGTCCATAGGTTAGTTAGGTTTAAGTAGTTCTAAGTTCTAGGGGACTGATGACCACAGATGTTAAGTCCCATAGTGCTCAGAGCCATTTGAACCAATTTTGCTATGCGAAAACTTGCCGGTGGTCTTAGACGAACTACCATACGGCATGCTATCAATGCGTAGCGCTAGTGGCCTAAAGGAATAGACATCTTATCTCACAACTAGGCAGATCACTGCAGACCTTGCAGTCATTATCAGTACACATGTCTCTTCCAGGACCAATTTGAGGCGATTAAATCAGGCTGGTCTGTATACTCAGAAGCCTGTCAAATGCAACCCACTTTACCCACGCCATCGTCGAGAAAGAGTTCGTTGGTTGGTTCAAAATAGCTCTGAGCACCATGTGACTTAACTGCTGAGGTCATCAGTCCCCTAGAACTCAGAACTACTTAAACCTAACTAACCTAAGAACATCACACACATCCATGCCCGGTGCAGGATTCGAACCTGCGACCGTAGCGGTCGTGCGGTTCCAGACTGTAGCGCCTAGAACCGCTCGGCCACTGCGGCCGGCTCCTTGGTTGGGGTGAGCAACAGTGGCTCAAAATGTCATTTTCCGACGATCACCACTTCATCGAGGCAAGTAATTTTGGTCATCAGTTAGTGCAGAGGGAGGAGGGAACGCGTTACACACCACAGAATGTTCATGAACGTTATCGGCATTACCTAGAGATTATGGTGTGGGCAGGCATTATGTACATGGCTGAGCACCGTAGCATATCTTTTCTCTAGGTACTATTACAGCACAGCGCTACTGTAGGGAGGTTATTAATAATCATGTAAGTCTGTTTAGCTGTGCGATTGATCCCAACTTTCTGTTTCTGGACGACAAATGCTCGCCCACACAGAACGGCTGAGGTGTTGAACACAATGGAAAGAAAATATATCGAACGTATGGAATGGTCTGTGTACTTCTGGGATTTAAAAGCTATGGGGCACGCCTGGGATGCTCTTGGCAGACGTGTTTCTCAACGAACACGCCATCCGCGAGCCATGCAAAAATTGAAAAACGCGTTGAGAGAGGAGAGGGACAATATCCTCTAAGGACTCATCAACAGTTTGGTAGCTAGCTAGCACGAATAAAAGGTGAAAAATGCGCATTAATACCCGAGGAGGGCATATTCCTCACTGAGAGTCCGAGGTCGACCTTTATGCTTAGAGTTTCACATGTGTCGAACACGAACGTTATTTATGTCGTGTTATCTTGCTTCCCCATGCGGTGAAATCTTTACCTTTTGGCGTTATAAATATACCACTCGGCCTCTATTATATATTGGCTGGTTTTAATGTCGTCCATCATTGCCTATGATTATTCCTGTCCTACAATGTCTCTGGTCCTTAGCAGTTGTCAGGTAGTCTTACGTATTTACATGTTATATGTGAACTTTAATAATGGACCTCCATATCATGTACTACATGGACTGTTATGTATCAATGTATGCAAAGGTAATGTAACGGAAAATAAACACTTCTTCTACCTTGTTCCCCAGCACACCACAGATTGCACTGTGCAGACCTTGCTGATCCTCGGGCGATCTCTGGAAGATCGTTTCGTCTATGTCCATATTAGCTATTGTTCAGATACAATAGCGTGGTGCATACTTGTTAATTTCTTAGCAGTTTCATACAACAGCTGTGCTGAAGACTCCAGGAATGAAGGTGTGCAACATATTTAGGCGTTTGAAACGTCTCTGTGGAGTCGTTTCATAGACGCTTGCCTCACTGGATTCTGCGCATCCTATTCTGTCCGCCGCCTGATTGCTGTTTAATTTATTAACTCCCCCAAGAAGACTGAGCAATCAATGTAAGGCTTATTAAATGATATTATGTTTGATTTTCTGACCTGTATTTATTACGTGTTTCCCTTCACCCTACCCTATGTGTGCGTGAATATGACTGAATGTTTTCACGAGTGGTTTTGGGTTTCTTTTCTGGGGGACGCTGAGTTGGTTGTCGTCTGCTAGGAGTAGGTGATGTTTGCTTCTCGTTTGGAGGGTAGCACAGGATGGCGATAGCCTACCCCTCTGGTAGCTTCCGTTGCACCGGTAGTTAGGCGAAGCTCGGTGGAGAAAGGTCACTCTGCAGCTAGCGGTTGGTGAGTACAGTTCGTAGGTCCTAGAGAGGGTTTCTGCCTTACCAAGTTAATTTTATTTCGTGACAGCAAAATCATTCTGCTATTGTACCATTAAAATTTCTTACATTTGTGCCTGGTTTAATGTCTAATCTCTGAACAGTTAACTCGTAATCAAGTTTACCACGTGCTGAAGTTCGGCCGTTCGTAAGCGGCAAGCGCGGATTTCATGTCGTATATCTACTATACAAACCTTGCGAATCGAATAAACCTCTTTCCAAGCTAGTGCATGAGCATAATGGTGATAGGTATCTCTCTGAACTATTTCTGTCGTGCGTATGTAGATGGAGTGGTTGAATTATTGTGTTCCACTTCCCTTTTGTGTGTTTTACCTTTTTTAATTGCGCTATTCTGCCATTTTTGGCGAATTATTTAGTTAAATTTTTTAATCAGGCACCAGTGATGTGCATTCATAGGATGTGCATCAAATTCAGTAATGAAATAAACGTGCTACGTAAAAGATAAACTCTGCGTCCTTTATCTTTCTCATTGATGCCAGTTTTCAAATTAATTATCTATTCCCTGATTTTTTTAAACTTAATCTGCTTGCTTGTGATGAAGAAAAATGGGAGGAAAAATGAATTTAATTAAACAAGCTCATTGATATACGACATACAATGCTATTCATCTTATTACTGTCTTTAAAAAAATGCATTCTTATAATTAAATTCTTAATTTAATTGAACTGATAATTTCCACTTCGCTCTTCTCTTAATTGTTAGGAAGAGCTTGGGCTGGTGGCGACCCTGTAATTTTTAAATTTGTAATTGTCCTTGTGAGGTCACTTAACCAAGAATTGCGCACAAGTGTTACATCTCCATTATTCTTGGTACGTAACGTATGTCGAGCCTTGGCTAGGATCCGTTTACAGTTCTATATACATACTTTACACGTTTTATAGGAGTTCTCATTGTTACTAACGACAGATGTGGCCTATACGATCAGATATGACTTTTCTAAAACAGATTTTGGTTTCATTCCAGTATGGCGGTTTTTGACGTATAAATAAGGGAAAGAATCATGGTATTTGTACACTATTTTCAACACTTGCATTGTTTCTCGTTTTTCTGGTATATACTTCAGTTGATAATTTTTATTCTGGCTGGAGCCACGGCCATGGTAGTTTTTTTAAAGATGCTGCCACCATTTGACTGTAATAACTTGTATTTTATTATTGTACTATCCAGATTTCGTCCTTAGGCCATTTTCGTGGACGAAAACTTTATTTAAACAAGTTTTTGGGCTTGAAAATGGCATAAGGCCGAAATCTGTATCGTACAACAATAAAATGAAAGTTATTACAGCCAACTAGCGGCAGCATCATTCAAAGCAATTACCATGACTGTAGCTGCAGCCAAAATATAAATGATCAAGTGTAATACTAGGGTGAGTCAAATGAAAACCTTAAATTTTTTTATAGTGCAGAGGTGATACAAAGCTGTATCACTTTTCAACATAATCTCTCCCAGGTTCAATGCAAGTCCTTCAGCGCTTACAAAGTACATAAATTCTTTTAGAAAAAAATTCTTTTAGTAGTCCGCGCAACTACTCATGCACCGCGTGGCGTACCTCTTTCCTCCCATTGCATCTTTGAGTGGCTCAAACATATGGAAATCACTTGGGGCAAGGTCTGATGAGTATGGTGGATGAGGAAGAAACTCAATATGCAGGTCTGTGATTGTTGCTACTGTAGTACGGGCAGTATGGGGCCTTGCATTGTCATGCTGCAAAAGGATTGCTGGCAGCAATTCACGTCGCTTTGATTTGACTGCAGGCCGCAGATGATTTTTTAGGAGATGTGTATGATTCATAGTGGTCCCTCTAGGCATATAATGCTCCAAAATGACGCCTTTTTCGTCCCAAAAGAGAGTCAGCATAACCTTCTCTGCTGATGGTTCTGTTCGAAACTTCTTTGGTTTTGGTGATGTGGAATGGCGCCATTCCTTGCTCGCTCTCGTCGTTTCCGGTTGGTGGAAGTGAACCCAGGTTTCGTCCCCAGTAACGATTCTTGCAGGGAAGCGATCACCTTCTCGTTCAAAGCGCGGAAGAAGTTCTTCACAAGCATCAACACGTCGTTCTCTCGTTTCAGGAGCCAGCTGCCGTGGCACCCAACTTGCAGACACGTTGTGAAACTGGAGCACATCATGCACAATGTGGTGTGCTGACCCGTGACTAATCTGTAAACACGCTGCAATGTCATTCAGTGTCATTCGGCGATTTTCCTTCACTATGGCTTCAACTTCTGCAGTGTTCTGTGGAGTCACAACTCGTTGTGCCTGACCTGGACGAGAAGCATCTTCCACTGAAGTCACACCATTTGCGAACTTCCTACTCCATTCGTAGACTTGGTGCTGTGACAAATATGCATCACCGTACTGAACCTTCATTCGTCGATGAATTTCAATAGGTTTCACACCTTCACTACGCAAAAACAAAATAACAGAACGCTGTTCTCCCCTGGTGCAAGTCGCAAATGGGGCGGCCATCCTCATATACTGATACTGCGACGGTATGTGAGCATTTGCACTATGCTGCCACCTACAGGCCATTCTGCACGCTGTTTGTAGCACACTTACCAACTTACAGGATAACGGCGCGAAATTTCGATTTGTTGTTACAAATTTAAGGTCTTCATTTGACTCACCCTCGTAGGTGTCCGGTTACTTTCGATGAGAAGGTGCAGGAACTGCCCGTCTGTTTCGCTACGACCTTGTCGCCGCCGGGGGCCGTTAAACCCAGACCTTCCTTCCCCCCGGGGTCCTGCTCGGGTGCGACCCGCCCGAAGGCCGAACCGCGGATGTGGCGGAGGCTGCTCTACACGCGGCCTTGGCGGTGCATCCGGCGCGCGAGGCTGCGAAGAGGCGTCAGTATTTTTAAGTCGCCGTCCGCTTGCGTAACGCACGGCACGCACCGCCGGGTCTGGCTGGCTCCCGTGTTTGCCGCTGTTACTCAAGATCTCGCCGGGCCACTGTTTACGGCTGTCGCCCGGAGATAAATGCTGTCCGAACAATGCGGCCGCGCCGCCGGAGAGGATCAAGCGACGTTTAACCTTTGTATGTGGGCCGGCGGTTGCGACAGGGGGCCGTGCTGGGCCCGCGTCTGCCCTCTGACCGAAAACACGGCTGATAACAACGCCGCCACACGGGGGGGGACCAGCTGATTGACGGCAGCGCTCCGACACCGCCTACAACAGAGACAGACCACGGCACAGTAGACGACCACAAGATCAGCGGTGAACATCCTGAGAGTGTCCCGTAGGGTTAACACTAAGAAGCGATATAAAATGGAACGATAACGTAAAATACGTATTAGCGCAGACGAATGGATGACTTAAATTTGTTGGAAGGGTTCTTTTTATTTATTTATTTATTTATTTTTGGCTTTGGGCAACAAAGACCATACAGCCAACACTAGTTACAAAACTGCCGTATTAACATAGCTGCAGTTCCCATAGGACAACAACAAAAAATGTTTGATGTACAAACATAAGCTCTTAAGGGGGTATGTCATCAAACGGGCCGTCTTGGAGCAGGAGAGACACCACAGGACATTTTAATTTCCACTGTCAATACTTTTACGAATAAATTCATAAAACTTTATCAGCATGACCAGGAACGATTAAGGATTCACAAGCACAGCAACGGAAGTTCAAAGAATAACAAAATAACTTTTTTTGCAAGTGAAAGTTCATCATTTTTTCACTTCTATTGGCTGCGTTTGTTGCTATTAGTACACGTTTCATCATAAGTAAGAGAGATTCTTAGATGAATTTTGTACAGCATACAAATCATACTTACAGGTGTATGAAACTCTAGAAATTATTTAATTTATGAAAAAATGAATGTACTGTTACATTTTAAACTTCATATTTAGAAAAAACTCAAATTTTATAATTTATTATCTCAATTTTTACCACAGTTTTTAATAGATTTGGAAAATTTAAGTGTTTCATACACCTGTACGTATGGTTTGTATCCTGTGCAAAATTCATCGAAGAACCTCCCTTACTTATGAAGAAAAGTGTACCTATAGCAACAAATGCAGCCAACAGTAAGTAAAAAAATGATGAAATTTCATATCTATAAAAAAATTATTTTCTTATATTTTTGAACTTCCACCACTATAAGTGTAAATCCTGAATCCTTTCTGATCATTCTAACAAAGTTTTATGAATTTTTTTTTAAAAGTATATACAGTGGAGATTAAAAACTCCTGTGGTGTCTCTCCTGTTCCAAGTCGTCCCGTTTGATGTCCTACCCCCCTTAATGCAAAAAAAAGAAAAAAAAAACACTAAAAGACAAACACCATACTGCCACCAATAGTTACAACAGTTACAGTTACAAGTTAACAGCAGTGCAATTGTCACAACAGAACAATGATAAGAGTGCGAAGTACAAAAATAAGTTCGTCGTATAAATTAAAAAACACAAAATTACGGCCCTGCATTCAAACAGGGCCGGTTCCAGAGCAGAATGACATCCACAGCAACTTATAACTGAAAGCTGGACAACGGCGTCGTTTACAAAGATAAGTTCTTAATTCAAAGTAAAAACACAAACAGAAGGCTCACTTCTAGAACCGGGCGGATTCCGTGCGAGGACGCGATCCACACAATTTGTAGGTCAGACTGGTTACAGGCTTCTTTTACGAGGGTAATCCCAAAGTAAGGTCTCCTATTTTTTTATAAGTATAGAACTCTGTTTGTGTGGCAGTTGGTCACACTGTTATGAAGAGTGCTTCACGAGCTGTGTGTAAACATGCGCACGCCGCGGTGAGGCGCTCAGTCTTGGCTTGGCAGCCGTTCAGAGTGGAGCTCCCGTAGGATGTTACAGCCAAGCGCGAATAGCGCGCACTTATTCGGTTTTTAAACGCATAGGGCACTGCGCCGATTGTAATCCATCGCCAATTGACGGAAGTGTATGGTGAGTCGTGCATGGATGTCAAAAATGTTCGTAAGAGGCGTAGAGAGTTTGCAGCTGGTCGGACCGAAATTCGCGACAAAAAAGGAGCGGGAGACCGCCAATTACTGAGGAGACAGTGTTGAAGGTTGAGCAAAGGATGCGTGAAGATCGGCGGATCACCCTGGATGATCTCTGCACGCTGGTTCCTGAGGCTTCCCGAAGCACCGCTCACAGAATTTTAACTGGAACATTGAACTACCGGAAGGTGTGCGCAAGATGGGTGCCACCCATGCTGACTGAGGACCACATGCGGCAACGAGTTGATACTTCCCGCGCATTTCTCCACCGCCTTGCAGCCGAACAGGACAACTTTCTGGACTCAATTGTCGCGGGTGACGAAACCTGGGCATACCACTTTACACCTGAGACCAAGCAACAATCACACTAGTGGTGGCATCCTTCTTCGCAGCATGGCGGCGAGCTGCTATGACATGGGCGTACAAAAACTGCCACAACGTCTACAAAAATGCATCGATAGAAATGGTGAGTGTGTCGAAAAACAGCTAAATGTTCAGGCTGTAAATTGATGTAAACCATTGTAGAAATAAACAGGTCTATGTACTTATAAGAAATAAGAGACCTTACTTTTGGGATTACCCTCGTAAATAGTTAGCGAACAAATAATACCTATACGTATCGAACCGGTTAAGTAAATTTGTACATGACTGCTGTGCGCTGTGCGGTCGAGTAATTGGTACTAGTCAATACGACGTGGTTAGTTTCGCCACCACTGTTGTGTCCTGATGACAGTGGCCAGAAGCGATGGTTTTCAATCGGTGCAGGTGGGTGAGGTAACACTCGTGTCCCAAAGTCATGCGGATGAGAGAGGTCACATGAAATCTGCTAAACGTCACCGCTGTGAACCACGGCGGAGACGAGATGTTCTGTTGTACAGTATGACCGCCAGGTGGCCAACGTTTGAAGAGTTCTTGGAAAATAAAATGTACCTGTAAAGAAACCAAGTACAAGACGCTGTTCTACCTGTTCTGGAGTATTGTCTCATCTACACCTACAGTATTACATAATACCCGAGCCACCAAATGGTGCATGGTGGAGGATACCTTGTTCTAATACTAGTCAATCCTTTTCCTATTCCACTCGCAAATGGATCGAGGGGAAACCGACTGTCTATATACTTCGGCAGTGCGAGACCTAGTTTCTACGCGGTCCTTGCGCGAAATGTACATTAACAGCAATAGAATCGTTCTGCAGTCAGCCTCAAATCCCGATTCCCTAAATTTTCTCAATTGTGTTTCGCAAAAGGAACATCGTCTTCCCTCGAGGAATTCCCATTTCTGATGACGTTGCATTTCTGAAATACTCGCGTGTTGATCGAACCGTTCGGTACGAAACCAACCAGCTCGCCTCTTAATTGCTTCGATATCTTCCATTAATTTGACCTAGTGAGGGATCCCACACACTCGATCAGTGTTCAAGCATGGATCGGTTAAGTGTTCTGTATGCGGTCTCCTTTATACACTATGTGATCAAAAGTGTCCGGACACCCCCAAAAACATTAGTTCTTCATATTAGGCCCGTTGTGCTACTACCTACTTCCCGGTACTCCTTATCAGCGACCTCAGTAGTAATTAGACATCGTGAGCGGGCAGAATGGAGCACTCCAAGTAACTCACAGACTTCGAACGTAGTCAGGTGATTGCGTGTCACTTGTGTCATACGTCTGTACGCGAGATTTTCACATTCCTAAACATCCCTAGTTACACTGTTTCCGATGTGATAGTGAAGTGGAAATGTGAAGGGGCACGTACAGCACAAAAGCGTACAGGCCGACCTCGTCTGTTGACTGACAGGAAACGCCGACAGTTGAAGAGGGTCATAATGTGTAATACGCAAAGATCTATCCAGACCAACGCACAGGAATTCCAAACTGCAAGTACTATGACAGTTAGGCGGGGGGTGAGGAAACTTGGATTTCGTGGTCGAGTGGCTGTTCATAAGCCACACGTCACGCCGGTAAATGCCAAGCGACGCCTCGCTTAGTGTAACGAGCGTAAACATTGGACCACTTAACAGTGGAAAAACGTTTTGTGGAGTGACGAATCACGGTACACAATGTGACGATCCGATGGCAGGGCGTGGATATGGCGAATGCCCGGTCAACGTCATCTGCCAGCGTGTGTAGTGCCAACAGTAAAATTCGAAGGCAGTGGTGTTATGGTGTGGTCGTGTTTTTCATGGAGGGGGCTTCCACCCCTTGTTGTTTTGCGTGGCACTATCACAGCATAGGCCTACATTGATGTTTTAAGCACATTCTTGCTTCCCACTGTTGAATAGCAATTCGGGGATGGTGATCGCATCTCTCAACACGATCGAGCACCTGTTCATAATGCACGGCCTGTGGTGGAGTGGTTACACGACAATAACATCCCTGTAATGGACTGGCCTGCATAGAGTCCTAACCTGAATCCTATAGAACACCTTGGGGTGTTGTGGAACGTCGACTTCGTGCCAGACCTCGCCGACCGACTTCGATACCTCTCCTCAACGCAGCACTCCATGAAGAATGGGTTGCCATTCCCCAAGAAACCTTCCAGAGTGGAAGCTGTCATCATTGCTAAGGGAGGGCCAACACTATACTGAATTCGAGCATTGCCGATGGAGGGCGGCACGAACTTGTAAGTCTTTTCAGCCAGGTGTCTGGATACTTTTGGTCACATAGTGTAGATGATCTACACTTTTATAGAATTCTTGCAATAAATCGAAGTCGACCATTCGCCTTCCCTACTACCGACCATACGTGTTCGCTCCATTTCACCCCACTTTGCAACCCTTTACTCAGATGTCTAATCGATGTGACAGTTTGGGGCAACACGCCACTAATATCGTTTCCGGTCTTTATAGTTTTTTTTCCATTCATCTGCACTCATTTGTAATTTTCTACATTTCTTGTCAGCTGCCATTCACCACACCAAATATACATTCTGTCCAAGTAATTCTGTATCCTCCTACAATCACTCAACAACGACACTTTCCCGCACACCGCAGCGCCATCAACGAACAGAACACTCGTAGACTACTCTGTGGTCTTCAGTGCAAAGTGTGGTTTGATGCACACTAGTCGTCCCGTGCAAGCCTCTGCATCTCCGAGTAACTACCCCAAACTATGTGCATCTTAACTTGCTTGCTGTATTCATGTCTAGGCCTGCCTTTATAAGTATTGCCCCCACATTTTCCCCCATTACCAAATTGACCATTCCTTTATCATTCACTATATTTCGTATCAGTTGACCCTTTCTTTTAGTTAAGATATAATTTTCTCCTCATCACAGTTCGATTCAGTACCTCTTCATTAATCATCAGATCTGCCCACATAAACTTCAGCATTCTTTTGTAGTATAGCATTTCACGAGTTTCTATTGTCTTCTTGTCTGAACTGCTTACTCTCCACCACTTCCGTACAATACTACACTCCAGACAAATACCTTCACGGAGTATTTTCCAACATTTATATTCGGTGTCAGTATATATTCAAATTTCAAATACGAATTTCTTGCTACAACCTATCTGCATTTTATATCCTCCCTACTTTGCCCATCATGACAAAATGTCGCGCCACGAAGGACTTACCCAAATGTGATGGAAATCGGTAGCTGCGATATACATGTAAGGCAAACAAATGATTAGTAACCTTCTGGCAGATTAAAACTGTGTGCCGGTCCGAGACTCGAACAGGTCCCGAGTTCGAGTCTCGGTCCGGCACACAGTTTTAATCTGCCAGAAAGTTTCATATAAGCGCACACACCGCTGCAGAGTGAAAATCTCATTCTCGAAATGATTAATATTTGGGAACTGGCAATTCCTACCTTGGCTAGCAAGGTCGCCGGATCTCTCCCTAGTTCTGAAAACTTAGAGCATTTCGGGGAGGGCCCTCCAACCAGCTACGGCTTTTGAAAATCTAACGTGCCAGTTGGTCGGTATTTGGCATGATACCACCAGGTGGACATCCAACAACGCTGTCAATCAGTGCCAAGCCGAATGATTGCTTGCATAATGGCCAGAGGTGGACCAATACATTATTGACTTGCTCAGTTTGTGATGCTCCTTCTCATGAACAAGCCACCCAATTTTTCTGATTTTTTTCTGTTTATGTACATCGCATTTAAGGATTTCCACCCCATTCAGGTAATACTCGAATAGTGACAATTCAAGCAGACACTTGTGCTGTAATTTAATGCCGTTTATTCGAAACATGCTACCATTTTCTACGCCAAAAGCATCATCTCCTGGCTGCAAGTGTAATCCGTCACTAACGTACAATCCACATTGGCGAACACCCATCGGTGGGCTTATTACTGCTAGAAAGATGCGAAATCCATCTGAATTTGGCCCCACTGCATGGGACTTCACATGCTACCGTAATATGCTTTATAAGTTGTACTGTTTTCATTTGGAGACTCCGTTGGTTTTCGTCAGTGTGGTTCGTACGTTGATGACAGATTAGGCTTGGGTCCGAAGATGACGCTTTTTGGCTTCGAAACTGGTAGAATTTTTTGGAGAAACGATGTGCGATTACAACACAGCTGTTGGTTTCAAGTATCATTATTCAATTACTTAACATACGGCTGCAGTCGTACCGTCTTCGATGGATTTCCAGAGCCGTTCAGATACTATCTTCGTGATGCGTCTTTCTTCTTTTCCTCTTAGAGTTTTTTTTTTGGGGGGGGGGGGGGGAGGGTAAGCCGACGGCGGTGCTTTGACGTGGAACTCTTTGGCTCCCCGCGAGAGCGAGCTGCTTCTGGCGGTCGGTGAGGAGATGGCGCGGAAGCACTGAAGGAAGACGAAGTGCTCGGGCTGTACCGTGGTACCAGTCAGCTGGCAAGGAGCTGGCCCAGGTCAGTGGAGAGAGTTGATGTCGATAGGCACCATGTTCTCCTGTTTGCAGGTGGTTAGGTGGCAGGTCATCGGGGACAGGGGCAACGTCAGTAGTGCCCCAGGGAAGTGCGATAGGACCGTTGCTATTTTCTACGTAGATAAATTATCTGGCGGACAGGGTGGGCAGCCATCTGCAGTTGTTCACTGATGGTGCTGTGGTGTACGGTGAAGAGCCGAAGATAAGTGACTGTACATTGATACAAGATGAACTAGACGAAGTTTTTAGTTGGTATGATGGATGGCGGCTGGCTCTTACAATGTAAATGAATCCGGATGAGTAGGAAAAACAAATCCGTAATGTTCGGACGCAACATTAATAGTGTCCTGCGTGACACACTTCGTTTAAATGTCTGTGTGCAACGTTGAGGAGCGATATGAAATGGAACGAGCATGTAAAGATTGTAGTAGGGAGGCAAATCGTCGACTTCGATTTATTGGGAGAATTTTGTGAAAGTGCGGTTTGTCTGTAAAGAAGACGGGATATAGAACGGTAGTGCGACCTGTTCTTGAGTATTGCTCGAGTGTTTGGGATGTGCACCAGGTCGGATTGAAAGAAGACATTGAAGCAATTCAGAGCCGAGCTGCTACACTACTGGCCATTAAAATTGCTACACGAAGAAGAAATGCAGATGATAAACGGGTATTCATTGGACAAATATATTCTACTAGAACTGACATGTAATTGCATTTTCACGCAATTTGGGTGCATACATCCTCAGAAATCAGTACCCAGAACAACCACCTCTGGCCGTAATAACGGCCTTGATACGCCTGGGCATTGAGTCAAACAGAGCTTGGATGGCGTGTACAGGTACAGTTTATCAAGTGTAGTGACTGGCGTATTGTGACGAGCCAGTTGCTCGGCCACCATTGACCAGACGTTTTCAATTGGTGATAGATCTCGAGAATGTGCTGGCCAGGGCAGCAGTCGAACATTTTCTGTATCCAGAAAGGCCCGTACAGGACCCGCAACGTGCGGTCGTGCATTATCCTGCTGAAATGTAGGGTTTCGCAGGGATCGAATGAAGGGTAGAGTCTCGGGTCGTGACACATCTCAAACGTAACGTCCACTGCTCAAAGTGCCGTCAATGCGAACAAGAGGTGACCGAGACGTGTAACCAATGGCACCTCATACCATCACGCCGGTTGATACGTTTCCAATGTGCGTTCACCCGTGGTCGAACTATTCGTGCAGATCGTTGTTGTCTTGCAAACGTCCCTATCTGTTGACTCAGGGATCGAGACGCGGCTGCACGGTCCGTTACAATCATGCGGATAATATGCTTGTCAACTCGACTGCTAGTGATACGAGGCCGTTGGGATCCAGCACAGCGTTCCGTATTACCCTCCTGAACCCACCGATTCCATATTCTGCTAACAGTCATTGGATCTCGAACAACGTGAGCAGCAATGTCGCGATACGATAAACCGCAATCGCGATAGGCTACAATCCGACCTTTATCAAAGTCGGAAACGTGATGGTACGCACTTCTCCTCCTTACACGAGGAATCACAACAACGTTTCACCAGGCAACGCCGGTCAACTGCTGTTGGTGTATGAGAAATCGGTTGGAAACTTTCCTCATGTCAGCACGTTTAGGTGTCGCCACCGGCGCCAACCTTGTGTGAATGCTCTGAAAAGCTAGTCATTTGCATATCACAGCATCTTCTTCCTGTCGGTTAAATTTCGCGTCTGTGGCACGTCATCTTCGTGGTGTAGCAATTTTCATGGCCCGTAGTGTAAATTTGCTAACGATATGTTCGATCAGCATGCAAGTGCTACGGATACGCTTCGGGAGCTCAGATGGGAATACCTGCAGGGAAGAAGACATACATTTCGAAGAACACTAATGAGAGAGTCTAGAGACCCGGCATTTGAAGCTGAATACAGAACGATCCAACTGCCGCCGACTTACACTTCGCGTAGGGACGACGAAGATAAGGCACAAGAAACAAGGGCCTATACGGAGTTATATAGGCAGTGCTCTTCCCCTCGCTCTGTCTGCGAGTGGAACAAGAAAGGAGACGACTAGTGGTGTTACGGGGTACTACAGGATACCGTCCAGTACGCACCGTAAGGTGGCTTGCGGAGCATGTACAGGGCTATTACAAGTGATTGAAGCGATTTCATAAATTCACTGTAGCTCCATTCATTGACATATGGTCACGACACACTACAGATACGTAGAAAAATTCATAAAGTTTTGTTCGGATGAAGCCGCACTTCAGGTTTCTGCCGCCAGAGCGCTCGAGAGCGCAGTGAAACAAAATGGCGACAGGAGCCGAGATAGCGTATGTCGTGCTTGAAATGCACTCACATCAGTCAGTCATAACAGTACAACGACCTTCTGGACGAAGTTCAACAAAGATCCACCAACTGCTAACTCCATTCGGCGTTGGTATGCGCAGTTTAAAGCTTCTGGATGCCTCTGTAAGGGGAAATCAACGGGTCGGCCTGCAGTGAGCGAAGAAACGGTTGAACGCGTGCGGGTAAGTTTCACGCGTAGCCCGCGGAAGTCGACGAATAAAGCAATCAGGGAGCTAAACGTACCACAGCCGACGGTTTGGAAAATCTTACGGAAAAGGCTAAAGCAGAAACCTTATCGTTTACAATTGCTACAAGCCCTGACACCCGATAACAAAGTCAAACGCTTTGAATTTTCGGCGCAGTTGCAACAGCTCATGGAAGAGGATGCGTTCAGTGCGAAACTTGTTTTCAGTGATGAAGCAACATTTTTTCTTAATGGTGAAGTGAACAGACACAATGTGCGAATCTGGGCGGTAGAGAATCCTCACGCATTCGTGCAGCAAATTCGCAATTCACCAAAAGTTAACGGCCCCTTTTTCTTCTGCGAAAAAAAACGTTACAGGACACGTGTATCTGGACATGCTGGAAAATTGACTCATGCCACAACTGGAGACCGACGGCGCCGACTTCATCTTTCAACTTGATGATGCTCCACCGCACTTCCATCATGACGTTCGGCATTTCTTAAACAGGAGATTGGAAAACCGATGGATCGGTCGTGGTGGAGATCATGATCAGCAATTCATGTCATGGCCTCCACGCTCTCCTGACTTAACCCCATGCGATTTCTTTCTGTGGGGTTATGTGAAAGATTCAGCGTTTAAACTTCCTCTACCAAGAAACGTGCCAGAACTGCGAACTCGCATCAACGATGCTTTCGAACTCATTGATGGGGACATGCTGCGCCGAGTGTGGGAGGAACTTGATTATCGGCTTGATGTCTGCCGAATCACTAAAGGGGCACATATCGAACATTTGTGAATGCCTAAAAAAACTTTTTGAGTTTTTGTATGTGTGTGCAAAGCATTGTGAAAATATCTCAAATAATAAAGTTATTGTAGAGCTGTGAAATCGCCTCAATCATTTGTAATAACCCTGTATGTGGATCTAAATGTAGTCAGCCATACGTAAAGTCGCCGCTTCTTTCGGGCCATCTCCATTGCTATTGCGGAATATTCAATATGGTGGTGCCAGTTTTAATTACGAACGAGAAACGTATTACACTTGAACAGCACCTCACACTATATTATGCAACTTTCTCTGTCAGAGATGTGGAATATGAGGGGAATAGTTGAACAAAGTGAGTAGAGGGTATCATTAGTTTGTGGCTTAACGAAAAGTAACTGTCGTTTAATTGCCACTGTATAAATGGGAAAATAGATGCCAGGCTGAAATTCATTGCAAGGTTCTTAAGGAAATGTAATTGTACGACTATTTTACGAATAATCCCGTCTAGATCGCCAAAAAAGTGTCTTTATGTGTTACGACGTTTCGGCATCTGACATCATCAGGTATGAAAAATCTTTCAACTTCTGAAACAAGGTTTAGTGTTGATTCTGAAATGTAACCTAAGCGGAGCATAAGTTAGTTGACGCCCTATTGGGTGTAAATTTTAATATTGACGCCGAAACTCGTTTCGTAAGACCTAATTTTCTTTTACCTGATAATGGCAGATGCCGAGAAGTGCTAATAAATAAAGAGATTTTATTTAGCTTTCCACACGGGTTTATTCATAAAATATTCATGATGATCGTGGACTCATACCGGGAAGTCGTTTGCTTTACTAACAATGAATACAGTACGTTACAAAACACTTGTTCAACCGATTCTTGAGTACCGCTCATCAGTGGGGGGCCTTATTAGGTTGGATTACGGAACGGATAGACAAGATTCAACGAAGAGCGACCCGCTTCGTCATGGGATCGTGCAGTCGGCGCGAGAGCGTTCCCGAGATGATCGACAAACACAGTGGCAGACGCTGCAAGAGAGGCGCTGCCCATCACTGAGAGGTTCACTTTTGTAATACTAAGAGAGAACGTTCAGGGAAGAGTAGGGTGATATGTTACTTTCTCGCGAAATGACCACAATGAGAAACTCCGAGAAAGTACAGTTCAAATGGCTCAGAGCACTATGGGACTTAACTGCTGAGGTCATTAGTCCCCTAGAACTTAGAACTAGTTAAACCTAACTAACCTAAGGACATCACACACATCCATGCCCGAGGCAGGATTCGAACCTGCGACCGTAGCGGTCTCGCGGTTCCAGACTGTAGCGCCTAGAACCGCACGGCCACTTCGGCCGGCAAAGTACAGTTAATAAGAAGCTTAACCGACAATCATTCTTCCCAAGCACCATTCCCGAATGGAAGGTTAACGACACACTGCTTCCGCAACACACCGTCAGGTTGATTGCGGAATATAGATGTAGCCTCAACGAACGTCCAACTTCGAATACTACCAACGGACAAGGATATTGAATGTGGAATGTGAAATATTTGTCATGAGTGAAACGAAATATTTGTTTTTGTGAATTTGTAACGTTGTTGCATTGATTTGTTATGAAAGCGGTGCTGATATTCGATAAAAGCGTTTTAAAAGCTGTGAGCTGTCTGCGGAAGTTAACCTTGCATTACTGCGCAACTGTTTCACCTGTGTATCCAGTCTAGCTTACCAAATTCCCAACCAGACTAACAAGAATCATAATCTTTCAACAGTCATAGGACAACCGGTGATATATATATATATATATATATATATATATATATATATATATATATATATATATATATATATAAGACAATTTAAATAAAAAGAAATAAATCATTTTATATTTGGACATTTATTTTAACCTTGATCATTTAAATTTCAGCATATTAAACTTGATTCATAACTAAACTGGTGCCTTATTTACGATTGTGAAAATGTGAGTTTTTAATCTTACAGAACACATCAAATATGGAGCCAAGATTGGGAGACTGCATACAACACTGCATTCATAAAATAACACACGAAGAACGTTGAAACATATCCAAGAGGAAATTATCCGCAACCAACCGATTCAATTTTCACCCAAAGAAGTTACGTTCGTAGCGCAATCCTGTCCGTCATGAAATTACCACACACTGGTATACTAAATTCATACTAACTCTGTGTGAAATCTTCCCGACAAGAATAGCTGAGGGCTACTTTGATGGTTTCACCACATGCTTCACGTGGTCAACTTGGTTTACACAAAGAGTGTAACTCCACAATAATTTTGATAATTAAAATAAATTACATCGAAACGCAATTTACTAAAGAAAAACCTCGAACTGGTTACAATCGTCTTACTATTAACCTGATGGGTCAAACAGTTGTATAAGCACGTGGTACTGGTCTCACAAAGTACACCCCGCGTGGGTTGAACATAAAGAAAAGTTGCTACATTGAAAAATATTGTCAAGACGAGACGTTATAATCACACGAGCATTCGCATTTAAGATTGATGATCTTAGTTAGAGTTACTGATCAACACGTGGTTCCACTTTACTCACAAAGTAGTGACAAAGCAACTACCGGAAGATATTCTGAACTTCACACGCGAATTACACTGCGTTGCAATTTAAGATAACATCAGATATTTTAGAGCTAAGCTGAAATAAAGGTGATTAAATTTTCAGTTAGGCTTAACTTAAGAAATCCATTGTCCTACGGACTTAGCAGACACGCGCTTAGCTGGAGATCTTACCACTTCAGACGCTCGCCGCGGACCGACTGACCTGGGCTCCTACCAAGGGTGCTTCCGTATACAAAACGGAAGTGACCAGAGAGGCAGCTTCCTATACCAACATGACAAGGGACGGACAGGACCATACTAAGGATAGAAACCTCTTTGCTTTTAGAAAGCGTAGCTACCTGTTCCGACGTTGGTCCTACTGTTCTCTAACAGACAGGCTAGTCTGCTACCATCCAGCATGCAACTAGAAATACATTTGCTCATTCATCCTCTCACACAGAAGGGAAGGGGGATGACGATATCTTATCATATTCAGCATACAAAAGAAAGCGGATGTAGGTTCCTTATGAGACTGTGTGACATGAATTACATATAAACTGTGTTTTAAAGTGTAGTAGTGTGACAGATCGTTCTTGTTTATGTGTAAAAGTAACACGTTCCACTACTCAGTCTCCTCCCAGATAGTCAGAAACGCCACAGTAAATTTAGAAGAGGAATTTATGCCATAAATGACAACAGATTTAAGAAATTAACATGAATGGAATCCAACAGAGATCTTTCAAATTACTAATTTGTATGTTTATATTCTATCGTCCAGAATCAGATTTTCACTCTGCAGTGGAGTGTGCGCTGATATGAAACTTCCTGGCAGATTAAAACTGTGTGCCGGACCGAAACTCGAACTCGAGACCTTTGCCTTTCGCGGGCAAGTGCTCTACCAACTGAGCTACCCAAGCACGACTCACACCCCATCCTCACAGCTTTACTTCTGCCAGTACCTCGTCTCCTACCTTCCAAACTTTACAGATGATCTCCTGCGAACCTTGCAGAATAGCAGTCCTGAAAGAAAGGATATTGCGGAGATATGGCGTGAGTCGTGCTTGGGTAGCTCAGTCTCGGTCTGATACACAGTTTTAATCTGGCAGGAAGTTTATATTCTGTTATCTTTCTCATTACACAATTATGCTATTACCATGTCAAACTGTCAAAAAATTCGCGTTGCCCAAATTTAAGATGTTTAATTAACTATGTAAAATTCTTAATAAAGCAATGAAAGTTATTACAGCTACTTCGTTTATAGGAACATTCTTACTTTAATTTCACTTCCATCTTTATTAACAAATATTAAATTATTAAGTATTGAAGAAATTACACAGTAATAAAAATTACATATAAATAGTTGTATGACTAGGACTAAAAATAATATGTTCATTAATGTTAATACTAATCATGTATACATACCCTGCAAATTCCATCATGCCACATCATTTCGATAAAAGAATCGTTCAGATTATCTATAGAACATGTAACTAACTAACCAACAACAACCTATCCAATGGCTAGCATTCATAAAACTTACTACAAGTAGTCTTGCGTACAGTCGGAGCAAAAGTACTTTAAAGATAGTAACAGAAACGAGGACACCACTCAATACGACTCAACTGTCATAAAACGGGCCATAATAGCACCATAAATCACCTAAAAAAGTAATAACACAGGCAAGTGAATCCTTTTCTCTCGTTCCTATCGATAAAAAGACAGTCGTTAAAATGGCGATAATTGGTAACTCAAAGATTCTAACATTGCTACTACAACGAAGAAAGATGTTCAAATAGAATAGGCATGTATGTAATTAACGTCCGCTCTTTGCAGGTAATACTTGAAACTGCCGTAACATTCTATAACTGTCTACCTGTCTTTCTTAGTATTGAGAAAATTATTGTTCCGCTGCGAATCTTCACATTAACGTAAAACTGAATTCAAGACACACATATAAACTTCTCTCAACGACACTACATCGACATCTTTAAAATTCCCATAATTCTGAAACTGTTACAGCTAGCAGAACTGTTTGCTGCACATCGTAAAAGAGTTTATTGTTGGGTTACAACATTTCATCATTAACGTACCGCCAGTTACAAGGATACAGGCAGTTTTGTAGACAGCGGATTGTCGCCTTTGCAGCACTTGCGCTACACAACTGCTAAGTAAATATAACAAGAGTGCAAAATAATTTCCCCTGCGATAGTGCATCTAAAATGATTTGTTTCATTAAATATAAGAGGAAAGCCTTTAAAATGTATATTTGCTCAAAATGTCAATTCTTGTTACACTCAGAATGAAGATGTGACTCAGTTTATTTTTGGTGCGCTTCTAATGTTTATGTTTTCGGCCACTTAAGGTGTATATCAACTAAGCTGCGCCTAGCTCGTTAACGTATGAAGACGGCGTGTGATGAAGCATATAGACCCACTGGCTCTGCAACCAATATGACAACTCCTCCTCCTCCTCAAATATCACAAAATTCGCTGGTAAACTTGTAGATGGCTGGTGTATGAGTGATGACCGCCGAAATTTCTCACTTTCTTAATACCAAACCTATGTCCTTCTGATTTTATAGTGATGTTAATTTCTATGAGCATAGCACTTACAATAAAAAAACCACACACGTATATTCAGATAACATAATAATGATAATTTAAAAATAAAATAAGTAAATAAATAAACACACAGAGAAAAATTCCGTCTCAGGCTGTAATGGTACGAGGGTTGCCTAGAAAGTAATGCCCCACATTTTCTTTATTTAACAATTCTTTACTGAACATAACGAGAATTACACACTCGAAAGAATGGTGTTTTATCTGAAAAAAACCTCCTCCCGAACAAGCCATGAAGGCCTAACGGTACCGACCGGCCGCCGTGTCATCCTCAGCCCATAGACGTCACTGGATGCGGATCTGGAGGGGCATGTGGTCAGCACACCGCTCTCCCGGGCGTATGTCAGTTTCCGAGACCGGAGCCGCTACTGCTCAATCAAGTAGCTCCTCAGTTTGCCTCACAAGGGTTGAGTGCATCCCGCTTGCCAAACAGCGCTCAGCAGATCGGATGGTCACCCATTCAAGTGCTAACCCAGCCCGACACCGCTTAACTTCGGTGATCTGACGGAAACCAATATTACCACTGCGGAAAGGCCGTTGGCGGTGTTTCATCTACAGATCGTATTTTTCCACGTAATGTCCATCCCGTTGTACGGCCTTCCTCCAACGCAAAATAAGGGGTGTATGCTCTGTCGGTACCAATCCTTGTCCTGGTGGCGGAGATAGTGCTTCACTGTGTGAACCACCTCTTCATCGTCCTCAAAATGTGATCCACGAATGGCATCCTTTAATGGCCCAAACAAGTGGAAGTCCAAGCCGGCTTGGTCAGAGCTGTAGGGTGGACAGAGTAACACTGTCCAATCCTGTTTTGTGCTGTGTTCAGCAGTCCTCAGACTTGTCTGAGGCGAGTTTTATCGTGTTGCATGAAAACATCTCCTAGTTTGCTGTGGCACCGAAATCGCCGGAAGCGTGTCTTGAGTTTTGTTAATGCGTTGACATATGCTTCTGAATTAATGGTACCGCCTCTTGGTATCACTGCAATGAGAATCACACCTTCACAGTCCCAGAACACGGTGATCATGACCTTACCGGCGGAAGCAGTTGCTTTGAATATTTTCTTCTGTAGAGAGTGGGAATGGCGCCACTCCATCCACTAACGTTTTGTTTCAGACTGAAAATGGTGAACCCAGGTTTCAACACCTGCCATAATCTGGGACGAGAAGGCGTGGCCCTCAGCTTCATAACGTTGCAACAAACCAAGATAAATGTTTGTTCTGTGCGATTTTTGATCCACCGTTAGACAGTGGGGGACTCAACTTGCACACACTTTTGAATATCCAAGAGTGCGGATAATTGCATCCACACATCCTTAGCTGATTGACAGATGCAAGGCCAACTGCCAAGTCGTAATGCGTCTGTCCTCGCGAATGGCATCAGTTCGCTGCAACATACCAGGTGTGACAGCCGTGGATGGTCTCCCCAACTGCTGCAAATCGTGGAGCTCCGCCGAATTGCCTTCTGACGACCACACCCTCCGTGCCCAGAGACTAACTCTACTTCTGTCAACAGCAGATGCTCCATAGACTTTGCACACGTGTTTGTGAATATTCCTCGCAGTTTCTTTCTCTGCAATGAGAAATTCAATGACGGCACGTTGCTTGTAACGTACATCACCTACAGACGCCATTTTGAAACTCTCCTGCAGCTACGCTATCTGTCGGAAGTGACGGAAACTTGGCGCGCTCACTCAGGAAACTTCAAATAATACATACGTAACGTTTCGCTTTCGTAGAATTGTTTTCAGCTGAGAAAAAAAAGTGCGGTGCATTACTTTCTGGGCAGCCCTCGTTTAATATTTACAGTCAAGTGCTGCAAATGTCATTTCACTAACTAAAAAGAAAGGAAGCTGTTCTATGCTATTGGATCTTGTACGCCCTCTGAGTTCTGAGTCACCGAAATACGACAGCTCGTAATTTTCAGCTCCTGTCCATATCGAGAGAGGTCATAGCTAATGAGCACCACATCGACCCTCACACGCCTTCTGTTCCCGTATCCGTCGTTTCGAAACACAACCACCTCTCGAAGCAGTGTATGCGCCTCTACGTCAGCTGCAGTCAGGGACGCACAAGCAGAAGATGCTCCTCGGTGTGGCTCTGAAGTCCCCACTGCCGCGACTTTCAAGGTGAGGATGAATGTTCCGGCGTACTGTACGGCATCGTGTGGCCAACTGCCAACAGTGTGTCAGCCTCTGGAAGCAGTGGTGAGCATGCCGGAACAGGGAGTAAGGTGTGGACGCAGAGGAGGAGTGGCTCTTAATGCTGGAAGCACGGTAGGAGCCTGTGAAAGACACAGCCGTCACCCGACTCTCGCACAGCCTCGGTAGGACGAACCAATGCGTGCTGCCTGTTAACTTCGCATTTCTTTTTCTGCCATCCGTTTTGGCCAGCTAGGGACCACGTGACACTTCCATTTCCTTCCTATCTGCTCTTTGCTTTTCCTCCAAGACTCTTCCATCTTTTCACCATTTCTCCTTTTCCTTTCTTTAAATCACTTCCCATCTGCTCTCTTAATACTCTAGCCTTTGAATCCTTACAAAATTATCCTTTTCTTTCTCAATGTACACTGTCTGCTCAAAAGGACCGGAACACCTATTAGTGGACTTTAATACGGGATGTATAGCGTCCCCATGGATACATTTCACAACGAAATATAAAATATACAAAACCATATGGATTTTTCTTAAAAGTGAAATATTATTTTGATACTAGAAACAGTGATAAAATCTGTAACTACGTACATTATTAAAGATTTCGTTTATGATTTCTGAAGACTATGACAATAATTTGTATAGGAAAGGCCAACATGTAACCGTTGGCTGCTATATACAGGGTGGTCCATTGATCGTGACCGGGCCAAATATCTCAGGAAATAAGCGTAAAACGAAAAATCTACAAAGAATGAAACTTGTCTAGCTTGAAGGGGGAAACCAGATGGCGCTGTGGTTGGCCTGATAGATGGCGCTGCCATAGGTCAAACGGATATCAACTGCGTTTTTTTAAAATAGGAACCGCCATTTTTATTACATATTCGTGTAGTACGTAAAGAAATATGAATGTTTCAGTTGGACATCTTTTTTCGCTTTGTGATAGATGGCGCTGTAATAGTCACAAACGTATACGTACGTGGTATTACGTAACATTCTTCCAGTACGGACAGTATTTGCTTCGTGATACATTACAATTTTAGACGAACAGTTGGTAACAGGTAGGTTTTTTAAATTAAAATTCAGAACGTAGGTACGTCTGAACATTTTATTTCGGTTGTTCCAATGTGTTACATGTACCTTTGTGAACTTATCATTTCTGAGAACGCATGCCGTTACAGCGTGATTACCTGTAAATACCACTTCAATGCAATAAATGCTCAAAATGATGCCCGTCAACCTCAATTCATTTGGCAATACCTGTAACGAAATTCCTCTCAACACCGACGTTTTTGAGTTTCCCGATTCTCGCGCAATTTGTCTGCTACTGATGAGCGAATTAGCCGCGACAGCAGCTAAAATACCTACTTGAACATCATAATTTGTTGCAGGTCGTGGTTGACGTTTCACATGTGGCTGAACACTTCCTGTTTCCTTAAATAACGTAACTATCCGGCGAGCGGTCCGGACACTTGGATGATGTCGTCCAGTATACCGAGCAGCTTACATAGCACACGCCCGTTGGGCATTTTGATCACAATAGCCTTACATCAACACGATATGGACCTTTTCCCCAATTGGTTGTTGTTGTTGTTGTGGTCTTCAGTCCTGAGACTGGTTTGATGCAGCTCTCCATGCTACTCTATCCTGTGCAAGCTTTTTCATCTCCCAGTACCTACTGCAACCTACATCCTTCTGAATCTGCGTAGTGTATTCATCTCTTGGTCTCCCTCTACGATTTTTACCCTCCACGCTGCCCTCCAATACTAGATTGGTGATCCCTTGATGCCTCAGAACATGTCCTACCAACCGATCCCTTCTTCTGGTCAAGTTGTGCCACAAACTTCTCTTCTCCCCAATCCTATTCAATACTTCCTCATTAGTTATGTGATCTACCCATCTAATCTTCAGCATTCTTCTGTAGCACCACATTTCGAAAGCTTCTATTCTCTTCTTGTCCAAACTATTTATCGTCCATGTTTCACTTCCATACATGGCTACACTCCATACGAATACTTTCAGAAATGACTTCCTGACACTTATATCAATACTGGATGTTAACAAATTTCTCTTCTTCAGAAACGCTTTCCTTGCCATTGCCAGCCTACATTTTATATCCTCTCTACTTCGACCATCATCAGTTATTTTGCTCCCCAAATAGCAAAACTCCTTTACTACTTTAAGTGCCTCATTTCCTAATCTAATTCCCTCAGCATCACCCGACTTAATTAGACTACATTCCATTATCCTTGTTTTGCTTTTGTTGATGTTCATCTTATATCCTCCTTTCAAGACACTGTCCATTCCATTCAACTGCTCTTCCAAGTCCTTTGCTGTCTCTGACAGAATTACAATGTCATCGGCGAACCTCAAAGTTTTTATTTCTTCTCCATGAATTTTAATACCTACTCCGAATTTTTCTTTTGTTTCCTTTACTGCTTGCTCAATACGGTCTATATTAACACGGGTAATGTATCACGAAGCAAATACCGTCCGTACTGGCAGAATGTTACGTAATACCACGTACGTATACCTTTGTGACTATTACAGCGCCATCTATCACAAAGCGAAAAAAGGGGTCCAACTAAAACATTCATATTTCTTTACGTACTACACGAATATGTAATAAAAAAATGAGGGTTCTTATTTTTAAAAAAACGCAGTTGATATCAGTTTGACCTATGGCAGCGCCATCTAGCGGGCCAACCATAGCGCCATCTGGTTTCCCCCTTCAAGCTAGACATGTTTGTTCTTTGTAGTTTTTTCGCGTGTTTAGCGTTGAGCGCGCGATGCCGAAGAGTGCGGACAACGGAACGCGAGCGTCCGAGCCAGCCGGCTGGGTCGCGCCGGGGCCGGCCGCTGGCCGGTCGGTGGGGCCTGCCCCGCTCCCCACAGGACGGATACAACGGCGACGACCCCTGCAATGACTACGGATTCTGACAGGCAACATAATGAGGACAGGACCACGACGAGCGATATGCGAATGCAGAGCGGAGGACGCCGTACGTCAAACCCCTGTGACGAGAGGCATCAGCTAACACAGAACGATCGGCAACAACGGGAACTAAGACGTGAAATACAGCACATGATTCTGCAAAGTTAGGAAGTATACGACAACCGGACTAGTACAGTTCCTACAGTTCCTACTTCACAGCCTGAAGAACAAGTAGGCGACGTGGAACAATTTTCTCCACCGGAAGACGACGACGAAATGGAGGGAGTCTCCTCTGAAGAAGTTTGGACCATGCAGCCCACCGACGGAGAGGGCGATTTTACACTAGTTCGCCAAAGAAAACGACTCAACGCTTCTCCTAAGCAGAACAACTCTCGGAAGCGACAACGTCCAGAAGAACTGAAAACTTCCAACCGTTATGCGGCTATTGCGACGGAAGATACTACGGATGCTCCAGAACGTGTGGACCAGACGAGTGACGTCAATCTCGAAGCAGATAAAGAGGGGACAGATGGCTCTGGCCGTAACTTACTACGCAAAGTCCCGCCAGTTACTATTTACCATGCCAAGAACTACATGGAACTCAACAAGGCGCTGAAAGCGAATATTGACGGCAGTCTTAAGGCCATCTACCAACGAGACAGGATCAAATATCATTTTGACTCCTATGAAGATCAACGGCGGGCCATAAATTTCTTTGTGTCGAATGACATCCACTTTTTTACACATCAGGCCGCAGAGGACAAGGACCTCAAAGTGGTTGTCAAACGTCTACCTGCCGAAGTTACGGAGGAAGAACTGAAAGGGTTTTCCTGTCATCAACGTCCACCAGTTTAAAAATCGAGACGACAACACGAAGGAATTACGACCTCAAGATGCTTACTGTGTCACGTTGCCAGCCCAAAAGGAAAACTACAAGATTTACGACATCAAATACCCTTCATATACTAAAGTCGTTATTGAAACCTACAACAGACAGGAAGGACCTGTTCAATGTCGCCACTGCCAGCGATTCGAACATACGGCTAATTATTGCAGCTTGCCTGCTCGCTGCGTTCGCTGTGGAGGGCAACACCGATCTTCAGCCTGTACTCATCCCCGAAGGGCTCCGCCGAAATGTGCTAACTGTGAAAAGGACCATCCTGCCACATGGCGTGGCTGCCAGAAGTACCAGGAACTTCTCAGGAAATACAGACAACGGTCTTCCCCGCAGCCCTCTCAACGGAGGACTCGTGTAAAACGGAACTCCAACCTGACGCCACACCCTCCGCCCCATCGTCAGCAACCGCCACAAGAACAGCCGGAAGCGACACGGCAGCCAGTAACACAGCCTCCTCCTGAAGCACTTCCACCTCGACAGCACCGCCAGCATTACTCATACGCCCACGCAGCATCACCACGCCGACCGGAACCGGAACCCTACGTCTCACCAGCTCATTTGATGGAATCTATAGCTCCAGCGCTCTCTGATGTCGCCAAACTTATCACCGCCGTGCAGCAACAACTAGTGGGGATACTTTCTTTAATCGAAAGTGTATTGGCGGCCTTTGGAACACCTTAAGATGGACCGCCCTGGGACCACGAGAAACCTGAAAATCTGTATATGCAACGCCAACGGAATGAAACACAAGAAAACAGAATTCACTGAATTTTTACAACGTCACAAAATCGACATCGCACTTATATCGGAGACGCACCTTCGTCCAACAACTGAGCTCAGATTTCGTAACATGTACGTCTATAGAACGGACAGACAAGGCCAACGAGGTGGAGGGACCGCAGTTCTGCTTAAAAGGGAACTGCGGCTCCATCATGAAACACTACCACACCTCCAACATCTGGAGGCAACAGCAGTAACGGTTCGATCGGCGACAGGCAACATCACTTTCATTGCGGCGTACAACAGCCCCGGTAAAAACCTGGTGCCAGACGACCTAAGGAGTATCTTCACCAATTTTGACAAAATATTCCTCGGAGGTGACCTCAACAGCAAGCACGTCGCGTGGAATTCCCGGCGTACGAACCCTCGTGGACGAACTTTGATTGCCATGGAAGAAGAACTGGGCATCACAGTCCACGGCCCACGAGAGCCGACACGGATTCCTTACGTCGATCGGCAAGAAGCAGACGTCCTAGATATTGCTATCATCAAAAATATTGAGACGAACCTCCAGCTCCGCACCGTCGACGATCTTTCGTCTGACCACCGATCTGTTATCAGCATAGTGGAACACGCAACGGCCACCCTTCCGCCCCCAGCCTCACAAACTCTGAACTGGGGTCAATTTCGGACATATCTTGACAACAATATCTGCCCGACGCAGGACGTTTCAACACCGGAAGCCATCGACATCGCGGTACAAACTTTGACGCAGAAGATAAAGGCAGCCAAACGGAGGCAATTACTCACACGGTCTACCCTGTAGTAGCTTTCGATGAGTTCCCGCCTCTACTCCAAGAACTGAAGACACAGAGAAACAGGAGCAGACGACGTTGGCTCCGCTATAGAAACCCGATCGATCGACGAGAAACACACGTCTTAACACGAGAACTGCACAGGAGAGTGGCCGAGTGGCGACAGCAGGTCTGGGAAGATAAGATGGATGAGTTCTTACTTCGAACCAAGAACGAATGGCAGGTAGTCAAGAACATACGACACCAGCGGCCACCTAAACGAGCCATCAGAGGACCAGATGGCCTCCTCTATGACGAACTCGCCCAAGCGGAGCTGTATGCTACGACTTACCAAGAACAGATGTCTACACCAGCGACCCCCGTGAACGACGTCCGCCTGCAAGAACAGGAAGCCGTCGTTACAGCAGAATGGACTGCTTTTCGTGCTGCGCCTGTGCAGAGCCGCCCACAACTCACCACACCAGCAGAGATGCGTAAAATTATCCGGAAGACTCGGAATAATGCGCCGGACAACGACTCCATAAGCAACACCGATTTGAAACAGTTGCCCAGGAAGCCAACTGTGCTCCTTACCCGAATTCTCAACAGCTGTCTTCTGCAGGGATATTTTCCTACGGCTTGGAAGACGGCTCGAGTAGTACCAGTACCCAAGCCAGGTAAAGACCCAGCAGAACCCAACAGTTACCGGCCAATTAGCCTCTTGCCGACCCTTGGCAAGGTGCTCGAGAGAGTGCTGTTGAAGAGGCTCCATGACACGCTTACAGCGCATGATGTTATACGACCCGAACAATTCGGTTTCAAGGACAAGTTATCTGCCGAACTTCAACTTTTACGGATCACCGAACGGATGCAAGAAGGATACAACAAGCAGCACTTCACGATTGGTGTCTTCCTTGACATCGAAAAAGCTTACGATAAGGTGTGGCGGCCCAACCTTATCGTCAAACTGCATCGTACTACCCCTATTACGGATTGTTACATTCGACTCATAGACAGCTTTCTGCAGGACAGGAAACTGTATGTCCGAGTCGACGACCAAAACTCCGAAATGAAACTGATCTCCGCAGGAATTCCGCAGGGCTCTGTCATCTCGCCTCTGCTTTTCAACTTATATATAAATGACATCCCAACAGTCCCGCTTGTTACGGCGAGTTTTTATGCGGACGATACGGCTTTTCTGACAACTAATCGCTAGGATGCAACGGCAACTTGCTGTAATGGAACGCTGGGCGCTGCAAAATAAGATCACGATCAACCCGACGAAGACAGCAGCCGTTCTGTTCACACGGAGGAAACCAGTTCTGAACGACAGACTCCAAATAGCTGACCAATTTATCCCATGGTCGCCGGGAGTGAAGTATCTCGGTGTCTACCTTGACAAAAAATTACTCTTTACGCAGCATATTGACGACAAGAGGACGGCAGCCCAGAAGATGGCCAGGTCATTGATTCCGTTCCTGAAGAGTAAGGATCTCAACCCTAAGACTAAACTCCAATTGTATAAGGCAACGGTGGAACCCACAATGTTGTATGGCTCCACCTCGTGGGGAACTGCGTGCGTCTCCAACTACAACAAACTTCAAGCGCTGCAAAACATTTGCTATCGATGGATCACAGGAGCTCCATGGTGGACAAGAAACGTCGACATCCGCACCGCACTCCACGAGACCACTATACAAGAGAAGGTCCATGACAAGGCTCTACGAGTTTTTGACAAGATCGATGCCCTTAGGGACGAAGTTCGACAATTAGAATCGGTAGGAACGGTAAACCCTGCAAGATGGCACAAGTATCGAGTACCGAAGTCAATAACGTTTCACCCCCCATAGGCAATCTGTCATAACACGAGGAAACAGTCACACATAACAACCTTGACACATTTCACCCTCCACAGGAGATAGACATCACCAAAGACAGCAGGCTAAAGGACCCATTGCGTGCCCAAGCCTAACTGAATGTGTAATAAATAAAGTGTTTTCCTTTTATCCTTACATCCCATCCTAGAAGAATAAGTCATCAAGGATGATCTCTTCAGTCCACACCACACACTATTTAAAAAGAAAAAAAAAAGTTTTTTTCGTTTGATGCTTATTTCGTGAGATGTTTGGCCCGATCACTATCAATGGACCACCCTGTTTATTTTGGCATCGAAGACTCACTTCAGGGTATCAGTCGTAGCATAAGAGGAAGGCCGTGACACGCGGAACATTGATTCATGAGTGAAAGTACAAAACATCTGTCAATTTCTCGGAAATCTACTCTCACAGACAGTTCAAGGAAAGATATGCACAGGGTGAGCACATATACTCATCAATTTCACTTTGAGGAAATGTTAAGGAAACAATAGTGAACGAGAACTTTTTCCGTGTGCGTGTAGTCTTTAGTCTGTTATCTGACTTCAGAAACGGTATGGGTTAATATCTACATTTGCAGAATTCGTTCCAAGAATGTCTAACCGTAGTCTTTTCCAAATAGGCCCAACTATTTCAGAATGAAGCAGCTCACTGGTATCTGAGTTAGGAAGTGTGAAGGCGCTGCCCGCTTCTGTTTGCTCCGCTGCCAGACTTCAGACGGCTTTGTCTGAGGAGAGGCTCGTATGCTCCGACGAACACTCGTAAGAGACGGACGGTCGGACGCAACAGCTCTTGTGACGCTGTTCCAGACAAAGCAAATACTTACACAGCAATACTGGCCGAAGGAGGCTCTTGCGCTAACCGCTCTGCGAGATACGGACACATGTCTCCACGTGTCCGATTGTTACTCAAGACACACACTCGTTTAGAAGTCGTTAGTTCACGAAATTTCCACTACTGCGACACGACGTCTTGTTCAACGTCCACTGTTACTATGCAGCAGTAGGCCCTGTCCGGTAATGGTATTATTCAAGCAACCTGCAAGACAAATTATAAAAAGCAACACTACAGCAATAGCAGGAAGCGTAATTTGCTGATGACATGGCATTAGTAATTGATAATGAAAAGGGAAATTAGTAAGTGGTAATGAAAATGGGAATTAACAATATGTTAAAGGAACTAAATGAGTCCAGATGTGGTGAACGTGCAATGATGGCAAATGGGAAGAAGACTATGTCAATGATTTTTACAAGGCCATCAACGCAGGTAAAAGTAAAAATTTTGATGGGTTAAAGGACTAAATTAGCAACTTCAGGAAAAAAAAAAGAAAAATGACTCTGAGGCCTACGGGACTTAATATCTGGGGTCATCAGTCCACTAGAAATTAGAACTACTTAAACCTAACTAACCTAAGGACATCACACACATCCATGCCCGAGGCAGGATTTGAACCTGCGACCGTAGCGGTCGCGCGGTTCCAGACTGAAGCGCCTAGAACTGCTCAGCCACACCGGCCGGCTAACTTCAGGCATCTAGGAAAGTAACCAGTAACATGACATGTAATCAAGGAATAAAAACAAAGATAGCTATTGAAGAATAAATGTTTCACAGGTGCAGGAATATTTTTTGGGCTGTTAAATAAACAGAGAATTTTGAAATGTGGTGCTCGAGAAGACTGTAAGGTGTGAAACGGACAGATAAAATAATGAGGTTTTGCTACACAGGGTGAATGAGAAAAGACAAATACTGGAAACAATGAAGTGGAGGAACATAAATTTTCTAGTACCCTGGATAAGAAGGGACAGAATAACAAAGGTTGGACTAGAAGGAATGGAGACTGGAAAGAGGAGCAAAGAAAGAAGCAGATATCAGATAATTAACAACATCAATATCATTGCATCACACCTGCTTCGAAACAGATAGTGGGAAACCAGGGGAGCTGGAGAATGATGAATTTGCCTAATGAGAAGAACACGTCGCATCGTCATCATTATCATCTACAGCAACGAAATACTGCTCCTTAATTTTATGATCCACATGAAAAAGAAGATAAAGGAAATATGTTCACTCGATTGGATGGTTCCAACGGTGTGCACAAGAAAGGACAACAATTTTATTCATTCAGCTTTACCTAAAAGTTCATAACTATCTAGAAAATTTTCATAACAGTTGTTCGAAGTGACAAACACCAGTCTCACTGCACACACCACTGTGTAATGTACTGGCAAAGCTGAACCCTCGGTTCAACATAATTTGGTATCGTTCCCTGCCCACGTTGTATATGATACAAGTAGCTGCTGCTTCACCAGTCCTGTCCACATTGCATTCTTCGAAATATGCATTTCACGGGTTCTCTGATGTATGCTTTATTAATTGTGAATCTTCCCTCTCACGATTCAACACCTCCTCAAGTTGTGCTATGCGAGAAAGTCTTCGTCGGAAAACTTTGGCTTTTATCTGTAGCTTGAATGGCTATGTTTCTCGTTACTTGGTATCCAAAGCGCTAACTGCTTACATTTAAGACAATGCCTGTAGCAAAACTCTTAGGTGCATATTTGTCCGGCTTTCCAGTGCCCTGCTTCCTCGTGCAGTATACGTCACATGCATGTCTGCAACTTCTTGAAACGAGTAATTCTCCATCTGCGACAACCAGTCATGATCTATAATCAGTGATAAACTACTCCTTTGAGTTATCGCAGACGACTGCGTATTGCTTAAAGAAAATATAATGCGGGCAACGTCGCTGTGACAGGCACTCGTTTGTTATAATAACAATAATAATGTCGTGTGACGAGGGCCTCCCATTGAGTAGACCGCTCGCCTGGTGCAAGTCTATCGATTTGCCGTCACTTCGGCGACTTGCGTGTCGATGGGGATGAAATGATGATGATTAGGAGAACACAAAACCCACTGGGAATCGAATCCGGGCCCTTACGATTGACAGTCTGTCGCCCTGACCACTCAGCTACCGGGGGCGGACTGTTTGTCACAAATATAAGTAGTTCATAAACGGGAGCCTAGCAGGCATTGCTGACTCATGCAGCCTCAGTAATCGTATACATAGCATTTTTGTGATGATGATTCAAACTTTTAGTCGTGATGAAGAAGAGAAAATCATCAGTTTAAGGTAGCGAAACTCGGAATAAAACATATCAGCTGAAACTTAAAAGCAGAAACGGGGAATTTTCTAAGTTTACTCTGCGTCTGTTGACGAAGATGAAAATCCAAGTAGATATGACATATAATAACTTTATGCTACATACATTACTGTTGTTCAAACAATTCTGTAAGAGTGGTACACAAATACCCCCACCACAAACCAGAAAGCACCTTGCGGAAAATAAATGTACGTGTAGATGTTGTCTTCTATGTAGGCTTGATATCGCTGCACAAAGTGTTCGAACATTGTCACAGGCTGCATGAATGTTTGTCTATAGCCTCAACATGAGTTTCCTATCCAGAAATTTTCACATGAGCCCACAAGAAGAAATGAAGTCCGGTCAGACGAGGTGAACGAGCTGGCAGTGGACCAACATCTCTTCTACCTATCCACTTTCCAAGGAACGTGCGTTTCAGACGTTCGCGAACAGATCGTTCAAAGGGCAGAGGGCTACATCTAGGTTGAACCACATGTTACCATGTACAATGATGTGATGGAATTTTTCTGTCACCATCCTGTGGACCAGTCAAGCATGGTAGTCTAGCACTAAAGCGTGTGTCTGGAAACCGAAAGTACGCGGGGTCGAATCCCAGTCGAATCATTAACGTAGCATTTATCTCTGAACGATGTGGGGATCTGTCAGAAGCGACACTTGGTTCGGATCGCACGTTAAAATGTATCTACCTTTTTCCTAGTTGAGTAACTGGCGTAGGCTATGGACACGCAAGTAGTCGAAGGACGCGCACCAGGTCACTGAAACACAGGATCTTGGTGTGCTTCCACTTGCTGATCGGGTTTGTTTTCTCTACAATGTAACCAACCAAGTACAGCAAATCAGCTGTTAATGATATGCAGGTGCGATAAACTGCGTTCCTATGCTTACTCACTGCCTGTACCCCAAAGACTTTGGTATTGTTGCTGTCGAGATGCTCTTCATTGTTGACTTAGATTCCTGGCCCCACAGTTATTCCGTGAAATGTGCAATTTCATGGACGGGGTGGCCAGCAGTATCTTAATAAAAAGAATGCCGGATCCAAAGCCTTGCTTAAATGGAACCCCCCTTCCCATTTCATATGGATCTCAGACATTTTTATTTCGACTGACTCCTTAATACCAGATTACTAAACCCTCGCCGGCCGGTGTGGCCGAGCGATTCTAGGCGCTTCAGTCTGGAACCGCGCGACCGCTACGGTCGCAGGTTCGAATACTGCCTTGGGCATGGATGTGCGTGATGTCCTTAGGTTAGTCAGGTTTTAATAGTTCTAAGTTCTAGGGGACTGATGACCTCAGATGTTAAGTCCCATAGTGCTCAGAGCCATTTGAACCATTTGAACTAAACCTTCGTACAATTTACGATTGCAGTAGAGTATAAGACAGGATATTCTGTACTTAGTTTGGTACATAACATTCCACTGCTGATCTAATGATTGTAATTAACTACTTCATAACATATACACTCCTGGAAATGGAAAAAAGAACACATTGACACCGGTGTGTCAGACCCACCATACTTGCTCCGGACACTGCGAGAGGGCTGTACAAGCAATGATCACACGCACGGCACAGCGGACACACCAGGAACCGCGGTGTTGGCCGTCGAATGGCGCTAGCAGCGCAGCATTTGTGCACCGCCGCCGTCAGTGTCAGCCAGTTTGCCGTGGCATACGGAGCTCCATCGCAGTCTTTAACACAGGTAGCATGCCGCGACAGCGTGGACGTGAACCGTATGTGCAGTTGACGGACTTTGAGCGAGGGCGTATAGTGGGCATGCGGAAGGCCGGGTGGACGTACCGCCGAATTGCTCAACACGTGGGGCGTGAGGTCTCCACAGTACATCGATGTTGTCGCCAGTGGTCAGCGGAAGGTGCACGTGCCCGTCGACCTGGGACCGGACCGCAGCGACGCACGGATGCACGCCAAGACCGGAGGATCCTACGCAGTGCCGTAGGGGACCGCACCGCCACTTCCCAGCAAATTAGGGACACTGTTGCTCCTGGGGTATCGGCGAGGACCATTCGCAACCGTCTCCATGAAGCTGGGCTATGGTCCCGCACACCGTTAGGCCGTCTTCCGCTCACTCCCCAACATCGTGCAACCCGCCTCCAGTGGTGTCGCGACAGGCGTGAATGGAGGGACGAATGGAGACGTGTCGTCTTCAGCGATGAGAGTCGCTTCTGCCTTGGTGCCAATGATGGTCGTATGCGTGTTTGGCGCCGTGCAGGTGAGCGCGACAATCAGGACTGCATACGACCGAGGCACACAGGGCCAACACCCGGCATCATGGTGTGGGGAGCGATCTCCTACACTGGCCGTACACCACTGGTGATCGTCGAGGGGACACTGAATAGTGCACGGTACATCCAAACCGTCATCGAACCCATCGTTCTACCATTCCTAGACCGGCAAGGGAACTTGCTGTTCCAACAGGACAATGCACGTCCGCATGTATCCCGTGCCACCCAACGTGCTCTAGAAGGTGTAAGTCAACTACTCTGGCCAGCAAGATCTCCGGATCTGTCCCCCATTGAGCATGTGTGGGACTGGATGAAGCGTCGTCTCACGCGGTCTGCACGTCCAGCACGAACGCTGGTCCAACTGAGGCGCCAGGTGGAAATGGCATGGCAAGCCGTTCCACAGGACTACATCCAGCATCTCTACGATCGTCTCTATGGGAGAATAGCAGCCTGCATTGCTGCGAAAGGTGGATATACACTGTACTAGTGCCGACATTGTGCATGCTCTGTTGCCTGTGTCTATGTGCCTGTGGTTCTGTCAGTGTGATCATGTGATGTATCTGACCCCAGGAATGTGTCAATAAAGTTTCCCCTTCCTGGGACAATGAATTCACGGTGTTCTTATTTCAATTTCCAGGAGTGTAAATTACGCCGTCCTTTGTATAAAACCTGGAATATTAAAATATGCGATGATTTGGTAGCAACGTAACATTTTCCCCCTTTAGTGTTCTAGGGTTGATAACAGTGTTCCACAAACGTGGCCATTGCACAATACTAGTGTCATATTTCATTTCATGATTATATAAAAAATGGTTCAAATGGCTCTGAGCACTATGCGACTTAACTTCTGAGGTCATCAGTCGCCTAGAACTTAGAACTAATTAAACCTAACTAACCTAAGGACATCACACACATCCACGCCCGAGGCAGGATTCGAACCTGCGACCGTAGCGGTCGCTCGCTTGCAGACTGCAGCGCCTAGAACCACACGGCCACTCCGGCCGGCCATGATTATACACTGACAGAAAAAAATCGCAACACCGAGGACAGTTGTAGGCATGTTTCTACTTCTGGAAGATGATGTCTATTCAAATTTTGCGCCAGTTATATAACAATGGTGTTAGTAGCGCCACTATGAGGGTGCAAATCAGGTTTGCTTTAAATACAGGCTCGGCCGTGAGCGTTAGTTACGTTGGAGAATAGACCTGGTGTTGATGTTAGTCAAGAATGCCTTTACGGCGAAAAACACTCCATTATCAACGTCTCACTGAATTTGAACGAGGGCATCTAATATGGCTGTGAGAAGCTGCGTGTTCCTTCTGCGATACTGCAGTAATGTAGCCACTGTTCAAGACTGCTGGCTGTGGTAGTCGCGAGCATTTACGGTCGCAAGAAGACCTGACTCCGGAGTGCCACGTCGCACTTCCGTCAGGGAAGACCATTGTGTTCGGAGTATGACTAGCACATCGTACTGCATCTGCAGCATCAGTCTGAGCAGCAGTTGCCATCATAGTGACACAAAGAACTGCTACAAATCGGTTATTTCAAGGACAGTTGCGGGTCAGACGCCCTGTAGCGTGCAAACCACAACCCTCAATCCACCGTCACATGCGACTTTAGTGGTATCAAGCGGGAGCTAATTGGAGGGCTGTGTGGAACTCTGTTGTGTTTTCCGATGGAATCCGATTCTGCTTTGGTGCCAGAGATGATCGTGTGTTGGTTAAAAAGCTGAGGGCCTGGAACCAACCTGTCTGCATGTTGGACACACTGGATCTACACATGGAGTCATGGCCTGGTGTGCAACTGCATGTGACAGCAGGAACACTCCAGTGGTTATCCCGCGCTGCCTGACTGTAGAACTGTGCGTCAGTCTGGTGATTCGACCTGTTCTGCTGCCATTCATGAACAGCAGTCCAGGGGGTGTTTTCCAACAGAATAACGGTTGCCCACATACCGCTTTGTAAACCAACATGCTATTAGAGTGTCGTTGGCCAGCTCGAGCACCAGATCTGTCTCCAATAGAGCACATATGGGAAATCGTCGGACAACTCCAGCGTGATCCACAAACAGCATTTACCGTCTCTATTGACCGACCAAGTTCAACAGGCATCGATCTAACGATCTCAGTCCCACAAGCTGACATCCGGCACGTGTAGAACACAATGTGTGCACGTTTGCATGCTTGCATTCAACATTCTGGAGATTACACCGCTTATTAATGTACCATCATTTTACATTTGCAATAGCTTAATTAACCTGTGATCCTGCAATATTAATCACCTATACAGGGTGTTACAAAAAGGTACGGCCAAACTTTCAGGAAACATTCCTCACACACAAAGAAAGAAAAAATGTTATGCGGACATGTGTCCGGAAACGCTTAATTTCCATGTTAGAGCTCATTTTAGTTTCGTCAGTACGTACTGTACGTCCTCGATTCACCGCCAGTTGGCCCAATTGAAGGAAGGTAATGTTGACTTCGGTGCTTGTGTTGACATGCGACTCATTGCTCTACAGTACTAGCATCAAGCACATCAGTACGTAGCATCAACATGTTAGTATTCATCACGAACGTGGTTTTGCAGTCAGTGCAATGTTTACAAATGCGGATGTATGGATTAGCACGGGGCAATAGCCGTGGCGCGGTACGTTTGTATCGAGACAGATTTCCAGAACGAAGGTGTCCCGACAGGAAGACGTTCGAAGCTATTGATCGGCATCTTAGGGAGCACGGAACATTCCAGCCTATGACTCGCGACTGGGGAAGACCTAGAACGACGAGGACACCTGCAATGGACGAGGCAATTCTTCGTGCAGTTGACAATAACCCTAACATCAGCGTCAGAGAAGTTGCTGCTGTACAAGGTAACGTTGACCACGTCACTGTGTGGAGAGTGCTACGGGAGAACCAATTGTTTCCGTACCATGTACAGCGTGTGCAGGCACTATCAGCAGCTGATTGGCCTCCACGGGTACACTTCTGCGAATGGTTCATCCAACAATGTGTCAATCCTCATTTCAGTGCAAATGTTCTCTTTACGGATGAGGCTTCATTCCAACGTGATCAAATTGTTAATTTTCACAATCAACATGCGTGGGCTGACGAGAATCCGCATGCAGTTGTGCAATCACGTCATCAACACAGATTTTCTGTGAACGTTTGGGCAGGCATTGTTGGTGATGTCTTGACTGGGCCCCATGTTCTTCCACCTACGCTCAATGGAGCACGTTATCATGCTTTTCATACGGGATACTCTACCTGTGCTGCTAGAACATGTGCCTTTACAAGTACGACACAACATGCACGATGGAGCTCCTGCACATTTCAGTCGAAGTGTTCGTACGCTTCTCAACAACAGATTCGGTGACCGATGGATTGATAGAGGCGGATCAATTCCATGGCCTCCACGCTCTCCTGACCTCAACCCTCTTGACTTTCATTTATGGGGACATTTGAAAGCTCTTGTCTACGCAACCCCGGTACCAAATGTACAGACTCTTCGTGCTCGTACTGTGGACGGCTGTGATACAATACGCCATTCTCCAGGGCTGCATCAGCGCATCAGGGATTCCATGCGACGGAGGGTGGAAGCATGTATCCTCGCTGATGGAGGACATTTTGAACATTTCCTGTAACAAAGTGTTTGAAGTCACGCTGGTACGTTCTGTTGCTGTGTGTTTCCATTCCATGATTAATGTGATTTGAAGAGAAGTAATAAAATGAGCTGTAACATGGAAAGTAAGCGTTTCCGGACACATGTCCGCATAACATATTTTCTTTCTTTGTGTGTGAGGAATGTTTCCTGAAAGTTTGGCCGTACCTTTTTGTAACACCCTGTATATGTTACCTAGACGGAAGTCCTCCCAAAATTTCATTAATCTACTTTTTGTGTGTGTGTGATGTTTTCCATCAGTGTATTCGACTTGGTAAGGGTTGCAGACGGGTGAACAATACTCAGCTACTCCTTTCCTCGATGGGTTACATTTACTTAAGATTCAGTGAAACTCGGTCTGATTTTCCTACAATGTTTATGCAGTCGTTCCACGTCATGTCGATAAGGAATGGTTTCTTCTGGGTATTTTACGACTGTCGCAGTTTCAAGTGATTAATAGCGTAATCGAGTGGTAATGGATCTCTTCGGATATTTATGCGCGGTATGTTTCATTTATTTACGTGCAGAGGTAACTGCCAGTGCAGGCACGATTCGTGCAATCTCCGCAAATCTTCCCGCTTTTCGCAATATTTTTCTTGTGTCGCAAGCTAACCCATAGACAACAACATCGTCTGCCTACAGACACGTGGAGCTTCCGACAATATCCAATACATAATTTGCAAACGTCAGTTCGGAAAGTGGCTGTGAAATGGTCTGCGGAATACGGATGTAGATCACGTTGGAAATTCGAAACAAAGTTGGCAGAACTGTTTGATTCATAGATACCCGACTGTTCTTTAATTCGTTCTACTGTTGCATAACATTCTTTTTTCCTGAGTTGGTAAAAGCTATTCAGTGCGATAGGTAGTGTTTGTATGTTCATTTTGTTTCGAACTTAGGACGCTTTAAACTGAAGATGTACTTTTCTTGTTCAACATTTGTTTCGAGAATGAATCAGAGATTTAGTACGGGATGCATTTGCTGAAAATTTCCCGCAAACAGCTGTACCTCATCGTACTGCGGTTCATCGGCTTATTGAGAAATTATGAGAAGCTGTGAAGACCTGTTCCTCTTCGGTACTTTGGAACACAACTCTTCTAATGAACAAGTGTTCATAACATTTAAGGTATGCATTTTAGAGCACATATTTACTGGTCATTTTTTTCTTGTTTTGGTCCATACTACCACTTCCTAAAATATGGAAAGCAAAGAGCTTGCAGTAGAAAAGATTTGTTTCACAATATTGAAAATCAAGAATATCTCGTAGCTCTTGAGGTATGCGTTTTAAGAGCCCATGTTTACTTGACATTTGTGCTTCCATTATCGAGTACTTTCAGCCGTATAAGTTTGTGCCATCCTTCTTGATACACCCTGTATATGAACATTCTCCGTTTATGACACGTCAGATTAAATTTTATCCACATAAAGTCATGTACATATACAAAGGAGACTAACATATCCACATTTAAGGTTTTTTTAGATGTTTGCATTCTATCAGTTCTCGAATAATTTTACTCATTTCAGTCGTTATTTTAAAAGAGAATTACTACCAATAATAAACGCTTTCAGCTCTCTTATATCTTCCCGCGGTGTATGTTAACGTCAAGAATATTTACGAAATGATAAAACAGTATAGAAACGCCGTATTCGCCGACGAACTATGCCAGCGGTTGTTGATACTTCGTTTCTTAATTTTTTAATACTTACGTCGTTACGAAACGCAGTACAGAAATAGAGGAGAATTGTGTGCTATGTATGAGCAGTAATAATCAGTTTGTACCTGGATCATTAATGGTATTACCAACCAATAGTAATAAAAAGCATTACAGTCCGTAGGCAGAAATTTGTAGGAAATGTAATTTTAATTGTTGCTGAATTTAGCGAATAATAAATTTGATGTAAGATATATTTTTTATTGTATTTTTCTCGCCATTATATACCAGTGTCTCTCTAGGAGTCCGGCCAGCGACGACTGAAAGCGTCGATTTGTTTCCCATTACAAACAAAATTATTTTTAAATCGGAATTTTTCATGACCATTTGATAGAGCGCTCCCAAATTAATCAAGTCCGACATTCGTCTTAGCAATATGTATTAACAGGAACAGTAAAACACGAAGCATAAATCACAATGCAGTATCGACTCAGTAGTGCTGCGTGCTTGGCGGTAACAGTCAGCTGGAGCCAGAGGGGTGCTGCCGCTGTTGGAATACTCGTCATTCTTCGTCTTTTACTGTCCTTGTTAATACAAACTGCTAAGACGAATATAGCACCAGTCTAATCTGGGATCACCCTATCGACAGGGTATGTAAAATTCCACATTAAAAATCATTTCGTTTGCAACGGGAAACAAACCAATGCTTTCCGTCGACAATGGACGTCGCTTGGAAAACACGATGAGCTCCGTTTGGTTAGGCTGACTCCAGCTACACAACACCAAAATTAAACTGCAAATATCTGCTGAAACATTAGAGAGAATGAATCTGACAACTCTTAGGGAAGATACCCTGTATATACCCTTCCAGTCAAGAAAGTTCCAGTACTCGATTAATGAAGACGTTGGTTTTTAAGCTCGAGTTGTCCTACTTGCCCCCCCCCCCCCCCCACAACCCAGTTGGCCAGAAAACTCAGTCTGTTCCACATAAATACAGGTCACATAATTATGTAGCCACCACCAGCTTGCCCAGTGCCTTGTAGACATCGCATTCGGGAGGACGACGGTTCAATCCCGCGTCCGGCCATCCTGGTTTAGGTTTTCCGTCATTTTCCTAAATCGCTGTAGGCAAATGCCGGGATGGTTCCTTTGAAAGGGCATGGCCGATTTTCTTATCCGTCCTTCCCTAATCCGATCAGACCTATGACCTCGTTGTTTGGTCTCTTCCCGCAGCACAGACAACCGGGATCCATGGCTTCGTGAAGTCTGCGCCTCACTCGTACCTTACCATCAGCTCTCACCAACTCACATCGGGGCTTATCTGACCTGGGCATAGCTTTCCGCCCGTCTAGGTTCCAACAGACATGGTCACAAGCTCCAGAGATGCAATTCGGGGCCGGCCACTGTGGCCGAGCGGTTCTAGGCGCTTCAGTCCGGAACAGCGCTGCTGCTATGGTCGCAGGTTCGAATCCTGCCTCGGGCATGGCCGTGTGTGATGTCCTTAGGTTAATTAATTAGGTTTAAGTACTTCTAAAATGGTTCAAATGGCTCTGAGCACTATGGGACTTAACAGCTGTGGTCATCAGTCCCCTAGAAGTTAGAACTACTTAAACCTAAGTAACCTAAGGACATCACACACATCCATGCCCGAGGCAGGATTCGAACCTGCGACCGTAGCGATCGCGCGGTTCCAGACTGTAGCGCCTAGAACCGCTCGGGCACTCCGGCCTGCCTCACGTAAATCAGCTGAGTGCAAGTGACAGTACCGCCATTGTACTTCCCATTTATACCTTATGTACGCAGTACTACCGCCATGAGTATATGTGGTAAGGTTGTATGGGACCAAACTCCTTGAGTCATCGGTCCCTAGGCTTACACACTAATTAAACTAACTTAAACTTACTTACGCTTAGGACAACACACAATGCCCGAGAGAGGACTCAAACCTCGGACGGGGGAAGCTGCGCGAACGGTGTCAAGACGCCTTTGACCGCGCGGCTACCCCTCGCAGCGTGTGTATATGTGCATGTAGCTATCCCACGACTTTTTTCGCCTCAGTATATATCAATAACGGACCCATTTTGCAACTTGTTAATTTATTTTATTTTATTCGATGAACGTCACAAGCTATTTACCAACAACCTGAGGAGAGCACTGTCTCTTGAAACACCTACTGCTAAAGCGATTGATTGTAGTTACAGTAGAGCGTCGATTATCCGAAGTAATTGGGGGACATGGGTGTTCGGAAAACTGGTTTGTTCGGATAATAGAACTGTACATGTTTATTTGCCAAAAAGAAGTACTGTACAGTAAATTTATTCATAAAAACAGTCATCTCTTTTAGTATTACAAAGTAACATACAAAGGCAACTTCAGTAAGAATATATAGTATGTGGCACAGTTTATTAAACAAAAATATATACATATTACATACGCATTTTGCATGAACAATACACACAGTATACAAAATTAAAATTGGATAAAGTGGTTGCAGATTCACCTTCTTCTAACCTTTTAATAATCTCGTACTTGTCCCTCATAGAAAGGACAACACGTCTACGTTTAAGCATTTTGTATCGTCAAGTTCATTCTTCACGCAGCAGCACACAAGTGGTTGAACAGAAGGTGACTGTTTGCACCGTGAGAAGCTCTTCTTAGGGGCGCGCAATCCTTCAAACTGCGCGGAGCGGCACGCCTCAACTCTTTAAGCTGGCGCAGCTGTTGCTGTGAACAGCTTTGATACTGCCGCTACTTCTACTGCCAGTGCCAAGCCGACAGAAGTGTGCTGACTGTTGAAACACAGGGACTGGCGGCTTGGCCGGTCAGCAGCGCCTTGTGAAGGCCCCATTAGAAGCAATGTTCCGCCAGCGGTGGGCCAGTGCGGCGACTACTGTCGGAAACTTGGTTTGTGAGTGAGGGGGATGATGGACGGTAGGGTGGGAGAGTAACAGGTGCGAGCGAGTACACAGTTCGGTTAAGCGGTCGTTCGGTTGACCGACGTTCAGATAATCGACGCTCTACAGCAGGCCTTCCCAACCTTTCCAGCTGGCGGACCCCTTCTTCAGTCGAAAATCCATGGCGGACCCCTAGTCAGTCAAGAGCACAGTAACTTTAAATTTCAGAGCGAAACCCATGGGAACTGAAAGCTTCTTGATGCAAGTGCCATTTTCCCAATGAGCTCCCCTCCCCCCCCCCCCCCCCCCCCGAATTATCAATAGTCTTTAGTTTATAGATGAATGAAAACAACTTGAAATTAACGATCCAATTATGAGACTTTCTGCAATGGTATGAGCTTTGCCTGTTTTTGCCACTCGATAACTAACAAAGAAAGAAGCTTTTAATGAATTTTCATTAACTGTTTTTGCACGAGTTTTCATGCAATGCTGAGAAGCAGCTAGTTCAGCACTCTTCCTTTTGAAAAAATTGATGTCTTTAGCCTAGAAATCCGGGTGAGTACCTTCAAAATGACGGCGCAATTTAACTGGAACCATTGAACTGTTCGGAAGCACTCGCACACAAATTGCACACTGAGCTTTACCCTCCTTTGTCTCCATAAAGCCCATTTCTAAATAGATTTCGTTGTACTTATTCTTCTTGGTTATCCCACATCCACAGGATATTGCAACCAATGGAGTACTTGCAGCGTTTTCACATAATAAATGCGGCTGTGGAGCTTCTTGTGACTGTTCTTCCTTTGGTTGTCCTCCCACCTCATTCATTTCAACTGGAAACATCCCTTGTTGTGAAGGCGATGGAGAAACTGCACACTTCCTCAATGATCCTGACGTCAGCCACCGATTCATGTTAGAAGTAATAAACTGGTCAAAAATCGATTTATGAAATAGGTAGTGCACTGACAAGGCAAGTTTAACATTTAATTACGCCTGGGGCCGCATACCTGCCAACGAGCGCTGTGATTGGTCGACAAGACTCGCTCCGCGCATGCGTAAAAGGTTTCAGTGCATCTAGCGGCATGAGCCGGCGCACGAACGACCCCCGTACTGTTAAGAAACAATCCATCAGAGAAACCGCATTCTCCGGCACTAAACTGTGTATGCGTTCTCACTTAGGAACCGCAGAGGCTGCTTGGGAATACCACCCGAAGTAAAAGTAAACATGTTTTTCACACGAAAAAAATAGTGATGAATTTGATTTTCACATTTTTATTCAATGATTTTACTCATTATTTTACACGATTTGGTGAAAGTTGGCCGCGGACCCCCTAGAAAGAACCGGCGGACCCCTAAGGCGTCCGCGGACCACACGTTGTTAAGCCCTGCTCTACAGTATTTACTACTGATGAATGAAATGACCGCATAAAAGGAGGAAAGTTGCTAGATAGTTGCGATGGTGTGTGTTTGAACTGGTGCGATAAAGCGGCTTTCAGAGCTGAGAGGAGTGGGAGTCACCGGAGGACGGCGGCAGAGGACGGGCAGCTAATCGCGCCGCGAGCCGTCGGCTATCTGTGGCGGCGGAGGCGTGTTGCAACGCGTGGCGGCAGCAGTAACAGCGGGTGTCAACGACCGGCGGGCAGCGAGCAGCGCCGGCCAGAGAGAGTCCCGCCCTGATGCAATAACAAAGCGGCGAGGCGCTGGCCGCCAGAGGAAAGCAGAGAAAGTGCGGGCCGGCCGGCCGGTGTTGATGCAAGCGGCACGCGACGAGCCGCTGCCCTGCCCCGGCGTCCGTCTTCTGTCCCCGGGAAAGCCGGCCGCCTCTCACTGCGCGTCCTGGCACGGTCGCCACCTCTCCGACTCGGCCGGGGCGCACAGTCCAGCCGGCACCGCGGCACCACCACCGCTTAACCAGTGACCGCTGTAATCATCCTGCTTTAATTGTTTTCGACGATCGAATTTACACAGATTTTATCTATAACAGCAGTTTACTCATAACGAACAAGATAGTTAGAGTATATGTGAGTGCAGGCTTTCTCGGCGAATTTCATATATGAAGTCTTCACGGGTTGTCAGCCGAGTAGCGTCGTCCTCTCGTAGCAACGTTTCGAGGGAATGCGTTTCCAGCATTTTCAGGCGAAGATGATGGAGACGCATTCCTTCGAAACGTTGCTACGAGGCGACGACGCTACTCGGCTGACAACCCGTGAAGACTTCATATATAGTTAGAGTACAGGGTTATTACAAATGATTGAAGCGATTTCACAGCTCTACAATAACTTTATTATTTGAGATATTTTCACAATGCTTTGCACACACATACAAAAACTCAAAAAGTTTTTTTAGGCATTCACAAATGTTCGATACGTCCCCCTTTAGTGATTCGGCAGACATCAAGCCGATAATCAAGTTCCTCCCACACTTGGCGCAGCATGTCCCCATCAATGAGTTCGAAAGCATCTTTGATGCGAACTCGCAGTTCTGGCACGTTTCTTGGTAGAGGAGGTTTAAACACTGAATCTTGCACATAACCCCACAGAAAGAAATCGCATGGGGTTAAGTGGGAGAGCGTGGAGGCCATGACATGAATTGCTGATCATGATCTCCACCACGACCGATCCATCGGTTTTCCAATCTCCTGTTTAAGAAATGCCGAACATCATGATGGAAGTGCAGTGGAGCACCATCCTGTTGAAAGATGAAGTCGGCGCTGTCAGTCTCCAGTTGTGGCATGATCCAATTTTCCAGCATGTCCAGATACACGTGTCCTGTAACGTTTTTTTTTTCGCGGAAGGAAAAGGGGCCTTAAACTTTAAACCGTGAGATTGCACAAAACACGTTAACTTTTGGTGAATTGCGAATTTGCTGCACGAATGCGTGAGGATTCTCTACCGCCCATATTCGCACATTGTGTCTGTTCACTTCACCATTAAGAAAAAATGTTGCTTCATCACTGAAAACAAGTTTCGCACTGAACGCATCCTATTCCATGAGCTGTTGCAACCGCGCCGAAAATTCAAAGCGTTTGACTTTGTCATCGGGTGTCAGGGCTTGTAGCAATTGTAAACGGTAAGGCTTCTGCTTAAGCCTTTTCCGTAAGATTTTCCAAACCGTCAGCTGTGCTACATTTAGCTCCCTGCTTGCTTTATTCGTCGACTTCCGCGGGCTACGCGTGAAACCTGCCCGCACGCGTTCAACCGTTTCTTCGCTCACTGCAGGCCGACCCGTTGATTTCCCCTTACAGAGGTATCCAGAAGCTTTAAACTGCGCATACCATCGCCGAATGGTGTTAGCAGTTGGTGGATCTTTGTTGAACTTCGTCCTGAAGTGTCGTTGCTCTGTTATGACTGACTGATGTGAGTGCATTTCAAGCACGACATACGCTTTCTCGGCTCCTGTCGCCATTTTGTCTCACTGCGCTCTCGAGCGCTCTGGCGGCAGAAACCTGAAGTGCGGCTTCAGCCGAACAAAACTTTATGAGTTTTTCTAAGTATCTGTGGTGTGTCGTGACCATATGTCAATGAATGGAGCTACAGTGAATTTATGAAATCGCTTCAATCATTTGTAATAGCCCTGCATATTTGAAATTATCCGTGACCAAAAATCGAAACATAGGAGAGCAAACGTCAATTTCCTAAGCGTCAAAATTCACTATTATCAGGAGCAGAAAATACAAAGAATTTCTTTTTGTACATAACATACTTGTACCCAAAAAATTGAGGAGATATTCTGAGAGCAAGGAACTGTGCTGCTCAGCTCACCACTGAAAAAATACTGAGACAAATTAGAAAATAAATAATTTACGATGAACGTTCTAGATGTCCTACCTCTTAGCCGAGTGATTCTAAGTGCCAATAAGAAAGTTTTTTTTTGCCAGTGCTATTAACACTGGGGCACTACATTTTATTTGAGATAATGCAAGTACAGAAATTCAGCAGTAGTGTTTTAACTAGTAAAACTGTAGTCCACAATAACCGTTGGTCATATCTTTTAAAACTTTTGCAACGTAATAACAAATTTAAATTCAAGAAAAATTGTTTCAGTTTTGAGTTCTGTGGCTTACACGGATCCATTCTCGGGGTCAGATGCAAGCTTTACTGCATAAGCCCATGTGCTGTTGTGAAAGATACGGCTTTTCATAATCTTTTCCAGACACACGTATTTTCTGTTCACATCTCCAACATTTTTTACTTCTTTTAAACCCAAATTATGTCCTTCCATTACCAACATATTTTACTGATACAAAAAAAAAAAAAAAGATTTATATGCCGTCTGACAACCACACAAACTGAGCGTCAACTAAATGTGGCAGACACTCACACATGGCATTTCGAACTCCAGAGATAAGCTCTGCTTCGCAAAAAAGCGTGCGCCATTTACTTGTACTAACAAATGTTTTAAACAGCTTTCCGTGCTTCGACACTTGGAACAAGTCTACAGACGTGCAACATAGTCCTGACAACTCAACACCACCGAACAGTTTTGTGAAAAAATGCTACTTAAAGCATTTGATATTTCCACTTTCCATATATGGTACTTACCTTCTGGGATCGACACTCTTGATGACTGTTAATCATAGTCATTCCAGTAATTGCTTGAATTTTTAAATATTTGTAGCTTTCCACTCTGTGAGAACTAAATCTCCCGTGACATCTACCCCTCCTATAGTATCAGATTTAACCCTCACCTCCCCAACCCTTTCTGATTTCAGGTATTGCTCCCCTCCCCACTTCTTTCTTCCTTCCCTTTACCTTGACCTGGCCTCCATCCTATCATTTACCCGAATTTTCAGAAGGTCGTGCCCCACAGTTTGTAAATATTTGAAGAACGTCATGATTACCTCCAAGCGCCGCTGATAAAATTTCTTTATTCAACAACGAGTTTCGGTTCACGAACCATAATCAGGTTCATAAAAGCGTTTACATCGTATTACCCAATATAAAATAATTGGAGTCAAATAATAAAGAGCATGACTTCGTTACTGCCATCACATACTAATATAAATTATGCTGTCAGTCATAAACTTTGTCAGACAGTGGAGTCATTCATACTACATCAACAGTTTAACGCTAGGAACGAAGGCATTCAACATACTCAAAGAGAGTATGTTCCTAGCGTTAACGCTGACTGTTGATGTAGCATGAATGAGCGCACTGTCTGACACAGTTTATGATTCACGATGTAATTCATATTACTACGTGACAATGATAACGGATTCATGGATTTTATTATCTAACGCCAATGATTTTATATCTGCTAATACGACGTTGTAAATACTATCATGAATGCCTTTATGAGCCTGATGATAGTCCGTGGGCAGAAACTGGTTGTTGAATAAAGAAATTTTATAATCAGCTCTTGGGGTAATCATGCCGTTCTTTATGTACGCCGATTGCCTTGTTTTCCTACCATCCATCCTCCCTCCTACGTAACACCTATCTCGTCAATCCCACCATCCTGAACCAAGCACCTCTATAAACATTTTAACTACCCCAAAGATGCAATGCACGTACCCTTTCCTCATTACTTCTGCTAAATCAAGCCCATTCATTGAAGTGGCTGTATTGTTTTAACTTTTCTCGCAACTCAATGTTTCTAAATGCCATAGTACGTTTTCGGGGGTTACGTTAAATATCATCAATGAAAAGCGTTCTTTTATGTTTTTTAAAACACTTGCATAGAGATCATTCATTTAAAATTTTTATCGCAGCTTGTACCTTTTAAACTCTTTTGGCTGAAGATCTGGGTACTGCTGCGCTGCCAGCCCAAACAACACTAAAGAAAATAACTGTATACTGTGTGTGGAACCGGTGACTCTGTAATGAATTTCAACATTCATTTTCAATAATTCTTCCATTTATTCACGTTTTATCGAATGCATTGTAACGTCCCCTTGGAAAAATTTATGAATTACTGTGCTGATAAACCTCATACATTATTTGATTTGCAAACAGCTGAGCAGAACTGAACGTACTCAGACATTTCGCTCCTTACCTATTCTGATTAACACTAAACTGACACACAATATTTTTTTAGCGCAACGCAATCTGACTTTCAAAAATCCCTACAAAAGAATGGCCCTGACTAACATTAACCTATACCTTTCATGAATCACTTACCTCACAAAAATCTTTGTTACTCGAACTACTGCAATACAGCGAGCGCCACTACTGCCAGCTAAATAACAGATTCTAACTACTGAAGGCACTAACTACTGACAGGCATAGTTAGCAAATGAAAGATTTTGATAGAGAACAAACAATGTATTTACCTTAATAGTGCTCAAAAGTCATAATATAGATAGCAGTTCATGACATCCATTTTTACAAATTTACTCTCTCTGATGGTCACACGTCCAGATCATCCGCTCTCAAAAATCCGCCATCTCAGTTCCCCATATCCACCACTGCTGGCGGCTCGCCTCTAACTGCGCAACGCTACGCGCTGTTAGCATCCAGATGCCCAACACTACAATGGCGAGTATTACAACAATGCCAACCAGCCTCAGACTGCACGCAGCAAAGTCAGTGATTTTCATATAGAGCGCTACGTGGCGGTGGCGTTACCAATATAAGAACCTAAACAGCGTACTTACAGCATCACATTTGGAACTGCATACTAGCACATCTTTTCCACTCTAGTTGCTCGGAGAACCTTTTAGGGACGCGTGGGCATGATAGAAAAGTTGTTACAACCAATTCCTCCAAAGTTCTCGATAAGTAAAACAAAAATGTAGCTAATATACAAAGATAGTGGAATATAAGCTTTGTGAGTTGACATATAATATAACTCTCGTTTTAAGGTTTTTTTTGTATAATTGTTACAATAACTGGAGTGTTCAAAAATTAATTTTGTAAAATTAAATACTTATTATGAAATAAATACTTATTATGAAACATTTTAATTTTATACAGTAATCAGAACAGTAAATAGAAAATAGTAGTAGGTGGTTTAGGATGCGACAGGATCATAGATAGAATCGTTACTGATGCAATCTTTCCTCCAAAAGAAGAAATTGATAAGCTGAACTTGTCGAACCATACCGCCACATAAAATAAAGAAACCGGTCTGGTCGAACGAACACCCGTACCTTAAATATACTGAATGATTCAGTAATGGAATGATGACAGACAACAGCATCTAATCAGTTTCAGCACAACCCTTTATTCTTATGTCTCTGGTGTCAGGACATCTTTAGAGACCAACAAACAACTAGTGCTACATTGCCTTAATGAAATGGCACGAAAGCTGTCATCTGGTAAAACAACTCGTTGCCATTTCAAACAAAATAAACAACTGTGTGTGGTCTTTGTGGGAACGTTTCACTTGGTTCAAAATGGTTCAAATGGCTCTGAGCACTACGGGACTTAACATCTGAGGTCACCAGTCCCCTAGAACTTAGAACTACTTAAATCTAACTAACCTAAGGACATCACTCACACCCATGCCTGAGGCAGGGTTCGAACCTGCGACCGTAGCGGTCGCGCGGCTCCAGACTGAAGCGCCTAGAACCGCTTGGCCACTGCCGCCGGCCGTTTCACTTGACTGCAGTAAGTGGTAGGAGGTGAGCAGCACTTGAGGACTGTTATGGACGAGTATTTCGGGAAGGATGGGATGAGGAGATACTACGGAGAGTCCCGAACCAAGCTTTGGAAAAGGGGGTGGTTGGCGAAAAGAAAAAAGAATGTGGCGCCTGACATGTAGGACAATCGTTCAGTGGGAGATACGTATCCACATTGCAGTAGGTCTTCCACTGAGGCAGATCACTGCCAAAAAATGTTCTTGCACGCATGTGCCAGCATGATGACACTCCGCCCTGTTTAAAATGAAATTTTTGCCACGTCCTCAAAACTGTGTTGTCTCCGTTTCGACTCGACGCGCGTTGGGAAAGGAAAAGGAGAGCGAGAGAGCTACTTAACTGCTCCAGCTAGATCTCTACCGGCAACTACATCAACCGGCAGCTAAAAACTTGGCCCAAGGGAAGCTTCTAGTATCGACGTTTAGTTTTAAATTCATCACAAGTCTGTCTTCATTTATGTAACAGGTATAGTCTTCTGAAAACTGATGAATCTTTCTGAAACGCCCTGTATATTACTGCTAAATGAATATGAACTCCTATAAAGTCTTGGACTCGAATCGAGGGCAGAGCGGTTCAGATACCTGAGTGGCCATCCTGGTTTAGATTTTTCACGATTACCGCAATTCGAATAAGGCAAATGTTAGTAGGCTCCTTCCCAATCCTCACTTGTGCCGCCTTCGTATTGATCCCGCTGAACATCGAACGTCAGACCCCACGCTTCGTTTCTTCCAATTCGTCTGCTTATCTGGTCTGCACGATATCCACACCTGACGATCATTCGAGATGCTATAGGACTGTTCTTTTCGGTGTAAGACAAAGTGGGTTCGTAAGAGCATAAAAAATAGTAAGTAAGTGTACAGCCGCGTTTTTCTTTCGATTTCAACCTCAACCAGCAACGAATGAAAAAGCATAGGACTTCCGAATATATAATAAGAGCCGCAATCGCCATAATTTTGCGCCAATTCTGTAAAGGTTGTTGATGTTGTGATATTCAATTCGAAGATCGATTGGATACAGTTCTCCACGCTACTCTATGGTGTACTATACTCTTCTACTCTATCCTGTACAAGCCTCTTCATCTCCGAATGACTGCTGCAACCTGCGTTCGCTTCAGCCTGCTTCCTAGGAGAGAGGACTCAGTACCTTGCTCTTGTTGTTGTTGTTGTCTTCAGTCCTGAGACTGGTTTGATACAGCTCTCCATGCTACTCTATCCTGTGCAAGCTTCTTCATCTCCCAGTACTTACTGCAACCTACATCCTTCTGAATCTGCTTAGTGTATTCATCTCTTGGTCTCCCTCTACGATTTTTACCCTCCACGCTGCCCTCCAATACTAGATTGGTGATCCCTTGATGCCTCAGAACATGTCCTACTAACCGATCCCTTCTTCTGGTCAAGTTGTGCCACAAACTTCTCTTCTCCCCAATCCTATTCAATACTTCCTCATTAGTTATGTGATCTACCAATCTAATCTTCAGCAGTTGCTCTTAACGGAACAAAATCGGCAGATGTAAATGTAATTTGTGGAGCTCCCGAAGGAAGTGTGGTAGGACCGTTACTGTTACAATGTATATAAATGATATAATAGCGCCGGTAGCTGATTAACACTGTTAGCAAATGATGCTGTCACCTATAAGAAAGTAGCAAGGCCAGAAGAGAGTATCGACTTGCAGAAGGACCTACAGAGGATAGATGAACGGTGCAGGATCTGGCAGATGAGCGTGAACGTAAATAAATGTAACACACTGCGCACGCCTAGGAAAAGAAACCCGCTTCTGTGCAACTACACTACTGATGACAAATTGCTGGCAGCAGTAACCACTGTAAAATATCTAGAAGTACCTATCCGGAGCGACCTTATGTGGAATGATCACTTACTCGTAAAACAAATAGTAGGAAAAGCAGATGCCCGACTGGGATTCGTAAGAGGAACCATACGGAAATGTAACTGATCCACTAAAGAAGTGACAGGGAGCATCTTCGACCCGTTCTTGAGTAATGTTCATCAGTTTAGGTCCCTTACCTGTTAGGTCTGATAAAAGAGTTAGAGAAGATCCGGCGAAGAGTCGCGCGTTTCTTCACGGGCTCGCTTATTCGGCGCAAGAGTTATTACAGTGATTCTGAACAAGCTCCAGTGGCAAGCGTTACAAGAGAGACGCTATGCGTCACCGAGAGGTATACTACTGAAATTACTAGTGAGCACTCTCCGAGAAGAGGCGGACAACAAACACTTAAACCTAACTAACCTAAGCACATCACGCACATCGATGCCCGAGGTAGGATTCGAACCTGCGACCATAGCGGCAGCGCAGTTCTAGACTGTAACGCCTAGAACCGCTCGGCCACACCGGCCGACTAAATGGTCCTTAGACTCGGTATTCGGCCAGTTGGTACACTACTGGCCATTAAAACTGCCACACCAAGAAGAAATACAGATGATAAACGGGTATTCATTGGACAAATATATTGTACTAGAACTGACATGTCATTACATTTTCACGCAATTTGGGTGCATAGATCCTGAGAAATCAGTGCCTAGAACAACCACCTCTGGCCGTAATAACGGCCTTCATACGCCTGGCCATTGAGTCAAACAGAGCTTGGATGGCGTGTACAGGTACAGCTGCCCATGCAGCTTCAACACGATACCACAGTTCATCAAGAGTAGTGACGCGTATTGTGACGAGCCAGTTGCTCGGCCACCATTGACCAGACGTTTTCAATTGGTGAGAGATCTGGAGAATGTGCTGGTCAGGGCAACAGTCGAACATTTTCTGTATGCAGAAAGGCCCGTATAGGACCTGCAACATGCGGTCGTGCATTATCTTGCCGAAATGTAGGGTTTCGCAGGGATCGAATGAAGGGTCGTAACACATCTGAAATGTAACGTCCAGTGTTCAAAGTGCCGTCAATGCGAACAGGAGGTGACCGAGACGTGTAACCAATGGCACCCCCTACCATCACGCCGGGTGACACGCGAGTATCGCGATGACGAATACAAGCTTCCAATGTGCGTTCACCGCGATGTCGCCAAACACGGATGCGATCATCATGAAGCTGTAAACAGAACCTGGATTCATCCGAAAAAATGACGTTTTCCCATTCGTGCACCCAGGTTCGTCGTTGAGCACACCGTCGCAGGCGCTCCTGCCTGTGATGCAGTGTCAAGGGTAACTGTAGCCATGTTCTCCGAGCTGATAGTCCATGCTGCTGCAAACGTCGTCGAACTGTTCGTGCAGATGGTTGTTGTCTTGCAAACGTCCCCATCTGTTGACTGAGGGTTCGAGACGTGGCTGCACGATCCGTTACAACTATGCCTGTCATCTCGACTGCTAGTGATACGAGGCCGTTGGGATCCAGCACGGCGTTCCATATCACCCTCCTGAACCCAGCGATTCCATATTCTGCTAACAGTCATTGGATTTCGACCAACGCGAGCAGCAATGTCGCGATACGATAAACCGCAATCGCGATAGGCTACAATGCGACCTTTATCAAAGTCGGAAACGTGATGGTACGCATTTCTCCTCCTTACTCGAGGCATCACAACAACGTTTCACCAGGCAACGCCGGTCAACTGCTGTTTGTGTATGAGAAATCGGTTGGAAACTTTCCTCACGTCGGCAAGTTGTAAGTGTCGCCACCGGCGCCAACCTTGTGTGAATGCTCTGAAAAGCTAATCATTTGCATATCACAGCATCTTCTTCCTGTCGGTTAAACTTCGCATCTGTAGCACGTCATCTTCGTGGTGTAGCAATTTTAATGGCGAGTAGCGTATTACTTCCTCCCAGATACATCTCTCGAAATAACCATAACAGAGAAAATTCGAGAGATTACAGCTGATACAGGGGCTCATCGACAAGCGTTCTTCACACGCGTTACTCGCGAGTGCAATAGCGAAGGGGGAATCCTTTACTAGTGCTAGCAGTATCCTCAGCCACACGCCATCACGTAGCTTGCGGGGTATTGATATAGATATAGAGGTATTCATCTGTTGAACTGTGATCCCTCTACAATTATTAGCCATCACACTCCCCAAGGACTTTAAATTGATGATTCTTTGATGTCTCAGAAAGTGTCCTATCAATTGATCCCTTCTTTCAGACAAGTTGTACCACAGATTTTTTTTCTCTGTATCAGCTATACGATCTACGCATCTGATCTTCAGTATTCTTCTGTGCACCGAATTTCAAAAGCTTCTGTTCTCATCTTATTTGATGTGCTTATCGTCTACATTTCACTTTCGTACAAGACTATGCTCCACATAAAAATCTTCAGAAAAGACATTCTAGCAGTTAATTATACGTTCGATGTTAACAAATTTCTCTCCTTCAGAACCGCTTTCCTTCCCGTTACCAGTCTACATTTTATATTCTCTCTACTTCGGCCACCATCAGTTATTTTACTGCCTAAACAGCAAAACTGAGTATCATATTTTACGGAATGTAAGACGCACTTTTCCCTTCAAAAAATTGCCTCCAAAATTCAATTGCGTCTTATACTTGAAATTATTGTAAAAATACCCAGTGTTTGATTTACAATTCCCGCCAGTCTTAAAAATGGCCGTATATTCGATGCCGCGGGAAACCTGTCTGTCTATGGCAACATGGATTTAGCTGGCAGCGGCAGTGCATCGATGCGACGCACGTGAGTTGCGGGGATTCGCAAGCTTGCTAACGCTGTCTCCCTCCCGCCCCGCCAACACGGACCCAGAACACTGTCTCGCGTATGATGCGCCATTGCAATCTACGGTGCCGGTGAACTTGAATTGAAACTGATTTGTGTTATTGGTAACAGAACAATATTTTTGTTAGTAGCCAGCTTCTTAATGGAAAAAAATAAAAGGTATTCATGTGATGCGGGCGATAAATTGCAAGTACGAGTAATAGCGTATGCAGAAAAATATGAAAACAGAGCACCTGAGTGGCATTTTGGTCCACCAGCAACAGATAAAACCATTCGCGATTGGCGGGCTAGTAAAGAAAAACTGAATAAAATGAGTAAGACTAAATGTGCAAATAGAGGAATGAATGCAAAATGACCAGAACTATAAGATGAAGTGTTTAAGAACACCGTCAAAATGACATTGGATCTAATACAAAAATGACTGACGTATGCGCACGTAAGCTAGTGCTACAGTGGAATTTGACAGATTTTAAGGGTGGAATTGGTTGGTCCTTCAGGTTTGCGAGGTGCCGGGGCTAGCAGTGTATTTAACACTAAATTCTTCTAGAATCTTCATATGTAAATGATGCTCTAAGCCCCCCTTTTCTAACTCCTATTTTTGCTGTTGCACATGGATTAAGAAGAAACGTGAACTGACTGTAATCGACCCTGCAAGTGGAGTAGAAAAGAGTATGGCACCTGCAATAATTTAATTTGATAGACATTAATTAAATAAAGGAAAGTTTGATTAACATAGTGAGAAATGAAAGGGTTGCTCTACCGATTAACAGAATGAAAGTTCTGTCCAAAATAACAATTTGATTTATTATGACTAAACTCAAAATAATAAACAAAATACATGAAACATTTACAATACATCAAATTGGATCAAATTGGATACTCAAATAAATGCTGTGAAGTTGAAGTTGTCCATAAACTAGATTGTGACGTTTATGAGGAAGTGGTATGTGGAGCCAATTCCTTGCAACTCAAATCTTAAGAGAAACACCCAGCCAACCCAACATTAATTGCTGCACAGTAGTGAGAACTCAGACAATGAACACCCAAGACAGAACAAAGTTAGAAAAGACGAACAAGCGCGCTCTGCTGAGCTCTGATTATCACCTAGCAAAATTCCCTAATCTGCTGGTGCTGTGGACATACCTTACCAATCTGTCTTCTTAACTGCAAGAACACGATCTGGCGTACCGGACGCGATGGCCGGTTGCTTCGACGTTCCGTCGTGGTGATGATAATGTCGCGAGTATAGCCCGAAACAAATTACCCTGGTCTGGTTGTTCCAGACTAAAGATTTCCTAGCAATATAAATGTGCCTCTGAGGGAGACGAAGAAGGCCCGCCACACAGTCACTGACGGTACAGTGATTGATTTTAACAAGCGAAGTCACACAGTAACTCCGGTACAGTCAACTTTAGCCAAAACTAATGATTTTAACAAGCGAAGTCACACAGTAACTCCGATACAGTCAACTTTAGCCAAACCTGCTCAAGACAGACAACATAGTCCGCTTGTATGCAGAACACTCAATTGCCAATTGTACTCGGAAAGTTACGTTGAAGTCGAAACTTCAGCAACTTCGTCAAACAGTTACAATTAAATAAAAGTATATTAGACAGCCAACGGAAGGCAGGCTGTCCAGAGCAGCGAGAGCTCAGTCTTGTAACCTACTCCGACTGAAAGGCGAGAGACGACAATCTCAAGAGCACCCGTACAAGCTGAACACAGAACATTCCCGCCCACAACCACTGCTGTGGTTAAACGTTCCAATCAGCAACTCAAAAACCAACGAAAAATTCCCCTCTATTGCTGACGCAGTACTATTCCACCAATGGAGATACTGGGTGCCAATTTCTGCGCCTATTTTGCTACGTCACGGAGCTTCTCCCTGAGCAAGCCAATCACAGTTATGATTTTGCAGAAAAGGGGGACTTTGCCCGCTAAGACTGCCTGGGAACACAAGTCATTCCCACGCCTCACTGGTAGCCTGCCAGAAAGTGTTTTCACTAAGTTTCTGTGAAGTAACTGAATCTCTAGCCCAGCAGCTCCGTCAGGCCCCTGTAGGGGTGTCGCCGCCGCTCTTATGACAATGTTGGCGTCTGGAAAGCATCCACTCGACTCCTTCACACCCGTCGGCTTAACCCTTTCAAGATCAGCAGTGCCCACTTGTCACCGGACCACCCGGGTGACGAGAGATGCTGTGTGGGAAGTCCGCATGTGAAGGAACAGCGACTTTTCACCGCATGCAATTAGAGAGGAAAATCGAATTACTCAGAGTAAGATAGAAATATGAGAGGGGGCTCATGGCACCTCTCAGGTTTATGAAGCGTCATGCACTTGGCATGAAAACTAAAACCAAAATATCTAAAAAAACGCCTCAAGAGCATAATATCTTTCAATCGCTTTATGATTTAACATTGAAAGAAAATCAATGAGGAACTAAGCCAAACAGCGAATATGGATGAAACTCCTCCGGCATTTGATGTGCTGAGTAACAGAATTGTTGCCATGAAAGGTGCTGAATATTAAAACAAGTGAACATGAAAAAACACACTGCACCGTTATCCTTTCATGTTGTGCTGACGCCACTGGACTTAATCCATTGATCATCTTCAAGATCAAAACACTGCCAAAACCTTCTGAAATACCGCCGGTTGTTGTTCACGTACAAGAAAATGGTTGGATGGACGAGGCTGGCATGAGAGAATGGATTAACAATGCGTGGGAGAGAAGGAAAGACCCTCTATTGAAGAAGACTTCTCCTGTTGTGCTAGATCAATTTAGCAGTAATTTCAAAAATTCTGTGAAAGAGTAATTGAGACAGGGAATACAGAACTTGATGTTATTCCGGGAGGACTTACGGCACAAATGCAACCTCTCCATGTCTCGATAAATAAACCATTTACAGTGTAAATGGGAGAGGAATGGAACAAATGGCTGATGGGTGAAATCGAACTTCAATTCACGCCGAAGGGAGTTTTAAAACAACCTACACTCAAACAGGTGTGTCAGTGGATAAAATAGTCGTGGTCTAGAGTGACAGAAGACATTATTAATAATTTTATCTTGGAACTTTTCAATTTGCGCCGTGTTTGTTTACAAAAACAGTAATATCAGAAATCGAGTCCGCTTTGATGCAAAACACCTTGTTATTCGTTTATTTATTTATTCTCCCAAACCAGTTTCGGCGACAAATATCACCATTATCAGTGGGTTTTTTTCTCTAAAACATGCAGAAAATAGCCTGGTTATGCAAACACAGTAGCACATTATTACACTTTTACTATTCGTTTCTTGAAATATAGTTTTCTATGGATACTTTCATACTTCGTTAGTTGTTGTATCTTACAGCATGTTTTAACAATTATTCTCGCTGTTTGCGACATATATTCTGTGCGGTTTTTTTTCTGTTCCCGTTTTTTAGTCAGCGAACGTCATGTCATCTGCAATCGTGTGAGCCGCTGTTAGTAAACAAAATACTAAAAGGTGAACTTCGTATTTCAGCAATATATACTTGGGGTTGTGGTCGTGTTGTGGAATCCAGTTATTTGGTGTGTACAGAGCCGTTACTTAGCTATTCGTGTACTCACGTTCTTTGGATGGTATGTAGCTGCTTTCATACACAGAAAAACAACTACAGTTTTCATAGCCTTTCTCGCCACATGCGATACACCTATCACGACACACGCGAACAGCAAGATGGCGTAATATTCAGGATCAGAGACAAAATGCGAAAGTTTTGTTTTTCTGTGTATAAAAGCAGCTACATACCATCCAACGAACGTGAATACACGAATAGCTAAGTAACAGCTCAGTACACACCAAATAACTGTATTCCACAACCCCAAGTATACATTGCTGACATACGAAGTTCACCTTTTAGTATTTTTGTAATAACAGCCGCTCACACGGTTGCAGATGATACGATGTTCGCTGGCTAAAAAACGGCAACAGAAAAAAAGGGCACAGAAAAGATGTCGCAAACAGCGACAATAATTCTTAAAACATGCTGTAACATACAATAAATAAGGTAGTATGAATGTATCCATAGAAAACTATATTTCAGAAAACGAATAGTAAAAATGTAATAATGTGCTACTGTGTTTGTGTACCCATGCTATTTTCTGCATGTTTTAGATTTAAAAAATCCACTGATGATGGTGAAATTTGTCGCCGAAACTAGTTTGGGAGAATAAAGAACTAAGCGAATAACAAGGTGTTTTACACCAACGCGGGCTCAATTTCTGATATTACGGAAGACATTATTGTGAAATCGTTCAAGAAGTGAGAGATAAGTAACGCTCTCGATGGCAGTGAAGACAATTTTATACAGTATATCAAGAGGACAACGATGACGACGAAGAGGAAGAAGAAGAAGAAGAAGAGTTCAGATGACGATTTTCAGGGCTTTTAAACGTCAGCTCAGGTTTACAAACTAAGAACTTTTGTAGTCTTTTCTTGCAGTCTAATAGCAAAAAGATAAAAATGTTATTTAAAAAATAGCTTAAAAATTAAGGTGCGTCTTATAGTCTGTAAAATACGGCACTACTTTTAATGTGTGATTACCTACAATAATCCTCTCAACAGCACCTCATTTAATTCGACTACATTCCATTGTCCTTGTTTTTCTTTTGTTGTTGCCCTTCTTGTGTCTTCCTTTCAAGATACCGCTCATTCCATTCAACTGCTCCTCGAAGTCCTACGCTGTCTCTGACATGTGACTCTGGGACGAGTGTGGGGGTCGCGAGCGTGTGAGCCCGGGACGGCACGCAGCCTTGCGCAAGGGACATTCCTGGCGGGTTTCTGCAGCGGCGGGGCGGCGGTTGCGACTGGACGGCTAGTTAGCGGCTCTTCGCCACGTGAAAGCGGCAGCCGCGGTCGCAGCGGCACGGGGGGTCGTTGATCTTGGCTCGCCGCTCCGAGCCGCGCTGGCGAAAACCGCCGGTCCAGCTGGGCGCCTCTGTCCTTCCTGCACCTGCCTGCATCGGCCCTCCAGCCACCTCCGCATTTTCTTCCTGACACGGAGCACCCGGCAAACGGTATATCTCCTGTATACCGGTAGAGGAGCGTGGACCCACAGGGATCGATACTCGGTCCGCTCTTGTTCATGTTGCGCACGCGAGGGGCGTTCAATACGTAACACAGGAAACTTTTTTCCCGGCCAGTTTTGATTGAAAAAATTGGGAATTTGCTGTAGAACACTGTGAGCGTGTGGGTGCTATTCTGTCATTCTGTGCAACACACTAATCTGAGATGTACCAGCCGGCCGGTGTGGCAGTGCGGTTCTAGGCGCTTCAGTCTGGAACCGCGTGACCGCTACGGGTGCAGGTGCGAATCCTGCCTCGGGCATCGATGTGTGTGATGTCCTTAGGTAAGTTGGGTTTAGGTAGTTCCAAGTTCTAGGGGACTGATGACCACAGATGTTAAGTCCCATAGTGCTCAGAGCCATTTGAACCATTTTTTTGAGACGTACCCTTTACGCTGTGGCTCCTGCAAGATGCAATTTCCACCCCCACACTACTAGAGAAGTCAGACTGACGCTCCTAATGCTTTAAAGAGAAATGCCTGAAAAACTTTCAGTAATAAATATCTTCTGGGGTGGTCCACTGTAAGGAAATGACACAAAAAATCACAAAATTTCTTCCGTAACTGGTGGAATAATTGGGTACTGGAGTAGTGCTAGTTAGTGTAAGAAAAACATGAAACTAACGAAAATTATTATTTATTTTGCAAAAATTCTGAGAAATTACAATGGCACTTTTAGTTATGAACCGACCAATTTATTCCTGGGTTCTTTTCGGAATGTCAAGTTACCTCTCAAGGATAGGATTCGCTAATGAAATTTCTATACTAAGTTTAAGATTGTTATTGACTTGTCAGAATGGCTGAGAACCGCGCCTGCTCAACTTGAATAATTATCCATTAGAACGTTGCTAGGTACGGCCGAGGCTGTCGTGTGTGAAATGCAGTGAAGTGTACTGTTGTGGAGGAATCATGGGGCTCGAAATAGTTGTAGCGCACAATACTGTAGGCTGCAATGACTGCTGTCTGTGCCGCTCGCTGCTGACAAATAAGATAACTCTCGTTCTGTCTGGATTGACGTTCGCCAATCAAACTCTCCCTATGCCTTAATGAATTCAAGGACTCCTATTCGCCCCTAGTCTAACTATTGGCATGGTACACTGGTCAGATAACAAGTCCACCACGATGCCACTCAAAAATTCTCTCGCAGGCGTGTAACTATAACTCTGTCGGTTCATACTGCACAATAAGTGTGGCGGCCAACACTGTGAACAACGCTTAATCGCAAGGACTCAATATAGAGTCGCACTCTGATTCGCTGTCGACAGAGGTGCTCTCCCAGTGAAGTACTGAGGAGAGACCTGTTCCTCACTCTTTGAGTACACGTACGAGCGCGCACGCTCTCGTTACGTGTTCTCGCTCCAAGGGTGACAACGTAACGGCCCCTCACCACACCAGACATGAAGGGGTATATCTTTCGGTCTCTTCCAGTACTCCTTCAGCTCAAGGAGTCAGGAATATCGTCTGCCAATCAGCATTGCTCTTATAAAACAGGAGAATGACGTTTCGTTTAAGGCGACCAATCTGGAAATCTGTAGCATCGGCGTTTGGCATTTGCTGTCTCCCTGTGAAAACCTCCGAAAGTGTATGCTATGTTTGTAAAGAATGTGTAGGCTGGGCGCTCCCACACAATGTAGCGGAATTTGATTTTAAGCCAAACGCGGGGTCGTTCTTCCTTTCACTCAGGCAAACACTGTCTGCTCTTTGGGTGGTCACCGGCCGACGTAGATAGGTTGTCTCGTCCTCTGAAGGGACTGGCATCCTGGCGTGTGGTTGCCTCTCCCGAACTAAAAGCTTTTGTGACTGTCGTGTCTTGAATGTGTGTGTGTACGCCAGCCTCGAGTATTTCAACCACGGTGCGCATTTGTGATTTACTTGTTACTTGCATATCATTTACATGAATTCATACAACATTGACCTTATCTTATCGAATTTGGGTTCGTATGAAGCGTCTTGATGTGTGGAATATGATTGTGAGAGCGGAATATGTAAGCAATGAAGGTCAGGAGACCATGACCCCTTACAACATCTTGGAATATTCTCGCTTTAGCCGCTATTGTTTCATGAAGTTCCAATAGGTGGCGCGCTTTAAGTTATCTTTCAATATGGAGAACGTAACGGAGGTGCTTTCCAAGTAGAAAGATGCCATTGAGTTTCTTTTGGCGAAAAACCAGAGCATCGACGATATTCATAGGCGCTTGCAGAATATCTGTGGAGACCTGGCAGTGAGCAAAAACACGGTGAGTCGCTGGGAGAGTTGTCTGTCATCATCGCAACGTGCAAATCTGCCAGATCTCCATTGTGCCGGCCGGCCACACACATCTGTGACTCCTGCAGTGTTGGAACGTGCGGACACTCTCAATCGAGGTGATCGACCGACCACAATCAGACACCTCGCCGCAGACTGAACGTCTCTGTCGGTAATGCTGATACACTCTTCCATGAATTGGGGATACTCAAAAGTGTGTACCCACTTCGTTCCTCGCCACCTAACAGAAGATCACAAAGAGCAACAAAGGACCACCCGTGCAGAGCTGCTTGCCCATTACGAGGCTGATAGTGACAATTTTTTTGTCGAACATGGTTTCATCACCTCGAACCGGAAGCGAAACGGCAGTCCATGAAGTAGTGCCACACCACCTCCCCTCCGAAGTAAAAGTTCAAAGTCGCACCCTCAGCGGTAAAGTCATGACGACGGTCTTCTGAGACTCTCAAGAGTTATTTTACTTGATGTCCTCCCTTAAGGTGCTACAATAAACTCGGAAGTGTAGTGTGCTACCCTTGAAACGTCTCTGTGGAGTCGTTTCATAGACGCTCGTCTCACTGGATTCTGTGCATCCTATTCTGTCCACCGCCTGGTTGCGGTTTAATTTATTAACCCTCCCAGAAAGACTGAGCAATCAAACTAAGGCTTACTAAATGATAATATGTTTGATTTTTTTGTGTTCCATAGGAAATCATGACCTGTATTTATTACGTTTTTCCCTTCACCCTACCCTATGTGTGCGTGAATGTGACTGAATGAGTGTTTTTACGAGTGGTTTCGGGTTTCTTTTGTGGGGAACGCTGAGTTGGTTGTCGTCTGCTAGGAACAGGTGATGTTTGCTTCTCGTTTGGAGGATAGCACAGGATGACCAACTTAGGATCCCAGTACCTGGACAGAGAGGTTTACCTCTTTTACTCTGAGGTTGGTTTGCCTGTCAGGTTGGTGGCGGAAGGCTACCCCTCTGGTAGCTTCCGTTGCACCGGCAGTTGCGCGAAGCTCGGTGGAGAAAGGACGCTCTGCAGCTATCGGTTGGTGAGAAGAGTTCGTAGCTGCTAGGGAGGGTTTCTACTGATAGGTCGAATTAGAACTTTCCTGTGTTAAATTCATGGCCTATTTAAGTACTTCAGCTTAACTGAAACGTGTATAGTTATGTATTTTCGGAATGTGGCACAATTATTTTGTTAAAATCTGCGATGATCGTGGTTGAAATTAAAAGTGTGAAAGTTGCTTTGTTCCTTTCGGACAGTCGTGGGTACGTAGATGGAATGATTGAATTATTGTGTTCCACTTCAAGTTTGGGTGTTTTTCCTTTTTAATTGCGCGAATCCACAATTTTTTGCGAATTATTTAGTTAAGCTTTTTTATTCAGGCACCAGTCTTGTGTATTCATAGGATGTGCATCAAATTCAGTAATGAAATAAATGTGCTTCGTAAAAGATATACTCTGCCTCCTTTATCTTTCTCATTGATGCCAGTTTTCAAATTAATTCTCTATTCCCTGATTTTTTAAAAGTTAATCTGCTTGCTTGTGATGAACAAAAATGCGAAATGTACTGTCTCAGAATTAAGAAATTATCACATTTAATTAACAATTTTGATAATGCAGCAACCGTAGACGAAATTTATAATATTACTTGAAAATACGGCTCTTCTGTTGAACAGGTAAAAAATTTTCCGCTTTACCTAGGTTTCAACTGCTCTAAGGCAGCCTTCATAGAAGTAAAAAATTTTTGCATTACATAGAGTAAATAGTTATGAAATGGTTTAGAGCAACAGTACTCACGTTAAAGATAAAAACATATTTGTACATTATAAAATTTTCCTAGGAATTCCCAACTTGATTAAGACGCGCCGCTAAAGATCGCGTGTGCGGCCGGCACTGTAAACAGCATCAGACTGATGCGTTTTTTTGCAAAAAAAAGTGGGGAATAACACGGTGTAGTGGAATCCTGAATAAAACCAACCCACTTTCAGAGAAAAATGTGTTGCAAATTTCTGAAGGCCCCTCGTAAATATCTGTATGGTGCGAAATGTGATAATTGACTCCAAATAACGAAAAGTATGAAATCATCCATATGAGTAATAATAGGAACCCGGTAAATTTCGGTTACACGATAAATTGTACACATCTAGAGGCTTTAAAAGCACTCCGTCTTCAGGCCACTAATGGCCCATCGCCGTGTCATGCTCAGTAAGGATGCGGGTAGGAGGGGCATGTGGTCAGCACACCGCTCTCCCAGTCGTTACGATAGTTTTCTCTGACCGGAGCCGCTACTATTCGGTCGGGTAGCTCCTCACTTTGCATCATGAGGCTGAGAGCACCCCGAAAAATGGCAACAACGCATGGCGACTTGGATGCTCACCCATCCAAGTGCCGACCACTCCAGACAGCGCTTAACTTCGGTGATCTGACGGGAACCGGTGTATCCACTGCTGCAAGGATCTAGAGGCTATGATTTCAACTAAATATGTAGGGATTATAGTTACGAATATCTTAAACTCGGTTGATCACATAGATAACGTTGTGGGAAAAGCAAAGCAAAGACTATGGTTTATTGGCAAAACTCTGAAAAAATGCAGCAGGTCCAGTAAGAACTCCGCCTACACAACTCTTGTCCGACCTCTTCTGGAGTATTGCTGCTCGGTGTGGAATCCACGTCATGTAGGACTCGCTGAGGACATCGAGAAAGTTCAGAGAAGGGCACCTCACTTCTTACCATCGCGAAATCGGGGAGGGAGATATGATACGCGAATGGGGTTGAAAAGTGTTTTTCGATACGCAGAATCTTCTCGTGAAATTTCAGTCAGCAACTTTCTCCTCCGTATGCAACAATATTTTGTTGTGGCGCCCACCTACAAAGGGAGAAATGATCATCAGCATAAAACATGAGAAATCAGAGCTATCACAGAAAGATTTAAGTGTTCGTTTTTCCTGCAAGGGCTTTGAAAGAGAAATGGTAGAGGAAAGTGTGAGAGTAGTTCGACAAATGCTCTGCCAAGCACTTAAATGTGAACTGTAGAGTAATCATATAAATGCAAATGTAGAAAAGATCGTCCAGTGTACATTCAAGAATTAGAAATAGTTACTTTTGCTTTAACCGTCAGAGCTACCCTGGCGCTTCTCACTCTACGCCAACAGAGCTTCACTACTGCCAGTACCTCTCTCCTAATTTCCAAAATTCGCAGAAGCTTGTGGCGTTTGCTATCTCTGGATGTCAAAAATCATTTAAGCTCTGAGCCTTCGCTAATCAGATGAAGCCAGATATCTATAAACAGTAATAGATTTAAACGGTGTCAAATATGAATGATATTGGGTTCACTTGTTCTACGGCAATAATTCAGGGTACGTGGTTTACTGGCGAACATCGTTCACTGAAATCACAGTTCGTACGCAATACTAAAACGTCGGACATGTTGTTTCAGTGCCGCCAACTTAATTTTGGCAGACAATCACAAAAAATACTCGAATTGTAGGTCACGGGGCCTACACAAATGACGTCTCACATACAACTGCTGTTGGTGTCTCCGAAAAATATTTGTTTAGACATGCCTCTCCCCATGAAATCAAGCAAACTAAGTATAAATATGTACTACATAGTAGAAATAAGCTGCCCAGTGGCAGGCAGTATTTTAATTTACAATACTTTTAACACAACAAAGATTGTAACTTCCAAATTAAATGAGTTGGAATGTATACAAATGTGTTAGAAACAATATTTGAGTCATCTATTTTATCCACAAATTGGTCTCTCATCTTAGCTAAATAAAATAAATGGAACTTTAACGAAATTTAAAATGAGTGTAAAATGATGTGTGAAGTGTCTCATCTTAAAGCATTTGTTGTGCTGAGTCCAGAACTGGTCTTACATATCGCGTGACAGCCGTATTTCCAAAATTATCGATAACAGAATATTGACATTAATACGTCGGAATATATTGTTAACATTAATTCACCTGATGTCTTAGCGATCCATGATTGAAATATTATCTTTTGTCCTCTAACATTATTTGAATGACCCATTTATTTGGAAATACTAATTAACTGGATTTCGATATTGCACAGAGGATTCCTTTGTCTATACGTGACACAGTTATGTAATTAGCCAAAAGAGTAGATCACCCACGAAACCTATTGTCCTGTCTCAATCTTTATTTGTTACAGATCCTCGCTTAGTGACAAAAAAATATGGGGTAATGGATTTATCTGTTTACAACGTTCGAAATATGGGTTTCTTAGAGAGATCTGAAAATCACAATTTCAGAACGTTCATTTGATGTCTACGGAATCATCAGACAGTCAGCAATGTTGCGCTGCTCATAGAAACAGTTTCTGTGTATAGTAAGAATAGAATTTACATAATGCCAAATTAAGTTAGAACGCTCACTCCCCCCATTCGTAGGGTGGCTTGCGTTCCACCGCAGCGTTACAGACAGCAGTACCGTAGGTGCTACCACAACGGAAGGGTATCCGTTGAGGGGTCAGGCAGACGTGTGGTGTTCCTGAAGAGGGGCAGCAGCCTTTTCAGTAGTGGCAGGGACAACAGACTGGTTTACTGGCTGAACTGGCCTTGTAACATTAACCAAAACGGTCTTGCTGTGCTGGTACTGCGAATGGCTGAAGGCAAAGGGGAAACTACAGCCGTAATTTTTCCCGAGGGCATGCAGCTCGACTGTATAGTTAAATGATGGTAGCATCCCCTTGGGCAGAATATCCCGGAGATAAAATAGTCCCCCAGTGGATTTCCATGCGAGGACTACTCAGGAGGACGTCGTCATCAGGAGAAACAAAAATGGCGTTCTACGGATCGGAGGGTATAGTGTTAGATCACTTAAAGGAGTATGTAGGTTAGAAAATTTAAAAGGGGAAATGTATAGCTTGAAGTTAGATATAATGGGAATTATCTGAAGTTAGGTGGCAGTAGTAACAGGAAATATGGTCAGAGGAATACAGGGGTACAAATACAAAATCAAATACGGATAACGCAGGAGTAGGTTCAATACTGAATAAGCGTGAGCAACTATGGACGCCTTATCGTAGCCAAGATAGACGTGAAGCCCACACCTGCCGCAGTAGTATAAGTTTATATGTCAACTAACCCCGCAGATGATAAAGAGATTGAAGAAATGTATGATGACATACAAGAAATTATCCGCATAGTTAGCGTAGACGAAAATTTACTTGTGATGAAGGACTGGACTTCATTAGTAGGAAACGGAAGAGAAGGACAGATATTAGATGAATAATGAGTGAGGCAGAGGAATGAAAGCGGAAGCCACATGGCAGAACTTTAGACAGAGATGAATTTAATCATCACTAACACTTGGTTTAAGACTCGTGAAATAAGTATGTTTACGCGGATGAGACCTGGAGACACCGGAATGTGTCAGACTGCTTGTATAATAGTAAGACAGAGATTGCGGAACTAGATTTTAAACTGAAAGAGATTTCCGGGGACAGATATAGTCTGTGTTCACAATTTACTGATTATGAGCTGTAGATAAAAACTGAAGAATCTGCAAAAAGGTAAGAAATTAAGGCGATGGGACCTGGATCAACTGAAAGACCCATAAGTTGTTGCAAGTTTTAGAGGGAGCATTAGGCAACGATTGGCTAGAACAGGGGAAAGGAATACCGCAGACGACGAATGGGTAGCTTTGAGAGATGAAATAATGAAGGAAGCAGAGGATCAAACAGGTAAAAAGAAAAGGCCTAGTGGAAATTCTTGGATAAAACATGAGAAACTGAATTTAACTGACCAAAGGAGAAAATATAAAAATGCGGCAAATGAAGCAGGGGAAAGGAAATGCAAACGTCTAAAGAATGAGATTGATGGGAAGTGAAAAATGTCAAAGCAGGAACGGCTAGAGAGCAATCTTAAGGATTTAGAAGCGTACCTCACTAGGAGTAACATAGAAACCGCCTACAGGTAAATTAAAGAGCCCTTTGTAGAAAAGATAAGCCGTTGTATGAATATCAAGAACTCAGGTGGAAAGCCAGTCCTAATCAAAGAAGGGAAAGCTGAAAGGTGGTAGCAGTATATAGAGGGCCTATGCAAGGAAAATGAACTTGAAAGTATTCTTATAGAAGTGTAACAGGACGTAAATGAAAATAAGATGGAGATACGACACTGTGAGAAGTGAAAGATCTAAATCGAAACAAGGCCCCTGAAGTGGACGACGTACTGTCAGAATCACAGATAGCCTTGGATAAGCCAGCCGCGACAAAACTCCTCCATCTGGTGAGCGAGTTGTATGAGACAGGAGAAATACCCTCAGATTTCAAGAAGAAAATAATAATTCCAGTCCCAAAGGAAGCAGATGTTGGCAGGTGTGAAAACTACCGAACTATTAGTTTAATAAATCATGGTTGCGAAGTACTAACACGAATTCCTTATAGAGTAATGGAAAAACTGATAGAAATCGATCTCGGGGAAGATCAGTTCGGATTCCAGAGAATTTTAGGAACACATGAGGCACCACTGAACCTGCAACTTCTCTTATAAGATAGGTTAAGGAAAGGTAAACCTATGTTTATAGCATTTGTAGCTCAGAGAAAGGTTTTGATAATATTGACTGGAGGCTATCTTTGAAATTCTGAAGGCAGCAGGGGTAAAATACATGCAGCGAAAGGCTATTTACGACTTGTACAGAAACCAGATCACTGTTATAAGTATCAAGAAGTATGAAAGGGTAGCAGTTGTTAGAAAGGGAGTGAGACGGGATTGTAGCTTATGCCCCGTGTTATTCGATCTGTATATTTAGCAAGCAGTAAAAGAAACCAAAGGAAAATTTGGAGTCTGAGTTAAAGCTCAGGGAGGAGAAATAAAAACTTTGAAGTTAGGCGATGTCATTTTAATTTTGTCAGAGATAGCAAAGGACTTAGAGGAGCAGTTGAACGGAATGGGCAGTGTTCTGAAAAGGGATAATAGGATGATGTAGGAAAGGGGGGAAACGCAATGGAAATAAATGAAAGGTGCAGAAAAGCAGGGCAGTTCTACAAATGCATTAGGGGGCTTATTTGGAGCAAGGAGGTGCCACAGAAATCCAAGGGAACTATATACCGAACCTACTTTGTCCCCATATTGGCATACGGAAGTGAGACATGGGTAATGCACAAAAGCGACAAAAGTAGAATACAGGCTAGTGAAATGAAGTTCCAGAGGAGCAGGTTGGGTGTAACAAGACGAGACAGATTGCGAAATGTGTATGTGAGGGAAAGACTAAAGGAGGAACCAGTACAGGACAGGATAGAAAAATCAAGACTGCAGTGGTATGGACACATGAAGAGAATGGATGAGGGAAGAATTCCAAAGAGGATGTTTGATCTGCAACTGGAGGGGAAGAGGCCCAGAGGAAGACCAAGAGATAGATGGGTGAAGGGAGTGAAGGAATGTGTGACGAGAAGAGGAGAGAACTGGACGAAGGTGGAAGAGGGGGAATGGTGGAAAGACAGAACACGATGGAGAGGCTTGTGTTCCCGACAGACCCAGCCAGTGGCTGGAAACTGTCCAAGATGATGATGATGAGGATGATGTAGGAGGTCCATGACAAAGGAATTCGTTGCTAGCTCACTCGAGCAGATGTAATTTCGATGGACTGCTCACGCGCTGCCTGCGATATGTAAGCTACGATAGAATGGCAGACCAGAGAGCAGTGTCGGCTGCAGTAGGAGCAGTGTCGGCGGTAGTGGTGGTAGCTCGCAGTCGAGCGGTTGGGCCGGTCGTGCCTGAGCGATGTAGTGTAAGGTAAAAGCTGCAGCGCGCTTATGTAATTTGTATCAACTGATTTTGTACTATTGTTATATCAAGTCGCATGTAAATGTTTTTGTGGTGTCACCGCCAGACACCACACTTGCTAGGTGGTAGCCTTTAAATCGGCCGAGGTCCGGTAGTATACGTCGGACCCGCGTGTCGCCACTGTCAGTAATTGCAGACCGAGCGCCACCACACGGCAGGTCTAGAGAGATGTCCTGGCACTCGCCCCAGTTGTACAGCCGACTTTGCAAGGAAAGGTTCACTGACAAATACGCTCTCATTTGCCGAGACGATAGTTAGCATAGCCTTCAGCTACAATCGCTACGACCTAGCAAGGCGCCGTATTCAATTGATATTTATTATGTGAAGCATGTATCATCAAGAGCGATGTTCTACAATTGTGGATTAAAGTTAAGTATTATATCAACTACGTACTTTATTTGCAATTCTCAAGATATTGTCCTGTTCCAGACCTCACGCCAGTCAGCGTGTAATTAAACGCGTGCATTTCGGCCTCCTCTAGAAAAACAGTGTTGGCTCTTCTGCCAACACTACAGTTTTTAAAAATCTCTTAATAATAATCTTTCTTATAGAATTAACTTTTAACAATCATTATTCTGAATTTAAAGATTTTACTAATTTCTCCTATCCATGGTCATCCCCATTATCGTAAAGAAAAATCAGTTGTTTCTTTTTATACATGACAAATCTAGTGGCCTGCATTGCACTGGGCTGTACCAGATAAATTTCTTGTAGGAGCACATATATATATACGCGTTATCTGGCGACTTCATTGACGCGAGATTTTTCAATTTATTCAGAATGACTTTTCAGGGCCATGACGCAGCATTGCTGACGTCCAGATTTACCAGTTTAGATTCACAGTCAGTTAATTATTGAAAGGTTATATACAGGGTGTTGCAAAAAGGTACGGCCAAACATTCTGGAAACATTCCTCACACACAAAGAAAGAAAATATGTTATGTGGACATGTGTCCGGAAACGCTTACTTTCCATTTTACAGCTCTTTTTATTACTTGTCTTCAAATCACATTAATCATGGAGTGCAAACACACAGCAACAGAACGTACCAGCGTGACTTCAAACACTTTGTTACAGGGAATGTTCAAAATGTCCTCCGTTAGCGAGGATACATGCAGCCGCCCTCCGTCGCATGGAATCCCTGATGCGCTGATGCAGCCCTGGAGAATGGCGTATTGTATCACAGCCGTCCGCAATACGAGCACGAAGAGTCTCTACATTTGGTACCGGGGTTGCGTAGACAAAAGCTTTCAAATGCCCCCATAAATGAAACTCGAGAGGGCTGAGGTCAGGAGAGCGTGGAGGCCATGGAATTGGTCCGCCTCTACCAATCCATCGGTCACCGAATCTGTTGTTGAGATACGTACGAACACTTCGACTGAAAGGTGCAGGAGCTCCATCTTGCTTGAACCACATGTTGTGTCGTACTTGTAAAGGCACATGTTCTAGCAGCACAGGTAGAGTATCCCGTATGAAATCATGATAACGTGCTCCATTGAGGGTAGGTGGACGAAACTAAAATGAGCTCTAACATGGAAATTAAGAGTTTCCGGACACATGTCCACGTGTGAGGAATGTTTCCTGAAAGTTTGGCCGTACCGTTTTGTAACACCCTGTATATGAGTCACATTGTCATTGGGAGGTTAGTCAGATTTTATTCCGAGGTTACGGAAGTAAACTGTTGGGAGGTTACACTAAATGTGAATGTCATAATTATTATTTTTTCTGTTGGGAGGTTACAATGAACATCAACAAAAACAAAACAATAATTATGGAATGTAGTCAAATTAAAGTAGGCAAAGTTGAGGAAATTAGATTAGGAAACGATACACGTAAATTAGTAGATGCGACTTGCTATTTGGCGTACAAAATAATTTGTGAAGGCCGAAGTAGAGAGGGTATAACATGTGGACTGCCAATGGCAAGGAAAGCATTTCTGGAGAAGAGAAATTTGTTATCATCGAATGTAGATTTAAGTGTTAGGAAGCCTTTTCTGATAGTATTTGAATGGAAGTGAAACGTGGACGGTAAACAGTTTAGTCAAGAAGAGTATAGAAACTTTTGAAACTTGGTGCTACAGAAAAATGCGAGAATAATACAGTAAGTAGATTCAGAGGGATGGAAGTTGTAGTAGTTATTCGGAGATGAAGAGGCTTGCACAAAAAGGAGTAGCATTGAGGATTGTATCTAACCAGTCTTTGGACTCAAGACAACATCAACAACAACAACATCAACAACAGGTTATAATCGAAGAGTCTGCTACAGGTATTGCGAGTGACTTCGCTCCTATTATTGATAACTGATTACTTAAATTATATCTCAAGCTCTGCATACTTTGCTACTCGAACAGCTCCTCGAAGAAACGATACTACGGCTCTGCCACGACCAAGGTGTTTGTTTCCAGAATGAATCTCTCACTCTGCAGCGGAATGTGTATTGTTTTGAAACTTCCTGCGTGCTGAACGGGACTCTAGCGCGGAAACACGCCCTTCGCAGAAAATACGTTTACCGACAGCTGTCCGTCCAAGACCGAGGATCCGCCTTCACTGTTCCGAGTTTGGAAAGTAGGAGTGAGGCAGAAAAAGAATTAATGAGGAGGATGACCGATCGGTTAGAGTACTGCCCGCGACAGCAAGGCGTTGGCTTCGAATCGCAGTCTGACACAAGGTTTTAAACTGTCAGAAGTTTTCAGACCATCTCAGACTTCGATGCAGAGTGAAATAATCATTACAGATGACAATGATGAGTGCCTTTGACGTGTAGTGTCTGTGAGAAGAGAAGAACGGTGCAACCTGCTGTCATCAGATATCTTGCTTCTCTGAACAGTGAAATATCCTTACAGATGACTGTGATCAATGTCTGTCAGGTGTAGAGTCTCTGCCAGACGGGGAAGGTTGATATCTGGTGTCACCACATTTCCTTCTCCTCTCGAATATCTCCAAAGGAGCCGGCCTTGACGTTCCCTCCTGACAAACGAAATACCCACCATACTTGCTCCGGACACTGCGAGAGGGCTGTACAAGCAATGATCACACGCACGGCACAGCGGACACACCAGGAACCGCGGTGTTGGCCGTCGAATGGCGCTAGCTGCGCAGCATTTGTGCACCGCCGCCGTCAGTGTCAGCCAGTTTGCCGTGGCATACGGAGCTCCATCGCAGTCTTTAACACTGGTAGCATGCCGCGACAGCGTGGACGTGAACCGTATGTGCAGTTGACTTTGAGCGAGGGCGTATAGTGGGCATGCGGGAGGCCGGGTGGACGTACCGCCGAATTGCTCAACACGTGGGGCGTGAGGTCTCCACAGTACATCGATGTTGTCGCCAGTGGTCGGCGGAAGGTGCACGTGCCCGTCGACCTGGGACCGGACCGCAGCGACACACGGATGCACACCAAGACCGTAGGATCCTACGCAGTGCCGTAGGGGACCGCACCGCCACTTCCCAGCAAATTAGGGACACTGTTGCTCCTGGGGTATCGGCGAGGACCATTCGCAACCGTCTCCATGAAGCTGGGCTACGGTCCCGCACACCGTTAGGCCGTCTTCCGCTCACGCCCCAACATCGTGCAGCCCGCCTCCAGTGGTGTCGCGACAGGCGTGAATGGAGGGACGAATGGAGACGTGTCGTCTTCAGCGATGAGAGTCGCTTCTGCCTTGGTGCCAATGATGGTCGTATGCGTGTTTGGCGCCGTGCAGGTGAGCGCCACAGTCAGGACTGCATACGACCGAGGCACACAGGGCCAACACCCGGCATCATGGTGTGGGGAGCGATCTCCTACACTGGCCGTACACCACTGGTGATCGTCGAGGGGACACTGAATAGTGCACGGTACATCCAAACCGTCATCAAACCCATCGTTCTACCATTCCTAGACCGGCAAGGGAACTTGCTGTTCCAACAGGACAATGCACGTCCGCATGTATCCCGTGCCACCCAACGTGCTCTAGAAGGTGTAAGTCAACTACCCTGGCCAGCAAGATCTCCGGATCTGTCCCCCCTTGAGCATGTTTGGGACTGGATGAAGCGTCGTCTCACGCGGTCTGCACGTCCAGCACGAACGCTGGTCCAACTGAGGCGCCAGGTGGAAATGGCATGGCAAGCCGTTCCACAGGACTACATCCAGCATCTCTACGATCGTCTCCATGGGAGAACAGCAGCCTGCATTGCTGCGAAAGGTGGATATACACTGTACTAGTGCCGACATTGTGCATGCTCTGTTGCCTGTGTCTATGTGCCTGTGGTTCTGTCGGTGTGATCATGTGATGTATCTGACCCCAGGAATGTGTCAATAAAGTTTCCCCTTCCTGGGACAATGAATTCACGGTGTTCTTATTTCAATTTCCAGGAGTGTACATCCACGTAAATACTCGGCAATCACAGTTAAGTGTATGGGAGAGGATTCACCGAACCACCTTCACAATAATTGTCTGTTATTCCACTCTCGAACACGGAGCGGAAAAAACGAACACCTATATCTAGCCGTGCGAGCTCTAATTTCCCTTATTTTATTTTGACGATCGTTTTTCCCTACGTAAGTTGCTGTCAACAAAATATTTTCTCATTCGGAGGAGAAAAGTGCTGGTTAAAATCTCGTGAGAAGATTCCGCCGCCACGAAATACGCCTTTGTTTTAACCATTTCCACCCGAAATCCTGCATCATTTCCGTGACACGCTCTCCCCTATTGCTCGATAACGCAAATCGTGCTCCTTTTCTTTGAACTTTCTCGATGTACTCCGTTAATCCTATCTGGTAAGGATCCCACACCGCTAAGCAGTACTCCAAAAGAAGACAAGTGTAGTGTCGGCATTCTCTTTAGTAGATCTGTTGCATCTTCCAGGCGTTTCGCCAGTACATCGCAGTCTTTGATTCACCTTCTCCACCGCATTTTCTAAGTGATCTTTCCAATTTAAGTTGTTAGTAATTGTAATTCGTAGGTCGCAGGTTCGAATCCTGCCTCGGGCATGGATGTGTGTGACGTCCTTAGGTTAGTTAGGTTTAAGTAGTTCTAAGTTCTAGGGCACTGATGACCTCAGCAGTTGAGTCCCATAGTGCTCAGAGCGATTTTTTGTAATTCGTAGCTATTTAGCTGAATTTACGGCCTTGTGGATGACCTCACACTTTGCTTTATTTAGGGTCAGTTGCAAGTTTTCGCAGCATACAGATACCTTTTGTAAATGGTTTTGCAATATGTTTTGATCTTCTGATCATTTTACTAGAAGATAAACGACAGCATCATCAGCAAACAACCTAAGACTGCTACTCAGATTGTCTCCTAAATCGTGTATATGGATAAGAAACAGCAGAGGGCCTGTAACACTACCTTTGGGAACGCCAGAAATCACTTCTGTTTTATTCCATGACTTCCCGTCAATTACTGGGAACTGTGACTTGTCCGACAGGAAATCACCACTCCAATCGCATAACTGAGACGATTTTCCATAAGCACGCAATTTGATTACAAGCCTCTTGTAAGATACAGTATCAAAAGGCATTGGGAACAAATTTGTCAGTTACTGTCGACAATTTCGCAGAGTTTGTTGTGGAAATCGAGGCGATGCAAATTTCCGCCTCCGCTGGAAACGTATCGGCTACCCCATGGTTCAGTACCGCCGCGGAAGGTTGCATTGTCGCTGCGGAGGCGGGTGCAATGTAAGTGATTTATTCTTCACAGTATTGCTCCGACAACGGGTGGCCGACATTGGTTTGAAGACGGATGGGTTGATCATGGTCTGCACTGGTCTCGCTACGAGTCCCCTCGCAGATTTATTGCCGTGAGCTACTGGATGGAGAGTAATAAGTTCTGCGAATACGTCACATGTCCAATAAAAGCCGGAAGTGTGTCGATGACGAGAGAAATGCTTGAGCTTAAGTGAAACTGATGACTCAGCACGTGCTGTTGCTTACGGAAGAAAGTGAAGTACTACACTCCTGGAAATGGAAAAAAGAACACATTGACACCGGTGTGTCAGACCCACCATACTTGCTCCGGACACTGCGAGAGGGCTGTACAAGCAATGATCACACGCACGGCACAGCGGACACACCAGGAACCGCGGTGTTGGCCGTCGAATGGCGCTACCTGCGCAGCATTTGTGCACCGCCGCCGTCAGTGTCAGCCAGTTTGCCGTGGCATACGGAGCTCCATCGCAGTCTTTAACACTGGTAGCATGCCGCGACAGCGTGGACGTGAACCGTATGTGCAGTTGAGGACTTTGAGCGAGGGCGTATAGTGGGCATGCGGGAGGCCGGGTGGACGTACCGCCGAATTGCTCAACACGTGGGGCGTGAGGTCTCCACAGTACATCGATGTTGTCGCCAGTGGTCGGCGGAAGGTGCACGTGCCCGTCGACCTGGGACCGGACCGCAGCGACGCACGGATGCACGCCAAGACCGTAGGATCCTACGCAGTGCCGTAGGGGACCGCACCGCCACTTCCCAGCAAATTAGGGACACTGTTGCTCCTGGGGTATCGGCGAGGACCATTCGCAACCGTCTCCATGAAGCTGGGCTACGGTCCCATACACCGTTAGGCCGTCTTCCGCTCACGCCCCAACATCGTGCAGCCCGCCTCCAGTGGTGTCGCGACAGGCGTGAATGGAGGGACGAATGGAGACGTGTCGTCTTCAGCGATGAGAGTCCTTCTGCCTTGGTGCCAATGATGGTCGTATGCGTGTTTGGCGCCGTGCAGGTGAGCGCCACAATCAGGACTGCATACGACCGAGGCACACAGGGCCAACACCCGGCATCATGGTGTGGGGAGCGATCTCCTACACTGGCCGTACACCACTGGTGATCGTCGAGAGGACACTGAATAGTGCACGGTACATCCAAACCGTCATCGAACCCATCGTTCTACCATTCCTAGACCGGCAAGGGAACTTGCTGTTCCAACAGGACAATGCACGTCCGCATGTATCCCGTGCCACCCAACGTGCTCTAGAAGGTGTAAGTCAACTACCCTGGCCAGCAAGATCTCCGGATCTGTCCCCCATTGAGGATGTTTGGGACTGGATGAAGCGTCGTCTCACGCGGTCTGCACGTCCAGCACGAACGCTGGTCCAACTGAGGCGCCAGGTGGAAATGGCATGGCAAGCCGTTCCACAGGACTACATCCAGCATCTCTACGATCGTCTCCATGGGAGAATAGCAGCCTGCATTGCTGCGAAAGGTGGATATACACTGTGCAAGTGCCGACATTGTGCATGCTCTGTTGCCTGTGTCTATGTGCCTGTGGTTCTGTCAGTGTGATCATGTGATGTATCTGACCCCAGGAATGTGTCAGTAAAGTTTCCCCTTCCTGGGACAATGAATTCACGGTGTTCTTATTTCAATTTCCAGGAGTGTATATTCTTGATAGGCATTTTCATATTTTCTCCGCGTATTGACTGATACATTAGATTTCGGGTGAACACCCGCAAGAGCGCCACCATTTCAACTGATATTTCGAGAGTTTATCGGTCAGTCACTGTCCTAACGAGTTGACAGACTGAAACTACAACACTCGTATCCGTCATTTTAATCGTGAGAGTCCCGTCACTGCCCTTGTGGCCACAAAAGAACCAAGGATATTGTTCGGCGTCAAAGAGTTGTGTATGAACTGAATCTGTACTTAGACGATCGAACCTTGCTGAGGCCGGCCGTTGTGACCGAGCGGTTCTAGGCGCTTCAGTCTGGAACCGCTGCGGTCGCAGGTTCGAATCCTGCCTCGGACATGGGTGTGTGTGATGTCCTTAGGTTTGTTAGGTTTAAGTAGTTCTAAGCTCTAGGAGACTCATGACCTCAGATGTTAAGTCCCATAGTGCTCAGAGTCATTTGAACCATTTGAGGTGCACAGATGTGACGTCTTTGCGATTTAATAAAATAATGCGCCGAGTTGCGTGCTTTGTCCAGGCTAAGTCTGTTAATTAAATTCCCCGAGAAATAAATTTCCAGTGCTTCCTTCATGAGCCCCAGTATAATGGAGTCGTCAATGTCATACATCACTGAGAGCCGCTCCTATTGACGTATCGATATACTAACACGGATCGCTCATCTAACCACAGATTCAATTCACACAAAGCTGTTTTCCCCGAACAACGTCTCAGGATCTCTGGAATCGATGGCCTCGAGCGTAGTGATGCGACTCTCGTGTTTGAAATAGAGGATGCGAATGCTGTAATTTCAGTCCGTCCACTCATTCGGACTATGCCTGAAAGATGTATGGCCTAAATATCATATGAAGAAACGGAGTTCCTGCGATTGCACATCCTGAATCTTTGTTCTTCATTGCTGTTGCAGCACTTGAGTCATAGTGACATACTATGTGACCCGGACAAGATGCAAAAATTCCAAATATCTCTAACGTAAAAGACAACTATACTACCAGAAAATGAAAGTAGATAGTTTATAAATATGGGAGGTACAGACATAACATTTGTATGGCTATAGCAACGACACCCTAATCGCATAGCAGCTGTATTTGATTTTCTGAAAAAGTGAACTGTTGTTTTGAGCGTGCTACGTGACCAGCAATCAAAAACTCCTGTAGTATTAGAACCCACGCAGCTACACTATGCAAAAAAAAAAAAAAGAAACACCAACAAAGCGTTATCTGACATAAACGAAAGTTGCTACGCATCTGAAAGATGGCATTTATTCAAATTTCGAGCCAGTCGTATTATTGGCGCTGGTGGCGCCGCTATGAGGATGCAGCTCACGTTTGCTTTCAATACACGCTGAAACGGCCGTGAACGTTAGTTACCTTTGAGATTGGGCATGGTGAGTTGACGTTAGTCAAGAATGCCTTTAAGGTGACAAAGACACCACTTTCAACCCCTCACCGTGTTTGGACTAGGTCGTGTAATTAGGCTACGAAAGCTGGATGTTACTTTTACGATACTGCAGAAAGACTTGCCAGGAATATAGCTACTGTACATGATTGCTGGCAGCGGTGGTTACGAGAATCTACGGTCGCAAGAAGAGCGGGGTGCGGAAAGCCAAGTGCCACTGGAGGGAAGACCATAGTGTTCAGCGTATGGCTCTGACGCACCGTACTGTATCTGTAGCAGCAATCTGATCAGGAGTTGTCACCACAGTGACAGAACGAACTATTACAAATCGGATATTTCAAGGACAGCTCCGAGCCAGACGCCCTACAGTGTGCATTCCACTGACCCCAAGCCACTGCAGTTTGCGACTTCATTGGTGTCAACTGAGAGTTCATTTGAGTAGAGGCTGGAGGTCTGTTGTGTTTTCTGTTGAAAGCTGGTTCTGCCTCGGGTGCGTGTGATGACCATGTATTGCTTAGAAGGGGGTTCATTGAGAGGCTAATAAGAACGCTAGTTGAGGCCTGAAGCCAACCTGTCTGCGTGCTAGACACACCCGACCTATATCTGGAGTTAGTCTGGCGTGCGATTTCTCGTAACAGAAGGAGCACTCTCGTGGTTATCCTACACACCCTGACTGCAAATTTGTGCGTCAGTCTAATGATCGACCTGCTGTGCTGCCATTCATCAACAGCATTCCAAGGGGTGTTTTCCAACAGAATAACGCCTGCCCACATTCCTCTGCTCTAACCCAACATGCCCTACACCGTGTCGACGTGTTGCCTCGATCAGCTCGAGAACCAAACTTGTCTCCAACCGAGCACATGTGAGACATCATCGGCCGACAACGCCAGCTTCATACACAAACAGCGTTAAGGGGAGCCGGAATTGCCTATGCTGCCCATGTTAAAATCACTAAGTTTGAGGAACATTTATGAATAAACTACCAAATAGAAAAATTAGAATTTTTTTTTTACATATAGAATGGTTTAGTATTGCAGTTATGACAAAGGGATTTTGGAGTATCTTTTCTAGTTTCCTTTCAATTATTTTTTTTATTAATGACCAAAATTTTTTTACAAATAATTGCTTTATTATTAAACTGAAATGAAACTACTGAACAAATTGCCAAATGGCTGTGTTACAATGTAAGTTTGACCACTAGGAGTGCTGTATAAAAATTTCATCCCTCTAGCTTGAGTAGATTTTGAGAAAATGTTCCTTATATTCGAAAAATTCTAATTTACGGGAAATGGCTATCAAAGTTTCTCAATACATTCCTGCACTATAGGATGGATTATCAGGGTCTTCTTCTTCATCCTCCAAAAGCTTCCTCTTCTGTCTTCTTTTCTGGCCTGTTGTTCCATCATACTTCATATGCCTTTCTCTTCTTTCTGCTCCTCTTATCCTTTCTCTGTCAATATTTCTTAGTGCTCGTGCAGTGTTCACCCCAGCTGTAAACCCTAATGCTTTCAGAACTTCACACTTCACACTGTTCCCTTGGTTGTAGGTTGCTATTGCATCATAAATGCCAAAGTGCAGTGTTTTTATGCTTACAAACACCCTTTTAGGAATCACTTTCCAAATCAAATTGTTTACGCTCTCATTAGGATTCTGCGTCTTTCCATGTAGACATTTGTGTAACAATTCTGGCTGTGCTAAGTCATGAAAAATTGGTTTTATTGCATTTATCACAGCTGCTGGCAAAGCATGTTTGTGATCATAGTCCTTTTTTGCATTATATTTGCACCAGGAATCTTTTGGGCACAGGTATTCATTTGAAGAGGCAGTATGAAGGAACAATGCCCACACTGCTTTTCGCAACTTGGTATTAGTGTTAATTTTCTTTTCCCTACGTTCTTCCTCTTCTTATATACACGGTTACTAAAACGTGGCATCGTAACCAGAACAACGCTTTACACAAGAAGTATAATAGTACCAACAACAGGCGTAACACTGAACTAATTCGAAACGGTAAACAGCAAAGAGACGATGTTTCGCGCTCTTAGCGCTTCATTTGTCACAGAAAACAATGTAGCCAACCCTTGCACACTCGCTGTATGCATAACATAAGGCGCTGTATGCGTAACAGGCCGAGAAAATCCCAAGCAGTTCGCCAGGAAGTCACGAGAGGGTGTTAGATGCATTCAGCGGCCGCACATTTCCTCTGCAGGCGTGGGGGAAAATGGTAATAACTCCACTTCTAGGGCGAGTAGAACAATAATTCAAAGTTTATATTAAAGAGGAATGTTCCAATTATTTTCGCTAGCAAAAAAAAAATCGTAATTTTTTGGATTTGACCACCTCCGGCTCCCCTTAACCTTACCTGCATTGAGCGACCAAGAGCTACACGCATGGAACTGCATCCCACGAACTGACATCCAACAACTGTACAACACAACGCATGCACGTGCGCATGCTTGCATTCAACATTCTGGCGGTTACGTCCATTATTAATGTACCAGCATTTCTCATTTGCAATGACTTTTCTCGCGCTTACATTAATCTGTGGTCCTGCAGAGTTAATCACTTAAATATGTCACCTAGGTAAATGTATTCCCGAAATTTGATTACTCTACGCTAATTACGTTTTGGAGCTGCGATTTTTTACCGTCAGTGTAAAATGATTCAAATGGCTCTGAGTACTATGGGACTTAATTGCTGAGGTTATCAGTCACCTAGAACTTAGAATTACTTAAACCTAACTAACCTAAGGACATCAGTCAGATCCATGCCCGAGGCAGGATTCGAACCTGCGACCGAGCGAACGACACGCTAATAGTCATTGCTGTGTATGACTCTCAGTGCACAAGAAATTATACGCCTATTTTAATTTCTACTAGCTCGGAACACAGGCATTTATGTAAAAAAGTTATTGTATAGAGCACCAGACGGAGAAGTCTTTAAAATACCCATGTAAAACGAATCATTTGTCTTAATTCATGTAGTAGCCTGACTTAGCAATGGGCGCACTGATTAATAACTATTATTTTCTTTTTTGACGTCAAGTTATTCCTTACAGTAACATCTGTGGCTCTCCGTATACGAAATTGCTGCGAGAGAGATCACGAGAGGCATGAAAAAGGGTTTTTCCCGCAGATACATTTAACGTTGTTAAAGAATGTGCGTTATTTCATTTATGTGCGTAATTACTGGACTCGTTCAAAGTAAAATTTGGCTAACACTTTTAACATTATTTCTGACCATAACTATAACAAACAACATTTATGCATAAATCGTCATCTTTTTAATATTTCTTAGTTATTCACGAACGCCACACCACTCTCCCTCCCCACCCCCCTCCTCGCAACCTGATTCTTTTAAGTAATCGAAGTCCGTTGTAAGACAGCTGGCTTTTTACGTATCTCAATGTTCATGACGTCATATATCATAGAGTATGTGTCGTACAATAATATAAATTCGCAGGTGCATTTAGCGGTATATGTGGATACTGACTGCAAGACGTGTTGCCAATAGAGTTTGCAGTAAAGAATTCATAAACTAAAACGCCACTCCAGATGCTGTAGTTTTACTGTATGAACAGCTAAAGTGTAGCGAGCGGTAAGCTTTGTTCCTTTCGTTATTTTGTGAAGTGTGTCAACGAGAATATATTTCCCAAAGGTTTAAAATTACACTACTGGCCATTAAAATTCATACACCACGAAGATGACGTGCTACAGACGCGAAATTTTACCGACAGGAAGAAGATGCTGTGATATGCAAATGATTAGCTTTTTAGAGCATTCACACAAGGCTGCTGCCGGTGGCGACACCTACAACGTGCTGACATGAGGAAAGTTTCCAACCGATTTCTCATACACAAACAGCAGTTGACCGGCGTTGCCTGGTGAAACGTTGTTGTGATGCCTCGTGTAAGGAGGAGAAATGCGTACCATCACGTTTCCGACTTTGTAGCCTATCGCGATGGCGGTTTACCGTATCGCGACATTGCTGCTCGCTTTGGTCGAGATACAATGACTGCTGGCAGAATATGGAATCGGTGGGTTCAGGAGGGTAATACGGAACGCCGTGGTCGATCCCAACGGCCTCGTATCACTAGCATTCGAGATGACAGGCATCTTATCCGCATGGCCGTAACGGATCGTGCAGCCACGTCTCGATCGCTGAGTCAACAGATGGGGACGTTTGCAAGACAACAACCATCTGCACGAACAGTTCAACGACGTTTGCAGCAGAATGGACTATCAGCTCGGAGACCATGGCTGCGGTTACCCATGACGCTGCATCACAGACAGGAGCGCCTACGGTGGTGTACTCAACGACGAACCTGGGTGCACGAATGGCAAAACGTCATTTTTTCGGATGAATTCAGATTCTGTTTAAAGCATCATGATGGTCGCGTGTCCGCAGCTCGTGGTCGTGCGGTAGCGTTCTCGCTTCCCACGCCCGGGTTCCCGGGTTCGATTCGCGGCGGGGTCAGGGATTTTCTCTACCTCGTGATGACTGGGTGTTGTGTGATGTCCTTAGGTTAGTTAGGTTTAAGTAGTTCTAAGTTCTAGGGGACTGATAACATCTATGGTCAAGTCCCATAGTGCTCAGAGCCATTTGAACCACGATGGGCGCATCCGTGTTTGGCGACATCGCGGTGAACGCACATTGGAAGCATGTATTCGTCATCGCCATACTGGCGTATCACCCGGCGTGATGGTATGGGGTGACATTGGTTACACGTCCTGGTCAGCTCTTGTTCGCATTGACATCACTTTGAACAGTGGACGTTACATTTCAGAAGTGTTACGACCCGTGCCTCTACCCTTCATTCGATCCCTGCGAAACCCTATATTTCAGCAGGATAATGCACGACCGCATTTTGCAGATCCTGTACGGACCTTTCTGGATACAGAAAATGTTCGACTGCTTCCCTGGCCAGCACATTTTCCAAATCTCTCCCCAACTGAAAACGTCTGGTCAATGGTGGCCGAGCAACTGGCTCGTTACAATACGCCAGTCACTACTCTTGATGAACTCTGTGGTATCGTGTTGAATCTGCATGGGCAGCTGTACCTGTACACGCCATCCAAGCTCTGTTTGACTCAATGGCCAGGCGCATCAAGGCCGTTATTACGGCCAGAGGTGGTTGTTCTGGGTATTGATTTCTCAGGATGTATGCACCCAAATTGCCTGAAAATGTAATCACATGCCAGTTCTAGTATAATATATTTGTCCAATGAATACCCGTTTATCATCTGCATTTCTTCTTGGTGTAGCAATTTTAATGGCCAGTAGTGTAAATGTAAAGTTTCTTGGAAGTTTCTAAGTGCACTCGTTCTCAACTAGTGGATTAATGTAATTTGGTAATTTGAGGGCTGTGAGTTACGCAGCCTCAAGACATTTACACAGTTTCGAATTTTGATACTTGACTTACTGTGTCAAATGTTTAACGTACAATCATAGCTCTTAATCAGTAGATTATGACAGCATTTAAAATTCAGTCATTTATTAGAGGCAGTCAAATGGAAACTGAACGCCCGCCACAGCGAGACCATGGAATGGTTCCATTTAAAAGTGCGCACCAGGCGCTCAAAGATATTTACCCCCGAGGGAGACGAGACCATCAATTTCTGTTTCGCATAACGCGGTCGGCCGCTGACGAATCCACAAACGCACTCTCTGTTGCGCCTTCTCGCCCGACTGAAACCGACGTCCATGCACGTCCTTCTCCAGGTCGCCAAAGATGTGAAAATCACACAGTGAAGGATGCGGGCTGTCGAAGGATGTTGAAGCGCTGGCCAACCAAATCGGAGCAGCGCAGCCTTCGTCCGACTGGGGGGCGATCGTTGACGGGCAATAGGATAATTCCGTCCTACAGTATTCCTGGGCGTTTTGACTTTATGGCACGTCGCAATTGCTATAAAGTGTCTTCATAGCTCTGCGCGTTGGTTGTGGTTCCACACTCGAGGAACTCGACGACCAAAGGGCCCCTGTAATCGAAGAATAAGGTCATCATTATCTTACGTAGTGCCACCATTTCGAGCCTGAGGGCAAACGGCAAAGCCGTCAATGGAAACTGTCCACATCTCCCCCTCAAAGAAGTCCAAAGCTGCTCGCACACGTTTCGGTAAGTTGCACCATAACGCCTGCCGCTGTCGGCATGAGCTATAAAGATATTTTTCTTTTAGCTGGGAATACGATTGCTTTTAACTTTGGGATGTTCACGAACGCTGGCAGGTGTCTCAGATGATGGGGAAAATTGGAAAATCTATCCTAAATAAAAGTGAGATTTATTAGAAATGAACAGGTTCAGTTGACTATTCGTTTCTTAATGGGCAAAATAGATCAGTTCACTGTAATATCTAGAATTCACGGGGACAAGACGGGGTGTGAAACCATTTTTCGTAGGTAACTGCCGTCGGGCATTTAATGATGTAGGAATGTTCAACATGAAGAAAGATGCGAGCGACATTCAAAGCTGAGAGAGGATGTCATTGAAGAAGTTCAGGTGACAGAGAGAAAGAATACACTTGTCGCCGGCCACGGTGGCTGAGAGGTTCTAGACACTTCAGTCTGAAACCGCGCAACTGCTACGGTCGCAGGTTCGAATCCTGCCTCGGGCATGGATGTGTGTGATATACTTAGGTTAGTTAGGTTTAAGTTCTAGGGGACCGATGACCTCCGATGTTAAGTCCCATAGTACTCAGAGCCATTTGAACCATTTGAATGCACTTGTCGTGAGACATACGTTTTACTTTTCATAAACCCCGGGAGGAGTAATGGATGAAATCGTTATTATCACAGATGGCAAACAACTACAGTGGAGACACGCGCAAATAATTACAATAGACCTTGGAGAAAATTATCGTGAGAACCATTCTAAGATACGAAATTGTGCAAGTCCAATGTTGGTAGTTCGAGTTATTAATTTCCGATTATTTCATAATGGAAGATACGAACAACTAAGTACACCGTGACCAGTGTTTATATAGTGAGAAAGATACAGCCCGAGTCAGTTTCCAATGTATGCTTGAATAACCATTTTAGACTTCTGTTACCAGCCAGCTTCAGAAGCACATGTAAGTACTGTGATGATGATGTTTAGTTTGTGCGGCGCTAAACAGCGAGGTTATCAGCGCCCGTACAAATTCCCAACCTTTGCTCAGTCCAATCTCGCCACATTCATGAACGATAATGAAATGATGAGGACAACACAAACACCCAGTCATCTCGAGGCAGGTGAAAACCCCCTGACCCCGCCGGGAATCGAACCCGGGACCCCGTGCTCGGGAACCGAGAACGCGACCGTGAGACCACGAGCTGCGGACGTAAAACTGCGAATTGCTGTATCGCCATCAGGGCGAAGCATAAGTTAAAAATACGGAAGTTGTGCCACATTAGTAACGCTAATCAACGTAATAAGTTGCCCCGGCGGTATATGCCTTTCTTTATTATTTTTATTTTTTATGCGTCGCATCCGGAAATTACTTTCAGCGTGAGCCTTGCATACTTGATATACTTCCTGTTACATTCACCTTTTTTCAATCAAATAAATTGGCAGCGCTTTCCCATTCTCAGAGTCCTTCATTAATTATTTTTTTAAATTATCTGTTGATAGTAATTGTACCTTCGTTTATCAATGCGAATTGGTATGCTTCTGCAAATGCATGGGGGAAATTAATGAGCAATGAGGGTGTTTCACGAAGTAAGTTAATTAAGTAAAATAATCGAGCCTGCATAACACGGCAAAAAGCCGCTGAAACATACCGAACAGATTTACTCGGTTTAATTTAAGTGAAAGGAAAATACCCACGACACATTACGGACGTCAATGTCTTCTACGTTCAAAAGGGAGAAAGTAAACGTGTAACACACACTTTAGATGGGCTATCAGTTTCATAATTTCTTCGAAATGGGGAATGAAACACGAACTAAATTAGCAAGTTATATCATTTATAGATCATTTGGTTGTAATTATTAGATGAAAGTTGTATGTATCACACAGTCTGCTTCTTTTCTCCTCTGTCTCCTGTGTGGGAATTTTCAGCTAGTCTTGACATAATTTTGACTCAATGTGCATTTCTTTAAGTAGTGTACGCGGTGATCACTAAAAAATACTCAGAGTCCGAAATCAGGTGATGGTGTGAAACGTATAGACTTGTGTCTAATAATTACGGGAAAATAAAGAAAAATGACGTCACTTAATCGTCAATATAATTTTGCGTAAAATTTCGTCAGACGTCATATTTATTTTCATTAGCTGGAACGAGCACGTTAACATAGACGATACGTCTAATGCGGATTTCCAGACGAATTTATTCAGTCGATTTGTGTGAATCTACCTAGTGAGCTATAGTCTTTGTAATGATAGCTGATCGATGAAGTTGGAACGGTAATAAGAGCATTTTACAAGAAAAACTGTTCTGAGTGAGACAGAGGTCAATATTCTACCTGAAAAAAATTGTCAAACTCCATTTCACTTTCGCTAACCGATGTAAATTTGCTTCGAGAAACCACTGCAAAAAAGTAATTTGGATCTTGTCCCACTCTGTACATCAAGTCAACGAGCAAAGATTTTCGTGATAGGTATACATGTGCATATTTTCCTTGGCATGTAGGTATGATGCCATATCATAGAATTTTCTCTGACGTGGCAACCGCAGTGTTTGAGTACTCCATCCTTGATGCATATGTCCCAGCCGGCCATGCTCCATCATTTACGCTTGTTATACGATAATCACCTCTGTAGGGTGACTGAGAGAGAGTTGTCAGTTTTCTGGTAATGACAGGTGGCGTTGAACAACTGGACTAGAAGCCATAGATTTTAACACGAATTGATGTTTTCGTGCCTTTGTGTTGTTACCTACGATTATACAACTGTTCTGAAAATTCTTGGAAGCATGCAATTAGACACTTACAGCATTAAGTTTATAGTATTACAACCGCACTTGAACGTGAATGCTTCATATATTGAAATCTACTGGCACAAAAGGAAAGGCAAATAATGAATATTCTTGAAGTGGAAAACTTAGAAGTGTACCATACTGTATCATTGCTTTAATACGTAGCAAAGTTAAATAGTAGCAGGAAAGGAGGGAGAGGACGAGGATTAACGGTAGCAACGTAGTTATTTTTTACACTGGCCGTTTACCTGCTGCTCCCAACACAACAGTCCATGCGCGACCGATGGATCACCCGATTACTTTTCGCACCAACACAGCAAAAGAATTTATCTAAGTAGAACTAGGCTCAGTCACAATAGAGAAAGGTAAAATTGCAGAAGAATAAAAAGTGACAGGCTAGATCGCAATTTATTTCCTCCCTATTGGTAGTGACCAGTTTCGGTTACACGGGGTGTTCGGGAATTCCCGTTACAAACTTTTAGGACTTGTAGAGGGGAGTAAGTACATAATATTTTGAATAGGAACACATGTCCAGAAACGTCGTCCAACGAAGCTACAGACCGTTGAAGTTGTAGATGCCGACGTCTGTTAATGCATGTATAGGCGGGGTGATTCTGTGATGACGTAACAAACTTTCTAGGATGATGGAGAAGGATAAATGAATCAATTTGAGGTAAGGGTCCCTGTAACGGAAACGAACGAGTAGAAAGTTAGAAGCGAAAGCCGTTCTCATACCTCTGACTGTGCAACGCATATACTGGTAGTGTTGTTGCGATGACTGTAGAGTAGGCAACTTTCAGAGTTGGTAGTATGGACCAAAACAAGGAAAAAATGTGCAGTCAACATGGGCTCTAAAATGCACACGTGAGGAGCTATGAGCACTTGTTGCTATGAGCACCTGTTTCACAGTGGTGAAGATGAATACGTGCTCGCAGATCCTCAGGTATGCATTTAGAGCCCACGTTTACTAGAAATTTTTTCCTTGTTTTGGTTCATACTTCCAACTCTGATAGTTGCCTACCATGAAATCATAGCACCAACCGTACCAGTACATGTATTGCACAGTCAGATGTATCAGAACGGATTTCGCTTATAACTTTCGACTCGTTCGTTTCCATTAGACGGTTCCTTACTTCATATTCGTACATTTATCCTTTTCCATCATTCTAGAAAGTTTGTAACATCATCGCGGAATCATCCTGTACATACGTACATTAAAAGGCGCCGCCGTCTGTAACTTCAACGCTCTGTGGCTTCGTCGGATGACGTTTCTGGACATGGGTTCCTATTCAAAATATTATGTACTCACTCCCCTTTACAAAGTCCTAGAAGTTTGTAACGGTAATTTCCTAGCACCCTGCGATAAACATCATCAGACTGATATTTATTTACCTAAATCGCATGAGGAGGTGATGCTCGAAACCGATGTGTATCACCATACCGTATCCGTCACAACAGCCAACGAGGAATCTACACCACTCATGTACGCTCCACTCTCGCTGAAATTCAGCTCGCTGGAGCCACAGAGGATTCTCTACACCCCGATAACACTTACTAGATAAATTTATACGTCCATTGTTTCGTGTATGAAGGTTGTTGAAGAAATTCGTCTCCTCTTACAGACGTCACCATAAATCTTCAAAATAATATCGGCCGTTAGAAATCAACTACACTCAATTGCTGATAAAGCCTGACACTCATTATTTGAAGAACTTTTGGCTAATCCCAGATCCAGTCGCGATATTTCAAGACCTAGTGTGTGTTTCTTTAAAAACATGTGCTAGAACATTTCCTTGCAACTTTTCGCACTTAGCAGTCTTTTTGTTCATTCGAGGTTTCTCACACCAATGAGCTCTTGACAACATATTTGCATAAAGTCTTATGTCGTTCGTCATGACATGAGGTGTAGATTGGAGAAGAGAAGAATTTGTTTGGCATTAATCACTAATATTTGCCTTGTATTGTAACTTACGTTTTATGGAAGCGTTGGTGGTGGACAGGTAGTTTTGTATGGATTTTATTTCTCGCTTCTCTTTGTTCCTTTGGGATAACGTAATAGATGACGTGTCATTTACATTGAAGAGCCAAGGAAACTAGTACACCAGCCTAATTTCGTGCAGCGCCCCCGTGAGCACGCAGAAGTGCCGCACCACAACGTGGCATGGACTCAACTAATGTCTGACGTAGTGCTGGAGAGAACTGACACCATGAATCCTGCAGGGCTGCCCATAAATCCGTAAGAGTACGAGCGGATGGAGATCTCTTCTGAACAGCACGTTGCAAGCCATCCCAGATATGGTCAATAATGTTCATGTCTTGGGAGATTGGTGGCCAGAGGAAGTGTTTAAACACAGAGGAGTGTTCCTAGAGCCACTCTGTACCAATTCTGGACACGTGGGTTGTCGCATTGTCCTGCTGGAATTGTCCAGGTCCGTCGGAATGCACAATGGACATGAATGAATGCAGGTATCAGACTGGATGCTTACGTACGTGTGACCTGTCAGAATCGTATCTAGACGTATCAGGAGTCCCATATCACTCCAACTGCACACGCCTCGTACCATTACAGAGCCTCCACCAGCTTGCAGGTCAGCAGGGACCATGGATTTATGAGGTTGTCTCCATACCCACACACGTCCATCCGCTCGATACAATTTGAAACAAGACTCTTCCTACCATGCAGCATGTTTCCAGTCATCAACAGTCCAATGTCAGTCTTCACGGGCCCAATCGAGGTGTAAAGCCTTGTGTCGTGCAGTCATCAAGGGTACACGAGTGGGTCCTCGGCTCCGGAAGGCCATATCGATGATGTTTAGTTGAATGGTTCGCACGCTGACAGTTGTTGATGGCCTAGCATTGAAATCTGCAGCAATTTGCGGAAGGGTTCACTTCTGTCACGTTGAACGATTCTCTTCAGTCACCGTTGGTCCTATTCTTGCAGGATCTTTTTCCGACTGGAGTGATGTCGGAGATTTGATGTTTTACCGGACTCCTGAAATTCACAGTGCACTCGTGAAATAGTCACACGGGGAAATCCCCACTTCATCACTACTTCGGAAATGCTGTGTCCCATCGCCCATGCGCCGTCTGTAACGCCACGTTCAAACTCACTTAAATCTTGATAACCTGCCATTGTAGCAGCAGTAAGCGATTAACAACTGCATCAGACACTTGTTGTCTTACATAGACGTTGTCGTCCACAACGCCATATTCTGCCTCTTTATATATCTCTGTATTTGAATACGCATGCTTGAATACGCATGGCTATCCCAGTTTGGTTGTTAATTATCGTCTCTTCAAGTGCTTTGAGAAGACGTTTCCAAAACTTATTGCAGTAAAACCGCTCCAGTTGCCGATTAAACGGATTAAACGTCTTTTTTTTGTATACGACTGCTTTCAGTTATTTAGGAACCATTTTTGCGTGTGTTGCAGTTGGTATACCGAGGACAGCACGATTATATTGTCGGAAGACAAGTATAGTTTTCCGTCCCAGTAATATTTTAGTGATACATTTTTAGTATGTAATCATACCGAGTTTGGCATGTAGGTTGAACTTGCTAAATCCAGACGTCGACAGCGACTCAAGAGGTAATAATGTTGTGGGCTGTGGTGCCATACATGCTGATACAGAGAAAGAACAAAACGTTAACAATATACGTATATTTTGATTTTATATTTCTTTTATAAATTAATGACGGAATTTTTTTCCATAACTTCAGTTTTGGGTTAAGAGGGAAGATGACAGTCCTGAGTGTGTGATGCCAACAAATGTGAGTATGTAATTTTAGTTGTGGTGACGTAGATTCTGGTACGTACAACGAAACATCGAACTTGATGTCAAGAGAAGAACTAAAATTGTTCTTATAGCACGTATTTTACGCATATTGGATTTCGAGGGGTGGTTTGCATGTGCCAATTTATGACCTACGGCCAAAGCAGACGGGTGGTATCGGCAGGTGCAAAGCTTCCACTTTGGCATTCCTTCTCTAACGCTATTGTAAACGACTCGCGAAAGATTAGAAACCAGTCTTGTAGGTGGTTGTGGCTGTTTTATTTAAACCGACATGGCTTTTTCAGAAGCCTGAGAACTAGTTTGCAAGTGTACAGGAACTTAACTGCATACTCTTGAGCGACACGATAATGTCACAAAACTGTCGAGCTAGTTAATATCTCTCTACTTCACACACTGTGTTACAATAAGGGTAGGTACTTTTCGCTGTGCTTTCATATATGTTAATGAGATTTTTTGAAGTACATCATTTCTGAAGCCCTGTCTGCCCTATAGCTTATACCGTACTAACTTACTTATCCAGTGTGAGTCAAAATCTGATGTAAAGGTCTGAAGATGGCCTTGTAAGCCGAAAACCGGTTAGCAATGAAAGTAATATTGTAGAACAAAAGCAAAGTGGTGCTTTTCATTTATTATTATAATGTTGTTCTACCAAGAACCGATGGAAGATTCTGTTAATATGACTAGGCATACAATCCACATTCCGACCACCTAAGAAGTCTCGGTCACAGGGTCCCTGGAATTTGTATGATACCTTGCGAGTGAGGGTCACCAGTTGGACTATCCGTACCTAGCCGATTGCTGTGCAGAGCTCAAAGGCACTTTAAAAATCGAGAACCTATTCAGAAGTTGCTGAATAGTCTCGCACAAATAGTGACCGAATGGTGTTTGACGAATCTAAAATCTTGTCCATCGTTTCGGCATATTGGGATTTTGTTATTAAAGATACATTTAGAAATTAGAAAGTGCGAGAACAACTGCAGCCGGAATAGTATCTATAATCTTAGTACTGCGTGGCAACGTGCTCTCGACGCTAAGAAGATACAGCCAAATCCCCTGGACTATTTACGTTCCTACGAGAGCTCTGGTAGCACCAGTGTAGTCACGGACACAATCTCCAGCAGCGTGACGTATTGACGACGTGCACCGACGAATCACAAGCCACACATAGGCTGTAAAGGGTCACCACAACAGCAGCCACGATAGTCACTTGTTCCTGGTGAAGATGATGGACGATTTCTTAGAAAGTTATAATATACTAAGATCTGATGCAACAAGTAAACAGGAAATGATTTATACAAGAATAGCGTCTTGAGTAACTTCGATCACTCTACAAAAATTGTCCAATACGTGCATGTCCTCGCTAATCATGCAGATCTACAGGTTTATGACTTCTCGTGGCTCTCTTCAGATCTCTGCCTGTACGGATTTTCCATGGCAGAGGCGTTACGCCCCCTACAAGCAATAATCTCGGCGTGGGAACCTCCCGCCCCTTCACACATGACGTTCATTCGTCTCCTTCCAACGTTGTAGTTTCCTTTCGTAATGTTCTCTGATTGCGCAGGAGCGTGCTTTATACCTCGTGCGCCACGACACTGTTAAACGCCTTCCATTCGCATGATTGATGCGAAAGACGAAAGGGCCTTGGCGAGTCCATAGACGTGTAGTCACTCTGCAGTTCGAACCACTTTCATGTCCTTTCCTTTTCAGCATCAGTAAATGAGTTCTTTCTCCTCTTGTAACTGATCAAGGATGGTGCAAATTCCCCAAATACTAATGTGTGTAAGGCGCACGGATGAATTTTTAAACCAATATCTCGACGACAAATAATCCCATTTTTCGTCTAGAAGACCGCACCTATCCTCAAGCGCAACGACAGTATTATTGAATATCACGGAGCAGAAATTGTCGTTCACCGATTTAGCAGCGCCATTTAGGATGAGTGAGATAACAATTTGAAATGTCTTCTGTACCACTGATGACAGACGTTGCACCAAGTCTGTTACACTCGTTGGTCACACAAGGGTACTGAATTGCCACTACACTGAATTTCGGAGCCAGAAAGCTATATGGGTTAAGCACAAGACTGTTGCAGTAACGAGTACGTACATTCGGAATTGCTGATTCGTTACTTATGAAACGTTCATGAATACTGGATTGCGTTACTTTGCATTCGTGTTTATCTATACAATATGGTTTCTAGTAGTTTGCTTTAAAACTACACAGCTGAATCATGCATTAACTGTACAAGTCACGGAAGCCTGTGAAATTATACGTCACGTGCGAGTATGCGGCGATAAATACTCTTGGTGTGAGACTAATATCAAACTTGCTTAAGTAAGTTTAGGTTCCTCCTGGAAACTGCACGTTGCAGAAATTTTTTTATATAAAACTTTCTGAATTACTTTAGATAAAAGAACAGAGAGCTAAAGATAACAATACAAGGAAAAGGATAGATTGCTACTCGTCGTAAAGATGAGACGTTGAGTTGCAGACAGGCGCAACGAAAAGACTGTTACACAGCTAGCTTACGGCCAAAGCCTTCTTCAGCAAAGCAAACACACAGATGTCGAAATACTTTGGTTAAATAACACAGTTCACCATGTTCACCATGTAAAAAATGGACTCGAAGACTAGGTGAAAAGAGTTGGAATGACTTATGAGGGTAGTAGCGAAAGGAAGCTGTTATCACAGTGGACGAAACTGAAATATCCATAGCCATCAAAACTGCACACACGTACAGGCAAAAAATACTGCATATGACTTCAGAAAATAGTTGAAAAACATCAGAAAAGGAAAGGGAATATTGATCCAAAACACGTGACGTCCAAATATTTGGAACGAAAGAAGAGAGTCACACCAAACAGAGATTTGTGCCAGAAGGCCAGAGGAGTGGAACAGTCAAGTAAGAATGTGATGGGCAAAGTTTCACTCTTCTTTGCTATCCTGCTGGGTGTTTCACGTACTCGGTATCTTTTAGGTAACAATGTAAAATTACGTATATCTTTCTTCCTTTCTTTGAACATGATTGAGTCATTCAATGAACTTTCGTATATAACTCGATGTTGTTATTTGCGTTGTAACATTATCTCATGGAATTTTAATACACTGAAGCGTCAAAGAAAATGGTATACGCAGACGTATTCAAATACAGAGGCAGGCAGAATACAGCGCTGCGGTCGATAACGCCTATATGAAGCAAGTGTCAGGCGTAGTTGTTAGATCGGTTACTGCAGCTACAATGGCAGGTTATCAAGATTTAAATGAGTCTAAACTTGGTTTTGTAGTCGGCGCACGAGCATTGGGACACAGTATTCCGAGGTAGTGATGAAGTGAACCACGAATATCTTCGAATCGGGTAAAACATCAAATCTCCAACATCGCTACGGCCGAGGAGAGATCCTGCAAGAACGGGACCAACGACGACTGAGAAGAATCGTTCAACGTGACAGAAGTGCAATCCTTCCCCAAATTGCTGCAGATTTCAATGCTGGGCCATCAATAAGTGTCAGCGTGCGAACCATTCAACGAAACATCATCGATATGGGCTTTCGGAGCCGAAGACCCGCTCGTGTACCCTTGATGACTGCACGACACAAAGCTTTACGCCTCGCCTGGCCCTGGGCCCGACATATGACTGTTGATGACTGGAAACATGTTGTCTGGTCGGACGAGTCTCGTTTCAAATTGTATCGAGCGGATTGACGCGTACGGGTATGGAGACAGCCTCATGAATCCAGAGTACCTGCATGTCGCCAGGGAATGTTCAAGCTGATGGAGGATGTGTAATAGTGTAGGGCGTGTATAGTTGGAGTGATATGTAACCCCTGATACGTCTAGATACAAATCTGACAGGTGACAAGTACGTAAGCATTCTGTCTGATCACCTGCATCCATTCGTGTCCATTGTGCATTCCGACGGACTTGGGCAATTCCAGCAGGACGATGCGACACCCCAGAGGTCCCGGATTGCTACAGAGTGGCTCCAGGAACACTCTTCTGGGTTTAAACACTTCCTCTGGCCACCAATCTCCCCACGCATTAACGTTATTGAGCATATCTTGGATGCCTTACAAAGTGCTGCTCAGAAGAGATCTCACCCCCTTGTACACTTACGGATTTATGGACAGTCCTGTAGGATTCATGGTGTCAGTTCCCTCCAGCACTACTTCAGACGTTAGTCGAGTCCATGCCACGTCGTGTTGCGACACTTCTGCGTGCCCGCGGGTCCGACACGATATTAGGCAGGTGTACCACTTTCTTTGGCCCTTCAATATATCTTCTCTATGTGCTCCTAGAAGCTCGGCCCGATAGGATATAATCTACACATTAATTTTTTGCGAGTGGAATAGAGAGACAAATGATGAGCAGGAGTTTTTCGAGGGATTTTCCTGGAAGTTTGGAGACGTTCGGTCGCGAGTGCTGTTGAAATCGAGAGAAGTATCATTTAAATCGTGAGAAAAGAACGATTTTGTCAGAGTTGCAAGGAGGAGGAACCCGGAAGGAGACAGAAGTAGCCATTCCGAGGCTGAGAACGTCATTATTTATGAAAAACTTCGAACCGAACCTGAAACGTTCTAGAACGAGACTGCTGGCTACTATTATTTGTTATACTCTAAGAGGACCATACATTGACGTCGAAGATAACGCGCAACGATAGAAGACAGCAGGGTAAGAGAGAAGCAACCCCAAATAAGAAGATTCATCGCACAAGACAGAGGAAGGAAGAAGATACGACGAAACGTCACACTTCGAGAATCAATAGCCATCAGGTTGCGAGTGTATGGCTCACTCAAGCATTCAAACGAACAATTTACGTGACCACTGCAGCCAAAAAAGAGACAGGAATTTTTTTGTCTTCAAGTGGAAATGGACCTATAGCTCTATGTGACTGGAACTGCGGATTGTTTGTTTTAGACTGTATTCTAAACGTGTAGTGGCCAAGCTTCCGATCGCTAATTTGAACTTAAACATACGATTTGACATACAAATATGAGGCTCTCACGCATTTGTAGAAGTTAACAGAAGTGTTCGTGATCTTTACTGCGATCCCTGCTCATTCCACCGTTTTAGAAATAGTATAAAATTTTGTTTTATTCAAAGTGCGACGCGCCAGAGCTCCCACAGTTTTCAGATTTGATGAATATTTTGGAAATCGATAACTGCCTTCGCCATTTTAGCAGCAGCTCAGCGATGTTCCCGGAACAGCAGAGCGTCGATTCCAGAGACTACGTTGCAATCATCAATAGGTAGGAAGTATCTGAGGTGACATCTCTGAATTCAGCTTGTATTTCTAGAAGCTCGGCCCGCCAGGATATAATCTATGCATTAATTTTTGGTTGCTGGCTCATACAAAAAAATTCAAACAAAAAGTTACTGAAGAGTAAACAGTGTTCATATTCCTTAAGGCGATAATTGACGGTATTAATTTGCCAGAATTCCCAAGTATAAACGTAATTGTTGTGAAACATACCTTTTCTCTGAGCTATTTCAAGTTAAAATCACATACTGAGGTAATGTATTCCTTATTTTCTACAAGAACTAGTCAGTTTTGCAAATCATTTAGTTCCAGTTATATTTTATATTGCTACGTACTTCCAGCCCTAGCAACAATCAATGTTTATTGTTATGATCGGTCTGAATTCTTACGACACAAATCTGTTAACACACGTCAGCAATTATACATTCTGTTCACTAACCCGGTGGATAACATTTACGTAAAACGTATTTGCATTACTTCTGCCCATATGAACTTTCTGTAGTAAACAGTGACAAATTTATAATGACCACAACAGCAGAACTTACAAAAATTGTCTTTTTACATTTTTCATTGTATGTAATGCCTGTAATTATGACTATAAGCGCGTCAGTGGGCGGCATGGATCAGTTCAGTTGGGAGAAAGGAGAAAAACAAGCTTCCAGATATTTGATTATGTACATTCGCGCTCAGGCTGGAAGCTTTCTGCACATAATTGATTTTGACAGAAGTGGCGTGTTATCTCAACCAATATTTAGCCAGCCAGGTATTGTGGTCTATGTATTTTGTGCTGAGCTATTACACGTGCGTGACTATATAGTGTATTCTGGAAAATCAAGTTCATATTCAGTGTGGGAAGAGCACAGACGACGTACATATTCGTTGATTACAGTGTGAACATGTTCTAAAGCAAGTCAACTGTTTATAAACATCATTAAAGTTCATAAAACCGTCTTAACACGAGTCGTGGTAGTTAAACACTAAGTAACCAGAGAAGTAAGACAGATATAAAGGACCGTTTTATGACACTGTCACCAGAATACTAAAGGAGAACCAATGTTTTTTCGTCACAGGAAGAGTAAATTTTGTGGTATCTTACTGTGCATAAGGGAACAACTTAACAGAAGCATCTTCCAGGAGGTAACTCAGATCCAAACTCTTTTCGGGAAATGACACAGCAGATGTTAAACCTCTATACAGCACTTTCTTCTTCTTTCCGGAACGCTATGTATTTTGCTAGCTACAGCACCGCAGAAAGGAAGAAGCACTGTAGGTAGATTGTACCATGAGTGCTAAACATTTCCATTTCTTGGAGAGCACTAACTTAATATCTTGAATCCCATAGCTCTTGTTTTTGACCACGTTCATCAGATACTTAATTTCGGAATCCAGGTGGTTCTTCACACAAAATGTTTTACCTCTACACTAGTACTGGGTACTGTATTTCTAAGTCCTCTCTCTGAACTGGGCGGTGAAAACTCTCTGTCTGGCTAATCACAAGCTGTCTGCTGGGCTGTAAGTGGTCGCCGCAACAGCAGTCGCTATAGTCAATTGTTCCTGACGAATAACATTGAGGATTTCGTCGAAAGCTCTAGATTTTACACGGATTTAGTGCGACAAGTAACCCAACAATTGGATAGCTGCATTGGCTTGATAAGAATTCCATTAGCCCAAAACTATGATACCTTCAGACAACAATGACTATGTGAGGAACAGAAAAAGAATTTAGGTTACCAAGGTTTCTGACTGACTTAGAGATCAGATGGTGTGTCGTATATTAGCTCAGAAAACTGAACACTGTAAAAATGCGGAAAATAATTGGTGAACTAATCACTGAAATGAACTGCTGAAAAGATGGTTGACAGCTGAAAATAGCATTTGAAAAAAAGTTTAAGTACATGTATCATGCATTTAATTTAGGAACTAATTGCCAAAATAGTTTACAAAATATAAAAGTGATGTGTTCACTCGCCAATAAAACTACTTTATTATGATTTACGTCCGCCCATGGTAGCTGAGTGGTCAGCGTTACGGAATGTCATGCCTAACGGCCCGGGTTCGATTCCCTGCTGGGTCGGAGATTTTTTCCGCTCAGGGACTGGGTGTTGTGTTGTCATTATCATCATCATTTCATCCCCATCGGCGCGCAAGTCGCCGAAGCGGCGTCAACTCGAAAGACTTGCACCAGGCGATCTGTCTACCCGACGGAAGGCCCTAGCCAGACAGCATTTCCATTTCCATTAAGACCTACGATTGTGAACACAGGTCTGCAGGTTATTCGGGAAATGCTGTTTCTTTCAATCGTTTCCACATACATTCGGGAAGTCAGTCTTTCTCTAGAAAATGTGTGTGAAATCTTATTGGACTTAACTGCTAAGGTCATCAGTCCCTAAGTTTACACGCTACTTAACCTAAATTATCCTAAGAACAAACACACACACCCATGCCCGAGGGAGAACTCGAACCTCCGCCGGGACCAGCCGCACAGTCCATGGCTGCAGCTCCTTGAGACCGCTCGGCTAATCCCGCGCGGCAGTCTTTCTCTGTAACTAGATTTGGGTTAGTAAAGGCTTCTTCCCTTTCTGTGTCCCCTTACTCATCTTCCTAAGATTTACCAGTTCTGACTGTGAACTCACGGACCGTATAGGATTGTTGTTGATGGCAAGTACGGCGTGTTTACGTGACTTGGATATTACCGGTGCACACACCCCTTGTGTGAACAACTGAGAAGTATCTTGTGTTAAACTTAAGAGTAACTTCTAATTTCTAGAACCTATAGCATTTTCGAGATTTTGGATACCTCTTTACTCTCCAAAAGTTGGCTGCCAAATTTGGAAATTGAAATACGTAAAAATAAAAAGACTTCTACATTTTTGGGAGGTAGGGATCTTTAATCATTCCCCCCTCCTCTCCTCTCCCTCACCACCTCTGCACCTTGGATTCGTGACTGATGTCACTGAGGACAAAGTGAAAAGAGTCCTAGATGATCCTCTAGCTCAGGCTCACTAAAGTTGGCGCTTGTCTTTGGTGGGTGCCATCTGAGTGGTTGCTCACGATGTACCAGAAGTCTCTAGTAATGAGTTCCTAGACAGCCCACCAGTACTCGTTCCAGTGCACATTCCAGGACCGAGCTCATAGGACTGATGCCACCGACAGAGGAAGGGTTCAAATGGCTCTGAGCACTATGGGACTTAACTTCTGAGGTCATCAGTCCCCTAGAACTTAGAACTACTTAAACCTAACTAGCCTAAGGACATCACACACATCCATGCCCGAGGCAGGATTCGAACCTGCGACCGTAGCGGTCGCACGGTTCGAGACTGTAGCGCCTAGAACCGCTCAGCCACTCCGGCCGGCGACAGAGGAAGGGAAAGCAGCACCGTCAGCAATGTATGAAGTGCCGGACTAGGAGAAAGACGGCAGCCACATCCGTTGGATGACACTCAATATGCTAAACAAACTGAGGGCCAGTGCGATCATCTGCCACAACGATGGCGGCCACGTTTACAGAGCCCGGAGGCGACCACCGCGCGTGCTGCGAAGGTGACCAGACGTCCGGATTAATCCGGACATGTCCTCCTTTTCAGCTCTTTGTCCGGCTTTTTCGCAAAGTTCAGCGTAATACAGTTAAATTTACAATTCGTCCCGTTCTATTGCTCTTTTCTTAAATACTTTAACTAATGGCACAGATTTCGTGATAAACACGCACGAAGGCGGTATTAGTAGGTGGCAATAGGATCGTCGATGTTATCACTGTTCGAATACAAATATCGATTATTTAAATTTTTCGTTTCGTATCTTCACTTTGTATTGGCTTGGCCTCCTTAGTGCACGTGTGATTTGTGAGTGTAATTTTTAGCCGAGTGAGTTACGTAAAATATTTGGCTATGCCTGAAGTGTACATTTTCTGATGTCCTTTCCTACAAATATCCGGCTTTCAAGAAAGGGAGAAATGAATTGGAAGCGGAATGTAAGATATGCGGAGCTGGAACGTACGTCTCAGTGGCCAACAAAGGTAAGAAATAACTCGACAGATTAACTGTCATAGTTTTATTTCATTGTTTCATAGTAATTCAATTTATTTGCATTCGGAAGGTAAAAAGTGCAGTTTACATGTCGTCAGCTGCTGCTTGAATTGTAGGTGTTGGTAGCAGTGCGTCGAATGAAGGCAGGTGAATAGTCTTACGTTTTTCGCTTTGTAAACAATTCCGTGTTGTTGACATTACGAAACAATTGACGCCACAGTGTCACCACAATCAATGTTTTTAATTTAAAATAAAAAATATTGCTCTGAGAATCACCATCTGACAACCAGTAACAATTTACTACTAGTTTTACCGGTAATTCCCGGCAGTCACGTGAATTGTCCAAAGCTGACGGTTGGTATCCTCATCTGCAGTTGACCCGTTTGATGTGTCCTCTTTTTTCTTCCTTTGTCCTCCTTTTTGAACCTGTTTGTCCTCCTTTTTAAACAATTGCATCTGGTCACCCTAGTCCTGCGGCACTCCGAATGTGGTGCCATGGACAGTGACTGGTAGTCTTCCCTTCGCCATTTGCGGATAAAATCAGATTGGAACCATGAGTAATAACTACTGCTACAATGCGTTCGCAAAGTCGCTATTCCCTGGACAACGGCCTGCGGTTGTAGAAGATTACGTTGTAATTTCGAATCGAAGTTGGCAGAACTGTTTTGTCTTCCTTCCGAAGGCGAGTCCGGTGTGCTAACCACTGCGCCACCTCGATCGGTCCATCTGTGTGGAATGTCCTACATACTGCTCACTGTAATGTTTGCATGGAATATGTGATACAGTCATAATCGAACAAGACTTACAACAACAAGACTTCTTTTAAAAAAAGATCAGAAGTTGACAATCCTAACTGTTGAAACCGGTCATCAGGAATAAATAGTATTAAGTGCGATCTTGGATAGTAAAAGTTTTTCCTACGTTGAACCTTTAACATTGTAGGCACTGGTACATCCATGAGTACATCACAAAATTTGTTTAGTAAATAAATATTTCATTTTTCACTCTGTCATACAAACCATTTAACTTTTTTCCTTCTTTTAGGTCCTTTCCTTCATGGTGCATTGGTCCGACCACAAGGATTCATAGCCTGACAAAAGTTTCTTTCTTTTTCAGTACTTCAGGTCTTTTTACGTCCATTTATCCAACAGAAACCAAGCAAAAGAGGAAATTGATATCCTCTTAAGCTGTAGATATAGCCGATTCTAGGCTTTATGCTTAGCCTAGTACAGTTCTGAACAAATTAGGTCTCTCCACATTTTCTTTATCTAACAAGCAAACATATTTGTTTAGCTTCGAAGTGATATCATAGTATCAGGATTACGCTTGACCCTTAACCTGCGATGTCATCAATTTTCGGTCTGCCCTGCCTCCTTTAGATTTGGCGCTCCGTCCCTACCAGTTATTTAAGGCAAGTGAACACTTCATCCTTTCACTCAGATTTCGGTACAGTATGTGGGATGTAACAATGTTTCCACTTTGTTACAGATAATTTCAATACTGAGGCTTGTAAACTATTGAAATGGGCAGAGAATATAAGGCGGTTTGCTGAAAAATAGTAAAATAGTATCTACGAATTTTTTGTCTAATAAGTCTTAAAACTTTTTAAATAAAAAGATAAGTTATTATCATTTTCATCTTTATTCCTCATGTCTACACATTTTCACCCACCCGTGGCTAGAGGGCTCCAAATTATAGCGTATAACATGGTGGTGTGTAACGTAACTATGTTGGTTCATGAGAAAGAGCGTGCTGTAATCAAATTTCGAATTCGAGCAGTTCGTCCATCACATGGTACACGCCCTCCTTCAGCATGACAATGCTGGACCACACACGAGGGCTACGACATCTGCAACATCCCGACGTCTTGCAGTGACTGTCATTGGTCATTTCCTTATAATTCCGACTAAGCCCCGTCTGATTTTCGTTTGTATTGGTAAAAATCGCAGCACAGCACGTGCCTGAAACTTGCCATGGACGCACAAGAGGCGACTATTATGTGCTTCTTAGTTTGACACTGTCAACTTCGATGTTTTACTTGCCAAACTTAGCAGTCTGAATTTCTCGCCAACTCCAGTGCAATGGTTTCGCACATACCTGACGTATCACCAGCAATGTTGTAAGTGGGCTACTTCTGTGGTGGCAGCGTTGTGTAGCGCTTTGCATTAGATCTCTGACTGCGCTTTCTTTGTAAGAGACTCTGTGGCTGGTCGGACTCGTTGTTGGAAGTTAATCGTCAATACTGTCGGGAAGTTGGAAGTTAGTGTCCAGCAGTGATGGAAGTACTGTTGGGGAGTTGGAGGTGAACAGCCAGCAGTGATGGATGTTAGATGTGAGAAGTTAGCATTGATGGAGGGTAGAGGTCTGAAGTGTTAGCGTTGGCTACCGATCTGTACATGTTCGACTTCGAGACTGAATATTATTCATGCTTATATACATTTATACTAGATGTCAATGACGATTTATATTCGTGTCTGAACTGGATCTCACATAATTAAGGTAAAAAGAATACATTATTTGCTGCAACAAAATCTTTCCTTTGCTAACCACATGCCTATTAGTAGTAGTGGCTTTTATTTAGCTGGCAATACTGACACTCGCTGTATTGCAGTAGTTCGTGTAATGAAGATTTTTGTGAGGTAAGTGATTCATGAAATGTGTAGGTTACTGCTAGGATTTCTTTTTAGTCAGGGCCATTCTTTTGGATTAATTGTTTGAAGTCAGGTTATCTTGCATTTTGAGCAGTCAGATTGCGTTACGCTAGTATATTGCGGGACTCAGTCATTCAGCAATTTGCCGGCCGGAGTGGCCGAGCGGTTCTAGGCGCTACAGTCTGGCACCGCGCGACCGCTACGGTCGCAGGTTCGAATCCTGCTTTGGGCATGGACGTGTGTGATGTCCTTAGGTTGGTTAGGTTTAAGTAGTTCCAAGTTCTAGGGGACTGATGAGCTCAGAAGCTAAGTCCCATAGTGCTCAGAGCCATTTGAACCATCATTCAGCAATTTAAGTGCAGACGCACTCATTTATATAAAGAAGTTTCAATGCGTCTTGTCCGGCATTAGAGAGTCACGATCGAGGCAGGTAGTACTAGGAGTTCCCCACTGTTCGGTATTAGGGCCTACAGCCTTTTCACTGTATGTCAATTATGTGTCATCAGTTTCGTCGTATTGCGAATACCACATGTGCGTTGATGTCCTCCAACTGCATCAAAGTATAAAACCAATCATCCTGACGACAGCAATTGAGATCTCAACGCCGACCTGTGTGCACTTTCAAAAGGGGCACAGGGTATACTGTTAAAGCTCAACCTAGCCACATCCCAGTCGGCATCGGTTGGTCATTGCAGTCTCATTAGTGTTAAGTATCGGGAATACCTATAATCTTTAAGCTTAACTGGGACAAATAGCAACTTCCCTCCTTCAGGAAAGAGTTTAGGAGTAATAATGGATGAAAATCTAAATTGGCCTTAGAATATAGCTACAGTTTGCAAGAAGGCATCAGCATCTCTCCATGCCCTACAAAACTACAGAAAACTCTTTCCCCTTGAGGCAATAGAGAAACCTGTAGAAACATACTTCCAATTCCAGAATGAGATTTTCACTCTGCAGCGGAGTGTTCGCTGATATGAAACTTCCTGGCAGATTAAAACTGTGTGCCCGACCGAGACTCGAACTCGGGACCTTTGCCTTTCGCGGGCAATTGCTCTACCATCTGAGCTACCGAAGCACGACTCGCGCCTGGTACTCACAGCTTTACTTCTGCCAGTATCTCGTCTCCTACCTTCCAAACTTTACAGAAGCTCTCCTGCGAACCTTGCAGAACTAGCACTCCTGAAAGAAAGGATATAGCAGAGTCTCGGTCGGGCACACAGTTTTAATCTGCCAGGAAGTTTCATATCAGCGCACACTCCGCTGCAGAGTGAAAATCTCATTCTGGAAACATCCCCCAGGCTGTGGCTAAGCCATGTCTCCGCAATATCCTTTCTTTCAGGACTGCTAGTTCTGCAAGGTTCGTAGGAGAGCTTCTGCGAAGTTTGGAAGGTAGGAGACGAGATACTGGCAGAAGTAAAGCTGTGAGTACCGGGCGTGAGTCGTGCTTCGGTAGCTCAGATGGTAGAGCAATTGCCCGCGAAAGGCAAAGGTCCCGAGTTCGAGTCTCAGTCGGGCACACAGTTTTAATCTGCCAGGAAGTTTCATACTTCCAATTATTCATTACACCGGTTTTTTCCTGCAAGATCTTCCTGTGGAAAGCTCACAGCACCAGGAACTAGTTCTGAATGTCTGCGTTCGATATATATGTGTGATGTTTGACTCTTTGATGATATTTCACCATCATATGCGCAGCCAGCCCGTCTAGATGCAGACAAGCGCAGGGAAGAAAGAGGGTATCTCTGTCTTCCCTGCCGTCTTATCAAAGTACATTTTCCTTCAAATCTCTCCTTGACCTCAACGCTTTTGCCTGAACTATATGGTAGCCGTTCCCATCAGAGCAAAATCCTTTGTGTTTCTCTCCATTGTTTAGCCATTTTCTGTAAGTCCTTCTCAGTAGCAGGAACCCTACACTGGAATAGCCTTCCGCATTAAATTATAGAATTGAATAATATCTCCAGCTTCAGAAGACAGTTAACGACGTATCTACGAAAGTAACAATAATGATTACCGTTGTCCGTATGAGAACTTACCCCTGAACATCTTTCTTTCCAATTTGGTCCTCCTCATTTCCCAATATACTTACTTTGTGCAGTCTTTTTAAATCTCCTTGCCCCCGAACTAGCTATATCAGAAGACATCTGCATTTTGTATCTACAAAATCTTTTTGTCTCCACTATTGCTACTACTGTCATTATTGATATTACTGTTATTATTGTTATTATTATTGCTATTATCACTATTAGTAGCAGCAACAGCAGTAAGTAGTACAAGTAATGCCCGTTTTAACTTTATTACTTTATTGTAAGTATTATTTACTTACATTGTGACATAGGCACTCACATCATTTTAATATCGTTTGTCACATTAAAACTGTTATTTCTTATATATATATACACTCCTGGAAATTGAAATAAGAACACCGTGAATTCATTGTCCCAGGAAGGGGAAACTTTATTGACACATTCCTGGGGTCAGATACATCACATGATCACACTGACAGAACCACAGGCACATAGACACAGGCAACAGAGCATGCACAATGTCGGCACTAGTACAGTGTATATCCACCTTTCGCAGCAATGCAGGCTGCTATTCTCCCATGGAGACGATCGTAGAGATGCTGGATTTAGTCCTGTGGAACGGCTTGCCATGCCATTTCCACCTGGCGCCTCAGTTGGACCAGCGTTCGTGCTGGACGTGCAGACCGCGTGAGACGACGCTTCATCCAGTCCCAAACATGCTCAATGGGGGACAGATCCGGAGATCTTGCTGGCCAGGGTAGTTGACTTACACCTTCTAGAGCACGTTGGGTGGCACGGGATACATGCGGACGTGCATTGTCCTGTTGGAACAGCAAGTTCCCTTGCCGGTCTAGGAATGGTAGAACGATGGGTTCGATGACGGTTTGGATGTACCATGCACTATTCAGTGTCCCCTCGACGATCACCAGTGGTGTACGGCCAGTGTAGGAGATCGCTCCCCACACCATGGTGCCGGGTGTTGGCCCTGTGTGCCTCGGTCGTATGCAGTCCTGATTGTGGCGCTCACCTGCACGGCGCCAAACACGCATACGATCATCATTGGCACCAAGGCAGAAGCGACTCTCATCGCTGAAGACGACACGTCTCCATTCGTCCCTCCATTCACGCCTGTCCCGACACCACTGGAGGCGGGCTGCACGATGTTGGGGCGTGAGCGGAAGACGGCCTAACGGTGTGCGGGACCGTAGCCCAGCTTCATGGAGACGGTTGCGAATGGTCCTCGCCGATACCCCAGGAGCAACAGTGTCCCTAATTTGCTGGGAAGTGGCGGTGCGGTCCCCTACGGCACTGCGTAGGATCCTACGGTCTTGGCGTGCATCCGTGCGTCGCTGCGGTCCGGTCCCAGGTCGACGGGCACGTGCACCTTCCGCCGACCACTGGCGACAACATCGATGTACTGTGGAGACCTCACGCCCCACGTGTTGAGCAATTCGGCGGTACGTCCACCCGGCCTCCCGCATGCCCACTATACGCCCTCGCTCAAAGTCCGTCAACTGCACATACGGTTCACGTCCACGCTGTCACGGCATGCTACTAGTGTTAAAGACTGCGATGGAGCTCCGTATGCCACGGCAAACTGGCTGACACTGACGGCGGCGGTGCACAAATGCTGCGCAGCTAGCGCCATTCGACGGCCAACACTGCGGTTCCTGGTGTGTCCGCTGTGCCGTGCGTGTGATCATTGCTTGTACAGCCCTCTCGCAGTGTCCGGAGCAAGTATGGTGGGTCTGACACACCGGTGTCAATGTGTTCTTTTTTCCATTTCCAGGAGTGTGTGTATATATATATATATATATATATATATATATATATATATATAATGTAGAAAGGGAGCAGTTGGTGTGAAACCATGATTCAATGTAAGAGATGGCCTGATGGCCCTAATCAGATCAGGTTAAATTAATAAATAAATAAAGAAGATCTTCAACGACTTCACTTTAATAGTGATGGAGTGGTGCAAACAGACATTAGGTTGTGTCTTCGTTGACGAACTCAAACATTCTGAAGTGGCGTTATCACCAAACTGGTCTCTCCTCGGGAGAAATGTGTTCGTCGCCAGGGTGACTGCCTTGAGAAATAAATATACAGATATGAAGAATAAAGATAATCAATATCATTTGTTTTACTTAAAAAGTTTTAAGAATTTTAACGTAAAAAATCCGGAGGTATTACTTTTCAGCACGCTCTCGTATGATGAGGCGTGGACGTGCAACACCTTTTCCCTTGAGGATATCTCTTCATAATTTCTCACATGGAACTGATAACAGACCAGATATTAGAAAACATATGTAGTTTCAGCTACTGTAAATACTGTCATCTTATCAATTAGTGGTTCGACAAAAGTTGCTTTGTAGTAGTACTTTATTTCACCGGGTTAATTTCGGGCGTTGCCCATCATCAGTGATATCTGCATTATACACAAGATAAATATTTCTTATAATAAGTTACTTACCTGTATATTGTAGAGTTCAATGTATCTGTGATTTTTCACTTCATTGTAATTCGACTTGCTGTGTAATGTTGTCTACCGTATCTCAGTGACTGTATTTCGTAATCTTCATGTGATCAAATTACACTACTGGCCATTAAAATTGCTACACCACGAAGATGACGTCCAATGAATACCCGTTTACCATCTGCATTTCTTCTTGGTGTAGCAATTTTAATGGCCAGTAGTGTATATATACACACGTATTCACACATATAATTATGATAATGAATTTTTTATGAAATATATGCCGTTGCCGTTGGTAGTTGCCGTACATGTAGAGATTAATATCGGTATACATCAGAGAACATATATAATGATCCTTCTGATTTGTAATTTCTCTGTTAGAATTTTGTATGAAATATATGCCGTTGCTGTTGGTAGTTGCCGTACATGTAGAGATTAATATCGGTATACATTAGAGAACATATATAATGATCCTTCTGATTTGTAATTTCTCTGTTAGCAGAACAAAGAATGTGTTTTCATTAAAGTACGATGATTTTTATTGTTTTTTGTATAAGTCTCTTCGTTTAAAATAATGTCAATGTTTCATTATATAGGGTGTCCCAGAAAAACATTGATAAGCTATACGGTCAGGTTCCTTACACTAAAATAAGAAAAAAAATGTTTAGTATACATGGGCTCTAAAATGCATACCTTAAGAGCTATGAGCTCTTGTTCATCTTCCACAATTTGAAATACATCTGTTCTACCTCAAGCACTTTGGTTTCCATATCTATATTTATTTTTGTATTTGATCCTTAAATTACCGTTATTTTGAAATGTATTATTCTTTGTAAACGTTGTAGATAAAAGAAAAGAAAAGAATACAGCAAAAAGATGAAAAACGAAAATTGTAAGATGTACGACCTGTTTTAAAACACCAGGTAACAGGTCTATAGTTTGCAATAAATAAATAAATTTTCATATTTTGAGAGGAGGTAGTATGGACCAAAGCGAGAAAGACTGTCTAGTAATCATGATTTCTTAAATGCATACCTTAAGAGCTGCGAGGACTTGGTTTGTTGATTTTGGGTAGGGGACCAAACAGCGAGGTCATCGGTCCCTTCGGATTTGGGAAGGATGGGAAAGGAAGTCGACCATGCCCTTTCAAAGGAACAACCCCGGCATTTGCCTGAAGCGATTTAGGGAAATCATGGAAAACCTAAATCAGGATGGCCGGACGCGAGTCTGAACCGTCGTCCTCCTGAATGCGAGTCCAGTGTGCTAACCACTGCGCCACTTCGCTCGGTATATGAGCACTTGTTCAGTAGAAGAGACGTGTTACACAGTAGCAAAGATAAACAAGTGCTCATAGCTGTTAAGCTATGCATCTTATAGCCCATGTTTACTGGACACTTTTATCATGGTTTGGTGTAACGAACCTTTCTATAAAATTCGACGGAGTTTTTTAAGACACCCTGTATATGTGACAATTTCTGTTTCTTACGAAATATTTAGTGAAATACCTTTATCGGCAATATGTGGTTTCACTGTTTTAAGTGTGTACTAAAGGAAGACAGGTTCGTGCCAATTAGGTTAAGATATTCTTTAAATCTTGTTCATCCCATGTAAATTTTGACATAATTATCGAATTTAATTTATAAACACCTGACAGCGCAATTTACAGGATTATTCTATGTTACAAAAAATTTGTGATCGAAATGGCTTCTGCGTACTGTGGCCTATTTTTAGGTCATTTTTCTGGAGTGCAACTGTGATTTTATTTCAAATTTTCCCGAATTTGGTATGACAGTGAATTTCGAATATTTCATCTTATCCGCATGGCTGTAACGGATCGTGCAACCACGTCTCGATCCCTAAGTCAACAGGACGTTTGCAAGACAACAACCATCTGCACGAACAGTTCGACGACGTTTGCAGCAGCATTGACTATCAGCTCGGAGACCATGGCTGGGGTTATCCTTGACGCTGCATCACAGACAGGAGCGCCTGCGCTGGTGTACTCGACGACGAACCTGGGTGCACGAATGGCAAAACGTCATTTTTTCGGATGAATCCAGGTTCTATTTGCAGCATCATGATGGTCGCATCCGTGTTTGGCGACATCGCGGTGAACACACATTGGAAGCGTGTATTCGTCATCGCCATACTGGCGTATCACCAGGCTTGATGGTATGGGGTGCCATTGGTTACACGTCTCGGTCACCTCTTGTTCGCATTGACGGCACTTTGAACAGTGGACGTTACATTACAGATGTGTTACGACCCATGGCTCTAGCCTTGATTCGATCCCGGCGAAACCCTACATTTCAGGAGGATAATGCACGACCGCATGTTGCAGGTCCTGTACGGGCCTTTGTGGATACAGAAAATGTTCGACTGCTGCCCTGGCCAGCACATTCTCCAGATTTCTCACCAATTGAAAACGTCTGGTCTATGGTGGCCGAGCAACTGGCTCGTCGCAATACACCAGTCACTACTCTTGATGAACTGTGGTATCGTGTTGAAGCTGCATGGATAGCTGTACCTGTACACGCCATCCGAGCTCTGTTTGACTCAATGCCCAGGCGTATCAAGGTCGTTATTACGGCCAGAGGTGGTTGTTCTGGGTACTGATTTCTAAGGATCTACGCACCCAATTGCGTGAAAATGTAATCACGTGTCAGTTCTAGTATATTATATTTGTCCAATGAATACCCGTTTATCATCTGCAGTTTCTTCTTGGTGTAGTAATTTTAGTGAGCATTAGTGTAATAAGATGACATAATTACAATTTCTACAAGCTGCAGAGCACCAACCGTACAACACATTCTAGTTTCGGTTAATCACGCATACAGAATAAACTACAGATAGCCTCGTCCACAGCTAGAGTACTGCCGATAGGCCGAGCACTCGAGGCCGCAGCTCGTTTCGCAAAGTGGCTGGCGGCGGCGCGCGGCACTGACACGGTTACCCGCTGGCGGCCGCGAGCGCGGAAGCGACCCCCGCCGGAGGAGGCTGGATGTGGGCCACCGTGGCTCCGGGTCCCTCGCGACCCCGCAGCGTCGCGGCTTTCTCGGGACCGTCGGGCCTCCTCACGGCTCCGCGCCGCCGCTCTTTCTGGGTCGTCCGCGCCGCCCCAAGTGGGCCGCCGGATGCTGCGGGGGCGGCGGAGGTGGGGCCGGCGCGCGGGCGGAGGCGGCGACGCGTCCGGTCTGGCTGTCGACGACCCACACACGCGCACACACACACACGCACACCTACGTAGCTTCGTTACTGCTGAACTCTCTTGAACCCGTACCGTCATCCTGACCTCGAAGCGGGAAACAGGACTGCACATACACTTTACACCACTACTGAGAAGCTAGTGCTCACTTTAGTGGTTGTTGTTAGTGAAACGTCCCATTAAAAAAAATTATGAATTACTGTGCTGGTAAACCCCTTACGTTATTTGATTTTCAAACAGCTGAGCAAAACCGAACGTACTCAGACATTTCTCTCTTTACTTATTATGATCATCACTAAACTGACACACAATATTTTTAGCGCAACGCAATCTGACTTTCAATAATCCCTACAGAAAAACGGCCCTGACTAACAATAACCTATACCTTTCATGAATCACTTACCTCACAAAAATCTTCGTTACACGAACTACTGCAATACAGCGAGCGCCAATACCGCCTGCAAAATAAAGGATTCTAACTACTGAAGGCACTAACTACTGATAGGCATAGTTAGCAAATGAAAGTTTTTGATAGCGAACAAACAATGAATATACCTTAATAGTGTTCAAAAGTCATTATATATACACTCCTGGAAATGGAAAAAAGAACACATTGACACCGGTGCGTCAGACCCACCATACTTGCTCCGGACACTGCGAGAGGGCTGTACAAGCAATGATCACACGCACGGCACAGCGGACACACCAGGAACCGCGGTGTTGACCGTCGAATGGCGCTAGCTGCGCAGCATTTTTGCACCGCCGCCGTCAGTGTCAGCCAGTTTGCCGTGGCATACGGAGCTCCATCGCAGTCTTTAACACTGGTAGCATGCCGCGACAGCGTGGACGTGAACCGTATGTGCAGTTGACGGACTTTGAGCGAGGGCGTATAGTGGGCATGCGGGAGGCCGGGTGGACGTACCGCCGAATTGCTCAACACGTGGGGCGTGAGGTCTCCACAGTACATCGATGTTGTCGCCAGTGGTCGGCGGAAGGTGCACGTGGCCGTAGACCTGGGACCGGACCGCAGCGACGCACAGATGCACGCCAAGACCGTAGGATCCTACGCAGTGCCGTAGGGGACCGCACCGCCACTTCCCAGCAAATTAGGGACACTGTTGCTCCTGGGGTATCGGCGAGGACCATTCGCAACCGTCTCCATGAAGCTAGGCTACGGTCCCGCACACCGTTAGGCCGTCTTCCGCTCACGCCCCAACATCGTGCAGCCCGCCTCCAGTGGTGTCGCGACAGGCGTGAATGGAGGGACGAATGGAGACGTGTCGTCTTCAGCGATGAGAGTCGCTTCTGCCTTGGTGCCAATGATGGTCGTATGTGTGTTTGGCGCCGTGCAGGTGAGCACCACAATCAGGACTGCATACGACCGAGGCACACAGGGCCAACACCCGGCATCATGGTGTGGGGAGCGATCTCCTACACTGGCCGTACACCACTGGTGATCGTCGAGGGGACACTGAATAGTGCACGGTACATCCAAACCGTCATCGAACCCATCGTTCTACCATTCCTAGACCGGCAAGGGAACTTGCTGTTCCAACAGGACAATGCACGTCCGCATGTATCCCGTGCCACCCAACGTGCTCTAGAAAGTGTAAGTCAACTACTCTGGCCAGCAAGATCTCCGGATCTGTCCCCCATTGAGCATGTTTGGGACTGGATGAAGCGTCGTCTCACGCGGTCTGCACGTCCAGCACGAACGCTGGTCCAACTGAGGCGCCAGGTGGAAATGGCATGGCAAGCCGTTCCACAGGACTACATCCAGCATCTCTACGATCGTCTCCATGGGAGAGTAGCAGCCTGCATTGCTGCGAAAGGTGGATATACACTGTACTAGTGCCGACATTGTGCATGCTCTGTTGCCTGTGTCTATGTGCCTGTGGTTCTGTCAGTGTGATCATGTGATGTATCTGACCCCAGGAATGTATCAATAAAGTTTCCCCTTCCTGGGACAATGAAGTCATGGTGTTCTTATTTCAATTTCCAGGAGTGTATATCAGTTCATGACATCCAGTCTTACAAATTTACTGTCTCTGTCCAGATCATCCGCTCTCAAAACTCCGCCATCTCACTCCCCACATCCATCACTGCTGGCGGCTCACCTCCAACTGCGCAACGCTACGCGCTGTTCACATCCAGCTGCCCAACACTACAATAGCAAATATTCCAACAATGCAAACCAGTCGCAGACTTCACACAGCGCAGTCAGTGATTTTCATACAGAGCGTTACGTGGCGTTACCAACATAAAAATTCGCCGATTCCTGTAAGAGTTCGGGCTTGCAGTGCGTCTGCACTAAAGGGGTCATTGGCTATCCTTGCCTTAGTTACATATGTGGTGTCTGTTCTTTCGGACATTTGGGTCTGACGGGAGGCGTGCCAGGATAGTCCGCTGACCACTGTGTCCGGCCGGCGTAGTGGTCAGCGAATCTGGGTGGTAACCAGGGTACCTGGTTTCGAACTGAGGACTCATACCGGTTTCAACTTTCCCCATTAATTTATGTCAATGCCCTCTGGCAGATAATGTCTTTAATTCCTTTGTGTCTTGAAGCAGAAATGTGGAAAAGCAAGGGTAAGGAAATAAAAATCTTGAGGCTTGTCGATGAAATTGCTATTCTGTCAGAGGCAGCAAACAATTAAGAGTATCAGTTGATCAGTTATCCTCCAGTTTTCTAAAGGAAAGACGTCTGTCCGTAAAGATCGACGGGAAAAATTCTGGCTTGAGGACCGTCATAGCGGGCTTTCCCCAAGGCTCTGTGATCACACTCATTTTAGTATATATATATATATATATATATATATATATATATATATATATATATATGGCTATTACAAATGATTGAAGCGATTTCATAAATTCACTGTAGCTCCATTCATTGACATATGGTCACGACACACTACACATACGTAGAAAAACTCATAAAGTTTTGTTCCGCTGAAGCCGCACTTCAGGTTTCTGCCGCCAGAGCGCTCGAGAGCGCAGTGAGACAAAATGGCGACATGAGCCGAGAAACCGTATGTCGTGCTTGAAATGCACTCACATCAGCCAGTCATAACAGTGCAACGACACTTCAGGACGAAGTTCAACAAAGATCCACCAACTGCCAACTCCATTCGGCGATGGTATGCCCAGTTTAAAGCTTCTGGATGCCTCTGTAGGTTGAACGCGTGCGGGCAAGTTTCACGCGTAGCCCGCGGAAGTCGACGAATAAAGCAAGCAGGGAGCCAAACATACCACAGCCGACGGTTTGGAAAATCTTACGGAAAAGGCTAAAGCAGAAGCGTTACCGTTTACAATTGCTACAAGCCCTGACACCCGATGACAAAGTCAAACGCTTTGAATTTTCGGCGCGGTTGCAACAGCTCATGGAAGAGGATGCGTTCAGTGCGAAACTTGTTTTCAGTGATGAAGCAACATTTTTTTTTTTAATGGTGAAGTGAACAGACACAATGTGCGAATCTGGGCGGTAGAGAATCCTCACGCATTCGTGCAGCAAATTCGCAATTCACCAAAAGTTAACGTGTTTTGTGCAATCTCACGGTTTAAAGTTTACAGCCCCTTTTTCTTCCGCGATAAAAACGTTACAGGACACGTGTATCTGGACATGCTGGAAAATTGGCTCATGCCACAACTGGAGACAGACAGCGCCGACTTCATCTTTCAACTGGATGGTGCTCCACCGCACTTCCATCATGATGTTCGGCGTTTCTTAAACAGGAGATTGGAAAACCGATGGATCGGTCGTGGTGGAGATCATGATCAGCAATTCATGTCATGGCCTCCACGCTCTCCCGACTTAACCCCATGCGATTTCTTTCTGTGTGAAAGATTCAGTATTTAAACCTCCTCTACCAAGAAACGTGCCACAACTGCGAGCTCGCATCAACGATGCTTTCGAACTCATTGATGGGGGGACATGCTGCGCCGAGTGTGGGAGGAACTTGATTATCGACTTGATGTCTGCCGAATCACTAAAGGGGCACGTGTCGAACATTTGTGAATGCCTAAAAAAACTTTTTGAGTTTTTGTATGTGTGTGCAAAGCATTGTGAAAATATCTCAAATAATATAGTTATTGTAGAGCTGTGAAATCGCTTCAATCATTTGTAATAACCCTATATATATATATATATATATATATATATATATATATATATATTTCTAGAATTTGCAGACTTAGAGAATGCTTTTGACAATGTTGACTGGAATACTCTATCTCAAATTCTGAAGGTGGCAGGGGTAAAATACAGAGAGCGAAAGGCTATTTACAATTTGTACAGAAACGAGACGGCAGTTATAAGAGTAGAGGGACATGAAAGGGAAGCAGTGGTTGGGAAGGGACTGAGACAGGGTTATAGCCTCTCCCCGATGCTATTCAATCTGTATATTGAGCAAGCAGTAAAGGAAACAAAAGAAAAGTTCGGAGTAGGTATTAAAATCCATGGAGAAGAAATAAAAACTTTGAGGTTCACCGATGACATTGTAATTCTGTCAGAGACAGCAAAGGACTTGGAAGAGCAGTTGAACGGAATGGACAGTGTCTTCAAAGGAGGGTATAAGATGAATATCAACGAAAGCAAATCGAGGATAATGGAATGTAGTCGAATTAAGTCGGGTGATGCTGAGGGAATTAGATTAGGAAATGAGACGCTTAAAGTAGTAAAGGAGTTTTGCTACTTGGGGAGCAAAATAACTCATGATGGTCGAAGTAGAGACGATATAAAATGTAGACTGGCAATGGCAAGGAAAGCGATTCTGAAGAAGAAAAATTTGTTAACATCGAGTATAGATTTAAATGTCATGAAGTCGTTTTTGAAAGTATTTGTATGGAAGTGAAACATGGACGGTAAATAGTTTGGACAAGAAGAGAATAGAAGCTTTCACAATGTGGTGCTACAGATGAATGCTGAAGATTAGATGGGTAGATCACGTAACTAATGAGGAAGTACTGAGCAGAATTGGAGAGAAGAGAAATTTGTGGCACAACTTGACCAGAAGAAGGGGTCGGTTGGTAGGACATACTCTGAGGCATCAAGGGATCACCAATTTAGTACTGGAGGGCAGCGTGGAGGGTAAAAACTTGTATCAAAGTCAACTGAGAACGGTACGAGGCGGTCGATGGTCTAGTGTCAGTCAGAACACCATCGAATGGCCAAGAACCCATTTCCACCAGGACTTTGCAGAGAGAAATGCACTGCGCACATCAACCGACTTGTTTCACAGTGCCCTCCAAAGGCTTTTGGCTGTTCAGCATAGGAGCTAGCTGGAGGTGTTCGGCGAAGTTTATTAATACGGGAATAAAACTTATTGTGTCCACGGAAAAAGGAATGTTTAATTTTGGTGTGTCTTTCTCGCTTTCGTGTCTTTGAACGTTCATCTCGCTACCTTTTCCTTCCCTTTGCTTTTTGCTTTGCAGAGATCGCCGAGGACATTGCATAGATGCAGTTGGTGGTTACACGGAAACTGTCAGTGGTCGGATCTTGGGATTTACCCTCGTGCAGTCGGATTGCTACGGGGCAGCACTCAAGTGTGCCAGGGTTGTGACTTTTTAACCTCGCCTCGTGGGTTACAGCGAGGCTGGCGACGCTCACCAGAACTATTTCATCAGTATAGGAATAGCGAGAAGTGATCCGGATCACTCGAATAACAGTTCGCACGTTGGCTGTGTTGCAGTTTGTAACACCTCTGTTTATTTATCCCGACCTGATCTGATCGAATAGCAGCCCAATAATTATTATTAATGTGACCGTGTACCTAATGGGGATGGCAATCGGAATTGACTGTTACGGAAGTTGTTACTTTCCAGTTCGTCCTTCTCAATACTGTAATAATGAAATGTCTGGTAACAAGAAAAACACCAACACAGCTTCACTAATCACGAACCTATATTCGTCTCAAAAACACAAAAAGGAGGAGACAGCCACTGCCTTCGTCATACATATCCAATTACGGCTAATCTCAGCACAGTCTTCTTCATTTTTCATTATCATCACACGCTAATCCATCACTGCATCCAACACTGCAATCCAACACTGCAAGCCAAGGTGATGCCGGGGCGGTAGACGCGAAACCAAAATATCGGCACTAGAAATGTCACTGACCATTTCCGTAATTATACTTCTTCACTTTCCCGGTATTATTTCTAGTACAAAGGGGTCTAACCACGGCGATGGCAACTCCCTTTGTCGTTAAAGCCTTGCATTACCACAACTGGCCTCCACACACCTCTACCCGCAACATGGCACTGGCTCAACTCCACACTCGCTCTCGCAACACGACACAATCGATTGTTCGCCCTATCGGCCTGTGCCGAGTGAAAATTTATAGTACGGGCCTACGGACCCCTTACAAGTTACATCACAGTCACGGTACCGCCTGTTTCGCCGCATGGAGCACGATGGTGCAGACAATCTTTTGCTACTTCGGACGATTAAGAAGAAGAGTAGCTTACTGGTGCAGCGCTTTCTTATCAATAATGAAAGCACAGTGCTTCAGAGTAAAGTTTATTTACAATAAAACAGTTACTACTGTCACTCACTAAAGTTGTAGAAACAATTTTTCGCAGCACAGTTTAAAGCACGTTGATGCTGTTAGTGAAATAAGACGATGCTGTTCCAACGCGGGTTCAAGGGGTGACGATACAAAATGTATAATCAGGGACTACATGCAGTTTAGTTGGTGATATAATTAAATCCTAGAATTAATTAGGAAACCTTATTAGCTATTAACAACCATAAACTGGATATTAACTTTGTGACTGCTCTAGAAGGAACTAGGAAATGACGATAAAGTAATGCTGTTTCTTAGCTATAGAAATATTTTCTCCCCGACTTTCATGACTAAATAATTGCTAGCAATAATTTCATACTACCACCTACATAGCTACCTCCTTTAAAAATAGTTTTTGTTGGTAATAGCCCGCCTTCACGGGCAGGGATTCACCTGCAAGGCGATAAAAAGGTCGCAGGAACCTACAAATATAACATCCCAGCCTAGTTCATTCAGAACTTGCTGCAAATAAAGATTTAGGCAGGTCGTAAAAATACTTGCCATTCTGACCAATAGGCTATTTTTTTCTGTGTAAGGAGCTTATAAACAGGATGTAGTAGGAACTGCTGCACGCACTTTTTTTGCTGGACTTCAAAGCAACAGCAAGCGTTTCCACGAACGCTATAGTCTGTCGCAACACCACATCGACCATCAACTTAGGAACAATGTTGGTAGAATAACGCGGTAATTCGTTGCCTAATTCAACGATAGTAGCATAGATTTACCATCGCCACTGAGTCACGACATCATTCCAACCAGCGCTCAGGTAACTCCAAATGTTCTACTGCCGGTGTATGATTACTTGACGATATCTCACTCTCTCCCTCTCCACATTATCTAAGGCTTTTATTTAGTTGCTATTCCCGTTACCCATTTATCCAAACAATAACTGTAGGATTTATAGATGAATGCAAGCACTCTATGATACCCATTTCAGGGCAATTAATCTGTTCAGTCGATATGTTTTATTTGTATGTGCTTTAAAATCATCATGTAAGTTACGTGTTTTGTCCAAATTTGAATGCGACTCATATCCGGGTAGTGTTATAGATCCCCTATCGACCTTCACTTCCGAATGTTGCATTAAGCATGCCAATTTTGATTAAGTAGAATATCTGCACTTCATTTCTGCCAGTGATTTTTGGATCACTGTCCGAACCGAAAGCTATCTGTCAGGTTCCCACGTTTATCACAATTTAGCAGAGCTCGGGGGAACACCTGCAGCGCAGACAGCACAAAACTCCAGCACAGACTGCCACTTTACATATCAAACACGAATAAAATTTTTGAATACGTGTGTTACAAAAAAGGCACTGGGGTTTGTGGATGATGTGCTGTGTTTATGCAAAGGTACACTGACCAGCTAAACACATTCCTCCGACATTTAAACTCTCGACATAATAGCATTCAGTTGTAAATGAAGCTGGGAGTCTCTTGGAAAAATTTATTCGACTTTAATGTAGCCATTGGCGCAAACAAACACTTATTTAGCATTTACAGAAAAACAACAGCTTCTTGTACTGTACTTCTGTAAGCTTCAAGAACCAAAAGAATCTTATGCTAGTAACTTCCCGTTCTATTCCATACGCGTTACACTGTTTGAATCTGTCTTGAATTGAGTTACAGCCTATCAACTTACTACTTTCAGAGCAGACCTTTTCTATTAGAAAGAAAATTCTACCAGTCCTGTACGCTGGCCAGGAGACAAGCAATTATTACTTAGAATCCCAACGGGCGCACTGTTCCATATGCTGGAAAATTTCACACGATTTTCAAACGTATTTAAGTCCCTGGACTACATAAATGTGTTTTACAATAGCAAGAGCATAGCTAAATTGTTATTCAGCTAGCGACCCACCCTGGCTTTGCACTAAGTATCTACAGCCGGACAATGATATGCTCAAACCTTCCTCGTGAATAAGTCTGTCTGTTAGTGAAAAACGAATCAGAATACCAGCGGAAGTTCCTGAGTTTAGTCTTCACATACAACAGAAAATGGCAGCTTATAACTTTCATTTATAATATTTACAGATATTAAATACAAAATAAAATCTTTGGCTCAAACTATCGTGTGTAAAATAACCTACAAGCACAGTGGAAAGGATATGTTCCTCAGTGAGGCAGACCTGTGGCAGTTACGTTATCCGAACGAAAGAGATGCCGGAGACAAGGAACATGTCGGACATGTCCGAAAGAACAGACTCCACGCATTGATTTAACTGATTCGCCTCGATGGTCTATGAATCCACCCCACTACCTTCAGTTCGACCCCCTGCGGGAATCTCAAAGTAGCGAGCGAGAAGGACATGGACGGAAATGCAGATACGTGGCGCTAAGTGAGAACATATGTCGGCCGACAGGCGTACCGAGATTGTAGATGCAGATGCAATGAACACTGTGTCCTGTTGGTGCAGTGGTTAACGGAGCTGCCAAGTCAGCAGGAGATCCCAGGTTCGAATCTCGGTACAGCACACATTTTTCACTCGTTGTCGTTGGCTCCGCATAAAGTACCGATGAAGCTCACAGCATGAATCCTTACTTTTCTTCCCACCCCGTCCCCCCTACACCTTCAATTTACAAAAGACTACAAAAAATAGATTTAACCTTCGCAGCACATCTTTTAAAGGAGAACCACCCATACGATGTAGACTGTAGAGTGTGACGTACAGTTAAGAAAAGCAGAAAAATGACCCTACTGGAAGTACTGGAAAGTGGTAAGTATGCGACAAAGCTGTCAGCTTAATTTTAAATGACCAAACTTATTTCATTTTTTTTCTCTTTGTCGAATTAAGTTCGAGATACACAAATGTTGCATCAGAATAGTAAATTCATCTTTATTTTTCATCTTTTCCTAAAAAAAACGATTTCCAGATAATATAAAAAAACATTATTTTTCGTTGCTTAGTTAAATGTAACAATTTCTACCAAAAAAGTAATATTTTCCTTTTTATCCCGCCATTTTACTAATATTCTGTATCTGTATCAGCAGTGTATGTGTAAACTACATGTAATTTTATTTGGAATGCGACTTTCAGTTGCCTGGCGATGACCTAAGAAATCAAAACCCGGCTCGTGATTAAATAATTTTTTATGTTATTTAATTTTTAAATTTTCACTCTGCAGCGGAGTGTGCACTGATATGAAACTTCCTGGCAAATTAAAAGTTTTAATCTGCCAGGAAGTTTCATATCAGCGCACACACCGCTGCAGAATGAAAATTTCATTCACATAGTTTTAAACTGCCAGGAAGTTTCAAATTTTCCATTATTTTTCGGACACTCATTTGGAACATCAGTACTTCTTCTTCCTACGTTTCGGGTTAGAACATTCTAGCTACTGTCGAAGCAATTCAGTAACTGATTTCCGAGTGTGAAAGCGTTCCCTTTTACCCTTTGAGAGGTCAAAACCATGTGACTTAGCTAGACTGAAGAGTTCAATGTACTTGCGCCACTGACGAGATAATCCGCACAGAAGCGCCAGACAGTGATAAAAGGTACGTATCGTAGATAATTCGTTGCAAGCGCTGAGTATAAACAAACACAAACCTACTTGAGAAGCTGCTGTTGCGTATTTGCGCTATATTAGAACAGGTAACTTATACTACAAACCCAAAGAGTAAACATATGCCACTGAACTTATCACTGAACGTAAATATTGGGTTGGTTCAAAATGGTTCAAATGGCTCTGAGCACTTCGGGACTTAACAAATGGTTCAAATGGCTCTGAGCACTATGGGACTTAACATCTGTGGTCATCAGTCCCCTAGAACTTAGAACTACTTAAACCTAACTAACCTAAGGACATCACACACATCCATGCCCGAGGCAGGATTCGAACCTGCGACCGTAGCAGTCGCGCGGTTCCGGACTGAGCGCCTTAAACGCGAGACCACCGCGGCCGGCTCGGGACTTAACATCTGAGGTCATCAGTCCCCTAGAACTTAGAACTACTTAAACCTAACTAACCTAAGGACACTACACAGATCCATGTCCGAGTCAGGATTCGAACCTGCGAGCGCAGCAGTCGTGTGGTTCCGGGCTGAAGCGCCTACAACCGCTCGGCCACCCCGGCCGGCATTGGGTTGGCACATAAGGTTAATAAACGCAACAGATTCGCATTACAGAGACTTTAGTCGTCAATAATATGTTCTCCTTCACTATTTACAAAATTCCGCTAATGCTGGGGTAACTTTTCGATTCCGTGACTGTAGAAATCACAGCTTTTTGAGGCAAAGAAATCGTCGTGCCAGCGCATTTTCCATCCGGAAAGAAAGTTCCTTGAACTTTGAGAGCGAGAAAGGTGAAAAACTGAGAGCCCAACATCAAGTGAGTAACGTGGGTGCGGAGTGACTTCTGAACCCTGTAGTCTAGCAGAATGCGGGCAGGCGTTGTCGTGCGGTAGCATCAGTTCACGCAGTCCTCCTAGTCGTTGCTCTTGGATTACCCCTTCAAGACGTCTCAGTTATTCACATCTCGGGAAAGAAATTCGTAGAACACCACACCGTCACTGTTCCACCAGATAACATTATCTTCTACGGATGCGCACAGGTCTCCATACAGGGAGTTGGTGTTTTGTTTGGACTCAACCATTCCTTTCATTTTCTTATGATAGCATAAAGACACCATTTCTGCCCACCAGTTAATGCGTAGCTTCTGTTACATTTGGAATGAAATGTTTTGTTAAAAAATCTCTTTTACGTTCGTTAAAAGCCGCGGTTAATTTTTCTCATGGCGCTATCGCCAGAAACATCATACGTGTTCCAACGTGAAGATATCCGTCTTACTCAAGAAGGATAAAAAAAATCTTTCTTTAATGTTACGCGATAAGCAAATTAAACATAATACTCAATTAATTATTTATTTTTCTCTGTGAGGCTTGATGCTCCATTATAGCCGCCTATGTGCAATGGCAGCGTACGCAATTGAAATAATTGTTTTTAATGAAACTGTACCTCTGGCCTAAAATGAAATGGAAAATATTATAAGACGCCGTTTTCTATTTATTGATATTAAATCCTTTCAATACCTTCAGATTTAAATGATTATTAAGAAAGTTTTTATCATTTTAACACCAATGGCGTCGCTTCAACAATGCACTTACACAAAATGACCAGGGCAACATTTAATTGTTACGTAATTAAATAAGGTGCAGGGAAGGTACTTTCTTGCTACTAACAAAAACACATGCTACATTGGGTACTGACATATGTATTTAACAAAAATTATAATTACACTACATATAGTTAAATTAATTACAGACCGTGATCTATATGCGACCTTCTGCTAGGACGTCAGAACCAAGAAGACGAAACAGAAGCAGAGCACAAAGAAACAAAAGTTCTTTTCTTATATAGTACGAGACAAAGATCATGCTTATTACAATCCAAGGAGCGCATATAGCGTTTTCATTGTCGCTAAATATCGATTACTAGATATCATATTCCTTCTTTCAAGAAGCGATGCTATACAGTAACGATACGGGATGGCAATGGTCGGTGTTGTTCACGAGCCAACTGATGAGCAAGCAGAGATGCACAGACGGTCATCCGCTGATTTTTGTGATTTTGGCTTAGAGCATGCGGTACAAACACACGCGATTTTTGAACTTTCTCCTTTGCATGCAACTGTCGCACGATGGTGGAATGATCACTGTTCATCACATTTGCCAGTTATCTAGAACAATGACCTCAGTCATTGTCAATTAATGCGTTTAGATGATCTTCATCAAACCCCAAAAATCCTCCTGAACGTGAAGAGTCACTAATGTCAAAGCGGTCCTCATGAAGAAGAGAAATTCGTTTTCTTGCCGTGCTCTAACAAAGGGCTCTTATGGGACTTAACATCCGAGGTCATCAGTCCCCTAGACTTAGAACTACTTAAACCTAACTAACCTAAGGACATCACACACATCCATGCCCGAGACAGGATTCTAACCTGCGACCGTAACAGTCGCTCGGTTCCAGACTGAAGCGCCTAGAACCGCTCTGCCACAACGGGCTGCCGTGCTCTATCCAACGGCATTATCCAAATGTACGGCGCAAATGCTTCTGGCTGTGTCCGCTGCTGTCATCCCTCTACTGACCTCAAACAGAAGAATATGTTAGAAATGTTCTCATTTCTCCACTTGACAATTCGTTTTATAGCGTCCACGGCTCCAGTCACTATATCCAAATGACAAAATGACAATATGTAAACTCAAACAGCAATAGTGAACTACAAATAAAGAATGACAATCGATAAATTCATAGCAGCCGGAATACCGACATGCAAAAGAAAAACGCTACGAACTTATGCATCAGCCTAATACTTCGAACACTGTGTGCTGTCACTGCAATCATCACTACAACGCCGGATCACAACATCAGTTCCCCGCTAGTATCAATAATATTTCTTATTAGAGCGAACGTACTGCCACGGTTGCGTGAGCACTTGCTTCATGGAGCCCAGTTCGGTATTTTGTGAACTTCCATTCGTTGCGCGTTGTGGTCCAGACATGTCTGCTGCGGTATCCCTGACTGTGACGTTCGTTGATTGTTGTGATTGTTTCGTAATGGGCTGGTTTTCGATAGTGGGGATGCGGCACTCTTAGCAGACGGAGTATCTCCGTTACCTGTGTCAATGGGTGAGCTTCAAAATGTGGGCTTCAGGCGATCCGTGGAGATTATGGTGGGAGTACTTGAAAGTCTTCTCATCCCTGCCGAGGACCGTGTAAGGTCCGTAATACGAGGGCTGGAGTGGTTTGCGTACTGTGTTGTACCAAATGAAGACTTGGTCACACGTTGCTAGGTCCTTGAAAACGAAAAGACGATGACTGAGTTGGATCGGCGAAGTAACAGGCCGGAGTTGCCGGTTTTGTGTCCGTGGGTTGGCGACGACATTTGACGCATCAGTATACCCATTAGGCGTATTCTCGAGGAATTCGTTTGGTAGTGGTATTATTTGGCCATATATGAGATCAGTTCTGTAGTCTTCAGGTCTTCTTTAATGGATGCGTGGGGACCGAGAACCACAATTAGTAATGCTTCTGTCCAATGACGCTAATCATGAAATCTGTAGAGTCTTGTACCGCAGGAAGCAAGGAAGAGGATGTTATGGCTGGTCGGTATCCTGTTTCTACAACACAAGTGCTCACGTGGATTAATACGGTTCTTTACTTACAAGAAGCAGCTGCTTAACTTGAATGTAGAGTCCATGATCGTGGCACAAGCTCATCAGTAATAGTCGTCTTGCAGGCAATCACATTAATCTGGTCGCTATGTACTATCGTAACCTGTGACGTGAAGTAATCCCACACTGCAACTAAACTGACAGACGCCAAACTGCAGTGTGAGTTAGTGAGGTCGTCCGGTCAGCCGGCCTGTGTTGTCGAGCGGTTCTAGGCGCTTCAGTCTGGAACCGCGTGGCCGCTACGGTTGCAGGTTCGAATCCTGCCTCGGGCATGGCTGTGTGTGATGTCCTTAGGTTAGTTAGGTTTAAGTAGTTCTAAGTTCTAGGCGACTGATGACCTCAGAAGTTAAGTCGCAAAGTGCTCAGAGCCATTTGAACCACTTCGTCCGGTCAGCGGTGACGGCCTAAACGCATGCTATCGAGAAGGCGATGGTGACGTGTTACTTGTCCGTGTGTCTCTGCCCTCTCTCGCTTTATCCAGCGCCTACCATCGATCTTCGCGCTACATCTTTGCCAGCCGGTGTGCTGGCGACAGTTTACGCCAGCACAAAATCTTAATGCTGCCTTCGATTGCCGGTGTAGTCATTCCACAAATCTATTATTCAAGGGTATTAAGCTCTAGAATGGATACGCTTCGGCGAGTGTTTTAAACAAATACGACTCTAATTGGCGGCCTTGATCTATGATGACACGAAGAGGCATGCTAAAACGGACAGTCCATCCTCGAACGATCGTGCTTGCCATTGTTTCTGCGGTTATACTACTCATGCCGAAGGTTTCCGCCAATGAGAAAAGCGGTCGATGGCCGTGAGACAGTAAGTGAAACCTCCAGATGGTGCTACCGGTTATATTACGTCTATATCGCCGTGCTCGAATCGTTGATTAGATGGGACAAACGTGCCAAATTGTGTTTTGATATGTCGGGTGTTTTTATTCGTTTAGCAAGTAAAGCACTGTCGCACAAACCGCTTGAAATCCTTGTTCATACCCGGCCACACCAGACCGCGCTTCGCAAGATACACCATGCTGCGGACCCCCGTATTGGCCAGGTTATGCAAAAGCGTCATAGCTTGATGTCGAAACTACCAGGTCTACAACTTTGCTTCCACAGGTTTTTTCTCGAAGTTCGGGGTTTTTTGTGAAAAACTTACAAAAAAATTATGATTCATGGTATTGCCCAACGCTGGCCACTACATTCTCCCATCTTTCGGATAGCATACGAACCCCTTGGCGGAAGAACTGGGCGTCTCTTGTGGGGATCCATGAATCGATTCAATTTTGCACTTGTTCATATGATCGGACGTGCTGGTCAGCCACACTGTGTGCTACTGATCGAAAAAGATGGTAAGTCAGCGAGAACAACGTATGGAGAATACGGCGGGAGGGATAGGACTTCTCATTTCAAAGTTTCCATGTATATTTTGACGGGTTTTGCGACATGTGGTCGAGCACTGACATGCTGCAAAATTACCTTTACGTGTCTATCGCTGTATTGTGTTTCAGTGCTGGGCTCGAACGCATCAATTGCTTTCGATAATGATGTCCTGTGACTGTCTTCGTGTGTTTCAGTAGCTTCGAAAACGTTCTGTCTTCCACCGCCATGCCGGTCTTCGACATGAAAATCACCGTTCTTAACGCGTTGAAAACATTCTCTGCACGTTCTTCCACTAATATATCCCTCACCATTGGTCTTACCCAGTATTTTAAGAGCCACAGCCGCAGATTTCTTCATGTTAAAGCAGAAAATTAAAACTTCCCGCAAATGGAGAGAAATGGGTGCGTAAGTTGACGTACTTAATCGAGAGTAACCTTATGATGCAATCACAAATCGACTAATATTTTTATGGCATTATGTTTAAAGATGCCTAAGCGTATTGTATTACACCTATGACCAACCACCTGAACCCCACTTCCCGTTACTGCCGTCTGTTGAAAAACGGCGGAAGCAAAATTGTAGACCTAATACAAGGGAATAAACGGTCGCGTCTTCGCCGTTGGAACATCACAGTACATCTTTATGTTCACAGATGTCACTGGGGCGCGTTGGAGGTGCAGTCCGGTTGGTTTGCTTTAGTAGTATGCGTAGCGGTTTGATCAAGTTGTTTTGTCTGCGCAAGAGCTTCGTAGCCAGTTGCGGTTGTAAGCGATTCGACGCGAGAGCGAGTGTCTCGTCTGCTGGAATATTCAAGTCGTCCTGGTAGTGGATAACGTGCGTCGTAAACTGGCTAATATAATGTAAGTGGCGTAGCTGTCATGGTGGTGCCTTGTCTGGCTTCTGGCGAAAAGTAAACGGCAGTCGTCTGTGGTCAGTAATCAAAGTAAACTGCTGCCCCTTCCAGCATACGGCCAAACCTTTCCATGGCAGCATACGTCACGTAATGTTTCCCATCGTATGTCGACCTGCCATGCTGTGCTGGTGAAAGCTTTTGGCTTAAAAACGCAAGATGTTGCCAGCACTGCTCCATTTTTTGCTGTAGTATAGCGCCTGTCGCAATTGCCAATGCGTCTGCCATCAACGCGGGGGGGGGGGGGGGGGGGGGGGGGGGCTTTGCAAACGGGTGTGCCAACATCGTAGGTTCAGTGATGGCGGTTCTCACTTCTGCGAAAGCTCCTTCAGTCTCGATGGCCCACAAGAATTCATCGTTCAGTTTCAGAGTACCTCTCAACAAGTTGTTTAATGGTTATGTATAAAACACCGGTAGAAATTTATAAAGCCGAAAAGCCGAGAGATCGTCATAGTTCCGAGACTGTGATCAGCCGTGGATATTTGAGTATGGTTTCCACTTTTCCTTGTAGCAGCCGGATTTCTTGAGCATCAGTGGTGTATCCAAGGAATTGCACTTCGATGGGTTAATAAGCAGTCCCTGTTAACGAAAGCAGTTGAAGATTTGGAGCAAATGTGCCACACGCTCCGGTTCCGAAACAGACATCACCAAAATATCATCAGTATAAACGTAACAGGAATCAAGGTCATGCGTTGTTTCATCTATGAGAGGTTGGACTGTTTCTGCGTCACTGCATAGTTCGAAAGGCATTCTCATAAACCCGAAGGGGCCGAACTGAGTAGTAACGGCAGTCTTACCTGTATCTCCGGACGCAGCCGATATCTGATCATATGCACACACCAAAGCAGTGGTCGAAAAGATGCATTTTCAGTGTATTCCTCAACGGATGGCCCCAGATACATATCTGGGATTGGCCTTGCATTGGGTTTTCGGTAGTCACCGCATGGATGCCAGCCATTATTCTTCTTATGTACGACATGTATTGGGGGGATCCAACTACTGCTTGAGGGTCGACAGATTCCTTGTGCCAACATGGACAAAAACTCTTGCTCCACTACCCTTAACTTCTAAGGTTGTAATCGACGAGAGTACACGTGGATCGAAGCTCTTGGGGTAGTGAATATGTAGTGCATCGTGCTATGTTGTACAGGCATTAGCACGAAGCTATGTCGGGTAAGTTCTGGGAACTGCTTGAGAACGTACACACACACTACTGGCCATTAAAATTGCTACGCCACGAAGATGACGAGCTACAGACGCTAAATTTAACCGACAGGAAGAAGATGCTGTGATATGCAAATGATTAGCTTTTCAGAGCATTCACACAAGGTTAGCGCCGGTGGCGACACCTACAACGTCCTGACATGAGGAAAGTTTCAGACCGATTTCTCAAACAGCAGTTGACCGGCGTTGCCTGGTGAAACGTTGTTGTGATGCCTCGTGTAAGGAGGAGAAATGCGTACCTTCACGTTTCCGACTTTGATAAAGGTCGGATTGTAGCTTATCGCGAATGCGGTTTATCGTATCGCGACATTGCTGCTCACGTTGGTCGAGATCCAATGACTGTTAGCAGAATATGGAATCGGTGAGTTCAGGAGGGTAATAAGGAACGCCGTACTGGATCCCAACGGCCTCGTATCACTAGCAGTCGAGATGACAGGCATCTTATCCGCGTGGCTGTAACGGATCGTGCTGCCACGTCTCGGTCCCTGAGTCAACAGATGGGGACGTTTGCAAGACAACAACCATCTGCACGAACAGTTCGACGACGTTTGCAGCAGCATGGATTATCAGCTCGGAGACCGTGGCTGCGGTTACCCTTGACGCTGCATCACAGACACGAGCGCCTGCGATGGTGTACTCAACGACGAACCTGGGTGCACGAATGGCAAAACGTCACTTTTTCGGATGAATCCAGGTTCTATTTGCAGCATCATGATGGTCGCGTCCGTGTTTGGCGACATCGCGGTGAACGCACATAGGAAGCGTGTATTCGTCATCGCCATACTGGCGTGAAAGTATGGGGTGCCATTGGTTACACGTTTCGGTCACGTCTTGTTCGCATTGACGGCACGTTGAACAGTGGACGTTACATTTCAAATGTGTTACAACCCGTGGCTCTACCCTTCATTCGATCCCTGCGAAACCCCACATTTCAACAGGATCTATGCACCGAAATTGTGTAAAAATGTAATCACATGTCAGTTCTAGCATAATATATTTGTCCAATGAATACCCGTTTATCATCTGCATTTCTTCTTCGTGTAACAATTTTAATGGTCAGTAGTGCATGGTAATTCACCTGTGGTAGTACGTACGTTCCAGCGACACAGAATAATCTTCCATGGCTGCTCGGTAATAGTGTCGAGGAGATGGTGATTCCAGGAGTCTGGTAATAGTCACAGGAAATCGGCCCCAAAAATGGGATATCCCACATCAGCCATTATGAACGGCCACTCGAACTTGGGTCGTCGACCTAGACTGGGAAACAATGTGACCAAACTGTAAGTTTGAATCGAAGACCCGTTGGCGTCGGAAAGACGGTGGTCGTCGCGGCTGTGGCATGGCAGCCAGTAGTTGGATACGCTGACTTCTCTGCTCCCGCGTCCACCAAAAACTGCTGCTTCGTGTATCGCTCTACGGCAAATAACCGACGGCCGCCGATGGGAGAGCCAGTCGACGTCATCACTGACTCTTCGCTACATTTCCAATCTCACAATGGGGATTGCATTTTAGTGCTTCTGAACCAAACTTCTTATGGTACGGACAGATTGTTGTCGCTGATGGCGAGCCACTGCGTCTCCTCGTGTGTGTGTTGACAAGGCCGAGACGTTTGCAAAGCGGTGACGTTTGCTACAAGCTCGGCAATTTGCGCTTGTATGGATGCGAGGACCGTTACAGGGGTACTGTCCGTCTGCGAGCCTAGAGCTGCGACGCTCGTGATAGGATACACCTCTGAATACAGTCTGAAGTTCGAGCGAGTGCGTTAAATCACCGGCGCATACCGTTAATACTTCCTTGGCGTCAGTTGGTAGGCGCGGCAGCTAGATGTTCCGCAGTACATCAACGCTGACGTCATTACTCGCGAGCGTCCTCAACGAAGCAACTGCCTGCGGGGCGGGGGGTTGCGATCTCCTAACTGCTCTGCAAGCAACAATTTCTCAAAACTTTTCATTTCAGATTGCAAAAGGCGGCTGAATGGTGCATTCTCTATCATCGCATATCGACAGTGTTCGACGGCGCGGCCAGAATGTCTTGCACGTCCGTATCAATGTTCTCGTTCTGTGCTACGACGACATGGCTATATAGCCATTTTCCCGTTGTGTGCTACGGTGACATAAATAGACTAAGTCTCGTCCGCTGTCACCTACGCCAACAAATGCTGTCTTTCTACACTACTGGCCATTAAAATTGATGCACCAAGAAGAAATGCAGATGATAAACGGGTATTCATTGGACAAATATATAATAATAGAACTGACATGTGATTACATTTTCACGCAATTTGGGTGCATAGATACTGAGAAATCACTATCCAGAACAACTACCTCTGGTCGTAATAACGGCCTTGATACGCCTGGCCATTGAGTCAAACAGAGCTCGGATGGCGTGTACAGGTACAGCTGTCCATGCAGCTTCAACACGATACCACAGTTCATCAAGAGTAGTGACTGGTGTATTGCGACGAGCCAGTTGCTCGGCCACCATAGACCAGACGTTTTCAATTGGTGAGAGATCTGGAGAATGTGCTGGTCAGGGCAGCAGTCAAACATTTTCTGTATCCAGAAAGGTCCGTACAGGAGCTGCAAAATGCGGTCATGCATTATCCTGCTGAAACGTAGGGATTCACTGGGATCGAATGAAGGATGGAGCCACGGCTGTAACACGTATGAAATGTAACGTCCACTGTTCAAAGTGTCGTCAATGCGAACAAGAGTTGACCGAGATGTGTAACCAATGGCATCCCATACCATCACGCCGGGTGATACGCCAGTATGGCGATGACGAATATACGCTTCCTATGTGCGTTCACCGCGATGTCACCAAACACGGATGCGACCATCATGATGCTGTAAACAGAACCTGGATTCATCCGAAAAATGACGTTTTGCCATTCGTGCACCCAGGTTTCTTTGAGTACACCGTCGCAGACGCTCCTGTCTGTTATGCAACGTCAAGGGTAAGCGCAGCCACGGTCTCCGAGCTGATGCTCCATGCTGCTGCAAACATCGTCGAACTGTTCGTGCAGATGGTTGTTGTCTTGCGAACGTCCCCATCTGTTGACTCAGGGATCGAGACGTGGCTGCACGATCCGTTACAGCCATGCGGATAAGATGCCTGTCATCTCGACTGCTAGTGATACGAGGCCGTTGGGATCCAGTACGGCGTTCCGTGTTACCCTCCTGAACCCACCGATTCCATATTCTGCTAACAGTCATTGGATCTCGACCAACAAGAGCAGCAATGTCGCGATACCATAAACCGCAATCGCGATAGGCTACAATCCGTCCTTTATCAAAGTCGGAAACGTGAAGGTACGCATTTCTTCTCCTTACACGAGGCATCACAACAACGTTTCACCAGGCAACGCCGGTCAACTAGTGTTTGTGTATGAGAAATCGGTCTGAAACTTTCCTCATGTCAGCACGTTGTAGGTATCGCCACCGGCGCCAACCTAGTGTGAATGCTCCGAAAAGCTAACCATTTGCATATCACAGCATCTTCTTTCTGTCGATTAAGTTTCGCGTCTGTAGCACGTCATCTTTCTTGGTGTAGCAATTTTAATAGCCAGTAGTGTAACAGCGCGGACCATAAAATAGGGATTCGTGCGAGAACGGTGGGGGTTTATTCGAGATTCTGCTGATTATTGCACCTTAAGGCGGCTCGATCGTAGGCGGTGTCTCCTTCATGGGGCCATGCCCATGGGACCCGTAAGAGAAGTGCAGCACAATGCGACTGCCGAGTTGCTTCACGTACGTCAGGTGGCTATGTTCGAACATTATGGATTACCTCGAAGAAAACGATTTATTGACACATAGTCAGCAAGGATTGAGAAAATATCGGTCTTGTGAAACACAACTAGCTCTCTATACTCATGAAGTAATGAGTGCTATCGTCAGTGGATGTCAAATTGATTTAAATATTTTTAGATTTCCAGAAGGCACCGTTTCTCACAAGCGTCATCTAACCAAACTGCTTGCCTATGGAATATCGCCTCAGTTGTGCCACTGGATTCGTGATTTTCTGTCAGAAAGGTCACAGTTCTCAGTAATAGACGGATAGTCATTGAGTAAAAGTCCGCAGCTCGTGGTCCTGTGGTAGCGTTCTCGCTTCCCGTGCCCGGGTTCCCGGGTTCGATTCCCGGCGGGGTTAGGGATTTTCTCTGCCTCGTGATGACTGGGTGTTGTGTGATGTCCTTAAGTTAGTTAGGTTTAAGTAGTTCTCAGTTCTAGGGGACTGATAACCATAGATGTTAAGTGCCATAGTGCTCAGAGCCATTTGAACCATTGAGTAAAACAGAAGTAATATCCGGCGTTCAGCAAGGAAGTGTTATAGGCCCTCTATTGTTCTTGATCTGTATTAACGACGTAGAAGGCAATCTGAGTTGCCGTCTTAGATGATGCTGTCATTTAGGGTCTTGTAAAGTCACGACATGACCAATACGAATTCCAAAATGATTTAGAGGAGATAATTGTATGCTGCGAATGGTGGCAATTACCCTGAATATAGAAAAGTGTGAATTTATACGCATGAGTACTAAAAGAAATCCGCTAAATTTCGATTACGCGATAAGTCACACAAATCTGAAGGCTGTAAATTCAACCAAATACTTAGGGATTACAATTACAAATAACCTAAATTCGAACGATCACATAGATAATGTTGCGGGTAGAGCAAATCAAAGACAGCGATTCATTGGCAGAGCACTTAGAAGGTGCAACAGGTCTACTAAAGAGACTGCTTACACTACGCTTGTCCGCCCTATTCTGGAGTATTGTTGTGCGGTGTGGGATCCGCGACAGGTGGGACTGACGGATGACATCGAAAAAGTTCGAAGAAGGGCAGCTCGTTTTGTATTACCGTGAAATAAGGGAGATAGTGCCACAGACATGATACGTTAATTGGAGTGGCAACCATTAAAACAAAGGCGTTTGTCTTTGCGACGGGATCTTCTCATGAAATTTCAATCACTAGTTTTCTCCTACGATTGCGAAAACATTATGTTGGCAACCACCTACATAGGGAGAAATGATCATCACGATAAAATAAGAGAAATCAGGGCTCGTACTGAACAATTTAAGTGGTCTGTTTTCCCGCGCGCCTTTCGAGAGTGGAACGGTAGAGAGACAGCTTGAAGGTGGTTCATTGAACCCTCTGCCAAGCACTTTATTGTGAGCGGCAGAGTAATCACATAGACGTAGATGTAGATGCAGATGAAACGACGCGGCGGGATTGCTCCCAATCACGTTACCTATTCAGATCCCATCAGGGTCACCGACAATGTTTGCGTATTTGCACTGTACTGGGACTGTAGTACTGAAAAAACGAAGTATCCATATAGCATACAACATTTATTATTTAGGACCAAGGAATAACTAACTACTACAAACCCAACAGGTAAATATATATCACTGAACTTATCACTGAGCATAAATATTTTGATCACTGTGTGCGGTCACTATAATCACCACTGCAACGCGCGATCACTACATCGTGAAACCACAGCGGCTGCAACTCAGGTGGTCGATTTCTGAAATTGATAGCGGTTTGCTAGACAGCGAGGACTTGGGATAAAAAGTCCTGAGAGTGTAGTATTTACACTGCTTCCTGGATCACAGAATCCCAACAAGATGACGCTGTGGCGAGTACATGAACACTGTCGAAATACGAAACACAGGCATCGCAGATTTGTTCAGTCGACACCTTCTGAGTATATACAGGATGATTTTTTCCACCGCGTACAAACCCTAGGGGTTGATCGATGAGAGGATACGGAACAAAAAAGGTCTGACGAACTTAAGCCCGGAAATGCTTGGTTTCCATGCTAGAGACCATTTATTTAGTCATACATTGTTACAGAAACTGCGGTCTAAGGCACGCTGCACCATGCAGTCACAGTTACAGTACGTGTTGAAAATCGTTTCCATGGGCCTCAGCGCATGCGTGTACGCGCCGTAGCACGTTCTGTTCACATCGACAGGCTGCATCCGAGCAGTGTCAAAGGCAGCATGGATACGCTTCTCCACTGTCTCCACATCTGGAATGGGCTCTGCGTAGTGATACTTTTGAGACGACACGATAACCGAGATCTGGTGAACTAGCAGGCGATGCAGCTGGGCCCCCTCGTCCGAACCATCATCGACAACGGAAAACACGCCAGAGATGCATCCGGACGTTAACGGCAAAGTGGGCTGGAGCACCATCATGTAGCACCCGTGTAACTCTTAGAATCATCAATGGCACTTCTTCCAGCAGGGGAGGCAGAGTCACCCACAAGAAACACCGGTAGTTCCGGCCTCTTAGAAGACGTGGAGGGAAGACTGATCCCAAAATATGGTCGTCAGTTAATCCCAACCACGCATTCCGGCTGCACCGAAGATGATGACTCGCAGCCACAATACCGTGGGGGTTCTGCATACTATCCCGCAAATGACTGTTAAGAAAGCTTAAGATACCACCCCACGTAAAGGTTTCCTCATCTGTGAGTAGGATAGATGACACAAATCCCGGAATCGTAATTGCCAGATGAAGAAACCAGTTACAAAATTGTTCCAGATATAGAAAATCTCCTACCCCATGAACCATGGACCTTGCCGTTGGTGGGTAGGCTTGCGTGCCTCAGCGATACAGATGGCCGTACCGTAGGTGCAACCACAACGGAGGGGTATCTGTTGAGAGGCCAGACAAACGTGTGGTTCCTGAAGAGGGGCAGCAGCCTTTTCAGTAGTTGCAGAGGCAACAGTTTGGATGATTGACTGATCTGGTCTTGCAACACTAACCAAAACGGCCTTGCTGTGCTGCTACTGCGAACGGCTGAAAGGAAGGGAAACTACAGCCGTAATATTTCCCGAGGGCATGCAGCTTTACTGTATGGTTAAATGATGATGGCGTCCTCTTGGGTAAAATATTCCGGAGGTAAAATAGCCCCCCATTTGGATCTCTGGGCGGGGTCTACCCAAGAGGATGTCGTTATCAGGAGAAAGAAAACTGGCGTTCTACGGATCGGAGCGTGGAATGTCAGATCCCTTAATCGGGCAGGTAGGTTAGAAAATTTAAAAAGGGAAATGGATAGGTTGAAGTTAGATACAGTGGGAATTAGTGAAGTTCGGTGGTAGGAGGAACAAGACTTTTGGTCAGGTGACTACAGGGTTATAAACACAAAATCAAATAGGGGTAATGCAGGAGTAGGTTTAATAATGAATAGGAAAATAGGAATGCGGGTAAGCTACTACAAACAGCATAGTGAACGCATTATTGTGGCCAAGATAGACACGAAGCCCATGCCTACTACAGTAGTACAAGTTTGTATGCCAACTAGCTCTGCAGATGATGAACAAATTGACGAAATGTATGGTGAGATAAAAGAAATTATTCAGGTAGTCAAGGGAGACGAAAATTTAATAGTCATGGGTGACTGGAATTCGAGAGTAGGAAAAGGGAGAGAAGGAAACATAGTGGGTGAATATGGATTGGGGGAGAGAAATGAAAGAGGAAGCCGTCTGGTAGAATTTTGCACAGAGCATAACTTAATTATAGCTAACACTTGGTTCAAGAATCATAAATGAAGGTTGTATACGTGGAAGAATCCTGGAGATACTAGAAGGTATCAGATTATATAATGGTAAGACAGAGATTTAGGAACCAGGTTTTAAATTGTAAGACATTTCCAGGGGCAGATGTGGACTCTGACCACAATCTATTGGTTATGACCTGTAGATTAAAACTGAAGAAACTGCAAAAAGGTGGGAATTTAAGGAGATGGGACCTGGATAAACTGAAAGAACCAGAGGTTGTACAGAGTTTCAGGGAGAGCATAAGGGAACAATTGACAGGAATGGGGGAAAGAAATACAGTAGAAGAAGAATGGGTAGCTCTGGGGGATGAAGTAGCGAAGGCAGCAGAGGATCAAGTAGGTAAAAAGACAAGGGCTAGTAGAAATCCTTGGGTAACAGAAGAAATATTGAATTTAATTGATGAAAGGAGAAAATATAAAAACGCAGTAAATGAAGCAGGCAAAAGGGAATACAAACGCCTCAAAAATGAGATCGACAGGAAGTGCAAAATGGCTAAGCAGGGATGGCTAGAGGACAAATGTAAGGATGTAGAGGCTTATCTCACTAGGGATAAGATAGATACTGCCTACAGGAAAATTAAAGAGACCTTTGGAGAAAAGAGAGCCACTTGTATGAATATCAAGAGCTCAGATGGAAACCCAGTTCTAAGCAAAGAAGGGAAAGCAGAAAGGTGGAAGGAGTATACAGAAGTCTATACAAGGGCGATGTACTTGAGGGCAATATTATCGAAATGGAAGAGGATGTAGAAGAAGATGAAATGGGAGATACGGTACTGCGTGAAGAGTTTGACAGAGCACTGAAAGACCTGAGTCGAAACAAGGCCCCGGGAGTAGACAACATGCCATTGGAACTACTGACGGCCTTGGGAGAGCCAGTCCTGACAAAACTCTACCATCTGTTGAGCAAGATGTATGATACAGGCGAAATACCCTCAGACTTCAAGAAGAATATAATAATTACAATCCCAAAGAAAGCAGGTGTTGACAGATGTGAAAATTACCGAACTATCAGTTTAATAAGTCACAGCTGTAAAATCCTAACGCGTATTCTTTACAGACGAATGGAAAAACTGGTAGAAGCCGTCCTCGGCGAAGATCAGTTTGGATTCCGCAGAAATGTTGGAACACGTGAGGCAATACTTACCCTACGACTTATCTTAGAAAATAGATTAAGGAAAGGCAAACCTACATTTCTAGCATTTGTAGACTTAGAGAAAGCTTTTGACAATGTTGACTGGAATACTATCTTTCAAATTCTGAAGGTGGCAGGGGTAAAATACAGGGAGCGAAAGGCTATTTACAATTTGTACAGAAACCAGATGGCAGTTATAAGAGTCGAGGGGCATGAAAGGGAGGCAGCGGTTGGGAAGGGAGTGAGACAGGGTTGTAGCCTGCCCCGATGTTATTCAATCAGTATATTGAGCAAGCAGTAAAGGAAACAAAAGAAAAATTCGGAGTGGGTATTAAAGTTCAGGGAGAAGAAATAAAAATTTTGAGGTTCGTCGATGACATTGTAATTCTGTCAGAGACAGAAAAGGACTTGGAAGAGCAGTCGAACGGAATGGACATTGTCTTGAAAGGAGGATATAAGATGAACATCAACAAAAGCAAAACGAGGATAATGGAATGTAGTCAAATTAAGTCGGGTGATGCTGAGGGAATTAGATTAGGAAATGAGACGCTTAAAGTAGTAAAGGAGTTTTGCTATTTGGGAAGCAAAGTAACTGATGATGGTCGAAGTAGAGAGGATATAAAACGTAGACTGGCAATGGCAAGGAAAGCGTTTTTGAAGAAGAGAAATTTGTTAACATCGAGTGTAGATTTAAGTGTCAGGGAGTCGTTTCTGAAAGTATTTGTATGGAGTGTAGCCATGTATGGAAGTGAAACATGGACGATAAATAGTTTGGACAAGAAGGGAATAGAAGCTTTTGAAATGTGGTGCTACAGAAGAATGCTGAAGATTAGATGGGTAGATCACATAACTAATGAGGAGGTATTGAATAGAATTGGAGAGAAGAGGAGTTTGTGGCACAATTTGACAAGAAGAAGGGATCGGTTGGTAGGACATGTTCTGAGGCATCAAGGGATCACAAATTTAGCATTGGAGGGCTACGTGGAGTGTAAAAATCGTAGAGGGAGACCAAGAGATGAATACACTAAGCAGATTCAGAAGGATGTAGGCTGCAGTAGGTACTGGGAGATGAAGAAGCTTGCACAGGATAGAGTAGCATGGAGAGCTGCATCAAACCAGTCTCAGGACTGAAGACAACAACAGCAACATGGGAAATCTAGTATAAGCTGCACATGCTGTAAGCGATAAGGGTAGTAACAGTTGTTATGGTGAATGTTCCATACGGTCGTCTGGCTTACCCTGTAATGGGGGACCAACTGCCTGGTACTGACACGGCGGTCGCCTTCCACATCGTTAACCACGTTTTCCTCCAGGTCTGATGCCCGAACATTTCGGGTACATCCTTCAAGATTTCCAGCTTCCTAAAACGACCGTGTGTCAGACAAACGGCGAAACACTGTTGCAAACATTGAATGGTTCGGTTTTTGCCGCGGGGGGTAGGTCTCCTGGTACAACATTACTGCCCGCAGCTCGTTACTATTTGTCTTTCCGTAAGCAAACACCAAGTCGGCAAGCTCTCGGTTGAATACGGAACTATTGTGTACAGCGTCGCATCACATCCACTACAAGATGAGTCAGCAATGACTACGACTGGAGAGAGCACTAGGGTATGACATATGAGGAAAAGCGAACATAATTTCATAAGACCTTTGTTCTCTCATCGATAGTTGTCTTCCTGTCTGTTAAAAAAATGTTTCAAATGGCTCTGAGCACTATGCGACTAAACGTCTGAGGTCATCAGTCGCCTAGAACTTAGAACTAATTAACCTAACTAACCTAAGGACATCACACACATCCACGCCCGAGGCAGGATTCGAACCTGCGACCGTAGCGGTAGCTCGGTTCCAGACTGTAGCGCCTAGAACCGCACGGCCACTACGGCCGGCTCCTGTCTCTTATTTAAAAGTAAACAACATTTATAGCAAATCTGAATTTTTCAGTGTTTAATTCAGGTTTAGTCGAAATTCGTTGATTTCTAACGTGAAGCAGAGGGAAGTTGTAGCGAAAATAAAGAAAACAATACAGATTTATCATATAGCGCTAGAAAACGCACTTTCCTCAATACACAGGCAAAATAAAAGCCAAAAACGCAAAATGTGTTTGTGTGTGTGTGTGTGTGTGTGTGTGTGTGTGTGTGTATGTAAACTGTACTTGTATCAAATGTAATTGCTTTGGTTATATAAAATCGTTACAGGGTCTACGAATTTTTATTACTTATAAAATGCAATCTATATTTTGTAATGATATAAAATAGGCTCTAAACACTATGGGATTTAACATCTGAGATCATCAGTCCCCTAGACTTAGAACAACTTAAACCTAACTAACCTAAGGACATAACACACATCCCTGCCCGAGGTAGGATTCGAACCTGCGACCGTAGCAGCAGCTCGGTACCGGACTGGAATACCTAGAACTGCTCGGTCACAGCGGCCGGCTATAAAATATACAGTAGACCAACACTGAATAATGTGCAGTTCTAATTAAATGCAAAAGGAAAGAAATCTTTGGCTCCAAATTTCTCTCCTCCACATTCGTTTAAGTTTCCTTCCCTAACAATGGCACCAATACTACCGGTAATCCTGCCACCTACTACGTCATTTATGTAGTGTGCCGATACTACCGAACCGTTGTTTTGGTAGAGCGCAAATCTACTGTAACTAACTATAGTCTGGCTAGTTCGTCCTCCTTCAACTACTCCTCTATCTCCTCCACTGGTCCTGCATCTCCTTCTCCATCTTCTTCACGATCTCATCCATCTTCTCCATCTCCTCCACAATTTCATCCACCATCTTCTACACTCTCTCACAATCTCCTCCACCATCTCCTACATCTCTTTGACAATCTCCTCTACCATCTATCCTCCATGTCCAACACCTCCTTTATAATCTCCTCTTCCAACTCCTAAATGTCCTTCACATCTCCCTCACCAACTATCTCCTAACTGCTCCTTCTCCTTCTTTTCTTTTCCTCTCCTTCTTCTTCTCTCACTTTCTGTTTCTCCCAGCCTCTGAAACTTGCGACTACATTTTCATGACATCTAGAAAAGCTTTAAGCACGTGATAAATACAAAGCAGTTTCAAGATAAACTGTGGGTCCTTAGGAGAGTTGCTATGTGGCTCATTGCACAGAGCTGATGAAATCAAGGGTGCACAATCTGCAAGAGGACTACAGCCTGTAGTGAAGCTCTATGTTCAGATCAAGTGAACGATTTCTTACTAAGGTAGGTACAATCTCAGCGTTTCTAAGAAAATTGTTGCCTCCTCTTTGCGATCTCTGTCCCTCCACATACATCTCTCTTTACCATACCTTACACTTTTCTGTCGGCATGTAGAACTATTGTGACTCTTCGTGATCGCAGCTGCTTTTCAGTACAAAGATGAACGAGTGAATGCTGAGATAGTCAAAGGACGTGTTGTTCCTCATTCCTTAAACAGTTCCGCCAGTAGATCCTTAAAATAACCCACAGGAACACATTAAAGCTAACCGTTTATCTGTAAGCAGCGGAATGTAAGGCAAAGCAGGCGTCATATCGGGGCGGAAGTTGATAGGCACGTTCAGAAACGGCAACTTCCGGTGTCGGGGTCGCAAGTGGCTGAGATAGAGCGCCGGCCGGCTTGCGACACGGCGCGTTCATCAGCTCGCTTCCTGTTTGTCCGCGGCGATTGAGAAACCAGCGAGTACTCGCGGGAAACACGCCTGCCGTGACGTAACAGTGGCGCCAGCAAGTAGCCGCCAGCAATCGACTCGCCTATCGACTCAGCGTCGCGGTCGGCGAGCGCAGGGCAAAAATTGCTTCCGCAAACTCAGCTGCAACATCCTAATTCTCCGTAAAGCCGGAGATCTACGCCCAGCTTGGAACGCTCGGAAGCAAAGGCTTTCATAAAAGAAACTGGCGATGCGACAGATTATTAAGTGAAACACTGTAACATGAAGGTTATGTGAAAGATAAAAATGCAAACCACATAAATAACTATTCTGTACTCATATCATCAGCCACTGGAAATCAGCCTCTGAGAAAATGCTTCATAGAGACATTTTCCTCAGCTACAAGCAACCATGTTTCACATGTTGTTGTTGTTGTAGTGTACAGTCCAGAGACTGGTTTGATGCAGCTCTCCATGCTACTCCATCCTGTGCAAGCTTCTTCATCTCGAAGTAACTACTGCAACCTATATCCTTCTGAATCTACTTAGTGTATTCATCCCTTGGTCTCCCTCTACGATTTTTACCCTCCATGATGCCCTCCAACACTAAATTGGTGATCCCTTGATACCTCAGAACATGTCCTACCAACCGATCCCTTCTTCTAGTCAAGTTGTGCCACAAATTCCTCTTCTCCCCAATTCTATTCAATACCTCCTCATTAGTTATGTGATCTACCCATCTAATCCTCAGCACTCTTCTGTAGCACCACATTTAGAAAGCTGCTCTCATCTTGTCTAAACTATTTACCGTCCATGTTTCACAACCAGATATGACTACACTCCACACAAATACTTTTAGAAGAGACTTCCTGACACATAAGTCTATACTCGATGTTAGTAAATTTCTCTTCTTCAGAAACACTTTTCTTTCCATTGGCAGTCTACATTTTATATCCTCTCTCTTTCGATCATCATCAGTTATTTTGCTCCCTAAATAGCAAAACTTGTCTATTACTTAAGTGTCTCATTTCCAAATCTCATTCCTCAGCATCATCTGATTTAATTAGACTTTATTCTATTAGCCTCATTTTGCTTTTGTTGATGTTCATCTTATATCCTCCTTTGAAGACACTGTCCATTCCGTTCAACTGTTCTTCCAGGTCGTTTGCTGTCTCTGACAGAATTACAGTGTTATCGGCAAACCTCAAAGATTTTATTTCTTCTCCATAGATTTCAATTCCTACTCCAAATTTTTGTTTTCTTTCCTTTACTGCTTGCTCAATATATAGATTTAATAACATCAAGGATATGCGACAACCCTGTTGTGGTGTCACCGCCAGACACCACACTTGCTAGGTGGTAGCCTTTAAATCGGCCGCGGTCCGTTAGTATACGTCGGACCCGCGTGTCGCCACTATCAGTGATTGCAGACCGAGCGCCGCCACACGGCAGGTCTAGAGAATCTTCCTAGCACTCGCCCCAGTTGTACAGCCGACTTTGCTAGCGATGGTTCACTGACAAATTACGCTCTCATTTGCCGAGACGATAGTTAGCATAGCCTTCAGCTACGTCATTTGCTACGCCCAAGCAAGGCGCCATTATCATTTGCTATTTATCTTGTGATGCATGTACCGTCAGACCGATGTTCACCAATTATGGATTAAAGTTAAGTATTTCAGAAGCTACGTACCTTCTTTTGCTAGTATAATTACTTTACCTGTTCCAGACCTCACGCCGGCCAGCGTGAGCTTAAACGCGTGCCTTTCGGCTTCCTCTCCTAGTGGCTTGGCTGTCTTGTCAAGTCACAACACCTGTCTCACACCCTTCCCAGCCACTGCTTCCTTTTCATAACCCTCGACTCTTAACTGCCATCTGGCTTCTGTACAGACTGTAAATAGCCTTTGGTTCCTTGTGTCTTACTCCTGCCACCATTAGAATTCCAAAGAGTGTTTCCCAGTCAACACTGTCAAAAGCTTTCTCTAAATCTACGAATGCTAGAAACGTAGGTGTGCCCTTCTTTAACCTATCGCCGGTGAGTGTGGCCGAGCGGTTCTAGGCGCTTCAGTCTGGAACCGCGCGACCGTTCCGGTCGCAGGTTCGAATCCTGGCTCGGGCATGGATGTGTGTGATGTCCTTAGGTTAGTTAGGTTTAAGTAGTTCTAAGTTCTAGGGGACTGATGACCTCAGACGATAAGTCCCATAGTGCTCAGAGCCATTTGAACCATTTTGAACCTTAACCTATCAAATGGTTCAAATGGCTCTGAGCACTATGGGACTTAACTTCTGAGGTCATAAGTCCCCTAGAACTTAGAACTACTTAAACCTAACTAACCTAAGGGCATCACACACACCCATGCCCGAGGCAGGATTCGAACCTGCGACCGCATCGGTCGCGCTGTTCCAGACTGTAGCGCTTAGAACCGCTCGGCCACCCCGGCCGGCCCTTAGCCTATCTTCTAAGATAAGTCATAGGGTCAGTACTGCCTCAACTGTTTCAACATTTCTACGGAATCGAAACTGATCTTCCCCAAGGTCGTCTTCTACCAGTTTTTCCATTCGTCTGTAAAGAACTCGTGTCAGTATTTTGCAGCCGTGACTTATTAAACTGATAGTTTGGCAATTTTCACACCTGTGAACACCTGCTTTCTTTGGGATTGGAATTATAATATTCTTCTTGAAGTCTGAGGGTATTTCGCCTGTCTCATACATCTTGCTCATCAGATGGTAGAGTTTTGTCAGAGCTGGCTCTCCCAAGGGTATTAGTAGTTCTAATGGAATGTTGTCTACTCCCGGAGCCTTGTTTCTACCTAGTTTTTTTTCGTGCTCTGTCAAATTTTTCACGCAGTATCGTACTTCTCATTTCATCTTCACCCACGTTCTCTTCCATTTCCTTAATATTGCCCTCGAGTACATCACACTTGTGCAGACCCTCTATATACTCCTTCAACCTTCCCGCTTTCCCTTCTTTCCTTAGAACTGGTTTTCTGTCTGAGCTCTTGATTTTCACACAAGTGGGTCTCTTTCCTCCAAAGGTAATATTGCCTCCTAAGTTGTAATTTTCTTGTAGGCAGTATCTGCTTTCCCCTAGTGATATATATGGTCAGAGTCGACGCCTGCCCCTGGGAACGTCTAACAATTTAAAACCTGGTTCCAAATCTCTATCTTAACATTGTATTATCTATATGAAACCTTCCAGTGTCTCCAAGCCTCTTCCACGTATACAACCTTCTTTCATGATTCTTCAACCAAGTGACAGCTATGATTCAGTTATACTTTGTGGAAAATTCTACAAGTCGTTTTCCTCTTTCATTCCTTACCCCCATTCCATATTCACCTACAACTTTTCCTTTTCTTCCGTTACCTACTATCGAATTCCGTTCCCCCATGACTATTAAATTTTCGTCTCCCTCCACTGTCTGAATAATTTCTTTTTTCTCATCATACATTTCTTTAAGCTCTTCGTCATCTATGGAGCTAGGTGGCATATGAACTTGTACTACTGTGGTAGGCATGGGCTTCGTGTCTATCTTGGCTACATAAATGCGTTCACTATGCTGTTCGTAGTAGCTTACCAGGGCTCCTATTTTTTTATTCATTATTGAACCTACTCCTGCATTACCCCTATTTGATTTTGTATTTATAAATCTGTATTCACTTGACCAGAAGTCTTGTTCCTCCTGCCAGCGAACTTCACTAATTCCCACTATATCTAACTTTAACCTATCCATTTCCCTTTTTAAATTTTCTAACCTACCTTCCCGAATAAGGAATCTGACATTCCACGCTCCGATCCGTAGAACGCCAGTTTTCTTTCTCCTGATAACTACATCCTCCTGAGTAGTCCCCGCCCGGGGATCCGAATGGGGGGACTATTTTACCTCCGGAATATTTTACCCAAGAGGACGCCATCATCATTTAACCATACAGTAAAGGTGCATGCCCTCGGGAACAATTACGGTTGTAGTTTCCCCTTGCTTTCAGCCATTCGCAGTACCAGCACAGCAAGTCCGTTTTGGTTAATGTTACAAGACCAGATTGGTCAATCACCCAGACTTACCTGCACAGCTACTGAAAAGGCCTATGACTCCATCGACCGACAGGCATTAATGAATATTTTGGAAGAGTTTGGGGTGGATGATACATCAAGAAAGCTGGTCAAAAAACTCTCACTAACACAGTGTTAAAAATAAAATTTATGGGTGAGAAATCAGAACCCTTTACAATCAGAACGGGCACAAGACAAGGAGATGGATTATCCCCACTCATTTTCAACTGCGTCTTGGAAAAGGTGATTCGAGAGTGGAGAAAGTTGTTAGCCCACGAAGAAACAATTGAAGAGCAGTTCAGACTTGGTCCTAAGAACAAAGGGGTGTACATTGACTGCTTGGCCTTTGCGGATGACCTGGCCATTTTTGCTAACAACACAGAATCAGCAGTCAACAAGATCAAGAGGCTGTCAGAAATTGCTGAAAAAGTTGGACTCCAGATCTCTATTAAAATATATATATATATATATATATATATATATATATATATATGACGAAAATCTGTCATGGACCTGAACAGATGATCACAAATCTGCGAAAAATCGGGCGAGTTAAGAATTTCAGGTATCTCGGTGAAGGCACCCAGGAGAATGGATTAGAAGAAGAAGCAATTAATGTCAGAATGAGGAGGTTAGACCAAGCATACCAATTGACAAAAAAATACCTATAACAAAAAGTCTATAAGTAAAGGGGCCAAGTTCTGACATTATAATGCAGTTGTAAAACCTGAGGGCTTATATGCGTCCGAAACTTTGACCATGTATAGACAAGGTCAGGCAAAATGGCTGGAAAAGTGAGAGCGTAGGATATTAAGGAAAATCCTGGGTAATAGATGAGTTGATGGACAATGGCGAACAAGAGCAAATGAGGACTTGTACTACAAGACAGAACCTATCACAGCGCCCATTAAGAAGATACGATTGTTATTTTACGGCCATCTCATGAGGATGGACGGTGACCGACTAACGAAAAGAATATGGAGTTTCATCCAATCTAAGAAAACAAGGTCAAGATGGTTCGAAGAATGTGATAAAGATCTTAGGCAGATTGGTATCTCAGAGAGAGAAATTCCTGACAGGAACAAATTTAGAAGATTGGTGAACAACTACCAAAGTTTTAAGATGGCGTTAACGTCCAAAAGACGCAGAGCACCTTTGTCCGAAGAACATAAACAGGCATTTCTTGTTGGGCTCAGAAGATTCTGGCAGGAAGTCAAAGCTGGAACAAGGACAAGACCTGGATACTAGAGTGAAGTTGGTTGTTACCACGCAGTCCATAGAGACTCAAGTCGATAAAAAAATGTAGATAACTTTGATACTTAAAGAGGTAAGCACATTCACTAGACTAGGCAAAGGCCATTTTTCTTTTTTTTTATTGTTATGGCCTACGAAGTAACTTACGCCTTCTTTCTTTTCTCTTTTCTTTCTTTCCTGTAGTTTTTCATTATTTCCCTATGTTTTCTCTTCTTTCTTTTGTCCATATCGCGGCTGTTTCTTTCTTTGTTTTTTCTTGGAAGCCCTTGAAACGTTTTGCTTTTGTTCTGAACTTTACTCTCTCTCCCATTTCTTCCTACGTTATTTTCTTTCTCTTAGGTCTGCTTTAACTTCTTTGATCCACGTAATTGATGTTTCTTGGTTTTCGTCAAAAACGTTAAAAATTGTTCTTATTATCCTCTTTTCATGTAATCCTTTTAGGTGTCCATATTATAAAACTCTACTCTTTCTCAGTGTTTCTGGTACTGCACTCTATACTTTCATAAACTTCTTTATTACTTTCTAATTTCCATTTGCCATTGTCATATCTTGATCCCAAGACTTCCCTCATTATTTCTCTTTGTTTCTTTCCTATTTAATGAAAGGTATTCTGAAGCATAAAGGAATTGTGGTTTAATGATAGTGTTGCAGTGTGAGAGTTGCATTTACGGAAGCAGATTTCTTGTTACACAGATTTTTTTTGTTAGTTCAAAAACTACCTCCATTTTCCCTGTCAAGTTACCTTCATTGCCCAAAATCTTTATTTCATCGTATTTATAAATTATTATTTAGTATACAATGTTATATAGATATAAACTTATGTCTATGTAACCTTTTTGAATTAGCAGTCTGAAATCACATCCTTTTATGTGATTATAGTTACGAAATAAAACAATCACAAAAGCTATTTTTTATTCCGACAGCTAGAGATATCATGTTCTCAATGCTGAAGTTTCTCGTTTTTTTTTGGTGGAGGGGGGGGGGGGGGATGAATCATCGTAGTGCACAGATAAAATGTCGTTGGGCGCACCTATAGTATAGCTTGGCGATGTCCTTCAGAGTCTACAGCAATCGCTTGGTCGTGACAGTAGCCTCAACATGTCTCGACGAGTCATCTTTCTCCACAGACAAATGGTAAACTACCGTTGTGATTAAATTCTGCAGCAAGGGGAGAGTAAGAGGAGCCATGTTTTCACTGTGGTGAGTGTCGAACTGTCCCTTTCTGCAATTTGACAAAGGATATAAGAGGAATCGACAAAGATAACAACGGGGGTTCTATTCCGGAAATTTTCTGTAAAGATTCACATTCATAAAAATTGAAAAACAGCTTCGTAAGCGCCGCCGTGAAAATAAATCGGTATAATTTATGGTGAACAGCCTGACAAAAAAGACAGACAAGTGTGAAATGCATTCTAAAGCCACACTGTTTCTCGTGGCATTCGGTGGAGCTAAAAGTTCTAGTAGAATCACAGACAAATATGTCTAGAAATCTGTGAAGATTCTATAATGAACAAAGTCCGTACCCAGATTACTGGAGCCGGCCGGGGTGGCCGAGCGGTTCTAGGCGCTACAGCCTGGAACCGCGCGACCGCTACGGTTGCAGGTTAGAATCCTGCCTCGGGCATGGATGTGTGTGATGTCCTTAGGTTAGTTAGGTTTAAGTAGTTCTAAGATCTAGGGGACTGGTGACCTCAGAAGTTAAGTCCCATAGTGCTCAGAGCCAGATTGCAAGAGCTATTCTGCATGGTTCCCCTTCACCCTTGCGGAGGCTTAAGAGTGTAGCAGGTATACTCTTTTGAAATCTGATGGATCTTTTCGAACTGTCCCGTATTTGATACTTTTCTCGGGCAGCACAGAAAGTCGTAACACTTACAGCTTCCGACTCTCAGAACTGGATAGATACTATACCCTTATGGGCAGTTCTATTAAAAACAGATTTGTGACGCGGACAGAGAGAGACAGACAGACAGCCAGACCGAGCTCCTGTGGTCACAGTGAATGAAAAAGCTCGGTGTGTCATGTAACTGCCGTCGGACATCGTACTGAATGTCGGAATGTCATTAAGCGAAAACTGGACAGTTGAAATTTTATCTCCGGATCACGTGATACAGTGCATCTGCACGGCCATGCAAGTACTGGTTCTTTCATGTGCCATCCTGTTAAAGAGTGTATTGCCACTAATTTGATTAGGGATAAAAGCAGCTGCCATCAGAGTCAAAACAGATCACGGCACCAGCCGTCTGTCTTTGCTCAACAGAAAATGGTTCAAATGGCTCTGAGCACTATGGGACTTAACATCTGAGGTCATCAGTACTTTAGAACTTGGAACTACTTAAACCTAATTAACCTAAGGGCATCACACACATCCATGCCCGAGGCAGGATTCGAATCTGCGACCGTAGCGGTCGCACAGTTCCAGACTGAAGCACCTATATCCGCTCGGCCACATCGGCAGGCTGCTCAATAGAGCAGAGTGATTACAATGGGTGAAGAAGCGCCGTCATTTGGAGTCGGTATGGTACAACGAAGTCGCACGGTTGTCAGGGAATGAGCACGTCGAAAGCCACAGCAAGTACTGCATCACGTATACGAACAACGCACAGTTCAGTCTGGTGGAGAAGGTATTCTCGTGTGATAGAAGTTTACATAGGACGAAATCGCGCTTCTGAGACATCTCCGAACGTCTCTCGCAGGCGAACGATGCTGGAACGTATCGTCTGATAACGCGCAATCGTGTGTTTGTATACTGCATCCCGCAGGCGACCTTTATCTTCAGCAAGACGCTGCATCACTTAAATTTTGTCAATATGCAGCAACGCGATGGCACCAGCAGAGTCAAGACACTGGTTATTTAAGTGAGGGGAAATTCACGGGCCGTCTCCTTGTGCTCTTTCAAGAGGCAGAGCGCGTTTAACAGGGCACAGTGCTCAGAACTGTACTCGTCTGGCAGCTGAGATATTGCCACTCCTCATGTGTCTGTCTGGCGTGTTTTGCGGTGTCGTTTGTGTTCCAAATCACACAGCACTCAACTGCTACATGACGGTGATGAGCAACAACTTACATAGTCTTGTGAATTCATTCTGGACGTGAAGATGGAAGATAACAGTTTCCTTTCAGATTTAGTGTTCAGTAGCGAAGCACCAACACACTTAGCTGAAGAAGTGACTCGTTCAAAACAAGCACCATACCGCACCTACAACAGCCGCATGTCATAGACGAGCAGGGAAGAACTCAGCAAAGCTTCATTTTCTAAGATCTTCCTGCCAATAAATTAATATTTGAAATATTTCAGCACAGGTCAGTGGCGAGCTCTGATTTGCTGTGCATATAACGACGTACAAAGGAGAGACGAATTATTGTGTATGGCAGAAAAGTAGCTTCTGTAAAAGCATAATTTACTCATCTTGTGTCTCCACTATAGTTCTCTCAAAGATCCTTTTTGTTTGCCCAGTATCTTGTTTGATGATTCCTATATTAGAGAGAGAAATCCAAGTTTCCCACTTCGTGAATTTATATCTGAATAAGTAGTTAGAGATCTTTTCATCTTCACCTTTTCCATTATTTATTTCTTTAGTTGGAAGAACGCAACGCATCACAAAAATACATTGTTATAAACATTATACAAATATTTGTCTTTACACTCTTTGGCAACCAACATTCTTTCCAAAACAGTGACCTAGAACTGGTTGCATAGAAGTTAACTGGATAATTACGCGCCAAAAATTTAAACAAAAAAGACCAGCGATGTTCAAATGGTTCAAATGGCTCTAAGCACTATGGGACTTAACATCTGAGGTCATCAGTCCCCTAGACTTAGAACTACTTAAACCTAACTAACCCAAGGACATCACACACATCCATGCCCGAGGCAGGATGCGAACCTGCGACCGTAGCAGCAGCGCGGTTCCGTACTGAAGCGTATAGAACCGCTCGGCCACAGCGGCCGGCACCAGGGATGTATATTTGCTTATCGCACATTTTTTATAACGGAAGACAGAAAATAACACTTTACTGTTTGTTCAAGCGTCCATAAAAACCAGAACTTTGTGTTGTATAAACAATGTCAGTACATCATGTAGTATATTTATTTGAATGTATCGAGAAGTATATTAAAGAACAAATGTATAAGTGAGCACTTCCATCATAATGTCCGCAGTTTCCCGAAAAAACGTTAATAGCCCGTTCTTTCGTTCGAAATGGACTGTTATACCAATAACGTATCGGATACATCTCAGATCTGGCTTTTCCCGCAGTTGCGAGCACATTTCGAAAATTTCATTTTCCGAGAGGTGCAGCACGACCGCAATGGACCCTGCGTTAAGAGCGTTTCCTAACAGTGAGAACCGTACTTGGCGTACTATACTCATCCTGCATTGTAGCATTGGCCATAAGGATCACATGATCACAAATACACATTTATTTATTCATTTGTTTATTTATTTATTTCTGCGTCCACTTCCAGCAACCTTGGGTGCACTGTGATGCGCCATAGGAATAGCAGCGCTTCAGCGAATGCAGTATCAGCAGACATACTCCCAAAAGTAAGGAATGAATTTGTCCTCTGGATGTTTGTCATGAGCCCGCAGGATGGCACATTGAACATTTACGAAACGCACATAAAAACATTTGTTGTTGTTGTAGTGGTGGTCTTCAGTCACAAGACTGGTTTGACGCAGCTCTATATGCTGCTCTATCCTGTACGATCCTCATCTCCGAATAATTACTGCAACCTACATCTTTCTGAATTTGCTTACTGTATTCATCTCTTGCTCTCCCTCTGCGGTGTTTACCCTCCACACTCTCTCAAATTTTAAACTGGTGATCCCCTGATGTCTCAGAATGTGTCCTGTCAATCGATACCTTCTTTTGGTCAAGTTGTGCCAAAAATCATGTCTCCCCAATTTTATTCAGTACTTCCTCATTAGTTACGTAATCGACCTATCTAATCCTCGGTATTCTTCTGTAGCACAATATTTCGAAAGCTTCTATTCTCTTTTCATCTAAACTGTTTATCGTACATGTTTGACTTCCGTACACGGCTACGCTATAGATACCTTCAGAAAAGACTTCCTAACATTTAAATCTATATTTGATGTTAACAGATTTCTCTTCTTTAGAAATGCTTTTCTACTACTTTAAGTGTCTCGTTTCCTAATGTGATTCCCTTAGCATCGACTGATTTCATTCGACTACATTCATTATTGTTTTGCTTTTGTTGATGTTCGTCTTATATCCTCTATTTCAAAATACTGTCCATTCCGTTCAGCTGCTCTTCCGAGTCCTTTGCTGTCTCTGATAGAATTACAATGGCATTGGCAAACCTCAAAGTTTGTATTTATTCTCCCTGGACTTTAATTCCTACTTCAAATTTTTCTTTTGTTTCCTTTACTGCTTGCTCAACGTACAGATTGAATAAATTTGGGGATAGGCTACAGCCCTGTCTCACTCCCTTCTCAACCACTGCTTCCCTTTCATGCCCCTCGACTCTTATCACTGACGTCTGCTTTCTGTACAAACTGTAAATAGCCCTTCGTTCCCTGTATTTCACACCTGCTATCTCCAGCATTTCAAAGAGAGTATTCCGGTCTACATGGTCTAAAGCTTTCTCTAAGTCTGCAAATACTATAAAAGTAGGGTTTCTTTTATTTAATATATCTTCTAAGGTAAGTCGTAGGATCAGTATTGGCTCATACCTCCGTACATTTTTCTGGTCCAAACTGGTCTTCCCCGAGGTCTGCTTCTATCAGTTTTTTCATTCTTCTGTAAAGAGTTCGTGTTAGTGTCTTACAGCCATGACTTACTTGCTTTCTTTGGAATTGGAATTATCACATTCTTCTTAAAGTCTAAAGGTATTTCGCCTGTCTCATACATCTTGCACACCAGATGGAAGAGTTGCGTCATGGCTGGCTCTCCCAAGTCTAGTTGGCTCTCCCAAGTCTATCAGTAGTTGTGACGGAATGTCATCTACTCCCAGGGCCTTGTTTCGAGTTAAATCTTTCAGAACTTTGTCACATTCCTCTCGCAGAATCATATCTCCCATCTCACCTACATTTACGTCCGCTTCCCTTGGTATAATTCACACGGCTACTCCTCTTTTCTCCAAAGGCCTCTTTAATTTTTCTGTAGACAGTATTAGTCTTTCGCCTAGTGAAATATGATTCTAAATCCTTACATTTATCCTCTAGCCATTCCTGCTTAGCAATTTTGCACTTCCTGCAAATCTCATTTTTTAGACATTTGTATTCCCTTTCACCTGCTTTTTAAATTTTCTCGTTTAGTTAATTAAATTCAATATCTCTTGTGTTATCCAAGGATTCTTGCTAGGTCTTGTGTATTTACCTATTTATTCTTCTGCTGCCTTTGCTGTTTCATCTCTTAGAGCTACGCATTCGTCTTCTATTGTATTCCTTTCGTCTGTTCTAGTGAACCGTTGTCCGATGCTCCCTCTGCAGCTCTCGACAATTTCTGTTCTTTCAACTTATCGAGATCCCATCTCCTTAAATTCCTACCTTTTTCCAATTTCTGCTGTTTTAGTCTACGGCTCATTACCAATAAATTGTAGTCAGAGTCCACATCTCCCCCTGGGAATGCCTTACAATTTAAAATCCGGTTCCTAAATCTCTGTCTAACCATTACATATTCAATTTGAAACCTTTCAGTGTATCCAGGTCTCTTACACGTATACAACCATCTTATATGATTTTCAATCCAAGTGTTAGCGATGATTAGATTATGCTCTGAGCAAAACTCTACCAAGCGGCTTCTTTCATTCCTTTCCTACAGTCCATATTGACCTACATTTTTTCCTTGTCTTCCTTTTCCTACTATCTAATTGCAGTCCCCATCACAATTACATTTTCGTCTCCTTTAATTCTCTGAATAATTTCTTTTGCCTCATCATACATTTCTTCAATCTCTTCATTATCTGCAGAGCTAGTTGGCATGTAAACTTGTACTACTGTGGTAGGTGTGGGCTTCGTGTCTATCTCGGCTACGATAATGCGTTCACTATGTTGTTCATAGTAGTTTACTCACATTCCTATTTCCTTATTCATTATTTAACCCACACCTGCATTACCCATATTTGACTTTGTATTTATACCCTGTATTCACCTGACCAAAAGTCCTGTCTCCTGCCATCGAACTTCACTAATCAGCCGCTATATCTAACTTCAATGTACTGATTTCCCCATTTAAATTTTCTAACCTACCTGCCCGATTAAGTGATTTGACATTCCACACTACGATTCGTAGAATGCTAGTTTTGTTTCTCCTGATGACGACATCCTCCTGAATAGTCCCCTCCTGGAGATCCGAATGAGGGACTATTTTACCTTTGGAATATTTAATGTCATCACTTATCATATAGTAGAGCTGCATGTCCTCGGGGAAAAAATACGGCTGTAATTTCCCCATGCCTTCGGCCGTGCCGGCCGGAGTGGCCGTGCGGATCTAGGCGTTACAGTCTGGAACCGAGCGACCGCTACGGTCGTAGGTTCGAATCCTGCCTCGGGCATGGATGTGTGTGATGTCCTTAGGTTAGTTAGGTTTAAGTAGTTCTAAGTTCTAGGGGACTGATGACCACAGCTGTTAAGTCCCATAGTGCTCAGAGCCATTTGAACCATTTGAACCTTCGGCCATTCGCAGTACCAGCACAGCAAGGCCGTTTTGGTTGGTGTTACAATGCCAGATCAATCATCCAGCCTGTTGCCCCTGCAACTAATGAAAAGGCTACTTCCCCTCTTCAGGAACCACACGTTTGTCTGGCCTCTCAACGGATACCCCTCCATTGTTGTTGTACCTACGGTGTGGCTATCTGTACTGCTAAGGCATGCAAGCCACTCCACCGACGTTAAGGTCCATGGTTCATGGGGGTGTGCAAACATGTACATATGACCTTAAGGTATCTTTTTAAATTATGTTTAGGATAAATAAAAGCATTTATTGCAAACATAATTTTAAAACATACCCGAAGGTCGTGTGTGCATGCCTGCAAAAGATACGCCCTTGTAAAATCCGATGATTCGTTTGAAAATGAAAACTTTGTAGTTTTGTGCACATCTTCGTTTATATGGAAGATCTAAGGTTGTGAAATCGGATGAGCGGTTTTGATACCTCGAACACACGTGGTTTTTTGGGTGGGGGGCATTACAGTTAATGTTAAGGCCGTTCAGCGACTTTTGATGATTTCATCTACGTGGAAAACTGGAAAGATTGCAAAGCGTGACGCTTCTGTAGTTTGAAAATTTTAAGGAAAGCGAGAGAAAACTGCTCTAGTAACGAGCACAGTCTAGCTCGTAAAATGACTTTATCAGCCGCGGAACTTCCCCAACACCTTTTGATCTTTACGCACGAAGCGACTTCACCACGTCTGTAAATTTTCCTGCAAGTTCGAGGAAAACCTACGCCGCGCACTGTGATTGGTAATTCCAGGGCAACCAGTAGTATGCTCCTCGAAGAGCGTTTAAAGCAATATAATACTCTCTACACTTGGGCTCTTCAGACGATCGTCTGACGCTGTCAAATTTTCTTAGGGTTTGGAAAGCATCTGCATGCTTACTCTTAGATTCGAGTGCTGAATTGTAAAGCCTGTCTTTACTTTAGAGATCTATAGCGTCCAAATATTTGCGTTGTTGTCGTGCCAGAAACGTACGTTATCGCAGGAAGAATCTGGCTGAGATGTTAAGACCTTCATGTCTGTAAACCGAATATTTATGTCTCACGGATTTCGTGTCTCCTTTTTTTTTTTTTTTTTTTTTTTTTTTTTTTTTTTTTTTTACATAGCAGCTCGAGTGAACTGCACATGTCCTGTGATAACTGTACTATCACTGCATTTATTGCAAATGGAGAACCATGTGATAAGAAACGGTTTCAGCGTCGCACAGCTGAAAGTACTGAGATTTCCAAACGTCTCGTCTTATCGTTCACTGAACTGTTTTTTCTGACAACTATTGACACAGAGTTACGATTCTATTCCAAGGAAGAGGTTAATACAAAAGGACCAGATGGGCTCTACGCACTATGTTTCCACTTACGTTCTCTAAGGCGTTTTCATATTAAGATGTTACAGTTGACAAGACTCATTACCGATTGTACACTGATGAGAACCTCGCTATTGACGTTTTGGTGCTACTTTAGAACGCACTACACCAAAGATTATGTGTGACATGGTTTCGCTAATCCCTTTTGCCGCGGGTTTGATGGCGCGCAGTTGGTACTCGACAGCGCCCACTTGCGTTCCATCGGGTTCAGACCAGGCCAATTTGGTGCGCGAGACATCAACGTGATTTCACTATCACAGTCCTCAGAACACTGTAGCACGGTTCTGGATGATCCTACCGGAAGACCTCATCGCCGTCGGAGAGACATCGAGCTTGAAGGGATGGAAGTGGTCCACAATACCAAAGATGCAAGACTCAGTTTTTTATTTAACCGATGACTAGTTTCGGTTTACCTGACCCCATCCTCAAATCATCAAAACAGATAAAATGGTATATACCTTAATAGCATGCAAACCGTGCTAAGACTGCACACACAGGTATATCAATGTCAAGTATTTCTATGAACATGGGCAGGACAAACATGTTTTTCTTGGCAACTTTCGTAGAAAAGCTTCACTTCCATATCAGTGTATGTAATCTGTTCGGGTGTTGCACCAGCCAAAATACACTACTGGCCACTAAAATTGCTACACCAAGAAGAAATGCAGATGATAAACGGGTATTCATCGTACAAATATATTATACTAGAACTGACATGTGATTACATCTTCACGCAATTTGGGTGCATAGATCCTGAGAAATCAGTACCCAGAACAACCACCTCTGGCCATGATAACGACCTTGATACGCCTGGCCATTGAGTCAAACAGATCTTGGATGACGTGTACAGGTACAGCTGCCCATGCAGCTTCAACATGATACCACAGTTCATCAAGAGTAGTGACTGGCGTATTGTGACGAGCCAGTTGCTCGCCCACCACTGACCAGTCGTTTTCAATTGGTGAGAGATCTGGAGAATGTGCTGGCCAGGGCAGCAGTCGAACATTTTCTGTATCCAGAAAGGCCCGTACAGGACCTGCAACATGCGGTAGTGCATTATCCTGCTAAAACGTATGATTTCGCAGGGATCGAATGAAGGTTAGAGCCAAGGGTCATAACACATCTGAAATGTAACGTCCACTGTTCAAAGTGCCGTCAATCCGAACAAGAGGTGACCGAGACGTGTAACCAATGGCACCCCATACCATCACGCCGGGTGATACGCCAGTATGACGATGACGAATATACGCTTCCAATGTGCGTTCACCGCGATGTCGCCAAACACGGATGCGCCAATCATAATGCTGTAAACAGAACCTGGACTCATCCGAAAAACTGACGTTTTGCCATTCGTGCACCCAGGTTCGTCGTTGAGAACACCATCGCAGGCGCTCCTGTCTGTGATGCAGCGTCAAGGGTAACCGCAGCCATGGTCTCCGAGCTGAAGTCCATGCTGCTGCAAACGTCGTCGAACTGTTCGAGCAGATGGTTGTTGTCTTAAAAACGTCCCCTTCTTTTGACTCAGGGATCGAGACGTGGCTGCACGATCCGTTACAGCCATGCGGATAAGATGTCTATCATCTCGACTGCTAATGATGCGAGGCCGTTGGGATCCAGCACGGCGTTCCGTATTACCCTCATGAACCCACCGATTCCATATTCTGCTAACAGTCATTGGATCTCGACCAACGCGAGCACCAATGTCGCAATACGATAAACCGCAATCGCGATAGGCTACAATCCGACCTTTATGAAAGTCGGAAACGTGATGGTACGCATTTCTCCTCCTTACAGGAGGCATCACAACAACGTTTCACCAGGCAACGCCGGTCAACTGCTGTTTGAGTATGAGAAATCGAAACTTCCTGGCAGATTAAAACTGTGTGCCCGACCGACACTCGAACTCGGGACCTTTGCCTTTCGCGGGCAAGTGCTCTACCATCTGAGCTACCGAAGCACGACTCACGCCCGGTACTCACAGCTTTACTTCTGCCAGTATCTCGTCTCCTACCTTCCAAACTTTACAGAAGCTCTCCTGCGAACCTTGCAGAACTAGCACTCCTGAAAGAAATGATATAGCGGAGACATGGCTTAGCCACAGCCTGGGGGATGTTTCCAGAATGAGATTTTCACTCTGCAGCGGAGTGTGCGCTGATATGAACAGATTTGTGACGGGGACAGAGAGAGAGAGAGAGAGAGAGAGAGACAGACAGCCAGACCGAGCTCCTGTGGTCACAGTGAATGAAAAAGCTCGGTGTGTCATGTAACTGCCGTCGGACATCGTACTGAATGTCGGAATGTCATTAAGCGAAAACTGGACAGTTGAAATTTTGTCTCCGGAACACGTGATACAGTGCTTCTGCACGGCCATGCAAGTAGGGGTTCTTTCATGTGCCATCCTGTTAAAGAGTGTATTGCCACTAATTCGATTAGGGATAAAAGCAGTTGCCATCAGAGTCAAAACAGATCACGGCACCAGCCGTCTGTCTTTGCTCAACAGAAAATGGTTCAAATGGCTCTGAGCACTATGGGACTTAACATCTCAGGTCATCAGTCCCCTAGAACTTAGAACTACTTAAACCTAACTAACCTAAGGACATCACACACATCCATGCCCAAGGCAGGATTCGAACCTGCGACCGTAGCGGTCGCGCGGTTCCGGACTGTAGCGCCTATAACCGCTCGGCCACCCCGGCCGGCTATGAGTTAAAAGGTTTACTTATCTTTGTGACTATATTTTAATATCTAAGTCCGCTACACTGCTTGTACTATAACACAAAAAAGGTCCTCAATGGCTAAGTGCAAATAATGGTAGGTAAACTTCACAAATGCAATTACAGCAACTGTCTGTTCGATTATAAGAGTTCACTAAACATCATTCCCTGTCTAAGTCAGTTCTGGACAATGATATACAACCAAGTGGGTGAGAACTGCTCTTCTTTCTTCCGAGTATCCTTCTGCCTGTTGGCAAAAATAAATAAATAAATAAATAAAAATAAAATAAATAAATAAATAAATAGAAATTTGTGGTAAGTTCTATGGGACCAAATTGCTGAGGTCATCGGTCCTTAGGCTTACACAATACTTAATCTAACTTAAACTAACTTTCGCTAAGGACAACGCATACACACCCATGCCCAAGGGAGGACCCGGAACCACTGACGGGGGGAGCCGCGCGAACCGTGGCATGGCGCCGAGACCGCACGGCTACCCCCCGCGGCTGTCCGTTGGCGCCCCGTCATTGGCGTATTGTTCTCGGCCGGCAGCTGGCCGAGAAGGTAGTCGATATCTTTATCCTCAGCGCCGCCCGTGGCGCTGGTGGACCTCGCGCAAGTGGTGAGTCTCTATGGTACTGGAACCAGCTCGCATCTCTGCGCCTTCAGTGCTTTTGCCCTGGCTGTCTTGTTCAGACAACAGCCGAGCACACTAATATTAACGAATACCAACAGGTTGAGAAAATTTTGGAAGCACGAATTCGGCAAAATTAGAAGGAAGGACGAGAGAAGAGCAATTTGGCTTCAGAATAGGAAGGTCCACGGTGTATCTAATTCTTGCTGTAAGACAACTGCAGGAACAGCACTATGGATATGGAATACACTCCTGGAAATTGAAATAAGAACACCGTGAATTCATTGTCTCAGGAAGGGGAAACTTTATTGACACATTCCTGGGGTCAGATACATCACATGATCACACTGACAGAACCACAGGCACATAGACACAGGCAACAGAGCATGCACAATGTCGGCACTAGTACGGTGTATATCCACCTTTCGCAGCAATGCAGGCTGCTATTCTCCCATGGAGACGATCATAGAGATGCTGGATGTAGTCCTGTGGAACGGCTTGCCATGCCATTTCCACCTGGCGCCTCAGTTGGACCAGCGTTCGTGCTGGACGTGCAGACCGCGTGAGACGACGCTTCATCCAGTCCCAAACATGCTCAATGGGGGACAGATCCGGAGATCTTGCTGGCCAGGGTAGTTGACTTACACCTTCTAGAGCACGTTGGGTGGCACGGGATACATGCGGACGTGCATTGTCCTGTTGGAACAGCAAGCTCCCTTGCCGGTCTAGGAATGGTAGAACGATGGGTTCGATGACGGTTTGGATGTACCGTGCACTATTCAGTGTCCCCTCGACGATCACCAGTGGTGTACGGCCAGTGTAGAAGATCGCTCCCCACATCATGATGCCGGGTGTTGGCCCTGTGTGCCTCGGTCGTATGCAGTCCTGATTGTGGCGCTCACCTGCACGGCGCCAAACACGCATACGACCATCATTGGCACCAAGGCAGAAGCGACTCTCATCGCTGAAGACGACACGTCTCCATTCGTCCCTCCATTCACACCTGTCGCGACACCACTGGAGGCGGGCTGCACGATGTTGGGGCGTGAGCGGAAGACGGCCTAACGGTGTGCGGGACCGTAGCCCAGCTTCATGGAGACAGTTGCGAATGGTCCTCGCCGATACCCCAGGAGCAACAGTGTCCCTAATTTGCTGGGAAGTGGCGGTGCGGTCCCCTACGGCATTGCGTAGGATCCTACGGTCTTGGCGTGCATCCGTGCGTCGCTGCGGTCCGGTCCCAGGTCGACGGGCACGTGCACCTTCCGCCGACCACTGGCGACAACATCGATGTACTGTGGAGACCTCACGCCCCACGTGTTGAGCAATTCGGCGGTACGTCCACCCGGCCTCCCGCATGCCCACTATACGCCCTCGCTCAAAGTCCGTCAAGTGCACATACGGTTCACGTCCACGCTGTCGCGGCATGCTACCAGTGTTAAAGACTGCGATGGAGCTCCGTATGCCACGGCAAACTGGCTGACACTGACGGCGGCGGTGCACAAATGCTGCGCAGCTAGCGCCATTCGACGGCCAACACCGCGGTTCCTGGTGTGTCCTCTGTGCCGTGCGTGTGATCATTGCTTGTACAGCCCTCTCGCAGTGTCCGGAGCAAGTATGGTGGGTCTGACACACCGGTTTCAATGTGTTCTTTTTTCCATTTCCAGGAGTGTAGATCTACTAATGACCTTCCTGGTCACTGAAAAAGCGTATGATAGTGTACTTAGAAGCAAAGTGCGGAAAGCCCTGGAGAACAGAGGAGTAGCAAAACAGATTATTTGCAGGATAAGGGAAATGAACCATGGAAGTGTGAGCTGTGTGAAAGTGAGAGGAGAGAGATCAGCTTGGACTGAACAGAGGAATGGCTTGAGGCAGGGAAGTGCACTTCCACCATTACTCTTCACTGTAGTGATGGATGATATAATGAGTACAGTAGCACAAGTAATTGGTGAAAGGAAGATGAAAGTTATGGTGTTTGCAGATGATTTGACGATTTGGGGGACTAAGGAGGAGGAAGAACAAGAGCAGCTGGACGTATGGGAACGAACAGTACAAGAATATGGTATGAAATTCAGTATAAGTAAGAGTGAGAGGATTATAACAACAAGAAAGAAGGAGAGAGAAGCAACGGGAATAACAACTGGTGGGGAACGAATGAGGAAAGTGGAGAGTTTCAAGAACCTATGGTGCCTGATACTGGAAGATGGAGAAAACGACAGAGAAATAAACGAGCGGAGGAGAAAAGCAGAAGTATTTCGGAAGAGTGTCAGAAGCCTGATATGGAGCAAGTATGTACCCCAAATCAGTAAAAAGGTTATGTATCAGTCATACTATGTCCCGATCCTGACATATGCATCAGAAACCTAGGTTATGAAAGGAAGAGAGAAAAGCAAAGTACAAGCTAGTGAGATGAAGTTCTTGAGAAACAGTATTGGAGTGACAAAGATAGACAGGTTAAGAAATGAGAGGATCAGAGAGTTGATGAAGGTGGAACCATTACAGGAGGAGATAGAGAAATCCAGGTTGAGATGGTATGGATACGTTAAGAGAATAGAGGAGAACAGGATACCCATGAGGATACACGAGATGAAACTGGAAGGAAAGAGACCAAGAGGAAGACCGAGGGACAGATGGCTGAAAGGAGTAGAGGAATGCGTCCAGAAGAAAGGAGAAGACTGGACCAAGGTGAAGACGGAGAGATGGTGACAAGACAGAAGACGATGGAGAGGCCTATGTTCCAAACAGACCCGGCCAGAGGCTGGAAACTGTCCAAGATGGTGATGATGATGACCAACAGATTGGCTGAAATGTAACTTCCGTATTTGGCGATTATCTACACAACCAGTCGCTTTTTGAATTTGATGAGATTTCTTATAATATCAACTATTTTCGCGTCACTGCAGACTCATCGTCAGATGACGTGTTCTCTGGACCATGTTCAGCTTCACGTTGGTGTCGTGGTGATTCCTCAGTATTCATAGGACAAATTAATTCCGACCGCAAACATCACTGCCAGCTTTTACACACACACACACACACACACACACACACACACACACACATACACACACACTGACACAGAGATACAGTGTATAGGTGCGCTTGGTTTCACAGTAAACAAACAAGAAAAATATACCTATAACACCTCCCTCTGATGCTGTTATTGCAGTGGCTAATTAACGGTTCAATAAATCGTATGAAATTCAAACAGTGACTGGTTGCATATGGGGATGTTCCGATGTTTTTTCGATACCGAGTACTTTTACTATCGAATCACTCTTTCGATACTTACTCGGCATCGAAAGTATTTGTATCGAATCGATTGTTCTCCCACATCCAAGTAGTGACGGGTGTCTGTTTGCTTGTGTCTATAATACTGTTTTCCGCTTCCTGCGCTGCCCTTCGTCCGCCAGGCCTCATCAACTGTTCGTGAGGTACACTGTTTGTTGTGGTTTGCATTCGTGTAGCACGTGCATCTTGTCAAAATTTGTTAGCTTTTACAGCGTTATGACGCCGCTAAAATCTAAAGTATGACCATTTTTTACTGAAATGAATGACACGAAGGCAAAATGCAAACAACGTCTCAAAATTGCAAAGTCTAGTTTATTTAAACATGACAGAACTCACGGAACTGTTGCAGAACGTAAACAGCATAAAGTAAGCTGTGCCTCTGAGCCTGATAAAACACATGAAAGGCGTGTATAAACCTAATAACAGTTGTCTTCGATATTCTCAGATATAACATTGTTGTATCTGTGCAGGCTTCTATTTTTAGGTATGAATCGTTATTTTAACGTTTGTTAGTCATTCGCTGTGTAGCTATGAGTAAGTTTCGAAGTCACAAGAAACACCGAGAAAATATTTCGAAAATAAAATTATAATCTGTCGTGCTGGAAAGAGTCGTCTTTCGACAAATATAATGAAACTTCAACAATACCTTCATAGAAAAACCTGACTTTGAGACACCCGTGTGTGCAGTCTTAACACGATTTGCTTGCTATTAAGGAATATACCATTTTATCTGTTTGGGTGATTTGCAAAAGCGGTCAGGTAAACGGAAACTAGTCGCCAGTAAAATAAAAAAGCTGAATCTTGCATCTTTGGTATTATGGTCCACTTCCGTCCCTTCAAGCTCGATGTCTCTCCGACGGCGATAAAATATTCCGGTAAGATAGCCCAGAATCGTGCTACAGTGTTTTGAGGACTATGATAATGAAATCACATTGATGTCTTGCGCACCAATACCTGCAACAGCTGTGCCAAGTGAACGCTTATTTTTAAAAGCTGGTGCAACTACAACCCAGAATACTAATAACTTGTCTCCCAAGTACTTACAGAAATCACTATTTTCGTCAAACAGTCCAAAAAGGTGACGTATGTATGAAAATACTTAATGTGTTTTATTATATTACATAAAATAATCAGTCGTGTAAAATATCATACGAGGACTATTCAGAAAGTAACAGACGTTTTTTTCCAACACTCAGTACGCATCCAGCGGTGGTAGTGCGTGATCTGTCTCTCCACTACTTTGCTTTATGCAACGTGTTAAAATGTGCAGCACAATAGAAAATCCCCCCCACACTTGTGAGGTGTATTGTGGGACTAGTTTCCGTTGGCAAAAAACTGAAAACCGATTGAAATTTATCGCGACCTTCATGACGATTACAGAAAAGGAGTAATGAGTGAAAATCGACTGAGAAATCGTGCGTGGATTTTAAAAACTGCCGTAGCACTGTTCACGATGAGAACCGCAGTGGTAGGCCTGGCCTTGTGACTGATGAACTGGTGATGAAAATCAACTACAAAATTCATGAAAATCGTGGTTTCACGATTACGGAACATTTTCTCCGAATTTCACGGATTTTGTTGCATGTAACTGTAGCAGAAAGGTTTGGTTGCTACAAATTTTGTCCTAGGAGGGTTCCCAAAATCCTAACGGAAGGCTACAAAAAACAGAGACTGCCTGTAGCACTGATGTCCCTCGAAGATTATGAGAAGAATGGTAACAAAGTATCGCAACTGGGGACGAGACGTGGGCCAACCACTTCAGCTGTGAAACAAAAAGCCAGTCGATGGGATGGCGACACACAAATTCTCCCAAGAAGCCAGGGAAGTGTTTGCAAACGCTGTCAACAAGAAAGATTACGGCTACTGTGTTTTGGGACTCTAAGGGTGTGATTTTCGTCGATATGTCGATATCCTTGAACATGATACAACTGTTAACTCAGAGAGGTATTCTCAATCATCGACAAAGTACAGACGAGCGATGCAAAACTAGCGTTGGAGAAAATTTAGCGCATTTTTTTTTTTTTTCACGACAACGCATGATCAGACACGGCCAGTCGTACCCGAGAGCTCCTACGGCGTTTTGGATGCGAGATGTTTGATCCATCATACAGCCCGGATTTGGCGACGAGTGACTACCACCTCTTCCCATCCATGAAGGTATGGTTCACTGCACAACGCTTTGATCATAAAAAGTTGATCGTCGGTAAAGCAGATGCCAGACTGAGATTCATTGGAAGAACTCTAAGGAAATGCAACCCGAAAACAAAGGAAGTAGGATACAGTACGCTTGTTCGCCCACTGCTTGAATACTGCTCAGCAGTGTGGGATTCGTACCAGATAGGGTTGATACAAGAGATAGAGAAGATCCAACGGAGAGCAACGCGCTTCGTTACAGGATCATTTAGTAATCGCGATAGCGTTACGGAGATGATAGATAAACTCCAGTGGAAGACTCTGCAGGAGAGACGCTCAGTAGCTCGGTACGAGCTTTTGTTGAAGTTTCGAGAACATACCTTCACCGAAGAGTCAAGCAGTATATTGCTCCCTCCTACGTATATCTCGCGAAGAGACCATGAGGATAAAATCAGAGAGATTAGAGCCCACACAGAGGCATACCGACAATCCTTCTTTCCACAAACAGTACGAGACTGGAATAGAAGGGAGAACCGATAGAGGTACTCAAGGTACCCTCCGCCACACACCGTCAGGTGGCTTGAGGAGTATGGATGTAGATGTAGAAGCCGAACTGCAGGCCGGTATGAACCAGTGACTGCAATTGCAGGCAGCAGATTTCTACAGAGACGGAATTGAAAAACTTGTGGCACGGTATGATAAGTGCCTGGATTTGAACGGCGATTATATAGGAAAATGACTTAGCTTATAAGCGTACCTTTAAAATGTATACAATAAAATCTTTATTTCCATATTGTTAATTTTGTATGTCACAACGTCTGTCACTTCCTGGATAGCCCTTGTATATACTCAGAATTACTTCATTTGCATGAAAAAAAAGTAAAAACTAGCGATATGTGCAAGTATCGATACTTCTGGAGCACCCATACGAGTAATATTGCAGGACGTCTTGCGTACAACTCATATAAATACGTATCGGACAATTCGTAGTTCTGTGTAACCCATATAAACCGCCAATTGAATCACAGCCGCAGTTCGGGGTCCACAGTTACGGCCGTATACGTTACGGGAAGCGCCGCGGCTGCGGCTGCGGCCGCAGTAGCTGGGGCGGCGCTGCGAGCGCGGCGCACCGTGGCCTGGGTCAACGTCCGCGCCAGCCGGAAGCGCGCCGTTGCCAGGCAACGCCGACACCCGCCGCCGGGTCTTGCGCAACAGCAGCCGCGCCGCCCCCCGGCCGGCGGCCGCTACGCCGGGCGCGCAGCTTCCGTATCGGCGGGCGCAGGCTGAGGCTGCCAGCTGCCAGCTGCCGCCGTACCGTGCTGCCCTCTCCCCTGCCCTCAACAAGCCAACTGCCGGCGCTGCTCCACGCTCTCATCGGCCGCTACTCTCCACTGTGCTATGTAGCTAGAGTTCTAAAACTACCGTAGACTACCGTAAGTACACGTAGGCTACGGTAGTTTTCCGAATTGCTTTGGTCAGGTAAGGTCGCACCCGCGTTACCTGCACGTTGGGTGTGTTGCATACGTATCGGGCGTTACCTCATAACAGTTTTTTCCTCACATATACGATCACTGTCTTACTAGATCCCCTACAAACTGGAAGCGATGAACCATCTAAAAACTGAATGAGGATATGAGATCCAGGTAACCTACCGAACATTTTTGTTCTCCATAATTATCCTCATGCCTGGCGAAGAGTTCTCGGGCTTCCAGCCGGGTGGCGGTGTCTTCAAACAGCGACGTTTCGACGAGTGACATACTCATCATCTGGACTTCGCCAGAAGATGATGAGTATGTCACTCATCGAAACGTCGCTGTTTGAAGACACCGCCACCCGGCTGGAAGCCCGAGAACTCTTCGCCAGCTGTATACGCCGGGAAAGCATACACTCACATCCTCATGCCTGTTAATTAAGAATAAAAAGTGTAATAAACTTATGTTTATTACAACACCCTTCTGTTTATACAGCTGTAATACAGCTTTATCATATAGCACTAGAGAACGCAGTTCCCTCAACAGAAAAGTAAAATAGAAAAACCACAAAACAAAAATATGTCAAAAATCGCTTCAATACTTCGTCGAACGCACATAAAACATGTTTCTGTTACTCACAAAAAATTCACATTTATCAATAATAACAGGAAACTCTTTCGATCATGATAAAAGAACGATCTAACGAACACAAAATAACAATAATAATTTGATATATGTTTATGTTTCTGCTTGTAAAGTGTACTTGCGTAGTCGGCAGGAGGGGCCAAGTATAGTAGTATAAAGTGTTTCTTCTTAGTGAAATCAGTGACACAAAGTGCTCCTTAGTGGAAAGTGCCAACTACTCATTATTATTATTAGATATTTTTTTTCCTTTACTTTGTGCCTATAAAATTCTATTGATTACTCACACTATCCTTTCTGCTTCTCTTATGTAATATGACAAAATTTTCTCTCTTCTTCAATTTAGGTATATTCTGTAGCCTATCTAAAAAAAAAAGTTTCTTCCACTTCTGCTCCACATATCATGGTGACGTTTCCTTCATACTGCCCCACTTAACAGTGTAACTAGAGGAAGAGATCAAACCAGAATACACAATGTGCCTGTGGCATCACAAGTGCATCACATACAGAAACATAAACTCAAAATCAATGCATCGATGCCAAATATAAACTTTTATGCCTGTTCTGCAATGTCTACCCCCCCACAAAAAAAAAAAAAAAAAAAAAAATAGACGACAAATGGCCATGTAAAAGGGTTTAAGGAACAAACAATAAGAGAAAAACGAAAAAGGAAAATATAAAAACGAAAACATATAAAATGACAGCAATATTAACCATCACTAGGAATATAATAGATTAATAGAATAAAATGTCTTTTTTTAAATGTATCGTTGTTAATATATTTAAATAAATATATATGGTTACAAAAAAAAGCTGTTCTAGGCGCTACGGTCTGGAACCGCGCGACCGCTATGGTCGCAGGTTCGAATCCAGCCTCGGGCATGGATGTGTGTGATGTCCTTAGGTTAGTTAGGTTTAAGTCGTTCTAAGTTCTAGGGGACTGATGACCTCAGAACGTAAGTCCCATAGTGCTCAGAGCCATTTCAACCATTTGTACTTGCGTAAAAAGTAATTGCCTTAACTCCATAAAACCGCAGAAGTTCCAAGGTCCAGCCAATATTTATTACTTATAAAATGCAATTAATATTCTGTAAGGATATTAAATACCCAGTGGACTAACACTGCTTGATGTGCAGCTCTAATTCCGAGCAAAACAAACAACCGACAAACGAGAAAAACGGAGAAAAGTCGTCGGCTCCCACTTTCTCTCTTACACTTTCGTCTATGTTTCTTTCCCTATCAATTCTACCAACACTATCGGTAATCCTACCTTCACTACGTCATTTATGTGCCTTCGTATATGAAACAAATTTGAAGATCCGATCACTTTAAAATCTCCCGCTTCACGGTACGCGTACAAACTAAGACCGTCCGCAGTCTCTGATGTAATTGTGACGACACATACCACTTTCGTCTGACTACAGCAACACCTGCAAGAAAGTAATAACTACTCTGTCAATCCACTGCGAACGTGCGAAGCGGCTGGTCAAATATTTAACAAAGAAATTTGCCAAACAGCCGTGCCGACTGAGAGGTTATTTTATTTTACTATCGCTACCGGTTTCGGCAAGTCGGTATGCATCTTCAGCCTCCATATGCAGCCAAGTCTTCGAAGGAAGCACTTGATAATTCACTACATCCAGAAACAAATGGCCCCAGCATGCCAATAACGATAATTTTTTAGAAGTGCATATGGGGCCTGAAGATGGCATATAGAATTTCCGAAATTGGTAGCGATAGTAAAATAAAATAACCTCGAAGTTAGCAAGGCTCTTTGGCGAATTTCTTTGATAAAAACTAGTAACTACGTCCGCAACTAGGCTGGTTGACTGAGGTACTTCCACGGACGCGCTCTCAACTTTGAAGAGGGCATTCTTCGTAATGCAGAAGAGAACCCAACGAGGAGTGCTCGAAACAATGGGCATCCCATGGGCTGCTGTAGAGCAAGCAGGTCAGAGCTCATTATAACAGTATTTTACTTCCAAACAGCACATTTCTGGACATGAGTTTCTTATGAAAATTTTGCCTTCTAAGTCACCTATGCAACCCCTAGAAGTCTAGAGCGGTCCCAAATTGTTGTAGTGCGGTATGTATTAACAGGGACAGTAAAACACGAAGAACTTCTCCGTGACATGTGCGGCCCTGCCTTGCCGCCCCCCCCCCCCCCCCCCCCCCCCCGCTGTCTCCTACCACCATGAAGCTCACAGTCAGTCGCAGCTGGACCACAGTTTATTATTCGTCTATTACTGTTCCTGTTAATACACACTGATAGAACGAATGCCACACTACAATAATTTGGGACCGTTCTATTGAATGGACACATGAAAGACATGGTGAACAGTATTTGTTAGGGCATCTACATCTACATGGATACTCCGCAAGCCACCTGACGGTGTGTGGCGGAGGGTAGCTTGAGTACCTCTATCGGTTCCCCCTTCTATTCCAGTCTCGTATTCTTCGTGGAAAGAAAGATTGTCGGTATGCCCCTGTGTGAGCTCTAATCTCTCTCATTTTATACTCATAGTCTCCTCGCCAGGTATACGTGGGAGGGACCAATATACTGCTTGACTCCTCGGTGAAGGTACGTTCTCGAAACTACAACAAAAGCCCGTACCGAGCTAATGAGCGTCTCTCTTGCAGAGTCTTCCACTGGAGTCTATCTATCATCTCCGTAACGCTTTCACGACTACTAAATAATCCTGTAACGAAGCGCGCTGCTCTCCGTTGGATCTTCTCTATCTCTTCTATCAACCCTATCTGGTAGGGATCCCACACCGGTGAGCAGTATTCAAGCAGTGGGCGAACAAGTGTATTGTAACCTACTTCCTTCGCTTTCGGGCTGCATTTCCTTAGGATTCTTCCAATGAATCTCAGTCTGGAATCTGCTTTACAGAGGATTAATTTTATACGGTCATTCCATTTTTAATCATTCTTAATGCCTACTCCCAGATAATTTATGGAATTAACTGCTTCCAGTTGCTGACCTGCTATATTGTAGCTAAATTATAAAGGATCTTTCTTTCTATGTATTTGCAGGAGATTATACTTGTCTACATTGAGATTCAATTGCCATTCCCTGCACCATGCGTCAATTCGATGCAGATCCTCCCGAATTTCGGTACAATTTTCCATTGTTACAACCTCTCAATATACTACAGCATCATCCGCAAAAAGCCTCGGTGAACTTCCGACGTTATCCACAAGGTCATTTATATATATTGTGAATAGCAACGATCCTACGTCACTCCCCTGCGGCACACCTGAAATCACTCTTACTTTGGAAGACTTCTCTCCATTGAGAATGACATGCTGCGTTCTGTTATCTAGGAACTCTTCAATTCAATCACACAATTGGTCCGATTGTCCATATGCTCTTACTTTGTTCATTAAACTACTGTGGGGAACTGTACCAACGCCTTGCGGAAGTCAAGAAACACGTCATCTACCTGGGAACCCGTGTCTACGGCCCTCTGAGCCTCGTGGACGAATAGTGCGAGCTGGGTTTCACACGATCGTCTTTTTCGAAACCCATACTGATTCCTACAGAGTAGATTTCTAGTTTCCAGAAAAGTCATTATACTCGAACATAATACGTGTTCCAAAATTCTGCAACTGATCGACGTTAGAGATATAGGTGTATAGTTCTGCACATCTGTTCGACGTCCCTTCTTGAAAACGGGGATGACCTGTGCCCTTTTCCAATCTTTTGGAACGCTACGCTCTTCTAGAGACCTACGGTACACCGCTGCAAGAAGGAGGGCAAGTTCCTTCGCGTACTCTGTGTAAAATCGAACTGGTATCCCATCAGGTCCAGTGGCCTTTCCTCTTTTGAGCGATTTTAATTGTTTTTCTATCCCTCTGTCATCTATTTCGATATCTACCATTTTTTCATCTGTGCGACAGTCTAGAGAAGGAACTACAGTGCAGTCTTCCTGTGTGAAACGACCCAATCGACACATTACTTGCGAAACATGCAGTTATTAGGCGAAGATACGCTGGTGTCGCTGCTATCTAAAGATGGGACATTTCCATCTTTCTGTCAGCACGATTATGCTTCACCTCTTTACGGCCTAGCAGGTCCAGGTATACATGGATAACCAGTTTCCCCGGTAATGGATGGGTTGCAAAATTCCCGTAGAGTGACTGCCACGTACCCCGAATTTAAGGCCATTAGATTTTTGTCTCCGGGAACACGTGAAGGCAGTAGTATATGCGTTAAAGATCAGAAAATCTTGTATACCTCAAGGAGTGGATTGTTGGTTCCTGTGTTCACATTCCGGTAGGGGTCTTGGTTAAAGCACACGAAGAATGGCTGAATCAGTTAACAACAACTTTATGAAGTGCTGCGTAACACTTAGGACAGAACCTTTGGCCTTTGTGCGTTATCATCAGCATTTGTCTTATTCTCTACCACATGCGACATAACCCGAGAATGAACAAATCTATACTCAAATGAAAGGCACCATGTTTTTCTGGTGCAGTTCTCTAACTCTTTGAGACGTCATATAACACCCTTTTCATTTGAAAATGATGAGCTACGTCTAAGATGGCGGCTTCCAAAACGGTCCTCATGTTGGCAACAAAGTTTCTTAGGTTTGCCACCACCGTTTCTTCTCATATTATTTGATTTTAAATTTCTGTTTATCAACCAGGTTTTGCTTAAGAATGGTGGCTACACGCCTGTGGAGCGTCCTGTACGTCGAGAAAAGCAACGGATACATTAAATATATTCGCAGCTGCGAATACGAACGACCATCAGCTGTGTGCGGGAATGACGACAATGAATATTTGTACAAAATTGTTAAGGCTTTCGTGGCCACTTGTTGACAAACTGCCAATTGGCTTCTGTCTCGGGTTCTTCGGCCGGCGTTCATCTAATGATTTTTCTGACGTTTCGCCAGCACGAGTGGCTGGCATTGTCAAAGCTTCACCCTCCATTGCCGGTGGTGAACTGGAGCCGAGCTCGCGGGCGCAGACTATATGTACCTGGCGCGCCAACGTCCGAGGGCTTCTCCGCGGTCATTTCCGATGCGGTTCTCCTCTTGCTACCTGCGACGATCGTTCGCTGCAGTACGGGAGTACGGGAAGCCAGGATCCGTTGACCTTAAGGCTTTCCTCTTTCTTGTTCAAACTGTTCGCGTGTTTTTGTATTTCTACAAAATGGATCAAATGGCTCTGAGCACTATGGGACTCAACTGCTGAGGTCATAAGTCCCCTAGAACTTAGAACTACTTAAACCTAACTAACCTAAGGACAACACACACATCCATGCCCGAGGCAGGATTCGAACCTGCGACCGTAGCGGTCGCGCGGTTCCAGACTGTAGCGCCAGAACCGCTCGGCCACCAGCGGCCAGCGTATTTCTACAGCTTCTCTGAACAAGGGCGTGTGATAATGCTTCTCTACAGCCAGAACTTCCGTGTCGGCGAATTTTATTACGTGGTCGGTCTCATTCAGTTCGTGCTCTGCCACGTCCGATTTCTCCACCTGCCAAAACCTGCAATGTCGCTTATGCTCTTTGATCCTGGTGTTGATGGATCGTCCAGTCATTCCGACATAAACTTTTGCGCATGTGCATGGTATACGGTATGTTCCCGACATTGCAAGTGGGTCTCTTTCCTCCTTCGCCGATCTAAGACACTATTTGATCTTCCTTGTCGGTTTGAAAATCGTCTTTACGCCATGTTTGCGCAATATACGGCCGATTCTGTCCGTCACTCTGGGAATGTATGGCAGAAAGGCCGTACCCGACTTTTCTTTTTCTGGTTCCTTACTTCGCCGAGTGTTTGGCTCTGTCACACTTCTAATATAATTTGTGGAGTACCCATTGCTCCGCAGAACAGTTTCCAGGTGTTGCATTTCTCGTTTGAGGTGTTGAGGCTCACATATTCGTCCTTCTCTCGTTACGAGCGTACTAATCATGCCTCTTTTCTGGCTCGGGTGGTGATTTGACAGTTTGTGCAGGTATCGGTCCGTGTGTGTCGGTTTTCGATACACGCTGTGTCCCAGGTTTTCGCCGTCCCTTGTGACCAGCACATCTAGAAATGGCAGTTTCTTGTCCTTTTATACTTCCATGGTAAATGTTATGTTGGCATGGAGGCTGTTCAAGTGTCTCAGGAATTCACCGAGCTGTTCTTCACCATGGCTCCACACCACGAAAGTATCATCGACGTACCTGTACCACACCTTAGGTTTGCAAGTGCCTGTGCTTCGAATTGTTCCATGAAGAAGTTGGCCACCACTGGACTGAGAGGACTACCCATGGCGACGCCTTGCAGCTGTTCGTAGAAATCGCCATTCCACGTGAAATAGCTCGTGGTGAGACATGCATGGAAGAGATTTCTGATGTCCTGCGGGAAAATGGAACCGATGTGCTCCAGAGCGTCACTGAGTGGCACTTTCGTAAATAACGAAACAACATCACAGCTGACCAGGATGTCGTTTAGTGCAAGTTTCAGTTTCTTCAGCTTCTCAATGAAATGTCCTGAGTCCTTAATGTATGTGTCGGTCTTCCCCACGTGTGGCTGGAGCAGAGAGGCCAAGTGTTTTGCCAGTTTATATGTCGGTGATCCAGGAGCGCTAACTATCGGTCTCAGGGGAACGTTGTTCTTATGGATCTTGGGTAATCCATACAGCCGAGGTGGTAGGGCTTCTGTGTTGCGCGGGTTTCTCTGTATGTCCGCCGGCAGTGCTGGTCACAAGGGACGGCGAAACCCTGGGACACAGCGTGTATCGAAAACCGACACACACGGACCGATACCTGCACAAACTGTCAAACCACCACCCGAGCCAGAAAAGAGGCATGATTAGTACGCTCATAACGAGAGAAGGACGAATATGTGAGCCTCAACACCTCAAACGAGAAATGCAACTCCTGGAAACTGTCCTGAGGAGCAATGGGTACTCCACTAATTATATTAGAAGTGTAACACAGCCAAACACTCGGCGAAGTAAGGAACCAGAAAAAGAAATGTCGGGTACGGCCTTCCTGCCATACATTCCCAGAGTGACGGACAGAATCGGCCGTATATTGCGCAAACATGGCGTAAAGACGATTTTCAAACCGACAAGGAAGATCAAAGAGTGTCTTAGATCGGCGAAGGAGAAAAGAGACCCACTTGCAATGTCGGGAATATACCGTATACCATGCACATGCGGGAAAGTTTGTGTCGGAATGACTGGACGATCGATCAACACCAGGATCAAAGAGCATAAGCGACATTGCAGGTTGGGGCAGGTGGAGAAATCGGCCGTGGCAGAGCACGCACTGAACGAGACCGACCACGTAATAAAATTCGCCGACACGGAAGTTCTGGCTGTAGATAAGCACTATCACACGCGCTTGTTCAGAGAAGCTGTAGAAATCCAAAAACACGCGAACAGTTTCAACAAGAAAGAGGAAAGCCTTAAGGTAAACGGATCCTGGCTGCCCGTACTGCAGCGAAGGACCGTCGCAGGTAGCAAGAGGAGAACCGCACCGGAAATGACCGCGGAGAAGCCCTCGGACGTTGGCGCGCCAGATACATATAGTCTGCGGCCGCGAGCTCGCCTCCAGTTCGCCACCGGCAATGGAGGGTGAAGCTTTGACAATGCCAGCCACTCGTGCTGGCGAAACGTCAGAAAAAACATTAGATGTACGTCGGCCGAAGAACCCGAGACAGAAGCCAGTAGGCAGTTTGTCAATGAATATTTGTGCCGGAGTAGGACTCGAAGCCCGTCTTCCCGTTTTACGCGAGCGGTCTCCTTAACCGCGCACGACTCATGGGCACAGTTATCATTCCACATGTCGTCGGTCCTACTTCACTTCCTGTATTTGTAGACACATTAAGTAATTCCCTTAGACGAGAGACCGTTTTAATTGAATTCTCTACCTGATATTGGCCGGTAGATACGATGCTGCAGTGCCTTTGTTGTTCAGCAAAACGAAACAATGTTCCTTCGGACATACGTGGTTAACAAAACAGGCACCGCAATATCGTAAAAGCAACGGAGATTGAATAGGATTATGTGACAGCGTCCCATCCTCCTCCACTTTACATGACTCCAGATAGATTCAGATATCTTCCCTCTTTGTTGACAACGGAGGACATCCTTTTCACTTAAGCGATTATACAGGGTGAGTCGCCGGCCGCGGTGGTCTAGCGGTTCTGGCGCTGCAGTCCGGAGCCGCGGGACTGCTACGGTCGCAGGTTCGAATCCTGCCTCGGGCATGGGTGTGTGTGATGTCCTTAGGTTAGTTAGGTTTAAGTAGTTCTAAGTTCTAGGGGACTTATGACCTAAGATGTTGAGTCCCATAGTGCTCAGAGCCATTTTTGAACAGGGTGAGTCACTAACTATTGCAACGTAGAATAACTCCGGAAGTACAACAGTAGCTGAAAAGTTTGTGGGACAAATGTTACATGGGACAACGAGGGCCACAATATGACGTTGATTTTTTTGTTGGTAGGTGGGGTCGCCTCAGAGGTATGAAGGTCAACATCATTTTTTTAAATGAGATGCTACGGTATGGTACTTATTTTCTGATAGCGACTACCGAGACGAATCCAATGATGTGTAAGAGTCAGGTGTTTGAAGGTCAACGAAGGTCACTAAGGTAGCATGAACGTCCATTCACAGAAGGTGTTCGAACTGATGACCATGGGTATCAATGAAGTGCTGCAAAGTTCTTATCATGGACTGGGTGGTAATCCTTATCACATCGGCACTTATCGATGCACATTCTCTGACAATTCTTTCTCGTATATCATGAAAATACACTACTGGCCATTAAAATTGTTACACCACGAAGATGACGTGCAACAAAAAAAAAAATGGCTCTGAGCACTATGGGACTTAACATCTTAGATCATCAGTCCCCTAGAACTTAGAACTACTTAAACCTAACTAGCCTAAAGACATCACACACATCCATGCCCGAGGCAGGATTCGAACCTGCGACCGTAGCAGTCCCGCGGTTCCGAACTGCAGCGCCTAGAACCGCACGGCCACCGCGGCCGGCCTGACGTGAAACGGACGCGAAATTTAACCGACAGGAAGAAGATACTGTGATATGCAAATGATTAGCTTTTCAGAGCATTCACATAAGGATGGCGCCGGTGGCGACACCTACAACGTGCTGACATGAGGAAAGTTTCCAACCGATTTCTCATACACAAAGAGCAGTTGGCCGGCGTTGCCTGCTGAAACGTCGTTGTGATGCCTCGTGCAAGGAGGAGAAATGCGTACCATCACGTTTCCGACTTCGATAAATGTCGGATTGTAGCCTATCGCGATTGCGGTTTATCGTATCGCGATATTGCTGCTCGCGTTGGTCGAGATCCAATGACTGTTAGCAGAATATGGAATCGATGGGTTCAGGATGGTAATACGGAACGCTGTGCTGGATCCCAACGGCCTCGTATCACTAGCAGTCGAGATGACTGGCATCTTATCCGCATGGCTGTAACGGATCGTGCAGCCACGTCTCGATCCCTGAGTCGACAGATGAGGACGTTTGCAAGACAACAACCATCTGCACGAAAAGTTCGGCGACCTTTGCAGCAGCATGGACTATCAACTCGGAGACCATGGCTGCGGTTAACCTTGACGCTGCATCACAGACAGGAGCGTCTGCGATGGTGTACTCAACGACGAACCTCGGTGCACGAATGGCAAAACGTCATTTTTTCGGATGAATCCAGGTAGCGTTTACAGCATCATGATGGTAACATCCGTGTTTGGCGACATCTCGGTGAACGCACATCGGAAGCGTGTATTCGTCATCGCCACACTGGCGTATCACCCGGCGTGATGGTATGGATTGCCATTGGTTGCACGTCTCGGTCACCTCTTGTTCGCATTGACGGCACTTTGAACAGTGGACGTTACATTTCAGATGTGTTACGACCTGTGGCTCTACCTTTCATTCGATCCCTGCGAAACCCTACATTTCAGCAGGATAATGCACGACCGCATGTTGCAGGTCTTGTACGGGCCTTTATGGATACAGAAAATGTTCCACTGCTGCCCTGGCCAGCACATTCTCCAGGTCACTCACCAATTGAAAACGTCTGGTCAATGGTGGCCGAGCAACTGGCTCGTCACAATACGCCAGTCACTACTCTTGATGAACTGTGGTATCGTGTTGAAGCTGCATGGGCAGCCGTACCTGTACACTCCATCTAAGCTCTCTTTGACTCAATGTCCAGTCGTATCAAGGCCGTTATTACGGCCAGAGGTGGTTGTTCTGGGTACTGATTTTCCAGGATCTATGCACCCAAATTGCGTGAAAATGTAATCACATGTCAGTTCTAGTATAATATATTTGTCCAATGAATACCCGTTTATCATCTGCATTTCTTCTTGGTGTACTAATTTTAATGGCCAGTAGTGTAGTAAATATTCGCCGAATACGGCGTATCCATCTGACGTGGCACTGAGATGTAGACACCACTCCACGGTTTCGCAATACAACACTAATAGGAACGGTAAGTCCAGCATCGTCGAATCAAACGAATGTGAATCATGTATTCCTTCGAAGAACAAATCTATATGCTTCTCATTTACGGAGAATGACAACGAATTTCATTGAGAGCTAGAGACATACTCTGAAAGATATACCAAACGTACTCACTCTACACGTCGTACATTTAAATATGCGTGTGATAAATTGAGGACAACTGGATCTTTAACGCCTCGGAAACATATCCGGCAAAGGAAAGTTACTAACGAGGAAACGGAAATTGGTACTCTTGGCACTCTGGTTCGAGAACCTTGTGTTACTTCGAGACAAATCGCAAGGGAATCTGGCATAAGCCAGAGTAGTGTTGTTCATCCTTACCATATCTGTCTCCACCAAAAATTAACTGGTAAGGATTGTGTGCGTCGCACTGAATTCTGCCGATGGGCTCAACTTCAGATTCAGAGGGATGACACATTTATTAATTTGGTTTTATTTACTGACGATGCTACATTCACGAACCATGGAAATATTAATTTGCATAACAAGCATTATTGGGCAACTGAAAATCCATGTTGGCTGTGGCAATTTGCACACCAAAAACCATAGTCGGTGAATGTATGGTGTGGGATTCTGGTGGACAGAATTAGAGGCCCCTATTTCATCGAAGGAAATCTTAATGGTTCAAATGGCTCTGAGCACTATGCGACTTAACTTCTGAGGTCATCAGCCGCCTAGAACTTAGAACTAATTAAACGTAACTAACCTAAGAACATTACACACATCCATGACCGAGGCAGGATTCGAACCTGCGACTGTAGCGGTAGCCCGGTTCCGGACTGTAGCGCCCAGAACCGCACGGCCACTCCGGCCGGGGAAATCTTAATGGTAGGAAGCATACCACATTCCGGCAAGAAGCATTAGGTGTGTTATTGGAAGAAATATCTTTAGGAACAAGGAAAAGAATGTGGTATCAACACGATGGGTGTCTGGCACATTTTTCGCAGATGGCTAGAAATGATTTGCAGAGACAATTCCCAAATCTTAGGATTGGACGTGGAGGAAATGTGTCGTGGCCGGCTCATTCGCTAGACTTGACGGCTCTGGATTTTTACTTCTGCGGATTCGTAAAAGACATTGTTTATAAAGACGTTACACTCACCTTAAGATATGCGAGAGAGAGAATCGTCAGAGCATGAGCTTCAATAGGTGCCGATGTGATAAGGAATACCACACAATCCATGAGAAGGAGGCTGCAGAAGTGCATTTGATACCAGTGGTCGTCACTTCCAACACCTTCTGTAAATGGACATTCATGCCACCTTTGTGACATTCGTTGACCGTCAAAGACCTTACTCTTACACATCTTTGGATTCGTCTCGATAGTCGCTATCAGAAAATAAGTGCCAAAATATAGTATCCAACTTAAAAAAAGAACGTTGACCTTCATATCTCTGAAGCGACCCCACCTAGCAACAAAAATCCAACGTCACATTATGCACCTTTTGTCCCACAAACTTGTCAGCTCCTATCATTCTTTCGGAGTTATTCTTGGTGGCATTAGTTAGTGACTCACGCTTTATATCAGGCATAAGTATTCGTAACTACTTAATCACTGGTCAATCTAAATGTCACCAAACACATACTGAGTCACGACGCTGATCTCCTTGTTGACGTAATCCAATGGACGGGCGTTACCGAGAGTCCGTCTGATATCATCGAGGCAGCCAGGCGTCCATTTGGAGAACACCTTGCATATTCATTGGCCGAAGAAGCTAGCCGTGAGCCACCGGCTAGGCTTAACATGCAGGATCGTAAACACACGTGTGCCAATGCGGGAGCACGCCTAGAGGACTCGCTAGCTATTAACGTCCTCAGATCCTGGAAGGATATGCCTTATAGTAGGCGGTGACGTTACTTGGTAGCTTTTGCGCACAAATGGAAGCGCTCGTTGACAAGGCCGCGTCGGCAAGTGGGGAAGAGCGCGAGGCTGCGCCCGCAGAAATGTCAGCAGGAGGAGAGTAAGCGCCTGCTTTCGCAACGGACACGTGTCGCTTTCGTTGGGGAAGCCGCGCTGACAGATCAAGCTGTGGGCATTCCATCCGGTACTCGCTTCTTTGCTCAACATATCACGCATTTTTCCAGCAGTTCTACTCACAAGATGACGACATTGCCGCTGCTCGGCTGGAACTGTGGATATACTCAGTTTTAGCGGTGGGAATTTCTCTGACGGAAATGAAAAGTGATACGCTATGAAGCACCAGTCCGAAATTTATCAACTTACAGGAAATATACATCATATTAAGAGTATAAAATAACTAAACTTTCATTTGTAAGACGCGACAGACGCCATTTTGATCCTGCAGCTGCTATGAATCATGACACAAGAGAGTTGAAGACATTGGCTGCGAGTGGGCATTGATTTAAATCAATGATGAAAGATGGTGGACCAGAATTCAAACCCAGGTCTCCTGCGTGTGAGGGAAAAGCACTGACCACTACAGTACCATACAGATTATGAGCGTGTGGGTGCTATTCTGTGATTCTGCGCAACGGATTAATCTGAGATGTACCCTTTACCCTGTGGCTCCTGCAAGATGCAATTTCCACCCCCACGCTACTACAGAAGTCAGACAGACGCTCCTAACGTTCTAAAGAGAAATGCCTGAAAAACTTTCAGCAATAAATATCTTGTGGAGTCGTCCGCTGTAAGGAAATGACACAAAAATTCACAAAATTTCTTACGTAACTAGTGGGATACTTGGGTACTGGAGTAGTGCTAGTTAGTGTAATAAAAACATGAAACTAACGAAAATTATTATTTATTTTTGCAAAAATTCTGAGAAATCACAATTGTACTTTTAGTTATGAACTGAACAAGTTATTTCCGAGTTCTTTTCGGAATGTGAAGTTACCTCTTAAGGATAGGATTCGCTAATGAAACTTCTATACAAAGTTTAAGCTTGTTATTGACTTGGCTGAATGGCTGAGAGCCGCACCTACTCAACTTGAATAATTATCCGTTACAATGTTGCTGGTTACGGTCGAGGCTGTCGTGCGTGAAATGCAGTGAAGTGTACTGTTGTGGAGAAAATATGGGGCTCGCAAGAGCTGTAGCGCACAATACCGTAAGCTGCGATGACTGCTGTCTGTGCCGCTCGCTGCTGACAGATAAGACAATTCTCATTCTATCTGGATTGACCTTCGCCAATCAAACTCTCCCTACGCCTTGATGAAGTCAAGGACTCCTATTCGCCCCTAGTCTAACTATTGGCGTGGTACACCGGTCAGATAACCAGTCCACCACGATGCCACTCAAAAATTCGCTCGCAGGCGTTTAACTGTAACTCTGTCGGTTCACACCGCACAATAAGTGTGGCCAACATAGTGAACAACGCTTAATCGCAAGGACTCAATATAGAGTCGCACTCTGATTCGCTCTCGACAGAAGTGCTCTCCCAGTGAATTACTGCGGAGAGACTTGTTCCTCGCTCTTTGAGTACACGTACGAGCGCACACGCTCTCGTTACGTGTTCTCACTCCAAGAGCGACAACGGAACGGCGCCGCTCCACACCAGACGTGAAGGAGTATATCTTTCGGTCTCTTCCATTACTCCTTCAGCTCAAGGCGTCAGAAATATCGTCTGCCAATCAGCATTGCTCTTCTAAAACGGGAGAATAACGTTTTGTTTAAGCTGACCAATCCGGAAATCTGTAGCATTGTCGTTTGGCGTTTGCTGTCTCCCTGTGAAAAACTCTGAAACTGCGTGCTATATTTGTAAAAAATGCGTAGGCTGCGCGCTCCCATACAATGTAGCGGAATTTGCTTTTAAGCCGAACATGGGGTCGTTCTTCCCTTTCACTCGGGCAAACGCTATCCGCTCCATGGGCAGTCGAGGTTGACTCATCCTCTGAAGGGACCAGCCTCCCAGTGTGTAGTCTGCCTCTCTCAAACTAAAAGCTCCAATGACCGTCGTGTCTGGAATGTATGTGTGTACGCCAGCCTCGAGTATTTCAACCACGGTGCATTTACTTGTTACCGGCCGGTGTGGCCGTGCGGTTAAAGGCGCTTAAGTCTGGAACCGCTTGACCGCTCCGGTCGCAGGTTCGAATCCTGCCTCGGGCATGGATGTGTGTGATGTTCTTAGGTTAGTTAGGTTTAAGTAGTTCTAAGTTCTAGGGGACTGATGACCACAGATGTTATGTCCCATAGTGCTCAGAGCCATTTGAACCATTTGAACTTACTTGTTATTTGCATATCGTTTACATGAATTCATACAACATTGACTTTATCTTATCGAGTTTGAGTTCGAATGAAGCGTCTTGATGTGCGGAATATGATTGTGAGGGCGGAATATGTAGGCAATAAAGGTCAGGAGACCACGACGTCTTACAAGATGTCATCGCCACGGCACTGACTACCCTATCACTTCTCCCATCAGAACCAAATTCTCAACTTACCCATACCCTTCTGACATAGACCCATTGCACATTTCCTCCATTATTCGCGGCATTTCGCCTATTCCCTTAAGAGTTCGAGCTTGGTAAACAGACACTAATGTGAGGATGACCAGAGACCCTTTCAGTGCAGATGCACACCAAGCTCATACTCTTACAGGAATAGGTGAAATGCCGCGAATAATGGAGGTAATGAGCAAGGATCACTATATTCATAGTGCGTGGGTAAATTAAGAATTTAGATCTGGCGGGAGGCATGCTAGGGTAGTCCGTGTAATTGCGCTGACCACTGTTTGCAAATGGCGTTGTGGTCAGCACATCCAATTGTAAGCAGGAGGCACAGGTTCGAATCCCGACCCGGCACAAATTTTAATCTTTCCTCGTTAATTTAAATCAATTCCCGCTGGCATCTAATGTTTTTAATACCTTTGTTTTTTGAAACAGAAAATTGTCTTTAAATTAAAGTGAAGTGTGACAGGATTATTACTGTTTTTAGTATATATAAATGGTCTAGTAGACACTCTTCGACACCCTGTAAAACTGTCTGCAGATGATGTAGTTGTTTGTAAGAAAACAGCAACGACAGAAAGCAGTACAGATTAGCAGAATGACTTGCAGAGGATTGAATGAATGGCGCAAGTTCTGGCAGTTGACCCCGAACGAAAATAATGTAACACACTGTGTATACTTAGGAAAAGAAAACCATTACTATATAACTACAATGTTGTTGTTGGCCGGCCGCGGTGGCACTTCAGTCGGGAACCGCGCAACTGCTGCAGTCGCAGGTTCGAATCCTGCCTCGGGCATGGATGTGTGTGATGTCCTTAGGTTAGTTAGGTTTAAGTAGTTCTAAGTTCTAGGGGACTGATGACCTCAGATGTTAAGCCCCATAGCACTCAGAGCCATTTGAGCCATATGTTGTTGTTGTTGTTGTGGTCTTCAGTCCAGAGACTGGTTTGATGCAGCTCTCCATGCTACTCTATCCTGTGCAAGCTTCTTCATCTCCCAGTACGCAGTGCAACCTACATCCTTCTGAATCTGCTTAGTGTATTCATCTCTTGGTCTCCCTCTACTATTTTTACCCTCCACGCTGCCCTCAAGTACTAACTTGGTGATCCCTTGATACCTCAGAACATGTCCTACCAACCGATCCCTTCTTCTAGTCAACCTGTGTCACAAATTTGTCTTCTCCCCAATTCTGTTCAGTACCTCCTCTTTATGCTCATTTTACTAAGATTTGATGCTCCTCTTTTCGTTCTTCCGTGTTTGCGATTTAAAAACAGGGTTGTTTTGTGAAACAGGACGGAAAATGTAAGTACAGAAACGTACATAACCTTAACCTCGAAACAGCTCTCCACAAGTGCGCAATAATTTTCTTCATTGCTAGTTTGCAGATGACATGCTGTAAAAAATAAATAAATAAACCGAAAACTAGCCCTAAAATCGATGTATAATAATACAGTTCAATTAGCGATGTAATTTTAAGGTGAGTGTCCAAACAAAACGAAGCGAATTGCAAATATTGTATTTTTAGGCCTATAGTAGTTAAATTATTACAAATGTGATATTGTACGTTACAGAAAACAAAAATTTAACCCACAGAAGATGACACACTGGTATTGAAACATGTCTGGGGAAGTATAAAAATAAACTAATTGTGTTTGCATAAGGCTGATCCCCAAAACCTCCTCATTAGTTATGTGATCTACTCATGTAATCTTCAGCATTCTTCTGTAGCACCATATTTCGAAAGCTTCTATTCTCTTCTTGCCTAAACTATTTATCGTCCATGTTTCACTTTCATACATGGCTACACTCCATACAAATACTTTCAGAAACGACTTCCTGACACTTAAATCTATACTCGATGTTAACCAATTTCTCTTTCTCAGAAACGCTTTCCTTGCCATTGCCAGTCTACATTTTACATCCTCTCTACTTCGACCATCATCAGTTATTTTGCTCCCCAAATAGCAAAACTCATCTACTACTTTAAGTGTCTCATTTGCTAATCCAATTGCCTCAGCATCACCCGATTTAATTCGACTACATTCCATTATCTTCGTTTTACTTTTGTTTATGTTCATCTTATATCCTCCTTTCAAGACACTGTCCATTCCGTTCAACTGCTCTTCCAGGTCCTTATAATTACACTATTGTTGAGAAATTACTGGAAACACTAACTACCGTAAAATATCTAGCAGTAACAATGCACAGTGATCTTAAGTGGAAAGAAAACACAAAAAAGATAGAAAAAGTAGATTCCACACTGAGATTCATAAATAGATCTTAAGGAGACGTAACTCATCCAAGAAGGAAGTGGCTAACAAAGCGCTTGTTCGACCCATTGTTGAGCAGTGTTCATCAATCTGGTGCCCTTACCGGGTAGGACTGATAGAAGAGAGAGAGAGGGTAGGGGGGGGGGGGGGGGAGAGAAAATGTTACGAAGAGCCGCACGTTTCGTCACGGGTTGGTTTAGTTGACGTGAGAGCGTTACAGGGATAATCAGCAAACTGCTGTGGCAGACGTTACAAGAGAGGCGTTGTGCGTCCGTGAGAAGTATACTACTGAAATTATTAGCGAGTACTTTCCGGGAAAAGTCGGACAATATATTGCTTCCCTGCACATACGTCTCACGAAATAACCACGAAGAGAAAATTCGACAAATTAGAGCTAATACTGAGGCTTAGCTACAATCATTCGACCACGCGCCATTCGCTTGTGGAACATATCAGTTAATGGTACCAAAAGTACTTTCCACCATACACAGTTAGGTGACTTGCGGTGTATAATGTAGATGCAGAAGAGAATTTAACAGTCTTTAAGAACAACATTATAACAAAATCACAAAACATAACACAGTGAAAACGTACCAGTCTTAGTAGAGACTCAGTGTCTATTTACGTGCAGGCTACAATGTCATCGTCAGTAACTGTATATCAGAAATATGTAAGCAAACGGAAAATGCGTATCAGTTAAAGTGAACAAAAAAATGGCTCTGAGCACTACGGGACTTAACTTCTGAGGTCATCAGTCCCCTAGAACTTAGGACTAGTTACACCTAACTAACCTACGGACATCACACACATCCATATCCGAGGCAGGATTCGAACCTGCGACCGTAGCGGTCGCGCGGTTCCAGACTGCAGCACCAAGAACCGCGCGGCCACTTCGGCCGGCTAAAGTGAACAGTCTACAGTCTTTAAGTCATATGTTATGTAAAAGATGTCAAAGTGTACTAATTGTAAAAATTTACTACGCTCACTAAAGACCCAGACTTGAAATACCCTGTTGGTCATATCATCAAGCCTGTTAAATCCCTTTTGGAACCTATAAAAACAAGCGGAAAATTACCTTCCAGTCAAAGAGAAAAACTTAATAACCGGTAAAATATAATTTTTTTATGAAAACGTTAAAACATGAAACTAGTAATTTCATATGGTGTACTTATAGGTGACACACAACGCCTCTCTTGTAACGTCTGCCACAAGAGTTTGATGAGCATCTCTGTGAATCTCTCCCGCCGACTAAACGAACCCGTGACCAAACGCGCCGCTCTTCGTTGGTCTTCTCTATCTCCTCTGTCGGTCCTACATGGTAAGAGTCCCAGAAATACAGTAAAAATGGCAAGTACCTCATTACCAAGGATAACCCATCGATGTTAAAAAGATAAAAGTATGTGGTATACAGATAGAATAGCTAAGTCTCAGGATAAAATTAAAACCATATGGTCAGTCGTAAAGGAAGTGGCTGGTCTGCAGAGACAGGTCGAGGATATAGAATCAGTGCGTAGTGGGAATGTCCGTGTTACTGATAGGTCGCATATATGTACAGTATTTAATAATCACTTTCTGAATATTGCAGGTGAACTAAATAGAAACCTAGTCCCAACAGGGAATCATATAGCGCTCGTAGAAAAAAGTGTTCCGAGACTGTTACCTGAAATGCTCCTCCATGATACTGACAAGAGGGAGATTAAGTTAATAATTAAATCACTAAAGACCAAGAACTCTCATGGATATGACGGGGTATCTAGCAGAATACTGAAGTATTGTTCTATGCATGTTAGCCCAGTACTTAGCCATATCTGTAACTTTCCCTTTAGGAGTGGTCGGTTTCCTGACCGATTAAAGTACTCGGTAGTGAAGCCACTTTATAAAAAGGGAGACAGGGATAATGTTGATAATTATAGACCTATTTCTATGCCATCGGTGTTTGCTAAAGTTATCGAGAGGGTTGTATATACAAGGTTACTCCAGCATTTAAATTCACATAATTTGCTGTCAAATGTACAGTTTGGTTTTAGAAATGGCTTAACAACTGAAAATGCTATAGTCTCTTTTCTCTGTGAGGTTTTGGACGGAATAAATAAAAGGTTGCGAACGTTAGGTTTTTTCTTTGATTTAACGAAGGCTTTTGACTGTGTTGACCACAAAATATTACTGCAGAAATTGGAACATTATGGAGTAAGGGGAGTGATTAGCTTACAATTGGTTCGCCTCTTACTTTAAGAACAGAAAGCAGAAGGTAATTCTCCGCAATATTGAGAGTGGTAATGATGTTCAGTCCCAATGGAGCACTGTTAAATGGATCGTTCCCCAAGGATCGGTGCTGGGGCCACTGCTGTTTCTTATTTATATAAATGATATGCCTTCTAGTATTACAGGTGATTCAAAAATATTTCTGTTTGCTGATGACACCAGCTTGGTAGTGAAGGATCTTGTGTGTAATATTGAAACATTATCAAATAATTCACAGTAAGACTCAGTTTTTACAGTTTCTAACTCACAATTCAACAAGAACTGATATTTTAATCAGACAGAATGGGCATGTTATAAGCGAGACGGAACAGTTCAAGTTCCTAGGCGTACGGATAGATAGTAAGCTGTTGTGGAAAGCCCATGTTCAGGATCTTGTTCAGAAAGTAAATGCCGCTTTATTTACCATTAGAACAGTATCTGAAATAAGTGACATTTCAACACGAAAAGTAGTCTACTTCGCATATTTTCATACGCTTGTGTCATATGGTATTATTTTTTGGGTAATTCTTCTGATTCAAAAATGGTATTTTTGGCTCAAAAACGGGCTGTTCGAGCTATGTGTGGTGTAAGTTCGAAAGCTTCTTGTCGACCCCTATTCAATAGTCTGGGAATTTTGACATTGCCCTCACAGTATATATTTTCTTTAATGTCGTTTGTTGTTAGCAATATTAGCTTATTCCCAAGAGTTAGCAGCTTTCACTCAGTTAATACTAGGCAGAAATCAAATCTGCATGTGGAATGCACTTCCTTGACTCTTGTGCAGAAAGGAGTGCAGTATTCTGCTGCATCCATTTTCAATAAGCTACCACAAGAACTCAAAAATCTTAGCAGTAGCCCAAACGCTTTTAAGTCTAAACTGAAGAGTTTCCTCATGGCTCACTCCTTCTATTCTGTCGAGGAGCTCCTGAAAGAGCTAAAAAATTAAGCAAATTCCAGTGTTACATTCTTGATTTTCTTCATTTAAACTAACGACGTGTCGCCTGAATATGTATCTTATATTTCACTTTATCTGTTTCTACAATCTACAACTGAATATGTTTCTTATATTTCATTTTATCTGTTTCTACAATCGTGTTATAATTTCATGTATTGACTCGTTCCATGACCATGGAGACTTCTCTTTAATGTGGTGCCACGGAAAAATAAATAAATAAATAAATAAATAAATAAATAAAAATAAAAAAATAAGGTTTCTCAAAGAATGGTAGTCACCCGCCGGCCGGTGTGGCCAGGAGGTTCTAGGCCCTTCAGTCTGCAACCGCGCGACCGCTACGGTCGCAGGTTCGAATCCTGCCTCGGTCATGGATGTGTGTGACGTCTTTAGGTTAGTTAGGTTTAAGTAGTTCTAAGTTCTAGGGTGGTTCATGGTGTGGGTTCCTGGTATCATGTTCTAGTTCATGAACCACGGGCAACGTATGAGTGGCCAAGTAAGTGGTCATGACAGTCGGGATACCAGTTACTTTGGAATAAGGCTGGGCATCTCGGACATATTCCGAGTCGTGGCCACCTTTGTGCTCAGACGGCAAAGACTACCAAATCCACCGGTTAGTCCCTCAACCGTTAGGGGTAAAACTCAAGGGGACCCGGGGCAAGTAAGCTAGCAACCTGCTTCCCTGGTACTATAAATATGATGCTGGCAACAATCAGAGCAAAATGCCTCGGACCTTTGGAGGTGACGGAGTCCCACCTCTAATTGACAAACCAGGGACTCCTAAGATAGGACTCGGCAAACGAATGGTAACGAGATGGGAAGGTATTAATATCAAGGGGGGGCTACTCTGGCAAGAAGGTAGAGCTGGCAGAGGCTGCAAGCAAGATGGAGTTGGACGTTTTAGCTGTTAGTGACATTCGGGTAAGGGGTGAGAAAGAAGAGGAAGTGAGAGAATACAAGGTCTACCTGTCAGGAGTCAAAGCAGGAATAGCACAATGGGGTGTAGGGCTTTACATCGGGAAAGAAATGGAACCCAGCGTAGTTGCAATAAGGTATGTAAACGAACGACTGATGTGGATAGATTTGACAGTGTCTAGCAAGAAAATTAGGATAGTGTCATTGTGAAGGGACAGATCAAGATAATATGGATAGTTTTTATGACGCACTCAGTGATGTAGTTGTTAGAGTAAAGGACATTGACAGTGTTCCGCTCATGGGTGATTTTAATTCCAGGATTGGAAATCGAACAGAAGGGTATGAAAAGGTTATGGGTAAATTTGGAGAGGATATGGAGGCGAACAGGAACGGGAAACAACTCTTGGATTTCTTTGCCAGTATGGGCTTAGTAATCACAAACTCCTATTTTAAACATAAGAACATTCACCGGTATACTTGGGAAGGCAGGGGAACCAGAGCTGTCATTGATTATATAATAACAGATCAGGAATTCAGGAAGGCTGTGAGGGACACGCGTGTATTCAGGCGATTCTTTGATGACACTGATCACTATTTAATCTGCGGTGAAATTGGTATTGTGAGGCCGAAAGTGCAGGAGGTCAGGTCCATGTGTAGGAGGATAAGAGTGGAGAAACTTCAGGATAAGGAAATCAGACACAAGTACATAACAGTGATCTCAGCTAGGTACCAGTTAGTTGAATGTAGTCAATTGCAGTCACTGGAAAAGGAATGGACAAGATACAGGGACACAGTACTAGAAGTGGCCAAAGAATGTCTTGGAACAGTAGTGTGTAAAGATAGGATGAAGCAAACAGCTTGGTGGAATGACACAGTCAAGGCAGCCTGTAAAAGGAAAAAGAAGGCGTACCAAAAATGGCTACATACTAGAACTCAGGTAGACAGAGAAAGTTATGTTGAAGAAAGAAACAAAGCAAAACAGATAATTACAGCATCCAAGAAGAAATCTTGGGAAGACTTTGGAAACAGGTTGGAGAACTTTGGTCAAGCTGCTGGAAAACCATTCTGGAGTGTAATTAGCAGTCTTCGAAAAGGAGGTAAGAAGGAAATGACAAGTATTTTGGACAGGTCAGGAAAATTGCTGGTGAATCCTGTTGATTCCTTGGGCAGGTGGATGGAATATTTTGAAGAGTTGCTCAATGTAGGTGAAAATACGATCAGTAATGTTTCAGATTTCGATGTACAATGGGACAGGAATGATGATGGAAATAGGATCACACTTGAGGAAGTGGAGAAAATGGTCAATAGATTGCAGTGCAATAAAGCGGCTGGGGTGGATGAAATTAAGTCGGAACTCATCAAATACAGTGGAATGTCAGGTCTTAAATGGCTACACAGGATAATTGAAATGGCGTGGGAGTCGGGACAGGTTCCATCAGACTGGATGAAAGCAGTAATCACACCAATCTTTAAACATGAAAACAGAAAAGATTGTAACAACTACAGAGGTATCTCTTTGAACATTGTTGTGTGTAAAATCTTCTCGGGTATTGTTGAAAGGAAAGTGCGAGTATTAGTTGAGGACAAACTGGATGAAAATCAGGGTGGGTTTAGGCCTCTTAGAGGTTGTCAGGAACAGATCTTTAGCTTACGGCAAATAATGGAGAAGTGTTACGAGTGGAATAGGGAATTGTATCTATGTTTTATAGATCTAGAAAAGGCATATGACCGGGTTCCTAGGAGGAAGTTATTGTCTGTTCTACGTGATTATGGGATAGGAGGCAAACTTTTGCAAGCAATTAAAGGTCTTTACAAAGATAGTCAGGCAGTAGTTAGAGTTGACGGTAAATTGAGTCCATGGTTCAGAGTAGTTTCAGGGGTAAGACAAGGCTGCAACCTGTCTCCACTGTTCTTCATATTATTTATGAATCATATGTTGAAAACAATAGACTGACTGGGTGAGATTAAGATAGGTGAACACAAAATAAGCAGTCTCGCATATGCGGATGACTTAGTTGTGATGGCAGAGTCTATTGAAAGTTTGCAAAGTAATATTTCAGAGCTAGATCAGAAATGTAAGGACTATAGTATGAAGATTAGCGTCTCCAAAACAAAAGTAATGTCAGTGAGAAAGAGATATAATCGGATTGAGTGCCAAATAGGAGGAACAAAGTTAGAACAGGTGGACGGTTTCAAGTACTTAGGATGCATATTCTCACAGGATGGCAACGTGGTGAAAGAACTGGAAACGAGGTGTAGCAAAGCTAATGCAGTGAGCGCTCAGCTACGATCTACTCTCTTCTGCAAGAAGGAAGTCAGTACCAAGACTAAGTTATCTGTGCACCGTTCAATCTTTCGACCAACTTTGTTGTATGGGAGCGAAAGCTGGGTGGATTCAGGTTACCTTATCAATAAGGTTGAGGTTACGAATATGAAAGCAGCTAGGATGATTGCAGATACTAGTAGATGGGAACAATGGCAGGAGGGTGTGCACAATGAGGAAATCAAAGAAAAACTGGGAATGAACTCTATAGATGTAGCAGTCAGGGCGAACAGGCTTAGATGGTGGGGTCATGTTACACGCATGGGAGAAGCAAGGTTACCCAAGAGACTCATGGGTTCAGCAGTAGAGGGTAGGAGGAGTCGGGGCAGACCAAGGAGAAGGTACCTGGATTCGGTTAAGAATGATTTTGAAGTAATAGGCTTACCATCAGAAGAGGCACCAGTGTTAGCACTGAATAGGGGATCATGGCGGAATTTTGTAAGGGGGACTATGCTACAGACTGAACGCTGAAAGGCATAATCAGTCTTAAATGATGATGATGATGATAAGTTCTAGGGGACTGATGACCTCAGATTTTTAGTACCATAGTGCTCAGAGCCATTTGAACCATTTTGGTCGTCACCCTTTACAACTACCATAAGACTAAACTTTGTGTAAACTTGTCCATATTAATCATAGTTTGCGAGTAATAACTGATATGTGGCGTGCAAATGCGCACAGTTACAGATTTCAGATACAAGTATAATTTTTTATGAAGATCATAATACTCTTCTATATATAAATGAAAAAATCAAATGCCGCACGTATGAAAGATCGTTAGCTGAGAACAGCTCGACCAGTTACGTTGTCTTGTTTTTTAAGTGTGTGTTCCTAACTGTCAGCACAATATTAGTAGGGAAGAAAATTTTTAGAAAATCCACCGGAAAAGTCGCAAATCTGGATGGTATTTTTGTATGAAAATTTCTATGAAAGAAGTGTGAACCTCAGTTGACAGTTCTGCTGTCACATGTTTTCATAACATACAACGAATTGACGCATGGTGCAGGGAATGGCAATTGAATCTCAGTGTAGACAAGTGTAATGTGGTGAGAATACATAGAAAGAAAGATCCTTTATCATTTTGCTACAATACAGCAGGTCAGCAACTGGAAGCACTTATTTCCATAAATTATCTGGGAGCAGGCATTAGGAGTGATTTAAAATGGAATGATCGTATAAAGTTGATCGTTGGTAAAGCAGATGCCAGACTGAGATACATTGAAAGAATCGTAAGCAAATGTAATCCGAAAACAAAGGAAGTAGGTTACAGTACACTTGGTCGTCCACTGATTGAATACTGCTCACCGGTGTGGGATCCATACCAGGTAGGGTTGATAGAAGAGATAGAGAAGATCCAACGGAGAGCAGCGCGCCTCGTTACGGGATCATTTAGTAATCGCGAAAGCGTTACGGAGATGACAGATATATTCCAGTGGAAGACTCTGCAAGAGAGACGCTCAGTAGCTCGGTACGGGCTTTTGTTGAAGTTTAGAGAACATACCTTCACCGAGGAGTCAAGCAGTATATTGCTCCCTCCTACGTATATCTCGCGAAGAGACCATGAGGATAAAATCAGAGAGATTAGAGCCCACACAGAGGCACACCGACAATCTTTCTTTCCACGAACAATGCGAGACTGGAATAGAAGGGAGAACCGATAGAGGTACTCGAAGTACCCTCCGCCACACACCTTCAGGAGTGTGGATGTAGATGTAGAACAAAAGAAAAAGTAACGTTCAGTTTAACAGTTTTTACTGTTGCATGTTTTCACAACAACAAACGCGCCACTGAATACTGATACTTTGCGGAAATGAATGCAACTGAAAGCGATATTTCAATGTGTTATCGGTGGTGATCATATCTTTGGCGTGCCGCGAAGACTATATATATATATATATATATATATATATATATATATATATATATATATATATATATATATATATATATATAGTTTCAAACTATACTTCATAATATAAATTTTTGCACCTAAACAGTAATTTACTACGGCCGAGGTTCGAGTCCTCCCTCGGGCATGGGTGTGTATGTTTGTCCTTAGGATAATTTAGGTTAAGTAGTGGGTAAGCTTAGGGTAAGTCCGATAAGATTTCACACACATTTGAACGTTTTTCAGTAATTTAATAGAAGTTACGATCTTCGTGCGCGTTTTCGAGAGTGACTTCTTAAGAGGGGCCGCCGTTGTGCCCGAGCGGTTCCAGGCGCTTCAGTCTGGCACCGCGGGACCGCTACGGCCGCAGGTTCGAATCCTGCCTCGGGCATGGATGTGTGTGATGTCCTTAGGTTAGTTAGGTTTAAGTAGTTCTAAGTTCTAGGGGACTGATGACCTCAGATGTTACGTCCCATAGTGCTCAGAGCCATTTTAACCATCTTAAGAGGGAATGTAATAACACGAGGCCTAAACGTAGATATTGTCAACAAAAAACGTAATTACAGGAAAGAATACTCCGCTTGAACGAATTTCTGATATGAGAATACCCAAATTCTAAAAATTAGTGGTCCCGCATGGTGTGGTACTTTCGAAAACTCTATGGTAGAAGTAACACCGCTTTACACTCCAGGAATTCCCGCGTCGTTTCGCTTCGTACTTTGTGTTACACACAAACTTTGTGCTTATTGTTGGCCTTTTTTGTGTCGGATCGATATGTTTTGCGAAATGGGACCAATATTGCGCTTGGAGTCGAAGCGGTGTTTCACATCGTGCTGGTTTTCCCCGCTTTTCGAAGTCCGGCGGTTGGACATTTTTAACATGACTTCTATTATTTTTATACTGTAATCAACGTAAGTTTCCTTTCTCTTATCATGTGTTGCTTTTTCAATAATGGCTCTAAGCACTATGGGACTTAACATCTGAGGTCATCAGTCCCCTAGACTTAGAACTATTTAAACTTAACTAACGTAACGACATCACACACATCCATGCCCGAGGCAGGATTCGAACCTGCGACCGTAGCAGAAGCGCGGTCCCGAACTGAAGCGCCGTTTTTTCAATAATATACGTATTGAGTAGAGCCATATCCGACACTTAAGACAAATTTGGTCCGACTCCCGTTCCCACGAATGTGACTCGTGGTGTTTACTTTCGGTCCGTATTTGTTCCCTCGAGTCGAATATCTTCAAGTACGGCAAAGGGTTTACAGTAGGTCTGTCAAGAATACGTAAGATCAGATAGCAAGAAGCAATCTGCAGTACCCATATTATTAATGAGAAATTATAAGAGTGTGGTGGAATATGGTATTAACATAACAAACTTCATTTCTTCGGAAGTGATGCCCATCGTCAAAATCAGTAGTAGGTGTGTACTCCAAAGGCAAAAATACACTCTTTAGTTCTTAGTAACATGGATGTAAACGGCCTGTTGTGTCAGGTTATAAATACAGGGTTAGGCCTATCATAAGTACCTCTGGAATTTCACAAGACAAGTGCATGATAGCTATAAGACGTGACGTACAGAAAACGGACACATATTAGTGAACAGAACTTCTCGTCAAGTTTTTAACTCACATTACAGGTTTTCAATATGTACACGTTTTGTGACCCGGAAAGCATGAGAACATACGTACAGTTCCTTGAAGGCGCAGACAAGAGCGTCAGGGAAGACGGGACGGCAGCCCACTTTTTACGCCTGCCTCCTAGTGCGATTACACCAAGACGAGTGTTGCGAAATGAAAATTGTTGTGACGTTCTGTCCGCTGATGTGTGTCTTTTTTCCACAAGCGATGTCGTTTTTGTTTTTCTTCCGAAAACCTGGTAGTACTTACGAATAACCTTGTACTTGGAAAGTATACACCTCCCATCGTTATCGATGACAAACCAGAGAACTGACAGGCCAGTCAAATATCGACTCATTTCTGTGCTAAACGTGTTATTTGGTGACCATTTTTCTCTAAAACTGTCCCCGAACATATTTCAGAATACTTTACGCTGATTTTCCTTGATCAAATAGTTGATTTCTGAAGATGTACAATAATTTCACTTTATTTTACAGGTCCATCTTGATCGCTTTTTTTTTTTTTTACTATGAACTGTTTCGGCCACTGCCATCTTCAGATCATAAAATATTTTGATGTAATATCAACGTCAAACTAAACATGTAGGTACATAAAGTACATAGTAAGCACTTACTATGTACTACATGTTTAGTTTGATGTTAATACTACATAAGAATATTTTATGATCTGAAGATGGCAGTGGCCGAAACCGGTCATAGTGAAATGAAAAAAAAGAAAAAAATTTAAAAATTTATGTGATCAAGAAGGACCTGTAAAATAAAGTGCCAAAAATATGATCACTGACTCATTTTCAGACTTTATGTCTTCAATTGACAATAATTGGAATGGAGATTGAGTACCTCAAGTGACTGTTTCTTTTATTCGTTTCTGCTCACTTCTCTTTTTTAGTAGGCTGCTTTGGAAAGACTCCTCAGTTGAAAGGGTGTCCTGTAAATTGCACCAAGTGAAATCAGCACCAAGCGAAATTCACACCCTGGAAAGGTGGAGGAAGGGTCTTCTAATCTCTCCCCTCCAACCCCCATCCAACCCTGCGAGTTGCCCTACAGGTAGAAATAGCAGAGGGCTCTCCCCAGCCCACCGTTACGTGGTGTGTCACGGCCGCCTGTAATAAAGGCGGCCCTGGGTGTGCTCATGAAGCAGACTGAACATCCTCGAACAAGAATTATAATGAAACTTCCTGGCAGATTAAAACTGTGTGCGGGACCGAGACTCGAACTCGGGACCTTCGCCTTTCGGGGGCAAGCGCTCTACCGACTGAGCTACCCAAGCACAACTCACGGCCCGTCCTCACTGCTGTACTTCTGCCAATACCTCGTCTCCCACCTTCCAAACTTTACAGAAGCTCTCTTGCGAACCTTGCAAGAGGCATCACAACAATGTTCCACCAGGCAACGGCGGTCAACTGCTGTTTGTGTATGAGAAATCGGTTGGAGACTTTCCTCATGTCAGCACGTTGTAGGTGTCGCCACCGGCACCAACCTTGTGTGAATGCTCTGAAAAGCTAATCATCTGCATATCACAGCATCTTCTTCCTGTCGGTTAAATTTCGCGTCTGTAGCACGTCATCTTCGTGGTGTAGCAATTTTAATGGCCAGTAGTGTAAATATGGGTTTTAAAAATAGTATCTCTTTTACCTAACAAAGCGTTGTTCAACACAAACTGTGCTCTATACCCATGGATCAGCATGCAATGTACATTAAGACGCGCTGTCATTCTAACGAAAATGCCATTTTGCGTGTGTACGGAGTAAGCCGGAACTCCGCCAACAAAATTTCGGAAATTTTCTGGGGATATTTCCCAAGTATTTTGGTTTAAGGACGTGTGATCTCTTCTGATTCGTTACGCATTAGTTACACTTAGTTTGATTCCTTACCAACTGTATCAGTATTCGTTCGTGTTACTTACTGCTGACAGCAGTAGGGTCTACTTTGCTCTTGATCTTCACTCTTGCATTCAGTACTGCTCCTTGCAATCTCATATTTGTTTTCCGGCAGTGTTATTTGTACATTAACAGTGATACACAGCACTAGGGACAGGTTTACTGATGAAAAATAGTCCGATGCGCATCTCGTCAATAGGCTGATTGAACGTAGTGGAAAAACGGCACAATGACAATATGTTCAGCTGTTCCCGTAGCAGCAGTTTTGCATCTGTACATAGGCGCCCAAGAATAACAGGGTCCTTTCGTGTTATTAAGCTTAGGTGATTGAGTATTACAGGCTTCTTCACTGTTGTGAAACTATTTTCACCTAAACAAAGTTAATTCTGATAACACAGTAAATTAAGTCATAATTACGTTACTATATACTTTCTAACGGCCCACTGGAGACCACGGGTCCCAATAACAAAGTACTCAGAAAATATCCATCAACAAATTCCGAAATTTCCTCGGTGAAGTTCTGGTTCATGCTGCATACAGTAGGTGACATGAGTTGAACATAGCTTCTTCTCCCAATCCTAGACCAATGTACGCGCGACCTCTATACGTGAGTTAAAAATATGGAAACAATTTTCTTTATAACAATAAGTCTGCACCTACAGCCATACTGTGTAAAAGACTGTCAAGTGCATGGCAGAGGGTACTTCCCATTATACCATGTATTAAGGTTCCTTCCCGTTCACTTTAGGTGCGGATTGCGGGAATAATGATTGCCTAAAGGCGTCAGTGGGTGCTGTAATTAGTCTAAACTGTCCTCACGATCTCTACGGGACCGATACGTAGTGGTTGTAGTACATTTCTAGATCCATCATTTAAAACTTGCCCTGTAAACTTATTAACTAGACTTACCCCAGATAGTTTGCTTGCGGCTTCAGGCATGCGCCATTCCAGTTTCATCAGTATCTTCGTGACACTCTCCCAGAGGTCATATAGATCTGTGACCATTAGGGCTGTCTGTGTCTTTTTCGTTGAATAGCCACAGTTAGTCGTATTTGGTAAGGTCCCACACACGGGAGCAATATTATAGCAGGGGTCACACGAGTACTTTATTAGCAGTCTCCTTGTGCACTGACTGTATTTCCCTAGTATCATGTCTGGAGAACATGCTGACCACTCTAGTCGACCGATGTCGTTATCCTGAAGGAAGTCATTCACAAGATGTGCACGATAGGGGCGCGAATTGTCGTCCATGAAGACGAATGCCTCACCAATATGCTGCCGATAAGGTTGCACTACCGGGCGGAGGATGACATTCACGAATCGTACAGCCGTTACGGCACCTTCCATGACCACCAGGGGCGCACGTCGGCCCCGCATAATGCCACCCCAAAACTTCAGCGAACCTCCACCTGGCTGCACTCGCTGGACAGTGTGTTTAAGGCATTCAGCCTAACCGGGTTGCTTCCAAACACATCTCCGACGATTGTCTGGCTGAAGGCATAGGTGACACTCATCGGTGATGAGATCGTGATGTCAATCCTGAGCGATCTATTCGGCATGTTGTTGGGTCCATCTGTACCGCGCTACATGGTCTCGTGGTTGCGAAGATGGACCCCGCCAGGGCGTCGAGAGAAAAGTTGCGCATCATGCAGCCTACAGCGTAAAGTTTGAGTCGTAACACGACGTCCTGTGGCTGCACGAAAAGCATTATCCAACATGGTGGCTTTGCTGTCAGGGTTCTTCCGAGCGATAATCCATAGGTGGCGGTCATCCACTGCAGTAGCAGTAGCGGCCTGAGCGAGGCTTGTCATCGACAGTTCCTGTCTCTCTGTATATCCTCCATGCCCGAACAACATTGCTTTGGTTCACTCCGAGACGCCTGGACACTTACCTTATTGAGTGCCCTTCCTGGCACAAAGTAATAATGCGGACGCGATCGAACCGCGGTATTGACCGTGTAGGCACGGTTGAACTACAGACTTCACGAGCCGTGTACCTCCTTCCTGGTGGAATGACTGGAACTGATCTGCTATCGGACCCTCTCCGTCTAATAGGCGCTGCTCGTACATGGTTCTTTACATCTCTGGGCGGGTTTAGTGACATCGCTGAACAGTCAGAGGGACTGTCGCTGTGAGACAGTATCAACAGTCAACGTGTCTCTTCAGGAGTTCTGGAAACCGAGGTGATGCAAAACGTTTTTTGATGTGTGTATATGAGCAGTACTCCTGGGTAATATTGTGTTTATCATTCTCCTTATTGCAAAGTGGAAGATGCAAAAGTCTCATAAAATTGTGTATTAAGTAATATACACTTCAAAACAACATAGTATTCGTCATAACTTTCGTAAAGGCGTATCTTAGGTAACAAAAGAACAAGATACTTTTTGGTGAGAAAGCGTAAAGATTTCCCGAATTAGATTCAAGTATGCACGGCAATATTACCGACCGATGATAGTACTAAATACGGTTTTCCGAAATTCCTTCACCAAAGAAGATGAAGTAAATATTCTAGAAATCGAATGAAGACCTACTGCCGACTTGGCTCAGAAGTAGATATCATCGATGTAGCGAAACAGCTCAAATCACTTAATAAAGGCAAGCCTTGTGGTCCAGGTTGTATACCAGTTAAGTCCGTTTCATAGTATGCTGAGGTAATAGCTTCATATTTCGCAATCATAAACAACCACTCAGTTGACGAAAGATCCGTACCTAAAGACTGGAAAGTTGTACAGGCCACAACAATACTCAAGCAAGGAAATATGAGTAATCCGCTGAATTACAGACCTAGATCACTGACGTGGTTTTGGCAGGGTTTTGGAACATACGCTGTGTTCTAAAAATATGAATTACCTCCAAGGAAAAACGATCTGTTGACACATAGTCAGCACGGATTCAGAATAATCGTTCTTGTGAAACACAATAAGCTCTTTATTCTCAAGAAGCAAAGAGTGCTGTCGTCACGGGATCTCAGATGGATTCCATATTTCCAAATTTCCAGAACGCTGTTGACACGGTTCCTCACAAGGGATCTCTGCTCGAATTGTGAGCCTGTGGAGTATCGTCTCAGTTGTGCGACTGGATTCGTGTTTTCCTGCCAAAACGATTACTGTTCGTAGTAACTGAGGTAGAGTCATCTAGTAGAACAGAAATAATATCTGGCTTTTCACAAGGAGTGTCACAGCGCCTCTGCAGCTCCTAACCTGCATAAACGAATTAGGGGACAGTCTGGGCGTCCCTCTTAGATTGTCTGCAGATGATTCTGTCATTTACCGTCTAGTGAAGTCATCAGAGTATCTAAACCAATTATAAACGATTTAGACGAAATATCTGTATGGTGGTAAAAATGAAAATTGTGGCATTAAATAATGAGAAACGTAAGGTCATCCACAAAAGTACTGAAAGGGATCCGAAAAATTTTGGTTGCACGATTAATCACACAAATCTCAAGGCCGTAAATTCAACTAAATACTTAGAAATTATAATTACGAATAACTTAAATTGGAACGATCACGTAGATAATGTTATAGGAAAAGTGAACCAGAGATTTCTATTAATTCGCAGAGCATTTAGAAAATTCAACAGGTCTACTAAAGAGACTGCTTACACTACGCTTGTCCACCCTCTTCTCGAGATCTGCTGTGCGGTGTGGGATCCTTACCAGATAGGACTGACGGAGGACGTCAAAAAAGTTCAAAGAAGGGCAGCTCCTTTTGCATTACCGTGACACAGGGGAGAGAGTATCACGGATATGATACAAGAGTTGGGATGGCACTCATTAAAACAAGGCACTCTTCGGTGCGGCGAGATGTTGTGACGAAATTTCAATCTCCATCTACCTACCCCGATTGCCAAAGGGTGGGCCCACCTATATTGGGAGAAATGATCATTGTAATGAAATAAAAGAAATCAGAGCTAGCAAGTAAAGATTCAGGTGTTCGTTTTTCCCGTGCGCTGTTCCAGAGTGGAACGGTAGAGAAAGAGCTTGAAGGCGGTTCAAAGAGCCCTCTGACAGGCACTTACTTGTGAACTGCGGAGTAGTCATGTAAATGTAGAGGTAGATATCCACCACAAAAGAAAGGAAAGTAAGATATAAACAGCAAAACAAGTATAACCAGTGTCGTATACGTATGTAAGAGCAAATATTGTAGAACGTTATGTAGGCAATTTCTCTTCTTCCGGAGGTAGGATATTTTGTTTGCGTTGTTCATTTATGAGACGGGGTCGACGCGGCTGGGACAGGTCCGCATAATACCCCAGTGCGAACATAGAGAGCGGGTGAGTGAGGACTCGGGGCTCAGGTAGGCCGCTAGCAAGCAGGTAGTTTCCAGGTATACTGAGTGCGGATTTCTGGTTGGGTGCAAATTTCACTCGGTGCAGCACTCATATATCTGTCGAAAGCCTAAGGGCTGATTAGTGAAAGATAAGACTCCCTTTAAGGGGAATTGGCTATCATCTATCATAGAATTGTTCAGATTCTGAGGCGGAGTCTCAGGTAGACGGAAGAGAATTCCATTTTCTCTGACTCCACACCCTTCCAAAGGGTCTTGGGACGGACTTTTTCTATTGGAAAAAGCATAGTATTCTTCACAGAAGCCTTTTAGCAAGATAAAGGATCTCTTGCCAACTGTCGCTTCCCAGAGGACCGAGTGAATGTTTGTTGAGACGCCTCGAAACAACGTTCGGTTTAAACTTCCAGAATCCAGCGTTCTGGTTGGTACTCAATATTACTTTTTCGCAGAGCACGCAGTTCTCGGCTGTGCCTAGGTGTCCGCAGTCTTGTAGCTCCGTTTCCAAATTGTGCCATGTAGTGGGAGAGATTTTCTGCCTTCCTCCCACACCTCAGAGGACATGTTTGAAAATAACAAAAATCCGCAAGGGTACGACTTGGGTCTTATTAGACAGAATTCGCAATTTTTGCCATTATTGGCCGGCGAACTCCTCCTCTGGCAAAAAGCAGCCAAACTACAGAGCGTCCTCACAGAAAAACTGGCCGCTGGGAAATGGCTCTAAGCACTATGGGACTTAGTAGCATCTGAGGTCATCAGTCCCCTAGACTTAGAGCTACTTAAGCCTAACTAGCCTCCGCCGCTACCTTCCGCATTAGGGCGCTATCGCAATGGGATGCCAAGGCCTCTCTGTTAGTTGGGCTAACAGTGGGGCCTGCCACAGCTGGCATCTGACTGAGCGTGGGGTCTCTGCTGGCAGAGCGGCTGCCGCTGTTCTGATACAGAATATTTTACCTGCGACATTCAGATGAGATCAGAAACCTGGACAAGACATTTTCTTGAGAGATTTTGCATTTGTTACGTACGTGTCTCACTTTTATCATCAGTGACGTATGAAACAAAGCACAACATACATGGTGACAATTATGGAACGTGCACACACTTCATTCAACGTTTAAACCTCACTACAGATATTAGGATTTAGGTTATGACATGTTCGATATGCCTGCCGTCATTGGCGATGATGTGGCCCAGACTAATTGCGAAATTCTGCATGACCCGCTGAAGCGTCAGAATATTTGTGCTGTCGATGACCTCCTGAATGTCTGTTTTCAGCTCAGCAATGGTTCTGGAGTTATTGCTGTACACCTCGTCTTTAATATAGCTCCCAAAAAGGAATCGCATGTGGTCAGATCCGGAGAATATGGTGCCAATTAGACCCATGCCAGTGGCCTCTGGATACAAAAAAAAAGGGCTCTGAGCACTATGGGACTCAACATCTTAGGTCATAACTCCTCTAGAACTTAGAACTACTTAAACCTAACTAACCTAAGGACATCACACACACCCATGCCCGAGGCAGGATTCGAACCTGCGACCGTGGCAGTCCCGCGGTTCCGGACTGCAGCGCCAGAACCGCTAGACCACCGCGGCCGGCTCTGGATACCACATAGCCAGAATGTGGTCCCCACAGTGTTGCTCCAGGACATAAAACACTCTCCTGCTTCGACGGGGCCGAACTCCGCGTTGCATGAACCACATCTTGTCGAAATCAAGGTCACTTTGATAATGGGGATGAAATGATCTTCCGAAACTTTCACATAGCGTTCGGTACTCACCGTGACGTTGTAAGTAGGCTGTTTAGGTTTTTACATTGGTAATACCACGTAGCGCTCTGTATGAAAATCACTCACTGCGCTGTGCGCAGTCTGTGGCTGGTTTGTATTGTTGGAATATTCTCTATTGTAGTGTTGGGCAGTTACACGTGAACAACGCACACCGTTGCGCAGTTGGAGGTGAGCCGCCAGCAGTGGTGCATGTAGGGAGAGAGATGGCAGAATTTTGAGAGCGGACGATCTAGACGTGTGTCCTTCAGAAAGAGTAAATTTGTAATACTGCATATCATGAATGACTTTTGAATATTATTAAGGTAAATACATTGTTTGTTCTATATCACAATCTTTCATTTGCTAACTATGCCTATCAGTAGTTAGTGCCTTCAGAAGTTACAATCTTTTATTTAGCTGGCAGTATTGCCGCTCGCTGTATTGCAGTAGCTCGAGTAACGAAGATTTTTGTGAGGTAAGTAATTCATGAAAGGTATACTTTATTGTTAGTCAGGGCCTTCTTTTGTAGGGATTATTGAAAGTCAGATTATGTTGCGCTAAAAATATTGTGTGTCAGTTCAGTGTTGATCAGAATAATTAAAGAGAGAAATGTCTGAGTACGTTCAGTTCTGCTCAGCTGTTTGAAAATCAAATAACGTAAGAGGTTTATCAGTACAGTAATTCATTAATTTTTCTAAGGGGACGTTTCAACGTCAAGGAATATCGCACCCATTATTCCGTGACTAGACATTCCACACCACACAATCAGCTGTTGAGGGTGAAGAGACTTCGCTATCGCGAAATTCGGATTCTCAGTCCTCCAATTTCGCTTGTTGACGAACCCATCCAAATGAAATTGGGCTTCGTCGCCAAACGAAACCATACAGCCCATACTAATTTTCATCAAGCCCCGCGGCCAAGCATGCAGTTTGAACGTCCTGATGCAAACCGCTCAGAAGGCGTGACGATTTTATTTTATATACACTCCTGGAAATTGAAATAAGAACACCGTGAATTCATTGTCCCAGGAAGGGGAAACTTTATTGACACATTCCTGGGGTCAGATACATCACATGACCACACTGACAGAACCACAGGCACATAGACACAGGCAACAGAGCATGCACAATGTCGGCACTAGTACAGTGTATATCCACCTCTCGCAGCAATGCAGGCTGCTATTCTCCCATGGAGACGATCGTAGAGATGCTGGATGTAGTCCTGTGGAACGGCTTGCCATGCCATTTCCACCTGGCGCCTCAGTTGGACCAGCGTTCGTGCTGGACGTACAGACCGCGTGAGACGACGCTTCATCCAGTCCCAAACATGCTCAATGGGGGACAGATCCGGAGATCTTGCTGGCCAGGGTAGTTGACTTACACCTTCTAGAGCACGTTGGGTGGCACGGGATACATGCGGACGTGCATTGTCCTGTTGGAACAGCAAGTTCCCTTGCCGGTCTAGGAATGGTAGAACGATGGGTTTGATGACGGTTTGGATGTACCGTGCACTATTCAGTGTCCCCTCGACGATCACCAGTGGTGTACGGCCAGTGTAGGAGATCGCTCCCCACACCATGATGCCGGGTGTTGGCCCTGTGTGCCTCGGTCGTATGCAGTCCTGATTGTGGCGCTCACCTGCACGGCTCCAAACACGCATACGACCATCATTGGCACCAAGGCAGAAGCGACTCTCATCGTTGAAGACGACACGTCTCCATTCGTCCCTCCATTCACGCCTGTCGCGACACCACTGGAGGCGGGCTGCACGATGTTGGGGCGTGAGCGGAAGACGGCCTAACGGTGTGCGGGACCGTAGCCCAGCTTCATGGAGACGGTTGCGAATGGTCCTCGCCGATACCCCAGGAGCAACAGTGTCCCTAATTTGCTGGGAAGTGGCGGTGCGGTCCCCTACGGCACTGCGTAGGATCCTACGGTCTTGGCGTGCATCCGTGCGTCGCTTCGGTCCGGTCCCAGGTCGACGGGCACGTGCACCTTCCGCCGACCACTGGCGACAACATCGATGTACTGTGGAGACCTCACGCCCCACGTGTTGAGCAATTCGGCGGTACGTCCACCCGGCCTCCCACATGCCCACTATACGCCCTCGCTCAGAGTCCGTCAACTGCACATACGGTTCACGTCCACGCTGTCGCGGCATGCTACCAGTGTTAAAGACTGCGATGGAGCTCCGTATGCCACGGCAAACTGGCTGACACTGACGGCGGCGGTGCACAAATGCTGCGCAGCTAGCGCCATTCGACGGCCAACACCGCGGTTCCTGGTGTGTCCTCTGTGCCGTGCGTGTGATCATTGCTTGTACAGCCCTCTCGCAGTGTCCGGAGCAAGTATGGTGGGTCTGACACACCGGTGTCAATGTGTTCTTTTTTCCATTTCCAGGAGTGTATTTCAAGAATTGTCACCCTGTAAGTATGTACGCTACTGACTATTAAAATTGCTACACCAAGAAGAAATGCAGATGATAAACGGGTATTCATTGGACAAATACATTATACTAGAACTGACATGTAATTACATTTTCACGCAATTTGGGTGCATAGATCCTGAGAAATCAGTACCCAGAACAACCACCTCTGGCCGTAATAACGGCATTGATACGCCTGGGAATTGAGACAAACAGAGCTTGGATGGCGTGTACAGGTACAGCTGCCCATGCAGCTTCAACACGATACCACAGTTCATCAAGAGTAGTGACTGGCGTATTGTGACGAGCCAGTTGCTCGGCCACCATTGACCAGACGTTTTCAGTTGGTGAGAGATCTGGAGAATGTGCTGGCCAGGGCAGCAGTCGAACATTTTCTGTATCCAGAAAGGCCCGTACAGGATCTGCAACATGCGATAGTACATTATCCTGCTGAAATGTAGGGTTTCGCAGGAATCGAACGAAGGGTAGAGCCACGGGTCTTAACACATCTGAAATGTAACGTCCACTGTTCAAAGTGCGGTCGGTGCGAACAACAGGTAACCGAGACGTGTAACCAATGGCACCCCATATCATCACGCCAGGTGACACGCCAGTATGGCGATGACGAATGCACGCTTCCAATGTGCGTTCACCGCGATGTCGCCAAACACGGATGCGACCATCATGATGCTGTAAACAGAACCTGGATTCATTCGAAACAATGACGTTTTGCCATGGTCTCCGAGCTGATAGTCCATGCTACTGCAAGCGTCGTCGAACTGTTCGAGGAGATGGTTGTTGTCTTGCAAACGTCCCCATCTGTTGACTCAGGGATCGAGACGTGGCTGCACGATCCGTTACAACAATGCGGATAAGACGCCTGTCATCTCGACTGCTAGTGATACGAGGACTTTGGGATCCATCACGGCGTTCCGTATTACCCTCCTGAACCCACCGATTCCATATTCTGCTAACAGTCATTGAATCTCGACCAACGTGATCAGCAATGTCGCGATACGAAAAACCGCAATCGCGGTAGGCTACAATCCGACCTTCATCAAAGTTGGAAAGGCATCACAACAACGTTTCACCAGGAAACGCCGGTGAACTGCTGTTTGTGTATGAGAAATCGGTTGGAAACTTTCCTCATGTCAGCACGTTATAGGTGTCGCCACCGGCGCCAAGCTTGTGTGAATGTTCTGAGAAGCTAATTATTTGCATATCACAGCATCTTCTTCCTATCGGTTAAATTTCGCGTCTGTAGCACGTCATCTTCGTGGTTCAAAAATGGCTCTGAGCACTATGGGACTTAACATCTGAGGTCATCAGTCACCTAGAACTTAGAACTTCTTAAACCTAACTAACCTAAAGACCACACACACACATCCATGCCCGAGGCAGGATTCGAACCTGCGACCGTAGCGGTCTCGCGGTTCCTGGCTGACGCGCCTAGAACCGCTTGGCCACACCGGCCGGCCATCTTCGTGGTGTAGCAATTTTAATGCCCAGTAGTATAGTGAGTGGCGTATGTGAGAAGCCTCTAACCTCCACCGCATTAATGAAAACAGTGATAATAGTAATGATCCTTGGTAAATGATATAGTTTCACGACTGAAACAGAATCGAATCGGTCAGATTCCGCCCCTCAGAAAATTTCATTTTACCCCTCAGGGGGTAGTTACCACCCAGATTGGGAACCACTGCACTAGTAGCACACTGGTGTCGGGACACTGTTCAGATAGTAATCGAACGATCTGGCCAGGGATCCGAGCAGAGCTGCTTCCAAATTCGACTCGGGTGTCTCAGCAACTGCAGCAGCGCGCTCTGCGTTTTACAGACTCGAGTGCGGATCAGCAGCACGACTGGCGGCCGTGACCATCCTGAGAAAACCTGTTCAAGTAACGGAGTGACCGTGCAGCTGAGTGGGAAAACAAGTGGAGGCTGTTAGTGGAGTGTGTGTCTGAGTCCCTGGCTGTGGAACTGGACTGGCGCCTCGACCTGGAACACGGCGTTCCGCCGTAGCGGGACCACTGCCGGCCGGCGTGCCGCTCCCCTCGCCTACCTTCTGGTCCTGACACCGGGACTCCCCACCTATGGTACTGGCACGGCGTGGGTCTCAAGGAGGACATCGTAGAATCTGTAAACAGACCAACTTTTCCTTCAACAGTCTTCTGAATGAAATTTTCACTCTGCAGCCGAGTGTGCGCTGATATGAAACTTCCTGGCACATTAAAACTATAGGCTGGGCCGAAACTCGAACTCGGGACCTTTGCCTTTGGTAGGCAAGTGCCCTGCCAACTGAGGTACGCAAGCATGACTAAGCGTGACTCACGCCCCGCCCTCACAGCTTCAATTCCGCCAGTACCTCGTCTCCTACCTTCCAAACTTCGCAGAAGCTCTCCTGCATACCTTGCAGAACTAGCACTCCTGGAAGAAAGGATGTTTCGGAGAAATGGCTTAACCACAGCCTAGCGGACGTTTCCAGAATGAAATTTTCACTCTGCAGCGGAGTGTGCGCTGATATGAAACTTCCTGGCAGATTAAAACTGTGTGCCGGGCCGAGACTCGAACTCGGGACCTTTGCCTTTCGCGGGCAAGTGCTCTACCAACTTAGCTACCCAAGCACGACTCACATCCCCTCCTCACAACTTTAATTCCGCCAGTACCTCGTATCCTACCTTCCAAACTTCGCAGAAGCTCTCCTGCATACCTTGCAGAACTAGCACTCCTGGAAGAAAGGATGTTTCGGAGAAATGGCTTAACCACAGCCTAGCGGACGTTTCCAGAATAAAATTTTCACTCTGCAGCGGAGTGTGCGCTGATATGAAACTTCCTGGCAGATTAAAACTGTGTGCTGGGCCGAGACTCGAACTCGGGACCTTTGCCTTTCGCGGGGAAGTGCTCTACCAACTGAGCTACCCAAGCACGGCCCACGCCCAATCCTCACAGCTTTAATTCCGCCAGTACCTCGTCTCCTACCTTCCAAACTTCGCAGAAGCTCTCCTGCATACTGAGGAGTTCGAGTCTCGGCCCGGCACACAGTTTTAATCTGCCAGGAAGTTTCATATCAGCGCACACTCCGCTGCAGAGTGAAAATTTCATTCTGGAAACATCCCCTACGCTGTGGCTAAGCCATGTCTCCGCAATATCCTTTCTTCCAGGAGTGCTAGTTCTGCAAAGTATGCAGGAGAACTTTTGCGAAGTTTGGAAGGTGTGAGACGAGGTACTCGCGGAATTAAAGCTGTGAGGACGCGGCGTGAGTCGTGCTTGGGTAGCTCAGTTGGTAGAGCACCTGCCCGCGAAAGGCAAAGGTCCCGAGTTCGAGTCTCGGCCCTGCACACAGTTTTAATCTGCAAGGAAGTTTCAGTCTTCTGACTAGTTTGATGACGTCCGCCACGAATTCATCTCCAGTGCCAACATCTTCACCTCTGACGAGAACATGACCAACATGACTCTTGCAAGATATCAGGCACAGCAATCGACCTCGAGCGAAAACTTGATCCATGTTTGTGACAGTATGCAGTTACGACCTACTGAATGTACAACTTTTAGACTTTGCACTCACCTGTCGTTTGTCACTCGCTCCTCCTCACTGCAACCGCTGAATGCCTGAGCGTGAATACATGCCTCTAAATTCTGAAATATTTGGCTTGGCTTGTTGAGTTATCCCGAGTTGTTACTTTGATACCATCTGTGTCTCACACCATCCGAATTGCAGGCAAAGTTTTGTATTGGCGTATCGGTAGTTCTGTGGCACGTTCTGCCAATTGAATTTATCATCAAATATAGTCCCATGAGCTTTTACACATTCAACTTCCTTTCTCTACTAGTTATCATAATTTAAACATCTGTTGGAAGAAAATCTCTTACACGTTCCGAGCTGTATGCCTTTTCAGAATATAATAACAACGAATTGGCTAGTATCAATTTATTAATATCCATGAAAGTTTCACAAACCCATCTTTCTGAAACCATTTTTGATTTCCTATTTATTGCAATGTTTGTGTGATCTTCATATAAAAAGACTTAGCATGTGGTAAAGTCACTAAGGGCCCTAAGATGGAATCGTATGGGACACTACATGTAATTAGTTCTCTGTTACATGATGCCACAGCTAAATACAGGAATTTTGTTTCCGTCCAAAGCGGAGAAATTTCAACCATTCTGCGAAATTTCCTGTTACACCATAATATTATAATTTATTTAACAGGTATTGTAATTAACACAGTCAGATGGCCTCACTAGATCACAAAATATACCAATAGCCGGTGAAAATTATCACAAATTTCTTCCTCAAACTAAGGCGTGTGGTTGATACTATTAAACTTATTTTAGTGAGAAATGCCCTTTTGGCTATTACTGTCTGCTCCGTGCATGCTGTAATCATTCTAACCTTTTCTTCTAGGAAATATTAGTCGTGTAGTTACACTTTACTGCTTATATTCTATTTAGTTATATATTATTCGTTGCTACTGGCTTATGGGTCGCAGCCCGATTCCCGAGCACGCATTCTTGCAATCAGAAATGCTGTCAAGATTGGATCTGCCATCAATACTGACCACACTTACATTAATAATTGACCTTCAGAGATTCTAGGCAAGATTTGTTCGTAAATGTTAGGAAGGGAATGTATACGAGCGTCTCTATATCTAGCTTCATTCACTACATACACTGCTCTCCACACTGTCTACCAAAACGTTATGGCCACGGGCTTGATAGTGTGCTGATTCAACTTTGGAGCACAATACAAACAGTGATTAAGGGTGGCATAGATTCGATGAATCCTTGGTAGCTTTCCGGAGGCATCTGTCATCAGATGTGTACTCTTAGGTCTCTGAAGTCCTATAAATTACGGCACGATGGTCCGTGGAAGCGCATCAGCGAGTTTTTATAATTGAAGTACAGCTGCATACGGAAGTCGTATGTGAGCTGTAATCATCGTATGGCAGCAACATTTGGTAAATATGCTAATGTGTTACTGCGGTACCGACTTAATCTGCAAAAAAAAAAATTCAAATTTTGGCCACCACCGCTCACATCGAAGAAATTGTGTAAGCTGCAGTTATTAACGAAATCAACATTATGCCTTTCTCACTTATTTAGCATTTTCTGCACACGTCCCGTTGCTAGAACATCCCACATGGAAACATTTCTATCCGCCTTTCTGACTGTTGACCAAATTAGAACTAATCTCTTTCCAGCGTAAATCTCTTCCTCATTAACGCATTATCATATCTACCAAGTTTCGGTGGCCCACCGGACTAGCCGCGCGGTCTAACGCGCTGTTTCCCGAGAGGGAAGGCATGCCGGTCCCTGGCACGAATACGCCCGGTGGATTTGTGTCGAGGTGTTATAGGCCCTCTGTCGTTCCTGATCTACACTCCTGGAAATTGAAATAAGAACACCGTGAATTCATTGTCCCAGGAAGGGGAAACTTTATTGACACATTCCTGGGGTCAGATACATCACATGACCACACTGACAGAACCACAGGCACATAGACACAGGCAACAGAGCATGCACAATGTCGGCACTAGTACAGTGTATATCCACCTTTCGCAGCAATGCAGGCTGCTATTCTCCCATGGAGACGATCGTAGAGATGCTGGATGTAGTCCTGTGGAACGGCTTGCCATGCCATTTCCACCTGGCGCCTCAGTTGGACCAGCGTTCGTGCTGGACGTGCAGACCGCGTGAGACGACGCTTCATCCAGTCCCAAACATGCTCAATGGGGGACAGATCAGGAGATCTTGCTGGCCAGGGTAGTTGACTTACAACTTCTAGAGCACGTTGGGTGGCACGGGATACATGCGGACGTGCATTGTCCTGTTGGAACAGCAAGTTCCCTTGCCGGTCTAGGAATGGTAGAACGATGGGTTCGATGACGGTTTGGATGTACCGTGCACTATTCAGTGTCCCCTCGACGATCACCAGTGGTGTACGGCCAGTGTAGGAGATCGCTCCCCACACCATGATGCCGGGTGTTGGCCCTGTGTGCCTCGGTCGTATGCAGTCCTGGTTGTGGCGCTCACCTGCACGGCGCCAAACACTCATACGACCATCATTGGCACCAAGGCAGAAGCGACTCTCATCGCTGAAGACGACACGTCTCCATTCGTCCCTACATTCACGCCTGTCGCGACACCACTGGAGGCGGGCTGCACGATGTTGGGGCGTGAGCGGAAGACGGCCTAACGGTGTGCGGGACCGTAGCCCAGCTTCATGGAGACGGTTGCGAATGGTCCTCGCCGATACCCCAGGAGCAACAGTGTCCCTAATTTGCTGGGAAGTGGCGGTGCGGTCCCCTACGGCACTGCGTAGGATCCTACGGTCTTGGCGTGCATCCGTGCGTCGCTGCGGTCCGGTCCCAGGTCGACGGGCACGTGCACCTTCCGCCGACCACTGGCGACAACATCGATGTACTGTGGAGACCTCACGCCCCACGTGTTGAGCAATTCGGCGGTACGTTCACCCGGCCTCCCGCATGCCCACTATACGCCCTCGCTCAAAGTCGGTCAACTGCACATACGGTTCACGTCCACGCTGTCGCGGCATGTTACCAGTGTTAAAGACTGCGATGGAGCTCCGTATGCCACGGCAAACTGGCTGACACTGACGGCGGCGGTGCACAAATGCTGCGCAGCATGCGCCATTCGACGGCCAACACCGCGGTTCCTGGTGTGTCCGCTGTGCCGTGCGTGTGATCATTGCTTGTACAGCCCCCTCGCAGTGTCCGGAGCAAGTATGGTGGGTCTGACACACCGGTGTCAATGTGTTCTTTTTTCCATTTCCAGGAGTGTGTATTAACGACATAGGAGACAATCTGAGAAGCTGTCTTAGATTGTTTGCAGATGATGCTGTCATTTACAGTTTTGTGAAGTCATCAGATGACCAAAACGACATGAAAAATGATTTAGATAAGATATCTGTATGGTGCGAAAAGTGGCAATAGACCCTGAATAAGGAAAAGTGTGAAGTTATTCACATGAGTACTAAAAGAAATCAGCTAAATTTCGATTACGCGATGCGTCACACAAATCTGAAGGCTGTAAATTCAACTGAATACTTAGTGATTACAATTACAAATAACTTAAATTGGAACGATCACATAGATAATATTGTGGGTAGAGTAAACCAAAGACTGTCATTCATTGGCAAAACACTTAGAAGGTGCAACAGGTCTACTAAAGAGACTGCTTACACCACGCTTGTCCGCCCTGTTCTGGAGTATTGCTGTGCGGTGTGGGATCCGCATCAGGTGGATGACATTGAAAAAGTACAAAGAAGGGCAGCCCGTTTTGTATTATCGCAAAGTAGGGTAGATAGTGTCACAGACATGATACGTGAATTGGAGTGGCAATCATTAAAACGAAGGCGTTTCTCGTTGCGACAGGATCTTCTCATGAAATTTCAATCACCAGTTTACCCCTCCGATTGCGAAAACGTTCTGTTGGCACCCACCTACATAGGGAGAAATGATCATCACGATAAAATAAGAGAAATCAGGGCTTGCCCAGAAAAATTTAAGTGCTCGTATTTCCCGCGTGCCGTTCGAGAGTGGAACGGTAGAGAGACAGCTTGTAGGTGGTTCATTGAACCCTCTGCCAGGCACGTTATTGTGAATAGCAGAGTAATCAAATAGATGTAGAGGTCCGGTGTGCCGGCCAGCCTGTGTATGGTTTTTAAGGCGGTTTTCCATCTGCCGCGGCGGATGCGGGCTGGTTCCCGTTATTCCGCCTCAGTTACACTATGTCGGCGATTGCTGCGCAAACACTGTCTCCACGTACATGTACACGGTAATTACTCTACCACGCAAATATTTGGGGTTACACTCGTCTGGTATGAGACGTCCCCGAGGGGGGAGGGGGGGGGGACTGAGGGCCGAACTGCACAATAACCCTGGGTTCGGTGTGGGGTGGCGGTGGGGTGGGTGGACTGCTGTGGCCAGTTGTAGGGTTGTGGAACACTGAGGGCTACGGCGGGACGAAGCCTCTCCGCCTTTTTTAGGTCCCCGGTTCCATACACAATACACAAGTTTTGCTGACAGCCCATACTGGATCTCTGTGAATATCTGCACTTTAATTATAGCTACTCGGTACTCCACTGGGTGTGGTTCAGGTGAACCTGGTAGCCAAGAAACCAACGAGAATTGACTGTCTTTCTCCTCAATACATTGTAGCAGAACTCTGGCCTTGTTACGCAGACAGTTCTACGTCTATTAAAATACTGTGCAAGCCACCGCACGGTGCGTGGCGGAGGATAATCGTGCTAAATTATGCCATCGCTATCTGGAAAGACTGGAAGGAACGCAAGTTGACCGCAGGAGTGTTGACGTAGTCCACAGCTATCGTGGTGCCGTCGATTACTACCACAGGTGCCATCGAGGCCCACGAGAATTTCCCTCATATCACAATACCAGCCGCACCGACCTGCGTCGGTGGCGCGGAATATATTTTGAGTAGCTGAGTAGCCACCACCTAGTGAGCGAGCCATCGACCTGTTATAATAAGAAATGGATTCATACAGCCAGGCGCCATGTTCTCATAGATCCACAATCCAATCTCGATGAACCGGTGCAAATTAATGATTGGTTTCTTTTACCGAGCCCCCCCCAACCCCCTCTTCAAAAAAATGTTCAAATGTGTGTGAAATCTTATGGGACTTAACTGCTAAGGTCATCAGTCCCTAAGCTTACACACTACTTAACCTAAATTATCCTAAGGACAAACACACACACCCATGCCCGAGGGAGGACTCGAACCTCCTCCGGGACCAGCCACACAGTCCATGACTGCAGCGCCTGAGACCGCTCGGCTAATCCCGCGCGGCCCACCCCCTTCTTCCCCGACTCAGATGATACAGTTTCTGAACAGTTCAAAGAAAACTCGAGTCTCATTTCAAGTAACTAAGCCAGTCATAGAATTATCGTTGGTGGTGACTTCAATCTACCCTCGATACGTTGGTGGAAATAAATGTTTAATGTCATTGCTAAGCATAAAACGTCGTCCGAAATCGTATTGAATGCCTTCTTAGAAAATTATTTTGAACAACTAGTTCAGAGTCCACTCGATGGTTCAAATGGCTCTTAACTGCTGTGGTCATCAGTCCCCTAGAACTTAGAACTACTTAAACCTAACTAACCTAATGACATCACACACATCCATGCCTGAGGCAGGATTCGAACCTGCGACCGTAGCGGTCACGCCGTTCCAGACTGTAGCGCATAGAACCGCTCGGCCACACCGGCCGGCTCCACTCGATGTATGAATCGCTGTGGAAACATACCTGACATCTTTGCGACAAATAATCCTGAGCAAATAGGAAGCATCATGATGGATACAATACCATAAGGTTGTTGTAGTGAGACTCAATACCGTAACACCCATATCCACCAAAAATAATTGCATAATACATCTATTTAAACAACAGGCAAAAATTCGCTTGACGCCTTCCTAAGAGGCAATCTCCACTCCTTCCAACCTATGTAAGCGTAGACCAGATTTGGTTTAAATTCAGAGAAATAATACCGACGGTAATTGAGAAATTTATACGAAATAAATTAATAAGAGATGATACTGATCATCAACGGTACACAAAAGAGGTCATAATACTATTGCAGAAGCAACGAAAAAAGCGTGCTAGAATATAAAGAACGCAAACCCTCCAAGACTGGCTAAGTTTTACAGAAGCTCGAAATTTAGCGCGAACTTCAATGAGAGATGCTTTTAATAGCTTCCACAATAAAACTTTGTCTCTAAATTTGGAAGAAAAATCCAAAGAGATTCTAGTCGCACTAAAAACACACCAGCAGACGGACACCAACTTTCTCCTCAGAATGTGAAAATAATTCGTTGGCACCCACCTACGTAGATAGCGGGAAATGATCATCGCGATAAAATAAGATTTAAGTGTTCGTTTGTCCCAGGTGCTTTTCGAGAGTGGAACGGTAGAGAGATAGCTTGAAGATGGTCCGATGAACCCTCTGCCAGGCACTTAATTGTGAATTGCAAAGTTACCATATAGATGTAGATCCAATGTCCACTGCAATCATAATTGACGATCTTGTTGGGTCAACATAGAAACTCATAGAACTCGTCCGCCACGGAGCCCCATGTTTAAGAATGCGCTCTGAGTGGTGTACTCCGAAACACTTCTGGCTGTTCCAGCACTGTGCTCTTGTTGTCAGAGCTGCCACAGATCGTCGCCTACCGTGCTTTACCCAGCGAGCAAGCCGTCTGCCTTCAAGTTCCGTGACGTGGCCGTGGACGTCCACACACCTTGTCACCTGCTGGTGGCTTCACTGCGCTTGAATTTATTTCATAGATGCTCACTACAGAAACACCTGAACAGCCGACCAGCTTCTCCGTTTACGAGCTGCACGTCCCAGATGACGGGCAGTAACAATCTGCCCTTTGTCAAAATCTCTTGTGTCAGTGGATTTGCGACCCACATCATCGCCAGAATGTTCGTACTTTTTTCCCGTGAGGTGTGAAGTACCATCTCCGTGTTTCTTGCGATTCTATCTCTTATACAGGGTGAGTTACTATCTATTGCCACCAAGAATAGCTTCGAAAGTATGATAGGAGCTGAAAAGTTTGTGGGACAAAAGTTGCATGGAGCAACGGGGGCCATGATATGACGTTGGTTTTTTGTAGCTAGGTGGAGTCGCTTCAGAGATATGAAGGTCAACTATGTTTTTTTTTAAATGGGATGCTACAATTTGTTACTTATTTTCTGATACCGGCTATCGAGACGAATCCAATGATGTGTAACAGTAAGGTCTTTTGAAAGTCAACGAAGGTCAAAAAGGTGGCATGAACGTCCATCTATAGAAGGTGTTCGAGGTGCGTACCATTGGTATCAATGCAGTGCTGCAATTTTCTTATCATGGACTGAGTGGTATTCATTATTACATCGGCACTTATCGAAGCATAAGCTCTGACAATTCTCTCTCGCATATCTTCAGGTTTTGTTGGAATGTCTTTACCAACAATGTCCTTTACAAATCCCCACAAGAAAAAATGCAGGGGTGTCAAGTCTGGCGAACGAGCTGGCCACGACACATTTCCTCCGCGTCCAATTCTGTAACTCATTTCTAGCCATCAGTGAAAAATGTGCCGAACACTCATCGTGTTGATACCACATACTCGTCCTTGTTCCTAACGGTATTTCTTCCAATAACAGACCTAATGTTTCTTGCAGAAATTTGGTACACTTCCTACCATTAAGATCTCTTTCGATGAAATAGAGGCCTATAATTCTGTCCTCCAGAATCCCACACCACACATTCATCGACCACGGTTTTTTTTGGTACAACTTGTCGTAGCCAACATGGATTTTTAGTTGCCCAATAATTCTTGTTATGCAAATTAACATTTCCATGATTCGTGAATGTAGCAGCCTCACAAGTAAATAAAACCAAATTAATAAATGTGTCATCCCACTGAATCTGAAGTTGAGCCCATTGGCAGAATTCGATGCGATGCATACCATCCGTACCAGTTAATTCTTGGTGGAGACTGATATGGTAAGGATTATATTTACGGCGATGCAGAACACGAACAACACAACTCTGGCTCATGACAGACTCCCTTGCGATATAACACGAACTAACACAAGGATCTCGAACCACAGTGGCAAGAGTACCAACTTCCGTTTCCTCGTTAGTAACTTTCCTTTGCCGGATATGTTTACGATGCGTTAAAGATCCAGTTGTTCCCAATTTGTCATACACATATTTAAATGTAGGACATGTAGGGTGAGTACGTTGGGATATCTTTCAGAGAATGTCTCTAGCTCTCAATGAAATTCGTTGGCATTCTCCGTAAATGAGAAGCATACAGAATTGTTCTTCGAAGGAATATATCATTCACATTCGCTTGATTCGAAGATACTAGTCTTGTTGTTGTGTTGTGGTCTTCAGTCCTGAGACTGCTTTGATGCAGCTCTCAATGCTACTCTAACCTGTGCAAGCTTCTTCATCTCCCAGTATCTACTGCAACCTACATCCTTCTGAATCTGCTTAGTATCTTCATCTCTTCGTCTCCCTCAACGATTTTTACTCTCCACGCTGTCCTCCAAAACTAAATTGGTGATCCCTTGATGCCTCAGAACATGTCCTACCAACCGATCCCTTCTTCTAGGCAAGTTGTGCCACAAATTTCTCTTCTCTCCAATTCTATTCAGAACTTTCTCGTTAGTCACGTGATCTACCCATCTAATCTTCAGCATTATTCTGTAGCACCACATTTCAAAAGCTTCTATTCCCTTGTTGTCTTAACTATTTATCGTCCATGTTTCACTTCCATACATGGCTACACTCCATACAAATACTTTCAGAAACGACTTCCTGACACTTAAATCTACACTCGATGTTAACAAATTTCTCTTCTTCAGAAAAGCTTTCCTTGCCATTGCCAGTCTACATTTTATATCCTCTCTACTTTGACCATCATCAGTTACTTTGCTCCCCAAATAGCAAAACTCCTTTACTACTTTAAGTGTCTCATTTCCTAATCTAATTCCCGCAGCATCATCCGACTTGATTCGACTGTATTCCATTATCCTCGTTTTGCTTTTGTTGATGTTCATCTTATATCTTCCTTTCAAAACACTGTCCATTCCGCTCAACTGCTCTTCCAAGTCCTTTGCTGTCTCTGACAGAATTACAATGTCATCGGCGAACCTCAAAGCTTTTATTTCTTCTCCATGGATTTTAATACCTACTCCGAACTTTTCTTTCGTTTCCTTTACTGATTGCTCAGTATACAGATTGAATAGCATCGGGGAGAGGCTACAACCCTGTCTCACTCCCTTGTAACCACTGCTTTCCTTTCATGCCCCTCGACTCTTATAACTGCCATTTGGTTTCTGTACAAATTGTAAATAGCCTTTCGCTCCCTGTATTTTACCCCTTCCACCTTCAGAATTTGAAAGAGAGTATTCCAGTCAACATTGTCAAAAGATTTCTCTAAGTCTACAAATGCTAGAAACGTACGTTTGCCTTCCCTTAATCTATTTTCTAAGATAAGTCGTAGGGTCAGTATATCCTCACGTGTACCAACATTTCTATGGAATCCAAACTGATCTTCCCCGAGGTCGGTTTCTATCAGTTTTTCCATTCGTCTGTAAAGAATTCGCTTTAGTATTTTGCAGCTGTGACTTATTAAACAGATAGTTCGGTAATTTTCACATCTGTCAACACCTGCTTTCTTTGGGATTGGAATTATTATATTCTTCTTGAAGTCTGAGGGAATTTCGCCTGTCTCATACATCTTGCTCACCAGAGTTTTGTCAGGACTGGCTCTACCAAGGCTGTAAGTAGTTCTAATGGAATGTTGTCTACTCCCGGGGCCTTGTTTCGACTTACGTCTTTCAGTGCTGTGTCAAACTCTTCACGCAGTATCATATCTCCCATTTCATCTTCATCTACCTCCTCTTCCATTTCCAAAATATTGTCCTCAAGAACATCGCCCTGGTATAGACCCTCTATATACTCCTTCCACCTTTCTGCTTTCCCTTCTTTGCTTAGAACTGGGTTTCCATTTGAGCTCTTGATATTCATGCAAGTGGTTCTCTTTTCTCCAAAGGTGTCTTTAATTTTCCTGTAGGCAGTATGTATCTTGCCCCTCATGAGATAAGCCTCTACATCCTTACATTTGTCCTCTAGCAATCCCTGCTTAGCCATTTTGCTCTTCCTGTCGATCTCATTTTTGAGACGTCTGTATTCCTTTTTGCCTGCTTCACTTGCTGCATTTTTGTATTTTCTCCTTTCATCAATTAAATTCAGTATCTCTTCTGTTACCCAAGGATTTCTACTAGCCCTCGTCTTTTTACCTACTTGATCCTCTGCTGCTTTCACTATTTCATTCCTCAAAGCTACCCATTCTTCTTCTACTGTATTCCTTTCCCCCATTCCTGTCAATTGTTCCCTTATGCTCTCCCTGAAACTCTGTACAACCTCTGGTTCTTTCAGTTTATGCAGGCCCCATCTCCTTAAATTCCCACCTTTTTGCAGTTTCTTCAGTTTTAATCTACACTTCATAACCAATAGATTGTGGTCAGAGTCCAAATCTGCCCCTGGAAATGTCTTACAATTTAAAATCTGGTTCCTAAACCTCTGTCTTACCATTATATAATCTATCTGAAACCTTTCAGTATCTCCAGGGTTCTTCCATGTATACAACCTTCTTTCATGATTCTTGAACCAAGTGTTAGGTATGATTAAGTTAATCTCTGTGTAAAATTCTACCAGGCGGCTTCCTCTTTCATTTCTTTACCCCAATCCATATTCACCTACTACGTTTCCTTCTCTTCCTTTTCCTACTCTCGAATTCCAGTCACCCGTGACTATTAAATTTTCGTCTCCCTTCACTACCTGAATAATTTCTTTTATGTCATCATACATTTCATCAACTTCTTCATCATCTGCAGAGCCAGTTGGCATATAAACTTGTACTACTGTAGTAGGCGTGGGCTTCGTGTCTATCTTGGCCACAATAATACGTTCACAATGCTGTTTGTAGTAGCTTACCCGCACTCCTATTTTCCTATTCATTATTAAACCTACTCCTGCATTACCCCTATTTGATTTTGTATTTATAACCCTGTATTCACCTGACCAAAAGTCTTGTTCCTCCTGCCACCGAACTTCACTAATTCCCACTATATCTAACTTTAACCTATCCATTTCCCTTTTTAAATTTTCTAACCTACCTGCCCGAGTAAGGAATCTGACATTCCACGCTCCGATCCGTAGAACGCAAGTTTTCTTTCTCCTGATAACGACGTCCTCCTGAGTAGCCCCCGCCCGGAGATTCGAATGGGGGACGATTTTACCTCCGGAATATTTTACCCAAGAGGACGCCATCATCATTTAATCATACAGTAAAGCTGCATGCCCTCGGGAGATATTACGGCCGTAGTTCCCCGTTGCTTTCAGCCGTTCGCAGTACCAGCATAGCAATGCCGTTTTGGTTAATGTTACAAAGCCAGATCAGTCAATCATCGAGACCGTTGCCCCTGCAACTACTGAAAAGGCTGCTGCCCCACTTCAGGAACCACACGTGTGTCTGGCCTCTCAACAGATACCCCCACCCCTCCGTTGTGGTTGCACCTACGGTACGGCTATCTGTATCGTTGAGGCACGCAAGCCTACCCACCAACGGCAAGGTCCATGGTTCATGGGGGGGATACTAGTCTTACCGTTCCTGTTAGTGTTCTATTGAGAAACCGCCGAATGGTGTTTACATGTCAATGGCACGTTAGACGGATACACCGTATTTGGCGAATATTTTCTATTTGCACGGCGTACCACAACAACAACAACGAGAGAGAACTGTCAGAGCATAAGCACTGAAATGATAAGGAATACTACTCAATCCATGATAAGAATATTGCAGCACTATGTTGATATCAGTGGTCATCACATCGAACACTTTTTGTAAACGGACGTTCATGCCACCTTCGTGACCGTCGTTGACCTTCAAAGACTTATTGTTACACGTCATTGGATTCGTCTCGATAGTTGCTATCAGAAAATAAGCAACAAACTGTAGTATCCCATTAAAAAAAACTATGTTGACCTTCATATCTCTGAGCCCACATACGAACAAAAACCAACGTCATATTATGGCTCCCGTTGTCTTATGCAGTATTTGTCCCATAAACTTTTCAGCTACTATCATTCTAGGTGGCAATAGTTAGTGACCCACCCTGTATATCTGGGTAACGGGTGACGTCTTCATTTATTCGCTTGAAAGTTTTCTCACGTACCATCTGAGGACGTTTTACCTCTTACAATGGCGTAATTATTTAGGATAGTTGATTATTCCACACTTAGTTACATGTTGCCATGTTTAACATTCATTTAGAGAGGGATTTTGGTACTTTAAAGCGACCTCTTGCTTTCAAGAGTGTTGTGGTTATATCTCTGATCTCTCGTATGATTTGCCTCACCTTGTCTACTTTGTTGTGTGACCTTTCTCTCATAAGGCAGCATAATGAATATAGACATCGCTTGTTAAGATGCGTGCGTCGATAGTCCATCGGAGAACCTTATTTTGGACGACCTGTATCTGTCGTAGCTGGTGGCTGCTGGCCAACCATCAAGAGGAACTACTCTACAGAATTACAGGTAGGACCGTGACCTTGCGCAGTGTTTAGTCTCGTCCCGAGTTTATCACTTAGGAAGAAGGTCTGTAGCATCTTCTCCTTGCCCATGGGCCGTGGTCTTGTGCAGCATGCCACTCCTAGATATGTCACACTCTTTATCCATGGGACTGGATGACCATTTATGGAGAGCCTTTCGTCGATCTTGGGTCTCTTGGAGGTAAAATAGATCTAGGTGCATTTTTGGAGATTTGGAGAAGGTACCTGGATTCGGTTAAGAATGATTTTGAAGTAATAGGCTTAACATCAGAAGAGGCACCAATGTTAGCACTGAATAGGGGATCATGGAGAAATTTTATAAGGGGGATTATGCCCCACACTGAACGCTGAAAGGCATAATCAGTCTTAAATGATGATGATGATGGTTGCACTTTTCTCTCCCCACGTCATCTTTGGTTGCCATGAGCTGGGATTGAAGTCTTTGTACTTTTGCTGTATGGTGACGACCACTGGTGAGAAAAGCAGTATCGACTGCAAATTAGGCAAACACAACGTTGTCCGTGTTCGAAGTGTCATCCACATAATAGGACTGATCCCTAGGTTATTCCTGCAGCCTTCTTCAGTTTTAAGTTCTGAGCCTCTAGTTTCATCAAATATGACGTTGCTGAAGGACTGTCACAATAATTTATACGTAATATCTGGGATCATAGCCTGACGGCGAAGTCTGACTGTAAATTTTTGTGATACCTTATTCGTCCCTGCTTTGCATATGTACTTTCTCTGTCGCGTCACCTATCCACTTCTCTACCAGGCGGCATTCAGTCTCGCCGCAGGCTGTGATCTTAATGTTTTGGCTCATCAGTATAAAATCGTCTGTGTAACTAAGGTTATACCTGCCTTTTACAGCGCAGCTTGTAAGGTATTGCAGGGTAGGCTGTGCTGAGAAATAATTGTTAAGAAAAGACTCGATACGTTGTGCTATTTCCCATTTAATTAGCAGTGAAATTAGCCAATCAGGCCATTGCACACGTAGATTCAAGAAACCACGCCAAAGACGGTGCTGGCAAAAATGTTCTTCTTGGAAGAATCGAATTCGAGCCAAACGCTGAGCAGTCTCGTTGGCTACCATTTATATTAGGAGAACAGCTGAACTAACTGCTTAAATTTGCCCGCGCAACGGCGTGATTGGCTAAATTCAACGCCAATTAAACCGGAAACGAAGCAACGTATGGAATTCTGTCTTAACGATTATTTTTCAGCACAGCCTACCCTGCAACGTCATTGCAAGTTTTTCAGACTGTTTCCAAACAGTCTGTGCCAATTAAATCTTCTCGTTTGAATGTCGGAGCATACAGACAACGAATACTCACCATCAGTCTTTTCTGTGCAGCGAATTTGCTACAAAACTGGAGTCTCTGTCGCCAGAATTTCGTCGGTAGTCTTTGGAACAATGGAGGACTCCACGTAATAGGAAGATACAGGACGTATTCTTAGAAAAGGCTCAATCGGACCTCATTAAATTCATTTAACAGTCTTTGATAACAATTCCTGGGATTAAACAACTCCTTTGTTGAAACCAGCATTTATTTCAAAAGCTAGTTTTTTTGTACGAATCACCATCATCTACATAAGTTGTGACAGTACTAACCATTTAGAAGGTATTAAAATAAGCAATAAATTACGCTCTTTCTCGGGCAAGGCTGGAAGAAGGTACTGCTTACATTCGTCTACAAATAAACGTGAATCTCTCATCCTTCTTTCGTATGGATAGGTGGTCTCAGACAAGAAACTGAAACATGTCACGTTGCCGTCATCAGTACTGTACTTTTTACGGTCGTCATACAGGTTTTCTCGGATGGAATGCTGACAGTTATTTAAAGTGCGGCACATTACACCCATGTTTAGAAGTTAATACATCCGATTAATGGGCTATGCCAGGCCGGTAAAAACTTCCGCTCAATAATGTGGAGTTATTTCCTGACAGCAATAAAACTGAAAGTCAATTTAAGCTGTGTTGCTTCGTTGCCAGCTTTTTCCAAATTGGAGCATGTCTCACTGAAGCGTAAATATGATGTCTATGTTACGCAGTCTTTACTCACGTTTATGCTCTACTTAATTTTGCGTTCCTGGATGTTGGTCGCATAAAAATTAAAACAGAATAAAAATATGTAACTTAGCTTTATTTCCGTCCTTGTAGAATTTCTCATTGCACTGTTCCTCTTCGTACGACGAAGTAATCAGATACAAACATCCCAACCATGAAATGCGATTCAGTTTTTACCGCTGCTTTACAGAACAACATTTCCGTATCAAGTATGAATAATTTTTCCCTTTCCTCTGCGTAATGAATATGTATTCACAGGTCCGTTGGCCCTTCCACTACTCGTTGACTGCAATCTACAGCGGAACTAGTAGTTCCGCCGTCATAATTTTGCCCCAACGTATCACTTGAAAGCCGCATGCGAAGTACCACCCTAAGGAATTCAAACGCTGCTGGCTAGTAATTTTTCCTCTTCCAGTTTAATATTCTCTATTCGAGGTCGCTAACTCACGCTGGTGAGGCGGCACTCGACTCCACCCGTGGCAACTGGTGAAAGTCAACACCAGCTTGATGCTAGAAAAAGGAGGAGAAATGGCAGCGTTCACTTAATTCATCAGACTGTGTCCCAGTCACCTGTGTTAAACCTCGAACCTCTTCGCGGAGTTCCATGGAGTGAGGACACATGACAATGGTAGATGGTGATCCATCAGCCAGAAGGAGACAAAAATCGTCGGCCCTCTGCGGTAAATTTGAAACAAGTAGGCCATGTGGCACCAGAACGCGTCATTATCTTGCTTCCTTTCAGTTCATCACAAAGAATACAAACAGAATACTACTCTGCACACTCAGCCGAGTCATTCACACTATACAGATACACACTGGAAGAATGAAATGGGCACAGAGCAGAGAACTTGGGGAGTGGTATGACCAGTCCCGCAAATAAACATCATTATCGCAATAAAAGAAAATTTTATTTAAATTTTCCAGCACTGCACACAACAATAAATAACAATACAATAAAACGTGATCAGATGACCAATAACTTAGATTTTACAATCACGCGAGTGTGGGCACGGCAAAAACCCGGCAAAAGTTCATAAAACTGCACTCGCTGTACTACAGGATCTGGCCAACTAGTGGCGTGACCGGTACTTCTAAAACACAAATACACTTAACGCATCACAGTAACCAGTTCACAAAGAAAGGATCTCTCTAAATTCACCAAAATTACAAATTACGTTGTCTGTTCCAGAAATATTTTTCTATAGTCATTCAAAGTGGTAATAAATCATTGAAACACCGTCAATAAAACAATCAAGTGATTTTATGTTACAACAGTAGCTGTTATTTTCGAATAAGCGTGCAACAAGTGCTTGACTAACTTAAATCCCACAAATTAAAAGAATAATAAATTAAAACAGTGCCTGTATTTGACGGCAATACACAAACAACAACCAATCGTTAAACAATTAGACAGAAAACAAACAACTTAAAACAATAATAGTTATAACGCATATAGTAGGTGAAAACTCCTCACTAATTAAAGGATCTGCTGGTAACCTGCTACGAGGGTAATACAGTTAGCCTTAAACTTTCGAGGACAGTGATAATGAGGGGAGGTCGATCAAATTTAACAAAGCAGTCTACCAAATAAGACAAGCTACAAGAAAACCAGAGGTTGTACAGCGTTCCAGGGAGAGCATAAGGGAACAACTGACAGGAATGGGGGAAAGAAATACAGTAGAAAAAGAATGGCTGACTTTGAGGGATGAAGTAGTAAAGGAAGCACAGGATCAAGTAGGTAAAAAGACGAGGGCTAGTAGAAATCCTTGGGTAACGGAAGAGATATTGAATTTAATTGATGAAAGGAGAAAATACAAAAATGCAGTAAATGAAGCAGGCAAAAAGAAATACAAATCTCTCAAAAATGAGATCGACGGAAACTTAGGGATGGCTAGAGGACAAATGCAAGGATGTAGAGGCTTATCTCACTAGGGGTAAGATAGATACTGCCTACAGGAAAATTAAAGAGACCTTTGGAGAAAAGAGAACCACTTGTATGAATATCAAGAGCTCAGATGGAAACCCAGTTCTAAGCAAAGAAGGGAAAGCAGAAAGGTGGAAGGAGTATACAGAAGGTACAAGGGCGATGTACTTGAGGACAATATATGGAAATGGAAGAGGATGTAGATGAAGATAAAATGGTAGATATGATACTGCGTGAAAAGTTTGACACAGTACTGAAAGATCTAAGTCGAAACAAGGCCCCGGGAGTAGACAACATTCCATTAGAACTACCGACAGCCTTGGTAGACCCCGTCCTGACAAAACTCTACCATCTGGTGAGCAAGATGTATGAGACAGACGAGATACTCTCAGAGCTGAAGAAGAATATAATAATTCCAATCCCCAAGAAAGCAGGTGTTGACAGATGTGAAAATTACCGAACTATCAGTTTAATAAGTCACAGCTGCAAAATACTAACACGAATTCTTTACAGACGAATGGAAAAACTGGTAGAAGCCGACCTCGGGGAAGATCAGTGCGGATTCCGGAGAAATATTGGAACACGTGAGGCGATACTGACCCTACGACTTATCTTAGAAGATAGATTAAGGAAAGGAAAACCTACGTTTCCAGTATTTGTAGACTTATAGAAAGGTTTTGACAATGTTGACTGGAATACTCTCTTTCAAACTCTAAAGGTGGCAGGAGTAAAATACAGGGACCGAAAGACTATTTACAATTTGTACAGATACCAGATGGCAGTTATAAGAGTCGAGGGACATGAAAAGGAAGCAGTGGTCGGGAAGGGGGTGAGACAGGGTTGTAAACTATCTTATTTAATCTGTATATTGAGCAAGCAGGAAAGGAAAAAAAGGAAAATTCGGAGAAGGTATTATAATTTATGGGGGAGAAATAAAAACTTTGAGGTTCACCGATGACATTGTAATTCTGTCAGAGACAGCAAAGGGCTTGGAAGAGCAGTTGATCGGCATGGACGGTGTCTTGAAAGGAGGATATAAGATGAACATCAACAGAAGCAAAACGAGGATAATGGAATGTAGTCGAATTAAATCGGGTGATGCTGAGGGAATTAGATTAGGAAATGAGACACTTAAAGTAGTAAAGGAGTTTTGCTATATGGGGAGCAAAATAACCGATGATGGTCGAAGTAGAGAGGATATAAAATGTAGACTGGCAATGGCAAGGAAAGCTTTTCTGAAGAAGAGAAATTTGTTAACATCGAGTATAGATTTAAGTGTCAGGAAGTCGTTTCTGAAAGTATTTGTATGGAGTGTAGCCATGTATGGAAGTGAAACATGGACGATAACCAGTTTGGCTAAGAAGAGAATAGAAGCTTTCGAAATGTGGTGCTACAGACGAATGCTGAAGATAAGGTGGGTAGATCACGTAACTAATGAGGAGGTATTGAATATGATTGGGGAGAAGAGAAGTTTGTGGCACAACTTGACTAGAAGAAGGGATCGGTTGGTAGGACATGTTTTGAGGCATCAGGGGATCACAAATTTAGCATTGGAGGGCAGCGTGGAGGGTAAAAATCGTAGAGGGAGACCAAGAGATCAATACACTAAGCAGATTCAGAAGGATGTAGGTTGCAGTAGGTACTGGGAGATGAAGAAGCTTGCACAGGATAGAGTAACATGGAGAGCTGCATCAAACCAGACTCAGGACTGAAGGCCACAACAAAAACAACAACAAGAAATCGCTTGAGCTAAACTTCGGAGCATACCCACTCGCTAAGCAAGGACAGACCAGCAATACTACATAAATTATTGTCCCGCTCTACACAGGAACACAAACTGATAATTGAGCAATTTACCCATAAGACGCAACTTTTTAACGCCGAACCAGAATGAGAAGAAAAGACTAACGGATGGAAACAACAGAACACGCAAAATGGTCGACAATTAATAAGCAGCAAGTAACAGGCGACACTTCACTTAACAGAAGCAATATTTGGTAAATAGCCCTGAACGGATGGCACCGTACTTCAAAGTCAGCTTCGCCGTTCAAACCCGCTGCGACAGGCAATGTTCTAAAGCGGCTCCGGTTGAACGGGTTCTGTGCCAAGTGGCCACTGGTACACTGGCCGTGCTCTGCCCGCCTCCCGCGACGGAGTGACATCTTCGCCTGACGTGTAAATTCCCACTTCGCCTCCTGCGCGCTCGCTCTCGCAGCTGCCGGAGCAGACCTCATGGACTCAGCCGCGCCCTCCTCTGAAGGCACTTGCGAGCGCTCTAGTTCACAGACGCCACATTGCCTGCTGACCGGCAGACCGAGACCTGACCCCGCAAGCCCACTACGTCTGTGAAAGGTTCGTAAGTCGACGCACACGCCCACAGTGGCATCACGCTCGAAGCCGTTGTTTAGCAACAGACAGAGCCTAACCATAAATACACTGAAGTGATAGAAGCCATGGGGTAGCGATACACTATATACTGGTGGCTATCTATCGTCTACACAAGGTATAAAGAGGCAGTGCATTGGTGAAGCAGTCAGTTGTAGCCAGATGATTCACGTGCAAAGGTTTCCAAAGTGATTATGGTCGCACGATGGATATTAACAGAAGTAAACGCGGAGTGTTACACAACTGGCCATTAAAATTGCTACACCAAGAAGAAATACAGATGATAAACGGGTATTCATTGGACAAATATATTATACTAGAACTGACATGTGATTACATTTTCATGCAATTTCGGTGCATAGATCGTGAGAAATCACTACCCAGAACAACCACCTCTGGCCGGAATAACGGCCTTCATACGCCTGGGCATTGAGTCAAACAGAGCTTGGATGGCGTCTACAGGTACAGCTGTCCATGCAGCTTCAACACGATACCATAGTTCATCAAGAGTAGTGACTGGCATATTGTCACGAGCCAGTTGCTCAGACACCATTGACCAGATGTTTTCAATTGGTGAGAGATCTGGAGAATGTGCTGACCAGGGCAGCAGTCGAACATTTTCTGTATCCAGAAAGGCCCGTACAGGACCTGCAACATGCGGTCGTGCATTATCCTGCTGAAATGTAGGGTTTCGCAGGGTTCGAATGAAGGGTAGAGCCACGGGTCGTAACACATCTGAAATGTAACGTCCACTGTTCAGAGTGCCGTCAATGCAAACAAGAGATGACCGAAACGTGTAACCAATGGCACCCCACACCATCACGCTGGGTGATACGCCAGTATGGCGATGACGAATACACGCTTCCAGTGTGCGTTCACCGCGATGTCGCCAAACACGGATGCGACCATCATGATGCTGTAAACAGAACCTGGATTCATCCGCAAAAATGGCGTTTTGCCATTCGTGCAGCCAGGTTGAGTACACCACCACAGGCGCTCCTGTCTGTGATGCAGCAGCAAGGGTAACCGCAGCCATGGTCTCCGAGCTGATAGGCCATGCTGCTGCAAACGTCATCGAACTGTTCGTGCAGATGGTTGTTGTCTTGCAAACGTCTCCATCTGTTGGCTCAGGGATCGAGACGTGGCTGCACGATCTGTTACAGCCATGCGGATAAGATGTCTGTCATCTCGACTGCTAGTGATAAGAGGCCGTTGGGATCCAGCACTGCGTTCCGTATTACCCTCCTGCACCCACCGATTCTATTTTCTGCTAACAGTCATTGGATCTCGACCAACGCGAGCAGCAATGTCGCGATGCGATAAACCGCAATCGCGATAGGCTACAAACCGATCTTTATCAAAGTCGGAAACGTGACGGTAGGCATTTCTGCTCATTACACGAGGCATCACAATAACGTTTCACCAGGCAACGCCGATCAACTGCTGTTTGTGTAGGAGAAATCGGTTGGAAACGTTCCTCATGTCAACTCGTTGTAGGTGTCGCCACCGGCGCCAACCTTGTGTGAACGCTCTGAAATGATAATCATTTGCATATCGCTGCATATTCTTCCTGTCGGTTAAATTTCGCGTCTGTAGCACGTCATCTTCGTGGTGCAGCAAATTTAATGGCCAATAGTGTAATTGAAGCTAGGCACATGGGACACTCCATTTCGGAAATCGTTATGGAATTCAATATTCCAAGATCCACAGGGTCAAGATTGTTCCTGGAATACATTTCAGACATTACCTCTCACCACGGACAACGCAGTGGCCGACTGCTTTCACTTAACGGCCGAGAGCAGCGGCGTTTGCGTAGCGTTGTCAGTACTAACAGAAAAGAAATACTGCGCGAAATAACTCCAGAAATGGACGTGGGACGTACGACAAACGTATCCGTTATGACGCAGTGCAGCGAAATTTGGCGTTAATGGGCTATTGCCTTTGCCAACAGCACGTCATCGCCAGCAGCACCTCTCCTGGGCTCGTGGCCATGTCGGTTGTGCCCTACATGACTCGTAAATCGTGACCTGCTCATATAAGTCCCGATTGCAGTTGCTAAGAGCTCACGGTAGGGTCCGCATGTGGCACCGACCCTAGAAAGCCATGGATCCATGTTGTCAATAAGGCACTGTGCAAGCTGGTGATGGTTCAATAATGGTGTGGGCTGTGTCTGCATGGAATGGAGTGGGTAATCTGGTCCGACTGAACCGATCATTGACTGTAAGTGGTTATGTTCGGTTACTTGGAGACCATTTGCAGCCACTCATGGACCTAATGTTCCGAAACAACTATGGAATTTTCATGGATGTCAATTCACCATGTCACCCGGCCAAAATTGTTAGCATTTTGTTTAAGAAACATTCTGAACAATTCAAGAGATTTATTGGGTACCCAGATCACCCAACATGAATCCCACTGAACATTTATGGGACATAATCGAGAGATCAGCTCGTGCGCAAAATCCTACATGGGCAACACATTCGCAGTTACAGAAGGCTATGGAGGCAGCGTGGCTCAGTATTTCAGTATTTCTGAAGGGGACTCCCAACGACTTGTTGAGTCCATGCCGCATCGAGTTTCTGCACTATGCCAGTCAATAGAAGGTCCGATACGATATTAGAAGTAATCAGCGTAATATCGATAGGAACCGACACGGTTTATACCTAAACACAATGAAATAACCTTAAATTCAAGGATCGAACTTTAAGTACGAGTTTTGGGGGTTTGTTTCACTCTTCATCGCTTTCAAAAAAATAGTTAATATTAACAAATTTCATGTATTGAAAGATGATTACGGTTAATGAAGTAAAAGATCCAAGCAGTGGACACGAAGTGAAAAAGCTACTCCTTATGTTTCTGGTCTAGACTGCCATAAAAATTCGAAGGAACTGTTAATCAGAACTCAGGGAGAAGTTGTAGTCTAATTCACAATCAATTTATTGATCTTAAACAAGTCAAGACAACAAAATTATTAAAGAAACATCATACAAAAAATATTTACTTAACAAAAGCCTTACTAAAATGGGATCTATGGTGGAGAAAGTGATCTGCTGGGGATCGGCACACGACACTAACTAGAACACTACTCCCTCTATCTCACGTCATACACGTGAATCCAGGTTATGGCATCAAACTACGCCCCCACCAAGCATCTATATTCCACCATACAAAAAAAAAGAAAAAATATGGTGCCGAGAAATAGATATTATAGCCCTACGATGCAGCAGCGAATACTTTACCATCCTACTGGTCAAGGCAGCACACTACAACGTGTTCGGCGACTGAAGTCATGGACGGCGGCAATCTGTTATTAAATGCGCATTCCCGAAAAATACAAGTACACGGTCTCACGTTCGGTTAATTCAGAATGCAGGTACTTCCCTTAGAGCCTCTGAAACCCCTACGGATTCCAGTGTGCAGGTGGACCCATTTGCTGGTCTGTCAAACCAATTTGACTCCGTCCCATGACTGTTCATGTCAGAATGCGTCAAATGTTTAGACGGCCGACTCAAGACAAATAAGTACACCCACGCATCACTCGTTGTGATCATGATGATATAAGCTGTACCTCTGACGGTTCAGAAGGTGACTGGCACAGGCTCTAAGTCACACCCTAGCAAAGGACACAAGTTCACCGTCTAGGTAGAGACCTGCAGTTCTTTACTAGCGAAGTGCCAGTACAAGAGACTTGTACAAGAGTGATGATCTCCCTTTCTCTCTGTTTCCTCCTCAGCTCGTTTCCAAAAGCACATTTCTCTTTTTTGACTTCCCCCAATTTCGCACAAGCCAATCACGAGCTGGAGCCCGGCATTCTAAGCTCAGTGAATGGTCTTTGCACTGCAAACCGATTTGACCAATCAGAGACTTAAAGTTAATTGGCAGAAAATGGAAAAAAATTCAGCTTCACGGCCTATTTCCCACACGTTTGCCATTTCTTTTGCTAACGCAATACAGGGTGGAAGCACAGCCCTCCATAAACAGCTTGTTATCTCCCCCGTTTCGTCCATTTCTAAGTTTGCAAAGACGGCCATAAACTTGCATTGACAAAAGATGTTTTGAAACACAGTCTGGACATCTGGCCCCAGTTTTCCTTTCCCATGGACATTTGCAGAACGTTTACATTTCTTTTGACGGCTTGATCGCTAACATGGCCTACAATGCGCTGTTGGCGACTTTTCGGCCCTAGGCCATATACCTGGACGTCTGGCGCCAAAGCTTAATGTGTTTCTGCACAAAGCGACCGCAGCACAGCCTGTCTGGAAATGTCTCCTCACGGTTCTCCAGAAAAAACGCGCTTTGTCGCCCCACCAATGCCGTGCTTTTACTGCAGTCGTTTAAGTTGGCACCTCGTACCTTTGAATGCAGGTAAAGCTTACCATATTTCTTGCCCTAGAGCACGCAAACAAGACCACAAACTGCTGCCCACCATTTCATCACAATGTATGGAGTCAAATCGCCATAGATCGTATTCCCTACACCGAATCAGAAGTGAGAGTGCCCTGCAGTCTCTCAATATTATAGGTATAAGCTCTCAAGAAGTGTCATTACTTTTCGGGTGTCAAAGGTAGAAGTTAATAGCATCAAACGGTTTTATTTTATGCTGTTTCTCGAGAAAAACCTGTTTAAAGTTTAGGGAAATTTTTTTATTATTAGTTCAATATGCATAAAAACTACACTGATGTTTCTGAACGCAAATATGAAGTTAGAGCTTCGAAATTCAAAATCTTTTGACCAGTTTAACCAAAATTAGACAAAAAAAGTGTTTTTGTTACTTACGTTTAGTCTGAAATTCCAGAACCATATATTAACCCTTCCTCTAACGCGAACTATTCCTGGAGCGTAATTCCCTCGTTCTTCTTGGCTAGAAGGCCCAATCAGGCTGAACTAGATAAGATACGTTTGGCAGCCTGCAAAGGTTGTTCGTCAGGTTTTTCGGTGAATATGTTTGCATGCGTTCTGCAGTATAAATCATTTTGTGAACGTGCGTCACGGCATGACAAGTTTTCTACCTGAGCCGGCCGTCTCCGGTTGAGAGCGTCCCATGGTAGTCGTTACACTGCTTCGAACAATGCGCTGTAGAAACTCTTGTAACGCACGGATTAAAAAACCTTTTCGTCCCAACATTCTAGACACATATAACTTTCAAAAAATGCAATAAAAATTCGAATTTTCGATCGTTCCAAAGGAGGACTTGGCCTTAAAAGAGAACAGTGCTGATTCCGGAGCGCTGCATACGGTGTAGACCTAGTACCTGGCTGTCACATGACATCCCCTCTCTGACATACATCATGGCAATCAAGCAGTGCGTGTGGGATCTGGACACTAAGATGGGTCGTCGTGATGGAATGGCGGAAAGGAGGTGTTGTGTTTGGACGTGTCCATGAAGACACCGTGAAAGAAGTTTCCCATTTTGTTAGTTTATCGACACGAACTGTCTAGCTTATCTACGAAGAATGGTGTACCAGTCGCAGTCAGGTGAAATGCGGAAAAAATCGTAACGACAAGTACCAGAGAAGAGTGTCACGCTTTGTCAGTGACAAACTGTTCCAAAACCGACATGACCTGCTGCTACTGGTAGATGTAGTCCATCTCAAGCAGTTTTCGAACGAATATTGTGAAGGAAAACTGTAGACAATGTTCGTGTGGGATAGAGTACCTCACACACAGCAGCATATACAACGATTGGAGAAAAATGTGGGAACAGTGCGAGATATCTATGGCAGCCAAGTCTACAAGTAGCACTGCAGTATTTGACAAGCAACGGCTCCCATGGAATATCCTGAATACTCTGATGTGCCAAAACACTACGACAATCTGCTTATTAGCTTGTTTGTCCGTCTTTGGAATGAAATACATCACTGATTTTGAGTATCAGGGATCGGACAGTTTGTTGGTAGGTTTGTGGACGTATGTGGCATTAGATGTCTACGCGGGTCATGAAATTCACGTAAATAACGGGCCGCTGATTTGCGCACGCGGTGATGGGCCCGATAGCGACCCAGATGGGTTCCATAGGCTTTATATAAGGCAAATTTGGTCATCGAGCCACCGACGTGAGTTCTTTATAGTGCTCTTGAAACCACTGTAGCACAGTTCTGGCTCTGAGATACGGAAAATTATATTGCTGAAAGATGACGTCGCCATTGGGGAAGACATCAAGCAAAAAGGGATGCAGGTGGTTTGCAGCGGCCAGTGTGTCTTCAGTTACTACCACAGGTGCCACCAAAGCACAGGAGAATGTCTCACGTAGCATAATACTGTTCCCACCAGTGCACGTAGCCGGCCGCTGTGACCGAGCGGTTCTAAGCACTTCAGACGGGAACCGCGCTACTGCTACGGTCGCAGGTTCGAATCCTGCCTCGGGCATGGATGTGTGTGATGTCCTTAGGTTAGCTAGGTTTAAGTAGTTCTAAGTCTAGGGGACTGATGACCTCAGATATTAAGTCCCATAGTGCTTAGAGCCATTTGAACCATTTTGAACCAGTGCACGTTCCGAGCCGCTGTTCCCCTCGATGACGGCGTTCGTGGATACAACCATCGACATAATGCAGCAAAATTTGATTCACCCAAAGAGCTAACACATTTCCATTGATTGACGGTCGAATACCGACAGTCCCGTGTCCACTCTTCAATCGTAATTAACAATGCTGTTTGGTCAACATGTAAACACATAGGGGTGGTCTGCTGCGGAGCTACATGTTCAACGGTGTACGATGAACGTTTTGCTCCGAAACCCTTTTTCTCTGCCCAGTGACTGGATGTGTTTGTTGTCCTTATCATTTCATCACCATCATCATTATTCGTGACAGTGATCAGATTGTATTGTGAAATAATTGGACTGTTTAAAAATTAAGACTTTGCACGGGCGCTGATGATCGCGGAGGTGAGCGCCCCACATACCAAACTATATCCTCCTCATCATCATCAGAAACCCTTGTGCGTGCCCCAGATTTGAGCTCTTGCAGCAGAGATGCCACAGACCACCATCTATTCTACTTTAGAGAGCAAACAAGGCTCCTAACCCCACATTTCGTAAAGAGTCTTGGACGTCCAACTATTTACCGCCAAGTGGTAGTTTCACTGTCCGACCTCCTTCCGTAGATGCTCACAAAAGCAGCACGCGAACATTCGACCAGCTTCCCCGCTTTCGAAATGCTCATCCACGGGCTCTTCGTAATAGTAACCTACCTTTGTAACAGTCGCTTATGTCAATGGATTTCCCCATTAGCAGCCCGTATCTTCGCTATGGTGAATCCCCGTCCTTGTCTGCACCGCTTACATACTTCTCTTACCCCATCACTTGCCTCAACACCACCAGGTGGCATCCAGCGTCGCGGTGGGCTGTGATCGTAATGTTTTGGCTGATCAGTGTATATATAGCAACCATCAGTTGTGCTCAGAACAGTTCCTGTGTAGCTGTGAGTGCATGTCGGAACTATGTTACTTCCAACATCGGCAAATTGTTGGTGCTTCAGCAACCGAGGTAGCCGAAGTATTTGAAGTTTCAAGAAGCACGTATCGAATATTTGAACCATATACAGGGAAAGCGGTAAAACATCATACACTAAGTCACAAAGGTCACACAGGTCCATCCCACAACATAGTATTTGTCCCACAATGGTGGCGCTGTGTTCCAAGACGTCAGGGCCCCACATCACACAGCTCGCACTGTGGTCTGTGAGCACAAGGATGAACTGTCGCATCACCCTGGACACCACAATCACCAGATCTCATATAAATACTAAGGAGCAGGTATATACCAGCTAGTGTGCCAAGAATGTAAATCAGTATATCTGGGGATGATAAGCAGGAACTTTAAAACTAATATAAAGAACATGTAAGAAGTTGAAAATATTAAAAAAGCCATTCTACTTTCGCCGAATACCTGATAAAACATGGACATGAAGCATCCGACATGGAATGTGACATGACAGTTGTCAGAGTGAATAATCACAACAAAAAGCTCCTGACATTGCAAGAAAACTTCCTCATACAAAGAGCCATTACAATGGAAAAGAAAGTACTCAACGACCAAATCCATACAAACAACAACTCTCTGATCATGCTAACCACCAAAACAATAACAAACAGAAATGTAACCAGGATAAATAAATAATGAATCTCCTTCCCCGCTTCTCTCCTCTTTCCCCCCCCCCCCTCCCACACACACACAAGAAACAAAAACGTGAAGTCATATTTAAATTAAATAAAAAAAAGACATTTCCACACAGAAAATACACACACACACACAAACATACACAAACGTATATTTATTATTATAAAAAAATACATTTGCACACAGCAACATTACACACACAGACACACACACACATCTCATATTTAAAAAACAAAAAAACAGCGGAATACACACACAAGTGCGTGCACCCATGCACAAACACACACAAACACACACACACACACACAAAATGAAAAACACCAAACACAACGGAAACAAAAGGCAGACAAACACAGAACAACAGTTGGCAACACTTCACACCGAAAACACACATATGTTGATCACCAAATGGAAGTGAAAGTGAAACATGCGATTTGACAAATGTGGATGAAATAACGTCATAAATCGGCCAGGAGGAGAATGAAGACTAACAAATAAATCTCCAGGATCACACACATGTGTTAATAGCACTGGAAATCGCAAGTAACACCGAATGATACAAAACGGAACTTGTGTTACGAAAGTTGCTTTTAATCTAAGAAGCAAGAGAAAATCACGACAAAATGTAATATAGCAGCATAGTATATCTACCACATAATTCGTTTATTGTATGTGTAAAAAGGAAAATGTATTTCAGGCCACTGATTATGCTTCCCAAATAAAAGAATTGAAACGCGTATGGCAATAAACAAAATGGCTTCATTTAGTTGCATAGACGGTATATACCTCCAGAAGATGTCAGTATTATTGAGCCTTTTTGGTTTACTGTGGAGAGAAGGGTGCATGATTGTTATCCATCTCCATCGTCGTTACCTGGACTTGCCACTATTTTCAAGGAAGAATGGTATAAGAATCCACTGAAAACCACAAAGAACCTGCATTTATCCATTCCGAGACGACTTGAAGATGGTTTGAATGCCGACAGTTTTCGTACATCGCTTTACGCATGGTAAAGTGTTGAATTTTTGCTGTTCCCATATTTTTCTCCCTTCCACCTGTAAAATAACACGTCTTCAATAGGAGTAACAGTACAGAAACTAGAGTAGGTGACTGGTAACATGTAGTGTAATGTGACAAGACGCGATTTCGCCTCTTTTCAAACGATGCAAGGTGTGGAATTCACTCACGGCCCAATGAGGCGTTTAACATTTAACTGTGCCTGTGTGTGGGTAGGAGGGTGGCGGGGGAAGGGAGGGGAGGGGAAGGAAGTGTACTACTTCCGGGGCCTAAAGTGGGGCCGTGACGTTTTGAGCGCGATTTTCGTATCATAACTTGGGCTCACTCAGCCAGTTTACCGCGAACATGAATGAGCAGGTTTATTTCAACATTCTTGGAGGCAATGGTTTTTGTCTCTTCCACATCTTCATAATAAACAAGCTGTCGACACTTCCGTGTTCTTACATGGCAATAGCCATGTTCACAATGCAGCACACATGCTTTCCATGTTTAATGAGCACTCTGGCACCCTGTCGAAAGTTCCATACTTAAAGATTGGAAAGTAGAATAAGTCACACCAATACCGAAGAAAGGAACTAGTAGTAATCCGCTATATTGCAGGAAATATCACTAATGTCGATTTGCAGCATGGTTTTCGAACACATACTGTATTTGAACATAATGAATTACCTCTAAGAAAACGATTTATTAGCAAATAGACAAAACGGATTCAGAAAATATCATTTTTATGGATAAGAATTAGCTATTTATTCTCATGAAGTAATGAGTGCTATCAACTGGGCATGTCAAATTGATTCATTATTTTCAGATTTCCAGAAAGCTTTTGACACAGCTCCTCACAAGCGACTTCTAATCTAATTGCGTGCCTCTGAAGTATCATCTCAGTTGTGCGACTGGATCCATAATTTTCTGTCAAAAAGGTCACAGTTCGTAGTAAATGACTGAAAGTCATCGATCAGAACAGAAGTAATATCTCGCGTTCCCCAAGGAAATGTTATAAGCCTCAATCTGGTCCTTATCTACACAAACGACCTAAGAGACAATCTGAGAAGCCCTCTTAGATTGTTTGCAGATGATGCTGCCATTTACCTACTTTTTAACGTCACCAGAAAAATCGAAACAGATCGTAAAATGATTTACTGAAGAATATCTGCAGAATGGGAAAAGTAGCAATTGACTCTGAATAATGAAAAATGTGGTCATCCACAGGAGTACTAAAATAAATCCACTAAATTTCGACTACACGGTAAATCACACAGACCTAGAGGCTGTAAATTCAACTAAGTATTTAGGAATAACTATTACGAATAACTTAAATTGGAACGATCACATAGACAGTGATGTAGGAAAATTAAACCAAAGACTGCATATCTTGGCAGAACACTTAAATGTGATTTGCAGAGTATCGATGTAGATGTAGATGCAACAGGTCTACTAAAGAGACTGCTAACACCACGCTTGTCCGCTCTCGTCTGGAGTACTGCTGTGCGGTGTTGGATCCGTTATCAGATGGCGCTGACGGGGGACAGCGAAATAGGTCATTCTGTATCATCGCGAATCAGGGGAGAGTGTGCCACGGACATGATACATGAATTATGGTGGTAATTATTAAAACAAAGGCCTATTTTCGTTGCGGCAGGGTCTTCTCTTGAAATGTCAATCACCAGCTTCCTCCTCCGACTGCGAAAATATTCTGTTGGCGCCCACCTCCAAAGGGAGAAATGATCATCGTGATAAAATAAGAGAAATCAGAGCTCACACGGCAAGACATAAGTGCTCGTTTTTCCTGAGCGCCATTCGAGAGTGTAACGGTAGAGAAACCGCTTGAAGGTGGCTGATGAGCCCTCTGCCAGGCACGTAACTGTGAACTGCAAAGTATGCATGTAGATGTAGATGTATCGCTCTTCGGTTGGCCCCCTAAAACATCCCATTTTAATGCCAGAGAAGTCGTCTCGGACTATTTGGAATAGTGGGTGATTCGTAGCTATGAACGTAACTGCAATTTGGCGGGCCTACAGATCTAATCATTAATGTTGTCAGCTGGGTATGGCATACCTGAGTAAACTTGTGGACTCTTTTCGCCTCCGAATTTAGGTCATTACCAAGGCTGGGTGTAGCTGTAAGGTAACTAAGCTCCCCGCTTATATACATCTAACACAGCTTTATGTTTGCTTTTTCGAATGTTTTTTTTTTTTTTGGTCTCTTACCGTTTATTGTATTTATCGATTCCATGTAAGGATTGTAGTTTTACTGCTGTATCTTTTTTCTACCTAAATCTTATCAGTAGAAACATGTACCTAAATCGTATCAGTAGAAAGATGTAGCAATGACTTCAAAGAAATTCTAATTGTAAAAGAGAGTGTGTAATCTCAGCCCAGTTATGCAGATAATTTGTAAATCTTTGGATGCATTTGGACGCAACAAACTGGGCAGAGGTTCGCTGCATATTGACGCGCACGCTAAGTGATCAGTACGTAACTGTTCATAGTGGTGTGTGTTAATTGGAAAGACGTAGCTGTTCCGTGCTACGTGTGAGGCAAGAATAAATCTCAGAGCAGATAAAAAGAGGCTTTATTCTGCTCAAAACAATGGTTTTGGCATCGGATGTACTGTAATAAGTATAGCTGTTGGAACAATAAAGATATATACACGAAAGGAGACCACGTAAATGGTACGTCAACTGTACAGTAAGGTGCAACATGCATGAACACCAACGAACTGAGCCTAAATCTGGAAGTCAGCGACCACAAAAGGGAAGAGCTGTTATTTACTTCAATTTACTTTTGTGACAGTTTGATGATTAGCTTTTTTATAGAATTTCATAATACATCACGTAACAAGTCGAACGTGTTTAATTGACTGCAAACGACCCTGTTAGCCAAGTTATAACTTGTATCCTGTTGTGTATGAACAAATTTCATTAAGCATTTTTTCATAGATAGTACAGAGAGATGCGAGTTTACCAATACTGCTTTACACCTGTGACATTTAGTATGCATTGCTACAGTTGATATCTTCTATTGTTTTTATTGCCTGAGTAAAACGTTAAGGGCCTTCAGTCGTGCATTACTCCGACAGCTTCCTTAAATAGAACGAAGTATGAGGAATCAGTTCTAGCACATATGATTAAAGCTTTGTAATGTGTACTGATAGTAAATGGAGTGTTTATGCTTTCTCAGCTTTCAGTAAAAAAAGACAACATTCAGATTCAAAATAGCTTTTTTTTTCAGTACAGAGTTTCTATAGCCTTAGAAAAGCACAAAATTTCCAGGTGGATTGTCTAAAAATGGCTCTGAGCACTATGGGACTTAACTTCTAAGGTCATCAGTCCCCTAGAACTTAGAACTAATTAAACCTAGCTAACCTAAGGACATCACATACATCCATGCCCGAGGCAGGATTCGAACCTGCGACCGTAGCGGTCGCGCGGTTCCAGACTCTAGCGCCTAGAACCGCTCGGCCATCCCGGTCGGCGTGGATTGTGTAATGTTAATTACTGTCTTCTGGCTTAGCCTGTATATACTGCATTACAACAAAACTGCGACGGTGTTAAAGGACGCTGAACAGATAGAAAGCCATATAAAAATTTAACGGACATTGCACAGTGTGTCCTAGAGTCTGAAATCCTATCGCCATACTATTGGCTTACGAGTTGTGAACAGTCACTGTTTACAAACTGCCTGTTGACTTCTGTCTCGTGTTCTTCGGCGTTGTCAAAGATTAGCCTTCTACATCTACATCTACATGGATACTCTACAAATCACATCTAAGTGCCTGGCAGAGGGTTCATCGAACCACCTTCACAATTCTCTATTATTCCAATCTCGTATAGCATGCGGAAAGAAATAACACCTATATCTTTCCGTACGAGCTCTGATTTCCCTTATTTTATCGTGCTGATCGTTCCTCTCTATGCAGGTCGGTTCAACAAAAATACTTTCGCGTTCGAAGGAGAAAGTTGGTGATTGGAATTTCATGAGAAGATTCCGTCGCAACGAAAAACGCCTTTCTTGTAATGATTTCCAGCCCAAATCCTGCATCATTTTAGTGACACTCTCTCCCATATTTCGTGATAATACAAAACGTACTGCCCTTCTTTGAACTTTTTCAATGTACTCCGTCAGTCCTATCTGGCAAGGATCCCACACCGCGCAGCAGTATTCTAAAATTGCTGGGGGTGGATTAGAGGACGGAGCTTTGACAATGCCAGCCACTCGTGCTGGCGAAACGTCAGAAAAATCATCAGACGAACGTTGGCCGAAGAACACGAGACAGAAGCCAACAGGCAGTTTGTCAACAAGTGGCCACGAACGCCTTAAAAATTTTGTATTCACGGTTTAGGCACGCTGTAACAGTGCTAGATACTGTAATAAAGTGGGGAGGATTTCAAACGTATCGTTTTATGGCTGATGTAAATTCATTACAAAAATCTTATTGGGTGACCGTATAAAAAAAATGAAACTACTAAATTAAATAAAAATAGTCACACTGTTCTAAAAGCTGTAATGCGACTGGTACAGATTCCTTCATGATCTTGTATCAGTTCTGTCACATTTATTTTTAAAATAAAATGGGCAGTGCAGACTGTTGTTTGCTGGTTGAAAGATTCTCACACAACGAACCGGATCCCTGGACTACCCGTGGTCACCGTTGTCTACTTGATGAAAGCATTTGGCCAAGAGTTATCTGGCACCCTGGGGTGGTTTCTAGGGTCATGTCGGCGTATTCTTAGGTTGTGGTCAACCCTGACCCGTGGCCATAACGGTCACTTAGCTCCCAAGTTATCACTTGACTTCTAGCAAGTATTTGTTCAGCATGGATCTCAACAAGAATCCTGCCTTTGCCTTCCCATGAAACGTGAGAAATTCAGTACCATGTCAACAGTATTTTCTATTCTGCCAATCCTGTACATTGCCTCCATTTTTAGAGAGTATTAATGCTTCGTTAAACTCGGTACCAAACTTACAAATTGTTATGTGTATTTGTACGTCATGTCAGAGAAACTTTTCCAACGTTGTCCTATATTTCCATGTTCTGAGGAACGTTTATGTTTGTGACGTTGGCTGCAACCTTGCTGCCGTCCCTCCAGAGTGAGTTTGGGCTGAGTACAAACAAATTAGAATGTTCTTTCCATTCGCCTCCTGGCTGCCGCTCCGTGCTAACAGTGCAGTTTGAAATGTAAGTTTCTCTTTTTGCTCTAGAATGAACTGTTAGCTTCATATGCGCACCCTGAGCAGCTCGCAGTTTAACTGATCCTTTGTTCATCTTGATGCGAAGTTCACCGAGTCATTCTCTCGTTGATTTGAAAATGCAAGATTTGCACATGAGGAACTCTGATTTAGTTCTTCTTTCAATCTTCCTAAAGATGTCAATTAAATTCCCACTTGATTAACTTCAGGATTTCACTGGTTAGCTTTCTGTGTTTTTGTTCTCCAAGAGTCATATCGCAATAAGATTCCATGTTGGTTTTAAATCTGAATAAATGATTAGTATTGTAGTATCGACTTCCATCTATGAGACCTGCTTCCTACAACTTCTGCCTTGATTAGGCGGCCCTTATTTAACAAATGTAATCAGGAGTATACTAAGGCGTCTCTACTGCGTGCAGTGGCCCAACTATTAGTGGAATTTTGCATGAGAAGAAAAGTTTTTTATTGTGGTGACGAGTGGGTAACTCTCGCAGGTTCTAATTTCGGAACTCAAATCGTTACTAATGCATGTTAGTTTCACAGCAGAGAAATTTCGGATGATAATCCCAACTCAATTGACGTAGAAAAAGGGGAATAAAAAGTATAAAAACTTATAGGGACCCTTATGCGGTGTTACACGTTATTATCGAATCCTATGTGCTTATGAGGTTCTGAAAAATGGGACCCCTTTTTCCCTATCCCGCAAGGGTCCGGAAAAGGATGGGAACTATTCCTCCCTATTCCTCCTTCCTTGCCTTTAACTACCAACGGGACATATGTGCAACACGATAGTGTATCAGAAAACCAATTGGAATTTGTTGCTTGTTATTACTATGTATCAGTGTCCCACTGGTAAAGGGAGGCCTAATAATGATTAGCAGGATTTTTATATTTACAGACTGCACATGTAGGTTGTGGTGTCTTCAAATTTCATTGTTAACCATCATTATCGCATTGTCAGCTCGTATTGTTCGCACCCGCACACACACACACACACACACACACACACACACACCTTGAAACGATGGGAAATAGTTTTTTCACATTGTTATTCCTGACTATCACATTAATTAAAATAGTCATACATTAATAAAAAGAAAATTGATAGTCAAAGGGTTGAAGCAGGTAGACGTGTCTTTCGCAGTTGGCGGCGACCCTTTAGCGCAGCGTTCTCACACTGAATTTCTCTATCCAAAAAACAGCGCTCATACCGGCCCATTCTTCAGACTAAACTTCATGAATTCTCCAGGCGAAGTTCCGTTGGACCGTGAAAAGTCCGTAAAATGACTGGATATGAACTAGCACAATAGACTGAAACAAAAGAATTGACAGAACTTTCTCCCAGAAACTACTAGATATCATAACAGGAGTGTGCCATGCGGATATTCTTCAGTTTGGAATGGAGAGTGTCAGGATTACCGCTAAGATCTTTGACATCTCATGTTAACTTACTGCAGGAGAATACTATACACCCTTCCACACAACAGTCACGGAGGTGTGATCCAAATGCAGATTGAATTTATGCCAAGTACTGAATGAGCGAAGCTACTAATTCTTGGGAATAAACTCATGTTGTTGAAATCACACATCCTTTAAGAAAATGCGTTTTGAGAATAACAGTTCGTTTAGCGTTACCCAGGGTGCATCACGAGGAGGCGAACTGATTCACAATCTAAAAATATTTATATATTTAATTTTTTTGTATTTTTAAATATATTTTCAAAATTTCTTCATTTCTATCCTAATATGCATACGTACACATAAAATAACTTTTTTAAAAAAAGGTGTAATTCCTTGTTTTTTTGTAGGAAACCGATTTCGTATATTCATACCTGGAAATTTTTTCAGCTATGAAATTTGCCACTTACTCTAGCGTGAATTTCAAGTCTGGACGGTTCCTTTCCTTTTTCTTGGTTTTTGACGAATTTATTGCGATTTTAAGTCGAGCTGAATTTGCTTCGTCACCTCACGAATTCTGTAAATGTCTGGACTTCAAGTGTATAATCGACTATTATATTTCCTGTAGAAGCTTTTACTAGCATTGGTGGTTAGCTGTCTGTTACCATTTAGTTCCGCCCACATAGTCGGAGGAAAGATTGCATTTTCTTCCATATAAGTTTGCAGCACGTAATCTTTAAACGCTTGCAGTTTTTCCAATATGAGCATAGCAAACAAGCCGGCCGGAGTGGCCGAGTGGTTCTAGGCGCTACAGTCTGGAACCGGCGACCGCTGCGGTGTCAGGTTCGAATCCTGCCTCGGGCATGGATGTGTGTGATGTCCTTAGGTTAGTCAGGTTTAAGTAGTTCTAAGTTCTAGGAGACTGATGACCTCAGAAGTTAAGTCCCATAGTGCTCAGAGTCATTTGAACCATAGTAAACAAGAAATCCTCAACAAAACAGTCATTAATCATATCAGGATCCAGCATCCGCAAACCGAATATACAGCATAGAAACCTTCCAATTTCATTTCTTGCGTAACAGTCGTGTGCAGGTCTGTGTTCGCATTTTTCGCCGTCAGCTGTGGATTAAATGCAGTTGCATCCTTGGATTCTTATATCAGTACAGACTTCACTTCCAGCTTTCATTAGTATTTTGAAAGTCGGAAAACACCGCTGCTGCTGAAAATTCCAGTCCTAGATCATTATATTTATCAGCAAATGTTTGAAATGCATACTGGTACAACGGACTTTTCTTGTCGTTCAATAAAGAAAAATCCATTTGAATGTAATGTTCGTTAACTAACCTGAGTACTGTAAATAGCCGACAAAAAAACTTCGAGCAACACTTGAATGTTCCGTCAACATATACTGTGTCACGCTGAGGAAGAGTTTTAAGATTTTGAGACTCACAGAATAGTACAGCAATTTTCTAGGTACTATTTTCTAGCAAGGAGTTTGTCCTCTCCGTAGTTTTCACATTTAGCTAGTCGATAACATCCTGAACTTCTTCAACACCCGTCAAAAATTTCGATAGAATTTTGTGTCTGGCTTTGTAAGTAGATTTACGGAAGCTGTCGACCTTTTTGATTGTTACTTCTTGCCTGTCTTCTCTTTTTAACTGATTTAACTGATTGTAGATCAGCTTTGATAGCCTCTCACAAGTACAGCGTGACACAGAATAATGAGAATGTTTGAAATGAGTAGTGGCAGCCATGATCAGGTGGCAGCACTGCGGGTTCGTGACAATTACGGAGTAAACAGTCCGCCATATTATTAATCACGGGTCAGTGGAACGGACAACAGCGTCCGTTAGCCATAAAAATGGTTTATAAAAACAATAATAGTTTGGTAGCGCTGCAGAGGGAGTTTCGATGTTATAATAATTTAGGACGTCATGATGCCGTTCCGTCGAAACACGCGACAAAATGTTGGATTAATGACTTTGAAGAGACTGGATCTGCCCTCAAGAAGAAACCAACTGGACAACCAAGAAGTGTGCGTTCTCCAGCGAACATTGATGTTGTACACGAGGCTTTCAGTTCCTAAGCAAGCAGCAGTGGTTGGAATGTCCCGGGAGAGAGTTCGCAGAATTCTTCATCTTGATTTAAAATTTCATCCTTATGAACTACAGATGGTGCAACGATTGAAGGACAATGATTACCGGTTACAGTTAGGATTCTGTCAACAAATGATAACAAAAATGAACAATTACGGTGAATTTCTAAACAAGCTGTGGATGTCACTTGAGGAACAGGTTACGTGAATAAACAAAACTACCGTTACTGGGCAAACACAAGTCCTAATGACGTTCATGAGCGCCCTTTACACGCTAGTAAAGTGACAGTATGGTGTGCTGTTTCATCACATGGGATTATCGGACCGTATTTTTTCGCAAATGAACAGGGAAACACAATAACTGTCAACACCAATCGTTACGTAAAGATGCGTTGAACAACTTTCCAAACGTTTAAGATGCCTAGTTTCAACAGGACGGAGCGACACGACACACAGCACCGCAATCAATGGTATATGTGCGAGAATTTTTGGCAATCGAGTGATCTCACGATTCGGTAACACTCCCTGGCCTCCTAAATCGCCAGATTTATCCGTTTGTGATTTTTTCTTGTAGGGCTACCTCAAGAGCAAAGTCTACACGACTCGACCAAGAACCCTGGATTAGTTAAAACGGAGAATTCGGGATGCAATTCACAGTATCCCAGGTGAGATATTGCAGCGCTCAATGAGGAATCTCAACAGCAGATTTCACGAATGTATTCGTACAGGAGGATGCGATCTAAAGAACTTAGTACTTAAAAAATGATAAATGACATCAATGTTTCGTTAATGGCAAAGTTGTAAGGCTTGAATTACTCTGATTGGAATTTCTTTCCTTCATCACTTCTAGTTTCATTGGACTGTAGAAATGTTCCCGTTTTTCTGTGTCACCCTGTACCTTCTGTGGATTTTCTATCCAAATTACAAGTTATTTTTTGCCTCTGAATTTTGTAGCAAGGTATAACCGCTGATTGTGCGCTTCTTGAATCCCCACAACATCCAGCTCCTCAACAAAAACAGTTTTAATAAAGCTTATGCAATAGTTAAAGATGCACATCAATCAACAACAAAAAATGGTTCAAATGGCTCTGAGCACTATGCGACTTAACTTCTGAAGTCGTCAGTCGCCTAGAACTTAGAACTAATTAAACCTAACTAACATAAGGACATCACTCACATCCATGCCCGAGGCAGGATTCGAACCTGCGACCATAGCGGTCGCTCAGCTCCAGACTGTAGCGCCTAGAACCGCAAGGCCACTCCGGCCGGCGCACATCAATCGTGCCACATCACTTTTCAATAATTTTTGAAACCTGTCGGTGTTACCTTTCAGAAGTAATATTTTCCTTCTCATTCTGTTTGCTGGAACTGCAAGCGCGCGACAGAGGACGTGTTCACGCTAGAACGCTCTGCCGAAGACAGAGACATGAGGGCTATTACCTGCAGGCCTTTAGACTAGTCGGGTCCTGTTACCTGCTAACCTACCTGGTGTCAGCAGGATTGGGTCCTGCGACCGCTTGTTAATGTAGACCGATGGAAAGGAGGGATTAGTGGAGGAGAGCGCAGTGACGAGGGATACGTATTCCCTGCTTGCCACTTCTTTTGCAGAGCGACAGAGAGCCGCTCTCTATGTGATGCGCAGCTGCCGTGTGCAGCAGGATGGGCCTGCGGATGCAGACTCGAGAAACCAAGGCCGGGGTGAGCAGCAACAGCGGCGCCGGCGACGGCCGTTGACCAGCTCTCGCCTCCTCTGCCTTCTGTGTTCCGGCCTGGACACCGCCCGCCATCGCGCCGACCTTGGCGAACCAGCGCCAGCCGGTTGGTGCCACCACCCACCGCCACCACGACCGCCAACAGGCCCGGCCAGCTCTGCGCTCTCAGGTCAAGTATTAGAATACACGTCACTGTCTGCAGCTACGTGCGTAACCGGTAAACACCATACGAAGAGTATCACAACCCTTACGGGTGAAGATTATAGACTGTATACGACACAATCGGATGGTTGAGCTAACTTTCAATGTTGCAAATGGCCATCTAATTAAGTACTGACCTATTCTCTTTACAGCCATGGAAAAAAGTATTCTACCTCCACATCTTCATCGATACTCTGCAGCTCACATTTAATTGTCTGGCAGGTTCATCGCACACCTTCACAATTCTCTGTTATTTCAGTCTCGTATAAAGCTCGGAGAAAACGAACACCTATATCTTTCCGTTCGAGCTCTGATTTCCCTTATTTTATTATGGTGATTGTTTCTCCCTATGTAGGTCGGCGTCAACAAAATATTTTCGCATTCGGAGGAGAAAGTTGGTGACTGAAATTTCGTGAGAAGATCCCGCCGCAAGGAGAAACATCTTTGTTTTAATGATGTCCACCCCAAATACCGTATCATTCATTGTCACTCTCTCTCCTATTTCGCCATAATACAAAACATGCTGCCCTTCTTTGAACTTTTTCGAAGTACTCTGTCAACCCTATCTGGTAAGGATTGACACCGCGCAGCAGTATTCTAGTAGAGCACGGACAAACGTAGTGTAGGCAGTCTCTTTAGTAGATCTGCTACATTTTCTAAGTGTCCTGCCAATAAAACGTAGTCTTTGGTTAGCCTTTCTGTGTGTTCCAATTTAAATTGCTAGTAATTGTAATTCCTAGGTAGTTAGTTGAATTTACGGCCTTTAGATTTCACTGATTTATCCTGTAACCGAAGTTTAACGGATTCCTTGTAACACTCATGTGCATGACCTCACACTTTTCATCATTTAGGGTCAAATGCCAATTTTCGCACCATACAAATATCTTTTCTAAATCGTTTTGCAATTTGTTTTGATCTTCTGATGACTTTGTTAGACGATAAACGACAGTGTCATCTGCAAACAATCTAAGACGGCTACTCAGATTGTCTCCCAAAATCGTTTATAAAGATAAGGAGCAGCAAAGAGCTTATAACACTACTTTGAGGAACGCCAGAAATCATTTCTGTTTACTGAGTGACTTACCGTCAGTTACTACGTACGAACTGCGACCTCGCTGACAGGAAATCACCAATCCAGTCCCAAAACTGAGACGATATTCCATAAACATGCAGTTTCAGTACAAGCCGATTGTGTGTTACAGTGTCTTCTGGAAATCCAGAAATAGGGAATCAATTTGAAATCCCTTGTCAAGTGCACTCAACACTTCGTTTGAATAAAGAGCTATTCATACACCGTTGGTCATGTAGAATAGCTTTGTTTATTAGAACCAAAGATTGCAACCAGAGATGTTATTTGGTACACTAACAGTGTGGGGCTACCTTCTTAATTTGTACATATAAAAATATTAATTAAATCAGCCTTCTGAAAAAAATAGCTGTTCCGTACTAGTTGGCTTCATGCAGTTGGGAAAAGGTATCCATATACATGCAAAGAAAAAAAGAACGTACACAAATATAATGTCACTGCTGAAACTTCGCAGGCATTTCTGTTCTAGTTGTCACTTTGTTAACATCTTTGGCATGGAATGAACCAGCTTTTTCGCAGCCTCTGAGGTAATAATTCCCCATTCTTGTTGCAGACATTCTTTCAGAGCAGTCTCACTTCGTATTTCGTGTTTTCTGACCATTCTTTCAAACATACTCCTAAGATGTTGAATTGGATGAAAGTCTGCGCTCTGTGATGGAGTATGGAACAACAACCACAGATTAACGGTCTCTGCTGTATGCTTAGAGTCACTGTCTTGAAAGTAATAATCTGTGCCCAAGCCCAGCCGTCTTCTTTACGATATGTAAATACTGAAATCTAATCATGCTACCTTCAACACGAAGCAAGTTGCACAACCCAGATGTAGCCATACATCCCCATACCACAACTGCTCCACCACTGTGCTTTACTGTGGGTTGAATGTGTTTGGGATCAAGCTCAGTATTTAGTCGCCTCCACATCAAGGGTCTGTCATCATTTACAGATATCTTAAATTTACTTTCGTTTGTGAAAAGTATCTTGCTCCAGAAACTTGCGTTCTTGCTTATATCGTCTCGAGCAAATTCAAATCTCAATTTCTTGTTCATCTTGCTGATGTATGATTTTCTTTTTGGTACCCTGTCTCCACAACCTGCTCTACTTAAAACGTAGCGAACAGCCCTTGGTGTGATTTCCTTCCCGAACTGCTCATTAACATGTGCGGACAATGCAAATATCAGTTTAGAATATTTTTTGACAATCCTTATTTACATATTGCAATCTCTTTGCGTTAACTCTTATGGTCGCCCTCTTCTTACGCTATAAACAGGACTATTTTCTTCCCTAAACCGCGATGACAGTATACACGTGATGTGTTACGTCAGTGAAAGGAACCTGTGACCACTGGAGACATTGCCACAAGTACCTCCAAAAAGTCGTAACAGAACACACACACACACACACACACACACACACACACACACACACGTCATACTAACAAACGTAAATCCACCTGATAATGTAGGTTTAAACCTTTGAAACGCGTCGTGAAGATAAATAAACAGTGACGTAACAGTAAACTCGTTGTTTCATTTAATGTCAATAAGAGTGACAGTAAAGCCTAACCTAAAATGTTCGCGTTTAAAAGCAGGTTATACCTTTTGTTTCGCAGGTAGACGATCATAGACTATTCTGAGACACGGATCCAGTGGTTGAAATTGAATGTTCCACTCCGCTCTATGTCCTGAATACGTAACGCGCGAGAGGTACAACTTTGTGTTCTGCTTGTGTGTTACCCCACAAGCAACCTAAAACCGCAACGGTGTTCCGAGACGCCTCCTTCAGAGACAATACGCAGTAATTGTGTGTGATATGTGCACAGTGAAGTTTACCGCTGCCCTGTTACCTAAGATGGATAATCATTCGTTACAGAAACTTGCAGCATATTTTTGTTGTATGGTACAGCAGGATATAGCGGTCAGAAAACCATACGAATAAACAGAGAAATGTCTCACAACAGGCGTCGTCATAATCAACGAAAACTTATCGCAGTTCTTAGAATCTTGAAAGAAACTGGATCGTTCAAGAAGCAGAGATGTGGTCCTGGTTCTCGCTAAAGAATTGTTCGCACAGAAGAATAAAGTGAGAGAAGGGGAGGGTAGGAGAAGGTTCACCCAGAGACATCCAGCAACTTGGCTTCGATACGCAGGAACATCTACTTTTCAGGTAAATTACACAATTTCAGAAAGCACCTTAAGTGTGAGTTACAGAAGGATGTTAAAAATTAATTAAATGAAGAACGAAATGGGATTATTAGGAAGAATAATAAACAAGAGTACGATAGAAATTTGCTGCTTAATATCGTCTCGACTTAGAGTTCTTTGGATATGGAGGATGAAGCCAATGGTACAGGAATAGGAGGAAGCGACCGTAAGGATCTATACCAGCATTCAAGTGTTTTGGGGAAACTGGGAGCAGGTTGGTAGGATAGATATTAAGATGCAAAGTGCTGTAACAGCCCTCATTACGAGAATAGTGATAGAGATAAGCAGCAAGTCCTATCAGAAAATGATATATGTAAGACACGTAACTGACGAAGCGTGGCAGATTTACAGAGGATGAGATCGGTATAAGAGAAAAAAGACTGCAGGACGAAACCGCAGATGACCATAAAAGAAAAGAAAAAGAGGAAGATGATTTTGTACCCAACTAATTCAGAAACGGGATGCGGGGAAGACCATACTGCTACAAGTGGTACCATCTCGATGTCTATCTCTGTGACCCCTAAATGAGCGACGTAGACACGACAGTAGGATATCCCTAAATGTCTCGCTGGAGCATGCACTGCGGAAAAAAAGTAAATTACCGTGTGCTATATACCGCATCCCCTTTGACAGCTTCGTTGTCATTTACTTTTGCTTAACATTTCCGTACAAGGACACATGAGTCTTGGAGTGCAGCTGCCCTCTCCATGGGCCTGGTGATCCAACACACTACAGCTGCTTTTTGTTTTCTTTCCACGCGTTGCGGTTACGTAATTACCGTTCAGTGAACTGAATCTACTACTTCGCCCACAACTGTAATAATATCGACTCCTATGTGCCCAAACGAAGTCGAAAACTTACGATAAAGAACTAAGGCATTTGTTTATTTTGAAACGTCCCCATTGAAAAATTATACATGACTGTACTTAAACTGACACACAATATTTTTAGTGCGACGCAATCTGACTTTCAGTAATCCCTACAAAAGAATTGCCCTGACTAACAATAACCTATACCTTTCATGAATTCTTACCTCACAAAAATCTTTGTTACTCGAACTACTGCAATACAGCGAGCGCCACTACTGCCAGCTAAATAAAAGACTCAAACTACGGAAGGCACTAACTACTGATAGGCATAGTTAGCAAATGAAAGATTTTGATAGACAACAAACAATGTATTTACCTTAATAGTGTCCAAAAGTCATAATATATATAGCAGTTCATGACATCCAGTCTTACAAATGTACTGTCTCTGATGGACACACGTCCAGATCATCCGCTCTCAAAACTCCGCCACCTCTCTCCCCACATCCACCACTGCTGGCGGCTCACCTCCAACTGCGCAATGCTACATGCTGCTAACATCCAACTGTCCAACACTACAATAGCAAACAACTATGCAAACCAGCCACAGCACAGACTACACAAAGCACAGCCAGTGATTTTCATACAGGACGCCACGTGGCGTTACCAATAAAAAAAACTAAACAGCCTACTTACAATTTGTTCTCTAATAACACCACTGTTTCGAAAATTGCTACTTCAGGGAAATGTGCCATTAGGTCCTTCAACAGGTAAGCTAAATTCTAACGTCACAAGGTAGACTGCAATAGCAAGAAAAATAGAAAATTTTTAACACCTAATATAAATTTAAGTGTTAGACAGTATGTTCTGGATGTATTTGTGTTGAGCATAGCCTCGTACAGAAACGAAAAGTAGGTGGTAAAAAGTACAGACATGCGCAGAATGGAAGCGTTTAAAATGTGGTGCTGCAGAAGAATACTGAAGGTTAGATTCGTTGATTGGATAGCTAATGAAAGCGTATTGATTCAAATGGGGGAGAAAACGAAATTATGGTATAACTTGACTAAAAGTAGCGATAGGTTGAGAGGCCACGTTCTGAGAAATCAAGGATTAGTCCTTTTGATAAATGAGAGAAGTGTGGGGGTAAAATTTGTTGACTTAGACTAAAGCTTTACAACAGTAAAATGTTCAAGTGATTGGGTTTGTAATAGTTAGGCAGACATGAAGAGACTCCAAGAGGATGGCTAGCATGGGGAGTTGCATGAAACTACTCTTCAGACTGAACATAGCAACAACAACGACGAAATAAAGCACATACGCCACTGTTTCCGCTAAACGAAACCATCAGAGACGTTTCGTGGCATTTCATCATGAAAATACAAAACTTTCAGCCACTAGCGATTTCGTCAATCTAATTTAAGGTCTAGAGGTATCGTGAACATAGTTTCAATTTAGGTATTAGGCATCGGTACGATATTGTATCGCAACGATGCCAAAAACTAGGAATCACACAGATGATGGTACGGAAATGTCAAAGTTTTAGACGTAACCAGTCATGATGTACTATATTAACTCTACATAATGTGTTTCTATGCTTTTTACGTGGTCAACTACGTACCTTCCACATGACTTGATGCGGGGTTGATCTGAGCCATATTAATTCTGGTTATTCCTACTTCTACATATACTCTCCACAACACACTTTGCAGATCACGGCTGAAGTAACATTGTGTTCCATTGCTAGGCGAGAACAGACACACAGTAACATCTTTGCAAATATTCGGCATGAAAAACGTAATCGATATCAAAGTGAAACAGAAATGATTTAGTAACACGTATATAGAAATGAGATGTGGTGCTATAGACGAATGTTGAAAATTAGGTGGACTGATAAGGTAAGGAATGAGGAGGTTCTACGCAGAATCGGAGAGGAAAGGAATATGTGGAAAACACTGATAAGGAGAAGGGACAGGATGATAGGACATCTGCTAAGACATGAGGGAATGACTTCCATGGTACTAGAGGGAGCTGTAGAGGGCAAAAACTGTAGAGGAAGACAGAGCTTGGAATACGTCAAGCAAATAATTGAGGACGTAGGTTGCAAGTGCTACTCTGAGATGAAGAGGTTAGCACAGGAAAGTAATTTGTGGCGGGCCACATCAAACCAGTCAGTAGACTGATGACCAAAAAAAAAAAAAATAGAAATGATGTCAGCTTATTTGCAAGCACACAGACTTTGTAAAAGAGTGAAAGTCGTCCTTCTTTCTTCCGTGCTCTTTGTCGCAGGTAAGTTTAGAAGCGCCGTAAAAATAACGTCACAGCGAGGTTACAGGAACACGGAAGGCTTTCTTTAACTTCTTTCGTGTTGTGGTGGCCAAGTAAGCCACGACGCAGCGTTAGCTCCGGTGTGCCAAACTGTCGCAGATATCTTGCTAAGTATGGACTTCGGTTCATGTTTTTAGTGGACTCAGGGACTGTTCTGCCCTGTCTTGCTCCAGTAAAGTCGCGATCTTGGTAAGTGTTCCCTAAACTTTTGGTTAACCTCTTCTTCCCGCAAGTCGCAGTACATTCCTAAACAAACGTCCATGTCATCTGCAAAACAGCCGAAGTAAGTAAAGAGAGTACTTCAGTACTTTTTTGTGCTTTATTGAAGAGCTTTCACTGTTAACGCAAAACGAGACTGTACTCTTCATTAATTAATACTCCCGCAAAGATCACCTCTTCGGCGTTGACGCCAGAAAGCGTATTTCTAAGAAGTTATATATGGACTGTTGTGCCTGGGGGCGTATATCGAAGACACCCAGCAGTGTGGATATCGCCAAAAAAGTCGGGGAGAAGAGGTTACTGTTTATTACTGGCGTAGTGTTCTCTTATTCAGACCTTGGGTAGATATTTAAAGCGTGTTACAGTGAAACACGAGAACGCAAAACAGATATCAAACGCAAAGGACAGAAACAGGCTTCGAGCTCTGCTTCTGCGGCGTTCTTTAAGATTTCGCGGCCGTTGTGTCAACCTACGTTTTCGTCATATTTAACACTGTACCATAAAATTCACGCTCCTTTTCTTAGCGGTCTGCCTCGCGTATTTACTGTCACGTTTGTGTTTTAAACCATACAGGATTCAGTTGCACAACAGGACCTTAATGATAGTGACAAAAGACAACGTTTAGATTATTGTGAGTTCATTCTGGGCGTGGAAATTGAGGATAACAATTTCCTTTCATGCTTAGTGTTAAGTGATGAAGCTACGTTTCACTTTAGCAGAAACCTGAACCGCCGCAACTTAAGAATGTGGGGAAACACAAAGGCCAAACACCACTCTCCAAAGCTTAATGTGCTCCACGCCGTTTCCTCGACAAAAGATTTGTGAAGCGTACTTTTTTTCGGAATAGACACTTGTAGGTATCGCGTACCTGGGTAAGTTTGTGATACGACTTTTTCCACAGTTACTATAATATGCCGAATATTTCAGTTTTCAGCTGGACGAAGCAGCAGATTCCGTGGATTGTGGTATCTTGTTTTGCTTTCCCTCTATTTTTTGTGGGGGAGTGGGTGGGCGTTCTGTATGATCCCTTCGATATGTCTAATTCTGGAGACGCTTGCGAAAGCATAGAGTAAGGATGTCTATTGTCTGGATGTTTATCGTGCCTCCGGTGGCGGTCTATTGAATATTTGCAAGACGTAAATGAAAATGTTGACCCGTAACTTAATTGCAATAAGGACTCCGAGGATATATTACTCATATTATTTTTGACCTGTAAACGGTATTTTTAATCAGTTTTCATCTAGACGAACAGTGACCATCGTCTCAAGAAAATTATAGCAAAACGCTCTTACAACTTCATAAACAACCGAGATAGACGCACTAACATTCTCTTTTCCGATGAGACGGGTTTAATTATATAAATCGTTGCTAGATCTAACTAGAACACACGGAATACAAATACCCTGAATATAAGCTTTTTTATTTATGTATTAATACTGGGTTGATGCAGCCCGCCCTGAATTCCTCTCTAACGTTTCATCTCAGAGTAGCAATTAAAACCTGCATCGTCAATTATTTGCTGTCTTCCTCTACAGTTTTTACCTTTTACAACTCTCTCTTGTACCGTGTAAGTTATTCCCAGATGTCTTAACAGATGTCCCATCATCCTGTGCCTACGTCTTGTAAGTTTTTTCCCACATATTCCTTTCCTCGCCAATCCTGCGCTGAACCTGCTCATTCCTTACCTTATCACTCCACCTAATACCTAATTTTCAACATTCTTCTGTTGTACCACATCTCAAATGCTTCCATTGCTTTTGTTTCGGTTTTCCCACAACACAAATATCACTGTCATACAATGCTGTGCTCCAAACGTACATTCTCAGAATTTATGTCGTCTACTTAAGGCCTATGTTTGACGCTAGTAGACTTCTCGCGACCAGGAACACCCTTTTTGTCAGTGCTAGTCTGCTTTTTATGTCCTTACTCCCTCCGTCATGAGTTATTTTGCTACGAAATGAATACCCCTAGCTGCATACAGGCGTTGATATAAGTCAACGGGGACAGTTGAAAATGTGTGCCCCGACCGGCACTCGAACCCGGGATGTCCTGCTTACATGGCAGACGCTCTACCAAGCTGAGCCACCGAGGACACAGAGGATAGTGCGACTGCAGGGACTTATCTCTGGCACGCCTCCCTGAGACCCACATTCGTAGCTTTTTGTCCCGCACTGTATTCATAGTGCCACTGCCCATCACACTCATTACTCGCGGCTTTACTGCCGACTCCCGTAAGAGTTCGGGCACTGTTCGTGCATCCTCACAGAAAATTGTTAAATGATCGGTGAGCCTTCTAGGTAGCAGAATTCCGTAACTTCATCTGCTTCTTGATCCCCATTTCTGATATGTATAGTTTCTCGCTGTTCTGATTTCTGTTACTTCTAATTACTTTCGTCTTTATTCACTCTCAATCGACGTTCTCTACTCATTAGATTGTTCATTCCATTTAACACGTCCTGCAATTCTTCTTCGCTTTCATTGAGGGTAGCAACGTCATCAGCGAGTCTTAACACTGATACCCTTTCACTTTGTATTTTTATCCCATTCTTAAACCTTTCTTTTATTTCCGTCTTTGCTTTTTCGACGTACAGATTGAACAACAGGGGCGAAAACCACATCCCTGTCTTACACACTTTTTAATCCGAGCACTTCGTTCTTGGTCTTCCACTCTGATTGTGCTAATTTAAAAAAGAAAATATTGACGACTGTATCTTAGTTGTTGATGAAGTTGGGAGAACACTTGCTGTACGTTTCGTGAGCTCCTGATCGCAGTTCGTGTAGGTGAAGACAGATTACAAATGCCTTGAACGGGTCAAAAGTAATTTGAGATCAAAAACCTGCCTCATGTTGTAAGGGTTCATTATTATGGTTCAAATGGCTCTGAGCACTATGGGACTTAACTGCTGAGGTCATCAGTCCCCTAGAACTTAGAACTACTTAAACCTAACTAACCTAAGGACATCACACACATCCATGCCCGAGGCACAGGATTCGAACCTGCGACCGTAGCGGTCACGCGGTTCCAAACTGACGCGCTTAGAACCGCACGGCCACACCGGCCGGCGGTTCATTATTATTCATCGCGATATGTCATTAACACAGACTTCAAGAAGAATATAATAATTCCAATCCCAAAGAAAGCAGGAGTTGGCAGATGTGAAAATTACCGAAGTATCTATTTAACAAGCCACGGCTGCAAAATACTGACACGAATTCTTTACAGACGAATGGAAAAACTGGTAGAAGCCGATCTCGGGGAAGATCAGTTTGGATTCCGTAGAAATATTGGAACACGTGAGGCAATACTGACCCTACGACGTACCTTAGAAAATAGATTAAGGAAAGACAAACCTACGTTTCTAGCATTTGTAGACTTAGAGAAAGCTTTTGACAATGTAGACTGGAATACTCTCTTTCACATTCTGAAGGTGGCAGGGGTAAAATACAGGGAGCGAAAGGCTATTTACAATTTGTACAGAAACCAGAAGGCAGTTATAAGAGTCGAGGGGCATGAAAGGGAAGCAGTGGTTGGAAGGGCGTGAGACAGGGTTGTAGCCTATCCTCGGTGTTATTCAATCTGTATATTGAGCAAGCAGTAAAGGAAACAAAAGAAAAATTCGGAGTAGGTATTAAAATCCATGGAGAAGAAATAAAAACTTTGAGGTTCGCCGATGACATTGTAATTCTGTCAAGAGACAGCAAAGGACCTGGAAGAGCAGTTGAACAGAATATACAGTGTCTTGAAAGGAGGATATGAGATGAAATGGCTCTGAGGACTATGGGACATAACATCTGAGGTCATCAGTCCCCTAGAACTTAGAACTATTTAAACCTAATCAGCAAAAGGACATCACACACATCCATGCCCGAGGAACGATTCGAACCTGCGACCGTAGCGGTCGCGCGGTTCCAGACTGAAGTGCCTGGAACCGCTCGGCCACCAGCGGCCGGCGATATGAGATGAACATCAACAAAAGCAAAACGAAGGTAATGGAATGTAGTCGAATTAAATCGGGTGATGCCGCGCGAATTAGATTAGGAAATGAGATGCTTAAAGTAGTAAATGAGTTTTGCTATTTGGGGGAGCAAAATAACTGATGATGGCGGAAGTAGAGAGGATATAAAATGTAGACTGGCTATGGCAAGGCTCTGAGCACTATGGGACTCAACTGCTGTGGTCATCAGTCCCCTAGAACTTAGAACTAATTAAACCTAACTAACTTAAGGACATCACACACACCCATGCCCGAGGCAGGATTCGAACCTGCGACCGTAGCAGCAGCGCGGCTCCGGACTGGAGCGCCTAGAACAGCACGACCACCGCGGCCGGCGGACTGAAGACCACAGAACTATATATATATATATATATATATATATATATATATATATATATATATATATATATATATATATATATATATCTTGCTGCCTACGTAGCAGAATTCCGTAACTTCATCTGCTTCATGATCCCCAATTCTCATATTTTAAGTTTCTCGCTGATCTCATTTCTGTTACTTCTAATTACTTCAGTCGTTCTTTTTTTACTCGGAATCCACATTCTGTACTCATTAGATTGTTCATTCTATTTAACACATCCTGCAATTCTTCTTCGCGTTCATTGAGGGTAGCGTTATCATCAGCGAGTCTTAACACCGATATCCTTTCACTTTGTATTTTTATCCCATTCTTAAGCCTTTCTTTTACTTCCGTCATTGCTTTTTCGACGTATAGATTGAACAATAAGGGCGAAAACCACATCCCTGTCTTCCACACTTTTTAATCCGAGCACTTCGTTCTTGGACTTCCACTCTGATTGTGCTAATTTAAAAAAGGCAATATTGATGACTGTATCTTACTTGTTGATGAAATTGGGAGAACACTTGCTGCACGTTTCGCGAGCTCCTGATCGCAGTTGGTGTAGGTGAACACAGATTACTAATGCCTTGAACGGGTCAAAAGTAATTTGAGGTCAAAAACGTGCCTCGTATTGTAAGGATACACTATTATTCACCGCCATATGCGATTTAAATTCGACAAATGTACTGACAAGGGAACCTCCCCATCGCACCCCCCCTCAGATTTAGTTATAAGTTGGCACATTGGATAGACCTTGAAAAACTGAACACAAATCAATCGAGAAAATAGGAAGAAGTTGTGTGTAACTATGAAAAAAATAGTAAAATATATAAACTTAGTAGTCCATGCGAAGATAAGCAACATCGAGGAGACTGTGAGGTCAGAAGCGCCGTGGTCCTGTGGTTAGCGTGAGCAGCTGCGAAACGAGAGGTCCTTGGTTCAAGTATTCCCTCGAGTTTAATTTTTCATTATCAGACAATTATTATCTGTCCGTCTTTTGGGAGTGATTATCACATCCACAAGAAAACGTAAATCGGGCAAAGTAGAAGAATCTTTTTACCCATTCGCCAAGTGTACAAGTTAGGTGGGTCGACAACATATTCCTGTCATGTGACGCACATGCCGTCACCAGTGTCGTATAGAATACATCAGACGTGTTTTCCCGTGGAGGAATCGGTTGACCTATGACCTTGCGATCACATGTTTTCGGTTCCCAGAGGAGAGGTACGTCCTTTCGTCTACTAATCGCACGGTTTTGCGGTGCGGTCGCAAAACACAGACATTAAACTTATTGCAGTGAACAGAGACGTCAATGAACGAACGAACCGATCATAACTTTGCGAAATAAAGAAAGTAAAATTTTCAGTCGAGGGATGACTTGAACCAAGGACCTCTCGTTCTGTAGCTACTCACGCTAACCGCAGGACCACGGCGCTGCTAAATTCGTATTTTCCTTGATGTTGCTTATCTTACATATGGACTACTCAGTTTGAATATTTTACTAATTTTTTTCACGGTTCCACAGAACTTCTTCCTGTTTTCTCGATTGATCTGTGTTCAGTTTTTCAAAGCCTATCCACTGTGCCAACTTATAACTAAATCTGAGGGGGGTGCGATGGGGAGGTTCCCTTGTGAGTGCAAAAAAGTACTGTCGTGTAAGTTTTCCTGCGAGCCTTAAGTGACTGCTGTTTCTGTCGAGGAGCAACTGCAGAACTTTTCTCGGGCGCCGCGCGAGGTACCTGCGCCGTCCACCGGAACAGGGCCGCCTTTGTCCCCAACCGTAACGCTCCGGTGACGTCAGACGCCGCGTTTCGCAAGGTCTCCGTCTCGGTCTCCGGCGCGGAGGCTGCTGTGAGGGCACACGCCATTGCCGAATTCCGGCAGGCCGCCTCGTACCGGCGCGCCCAATCCGCAGGCGTTGCGAAATATGGGTTAGGTCAACGCGGCCCAGGGTCGCCGGATGTGACGCGCCGCCGCGACTCGCGAACTGCGCATGCGCGAGTGCGTGCGAAAAGTGCGCCGCGGCGTGCCGGCGGCCGCTGAGTTCAGCGCTATTTATACCGGCGACGCCGCGCGACGCGACGCGGGTGCGGCGAGGACGCCGGCCGGCCGGCGCGGCCCGCACAGACCGACGCCCAGCGCGGGGAAGAGCGGCCCCTCCCTAAAAATACACCCCGCGCCACAAATACGCTTGCCAAATCGTCAGTCGCGAATTTTTTTTTTTGCCTCCGTGCTCTGCTCTACCTTGTGCCCGAGAAGCAGCGGATCACACCGAGCGGAGAAATATCTGCTAGAACAGCGGTGTCTGCCTGCGGCCCGCAGTCCCAAGAAATTATTAATGCGCCCCAGAAGTGGGCATCTAGCACATCACACAAACGGAAAAAAATCTTTATGTGTAAAGTTACGAAAGTAACGAAATCTGGAATATTCTATCAAGCTTTTTTAGAATAAAGTTTAGAATAAAGAATGGTTCAAATGGGTCTGAGCACTATGGGACTTAACAGCTGTGGTCATCAGTCCCCTAGAACTTAGAACTACTTAAACCTAACTAACCTAAGGACATCACACACATCCATGCCCGAGGCAGGATTCGAACCTGCGACCGTAGCGGTCACGCGGTTCCGGACTGCGCGCCTAGAACCGCGAGACCACCGAGACCAGCGAATAAAGAATGATAAGTTATAAACTGCTAAGTTATAAACTTCTCTCTCTCCATCCCTCTCTCTCTCTCTCTCTCTCTCTCTCTCTCTCTCTTTTTCTCTCTCTCTATCTATGGTTCAAATGGCTCTGAACACTGTGGGACTTAACCACTAAGGTCATCAGTCCCCTAGAACTTCTCTCTCTCCATCCCTCTCTCTCTCTCTCTCTTTCTCTCTCTCTCTATCTATGGTTCAAATGGCTCTGAGCACTATGGGACTTAACCACTAAGGTCATCAGTCCCCTAGAACTTAGAACTAGTTAAACCTAACTGACCTAAGGACATCACACACCTCCATGCCCGAGGCAGGATTCCAACCTGCGACCGGAGCGGTCACGCGGTTCCAGACTGTAGCGCCTAGAAACGCTCGGCCACCCCGGCCGGCCTCTCTGTCTATCTATCTATCTCTATCTCTCTCTCCCCCTCTCTCTCTCTCTTTCCCCCTCAGGACTCAGTGAATATTGTGAATCTTAAGTATATTATGCGTGCCCCAAAAGTGCTCTTTTTCTTCCATTGAGGCCCAGGTAAGCTCAAAGATCATGCAAACGTGGGCTGCAGACTTAACGAATAAACGGTTATTGTAGTGTTGGCAGAATAGCCAACACTGTTTCTCTAGAGGAGACCGAAATGCACGCGTTTAATTACACGCTGACTGGCGTGAGGTCTGGAACAGGACAATATCTTGAGAATTGTAAATAAAGTACGTAGATGATGTAATACTTAACTTTAATCCACAATTGTAGAACATCTCTCGTTACGGTACATGCTTCATAATATTAATTATCAATTGAATACGGCGCCTTGCTAGGTCGTAGCAAATGTAGCTGAAGGCTATGCTAACTATCGTCTCGGCAAATGAGAGCGTATTTGTCAGTGAACCATTGCTATGAACGTCGGCTGTACAACTGGGGCGAGTGCCACTACGTCTCTCTAGACCTGCCGTGTGGTGGCGCTCGGTCTGCTATCACTGACAGTGGCGACACGCGGATCCGACGTATACTAATGGATCGCGGCCGATTTAAAGGCTACCACCTAGCAAGTGTGGTGTCTGGCGGTGACACCACAGTTATCTTGTGTCCTTTTGACCACCTGCGATACTAACAGGCATAAGGCCCGTAAAAATTGCTAAAAACATTCAGTAGCATAGTTTGCACTCAATATTTTGTGTTTCTAAATACCGGGTGATCAAAAAGTCAGTATAAATTTGAAAACTTAATAAACCACGGAATAATGTAGATAGAGATGTAAAAATTGACATGCATGCTTGGAATGACATGGGATTTTATTAGAACCGAAAAAAGCACCCCATATTGCTATACGCGTAAAGATCTCTTGCGCGCGTCGTTCGGTGATGATCGTGTGCTGAGCTGCCACTTTCGTCATGCTTGGCCTCCCAGGTCCCCAGACCTCAGTCAGTGCGATTATTGGCTTTGGGGTTACCTGAAGTCGCAAGTGTATCGTTATCGACCAACATCTCTAGGGATGCTGGAAGACAACCCCCGACGCCAATGCCTCACCATAACTCCGGACATGCTTTACAGTGCTATTCACAACATTATTCCTCGACTACAGCTATTGTTGAGGAATGATGATGGACATATTGAGCATTTCCTGTAAAGAACATCATCTTTGCTTTGTCTTACTTTGTTATGCTAATTATTGCTATTCTGATCTGATGAAGCCCCATCTGGCGGACATTTTTTGAACGTTTATATTTTTTTGGTTCTAATAAAACCCCATGTCATTCCAAGCATGATTTATTCAGTTTTCAAATTTATACTGACTTTTTGATCACCCAGTATTTTAGTTACGACAAACCTTTTACACTACTGGTCATTAAAATTGCCACATCACGAAGATGACATGCCACAGACGCGAAACATAACCGACAGGAAGAAGTTGCTGTGATATGCAAATGATTAGCGTTTGAGAGCATTCACACGAGGTTGGCGCCGGTGGCGGCACCTACAACGTGCTGACATGACGAAAGTTTCCAACCGATTTCTTATACACAAACAGCAGTTGACCGGCGTTGCCTGGTGAAACGTTGTTGTGATGCCTCGTGTAAGCAGGAGAAATGCGTACCATCACGTTTCCGACTTTGGTTGTAGCCTATTGCGATTGCGGTTTATCGTATCGCGACATTGCTGCTCGCGTTGGACGAGATCCAATGACTGTTAGCAGAATATGGAATTGGTGGGTTCAAGAGGGTAATACGGAACGCCGTGCTGGATCCCAACGGCCTCGTATCACTAGAAGACAGGATGAGAGGCATCTTGTCCGCATGGCTGTAACGGATCGTGCAGCCACGTCTCGAGCCCTGAGCCAACAGATGGGGACATTTGCAAGACAACAACCATCTGCACGAACACTTCGACGACATTTGCAGCAGCAGGGACTATCAGCTCGGAGACCATGGCTGCGGTTACCCTTGACGCTGCATCACAGACAGGAGCGCCTGCGATGGTGTACTCAACGACGAACCTGGATGCACGAGTGGCAAAACGTCATTTTTTCGGATGAATCCAGGTTCTGTTTACAACATCATGATGGTCGCATCCGTGTTTGGCGACATCGCGGTGAACGCAGATGGGAAGTGTGTATTCGTCATCGCCATACTGGCGTATCACCCGGCGTGATGGTATGGGGTGCCATCGGTTACACGTCTCGGTCACCTGTTGTTCGCATTGACGGCACTTTGAGCAGTGGATGTTACATTTCAGATGTGTTACGACCCGTGGCTCTACCCTTCATTCGATCCCTGCGAAACCTTACATTGCAGCAGGATAATGCACGACCGCATGTTGCAGGTCCTGTACGGGCCCTTCTTGATACAGAAGATGTTCGACTGCTGCCCTGGCCAGAACATTCTCCAGATCTCTCACCAATTGAAAACGTCTGGTCAGTGGTGGCCGAGCAACTGGCTCGTCGCATTACGCCAGTCACTACTCTTGATGAACTGTGGTATCGTGTTGAAGCTGCATGGGCAGCTGTACCTGTACACGCCATCCAAGCTCTGTTTGACTCAATGCCCAGGCGTATCAAGGCCGTTATTACGGCCAGAGGTGGTTGCTCTGGGTACTGATTTCTCAGGATCTATGCACCCAATTTGCGTGCAAATGTAATCACATGTCAGTTCTAGTATAATATATTTGTCCAATGAATGCCTGTTTATGATCTGCGTTTTTTCTTGATGTAGCAGTTTTAATGGCCAGTAGTGTATTTTGCGAGTGGGAAACAGCACGGCGAATGTGTGTATGTAGCCTGTGAACGACGCCACGGCTGTCTTGGCCACTGAGTGGTCGGCCTCCGGCAGTGTCTCCTCGTTTCGCCCATTCTGGCGGATTGTTTTCGCGAATCTAGCAGATACATCTTACAGGAAGCTTCCCAGGAAAGAACACGAGGACCCCTGCTGAAATGGTAGAAAGCGCATTGCCTCCACTGAAACCAGTTTCCACTCCCTCAGTCCTTAGCAGCTTAGCGAAAGCAGTCATAACAAGTTTTGTTGCTCCTGATCACATGGACAATAGACTGTGGCCTCGGTCTGGGCTCCCTGTTTCCCACGGCCAGTGACCCATCATGCCCCAGGCCGAGTTCTCTACAGTGGTCTTCCGTTGTGTTAAGGCGCTCTCTCTATACCTGTGGTTCGCTGTGTTCTCAGAACTGTCACCATTAAGCATCGCCTGCCAAAGCATGACTACATGCATCTAACTACCATTACATTCGGCATCACACCCACTGTCTGCCGCCCCTCCCCCCTCTAACAGTCTCATTGACCACAGAGCCAGCAATTGTCTGTTCGAGCGAATTAATAAAGTGAAAAGAAGAATCGTCGAAAGGACCTGCCATCTTTCAACTTCACACACTTAAATTTGTATGCGATGTCAACAAACTTCACTTCCTCAGAATCGCTTTCCTTGATAATGCCATCGTTTATGATGGCACTTACACTCTTGTAGCTGTTTGGAACAGGAGACAACAGACGCATAGCCCTGTGTTGAGGTTTTCTGCTTGCTGCTATACGTAGGCATTGCTCCTCCATACCTGATGTTTTTCTTTCGTGGTCACTTCTGTGACAATCGTGAACTGCTCATGTCGCTAGAAACTTGTTCCATATTCTAGAGACATAAACGTGACTGACAGCGACATTCGTTCCGATGTCCACCTGTCTCATTCCCTGGTCCATTAGAGTGACTATACGGAGCCTCTGATCCTACAACATTGTTGTCCCAACCATCCTGGAGCAACATCACTCTCCTAATGACACGCAGCGCAAATACTGCAATGTTTACAGGTGACACAATTGCCACACACTGGTCATACTGCCCCCTCACGGTGGAAATGTGGATTGCCTCCGTTGGAATTACAGTACAAACATTCTGTTGTAATGATATCATAGCGCATCTCTGGATCACAACTTTCAGTGTTAAAGTTTCAGTAATACGCAACATTTATTTTGGCCACTGTATCAACTTTTACTTTTTTCTTCGCGACCAGTTCCAGAGATTGCAAACCCATCCTACGTGGCTCTTAGATAGTCTGAAGCCAGTGATGATGCCAGGTTTCAGCATGAGAACTTGGCTGATTACAAGACAGATCGCTTGGGAATGTGGCCACCGCCATGGCGTACTGCTCAGGTACGTAGGATCCATACTAGACGGGACTGACTGGGGATAATGAACTTATACGAAGAAGGGGAGGCCATTTTTGGTCGCTGGGCTCTACGATTCACACGAGAACATCGCAGTACTGAGTGAAATATAAAACTGACAAACACTTGAACTTAGGTGCAAGCTAACCCTCGGAAATCTAGTTACAAAGTTTCAAAAAAGAGTAAATAACCTTCAAACTATCCCACGAAGTAATACCCCCATGAGGAGATGCGTCAGCGGCTGTACAGTTCAGTCCCTCACAGAGGAATTGAACAGATTACATTTACGTTGTGGATGCATAGTGAAGGCTGAATTACAAGTCCTGTAATAGTAATGACAGGATGACGGTATTAATATTTAACGAGTCGGGGAACGATGACAATTGTGGATTTTTTTTTTTTTTTTTTTCATCAGTCCACTTACTGGTTTGATGCGGCCCGCCACGAATTCCTTTCCTGTGCTAACCTCTTCATCTCAGAGTAGCACTTGCAACCTACGTCCTCAATTATTTGCTCGACGTATTCCAATCTCTGTCTTCCTCTACAGTTTTTGCCCTCTACAGCTCCCTCTAGTACCATGGAAGTCATTCCCTCATGTCTTGGCAGATGTCCTATCATCCTGTCCCTTCTCCTTATCAGTGTTTTCCACATATTCCTTTCCTCTCCGATTCTGCGTAGAACCTCCTCATTCCTTACCTTATCAGTCCACCTAATTTTCAACATTCGTCTATAGCACCACATCTCAAATGCTTCGATTCTCTTCTGTTCCGGTTTTCCCACAGTCCATGTTTCACTACCATACAATGCTGTACTCCAGACGTACATCCTCAGAAATTTCTTCCTCAAATTAAGGTCGGTATTTGATATTAGTAGACTTCTCTTGGCCAGAAATGCCTTTTTGCCATAGCGAGTCCGCTTTTGACGTCCTCCTTGCTCCGTACGTCATTGGTTATTTTACTGCCTAGGTAGCAGAATTCCTTAACTTCATTGACTTCGTGACCATCAATCCTGATGTTAAGTTTGTCGCTGTTCTCATTTCTACTACTTCTCATTACCTTCGTCTTTCTCCGATTTACTCTCAAACCATACTGTGTGCTCATTAGACTGTTCATTCCGTTCAGCAGATCATTTAATTCTTCTTCACTTTCACTCAGGATAGCAATGTCATCAGCGAATCGTATCATTGATATCCTTTCACCTTGTATTTCAATTCCACTCCTGAACCTTTCTTTTATTTCCATCATTGCTTCCTCGATGTACAGATTGTAGAGTAGGGGCGACAGGCTACAGCCTTGTCTTACACCCTTCTTAATACGAGCACTTCGTTCTTGATCGTCCACTCTTATTATTCCCTCTTGGTTGTTGTACATATTGTATATGACCCGTCTCTCCCTATAGCTTACCCCTCCTTTTTTCAGAATCTCGAACAGCTTGCACCATTTTATACTGTCGAACGCTTTTTCCAGGTCGACAAATCCTATGAAAGTGTCTTGATTTTTCCTGCAGCCATTTCGTCTTAGCTTCCCTGCACTTCCTATTTATTTTATTCCTCAGCGACTTGTATTTCTGTATTCCTGATTTTCCCGGAACCTGTTTGTACTTCCTCCATTCATCACTCAACTGAAGTATTTCTTCTGTTACCCATGGTTTCTTCGCAGCTACCTTCTTTGTACCTATGTTTTCCTTCCCAACTTCTGTGATGGCCCTTTTTAGAGATGTCCATTCTTCTTCAACTGTACTGCCTACTGCGCTATTTGTGGACTATGTGAACATTAATGTGGTCCAGCTGCATCCTTCAATGCTTGACCGAGCGAGGTGGCGCAGTCGTTAGACACTGGACTCGCATTCGGGAGGACGACAGTTCAATCCCGCATCTGGCCATCCTGGTTTAGGTTTTCTGTGACTTCCCTAAATCACTCCAGGCAATTGCCGGGATGGTTCCTCTGAAAGGGCCCGGCCGACTTCCTTCCCCATCCTTCCCTAATCCGATGAGACCGATGACCTCGCTCTCTAGTCTCCTGCCCCAAACAACCCAGCCCTTTAGTGCTTGATGTCTTCCCCGACACTATCGCACCTGCCAGCAGGACAATTATCCGTGCTACGATGCCAAAATCGTGCTACAATCGTTCGAGGAGCATGTTGTATTGTATTGTACGGAACTGGGGACCTAGAAACGACGGAGAGGTTTCGTCCCCGCCTTAGCCCTCAGTGGTTCGCAACCCCACAACAGGCTACAGCAGTCCAGTCACACTAATCCGCCGGGTGGATTCGTGCCGTGGACTGGCACGCCTTCACACCCGGAAAGCAGTGCGTTAGACAGCACGGCTAACCGGACAGGCGAGGAGCATGTTAGTGAAATCATGTCGATCCCTAGGCTACTAAATTCGCCTTGTACTCTAGAATTCTGCTGGGCGCCAGCTCCGAGCCCTCAGTTCACCGGCCCATAACTGACGGGAATTCCTTAACCTGTGTTCATACATCTGGTGCCACATACCTCAAGAAATCCACCAAGGACTAATCGAATCCGTGCCACGCAGAATGGTTGCTCCACTGCGTTCCAGACGTGAAACACGTTGTTTAGCAGATGGCCATAATGTATTGGCTCATCAAAGTGGGTCGCACACACCTGACCAATAGTTCAGTATGAGCCACACCAATACTCGCTTGCCAGTATCTCACCAATAAATCGGAGCCTGCTTTACTCATAACCGTTCTCATACGGCCGCTCCACTTAATGTTTCTACACACTTATTCCCAAGCATCTAGACGACATGGCTGACGATAGTTCTGAGTCATTAAATGTATAATGAATGGCTATTCCATTTTTACGTTTGTAAAGAGCGCAACTTGACATTTTTCTGCGTTCAGAACTAGTACCCAGCCTTGAGCTCATTATGTGCAGATTATCATTCACATTATTAATGTGTTAAGTACGTAAGCAGTAGTAACAAATGCATCTGATACAACGAAATAACATGACCACTGGCAGTGGGTAGTAGGGATGGCCGTTATCGCTGAAACAACCAGTTTTCGGTTATATCGTTTTTTTACGCCAGTTTAAGGTGATTTTCAAAACCGCTTAAAATAACCGGTTTCTAAAATAACGGATTTTTTATTTTTTGTTCCTATTATTCCCCGTAATAAATGTAGAAATCGAACAAAGATTGAAAAATTTTGACTTTCTCAGTTTCAAGATTTACATCAAATTAAGTGGACAAATAAACAGAAAACTTAGTGGGCCCACCGTTCGCCGCGTTTCTCTAAAAGTGATAGGTGGCTAAATATTACAAAAAATCGATAGCATTCTCCTGTTGTTGTTGTGGTCTTCAGTCCTGAGACTGGTTTGATGCAGCTCTCCATGCTACTCTATCCTGTGCAAGCTTTTTCATCTCCCAGTACCTACTGCAACCTACATCCTTCTGAATCTGCTTAGTGTATTCATCTCTTGGTCTCCCTCTACGATTTTTACCCTCCACGCTGCCCTCCAATACTAAATTGGTGATCCCTTGACGCCTCAGAACATGTCCTACCAACCGATCCCTTCTTCTGGTCAAGTTGTGCCACAAACTTCTCTTCTCCCCAATCCTATTCAATACTTCCTCATTAGTTATGTGATGTACCCATCTAATCTTCAGCATTCTTCTGTAGCACCACATTTCGAAAGCTTCTATTCTCTTCTTGTCCAAACTATTTATCGTCCATGTTTCACTTCCATACATGGCTACACTCCATACGAATACTTTCAGAAATGACTTCCTGACACTTAAATCTATACTGGATGTTAACAAATTTCTCTTCTTCAGAAACGCTTTCCTTGCCATTGCCAGCCTACATTTTATATCCTCTCTACTTCGACCATCATCAGTTATTTTGCTCCCCAAATAGCAAAACTCCTTTACTACTTTAAGTGCCTCATTTCCTAATCTAATTCCCTCAGCATCACCCGACTTAATTCGACTACATTCCATTATCCTCGTTTTGCTTTTGTTGATGTTCATCTTATATCCTCCTTTCAAGACACTGTCCATTCCATTCAACTGCTCTTCCAAGTCCTTTGCTGTCTCTGACAGAATTACAATGTCATCGGCGAACCTCAAAGTTTTTATTTCTTCTCCATGAATTTAATACCTACTCCGAATTTTTCTTTTGTTTCCTTTACTGCTTGCTCAATATACAGATTGAACAACATCGGGGAGAGGCTACAACCCTGTCTTACTCCCTTCCCAACCACTGCTTCCCTTTCATGTCCCTCGACTCTTATAACTGCCATCTGGTTTCTGTACAAATTGTAAATAGCCTTTCGCTCCCTGTATTTTACCCCTGCCACCTTTAGAATTTGAAAGAGAGTATTCCAGTCAACATTGTCAAAAGCTTTCTCTAAGTCTACAAATGCTAGAAACGTAGGTTTGTCTTTCCTTAATCTTTCTTCTAAGATAAGTCGTAAGGTCAGTATTGCCTCACGTGTTCCAGTGTTTCTATGGAATCCAACCTGATCTTCCCCGAGGTTGGCTTCTACTAGTTTTTCCATTCGTCTGTAAAGAATTCGTGTTAGTATTTTGCAGCTGTGACTTATTAAGCTGATAGTTCGGTAATTTTCACATCTGTCAACACCTGCTTTCTTTGGGATTGGAATTATTATATTCTTCTTGAAGTCTGAGGGTATTTCGCCTGTTTCATACATCTTGCTCACCAGATGGTAGAGTTTTGTCAGGACTGGCTCTCCCACGGCCGTCAGTAGTTCCAATGGAATATTGTCTACTCCGGGGGCCTTGTTTCGACTCAGGTCTTTCAGTGCTCTGTCAAACTCTTCACGCAGTATCATATCTCCCATTTCATCTTCATCTACATCCTCTTCCATTTCCATAATATTGTCCTCAAGTACATCGCCCTTGTATAGACCCTCTATATACTCCTTCCACCTTTCTGCTTTCCCTTCTTTGCTTAGAACTGGGTTTCCATCCGAGCTCTTGATAATCATACAAGTCGTTCTCTTATCTCCAAAGGTCTCTTTAATTTTCCTGTAGGTGGTATCTATCTTACCCCTAGTGAGATAGGCCTCTACATCCTTACATTTGTCCTCTAGCCATCCCTGCTTAACCATTTTGCACTTCCTGTCGATCTCATTTTTGAGACGTTTGTATTCCTTTTTGCCTGTTTCACTTACTGCATTTTTATATTTTCTCCTTTCATCAATTAAATTCAATATTTCTTCTGTTAACCAAGGATTTCTACTAGCCTTCGTCTTTTTACCTACTTGATCATCTGCTGCCTTCACTACTTCATCCCTCAAAGCTACCCATTCTTCTTCTACTGTATTTATTTCCCCCATTCCTGTCAATTGCTCCCTTATGCTCTCCCTGAATCTCTGTACAACCTCTGGTTCTTTTAGTTTATCCAGGTCCCATCTCCTTAAATTCCCACCTTTTTGCAGTTTCTTCAGTTTTAATCTACAGGTCATAACCAATAGATTGTGGTCAGAGTCCACATCTGCCCCTGGAAATGTCTTACAATTTAAAACCTGGTTCCTAAATCTCTGTCTTACCATTATATAATCTATCTGATACCTTTTAGTATCTCCAGGGTTCTTCCATGTATACAACCTTCTTTCATAATTCTTAAACCAAGTGTTAGTTATGATTATGTTGTGCTCTGTGCAAAATTCGACCAGGCGGCTTCCTCTTTCATTTCTGTCCCCCAATCCATATTCACCTACTATGTTTCCTTCTCTCCCTTTTCCTACACTCGAATTCCAGTCACCCATGACTATTAAATTTTCGTCTCCCTTCACAATCTGAATAATTTCTTTTATTTCATCATACATTTCTTCAATTTCTTCGTCATCTGCAGAGCTAGTTGGCATATAAACTTGTACTACTGTAGTAGGTGTGGGCTTCGTATCTATCTTGGCCACAATAATGCGTTCACTATGCTGTTTGTAGTAGCTTACCCGCATTCCTATTTTCCTATTCATTATTAAACCTACTCCTGCATTACCCCTATTTGATTTTGTGTTTATAACCCTGTAGTCACCTGACCAGAAGTCTTGTTCCTCCTGCCACCGAACTTCACTAATTCCCACTATATCTAACTTCAACCTATCCATTTCCCTTTTTAAATTTTCTAACCTACCTGCCCGATTAAGGGATCTGACATTCCACGCTCCGATCCGTAGAACGCCAGTTTTCTTTCTCCTGATACAAATTTTTTAACTCTGTTCAAAAATCACATAGTAATCGAAGATCATACCACTATTTGGGCATTATGAATAATCAGTGCTAAAGGGTGAAAACTGAGGTTGGAGAACGCTAATTTTCCTGTTAATTTGTCTGCAAGCGGATAAAAGTATGTTACGTCGGTACAGGAACAGACCAGCTACTTTCAATTTTTATTGTAAACTCTGAATGAGTCGTAAAGTTATAAGTGTTCTTCTCGTATCACGTCGTACGTTTGTTGTGGCTCCTCTCGTCCTTAGTCTTTTAACGGACATGGAGCAGTGTATTTCTTTCATACCGCACCAAAGACAACAGCGAGAAACTGTCATAATTATTAGACCAGATGGGGCAAGTCTATATATGCACTTGTACCATCCACTAGGCCCCACCTCATAGTAACAGGTACATTACTGTCTCGGCGATGCTGTACCAATTCTTACGCCATGTGTTTGATGCTCATTTCTGTCAGCATTGTTATTAAAATAACACTCATCGTTTTTCCCATTTTCTGTACTAACGGAATATTTCAAAGCAATGGAAATTTTACGATTAAAAATTACTCGTTTTTTTTAAAAAAAGATTTATTTAAAAATCAAAAATTTTAGCACTTTTGCTATGGATAACAAATATTTCGGTTATTAGTAAAATATAACACATGTTATAACCGAGACCAAACAAATACCGAAAAATAGCGATTATTCAGAACTAAAAAACCGGTACCGGTTTTAACCGGTCTGTTTTGCCCATCCCTACTGGCATGCTACTGACAGCACAGAGGTTCAGTTCACAGTCCGACTCCGAGTAGTTTTGACATAGACCTATTAGCCTAAATTACGGGTGTGTATTATTAATTTTCGTGTCGAAGCACATTTAAATCCGTACCAATATCACAAATGCTACAGTAGCTGCTTCGTTTTCACAACTAAGCCGCAGAACTGATTTTGATGAAATTCAAAATGGAGATAGCTTGAAGTCTGAAGTACTTTAGGAAGTAAAGAAAAGGGACCCCTAAGAGGGTGAAGTAGGGAATGGAATACTTTTTTTTACGCCAAGTGACGACCCTGTGTGTCTATAGACTACCCCGTTACAGAGAAAATCCATCCAATGTTTACTTGTGCTCACGGTTTCAGAAAATTTAAAAAGTATTGCTACACCACCTGGTGAGCTGGACATATTTTACGGCGAAATACTGTGGAGATACAATAATAAAATCCGACACTAAGCTCTAGAAGCGTACTGTGTTTAGAAGTATTGCGTCGGCAGTAACACAAGAGATATATTATCTTATTTATTTTACGATATACCTCGCAAACGTATGTTGTTTTACCTTATAGATCTAAGAGAGCTCATCTGCAAAAGTTAATTGAATCCAACAAACCTCGGAGTAATCCTACATTCGCCTCAGCTTAGAGGCAGAACGTCACGCGGACTTAAGAACTAGAGAGACATTAGAACACTAAAGCACATTAGACGCAGAGCGTCAGGCGTCACTTATAGCTTCTCTTTGTCGTATAGCGGGCCTGAAGACTCATTTCAGTTCTATACGGCTTAAAATTATGCAAATCACACTAAAATTGCTATTGGAATATTCGTAAATGAAGCCAAAGGCCAATGCTCAAAGTAGCTGGTGTGCATTTAGAAGACCCGTATTTCTCATGGACAGCTCTGTGTGGTGTACAAACGTGTATCCAACCCACAAAATGCTTACGTTCTTGCAAAAGAAGGTGAAACCAATTATATTGTTTATAGAACTGTGTGTTCGATCGTGCAATAAATAATTGATACCAAAGATAATTCTTGTGGTTTTTAATATTTTAACTAAGATTCGTCATACGGAAAAAAGTAATATAAACACATTCATTAGGTACCTACATACAGGAACTGCAAATACTGCCGGAAAAGAAATTAGTGCACGTGGAAAGACGAAGTAGATTTTGATCCGAAGACGGCATATGCCACCTGGGGGATAGTAGATGTATAGATAATAATTTCAACGTCGTCCAGCAACAGATAGCGTAGTGGCATAGATACCACAGCGCCGTCTGTGTCTACCCTTTAATAGAGAATGCCCACAGCCAGAAGGCTCAGCGTGGTACACGCGGATGAAGCAAGCCGGCAACCATGGAAAGGTGAAGTAGATTTTGATCCGAAGACGGCATATGCCACCTGGGGTATAGTACATGTATTGATAATGATTTCAACGACGTCCAGAAACAGATAGCGTAGTGGCATGGCTACCAGAGCGCCGTTTGTATCTACCCTTTAATAGAGAATCCTCACAGCCAGAAGGCTCAGCGTGGTGCAGGCGGATGAAGCAATCAGGCAACTATGCCACGGGGACGCACTCGTGTTTCCTACAGCCAACTGAGCGAGTTTGAAACGGGGTACAGTGTGACCTTCCGAGTGGCGGGACGGTCCTTTCGGAGAACTGCCACACAAGCTGGACGTGCTGTATCAGTTGTGCAGCGATACTTGAATCACTGGTCTCGTGAACATTCTCACACCCGTAGACGGGGTTCTGGACATCCACCCAGCACAGACGCCCGCCAGGATCGTCGTACTGTAAGGACAGCAGTTTCAGATGGCACAGCTACCGCGGCAGAGGTAAGATGGCTTGTGAGTCCAGGTGTATCAACACGAACTGCTGCGAACCCATTATTAGCGGTGGTACAACTGCCACGCACACATGTAGCTCGTCTTGCACTCACGCCACAGCTTCGACGTGCACTGATCGACTAGTGCCGTCAGAGGATCACTTGGGAGATGGAACGGCGCTCCGTATTCTTCAACTACCCATGCGCAAGAAATAGTCAAATGGTTCAAATGGCTCTGAGCACTATGGGACTTAACATCTATGGTCATCAGTCCCCTAGAACTTAGAACGACTTAAACCTAACTAACCTAAGGACATCACACAACACCCAGCCATCACGAGGCAGAGAAAATCCGTGACCCCGCCGGGAATCGAACCCGTGAACCCGGGCGTGGGAAGCGAGAACGCTACCGCACGACCACGAGATGCGGGCTAAGAAATAGTCGTTTCCATGTACGACGTACAACTGGTGAGCGCTTCCTTGTAAATTCCATTCATCCAAGACACACTGGCTCCAGTCCGGGCCTTATCGTCTGGTGTGCGATAAACCATAACTCTCGTACACCTTTGGTGTTGCTGGAGTGGGCGCTAACCATGCGTCGATACGTGCAGAATGTTGTTAAATCCATGTTTTTGCCGTTCTAGCAACAGGAAGGTGATGTTTTGTTCCAGCTGGATGCACCCCTTCCGAGAAACTCAACGCCCTCTGCAAGACGAGCAGCAACTTCCCTGGCCAGCACGATCTCCGGACTTGTCTGCAATCGAGCACGTGTGGGATATGACAGGACAAATTATGCGTGCGGCCCATCAACCAACTGCTCATACAGAACTGCGCTAACAGGTCGAGCAGGCGTGGCATAACGTGTCCCAGAACATTACCTGCCATCTGTACGATCGATTGAATGCCAGAGCCTGCATTGCTGCACGTACAGGCTACACAACGTATTGATACGGGTGTTGCAATATGGATCGATACGAAGCTCACTCCAAAAGAACTGCACACTTTTTTTTTTTTAATCCATCTTTTATTCTACATATTTGAAAGTTTTACAGTGTGTAGATACATCCTTTAGGAACAACGTTTTCATTTCTCCACATAGTTTCCATCCCTCTCAAACTGCCTTACGCCATCTTGCAACCAGCGCCTGTTTACTCGCAAGTTAAAATTCTGGACCAACCAGTTGGAGCCACTGTTTGGCAGCGTGCACAAGGGAGCCATCATCTTCAAACCAAACCTTGTTCCAGAAGAGAGTCTTTCAGTTTCCCAAAGAGATGATAGTCGCATGGAGCCAGGTCAGGACTATAAGGCGGCTGTTTCAGTGTTGTCCATCCGAGTTTTGTGATCGCTTCCATGGTTTTTTGACTGACATGTGACCGTGCATTGTCGTGCACCAGCAAAACATCCTGCTTTTGCCGATGTGGTCGAACACGACTCAGTCGAGCTTGAAGTTTCTTCAGTGTCGTCACATATGCATCAGAATTTATAGTGGTTCCACTTGGCATGATGTCCACAAGCAAGAGTCCTTCGGAATCGAAAAAGACCGTAGGCATAACTTTTCTAGCAGAAGGTGTGGTTTTGAATTTTTTTTCTTGGGTGAATTTGAATGATGCCACTTCATTGATTCCCACTTCGCCTCTGGTGAAAAATGATGGAGCCATGTTTCATCACCTGTCACAATTCTTCCAACAAATTCATCTCCACCATTCTCGTACTGTTCCAAAAGTTCGCTGCATACTGTTTTTCTTGCTTCTTTGTGAGCCACTGTCAGCATCCTGGGAACCCACCTTGCACAAACCTTTTTTAACGCCAACACTTTCAGTATTCTGCAAACACTTCCTTCCCCTATCCCAACGTAGCGTGACAATTCGTTCACTGTGATGTGTCTGTCAGCAGTCACCAAATCGTTAACTCTCTGCACATTGTCTGGTGTGTGTGCAGTACGTGGCCTGCTGCTGAGAGGACAATCCTCAATATTGCTGTGCCCGCTTTCATCACGTAACCTGCTTGCCCACCGACTAACTGTACTGTGATCGACAGCAGCATCTCCATACTCCTTTTTCAACCTCTTGTGGATGTTTCCCACTGTCTCGTTTTCACAGCACAGGAATTCTATGACAGCACGTTGCTTCTGACTAACGTCAAATTTAGCAGCCATCTTGAAGACATGCTGTTACGGCGCCACTCACGGGAACAGGTTGAACTAAGTGTGAAAACAAGCGGGAAGGATGTATCTACACACTGTAAAACTTTCACACATGCATAATGAAAACTGTATTTTTACAAAAATAGTGTGCATTTTTTTGGAGTGACCCTCGTATCTAGTACCTCAGAACCGACTGTGCTATTGATCTGTAAATTGAATCATTTCATTTACACCATGCCCAATGTTGGAACAATAAATCTTGAGTGAATTGGAAACTTCTAAAAGCATGTACTAATTTCTTTCTGGAAGTGTACAAGGGGTGATCAAAAAATTTCCGCTTGGGTGTGTTCACCTTACATGCATCCCAATGCGACTCCAGTGTAAGTACATAAGCACCGACGTTGTACGCAAGGAGTTTGTGTGACCTTCGATCGGAGACTTTTTCGTCACCCCTTATACAGTTATATATACTGACACACGTGTCTACGCCACTAAACACCCAGATATTTGTAAATTACTAGGTTACTTGGTTAGCATCACTAATCATAAACAAACCCACTAACATGCAAGCGCAACCTGGATAATAGCTATTTCTTTACGCTGGGTGTCTGGCATTCGTGCTGCATTAAATTTATATTTTTATTAAAGTTTCAAGTAATAAGGACATAAGTGTTAAGTAAAATGTGAAACTGCATTTTTATCGTATCACGATTCTGTTTTCCTGCTTCAGCAACATTGCGTTTGTGTTGGTTATTGCCTTCACCGAGTGGCACCGTCAGAATCTGATTCTCCAGAAAAACCTGATGCACTGTGACTATCAATAAATCAAACCTGGTTGTATATATCCCTTATAAACTTGTTTTCTTTATTAGAGAGCGGTATGATACTGCTTTCAGAAAGTGCTCTCAAGAAGTCTAGAAACATCTAATTCGTCTCGTTATCTCTGTCCTCGCCACAGAAGATACGCTGTATGAAAAGTACTAGTAGGGTTTCGCCTGCTTGGTCTCTCCGGAATCCTGATTCGATTTCGTGCCGAATGACAGTTTGTTCAACGTAGGTCATTATGTTTCAACGAAGAATACCGTCTGGAATAAAGATGAGCGGCATAAAATGGAAGTTTGAGTCACAGTTGTGGGGAATTTTTTCTGCATGGCTGTGAACTGCGATTTTTTCAATCGGTGCAAACAGTTATCTGCTCAAGGGACCATCGCTAAAATACGGTAACGGATGTAGTTTAGTGGCTAATTTTGCGTAAAGCTCTCAAGGATTCTCTTAAACCTATTAACATAATTGATTTCAGCTGCTCTTCAGCATTTGCGATACCGACTAGCATATCACTGCAACTTTTGATTGAGGGCAACAAGTTCCTGTCAAAAAAAAAAGTGAGGTTGCTTCCTCCTTTATACTTCTCTGAATACACAGACTGTGACTTCGCCTATTCTGTCGTCTCTTTGTACATTGTGAGCCTCCTCAAAGATATCGTATCGTTTATTATCAACAAATCCAATACGCAGAATGTATCATAATTAATAGGGACAACTGACACAGGTGAAACCACACAATAATAGAACCAAAAGTAATTCAGTAAACGCCGCGCGGAGTGGCCGCGTGGTTCGAGGTGCCACGTCACGGATTGCGCGGCACCTCCCGCCGGAGGTTCGAGTCCTCCCTCGGGCATGGGTGTGTGTGTTGTTCTTAGCATAAGTTAGTTTAAGTAGTGTGTAAGTCTAGGGGCCGATGACCTCAGCAGTTTGGTCCCTTAGGAACTCACAAACATTTAAACAATCCAGTAAAGAACGGTCGTGTGTTTATGAACCGCCACTGACGTTAGTATGTCCTAGTTACTGCAAATGGGTTTTAAATGTAAACTTTTCCATTAAGTCCCCGTCTTATTGAGACCAAATTTCACCCATCACCTACGTTAACAAGAAATTCGACAATACTTCAACTCTTTAGATGTTACAAGTTAGCTTACACTCGTACCTACCACCATATACTATTACATGTGTCAGATTCCACCGTAAATTGTGATTTGCCCTGTATTATGTATTTGAAACTTTTCAGTGTCTCCAGATCTGTTCCACGCATACAACCTTCTTTTAAAACTAAACTTCGCCTGAACAGGCCACGAAGACCTAACGGTACCGACCGGCCGCCGTATCATCCTCAGCCCACAGGTGTCACTGGATGCAGCTATGGAGGCGCCTATGATTAGCACACCGCTCTCCCGGCCGAATGTCGGTTTACGAGACCGGAGCCGCTACTTCTCAATCAAGTAGCTCCTCAATTTGCCTCACAAGGGCTGAGTGCACCCCGTTTGCCAACACAGTTCGGCAGACCGGATGGTCACCCATCCAAGTGCTAGTCCAGACCGACAGCGCTTCACTTCGGTGATCTGACGGGAACCCGTGTTACCACTGCGGCAAGGCCGTTGGCACCACATTCTTTTGCGATTTTTAAATCAAGAGCTGGCAGCGATTAAACTGTGCTCTGTGCTAAATTCTTACCCTTCCCGTTTCGTTTCTTTCCCCTAGTCCATGTTTTCCTCCTATTTTCCCTTTTTTCTGTTTTCACTGTCGAATTCCAGTATTCATCACATGTAATCTCTCTTAATGTACTGAATTTTATCTGTATCATTATACTTTTTTTTCAATCTCTTCATCTCCGGATCCAATTGTGTGGTGGGTCTAGGCTTTGTGTCTATCTTACTATGATAATCCGCTCAATATAGTGTTCACAGCGGATGACCACTCGCATTCTATTGTCTTATTCATTATTAGACCTACTCTTTCGCTACACATATTTTTGTACAGATAAGACTGTACTGACCTGACAGTGACTCCTGTTTTTCTTGCCTCCTCATCGCAGCAACTCCCGCTTGTCTAACTTCAACTTACCCATTTCTCATTTCGAGTTCCCTAACCTACCAGAACAATTAACGGATGAACATTCCACCCTACGACACGTAGAAAGACATAATTTTTTTTCTTCTGACGACATCCCCTTTAGCAGCCCTTTCCCGGAGATCCGAATGGGATTTCACCTCTGGAATATTTTACTCAACAGTATCCCATCTGCTTAAACCAGTGGTAACGCTTCTTGCCTTCGGGAAACATAACGGGTGTAATTTATTCTTGCTTTCAGCGGTGCGGCAGTATCAGTATCGTACGGTCCTGTTGGCTAATGTTACAAGGTCAGACCTGTCAGTCATCTACACTGTTGCCCCTGAAAACTACTGAAGAAAAGTTGCTACCCCTCTTGAGGTACTGTACGTTTGCTTGTCTGCATAGATACTATTCTGATGTTGTTACACCTATGGTTCGGAAACCCGTATCTTCGACAGACTCAAGCTACCTTTCCACAAGAACACCCATCGTTTGTGCGAAGGCAGATAATGTATCTAATTGAAAAGAAGGAATACTTTGTAGAAGCGTTATTTTCAGTGGGATGCCTACTACAGTAAAGAAAGGTAAACGTGGAGAGGAGTAACAAAGTCGAGAATATCAATATGATAAACACCGAAATGGAAAATTAAAAAAAAAGGTACTGACGAAGTCAAGTATGCTACTACCAAAAACTAATAACCTGTTACCAATAAAAAGCTCTGTCTTCCCCCAGTTGTGAAGAATGACAGTGTTTATGTAATTTTCAGGTGATTTCTGAATGTGTCTGATGATGACCCGGATAAAATGCAACTAATGAGTCCTTTGTACAATTTTAGATGATCGCAATTCACTCATTGGAGGATACCCTGCACGTCAGTTCACAGGTTCTCCACTATTAGTAATAAATAGCCCTGGCGGCAGAATAAAATGTAATATATCCGCTGATCGATTAAGAAAAGCATTTCCCGCGAAAAGCAATGTCCTGGTTCGAGTACCGGTCGGCACACAATTTTAAGCTGTCTGGTAGGTTTAACTGCGAAAAGCGTTCACATTCCACAGAAAAAGTATTTTTTTCAAGTTTATGTTTGCGGTTTTAGAGCAGACTGCTGGCGCAGATTATGAAACCCCTCCCCACCCCTTTTCTCGCCTTCGCTTTAATGTTTAACGGTCTGATCACTTACCGTGCGTAGAAATGCGGTTTACCCCAGATTCCAGTCGTCTTACGTGTTCTAACAACCTGTTCAACGTTATACGCCGAGAGACGGATAATCGAGATACGTGGGCGATTTACGCCTTTTGTAGCAAGTATTCCCGTAAGTTAGTCACCAGATCACTACTGGAGGGAATTCAGATTACTTTCAATACAGTTTTCGTACCAAACAGCCGTTGCGAATAAGGCTTCGATTAAACTAGCATTTTCTCGCCACGGGTAACTATTAGGCCAAACCATAATTTCATAGCGCAGTCTCACTTGATTCAGAGTGAATTATTTGTAAAGTCTTGAATTTTTTAGATACGTCGCTATTAGTGCTATTAGTGAGCTGAAGGAAGTAGATTTCGAAGTACCACAAATACGAGCGAATACCACACATTCTTCTAGACTTACAGGGAAACACCAACTTGACCTCCTATTTTAAAGAGAAAAAAGCACTCTTACAAGATAACTGCCACAAAATTCTATCCCGCTTGAAAATTTGGGCCACAAATCTGATGGTTAGAAGTTACGACCTTCTGAAGGTACAGCTTTTAAGGGTCTCCGGTCAGGATGGAAAATCACCATCTTAAGCAATATAAAATTTGTTCATATGAAAGGTAATTTTTCTCGGAAACTATTGGAAATAAAAATCTGAAAAAATATGACTTGTAGCATACACAATTCTCACTAATATAACAGAGGGAGTTCTATTGGTTTTAAAACAGTAACTATTTTTGTACAAAGTGGACTTAAAAATAAGAAACTGTCTACACTTTTCAATGTATTAAAGCTCTAACTTCTTTGGGACTAAAAAAGAAAACCGCTGTGTTAAAATATGAAAAATAGTCCAGTGGGTATACCCTGTAATTCTGAACAAATTCTGGCCAATAGAAGTTGAGAAAAGTACACATTATTCTTAAAAAATACAACTTACAGGAAACAGCCATTCAAGCTGTTAATGCATCCCAGCTCCATGTGATAGGTTGCGTGCATCCTCTTCCATCTCATCTTGTAATATCCTTTTTCCTGCTTGTTTGTGCTGTCTTTCCCTTGTTTCAAGGTCTCTAACGGCTATCTCTGATGCCATAAGTCTGTTCAGAACTTCACGCCTTGCAAAATGTCCTTCATTCAACGTTGCCACTGCATAAAAGACACCAAAATGCAGTGTACTATTTGCCACAAACACTATCTTGGGAATTCTGGCCCAGATTATGCTGTTGATGGACTCTTTAAGATTCCGGGTGTCGCATGAGGACATTTCTTCTGGAGACTTACACCTGACAGATCTCTGAACGTTTCTTTCAAGACCTCCACATGCAGAAGGAATAGATGGTTTGTGAATAAATTTCTCACTATTTTTCTGTGCTCTGTTGTATTTGCACCATGAATCACTTTCTGGAGGGCATAGGCCATGAAAGGGTTCATCGTATATTGAAGAGAGGTGAAACAAAACTGCCCATCCAGCTTTTCTCATATCTTCTACGCTACAAATATTTTGCCGATGGCCACGCCACAATAGTTTTGAATTCCTTCTATGACAGATTCTGTGAAAGTATTCTTAACGTCTAATCCTCTACCATCTTGCAATTGCTTTCCCTGGTATGCAGTCTTCAGTTGTCGTAGATTTATACCCAGTCGCTTTTGTACATGATCTATGCACTCCTGCTTAGTGATAGCTACATTTTATCCTCTGACTTCTCTTCCTCAATTCCTTTGAAAGCTTTTGAATCTCCATCTTCTAAGTAATTACACTCGGAGGCGAAGGGTTCGAAAAATCATATTTCAATCCGAGAACTGTCAAATGCACATGGTCACATCCGCACTGTTTTGTTTAAATGAATGAATCAACCAGAAGTAAGACAAAATACATATGTTCTGTATATCATTGGAAAGCGGAAATTCAGTGGATTATAATCAATGAAAAAAAGATTAAAAATGTCAAGGGTTCAACCTATCCGAAGTCCCTTAAACTTTCGCACGCACCGGAAGTTTGTCAATCGTTCCGCCCCACTGAGTCGGCTAATGACCCAGCGCGAAGTACTGTTCAATGGAGTGGGTGAGAGGTTTGTGAATTACTATTTTGACATTGTTAATGTGCTTAGTTCATTGTGTCACAGAGCGTGGTTTGTAACTTGTAGCTGGTGGCAGATATTTCTTCGCTTTGAACATTTTCATGCTGCGAGTCACAAATGCAGTATAAATTAATGAAATGCATGAGCGTGTCGTTATCGTAGTAGAGGAGCGCTATATAATTTTTAGTACTGCTGTTGTGCCTTCTTTTCTTTGAATTTTAAAGTTAGTACTGTTAAAGTGAAGTACGTTGCAGGAGTTGCTCTATTCTTCAACGTGATTGGCGTGATTGAATCGTAAATAGAATATGTAACTTACAGTTAATAGTACCGATATGTATAGCTACTCATGGAAGTTTCGTTTCTAACCGCTCTGTTTATGCAGACAAATTTCTTTCTCCCCTGTTTTGCTTACGTTCATCTTATGAACAGAAGCTGACTTATGTCTTTGACTTCGGAAAAAAATTTCCTGTTTCTTCACAACTTAATTTTGTTAAAAGAATTTCCTGAACAATTTTAAATAGAAACATTTATCCATTTTTTTCTAAACATAACAAAAAAAATCTCCGCAAGACACAATAAATCACGCGCGTATTATAACAGTCGTTTCCACCAAGCAGAGTAAGTTGACACATTGGTTAAAGCGCTATACTCGAATGTCGAAATACCGGGCTTCAAATCCTCGACCATCCATCTTGTTTTTGGTTTTCCGTGGTTGTCCTATTTGCAAAACCCAGGATGGTGGTTACAGCAGATTTCATTCCTCATCCTTCCCCAATCGGAGCTTATACTACGACCTTAATCACCACGTCGTCGACGAGACAATAAGTCTCAGTTTTCATGCGACATTCTTTTCTTTCGTTTCCTTCAGATTGCCTTACAGCCTTGGAACCGGCACGAAACTACAGAAATATCTTACAGAGATTGCTCTACAGAGCACCGAAGTAAAGACTAATAAAAACTGGTATTTCTGACGTCATCTTTCTCTATTTATTTGTAGAGAAGCACTCAGGACGTTCAGAAGAAAGAGAACTGGAAGTTCAGCGTTCAGCATCGGAGGAATTCTGATTGACCATGAGCTGTAGGTACCTTCTAATAATACTCCGTAGGCCGGCAACTAAAAGCAGATGGTTGGAAAGTCCAGCTGTCCTTAGTGTGTAAAAAATATGAAAGCCATTAACATTGGCCGTTTTCCAGGAGAGACTTAGAGGTAAGTGGAGCTAAAAAATAGAATTTTTCCAAGGCTAACTCCAAAGAGAAACAGTTGTATATGAACAGTACACCACTCAATTCTCAAAATATTTTTAGCGAAGTCTGTGTCGCAACTTCTAAGCGAAGAATCGCCATTTTACTCTGTCCGTTACTGCCATCGCGAAATGAACTTGCGTCTTGAACTAAGTAATTTTTTCGTAAGACTTATTTCCGAGTATCTGGACCAATTAACAGTTTCGTATGTTGCAAAAAAACACCGTATTCCGTCGTTTCTTCGTGAATACATTTCTATGAATGCGAGAAGTCAGTTTCTTCTTGAGCCACTCTCAGCTGACAGCTGAACGTCGCAAACACTGATAAAATGCAGACAATCTTGTAGATAGGGCAACCACAGCTATGAATAGTCATCTTGGGTATTAATAAATCGCTTCAGCTGTATTTGGTCTTTTAGTCATATGTCCACCTGAAGATGTGGCTTTTAGTGCCCCGAGACCGGTAGTGATCCAATAATAAAGGACTAAATACAGCTAAAGCGGTTTATTAATACCCAAGATGACTGATAAAATGACGTGTGAGTTACACAGGTATTACTGATAGAAGATACAGAATATACAAAAAATAATGACATCTACAGGTTTACAAAGGCAAGTGTTAGATTTTTGTATTACGCAGAAATAATTAAATTTAACTAGAAATTAACAAAAAAGTTTTATGAAACGTCCCCTTAGAAAAATTATACATGACTGTGCTTAAACTGACACACAATATTTTTTAGCACAACGCAATCTGACTTTCAATAATCCCTACAAAAGAATGGCCCTGACTAACAATAACCTATACTTTTCATGAATCACTTACCTCACAAAAATCTGCGTTACTCGAACTATTGCAATGCAGCGAGCGCCAACACTGCCAGCTAAATAAAAGATTCGAACTACTGAAGTCACTATCTACTGATAGGCATAGTTAGCAAATGAAAGATTTTGATAAAGAACAAACAATGTATTTACCTTAATAGTGTTCAAAAGTCATAATATATATATCAGTTCATGACATCCAGTCTTACAAATTTACTCTTTCTGATGGACACACGTCCAGATCATCCGCTCTCAAAATTCCGCCATCTCTCTCCCCACATCCACCACTGCTGGCGGCTCACCTCCAACTGCGCAACGCTACGCGCTGTTAACAGCCAACAACCCAACAGGACAATAGCGAATAATACAACAATGCCACCCAGCCACAGACTGCACACAGCACAGCCAGTGATTTTCATACAGAGCGCTACGTGGCGTAACCAATACAAAAACTTAAACAGCCTACTTACAGTTTTTATTTGGAGATCGTTATATTTAACAATAGATGATCGATAGAGCTGAATTTGCAGTTGTTGTCTAATAGTTGTACGAATGAAAATTAATTTAACAGAGGGGGGGGGGGGGGGGAAAGGAACTGAGTTCGGTCATTTAAAAGCAAGCTCGTATTCTGTGTCAATGTTTATTGATTTCCAGCATTTATAGTAAGGTTATCCCTCTCCTTTTTTAACAGTAATAAAAACTTTAGAATACGCATCGTATGTGTGGTTTTCTGTTGTAAGATGCTCCGCAAAGGTTGAATCTCTCTTTGCTAGTCTTCAGTGCGGTAACCTAACTGGCATTGCTGACACCACGTACACCTTTCCACAGCGCTTGCTTGTGATTTTAGATACACCATTCTGTGTCAAAGGTTGCAATTAGTGTTGGTTACTGAATAAAAATTTTGGTATGCGGTTTTTGTTGTAAAACGCAGGTCTTTTGTTGTGAAAGTTGAGTGCAACGTTATTTGAAATTTTCTCAACATATGAGATGGTGCACCAGCTTTTGTAACTACTGGCTGGTTCCTCACGGCCGTAGTACAGAAGTGGTGTAATTTTACGTATTTTCTTTTTCTTGTCGAATATTACCAATCAGAGCAGAGCTATAGCCATTACTGGAAGAACGTGTTTGATTGATATTACGTAACATCGTCTGAAAAGCAGATTCAGATAATGGAACTGAAGTGAGGCGGTGCACTATCGAGTAGTACGTCCGGAGTCGCTACTCGTACTGAATCTTCTCTCATCCGAGAAGAACATGCGACTCCACTCCTTGTTCGTTCAGTCCCTGTGCCTCTTGAAACCATACCAAATGGTGCCGCCTGTGTACGGGTGTCAACGGAACACAACGTACTGTCTCTCGGGCAAAGAGACCACTCAGTGCAGTTGCCGTACCACTGTGGTGAGTGGGACTGCGTGTCTTGAAGTCCTGTTAAATGTGGCTACAACTGTACCTCCTGTCTGACCTCTGCCCTTCTTGCCTGTCGCACACTGTAGCGGCCATCTGCTGCTGTAGTTGACCATGGTCGACCACGCCCCTCCTTCGGACAGCAGCGTCTTGGTTCGGAAATCTCCTTATGCTCATCAAACAGAGCTGTGAGCTATACCAGAGTCCTGGGTTACACTCGTGGCATTTCGTTCTTCTTCCTGTTTCCCGACGATTCTTCCCTGTGGTAAGTCATCCAGATGTTGTCCCCGAGCCATGTTGTAGTGAAGACCACCAAACATATTGCACCGTAATTGCTAGTTGATTGGCATGCGCGGTCTTTTACCATTCCATCAACCCCCTCGTGTCTGGGGTCAGCCCCATTTGGTGCTAAAGTCACGCTGACATCACATGGTACGACGTTCAGCTTTCGGGTGCAAGACTGGAGACCTCTGACCACTGAGTGGTTAATATGTAAGAAAATGTAACGCCTACGGCTGTCCTTACGATGTTAGTTGTTATATGACTACCAATTTCGGTGCTTCAGTGCACCATCCTCAGGCCTTAACTGGCGCTGACAGTGTTAACTCCACTCATATACCCGATTCCATCAGTGGCCAACATCTATGAACAACGATGTTGTATCTTCAACCATTAACTATCAGCTTGGTAGTTGATGGTTGCAGATACAACATCGTTGTTACAGGTATTATACAGAAACCAGTTCATAGATGTTGGACACTGATGGAATAGGGTATACGAGTGGAGTTAACCGCCTAAGCGTCATTTGAGGCCTGAAGATGATGTACTGAATACATACATTGGTAGCCATGCAATAAATAACATCGTGAGGACGACTGTAAATGTTCTATTTCATTACATAAGTTAACGTTCGAAATCCCGCAAACCTCCATTCAGAAGAATGGACGTACAAAAACTTGAGTAGTTAATATTTTATATTATTTTATCTACATCGTCCTAGAGTTTTGCAGAGCAGTGAATTTAGGGTTAAGACGCAATATGAAATTAAACGATCACGTAAAATCTGTGTGTGTGCGAGGGGGGGGGGGGGGGGGGGTGACTGGAAGAGTTAAAGTTGTTAGAAGGGTTCTGGGAAAGTGCAACTCATCTTTAAAGAAAAGTGCGACCAATTTTAAGATACTGACGAAGCGTTTGGTCTCTTTATCAAGTATACGTGGCATCAGGCATCAAATAAAATGAGAAACACACGCTATTAGGATCGTAACGGATCGATGTAGCCCATATGAAAATGAAATGAAACGTGAAATAAAGCAGGTGACAGAAAAAATGCGAGTGACATAAAATGTCAAATGGCTACGAAGAAATGCCTAGAGGACAAAATCAAGGCTGCGGAAGTCTCCATAAGACACATGTTGCCTACAGAAAAGGTAAAGATACCTTTGGAGAAAAGAGAAGCATCTGTACGAATATCAAGAAGAAGCCAGTACTCAGCAAAGAAGGGAAAGTTGAAAGATGGAAATGGTATGCAGAAGGGAATATAAGTTAAATTAACTAGAGGCAATGTTATAGAAAGGGAAGAGGAAGTAAATGGAGATGAGATGGAAGATACGTCATTGCGAGAAGAACTTGCAGAACATTGAAAGTGCCTAAAGGAAACAACGCCCCTGGTATAGACGCCATTCCCTCAGAATTATTGAGATCCTTGGGAGAGGCAATCATGACAAAACTATTCCATCAGTTGTGTAAGGTATATGAAACAGGCGAAATACCGTCAGACTCGAAGAATAATGTAGTAGTTCCGTTTCCAAAGAAGCCAGGTGCTGACAGCTGTGAATACTACCGAACCTTCAGATTAGTAAGCCGTGGTTGAAAAGTACTGACAAATTATTTAGAGAAGAATGTAAAAATCTGGCAGAAGCCGACATCGGGGAAGATCAGTTTGGGTTCCGAAGAAATTTAGGAACTCGCAATGCAATCCCTACGATTCTAATTGCTGATGCTTTCTCTGTAACTCTTAACAACCTACGATTCTTTTAGTTTTTCCAGATCCCATCTCCTTAATTTCTTCAGCTTTAATCTGCTCATAACCAGTCAATGGTCAGTGCCGACATCTGCCCATGGAAAGGCCTTGCAGTTTAAAATCTGCTTTCGAAATATCTATCTCTACCATTCCATTATCAATCAGAAACCTTCCAGTCTATCCCAATATTTTACACATATACAATCTTCTTACAGTATTCTTAAACCAAGTGTTAGCGATTATTAAGTTATGCACAGTGCAAGATTCTGTCAGGCAGCTTCCTCTTTTGTTCTTTTCCCCCAGTCCATGTTCACCTTCTACTTTTCCTTCTTTCCTTTTTCCTACTATCGAATTCCAGACAATAATCACAAGTAAATTAGCATCTCTCTTAACTATCTAAATAACTTCTTCAATCCTATCATACATCCTTCCAAACTCTTCATCATCTGTGGGGGTAGTTGGTATATGAACTTGTACAGAAAGGAGAACTTCCGATCTCTGTCGTATTCGGGCATTGAAAGAATTCATGGGCGACAAATGAAAATTTGTTCCAATACCAGGATTCGAACCCAGGTCTCTCGCTTACTAGGCAAATGCTTAACCATCCACCTCACCTTGGCAGAGTGGCTAGACAGAACTGCACGGCCTACCAAAGCACACCTTCCTCCTTAATGCAAATTCCCATTTGCTGCTCACTGATAAAAATTACCATTTGCCGCACACTAATGCCAATTCACATTTGCCACGCACTATCAAAATAGCTACCTGATCCCTTTTTCCTCTGTTTGCTCGTCACATCGCGCGAAGTCCAGCACAAAGTCGGGGAAGAGCGCTTTGCTCTGAATTGTCATATTAGCTTTCACGGCACATTTACGGTGTATGAGTAGTGTCTGTTCTTTCGGACATGCCCAAAAGAGCAGACACCACTTATATAGCTATGTAAACTTGTATTTTTGTGGTGAATGTTGGCTTTGTGTCAATCTCTGGCACGTTAATGCGTTCACTATGCTATTTCACAGTGGCTTACCTACGTTTCTAAGTTTGGCCCCAACCCCCCCCCCCCCCTCCCCCCTCTTTAAACCAACAAACCTACATTTCTGTTTTCTTATTCATTACTAGAGCTACTCCTCCATTACTCCTATTAATCATACTGTTGATAACTCTGACCAGAAGTTCTGTTCTTCTTGCCACCGCAATTCACTAAATCTCCATATATCTTTCAACCTAACCATCTTTGTTTTTAAATTCTATACCCCACCTACCCGATTAAAGGATCAAACATTCCACTCTGCAACCCGTGGAGTAGCAGTTCTGTTCCTGCTGATGACATCTTGCATCTGAGCGGCCCACGCCCGGATATCCGAATGTTGAACCATTTTACCATGATAATATTTTACCTTGAGGATATCGTCATTATTGCACCGTACAGCAGAGTCGCACATCCTCGGGAAAAACAATGGCGGTACTTTCCCTTGCTTTCAGCCGTTCGCAGTACCAGCACAGACAGGCCATGGTGTCTAATTTTACAATACCAGATCATTCACTCATCTCTGTTCCTACTGAGAAGTCTGCTGACCCTCTTCCAGAACCATATATAATTAGGGCGTCACTACAGACACCCCTCCGTTGTGGTTTCACTTACGGTACGGTTATCCGCATCGCTGAATCGCTGACGCACGCAAGCCCTCCACCTCGACAAGGTCCATGATTCATGGGGGGGGGGGGGGGGGGGGGGGTTATGATAGATTAACAATAATTTGACACGACTCGTTGGCCTCGCTATCTGTCTGTACCTTTATTTTCAGTGCAGGCATTTTTATTGTGCATATCTGCCCTCACTAAGAAGCGGCGATTGTGCGAACTTTGCGAAAGGAGGAGCCTCTTACTGAGGAGAAAGTGCGAAGCCTCCCAATTGCTTGTCGAACAAGCATACAGGACGCGCTTTGCATCTGTTGGATCCAGGCTACAACTGGGCCAGCCGTAAAGGGCAAGGTGACTGCAGGTGTGGTACCGACAGCTAAGCTCACCTGCAGATGGACAGATTCTCCGGTGAATTCAGTTAGGCACAATACTTGTTCAACTTTGATGGGTCGACAGGAGCTGACACTTAACAGATTTTGTGCAAGAAAAACTACCTTTGTGTATAAGTGTATCAGCTCACACCAATACTAAAATAGTACTTTGCGCTATTCTTACGATTTAAATGCACATTTATCATTACTACACTGTTCAAAAGAATTAGAGGAACACGTATATCAACGTCCGGTTTGTCAAACCTAATTTGATACCGGCGTTTCCTGTGGTTTCATTTGACGGCTTGAGAGCTTCATTTTCGATGTATGCAACAATTAAAATCATTCGCCAGCTATTGGCTGTGTCATGCACTACATTGACAGGTGACCCCTCAGAAGGAAGTGAGTAGACGTGTCCCAGTATTTTGTAATGAGGTACGCAGATTTCAGTTGTCATGAGTGCACGTTGTGTTCAACTAAGAACATGCAAGGCGACATATTAATGAAATACAGGTCGCAAGGGTGGTCTGTTTGATCGAAAAGGAATGGAATTCCCGTTGTACTGCTGCAGTTTCAATATCTCTCCGTGTGTGTTCCACATGTTGTGTAAACGCTACAAGGAGACACGTCACTACACAAGGCGAGTTGGACAAGGTCACAGACGCATTACAACCTCACGTGAAGGCCGATATCCGGCCATTTTTGTGTTGCGGCGTCGCACAGATATCGCCAGGACACTGTAAGATGATCTCAGAAGGGCCACTGGAGTCGTTCTGTCCGATCACAATGTAATGAACAGGTTACGAGAAAGGACCTTACGACACGCACGTCCTCTGCGAGTACTCCGCTTGACATAACAACGTCTTACAGCTCGCCTTCATATCTGCCGTTCCCATGTCAACTGCCAGTTTCGTCCCTGGCGAAACGTCTACTTCACAGATGAGTCCAGATATCCTGTTCTGCAATGTGATGGCCTTTTTCCTGGTGAGCGGTATCTCTCAGATGTTCTCCAGGAATTCGAAAGATTTCCAAGGTTCTTTGATGTGTGGGTCAACCTCAGTTTTGACAGCCATATAGATCTTGTCGTTGTCCACGGTCGCCTTATCGCCAGGATATACATCTGACAGATCCTGATGGACCACGTGATAGCCCCGGATTCCTTCTAATGCCAGGGCCCTTGTCGCGGGCGTCACCAGGGACGTCTTACGAAACCTGGACATCGAAGGAATAGAATGATCGACAGTAATTTCCATCCTAAACCTCATCTAAGAATGTGGGAGATGCTTGACGGATGTGTTCGTGATCCTCCTGTTCGACCACAGTCTCTCCAAGAACTCTTACGGCCTCTCACTGAGAATGCGAATAGGTACCCTAGGGTATCTATTGCGCTCAGGCTGACGCCGTGTTCCTTGATTTCAGCAAGGCATTTGACACCGTCCCGCATTGGCGTTTACTGAAAAAAAAAAAACTCTGGCAGTTGACCCTGAACGTAAATAAATGTAACATATTGCGCATACATAGGAAAAGAAATCCACTACTGTACAGCTACACTACTGATGACAAACAGCTGGAGACAGCGTCTGCCGTAAAATATCCAGACGTAACTATCCAGAGCGACCTTAAGTGGAATGGCTATATAAAACACATAGTAGGAAAAGCAGACACAAGACTCAGATCATCGGCAGAATCTTAAAGGAATGTGACTCATACATGAAATAAGTGGCATATAAGGCGCTTGTTCACCCGATTCTTGAGTATTGTTTATCTATCTGGGATCCATTTCAGGTAGGACTGACAGAGGAGATAGAGAAGATCCAACGAAGAGCGGTGCGTTTCGTCACGGGATCGTTTAGCTGTCGAGAGAACGTTACGGAGATGCTAAACGAACTCCACTGGCAGACGTTACAAGAGAGACGTTGTGCATCACGAAGAGATTTACTACTAAAATTTCGGGAAAGCACTTTTCAGGAGGGATCAGACAACATATTACTTTCCCCCACATACATCTCGCGTATTGACCACGGGGGGAAATTCGAGAAATTAGAGCCAATATAGAGTTTTATCGACAATCATTCTTCCCACGCACTATTCACGAGTGGAACAGGGTTGAAGGGATCAGACAGTGGTACCGAAAGTAGCCTCCGCCACACAGCATTAGGTGGCTTGCGGAGTATGATGTAGATCTAGGTGACCTCCGTAGATTTATACGGAGCATGCCACATAGGTGTCAGGCGGTTATAAACGTCCTCGGGGAACATGCAAGTTACTGAAGCTCTCAAAACCCAATGAAAAGCACCCAGGATGAAGGGATGAATGATGTTTTCCACTCTGTTTGCGACACCTGTCGGATATTTTTAGTTTTTTTGAGTGAATGATCGAGGATGTAATGATGTTTTGTTATGTACATAATTTGTGAAAGATGAAGGTTTGACTTCGTAACAAACCCAGTCCTCAATTATGGGTTAATGGAATATGACAGACGCCCAAAGTCATGTTCCCCTAATTCTTTTGAGCAGCGTATAATTATTCATGGAAAATTGCTTGCCTCCAGCTTAGGGACAATATATACACTTTTTCCCATCTACTTTGCCTTAAATTCAAATAAAACTTTGTAGTAATTCTGTGCTTCCACGGCAGAATGTGATTCAATTATGGCAAACGTAAGAATGCATTTAAGATGTGAGTGATTCCATTAATAGGTTGTCTGACTCCAGTCACTCCCGAAGTCACTGTACACGATTCAGTTCCGTAACGGCAGTCCGTGGGTAAGGAAGGCAGCTGTTAGGATTGATTCACACAGGAAGTCAACAGAACCCAAGAGAACGTCCCCGTCAGATGAAGGAACGTCAACAAAATATCACTACACTCAGTCCAGTACCGAACGCTGAAAGCGAGGTTTCCAGATATTATCTGCGATACCTAAATTCGAAATACAGTCTCAGAATGAAGGAGATAGCAATATAAAAAACGTTATTGGCCAAAGCGAAATACGTGACCGGTGTTCCTGAAAGCGGTAGTTTGATAAATTTTCCACGCTGACGTTTTTTAATATCAAAGACTCATCCTTCACTGCTGATAGTGGACCAACAATGAAGTCAAATCTTTGACAATGGCAACCACTTATGCTGACGAGACGTCTGTGAAATCGTCAAGGAAACGTCAGCCGAAGATCCTTGTGTGGTGTCACCGCCAGACACCACACTTGCTAGGTGGTAGCCTTTAAATCGGCCGCGGTCCGTTAGTATACGTCGGACCCGCGTGTCGCCACTATCAGTGATTGCAGACCGAGCGCCGCCACACGGCAGGTCTAGAGAGACTTCCTAGCACTCGCCCCAGTTGTACAGCCGACTTTGCTAGCGATGGTTCACTGACAAAATACGCTCTCATTTGCCGAGGCGATAGTTTAACATAGCCTTATGTCATTTGCTACGACCTAGCAAGGCGCCATTATCAGTTACCATTGATACTGTGAATAATGTACCGTCAAGACGGACGTTCTTCATTAACGGATTAAAATTAAGTATTCCACCATCTACGTCCGTTTTTCTAAATTCTAATTTCCTTGTCCTGTCCCACACCTCACGCCAGCCTGCGTGAGCTAAAACGCGTGCCTTTCGGCTTCCTCTAGCAAAACGGTGTTGGCTCTCCTGCCAACCAAAACACCTTGAACGAAAACTAAGAATACATAGGGCATTTTTCCCTTATCAAATGTGTTTTGTTTTCTTGCTCAGTACCAAAAAACAACAAAAAGCAACTTTATTTTTCACCTCCAATAGAGATGACTTTTTCAGTGTTAAAAAAAGATTGTTTAACGAAAACTTTTCCATTAGTTTAGGTTCTTGTTTATGGACAGTTTAGCCTTTCTCTTTGTCAAAATACTGTAAAAACTAAATCATTGTTCGCTCTGAGATATTTGTCCTCGACTGCGGAAAGGTTTCACACGAATAATATCCAGTTCTTCGTGGAACTTTCGCAAAGTGTCACGAAAGCAAATAAACAATGAAAGAGAGAATAAGAAAATACAAAAGCACAAAATCCACATCAACATCACGAGTAAGGGGAGTACAAATTGGTCAACACCCGATGCTAGCAGACTATGTCACTGTCCCCTTCCACCAACACCAACGTCACAATTTTCTTCTCGAACTCTTCTCGAACGTGTTTGACGTTGACGTCCCGTTCCATTCCGTTCCAGTGACGGTTTGCGTGAATGCTGGCATTTGGAATGCATCGTGGATTGTTTCAGTGTACCGTTCTGTCGCCTTCCCGAGTCCTAAGTGAATCGATATCTAGATGGAAGATGGCTTAGTAGGCTGGGTGCACATCTGGATACAGGAAAAGTTCTAGCCTTGACAGCAGCGGTAATGCGCAGCAACTATTCCAAAGCTAGCCGCTAGAAGATAGCAAACCGATGGAAATTTACCTTTGGACAAAAACTCGTACAGAGTCAAGTTTTTTCGTTGTCTGGCACTGTTCAATAGTCAAGCATGGGGTAAGAGCACTATTCAGACGAAACGTTTCGTAAGAAAGGGCTTAAATTCCCAATATTACCATCCAATACTGGTTCAGTGCTTGTATTGTGCCATGGAATATCTGAGCAGTCCTTTAGTATAGCATCTTGGTTGTCCTGCTTAAGTCATTGGTCTATATTACAACTTTTTTTCCTAGGTTTTGGAATTTTTGTCTGAGGCCCGAGTTTAAAACTGACAAATGAGAGAGAAAATTAAAGTGTTTGCTCAACAAGTGCGGCGCATTGAAGTCACCAATGTTTTGAAAATTACTTAGCATTCCATGTATACATAAACAACTTCGTATACAGTTAGGAACATACAGTGCCAGCATGGTGGGAGGACTGGGTGAAGAATGTGCATGGGGGCTTAATTAAATATAAGATTGATTGAAAATATTTTTTGTTTTAGTATGTCTGTCCGATTACGCAGTCTCGTAATCGGTTGGCCCTGACTAGTATTATTACGCAATCTGACTGCAACAAACAATGTAAGAAAATTTTCGTAAACACAGTTAATTAATTAAGTCCCCAGCAACTATAAAATCTACGAAACCAATAAGCACAAAAGTAACTGTTCTGCATGTGGGAGTGTGACTCAACGTACGCATCTGGCATGGTTCTTCTTCAATAACACAAGAATTTTTAATTAACATTTATACTGAATTAATTAAAGAAAGTAAAAATACCATAGTTACTCAAGAGAATCACAATTACACTCTAATCCAAGAACACAAGCCAGATGCTTTGTTGACTGAACCTGTAATGACGCATTATTTCAGATACACAAATAATAAAAGAACATTGTGGTTTTTACCTTCATATATATTCACGAAATGCACTCTGATCATTACAACAACATCTGTTATCTCTCCCATCCAAATAACTGCATAAAACATGGCACAACACTCTCCACTACAACATATCGCTCCGACTTCACGACAAGCAGTGCCCACTAGCACATCTCGGCACGACTCTTAACACGCACTGTCCTCTACGAGCTCTCTGCTAGCACTGACTACCATGAACTCTCAACAAGCACTGACTGCCATGAACTCTTAACACACACTGTCCTCTACGAGCTCTCGACAGGCACTCTCCTCTCCGATCTCATAACAAGCACTGACTTCAACGAGTTCTCTCCAAGCACTGACTGCTATGAACTCTCAACAACCACTGACTTCCACGAGCTCTCTACTAGCACTGTGGAGGCGGCTTAATAGTACTCTTTGGCGCAATCTCTGGCGCAGTGGCACAGTGTAGCCACCTTTCAAATGTCTTCTCAGACGCGATATGTAAGGAATGTAACACATAATTTTTTTTTTCATAGCGGAAACTTTTTCACCTTTAAAACGTAAGGTCTTCCACTGCAGGAGCAATAGATATAACCCTCATCAGGAGTACTGTTCTGAAAGTGACCGACTCATGGGTCTCTGAAGTAACAGCTAGGACACTGACAAATTCTTATGTTAGGAGAATATGCTCAAGCTTGGTGAGCTACAAGTGTGCCATGTTTTATGGAGAGTTTGTGAGAGACAAGAGCTGGAGAATAACTTCAAAAGAAGGCACGACAGCTGCATGAGACACACACTGAGGCATGGAAGTCTACTGCAAGTGTCGTCTTATCGTCACATTTGCGTATTGTGTCGCCGTCGACATCTGCACACTGCAAATCGCTATAAACTGCGTTTTTGTTTTGTCATACGTCCAAAGTTCTTTCAGGTCTGTTCGGAATAGGATGTGGAAAGAATGACTATTTAAATGCATTTGCGCGAACTGTGTTCTGTGCGAGGAGAAATGTGTCTACACAGAGTCACGCCTTTACACTGTCGGAGACTCTCAAATGATGGAGGGATGTATAACTTTCTGTCCTGACCCTTCACAGCAGGAATTAATCTCCTGCCAACGATTCTTGTGGTGAGCTGATTTATGTTGTTGCTACACAACGGAACGCCAGAGCTGGCAGCGATACAACACGGAGAACTGAAGCTTCGCACCGTTCTATGTTACACACCCGCCCTGACGAGTTATTAGCTGGTAAAATGGGTTTTCATAGAAGTTAGATGTGCCTAACCGCATAAATCATTCTTTCTCCACACCTACTTCATTGTAAAAGTTTTCCGTACGAAAAACGTCGTTCAAACGTTTAAAAAAAACTCACGGTTGCTTTGTAAAAGAATTGGTAAGTAAACTTACAGTTGTTTCTATATTGCCTGATTGACAGTGCAAACTATGTACTTCCAGAGTGATTCCAGCACCTAATTCCGTCAAGGACTAAAGCGTCGTTTCTGCCGATCAATCTCCGCGTCATTTTTAACTTTTGCATCCACTAAGTTCTAATATTTCTCATCGCTAACCTGTTTTCTTAAATCTTTTTCAAGAACATGAGCTACTGGAAATGATCAAACTGTCATCACCATCTCCATTTGATGAAAGTCCAGTTTCGAGGCATGTATTCCAAGATGGTACTCCAGGCGAGTGCAAAATGAATGCGCGCAACGAAAAATAATAAACGCTAAAATGATGATTTGCCCCTGTCTGACTACCCCCTGAAGCAGATCTTAGGATCTCTTAATTCTATAAATTATAACATAAACATAAATGAATGATCAAGGGAACTAATTCTGCTAAATGATAAATGTTGTTCGTGCTTATATATTTATTGTAGATTGAAGGGGAGCGACGTTTAGACAACCTCCAAGATGCTGCTCCCCGGGCAACGCTGCAGTAAAATGCAACGGCAAAAAGTCTACACAATTCCGGCGACCGGACGCTCAAATGCCTCCCGGCTCACAAGAAGGCAAACGATTCAGAAGCGGAATTACTCCACGAAGATGGTGAGAGTGTGCCACTTCAATATAGAAGGCTACACTAGCCTTGAAAAAATTGTAACAAGAGAAAGAGTAAGTGTCGTACTCTTGCAGGAGACACACCTGACGGATGAAAACATCGAACGATTATACATACCAGGATTCACCAATGTGGGATACTCAGGACATGACAAACATGGTATGGCGACCCTGGTGAAAAATGAGCTTCTAGGAAACCTCGAGAACAATGTGGAATCGGTTCCACACGCAATAGGCATTAAACTGGGAGAGATGACAATCTACAATGTCTACAAACCACCTTCGCAGCAATGGCCTATAGGAATCTTACCGCAGGCTAATCATCCAGCAATCTATGCCGGCGACTTTAATTCCCAGCACACCAGATGGGGATATCAGAGATCCACTCCGGAAGGCATTGGACTAAGTGACTGGGCTGATAACCGGGACCTACACCTCCTGTTTGATCCCAAGGACAGAGCGTCCTTCAATTCAAAAGTATGGGGCACAAAGACGACACCTGACCTGACCTTTGTCACACGCGGCGCAACGGGCGTACCAATGCAAGCTACAAGAAGAGTCCTCGAAGCTTTCCCACGGAGCCAACACCTCCTGATTATTGTGGAGATCGGCCTTTCCATCCCGATCATAAAGAGCCCCCCGATTCGACGGTGGAATCTGAGAAAAGCAGACTGGGGGAAATATAAATCTTTTATTGACAAGTCAATAAATCGAATACCACCAAGTCCAGAGAACTACCAAAGGTTTGTAAACCTGATACATAAAGGGGCCCTAAAGGCTATCCCCCGAGGGGCCCGGAGGGAATACATTCCTTGCTGGTCAGAGGAGTGCGAGTCATTGTTAGAGCAGTATGAGAGGAGTGGGGAGGACGAGACTGCAGAACGACTGATCAACACTATGAACGGGGAACGTAGGAACAGGTGGAAGATGGCAATGGAGAACCTAGACTTTACCCATTGTAGCAGGAAGAGCTGGGGTCTACTACGGAAACTGGGTGGTGCCACAACCCATCCGAAATAGCGACTGCCATGAAACAGACCTCCAAAATACGCCTGAAGACTGAGGAGAAGAAAAGGATCTCCAGGAACCTAACCAAGGAATTAGCCAATAATCCAACTAATCTAGATATTGTCAAAGCAGTAGACGTCGAGGAGATTACCCAGGCCCTAACACTAACGAAAACAGGGAAAGCAGCCGGACCCGACGAAATCCTCCCAGAATTTCTGAGGGAGCTGGGACCCATTGGGAGGAAATGGATGGCCAAGCTCTTCACGGAATGCATTAAATCAGGTGCACTCCCGAAGTTATGGAAAGAAGCTAAGGTAATAGCGGTACTGAAACCAGGGAAGGATGGAGATAATACAAAGAACTATAGATCGATCTCACTGCTTTGTACCTCTTACAAACTATTTGAGAGAATATTACTGGCCAGACTAGCACCATACTTTGAGGCGAACCTCCCGAACTATCAAGCAGGGTTCCGTGTGGGAAGGAACTGCTGTGAACAAGTTTTGTCCATTACAACATATATAGAGAAAGGCTATCAGAACAAGCTGAAAATGGGCCTGGTATTAATAGATCTTACATCAGCCTATGACACTGTCTGGACCGAAGGACTACTGCTCAAGCTTACTCGAATTATCAAATGCAATCAGACGTACACATTACTAAAAAATATGCTGACAGGCAGGAAGATCAAGGTCTATCTCCATGGAAAGAGCAGCAAAAGCATGGTCATAAACAATGGCCTGCCGCAGGGGTCAACCCTGGCGCCGACCCTTTTTAATTTATACATATCTGATATGCCGAGCACCAGGTCGCGTAAATTTGCGTATGCGGATGATCTGGCCATCGCATACCAAAGCAAAAATTTCGAAGATCTCGAAAAAACATTGAATGGGACCTTGAAGCGCTGAACACCTACTACCTTAAGTGGCATTTGCATCCCAACCCCAATAAAACGACCAGTACCATAATGCACCTTAATAACAGAGTTTCAAGCAGGAAATTACAGCTTTCCCTGAATGACCGGCATATCAGACATGAAGATAAGCCCAAATATCTGGGAGTAAAATTACACCGTACACTAACGTTTAGCTCCCATCTGGAAGACACCAAACAGAAATTAAAATCTCGAAATGCCATTATGTCTATACTGGACGGAACATCATGGGGGTGCGGAGTTAATACACTAAGGACGTCAGCATTAGCCCTCGTGTACAGCGTGGATGAATATTGTTCACCAGTCTGGGCGAAAAGTGCGCATGTAAATAAAATAGACACCCAATTGAAAGAGACGATGAGAATTATCTCAGGCACACTTAGGGCTATCCCATGTGACTGGCTCCCAGTTCTTGCCAACATAGAACCCCCTGATATAAGGCACTCCATGGTGACCTCAAGAATATATAGGAAGATCGTACACAATCCAGAACTCCCTATACACCAAGACTTATCACTCATCAACAGGCTAAAATCTAGGTCCCCCTTTTGGAAGATTGGCAGGGAATTGCAGGACTTCGACCCAAAGCTAGCCTGGGGGGAATCGTGGCACAAAGGGACACACAAGAACCAAAAGCTTATCGATGACCCCAGCAAGAAGATAAATGGTTTTGATCTCCCTCGGAAGCTCTGGGTTGCCTTGAATCGCCTTAGAAAAAGCGTGGGAAGATGCAAACATCTAATGAATAAGTGGGGACTTGCGGAGAGTCCCGAGTGTGAATGTGGTGAAATCCAGACAATGGACCACTTACTGGTGTGTGAAGTGGTAGGATATAGTGGCGAACTGAAGGACATACATTACTTGCCTGACCTACCCATAGATTGGCTCAAAACTATAAGTAGCATTGTGTAGTGTTGTAATTTCCTGGTGGATTGTAATGACACTGTAATATTTGCCTTGTACATGCCGAACGAATGAATAAATAAATGTAGATTGAAAAAAAACTTTCATTACAGAGTTTATATTTCCTAAGTAAAATTACTAATCAATTGCCCAACTCTGTCCCTTATTATGAGTGCGCGGTCTAATATCAATAACGCGAAATGACTGACATCATCTACGTACCAAACACTAGAAGACACTTCTTTCAAAGATGATCTACCCTCTTTACAGGTTCCTCCGAACGCCGACCAACCATATTTTAGTCTTTTGTCGTCCAGCGCGGAAATTTTGCGAGGAAAAACCTATACTCGTACAATGGTACGCTTCTGAGTAGAAATACTTGGAAATAACCCATCCTGCGTGGTTCCCGAGGCGCCGCTTCGTCGTTCCTCTCACCTGCGTCCAAGATTTGCAAATTTCGGAAGTATTATCCGGTTATCCTTCCTGTACGGTTACAATAACGGCCGTCCGTGACTCTATTGTGCTCCAGAGCTCAGGTGCCATGACGTCCGTCTAGCTACTTCCTGTGTTTAAGCAGGACCAACACCTGTGCGGGCCTTCCATCCAGAGCTTGAGTTCTGCCTGCCGTTTCATCTCCACTGGCTTTCCAACTTCTACTAGTATAGGCAATCATTCGTTACTCCGTTTTTATAATAAAGACACTCTGTCACCTTTCATGCAATAAGCGTTAACAGTTATATACAGGGCGTACTTGACAATGTCAGTCTCCTTTACATATTCATATATACGATGTACAACGTATTACATGATACCTAATTGTGTTTGTAGATCACGGCAAAGTATGTGGATGGGTGCTTGTAAGGTGCTAAATTATAGACACTTGTGCATAATTAAAGCTCCGGTTTCAAAACGTTGTAGAAAGAGAACCACAGGTCAGAATGACGCCCGTTTGAACAGCATATTATTGACGAAAGGGGAAACGTCATGGAAAAAGAATTTAACGGAAATTTTAACAGCTTTTAACACTGTAAGCGTCTTAACGTAAATCTTTTCGGCTACAGATGACAGATGAATAGCAATACGACGACTGTGGTTTCAGTTGCACGTTACACCATCCGTACTGTTCATTGGGCATGACTGCACAAGTTCGGCAGTCAACAGTTATGGTACTGTTAGTTACGTAAGCCCATCCACACATTTCGTGATGCTGAAAACCGTATAAAACGCAAAATGACATCGGTTCCTACCTGTCCTGGGACCAAAAATCGCATAAAAAGCCAAATGACATCGGTTTCTAACTGGTACAAGACGAATTCAGTGAGCTGTCCACAGTCTTCTGCCACAAGTTGAAATCGAGCAACAGCATGTTCTAACAGATCAGAGTCTCTCGGGGGTCACGTTCAGAATGCGATGCGCAATGCCCGCTTCAATTCAGCTACATTCGTAATTGGAGCACTGAACACAACATCTTTCAGATAACTCCGCAGCCAGAAGTCACACGCATTAAGGTCACGTGATCTGGAGGACCGGGCTGCAGGGAAATGACGGCTGATCATAGCAGTATTTTGAAATGCCTGTGCAGCCGACACTTCACTGGCTGTGCAGTGTGCGGAGGAGGTCCATATTGCACAAAAATGATCTTACCCACAAAGCCACTCTTTTGAAGTGTTGGAATGACATTGGTGCGCAAAAGACTCTCCTAATGCTTACCAGTGACGATACGGGTAACAGGATCCGCAGGACTTATCTCCTCGAAAACAATACGGCCCTGCCGTCAATTCCTTACCAGTCCACTTAATTTTCAGCATTCTTCTGTAACATTGCATATCAAATACTTCAATTCTCTTCTGTTTCGGTTTTTCCACAGTCCACGTCTCACTGCCATACAACGCTGTGCTTCAAACGTACGTTCTCAGAATTTTCTTCCTCAAACTAAGGGCTACGTTTGATACAGCAGACTTCGCTTAAACAGGAATGTCTCTTTTCCCAGTGCTGGTCTGCTTTTTGCGTCCTCCTTGCTCTGTTCGCCATGGGTTAAAATGGCTCTGAGCACTATGGGACTTAACATCTGTGGTCATCAATCCCCTAGAACTTAGAACTACTTAAACCTAACTAACCTAAGGACATCACACACATCCATGCCCGGGGCAGGATTCGAACCTTCGACCGTAGCGTCATGGGTTATTTTGCTACCTAGGAAGCGGATTCCTTAACTTCATCTACTTCGTGACCACCAATCCAGATGTTAACTTTCCCATTAGTATTCCTGCTATATCTCATTCCATCCGTTTTTCTTCGATTTACTCTTAGTCTATATTCTCAACTCCTTAGACAGTTTAATCCATTCAGCATATCCTGTAATTCTTCTTCACTTTCACTGAGGATAGCAAGGTGGTCAAAGCGAATTATATCATTGATATCTTTCCATCGTGAATTTCTATTCCACTCTCACATCTTTGTTTAACTTCCATCATTGTTTCTTCGATACATTGAGATGTATAGACTGAACAGTAGGGGCGAAAGACTATATCCTTGTCTTACACCCTTTTTAATCCGAGCACTTTGTTCTTGGTCGTCCACTCTTATTATTCCCTCTTCGTTCTTGTACATGTTGTATATTACCCGTCTCTCCCTATAGCTTACCCCTGTATCTCTCAGACATTCGAACATCTTGCACCGTTTGACACTGTCGAACGCTTTTTTCCAAGTTGACAAATCCTATTAACGTGTTTTGATTTTCCTTTAGTCTTGCTTCCATTATCAACCGCAACGTCAGAACTGCCTCCCTGGTGCCTTTCCCTTTCCTAAAGCCAAACTGATCATCGTCTAACACAGATCCTGAGTTTTCTTTTCCATTCTTCTGTATATTAGTCTTGACAGCAACTGGGGAACATGAGCTGTCACGTTTATTGTGCGATAACTCTCGCACTTGTCGGCTCTTCCAGTTTTCGCTCATGTTTGTATGATATTTTTCAGAAAATCAGATGGTGTATCGCCAGACTCAAACATTCTACTCACCAACGTGAATAGTCGTTTTTTCGTCACTTCCTGCAATTGCTTTCGAAATTCTGATGCAATGTTATTCCAAAGCTCTTTTAAATTTTTATTATAGTACTGGATCTCCTATCTCTTCTGTTTCTTCTTCTACCACGTCTTCAGACGATCTTCCCCCTCGCAGAGGCCTTCAGTGTACTCTTTCCACCTATCCGCTCTCTCCCCTGCATTTAACAGTGGAATTCCCATTGCACTCGTCATATTACCATGCTTTCTTATAATTTCATGAAAGGTTGTTTTGACTTTTCTATATGCTGAGTGAGTCCTTCCGACAATCATTGTTTTCGGATTTCTTCATGGAAACATTTCGTCTCAGCTTACTTTTTATTTCATTCTTAAGCTACCTGTAGTTCTGTATTCCTGAATTTCCCTGAACGTTTTTGTATTTCCTTCTTTCATCGATCAACTAAGGTATTTCTTCAGTTACCAATGGTTTCTTTGCAATTACATTCTTTGTACCTATGTTTTTCGTTCCAATTTCTGTGATTGTCCTTTTAGAGATGTCCATTCCTCCCCAAATGAACTGCCTCCTGAGCTATTGCTTATCGCAGTATATAGCCTCAAAGAAGTTCAAGCGTATCTCTTTATTCGTCAGTAGTTCTGTATTCCACTTCTTCGCGCTTTGATACTTCCTGACTAACTACTTAAATCTCAGCTTACTCTTCATCTCAACTAAATTGTGATCTGAGTCTATACCTGTTCCTGGGTACGCCTTACAATCCAGTATCTAATTTCGGAATCTCTATCTGACCATGATGTAATCTAACTGAAATCTTCCCGCATCTCCTGGTATCTTCCAAGTATAACTCCTCCTCTTGTGATTTCTGAACAGAGTATTCGTTATTACTAGCTGAGATTTATTGCTGAACTCAATTGATCTTTCTCCGTCTCATTCCTAGTACCAACCCCATATTCTACCGTAACGCTTTCTTCTCCTGTTTCCCCTACAAATGCATTCTAGTCGTCGATTACTATTACATTTTCGTCTCCCTCTACGAACTGAATTACCTGTTCAATGTTCTCTTCATTCTCGGCTTGCGACGTCGGCATGTATACCTGAACTGTCGTCGTCTGTGTTGGTTTGCTGTCAATTCTGAAGAGAGCAACCCTGTCACTGAACTGTTCACAGTAACTCACTCTCTGCCCTACCTTCCTATCCATAACGAATCCTACGTCCGCTACATCATTTTCTGCTGCTGTTGATATTACCCTATACTCGTCTGACCAGAAACCTTTGTCTTCTTTCCATTTCACTTCACTGACCCCCACTATATCTAGATTGAGCCTTAGCATTTCCCTTTTCAGATTTTCTAGCTTCCCTATCACGCTCCGACTCATAGAACGTTAGCCTTTCATTGGTTATTCGACCTTTTTCTCGTAGTCACCTGCCTCTTGGCAGTCCCCTCTAGGAGATCCGAATAGGGGCTTGTCCGGGATCTTTTGCCAATGAAGGGATCATCATGACACTTATTCAATTGCAGGCCACATGCAGATTCTTCCACCTTTAGCGGCAGTTTTCCACCCCGAGGGCAAGAGAGTGCCCTGTACCTCTGTCTGTTCCTCCGCCTTTTAGACAAGGTTGTTGGTTGAAAGATAGTGCATACGTTCAATATCGCCTGTTTGTTCTATTTGATACGGGCCACTCACACCTGAGCAGTACTCCAGGACGGATCGCATGAGTGATTTGTAAGCAATCTCCTTCCAAAACTGATTGAATTTCCCCAGTATTCTACCAATAAACCGAAGTCTACCACCTGCTTTACCCAAGACTGAGTCTGTGAGCTCATTCCATTTCATATCCGTACAAACTGTTACACCCAAGTATTTGTATGAGGTAGCCGATTCCAACTGAAACTCATTGATATTGTAGTCACAGGATACTCGTTTTTTGGTTTTTTGAAGTGCACTGTTTTACAGTTCTGGACATTTAAGGCAAGTTGGCAATATTTTCAGAGCCTTAAAATCTTAACCAAGATTGGACTAAATATCTATGCAGCTTCTTTCACCAGAACTTCGTTGCTGAAAACTGCATAATTCGCAGAACGCCTGGGGTCACAGTTAGTATTGTCTGCAAAGTGAGTAGTAAATTACAATGAAATGAACACCCTTAGCTGCGTACAGGCGTTGATATAAGTCAACGGGGACAGATGAAAATGGGTGCCCCGACCGGGACTCTAACCCGGGATCTCCTGCTTACATGGCAGACGCTCTATCCATCTGAGCCACGGAGGACACTGAGCATAGCGCGACTGCAGGGATTTATCTCTGGCACGCCTCCCGCGAATCCCACATTCTCAACGTATTGTACCGCACTACATTCGTAGTGCCCCCGCCCATTATACTCATTACCCTCGGCGCGTTGCCGATTCCCGTAAGAGTTCGGGCACTGTTTGTGCATTCGCACAGAAGAAGAAGATGGTCAAGTGGCCGGTGAGCCTTAACTATATATATAAAGTAAGATGGTATCTGTTCTTTCCGACATGTCCGAAAGAACAGAAACCATCGGTGACCATGCAGTTCGTTAGAATGAAATCACAATGAAATGAACACCCTTAGCTGCTTACAGGCGTTGACATATGTCAACGGGGACTGATGAAAATGGGTGCCCCGACCGTGACTCGAACCCGGGATCTCCTGCTTACATGGCAGACGCTCTATATCTGAGCCACCGAGGACACAGAGGACATGTCCGAAAGAACAGATACCATCTTAGTATGTATATCATTAGTAAATAATATAAACAGAAACGTTCCAACACATTTCCCTGTAGCACAAGCGAAGTTATTATACATGTGTCGATGACGCTCTATCCAAGATAACTTGCTGCGTCCACAATACAAAAAAAAAAGAAAAAATACAAAAAAAAAAGATCCTCAAGCTAGTAACAAATTTCGCTTGATACCCCATGCGATAATACTTTCGATAATAAGTGTGGATGTGGTACTGAGTCAAAAGCTTTTCGAAAACTGAGAAATACGCTTCTACTTGATTGCCTTGTTCCAAAGATTTCAGTATGTCATGTGAAAAAAGTGCGAGTTGGGTTCCATATGATCGATGTTTCTGGAATCTATGCTGGTTACAATGAAGGTCATTCTGTTCGCTTCATCATATTTGAGATCAGAATATGTTCTAAGATTCAACAACAGATCGACGTCAAGGATATTGGACGGCAGTTTTGTGGAACATTTCTGCTACCTTTCTTGTAAATGGGTGTGGCCTGTTCTCTCTTCAGTTAGGTACCTATTAAGTGTGTGTCTCGCAGTCTTGGTGCAGCGATCTTCGGAAACCCAGGAGGTACTTCTGTAAAGCCCTCTATAACACTCTTTATGCAATTTATGTGACGAGCAGGGTTGCGAGGGATAGGAAGAACCCGACGTATTTCAACAGCCTTGTTAGGACGTTGCTATAAGAGCAATTCAAACGAAGCTAAAGCCTTGCTGGCATATAAAAGCTGAAGCCAAAATGAGCATCAGGCGAAAAATGCGAAAAGTATACAGAGCTTTCATATGACCATCGGCCGGAAGAAACATCGTAAGAGGTTTTGGTCTTACGTATAGTCAATAAACGTACCACAGTCATCTGTCCAGCAGCTCAGTGGTCGAACTGGCAACATGCTGACACTACTTCCGGGACATAAAATCGTCTAAAACCACTCTACAGAGGGGAGACATCTGAAACTGGTGAGACGCGTATGGTGCTATACAGATTACGTGAAAATAGGTGCTCCACTTCCATCAGCAGTGTAGCGTAGAACTGAGGAGCGAGTTGTTCTAAGAGACTGTGAAACGGTGCGAGCCATTCCCCTTTTTCAAAAAAAAAAAGTCGTAGGGGAGATGCATTCCGTTCTAGGTCTATGCTGATTAATGGCACTTTGTTGCACAATTATGGAATACGTTTTGTACTTGCGTGGTAAGACCTTTTTGGAGAACTAAGGTCTGTACAGAAAACATTACAGGTACCGAAAGAATCTTCCGGAAGGCTGTTCATCAGTCACATAGAATGGGCTCTACATAACGGCGCCGTGGCTGAAGCTCTTTTCTTGACTTTCTGAGCGCATTCAGTACATTTCCGTACTACTGCTTGCTGAATAAGAGAGATGTTTACAAAATATCTAAATTAGTGTACAATTTCCCAGAAGGAATCGTCTATATCAGTGATATGACAGGAAAGTTCATTCGAAGCAAAAAAGTATAGTGAACGCGCATTGTAAAGTGCACACTTCAAGAACTAAGGGAACTTGTTTATCTCCGCTACTGTCAAACACGACTCTAATCACTTATACTGCACAAGGGGTATAGGTCTTAAGGTATGTGTCTTTGAGCCCATGCTTACTAGACTTTTTGCTTTGAATTATCGTTCTTTCATATCCGTGAATACTGATCATTCCCCCTAGGACACCTTGTACAGTGAGGGTGTTTCAAAGTCTTTTCGGCAAATGTCTGTGGGTGATAGATGACTTCATGGGGAACAGCTTTTGCTCCAGACAAAATATTTATTGACCCTTTCCGGACACTGTAGGCGTTCATCGTTTAAGACTGATTATGCAGCTGAGAGGCGGCAGGGCCTTAGGACTCTGTGGAGTTGATAGGCAATGTGTGTTGCCTATAATCCAGTCATCGGCTCAACTTGAAAGATGATAGGTCGGGAAAAATTAACGTTCATGATTTGATCCGAAAATATCTTTCTTTGCTTAGAGACACGAATTCTTATAGTTTTCTTGTTCAAAATCACCCTATCAGTTTACTGGGGTAGGGAGTATGCCGTACCGCACACCTCGTTGGTAGACACTGCTAATTTTGTGAAATGCTGTTGTAACAGAGCCAGCGATTAGTAAATTATATTACATTACATTTATCGTTTTCCATGAATCCCTTGGAGAGGAGTCTCTGAGATGTGGAAAGAGTCAAAGACTTTTTTTTATTTTATTTTTTTCCTCAGATACGTGGATATTGTACAATTCTAATGCAGACAGAGTGCAGCATGAGCTATAATACTTGTGAAGATATTCGTCGACGGAATTGAAGGTGTCGGCCGACGGGAAGTTCTTTAATTCACTCTGAAACCGATCTTTATCACTTACAAGACCTCTGACATGCTCTGGTAAGTTATTGAACATATGAGTACCCATGTATTTGACTCATTTTTGTACTAATGATAAGCGTTTATAGTCCTTATACAGATTGTTTTTTGTTCTGGTTTTATAATCATGTTTTGCACTATTTTGTGTAAAAAGAGACATGTTGGAAATGACAAAGGATATCAATGAGTATATGTACTGAGAAGTAGTAGCTAGAATACCAAGTTTCTTAAAGAGATCTCTGCATGATGATCTAGGACTGACACCAGATATAATTCTATTGACTCGTTTCTGAATTTTGTAAATGTTCTCTCTGTGAGAGGAATTTCCCCAAAAGGTGATTCCATGAATCATTAGTGAATGGAAGTAGGTCGAATAAACTAACTTCTTCATTTTTGAATCACCTATTTCTGCAATCATGCGTACTGAAAATGTAGCTGAACTAAGGCGTTTTATTAAGTCTGGAGTGTGAGCTTTCCAATTTAGATTGTGGTCAATTTGTAGTCCTAAAAATTTGACAGTTTCTACAGCTTTAATTTCATTGTTTGAATACTTTATACTAATAGGATCAGGTATTCTTTGTGAGGTACTAAACTGTATGTACTGGGTCGTGTCAAAATTCAGTGACAATCCATTTGCTGTGAACCACCCATTGATACATACAAATATTTCATTAGCTGATTGCTCAGTGAGATCACGCGTAACATCGCTAGACTCTACACCGAGTACGCGAAAGAACTTGCCCCCCTGAAGAAAACCGTGTACCGCATGTCTCTAGCGGAACGGAAGGTTCCAAATGATTGGAAAAGAGCACAGGTAGTTCCAGTTTTCAAGAAGGGTCCGCGAGCAGATGCGCAAAACTATAGGCCTAAATCTCTGACATCGATCTTTTGTAGAATTTTAGAACATGTTTTTTTTTTGCTCACGTATCATGTCCTTTCTGAAAACCCAGAAACTACTCTGTGGGAATCAACATGGATTCCGGAAACAGCGATCGTGTGAGACCCAACTCGCTTTATATGTTCATGAGACCCAGAAAATATTAGATACAGGCTCCCAGCTAGATGCCATTTTCCTTGACTTCCGGAAGGCGTTCGATACAGTTCCGCACTGTCGCCTGATAAACAAAGTAAGAGCCTACGGAATATCAGACCAGCTGTGTGGTTGGATTGAAGAATTTTTAGCAAACAGAACACAGCATGTTGTTGTCAATGGAGAGACGTCTACAGACATTAAAGTAACCTCTGGCACGTCACAGGGGAGTGTTATGGGACCATTACCTTTCACAATATATATAAATGACCTAGTAGATTGTGTCGGAAGTTCCATGCGGCTTTTCGCGGATGGTGCTGTAGTATACAGAGAAGTTGCAGCATTAGAAAATTGCAGAGAAATGCAGGAAGATCTGCAGCGGATAGGCACTTGGTGCAGGGAGTGGCAACTGACGCTTAACATACATAGAAAGAAGGATCCTATACTGTATGATTATATGATAGCGGAACAAACACTGGTAGCAGTTAGTTCTATAAAATCTCTGGGAGTTTACGTACGGAACGATTTGAAGTAGAATGATCATATAAAATTAATTGTTGGTAAGGCGGGTGCCAGGTTGAGATTCATTGGGAGAGTCCTTAGAAAATGTAGTCCATCAATAAAAGAGGTGGCTTACAAAACACTCGTTCGACCTATACTTGAGTATTGCTCTTCAGTGTTGGATCCGTACCAGGTCGGTTTGACAGAGGAGATAGAGAAGATCCAAAGAAGAGCGGCGCGTTTCGTCACAGGGTTATTTGGTAAGCGTGATAGCATTACGGAGAAGTTGAGCAAACTCAAGTGGCAGACTCTGCAAGAGAGGCGCTCTACATCGCGGTGTAGCTTGCTCGCCAGGTTTCGAGAGGGTGCGTTTCTGGATGAGGTATCGAATATATTGCTTCCCCCTGCTTATACCTCCCGAGAAGATGGCGAATATAAAATTAGAGAGATTCGAGGGCGCACGAAGGCTTTCCGGCAGTCGTTCTTCCCGCGAATCATACGCGACTGGAACAGGAAAGTGAGGTAATGACAGTGCACGTTAAGTGCCCTCCGCCACACACCGTTGGGTGGCTTGCGGAGTATAAATGTAGATGTAGATTTAGAAAGTGTCAGCTAGTAGTTTGTCAGTGACAAAATTGAGCCCGACGACGTGATCACCTCTTTATAAATAGAGTGTCCAAAAAAAAAAACACCTGCGAACTTTAGGGACAGGTTCCTTTCAACAAAACAAGAAAAAAGTGCCTAGTAAATAAGTGCTCTGAAGCGCAAACTTTATGAGATATGAGCACTTGTTTATCTTCAAAACTATGAAACACATGTCTTCTATCGCAAACTCTTTGCTTGTCATATTCTGGGACGAGGTACTAAGGACCAAAAGAAGAGAAATATGTACGGTAAATATGATCTCTAGAAAGCGTACTTTAAGAGCTCTGAACACATTTTCCGGAGAAGATGTTTCAGACGAGCGAATCGACAAGTGTTCAAAGCTTTTAAAGTATTTTAGACGCCGTGTTTACTAGACTTTTTTCCTTGTTTTGTTCAGTACTTCCTGTGTCATAGCATCGAAGATGAGCAAGTGCTCATACCTCTTAATGTATGCATTTTAGAGCTTACAGTTACTAGACTTTCGTTCCCCCCCCCCCCCCTTTTTTTTATCTGTGTATAAGGAACCTGTCGCTGAAGTTTGTCGGCGTGGTGAAACGGCTACGAATTGACATCCCCAAATCTATCCACAACGGGTAAATATTATGCATGTGCGCTTTCTTCTAGTTACAGCATGCAATGCGACGATTTTTCAACCATAGGCAAGTAACTTTTAACGTAGAGAACTGCCGAATTATAGCGCATTTCTGTACTCAAACAATACACTTTTTCTGTGTCATTGGATAGAGCCTTCGAATAGGACTTCAGCGACATAACGGATGTGTATATTGAACAAATAATAACAAACTAACAAGGCCGCAAGCTATTGTCACTCCGGCAGGAGACGAGGTCCCACAAACCTTTGTCATACTGTAGCAATTATAAGGAAACACGTAACACAAGTATGCTTCGTAAGTCAATTTCTGCGTTTGAAGACAATCAGTCTGTGCTCTGCAGCTGTAGCGATCAGACAGTTACATTTCAAGCAATTCTGACAATCGAAAAAGTGGATATTGTTTTACTTTATGACAAATGTCGCCAAACCGCTACGTTAATCGAGTCTTTATATCATGCTTCAAAGCTTTTTACATTTCTCATTTTCTTGTAATTCGAACCTTTCTTCCTAAACTTTCATTGGGATATGAAGCCAATCATGTAACAAATACATGTGTTTTTAACAAGCGTCAACTAGAACTTAAAAATATGGTAACAATTGATCTACAATGTACGAAATACGTGACGCATCCATAAAATTTGTTTCTGAGAACGGTTATTATTTGTAAATGAATTCGTGAATTATGCTCGTCACGCGAAACGAAGATTCAAAACTGAGTTTACTCGTTCTAGAACAACAGACGGATGTTGAAAAAGACGTTACAAAAATACTGAGGAGGTACATCGCAACATTTTCTAACGTAATCATTCATTTAATGTCTGAAGTTACTGTAGTTTTCCGATAACGTAGCGAAAGAAAACTGCTCCTTGCTCGTAACGCCATCCCACTAGGCACTGTTTCGAACTTTTCATTGTTTCGTTTTGCCAAAGGTAAGATAATCAGAAAGCCAAGGATCCAGAATTCGTGCGCAATGGTTTCATATTTAGCTTCGAAAACCCTGAAGCAGAAACTGTTCTCCCCGTACTGTCGTGAATGAGAACAATGGGTCTTGTTTTGTCATGCCTCCGTAAAATAACCTTTAAGCCTCACTGACGGTATTCGCTTTAATGGTTCGCTACGATAAGGTGGTATTTCTAGCGTAAGGCACTCGACCATTGAGAGGAACATTTTAAAATGTGTTGAAAGAGACTGGACAATCAAGTTGAAAAGTATTGCATCCTATCTATCCTTAACGCTCTGCAAAATAATAAAATATAAATTATTTTATGAATGCCAATGAAACACGTACTCGAGAATAAGCCAGAAGATATGAAATGTCTTGTAGTCCACTGTAGCCTATCTTCACATAAATTCTGACAATTTATATCAATTGAAGACATCGATCATGTTATGGTGCTTTATTTGTAAAGTTGCGTCTTGATCACATAAACTGTACAACAATTACCGGTTTCGATCGTTAATATCTTCAGATCTTTTACAAATGGAAAAAACAGTGGTGTAACAACCTAAGCTGAATTAGCTGAAGCAATGACTACAATATGGCTATTGATATACAAAAAAATGAAAAAAATATAAATACAATGTACAGCAGTGCATACCATCCACCTATATAATAAAAATACTCTGATGTAAGAAGCAACGCCAATCTATATATTTAGGTATATATTAGGCGCTGTTAAGGACATGGTTGCGTCCTGTATTTATACAAATAACTGAAGCTGGTTGAAGGCACTAATGCAACTGGTAATTGTAAATTGTATAGTTTACGTGATCAAGATGGATCTTTACAAATAAACCTACAATTTCTGTTTTTAGTTATCTTACGAGTATAATCTACATAATCATTGCACTACAATAATCTTTCATGACGTTAACTCATTTTATTGCGCTCCGTTTAAATAAAGAGTACTCTTTGAGCACTTTCATTGCCCGGTGACTGCATTCTAGGAAATCCATGGAATACAACTAATGTATTATACACGGTAAATCACCTAAAACCTGCACCGTAAATACTGCTGAAATGCAATTGTCACAGAATGGATTTGTTAGCCGATCAACAGTTGGTAATAATACTTGGGAAGCGTATTTTTTTTTGCAGATCTACATATCTTTAATGGAACAATGCCTTTTGACATCAGCAAACTAAGAGAAGGGTAAACTTGTAGGTCAATAGTGTTCTTTAGGATTCTAGTACAAGTCTTTTACGAGAAATCGTATTTTGAAAAGTTTCCGTACCAACCCTTGTAAAACACCTGTGGGAGCACACGCTAAAGAACAAGTTCATAGATTAATTATGTGGATTCTAACCATTAACGAGACAGCTGCCCATCACAGGTTGCGATCAAAATCACCACCGCCAGCGGTAATACACACTTCCAGTCTGGTCTGGAACGACTGCAGCACACGTGCTTGTATTTCGGCAGAGATGTCCGAGCAGGCTGTAGCAATACGTCGTGGTATCATCGTCTGTAGTTTGTATGTCCTTGTAGACAGCATCTTTCAGCTTTCCCCGCAGGAAAAAAGGTCTACAGTCGTCAAATCCTGGGAATGGCTGGCCAAGGTACAGGTCCTCCGGGTCCAAACCAACGATTTGGAAACAATTCGTTACGCCATGCTGTGGTACTTGGTGCACTATGGGCTGGACAGCCAGCATGTTGGCACCACAGACTGCTCCTAGTCTGCAAAGGAACGTCTTCTAGCATCGGTAGAAGATGGCCTGTTAGGAGGCTGTGATAATTCAGTGTTCCGTCTATGAAAAACGGGCCTACGAGTTTATGTATGGTTCACTACCCCACTTGGACGTTGACGTTCCACCTGGCGAAGCCAACGGGGATTGTCAACAGACCAACGAGCATGTTTCGGCGGTTTACCTGGCCGTGATTGGTAAGTGTGGGCTCATCAATAAACAAGAAAACTGATACATCTGGAATATCCTCTCTTAATACATATGTTTAGAGGTTAACACAATTCTCATAAGCGTTTCCAAACAGCTCTTGCAGAGAGGTGTGATAGGCATGGAACCTACACTACGTGATCAAAAATATCTGGACACCAAAAAATATACGTTTTTCATATTAGGTGCATTGTTCTGCCACCTACTGGCAGGTACTCCATACCAGCGACCTCAGTAGTCATTAGATATCGTGAGAGAGCAGAAAGGGGCGCTCCGTGGAACTCACGAACTTCTAATGTGGTCAGGTGATTGGGTGTCACTTGTGTCATACGTCTGTACACGAGATTTCCATACTCCTAAACATCCATAGGTCCACTGTTTCCGATGTGATAGTGAAGTGGAAACGTGAAGGCACACGTCCAGCACAAAAGCGTACAGGCCGACCTCGTCTGTTGACTGACAGAGACCGCCGACAGTTGAAGAGGGTCGTAATGTGTAATAGGCAGAAACCTATCCAGACCATCACCCTGGAATTCCAAACTGCATCAGGATCCACTGCGATTATTATGACAGTTAGGCGGGAGGTGAGAAAACTTGGATTTCATGGTCGAGCGGCTGCTCATAAGCAACACATGACGCTGGTAAATGCCAAACGACGCCTCGCTTGGTGTAAGGAGCGTAGACATTGGACGACTGAGCAGTGGAAAAACGTTGTGTGGAGTAACTAATCACGGTACACAATGCGGCTATCCGTTGGCAGCGTGTGGATATGGCGAATGCCCGGTGAACGTCATCTGCCAGAGTGTGTAGTGCCAACTGTAAAATTCGGAGGCGGTGGTGTGGTTGTGTTTTTCATGAAGGGGGCTTCCACCCCTTGCAGTTTTGCGTGACACTATAACAGCAGAGACCTACATTGATGTTTCAACCACCTTCTTGTTTCCCACTGTTGAAGAGCAATTGGGGGATGGCGATTGCCTCCTTGAACACGATAGAGCACCTGTTCATAATGCACGGTCTGTGACGGAGTGGTTACGCGACAATAACATCCCTGTAATGGACTGGCCTGCACACAGTCCCGACCTGAATCCTATAGAACACCTTTGGGATGTTTTGGTACGCCCACTTCGTGCCAGGCCTCACCGACCGACACCGATACCTCTCCTCAGTGCAGCGCTCTGTGAAGAATGGGCTGGCATTCCCCAAGAAACCTTCCAGCACCTGATTGAACGTATGCCTGCGAGAGTGGAAACTGTCATCAAGGCTAAGGGTGGGCCAACACCATATTGAATTCTAGTATTACCGATGGAGAGGGCGACGAACTTGTAAGTCATTTTGAGCCAGGTGTCCTGATACTTTCGATCACATAGTGTATATCGATGTAGAATGCGTAAAACACTTGTCTGACTCATGCCCCTTCCTCATGTTATTACGCGGGAGCTGAAGAGCGGATCAACTGCAACAGCTGGAAGAACATTAATTTACCCCTCTTCTGTCGTCATTTGTTTCCTTCTGTTATGTTATCTAGGTATTACACTACCACTTTCACGTAACTGGTTGAAGAGGTTGATAAAGAGTTGCCGACGGTTGACGTCACGTGGGATATCTCGCCGCATACACCGTACGAGAACGAACTGCATTCTTCCTACACTCTTCATACACAATGATGATGTCACCTTTTTCTGCATTGGAAAGTTCCATCGTCCACTCACGACCTATTGCCTGAACTCTCACACACTAACTGACTGGCAAGTCACAGTGCAACAAGGGGGACACAAGCACAGAGTAAGTAAACATAAAAACGTCGTACCTAGAAACTACGTAGGTTGAATGGCACCGACAAGTACCGGTGTGGAATCTTTTCAAAATACGATACCTCGCAAACGACTCGCACAAGGCTCCTGCAACAAATACCACTGACGTCCTAATTTGCCCTACTTTCAGTTTGTTAATGTCAATAGGCATTGTTTCATTTAAAAAGTTGCGCAAAAATACACTTTCTAAGTGTTATTACAATCTGTTGATTGTCTAATAATACGATCCCCCTGACTACCAATCCATTCTGTGAAAACTGCACAGCAACAGTACTTTCCATTTCGGCAATATTTGCTGCGCTGAACAATAATGGATTACGGCATATCAGCTCACTGTTCACTTTTTATAATGCTTCCGACATGCCGTGTGACATGACGCTATAAGGGCAGAATGAAATGCAAGTGCTTCAATCCCTAGAATGTTCGCAAGGAAGGAAGCACTGAATTATTCGAGTGTCGTGAATATCAAACCACTTATTAAAAAATCTATTTTCAGTTTCTTTGGGATCATCCCTTTCCTTATGGCTGACAAGCAATAACTACTGCATTGAAAGAATGATCAAGGAAATTGTTGTCTGCTGGTTGGTGGTTGCAAACCGGGATCTTCAGAATCTAACTTCTTCGCCCTCTGTGTTCACACTACATGTTACACCGAAATAGCTTTACAAAAACAAAGCAAAAAATTTAAGAAAAAGGCGTAAATTCAATCTGTAATATAGGTTTGTCTTACAAAGACGAGCCAAAACATTATCAACAGTGCCCACCGCGTGACTGAACTCCACCTGCGGGTGAAAATATCTCTCCTACTGAACAATGGCCTTATAGCCCTTAAGGTAGGCACTTTAGAGCCCATGTTTACTGGACTTTTTTTCTTACTTTGGCCCTTACTACAACCTCTCAAAATAAAGCAAACAAAGACCTTACACTGGAGGAGGTCTACTGTTAGGGGCATCGGAATAATTTTCGTGTATAACTTTCTGCTCAGGAACCCTTACCTCAGACTGATATATTTACCCTTCTCTATCATCCCTGAGAGTTATTAACGTCATCAGCAGTCACCCTGTGTAAGCGAAACAGAGGCTTATAGGGAATCGCAGCAACTACGCTTTGGTCTGCAGGAAGGGAAAGACCACAGATGTGACTTATAAATACCGACACGTCTTGATAGCAGTTCTTTATTTAGCGCTATGCGTTTCGTAATTTCATCATCAGACTGAAGCTGTGGAATGAAGTGTACAAGAAAATTAATAGCAGAAAATACATACCTAAGTATACATCTAAGTATTATTATTATTATTATGTGCGATTGGACCCATACGGATCACGCAAAGCTTTTCCGATTCAATTTTTTAATTCTCCAAACTTCTCTCATTCTTTCCCTATGAATTCTCTTTCTTTCCTCTGTCCATTTTGTCCCCTGTCTCTTGCAAACTTCATTCTCGGGTTGTACTTTCCAACTATTGATTTTTTGCCTGTATACATTTCTGTTTATAACTTCTGAAGAATTTATTTGTGCATTTGCTAGATCTGTTTTGGTTTCTTGTATCCAGGGTATGGTTTTCAATTTTTCAATGTATATTAAAATTTTGTGGGAGAGTCTGGGTGTTGGGAGTCTGTAGATATGACCGCAAAATTTTAGTCTTCTTTTCCGGATGTCTGCGGCGAGGTTAGATAATTTTTCTGTAGTTTTCCGAGACTGTAACCTGTATCCATCTTCCGTTCTTTTTGGGCCAAGAATCTTTCTGATAATTTTGCGTTCCTCTTTCAGGATGCCTTCTAGGTCGTCTTTTCTATGGAGTGTGAGTGTTTCGCTGGCATATAGTGCTTCGGGCTTGAGTACTGTATTGTAGTGTCGTATTTTTGAGTGAATGGAGAGACACTTTTTATTGTAGATGTTGTGGGTTTTCCAGTATGCTCTTTTCAGTTTTTGCAGTCGAACTTTTTGTGCAGTTTTCCCTCCCCCTGTGGGTTCTAGGACCTCGCCTAAGTATTTAAAGAATGGAACTCTCTCAATTTGTCCATATTTTGTAGTCAGTTTTTGAGTTTCAAATTTTGAGCAGATGAATTTGGTTTTTTGGAAGGAAATTTGTAGCCCAACTTTTTCGGCGCATTCTTTGAGAATGTCTATCTGTTTAATTGCTGTGGTCTCGTTTTCTGCTAGAATGGCCACGTCATCTGCAAATGCCAAGCATGAAATTTTAATACCATCTTTAGATCTTCCTAGTTGTATAGGCTTCCAGTAATTTTGATTCTTCAGTTCTTTTTCCCATTCTTGGATGACTTTGTCTAAGACAAGGTTGAAGAGGAGTGGAGACAAGCCGTCACCTTGTCTGACGCCGGTTTTGATCAGGAAGGGCTCTGATATTTCACCCAGGAATTTTATCTTAGAAGTTGTGTTTGTGAGCGTTTCTTTGATAAGGCTTAGGGTTTTCGGATCGAGTCCTAGCTCCTCAAGGATAATAAAGAGAGATTGCCTATCGATTGAATCATAAGCCTTTGCGAAATCAACAAAGGAACAAATGATCGGACTGTTACTGACTGCTTTGTATTTTATTGTTGTCTTCAAATTGAAAATTTGTTCTGCACAGGATCGGTGAGGGCGAAAGCCAGCTTGGTATTCACCAATACTGTGTTCGAGTTGGTCTTGTGTTCGTTGAAGAAGACAAGCTGAGAGGATTTTATAAGTGACTTGGAGAAGGGAGATTCCTCGATAGTTGTTTATATCTGCCATGTCTCCCTTTTTATGCAGTGGATGAATTAGGGAGCATTTCCAATCTTCTGGTAGTTTTTCTGTCTGCCAAATGTCTGTGATGATTTGAGTGAGTTCTTTGAGGGAATTTGGTCCAAGATTTTTAAGTAGTTCTGCAGTGATATTATCTTCTCCGGATGCCTTGATGTTTTTCAGTCTATGAATATGTCTTTGGATCTCCTCTAGTGTAGGTGGTGGGGATTCTGGATTTGTGTAGATAGCAGTTTCTTGAGGGAATCTTGAAGAAGGTTCAGGGCAATTGAGGAGTCCGGAAAAGTATCTTGCCAGCTCCTCACAATTTTCTCGATTTGTGAGCGCTAGTTTTCCATCTGGTTTTCTGAAACATAGATTTCGTGAGCCGTATCCATTGATTCTCCCAGCAAAGGTCTTATAGAAGTCTCGTACATTATAGTTACGGAAATTTTCTTCAATAGACTCACACTGTTCCTTGAGGTACTTCCTCTTGACTTGTCTGATTGTTTTTGCCACTTGTCTTCTGGTGTTGTGGAAGTGATCTAGATTTTCTGGGGATTTTTTACTGTTATACTTCAGAAAGGCTTTCTTTCTTTCTTCCAGCGCTTTCTCGCATCCAGAGTCCCACCAGGGGTGTTTTGTGTTCTTTTTCAATGGGATCAGTTCTTTTGCCTTCTTTGTAATTTTTGTTCGAAATTTTTCTCAAGAGTCAGCTGGTTCCTTTTCCCACTCCTCCTTCAGATTGGTTTCTTTGATTGTTCGTGTGTCAAATTTCATCATGTGTGTTTTCTTCGGATAGAATTTTTTTGGGGTGAATTTCACTTTAATGCGTGTTAAGTAGTCGTCTGAGTCAATGTTCGCCCCTCTGCGGACTTGGACATCATGGATCTCTTTCTGTACGAAATAGGAGATGGCAATGTGGTCAATCTGATATTCGCCGATCTCTAAGTATTCTAATATACAGAAATTTCAATTAGCATCGTACTTACATAAAAATCCAACTTTAGTACAAAACTCACGAAAGTGAGCACATACACTGAATGCAACACAAATCTCATCTCATTTAGGCATATTTAACAGTGTAGTCTGTTCGAATAGAACCAGTGCCAAACTGAGGGTGGTGATTAAACTATCAAAGAGATAAACGAACGCAAATAGGTGGCGCTAGCATTAATCATAGGAAGCAAGTGAAAGAGTAAGTTTACAAACTTCAATGCACTGCTTTCAAGTAGATATCAGCACCTCGTGAACAACTTGACAAAATACGTTTAAGGAACTTTTACGGTAGAGAAACTCATATACTAACAGAATGAAACGTGCGTCGTTTGGCAACATCTTAAAGAACATTACGGAGATAATCTTCATTGAATAATCAAAACAGAACACAATTGCAACTAATAACTGTTGTGGTACAATATAAACATAAAACCGATATAGGTAACAAGTAACGTATAAATGAGAAGTAATAAGTTTACAACCATCTCAACATAAAATGTTACGTATCACTAAATCACCAGTTATTGGTTGCAGCTGTCTTCTGTTTTGATTATTGATTAAAGATTTAGACTGTTTGTAGATGATGCTGTCATTTGCCGTCGTAAGTCATCAAATGATCAAACCAAATTCCAAAATGATTTAGACAAGACATCTGTATGGTGTGAAAAGTGGCAATTGACTCTAAGCAATGAAAAGTGTCAAGTCACCCGCATGAATACTAAAAGGAATCCGCTAAATTTCGGTTACACGGCAAGTCACAGAGGCTGTGCTTACATTACGTTTGTCCACCCTCTTTTGGAGTATTGCTCGTGAGATCCGTATCAGATAGGATCAACGGAGGACGCTGAAAAAGTTCAAAGAAGTGCAGCTCGTTTTGTACTGTTGTCAATTAGGGGAAAGAGTGACAAGGGTATAATATGCGAATTATGGTGGCAATCATTAAAACACAGGCGTTTTTAGTTGCGGCAGGATCTTCTCTTGAAATTTCATTCTACAACTTCTTTCTTAGACTGTGAAAATATTTTGTTGGCGCCTGCGTACATGGGGAGGAATGATCATCGTAATAAAATAAGGTTTAAGTTCTAGTTTTTACCGCGCGTTATTCGCGAGTGAAATGGTAGCGAAACAGCCTGAAGTGGCTCGATGAATCCTCTACCAGGCACTTAATTGTGAATTGTGAACTGCAAAGTAATGAAGTAGATGTGGATATAGAATTATTCACATTTGTCTTATACGTGAATGGCGAAGGATTGCATCCATAAAACCACGACTCATTCCTCTCCCCGGATTAACTTGCACGCCTTCTGTGGACTAAAAGCTGAAAACCATGCGTCTCCTTAATCCCTTATATAACTGCACACAGTGTGTAGGATGAGAAGACATTTAACTATAATTAAGAGTATATATTGTTGCAAATCGCGTATACACTCCTGGAAATGGAAAAAAGAACACATTGACACCGGTGTGTCAGACCCACCATACTTGCTCCGGACACTGCGAGAGGGCTGTACAAGCAATGATCACACGCACGGCACAACGGACACACCAGGAACCGCGGTGTTGGCCGTCGAATGGCGCTAGCTGCGCAGCATTTGTGCACCGCCGCCGTCAGTGTCAGCCAGTTTGCCGTGGCATACGGAGCTCCATCGCAGTCTTTAACACTGGTAGCATGCCGCGACAGCGTCGACGTGAACCGTATGTGCAGTTGACGGACTTTGAGCGAGGGCGTATAGTGGGCATGCGGGAGGCCGGGTGGACGTACCGCCGAATTGCTCAACACGTGGGGCGTGAGGTCTCCACAGTACATCGATGTTGGAGCCAGTGGTCGGCGGAAGGTGCACGTGCCCGTCGACCTGGGACCGGACCGCAGCGACGCACGGATGCACCCCAAGACCGTAGGATCCTACGCAGTGCCGTAGGGGACTGCACCGCCACTTCCCAGCAAATTAGGGACACTGTTGCTCCTGGGGTATCGGCGAGGACCATTCGCAACCGTCTCCATGAAGCTGGGCTACGGTCCCGCACATCGTTAGGCCGTCTTCCGCTCACGCCCCAACATCGTGCAGCCCGCCTCCAGTGGTGTCGCGACAAGCGTGAATGGAGGGACGAATTGAGACGTGTCGTCTTCAGCGATGAGAGTCGCTTCTGCCTTGGTGCCAATGATGGTCGTATGCGTGTTTGGCGCCGTGCAGGTGAGCGCCACAATCAGGACTGCATACGACCGAGGCACACAGGGCCAACACCCGGCATCATGGTGTGGGGAGCGATCCCCTACACTGGCCGTACACCAGTGGTGATCGTCGAGGGGACACTGAATAGTGCACGGTACATCCAAACCGTCATCGAACCCATCGTTCTACCATTCCTAGACCGGCAAGGGAACTTGCTGTTCCAACAGGACAATGCACGTCCGCATGTATCCCGTGCCACCCAACGTGCTCTAGAAGGTGTAAGTCAACTACCCTGGCCAGCAAGATCTCCGGATCTGTCCCCCATTGAGCATGTTTGGGACTGGATGAAGCGTCGTCTCACGCGGTCTGCACGTCCAGCACGAATGCTGGTCCAACTGAGGCGCCAGGTGGAAATGGCATGGCAAGCCGTTCCACAGGACTACATCCAGCATCTCTACGATCGTCTCCATGGGAGAATAGCAGCCTGCATTGCTGCGAAAGGTGGATATACACTGTACTAGTGCCGACATTGTGCATGCTCTGTTGCCTGTGTCTATGTGCCTGTGGTTCTGTCAGTGTGATCATGTGATGTATCTGACCCCAGGAATGAGTCAATGAAGTTTCCCCTTCCTGGGACAATGAATTCACGGTGTTCTTATCTCAATTTCCAGGAGTGTACAAGCATCTTGATCGAAAAACTGTCAAATAACTTCTAGCTATATTTAAAAAGTAGAAAGAAAATTGATGTTACAGATCTAACTGACATTTGCCCAGTAACTGCTATAATTACACCTAAAAGTCGGAAAGACCAATTGCAGTTCTCCTGCGATGGCCTGCCCGATACCAGAATCGGTAAGGTACAAACGAGAATATTACAAGTGATCTGGCGTTCCTACACTTTCAATCATATTGTAACTGAACACGTTGATAGCGGTGATTATACTGTGTCAGGAGTATCAGTTATTTTCCCTTTGCTATCGCCAAGCGCAAAGAACAGGCACAAACCTGATTTATCAGCATTGTTGTTCACTTTTCAGATATATGTGATGGATCGAACAAACAAAAGAGACGTCACTTACGGATTGCACGATTCCGAAGTGGCATGTCAGTCGGATGTCGAATGCCGCCATCAAACTCTTTGTACTGGATCAGGGTACTCTTTACGTCCACCAGTATAACTCCAAGACGCTCAATCCTTAATCGTAAACTACTTTCAATAATCTCTCAATTGCATGTTTTCACTCCATTTTTTGTGTTTACCGGTCAAATGCGGAATAATGTTCTTCATAATACTTGAGAAGTTATCCACGTCCCCACTTCAGAAAATACATTAAGAGTTTGCAACTTGAAATAACTCTAGCACTGTTTTCACTTCTCACTGAGTTTCTATATTTCACTAACTGATGGTTTTCTACTTGCGTTCTTACTTCACATTTTTGGCTTTAGGTTACAGTGAAAGTGATATTGTGGTCTGATGTTTTTAGAGCCATGTCTACTTTGTTTGTAAAGCGTAAGACCGTCTGCTAAGATATAACAGACGAATAGAGAAAGGTTAATACTTGCGGGGGATTCATTATTTTGTTTAATTTAATACTTTGTTGCCGATAACATCCATTTTTACGCACCTGAACGTTGCGGAACTAACTGCAGCTTCTGACCACAATAATGCACAGGATTTGGGGGAATAACGCCTATAAAGAATCTGAATGTCTCACTGCGCCGTAGTTCACCTGTAGGTATACTAATCAGTAGGTTTTCCCGAACAATTTTAGAATAAATTACTACTCAAAGACTCAGACAGGTCTCGTAAAACTAATATCTAAAGCAACGAAATCTTAGACTTGGGGAGCCGATGCCAGGTCGTTACAGTAATAAAACCTTGCAAAGTTCAGTCATTTAAATTTTCGAATCACTATCGGTCTAGACGTGACGACTACTTTCCAGAGCAGCCGAAGTTACTTTGGTGGTCGATTTTCCAAGTAGGGAAGAAATTTCAAAACAACGTGTTACTGGACAGTATTCTGATCTATGCACACATCTTAATGAACTTTCACTGTTAGGCAGTATAGCAAAACACAGCAGTCGTTAATGACCTGTCGCAAAAGGACAGCAGAGCTACCACTTTAAGTGCCTGTCATAACTGGGGAACGACATAAAACGGATTGTTGTGGTGATTTCAGAGTCCACTTTTTGTCTTCTACAAACCATTAAGCCTCACGGTACGCCTATATTTCAAGCCGAGGAACGAGCATACAATTACTGCCGGTGACATCAGCATAAAGTTTTGCACAGCTGTCCGTCTGCTAAATGCAGGCGTATGTTTTTCTCTTCAGTTCTGTCGCTAGTTTTAGTGCCAGGGTCCATCATAAAGGGAACAGTCGCAGCCATAACCACATATAAGAAACGAAATCCCCAAACAAAGTAATTCATATCTGGGACGTTTGCTCATACAGTACGTAGTTTTCGAGACATTCACAAGAATGCTCAAGAAACAATACGCAACAAACTACACAGACTTAAAACATATCTGAATTTGTCTCTAAATATTTCTTGCAGAAATAACCTGATAGACGCTTTCGAGCAATGGATTTCATGGCAAGCTCTCTAAACCATAGACTTCATAGTAGTACCTGATAAATTAATTTTCCGGGACATCATTTTTACGCCCAATGTGATATTATCTGCAAGGAAAACTTGCTATTGTGAATGTAAGAAGATAGTACCACATAATTTTAGTGACTGTGAATAGCACTCACACTGCGATCCCGCTTTTCAGACATACATTTAAAGTTTGTGTTCTTTTTCAGTAATCGTTCACTGAATGATAAACACATTGATGATTCAAGATCCGCTTAAATACAGTTTGTATTAGTTAATACGTAATTGGATGATTACTTATTGATGTAAAAGAAGACACGTTCGCATTAAACATGTGGTACATAGACTTAATTTATTGACATAGATGCTACGCACAAAATGGCTCTGAGCACTATGGGACTTAACATCGGAAGTCATCAGTCCCCTAGAACTTAGAACTACTTAAACCTAACTAACCTAAGGACATCACACACATCTATGCCCGAGGCAGGATTCGAACCTGCGACCGTAGTGGTCGCGCGGTTCCAGACTGAAGCTCCTAGAACCGCTCGGCCACTCAGGACGGCTGCTACGCACACACGATTAAGAACGATAGAGGAAGCAGACTTGTCTTACTATTTACAAATTCATTACATCTACATGACTTTTATGCAGTTCACAGTTAAGTTCCTGCCAGAAGATTCATCGAACCAGCTGCGTACTATTCCTCTACCGTTCCACTATCTTATTTTATTACGATGATCATTTCTCCCTAAGCAGATGTGTGCCAACAAAAAATATTTTCACATTCAGAGCAGAAAGTTGGTGATTCAAGTTCCGTGAAAAGATCTCGCCTAACGTAAAACACCTATGTTTGAATGATTGCCACTCCTATTCGCGCATCATATGCGTAGTAATCTCTGCACTGTTTCGTGATAATACCAAATGAGCTGTCATTCTCTGAACTGTTTCTTCGTCGTCCGTCAATACTATCTGATACGGATTCCATACCGCACAGAAATACTCTAAAAAAGGATAGACAAGCAGTCTCTTTAGTAGATCTGTTGCATTTGCTATCTGGTCTTCCACTGAAATGCAGTCTTTGGTTTGCTTTCCCCACAACATTGTCTACGAGATCGTTTCAATTTAAGTTATTCATAATTGTAATCGCTAGGCATTTAGTTGAATTGCAATCATGCGTAGAATGATTTTTGTTTCAGCCAGAATTCTACTTTTCTGTGTTTTTGAATTTTCAATCGCTTCATCCTTAGGAATTTGCTAATAAAAGATTCCCTTATATGATGAAGAAGTCTTTTGTAGTTTACTGCAGCGAATGTTGGAATAGTTCCTGTTGTTGGTTCTGTAAGACTGGATGTGTGATCTATCATTCTCATGCAAATTGATCTTGTCGTTGTAGAGTCCTGATTAAATACAGCTACTATATACATCGAGTACTCTAGTTACTAGCAGAGACAGTAAACCCTTACAGAGAGACACTCTGACTGAATTTCATCCATCAAATGTTTTGGATAACTTTCGGTCTTTTTCTTGTCCCTCAAGCATCGAGAAAACCGATGCAATTACACACCATTGCTCGACTGGCGTACTTAATACTATTACTATACTGAATATACTAACAAATTATGACAGGTGGCAGAGGCTGCGGTCATTTGTTATTTTATTGTTGTGTAATGCACTTAAAAGTGTGTTATATAGCACCGTGCACTCGTGCTGAGGCGGAGTACGACATGTGTTAAGAAATCTCGCCTGTCAACAAAGATATTGTCATTTAGAGACGGTCAATATTTTGTTTTATGGACACTCAGAAAAAAACAAGAAACGAATGTCTGTTTTCCCCCGGAGAAAAACTCTTTTCGCTCCAACGGAACTGCCCCCCCCCCCCCCCCCAGCCCCCACCCCAACCACACCACTGTACGACAGTTTAGGTGCAGGTTAAGAAGGCGTGTCACGTGAGGAGTAGCTGTTTTCCTTAGTGCAACTTATTAATCTTCTCAGGAGGTACAACACACAGGATAGTTTGTTGAAAGTGTTATCTGAATGAATATTTCGTCCATAAGGAACGGAGTCAGGAGGGCTTCGACTGTTGGTCAATACAGATAAAACAGTATCTGCTTCAGTCAAAAATGGTTCAAATGGCTCTGAGCACTATGGGACTTAACAGCTATGGTCATCAGTCCCCTAGAACTTAGAACTACTTAAACCTAACTAACCTAAGGACAGCACACAACACCCAGTCATCACGAGGCAGAGAAAATCCCTGACCCCGCCGGGAATCGAACCCGGGAAGCCGGGCGCGGGAAGGCAGAGCGCTACCGCACGACCACGAGCTGCGGACTCTGCTTCAGTCACTTGTTTATTTTGCCACTACGCGTTTCTATGGTTCACACCATCATCTTCAGGTGGAGAGTTGTTTGTCTACGGTCTGGTGAACAGCACAGACGTCTTTTCACAGTCGCAGACCAAGGGCAGTGTAGGCTATTTTCCACCTTTTGCTAGTGATAAAAATTGTTGATTTAGAAAAAGGCATTTAAGAGGTTAAAAACAGGAATTTGTGACAATGAATTGTACTTACAAAGAGAGTAGAGTTGTAAAAGGTCTGCATACTGTTGCCTGATGTATGTCCTCTCCACTGCAAATTACATTTACACTGCCTTTTGAAAGAACTTGTTCATGTTGCAGATATGTTTGTTTACATTGGACACCGAGATACAAGATTAAATGGTTTCTACAAAAATATGTTTTTCTCTTTTGAATATATGAATGGGCTGCACCAGAGTAGAGGCATGAGCAAAACTCAATTATTATATTAGGTAGCTACACTCCTGGAAATTGAAATAAGAACACCGTGAATTCATTGTCCCAGGAAGGGGAAACTTTATTGACACATTCCTGGGGTCAGATACATCACATGATCACACTGACAGAACCACAGGCACATAGACACAGGCAACAGAGCATGCACAATGTCGGCACTAGTACAGTGTATATCCACCTTTCGCAGCAATGCAGGCTGCTATTCTCCCATGGAGACGATCGTAGAGATGCTGGATGTAGTCCTGTGGAACGGCTTGCCATGCCATTTCCACCTGGCGCCTCAGTTGGACCAGCGTTCGTGCTGGACGTGCAGACCGCGTGAGACGACGCTTCATCCAGTCCCAAACATGCTCAATGGGGGACAGATCCGGAGATCTTGCTGGCCAGGGTAGCTGACTTACACCTTCTAGAGCACGCTGGGTGGCACGGGATACATGCGGACGTGCATTGTCCTGTTGGAACAGCAAGTTCCCTTGCCGGTCTAGGAATGGTAGAACGATGGGTTCGATGACGGTTTGGATGTACCATGCACTATCCAGTGTCCCCTCGACGATCACCAGTGGTGTACGGCCAGTGTAGGAGATCGCTCCCCACACCATGATGCCGGGTGTTGGCCCTGTGTGCCTCGGTCGTATGCAGTCCTGATTGTGGCGCTCACCAGCACGGCGCCAAACACGCATACGACCATCATTGGCACCAAGGCAGAAGCGACTCTCATCGCTGAAGACGACACGTCTCCATTCGTCCCTCCATTCACGCCTGTCGCGACACCACTGGAGGCGGGCTGCACGATGTTGGAGCGTGAGCGGAAGACTGCCTAACGGTGTGCGGGACCGTAGCCCAGCTGCATGGAGACGGTTGCGAATGGTCCTCGCCGATACCCCAGGAGCAACAGTGTCCCTAATTTGCTGGGAAGTGGCGGTGCGGTCCCCTACGGCACTGCATAGGATCCTACGGTCTTGGCGTGCATCCGTGCGTCGCTGCGGTCCGGTCCCAGGTCGACGGGCACGTGCACCTTCCGCCGACCACTGGCGACAACATCGATGTACTGTGGAGACCTCACGTCCCACGTGTTGAGCAATTCGGCGGTACGTCCACCCGGCCTCCCGCATGCCCACTATACGCCCTCGCTCAAAGTCCGTCAACTGCACATACGGTTCACGTCCACGCTGTCGCGGCATGCTACCAGTGTTAAAGACTGCGATGGAGCTCCGTATGCCACGGCAAACTGGCTGACACTGACGGCGGCGGTGCACAAATGTTGCGCAGCTAGCGCCATTCGACGGCCAACACCGCGGTTCCTGGTGTGTCCGCTGTGCCGTGCGTGTGATCATTGCTTGTACAGCCCTCTCGCAGTGTCCGGAGCAGGTATGGTGGGTCTGACACACCGGTGTCAATGTGTTCTTATTTTCCATTTCCAGGAGTGTATATATACATTTTTTTTATGTGAATGTGTTACAGCATTAGATACAGAAATAACGTTTAAGAAGTTATGTACATGACTAAGAGGGTTGCCCAGAAAGTAATGCACCGCATTTTGTTTCTCAGCCGAAATGTGACGAATGCGAAACGTTAAGTATTTATTATTTGAAACCTCCTGAGTGAGCGCGCTAAGTTTCCGTCACTTCCGACAAATAGTGTAGCTGCAGGACAGTTTCAAGATGGCGTCTGCAGGTGATGTTCTTTACAAGCGAAGTGCCGTCATTGGATTTCTCTCTGCAGAGAAAGAAAGTGTGGGGAACATCCAAAAATGGTTGTGCAAAGGCTATGGGGCATCTGCTGTTGACAAAAGTACAGTTAGTCGCTGGGCACGGAGGGTGAGGTCATCAAAAGGCGATTCGGCGGAGTTCCACGATTTGCAACAGTCGGGGAGACCATCCACGGCTGTCACACCTGACATGTTGCAGCGAGCTGATATTTAGGCCATTAGAGGATGCCATTCGTGGAAGATATTTTGAGGATGATGAGGAGGTGATTCACACAGTGAAGCACTAGCTCCGCCACTAGGACAAGGATTGGTACCGACAGAGCATACACGCCCTTGTTTCGAACTGGAGGAAGGCCATAGAACTGGCTGTGGATTACGTGGAAAAACAGTGTGTGTAGATAATACACCATTCTTTCGTGTGTGTATTTCTCATTATGTTCAACAAAGAAGTGTTGAAGACAAAAGTGCGGTGCATTACTTTCTGGGCAATCCTCGTATGTGTTTCTTTTGTTTTAAAAATGTTTTTGTTTTAAAAATGTTGTTTTAAAAATGTTGTTTTAAAAATGTTTTTCTTTTAAAAATGCTCTTCGATACAGATGTGTGCACTCTTCAGTTAGTATATTAATTTTTTGTATATAAAAATGCAACAAAGGATACATATGTATTGTAAGTTGAACTTATTGAGGGATGAATGGGTGTGATTATATCAATTGATGTGCATTGAAACTGTAAGTTATGAGAAAGCTTCAAGAACTTTGCCAAAGCTTTTGAAAAAGTTGGTTTAGCCTGCTCCACTATTATCATTGAGTAGACGTCCACGAGTTTTTTTCTGTGTATATAGGTTTCTAGTTCTTCATATAAAGACGTTCTGTGTCTTTTGTTCAGCGTTTGTAGAATTTCAGAATTGTTTCCTACATTGTCATTTGGATGTCCTATTACTATTATATGGTAAGCTATTGCAGATTTGTGTGGTGTGTTTTATCGGAACGTGTAGATGTATTCTTTGAATATGGTGTGGAAGTTACGGTCTGTTTGACCAACGTACTGAGCCAGGCATTTACTACATATGATTTTATAAAGGGTGCTCCATTGATAGTGACCGGGCCAGATATCTCACGAAATAAGCATCAAACGAAAAAACTACAAAGAACGAAACTCGTCTAGCCTGAAGAGGGAAACCAGATGGCGCTACGGTTGGCCCGCTAGATGGCGCTGCCATAGGTCAAACGGATATCAACTGCATTTTTTAAAATAGGAACCCCCATTTTTTATTACATATTCGTGTAGTACCTAAAGAAATATGAATGTTTTAGTTGGACCACTTTTCTCGCTTTGTGACAGATGGTGCTGTAAAAACGTATAAGTACGTGGTATCATTTAACATTCCGCCAATGCGGACGGTATTTGCTTCGTGATACATTACCCGTGATAAAATGGACCGTTTACCAATTGCGGAAAGGTCGATATCGTGTTGATGTATGGCTATTGTGATCAAAATGCCCAACGGGCATGTGCTATGTATGCTGCTCGGTATCCTGGACGACATCATCCAAGCGCGCAGACAGTTCGGTGGATAGTTACGCTATTTAAGGAAACAGGAAGTGTTCAGCCACATTGAAAGGTCTCTGTTGGATTCCTTTCATGTTAATTTCTTAAATCTGTTGTCATTTACGGCATAAATTCCTCTTCTAAATTTACTGTGGCGTTTCTGACTATCTGGGAGGAGACTGAGTAGTGGAACGTGTTACTTTTACACATAAACAAGAACGATCTGTCACACTACTACACTTTAAAACAGTTTTTTATATGTAATTCATGTCACACAGTCTCATACGGAATCTACATCCGCTTTCTTTTATATACAGCATATGATAAGATACTATCATCCCCCTTCCCTTCTGTGTGAGAGGATGAATGATCAAATGTGTTTCTAGTTGCATGCTTGATGGTGACAGACAAGCCTGTCTGCTAGAGAACGGTAGGACCAACGTCGGAACAGGTAGCTACACTTTCTAGAAGCAAAGAGGTTTCTATTCTTAGTATGGTCCTGTCCGTCCCTTGTCATGTTGGTATAGGAAGCTGCCTCTCTGGTCACTTCCGTTTGTATTTGTGAGGCATCCCTCAGGAAGAGCCCATGGCAGTCTGTCTGCGGCGAGCGTCTGAAGTGGTAAGATCTCCGGCTAAGCGCGTGTCTGCTAAGTCCGTAGGACAATGGATTTCTTAAGTTCAGCCTAACTGAAAATTTAATCACCTTTATTTCAGGTTTAGCTCTAAAATATCTAATGTTATCTTAAATTGCAATGCAGTGTAATTCGAGTGTGAAGTTCAGAATATCTTCTGATAGTTGCTTCGTCACTACGTTGTGAGTAAAGTGGAACCACGTGTTGATCAGTAACTCTAACTAAGATCATCAATCTTAAATGCGAATGTGCGTGAGATTATAAAGTCTCGTCTTGACAATATTTTTCAATATAGCAACTTTTCTTTATGTTCAACCCACGTGGGGTGTACTTTGTGAGACCAGTACCACGTGCTTATACAATTGTTTCACCCATCAGGTTAATAGTAAGACGCTAGTAACCAGTTCAAGGTTTTTCTTTTGTAAATTGTGTTTCGATGTAATTTATTTTAATTATCAAAATTATTGTGGAGTTACACTCTTTGTGTAAACCAAGTTGGCCACGTGAAGCATGTGGTGTAAGCATCAAAGTAGCCCTCAGCTATTCTTTTCGGGAAGATTTCACAGAGAGTTAGTATGAATTTAGTATACCAGTGTGTGGTAATTTCATGACGGACAGGATTGCGCTACGAACGTAACTTCTTTGGGTGAAAATTGAATCGGTTGGTTGTGGTTAATTTCCTCTTGGATATGTTTCAACGTCTTTCGTGTGTTATTTTATGAATGCAGTGTTGTATGTAGTCTCCCAATCTTGGCTCCCTATTTGACGTGTTCCGTAAGATTACAAACTCTCATTTACACAATTCTAAATAACGCACCAGTTTAGTTATGAATCAAGTTTGATATGCTGAAATTTTAAGGGAACAATGATCAAGGTTAAAATAAATGTCCAAATATAAACTGATTTCTTTCTTTTTATTTAAATTGTCTTTATATATATATATATATATATATATATACTCCTGGCAATGGAAAAAAGAACACATTGACACCGGTGTGTTAGACCCACCATACTTGCTCCGGACACTGCGAGAGGGCTGTACAAGCAATGATCACACGCACGGCACAGCGGACACACCAGGAAACGCGGTGTTGGCCGTCGAATGGCGCTAGCTGCGCAGCATTTGTGCACCGCCGCCGTCAGTGTCAGCCAGTTTGCCGTGGCATACGGAGCTCCATCGCAGTCTTTAACACTGGTAGCATGCCGCGACAGCGTGGACGTGAACCGTATGTGCAGTTGACGGACTTTAAGCGAGGGCGTATAGTGGGCATGCGGGAGGCCGGGTGGACGTACCGCCGAATTGCTCAACACGTGGGGCGTGAGGTCTCCACAGTACATCGATGTTGGAGCGTGAGCGGAAGACTGCATACGACCGAGGCACACAGGGCCAACACCCGGCATCATGGTGTGGGAAGCGATCTCCTACACTGGCCGTACACCACTGGTGATCGTCGAGGGGACACTGAATAGTGCACGGTACATCCAAACCGTCATCGAACCATCGTTCTACCATTCCTAGACCGGCAAGGGAACTTGCTGTTCCAACAGGACAATGCACGTCCGCATGTACCCGTGCCACCCAACGTGCTCTAGAAGGTGTAAGTCAACTACCCTGGCCAGCAAGATCTCCGGATCTGTCCCCCATTGAGCATGTTTGGGACTGGATGAAGCGTCGTCTCACGCGGTCTGCACGTCCAGCACGAACGCTGGTCCAACTGAGGCGCCAGGTGGAAATGGCATGGCAAGCCGTTCCACAGGACTACATCCAGCATCTCTACGATCGTCTCCATGGGAGAATAGCAGCCTGCATTGCTGCGAAAGGTGGATATACACTGTACTAGTGCCGACATTGTGCATGCTCTGTTGCCTGTGTCTATGTGCCTGTGGTTCTGTCAGTGTGATCATATGATGTATCTGACCCCAGGAATGTGTCAATAAAGTTTCCCCTTCCTGGAACAATGAATTCACGGTGTTCTTATTTCAATTTCCAGGAGTGTATATATATATATATATATCACCGGTTATCATAAGATGAGTACTAAAAGATTATAATTAATGTTAGTCTGGTTGGGAATTTGGTAAGCTAGACTGGATACCTGGTGAAAGAGTTGCGCAGTAATGCAAGGTTAACTTCCTCAGATAGCTCACAGCTTTTAACCCGCTTTTATTGTCTATCAGCACCGCTTTCAGAACAAATTAATGCAACAACATTACACATGGCGACTCTGTTCTGTGATACGGCTAGACTCTGAAATCTCTGAAACGTTAGATTGCGAGCGTTGTATAATCTTAATTCTTTTTCCCCGCAGCGCTCAAACAACTTCTGCGTTGTTTCTGAGCAGACTTTCAAAAGATTCACAGCGTTGTTGAGCGGCGTTGTGTTGTTTGTGTTGTTTTGTTTTCTATATTTGTGTGTTTTATATGTATGTGTTTTTTTTTCTCGCTTGTAAATTGCACTGACTTCGATCAAAGATATAAATTTGTTTTGCGTGTGAAAAAGTGCGTACTAGGTTGGGTACCTTTCGTGTGACTGTCGTAATTTTGGGGGATACATTTATTCTGATTAGTGTGTTGTGTACCATGTATAAATTGAACTAATGCAGACACGTAACCAAGCTAAAAGTAGGCGGTCCAACAACTTAAGCAACATGGACCAAGGGGATAATTTGATTTCGAGTATTAACACGTCGGACGGTTCCGAAAATGCATTGGGGAATACTTCAGAGGAAATGCAAAACAGGACGAACGGGCTCACATCAGAGCCAGAAATTTATTTGCCTCCAACTAACCAAACTGATTTGGCAGATCTCATGAAAGCCTTATTGCAACAAAATAAAGAAAACGCAGAGAAATCTGAAAGATCGATCCGCGAGCTAGGCGAACAAATACACGAAAAACTAATCCAGCAGACAAATAAAATCGACAAGTCGATGCAGAGAGTGTGCTATGATATCTCACAAAGAATAAACAATCTGGCAAGTGAAATAAAAAGTGATAATATGAAAGAATTAGGCCGTACATTTGAACAAATCGATGATCGTCTGCAAGCCTTAGAACAGGGCAAGCGGAGTCGCGATGCAGAATCGAAAGAGAGCGAGGAACAGCTACTTAGGAATTTCCAAGCGCTGAGAGAAGAACGGCAAAGAGAACACCAGCAGGTACTCTCCAGGGTCCAGGAGGCGGAAACGCATTGTCCCGCGTCCGTTAGCAACACAGTAGCAGAAAACAGTCAAGCGATTCACGCATTCGAACAGCAAGTAGAACAATTGAAGCAGACTGGGGTGGAGGACAACAGACAAATACATGATAAGATTGCGGCATTAGCGGACGTCGTAGGCACGATGAAGGTGACGGAGAGCGATAGCAATACTACACCGGTAGCGGTCGTAGAGACCGAAGAAGTGCGTTCCCTTCTTAGATTTCAGAAGGGACAGTTCGAAGTGAACAGGCGGCACAAAGCTGTAACAGACGAATTACAAGAACGCGTGGCGCATCTAGAAAGCCGCATGGGGTGTGATTCCGAACTCGCCAATAGCACTAAAAATAGCTGTACGAACAGTGCAGAGAGGGACTCCGGCCACGAGGGAGAATTTGACGACAGTGAAGAATGTATTTTGAGGGGCAGACATGAGAAAAATAGAAACATTCAAGGGCTTCGCCGAGAGGAAATGCGGGGATTTGATTTCAAACATTTCCTTACGGTGGGAAAGTTTGAGATGTTTCGAAATTCGCAAAAAGGAATACATCCACGAGCATGGCTCGAGCAATTTGAATTCTGTCTTCCGCCCGACTGGGCAAGTTCACATAAGATAGAATATATGTGTGGCTATTTGGAAGGCGAACCGGCGATTCGCATGAGGTCGGCAGCGCGTCACTGCAACTCCACTCGGGAGTTTCGACGAGCCTTTCTGTCCGCCTATTGGTCGGAAGCGGCACAAGATAGGGTCAAGCATGGCATAATTATGCTGCCAAATTTGAACCAGTCTGGATTCGGCAGCCCAGCACGCCTATTCGACCACATGCTGCAGGCGAATCAATTTCTATACGATCCATACGGACCTGCGGAACTAATTAGGATATGCATCACTAAATTGCCAATGCACTTGCGCCACATCATTCTTGCGGGACGATGCAAAGAGGACGTGGAAACGTTTAAGACACTTCTCCAAGAGTTGGAATACGACACAGGAGAATGCCCGCCTAATCAGGCACAAAGTTATTACGGGGCACAGCAGTGCGATCGCAGTCGTGGTCGTAGTACTAATCAACGGCGTGACTGGTCGTCGCGACGCGAACGGAACAATAATCGGGACCGGCCGTATAGAAACTGGGGTAACAGTCGCCAACACAGGATCGTGAACGCAACAGTTACGGCAACCAGAGTCGATACTACGGTGAACACCGAGGGAATTGGACTGTAGGCGGAGCACCTCATGATATTGAAATTCGGCTGGCCAACCCTAGACATAACCCAACAAATGGAAATGAACAAAACCGGCAATGACAAATGATCAGCGCAGAAGGCGCCCAATCGGAACAAATGAGCGACATGGCAAATGATGATGATGATGATGAGCGTTTGGCGTCATTGGCCGGGAGGCCCCTCGCGGGGCAGGTCCGGCCGCCATATCGCAGGTCTTATTACATTCGGCGCCACATTGGGCGACCTGCACGCCGGATGGGGATGAAATGATGATGAACACAACACAACACCCAGTCCCTGAGCGGAGAAAATCTCCGACCCAGCCGGGAATCGAACCCGGGCCCAGAGGACGGCAATCCGTCACGCTGACCACTCAGCTACTGGGGCGGACATGGCAAATGAGTACATAGGGTGTATAGAGAGGACAGTGAGCAGTAGAGAGGACGGTGAAGAGAAACAATTGATTAGTTTACATTTGTGATAAATGCATTTAGAATAATATGTTGGTAAAAATATAGTGATAAACATGTCCTACCAACCGATCCCTTCTTCTTGTCAAGTTGTGCCGCAAACTCCTCTTCTCCCGAATTCTATTCAGTACCTCCTCATTAGTTATGTGATCTACCCATCTAATCTTCAGCATTCTTCTGTAGCACCACATTTCGAAAGTTCCTATTCTCTTCTTGTCTAAACTATTTATCGTCCATGTTTCACTTCCATACATGGCTACACTCCATACAAACGACTTCCTGACACTTAAATCTATACTCGATGTTAACAAATTTCTCTTCTTCAGAAACGCTTTCCTTGCCATTGCCAGTCTACGTTTTATATCCTCTCTACTTCCACCATCATCAGTTATTTTGCTCCCCAAATAGCAAAACTCCATTACTACTTTAAGTGTCTCATTTCCTAATCTAATTCCCTCAGCATCAACCGACTTAATTCGACTACATTCCATTATCCTCGTTTTGCTTTTGTCGGTGTTCATCTTATACCCTCCTTTCAAGACACTGTCCATTCCGTTAATCTTAAGTGAAATAAGAGTTGTTCCAGGACCCATGTGCGTACCTAACCTTTGCCGGAGCACTGGCATTGAATTGACGAAGCTCTCTTACCAGATGTCACGTTTCTGCCTGGAGTTTCGTCAGCCTCGGGTGACCTGTGTTCTGTGTGGGGAACACCACGCACAAAGCGGGCTTCGCTCGCTCGCCACACGCGCTTCGCTTCCCAGCCCGGCGCGGCCACGCCCAGAGCCGTCCAGCGTGCTCCACGTCGCGTGGCCGGCGGCCGAGCCACGTGCTGTCTGCCGGCGCCAAGGTCACGCGCCGGCCTCCCATTGGCCGGCCAGCGGGGGCCGCGTGACGCAACAGCGCCCTCGGACGCCCCGCTGGGCGCAGCAAGGACGAAGCCTGTCCGCTGCTGCTGACGGCACCGCCAAATAACACCGCCATATGTTTCTCTGCAGCCTGTACCCTACCTGTGAGGAGCACCAACATTGTTCATAACATGACCTTATTCATCCTCGTTATCTCAGTTCCAGGAGCTCCGTAAGGTGGGTAATGTAACGTGCCACTTCAGTGTTGCAATTCAGTGGATTCTCCTCATACCGGAGGTTATTTTGGAGTCAGTTGCCTCTAAAATTGTAGAGAGTGTCACTTAGCTGATTTTTCTCATTGACGGTCTCACTGTCCTCCCCCCATGAACCATAGACCTTCTCCAAATCTCCAAAAATGCACCTAGATCTATTTTACCTCCAAGAGACCCAAGATCGACGAAAGGCTCTCCATAAATGGTCATCCAGTCCCATGGATAAAGAGTGTGACATATCTAGGAGTGGCATGCACCACAAGACCACGGCCCATGGGCAAGGAGGAGATGCTACAGACCTTCTTCCTAAGTGATAAACTCGGGACGAGACTGAACACTGTGCCAGGTCACCGTCCTACCTGTAATTCTGTAGAGTAGTTCCTCTTGATGGTTGGCCAGCAGCCACCAGCTACGACAGATACAGGTCGTCCAAAATAAAGTTCTCGGATGGACTGTCGACGCACGCATCTTAACAAGCGATGTCTATATTCATTATGCTGCCTTATGAGAGAAAGGTCACACAACAAAGTAGACAAGGTGAGGCAAATCATACGAGAGATCAGAGATATAACCACAACACTCTTGAAAGCAAGAGGTCGCATTAAAGTACCAAAATCCCTCTCTAAATGAATGTTAAACATGGTAACATGTAGCTAAATGTGGAATAATCAACTATCCTAAATAATTACGCCATTGTAAGAGGTAAAACGTCCTCAGATGGTACGTGAGAAAACTTTCAAGCGAATAAACGAAGACGTCACCCGTTACCCAGATATACAGGGTGGGCCACTAACTATGATAGTAGCTGAAAAGTTTGTGGGACACATATTGCATAAGACAACGGGAGCCATAATATGACGTTAGTTTTTGTTCGTATGTGGGGTCAGAGATATGAAGGTCAAAATAGTTTTTTTAATGGGATACTACAGTTTGTTGCTTATTTTCTGATAGCAACTATCGAGACGAATCCAATGACGTGTAACGATAAGTCTTTGAAGGTCAACGAAGGTCACGAAGGTGGCATGAACGTCCGTTTACAGAAAGTGTTCGATGTGATGACCACTGATATCAACATAGTGCTGCAATATTCTTATCATGGATTGAGTAGTATTCCTTATCATTTCGGTGCTTATGCTCTGACAGTTCTCTCTCGTTGTTGTTGTTGTGGAACGCCGTGCAAATAGTAAATATTCGCCAAATACGGTGTATCCATCTAACGTGCCATTGACATGTAAACACCATTCGGCGGTTTCTCAATAGAACACTAACAGGAACGGTAAGACTAGTATCCCCCCCCCATGAACCATGGACCTTGCCGTTGGTGGGAAGGCTTGCGTGCCTCAGCGATACCGATAGACGTACCGTATGTGCAACCACAACGGAGGGGCATCTGTTGAGAGGCCAGGCAAACGTATGGTTCCTGAAGAGGGGCAGCAGCCTTTTCAGTAGTTGCAGGGGCAACAGTCTCGATGATTGACTGATCTGGCTTTGTAACATTAACCAAAACGGCATTGCTATGCTGGTACTGCGAACGGCTGAAAGCAAGGGGAAACTACGGCCGTAATTTTTCCCGAGGGCATGCAGCTTTACTGTATGGCTAAATGATGATGGCGTCATCTTGGATAAAATATTCCGGAGGTAAAATAGTCCCCCATTCGGATCTCCAGGCGGGGACTACTCAGGAGGACGTCATTATCAGGAGAAAAAAAAACTGGCGTTCTACGGATCGGAGCGTGGACTGTCAGATCAGGTAGGTTAGAAAATATAAAAAGGGAAATGGATAGGTTAAATTTAGATATAGTGGGAATTAGTGAAGCTCGGAGGCAAGAGGAACAAGACTTTTGGTCAGGTGAATACAGGGTTATAAATACAAAGGCAAATAGGGGTAATGCAGGAGTAGGTTTAACAATGAATAAAAAAAATAGGAGTGCGGGTAAGCTACTACAAACAGCACAGCACAAGATAGACACGAAGCCCACACTTACTACAGTAGTACAGGTTTACATGCCAACTAGATCTGCAGATGATGAAGAAATTGATGACATGTATGATGAGATAAAAGAAATTATTCAGATAGTGAAGGGAGACGAAAATTTAATAGTCATGGGTGACTGGAATTCGAGAGTAGGAAAAGGAAGAGAAGGAAACGTAGTAGGTGAATATGGAATGGGGGTAAGGAATGAAAGAGGAAGCCGCCTGGTAGAACTTTGCACAGAGCACAACTTACTCATAGCTAACACTTGGTTCAAGAATCATAAAAGAAGGTTATATACATGGAAGAAGCCTGGAAATACTGACAGGTTTCGGATAGATTATATAATGGTAAGACAGAGATTTAGGAACCAGGTTTTAAATTGTAAGACATTTCCAGGGGCAGATGTGGACTCTGACCACAATCTACTGGTTATGAACTGTACATTAAAACTGAAGAAACGGCAAAAAGGCGGGAATTTGAGGAGTTGGGCCCTGGATAAACTGACTAAACGAGAGGTTGTACAGAGTTTCAGGGAGAGCATAAGGGAACAGTTGTCACAAATGGGGGAAAGAAATACAGTAGAAGAAGAATGGGTAGCTTTGAGGGATGAAGTAGTGAAGGCAGCAGAGGATCAAGTAGGTAAAAAGACGAGGGCTAGTAGAAATCCTTGGGTAACAGAAGAAATATTGAATTTAATTGATGAAAGGAGAAAATATAAAAAGCAGTAAATGAAGCAGGCAAAAAGGAATACAAACATCTCAAAAGTCAGATCGACAGGAAGTGCAAAATGGCTAAGCAGGGATGGTTAGGGGACAAATGTGAGGATGTAGAGGCTTATCTCACTAGGGGTAGGATAGATACTGCCTACAGGAAAATTAAAGAGATCTTTGGAGAAATGAGAACCACTTGCATGAATATCAAGAGCTCAGATGGAAACCCAGTTCTAAGCAAAGAAGTGAAAGCAGAAAGGTAGAAGGAGTATATAGAGGGTCTATACAAGTGCGATGTTCTTGAGGACAATATTACAGAAATTGCAGAGAATGTAGATGAAGATGAAATAGGAGATATGATACTGCGTGAAGAGTTTGACACAGCACTGAAAGATCTGAGTGGTAACAAGGCCCCGGGAGTAGACAACATTCCATCAGAACTACTGACAGCCTTGGGAGAGCCAGGCCTCGTCTGATGAGCAAGATGTATGTGACAGGCGAAATACCCTCAGACTTCAAGAAGAATATAATAATTCCAATCCCAAAGAAAGCAGGTATTGACAGATGTGAATATTACCGAACTATCGGTTTAATAAGTCACAGCTGCAAAATACTAACGCGAATTCTTTACAGACGAATGGAAAAACTGGTAGAAGCCAACCTCGGGGAAGATCATTTTGGATTCCGTATAAATGTTGGAACACGTGAGGCAATACTTACCCTACGACTTATCTTAGAAAATGGATTAAAGAAAGGCAAACCAACGTTTCCAACATTTGTAGACTTACAAAAAGCTTTTGACAAAGTTGACTGGAATACACTCTTTAAAATTCTGAAGGTGGCAGGGGTAAAATACAGGGAGCGAAAGGCTATTTCCAATTCGTACAGTAACCAGATGGCCGTTATAAGAGTCGAGGGGCATGAAAGGGAAGCAGTGGTTGGGATGGGAGTGAGACAGAGTTCTATCCTACCTGCAATGTTATTCAATCTGTATATCGAGCAAGCAGTAAAGGGACAAAAGAAAAATTCGGAGTAGGAATTAATATCCATGGAGAAGAAATAAAAACTTTGAGGTTCGCTGATGACATTGCAATTCTGTCAGAGACAGCAAAGGACTTGGAAGAGCAGTTGAACGGAATGGACAGTGTCTTGAAAGGAGGATATAAGATGAACATCAACAAAAGCAAAACGAGGTTGGTGGAATGTAGTCGAATTAAATCGGGTGATGCTGCGGGAATTAGATTAGGAAATGAGATGCTTAAAGTAGTAAATGAGTTTTTGCTATTTGGGGAGCAAAATAACTGATGATGGTCGAAGTAGAGAGGATGTAAAATGTAGACTGGCAATGGCAAGGAAAGCGTTTCTGAACAAGAGAAATTTGTTAACATCGAGTATAGATTTAAGTGTCAGGAAGTCGTTTCTGAAATTATTTGTATGGAGTGTAGCCATGTATGGAAGTAAAACATGGACGATAAATAGTTTGGACAAGAAGAGAACAGAAGCTTTCGAAATGTGGTGCTACAGAAGAATGCTGAAGATTAGATGGGTAGATCACATAACTGATGAGGAGGTATTGAATAGAATTGGGGAGAAGTTTGTGCCACAACTTGACTAGAGGAAGCGATCGGTTGGTAGGGCATATTCTGAGGCATCAAGAGATCACCAATTTAGTATTGGAGGGCAGCGTGGAGGGTAAAAATCGTAGACGGAGACCAAGAGATGGATTCACTAAACAGATTCAGAAGGATGTAGGTTGCAGTAGGTACTGGGAGCTGAAGAAGCTTGCACAGGATAGAGTAGCATGGAGAGCTGCATAAAACCAGTCTCTGGACTGAAGACCACAACAACAACATCTCAATTTCAGGAGCTTCTTAACGTGCCACTTCAATGCCTGAATTCAGTGGCTTCTCCCCATACCGGAGATTAGTCCTTATTTTGGAGTCAGTTGCGTCTAAATTTCCAGAGAGTGTCACTTAGCTGATTTTTCTCGTTGATGGTCTCATTGTCTTCTGTACACTGAGGCGACGACAGTCATGGGACACTTCCTAATGCCGTGCCGGACCTCCTTTTGCCCGGCGAACTGCAGCAACTAGACGCCATAAGTCGTCGGAAGCCCCCTGCAGAAATATTGAGTCATGCTGCCCCCAATAGCCGTCCATAATTGCGAAAGTGTTGCTGGAGCAGGATGTTGTGCACCAAATGACCTCTCGATAACGTCCATGACATTTCTGATGGGATTCATGTCGGGCGATTTGGGTGGATAAATTATTCGGTCGAATTGTCCAGAATGTTCTTCAATCGCAATCTTTTGTGGCTCGGTTTCACGGCGCATTGTCATCCATAAAAGTTCCATTGTTGTGTGGATACATAACGTCGATGCAAGGCTGGAAATGTTCTCCAAGTAGCCAAATATCCATGTAAACACAGCACGCATTATTATGGAGCCACCACCAGCTTACGCAGCGCCTTGTTAGCAACTTGGGTCCAAGGTTTCGTGGGGTATGCTCTACGCTTCAACCCTACCACTCAACTGGAATCGGAGCTACTGTGACTAAGCCAGGATGTTCCAGTCGTCTAAGGCCCAACCGATATGGTCACGACCCCAGGACGGGCGATGTAACGGTTTTACCAAAGGCACACGGGTCGGTCGTCTTGTAAGCGTATTGTCATATCGCTGGCTTAGTTGTGGAAGTATCTTTGCGGGCAGCCGCGTCTGTCGAGTAGAGCGCGGGACGGAACTGTTACGTTGCGTTGTGGGTAGCTCTGCGTGTGAGAGGCATTGTTACTATGGAAGTTGAAGTGTTGTTGCAAGTGCTATTACAGTAAAGTGATGAATATGGAAGTGATTCAGAGGAAAGTGCGTAATTAAAAACGAGCAGTGCCGCAGTGCCGCCGATAACATTTTTGTGTATCCTCTCGTTGCGTGCTGCACAGCATCAATCATCATTCGGTCTCTCAGAAAGAACTAATATGAAGCAGTAAAAATTAGTTACCACAAAAGTGTGCAATCAAGTGCCAGTGTCTTGCTCGCTAGCGTGAGAACGTGCGTTCGGTTATCACGTTTCCGCATCATCAACAATCAACCGCGCCGGCGACGGTTACGCGCACGCTCGTACGAGCATAAGAACTTTCGTGCGATCACTCGGCTTCCGCATCATCAACAATCACCCGCGTCGTGTTGGTTACGCGTACGCTCGTCTGAGTGATATTGTGGACTGGCAATCATCCATTAATTGGGATAAACACTTACGAATTAGAATGAAAACAGTGCAACCAGCGATTTTCTTTTATCGCCTCAGAATACAGTTGTTCATACCAGACGTAGAACATTGTTATGTTTTAACGTTGAGTGACTCCCCTAAACTCGCTTGCGTATTTCGATAGATAATTTCAGGCAAGCCAGCAGCAGTGTGGAGCAGAACAATAAGACCGCCGCGGGTTATCAGGTACGTGGTGTGGACATGGCGCACAGTCCAGAAGTGAAAAAACAGTCTAAAGGGTTCCCCACCCATTGGTACTCCCGGGCGTGTTACAGTCTGCTATCATTGGCCATTAACGCCAAATCTCGCCTCAATGTCCTAACGGATACGTTAGTCGTACGTCCCACATTGATATCTGTGATTATTTCACGGAGTGTTGCTTTTCTGTTAGTACTGACAACTGTACGCAAACGCTGCTGCCCCCGGTCGTTAAGTGAAGGCCATCGGCCACTTCGTTGTCAGTAGTAACAGGTAATGCTGATATTTGGTACTGGGACTCATCTGACTAGGCCATGGTTCTCCAGTCGTCTAGGGTCCAACAGATACCGGCACAAGCCCAAGGAAATCACTGCCGTCAACGTCGTGCTGTTAGCAAAGGCACTCGCTTCGGTCGTCTACTGCCATGGCCCATTAACGCCAAATTTTTCCGCATTGTCTTAACGGAAACGTCCTTCATACGTTCCACATTGATCCCCGCGGTTATTTCACGTAGTGTTGCTTACCTGTTAGCACTGCTCTCGTTCTCTGTCTCGTGATGACTGGGTGTTGTGTGATGTCCTTAAGTTAGTTAGGTTTAAGTAGTTCTAAGTTCTAGGGGACTGATGACCATAAATGTTAAGTCCCATAGTGCTCAGAGCCATTTGAACCATTTGAACCACTGCTCTCGGTCGTTACGTGAATGCGTCGGCCACTGCGTTGTGCTCCGTGAGAGGCCTGAAATGCGGTATTCTCGGCACACTCTTGACACTGGCGATCTCGGAATATCGTATTCCCTAACGAATTCCGAAACAGAACGCCCCATGCATCTAACTGCAACTACCATTCAGTGTAAACTTTACACATAAATCACCTGAGATCAAATGACAGCTCCGCCAATGAACTGCCCTTTTATACCTCGTGTAGGCGATACTACCGCTACCTGTATGTGTGCATATCGATAACGTATGACCTCAGTACGCATTGGTATATCGATTATGGATCCTTTTCTAGCACGAAAAAGCTGTTGAAAGGATTATGAAATTCAGGTGAAGTTACTGAAATCTAAAATATTTATATTCAGCAATATTTCACAGTCTGAATAATTAACACAAAATACTTTTGCCTTCAGCAGTATTACAAAAGCAAATGATCTCCATTTACGATTTCTTTCCACCAACTCTGTCCATTTACAACCACGCTCCCGCCAAGGTTGAGCACAACGATGAAGAACAGAAATGTAACATATAATCCAAAGAGTTTACATCTTTGACAGTAACCATCTTTTAAAAATTAATAAGACGAATTTACGGAATTTTAAGTAAAATATTTCAACATTAATTCAGATCTGTAGAATACGAACATTAAAGTATGAAATAATAGTTGTTATCAAGATGTGTTTACACGAACTCATTTTTATATAACCGAAAATATCGATACCGTCTCGTATCGTAAGGTTCTTACTGTATCAATGGCTTCATTACAGAAGTAGCTGAAAGCTTTACAAGCATTTATGATGGAGCCGACTTCCTTCTCCGCTGTTCAATCTGTAAATCGAAGAAGCAATGACATAAACAATATAGGTTCAGCAATGGGATTAAAATGCAGTGTGAAAGAATATGAACGATAACATTCGCTTATAACATTGATATCCTCAGTCAAAGCGTGGAAGAACTGCACTAAATACTGAATGGAATGAAAAATCTCCTGGACACAGAATATGTAATGAGAATAAGCCGAGAAACTGAAACGAGATTGCCTGTGTGGCCGTGCGGTTCTAGGCGCTTCAGTCTGGAACCGCGATGCTGTTATGGTCGAAGGTTCGAATCCTGCCTCGGGCATGGATGTGTGTGATGTCCTTTGGTAGTTAGGTTTAAGTAGTTCTAAGTCTGAGGGACTGATGACCTCAGATGTTAAGTCCCATAGTGCTCAGAGCCATTTGAATTTTTGAAACGAGATTGGTGAGAAAGTTCAAATGATTCAAATGCCTCTAAGCACTATGGGACTTAATATCTGAGGTCATCAGTCCCCTAGACTTAGAACTATTTAAACCTAACTAAACTAAGAACGTCACTCACATACATGCACGAGGCAGGATTCGAACCTGCGACCGTAGCAGCATCGCTGAAGCGTCTAGAACCGCTCGGCCACAGCGGCCGGCGGTGAGAAAGTTACCATAAATTAGAGACCACGAAGTAGACGAAGATAAGGAATTCTGCTACGTTGGAAGCAAAATAAAATATAATGGACGAAGGAAGGAACATACATAGTAAAGTGGCACCGTCAAAGAGGACATTTCCGTCCAAAAGAAGTCTCAATTTGAGTAATAAATTAGTGAGAATGTACGTCTGGAACAAAGGATTGTATGAAAGTGAATCATTGACCGTGTGGAAACGGGAAACTGGAAAAGAAGGGAATCGAAGCGTTTCATCTGTGATGCTACAGAGAAATGTTGAAAATTGGCTGTACTGACTGGATAAAAGCGGAAATTCTTCACAGAACCAGAGGGAAAAGAAATATGTGGAAAACACTAACAAGAAGAAGGGATTGGATGACAGGACAAACGTGATAAGAGGTCAGGGAATAACCTCCAAAGTAATGGAGGGTAAAAACTGTAGGGAAGACAGAGGTTAGAATACATCCAGCAAATAATGGAAGACTGTGTGTGCAAGTGCTACTCTGAAACGAAGAGGTTGTCGTAGGGGAGGAATTAGGAGCGCGCCGCATCATATCAGTCAGAAGATTGATGAAACTGAAACAAAATCATCCGCAATTACGTCCTGTACGCCTTCACACGGTCCTAGCACGCTAATAACAGCACCAATTTGAGCTTAGAAGACGTGGAACTCGAACGGCCACTGTTTCCCCGATGTCATTGTAAAGGAAGGAAAAGAAAGACATATGAATCGTGATACGTGCTGTAAAAGTGGTCAATGGAACCAAAATCGTATCCTTGCATTAAGCTACTCTCAGCTGAAGATATATCCACATGAATGGTATAGTTATTTCAAGATCAGTGGTTAAACAGGTTATATAAACTATCTACCACTCCCAACACAATTTGTTACAAAGGTGGATACGTTTCTAAATGCAATCACTGTGGATTAGGCTTGACCATGACCTTGATGAAATTCCATCAAAACTACAAATTGCTATAATGTCACATTCATTATATTACATTTCTAAAATGCGTTTCGGAAGATTATACCTACATCATCGGAAGGATTTTACATTGATGAATGTGGCGTCCACTGAGATTCGTACAGTCAAATGCAGAAAATACCAGTCGGGGCTCTTTTAGGATTTAGTGCACGTAAAATCTGATGAGTGAACACGTAAATGGTGTCGCATCCCGGCACAGCCTCACTATACCAGAATGAAGTAAGTGCGAACTGCGTAGCGCAATCGGGACGTTAACGACAATGCGTGAGTTATAAATTGCTGTCAACCTTTATATCGGAGATGAGAGGGAGAGAATCTCCTTGGTTTGAAGCAAATAAGTTTCCTGAAAATAGGTTACAGAATTGCAATAGGCAGAAAAGATTGGTTAGTTTCTATCACGTTTATTCTCACATATACTTATGTGAGATGTTGGACCATAAACCCCTTAGTAAGATTCAGCCTGTTTATTCGGACTTGCTACTTGAAAGCTAGTAGCCGGTACATATAAGAAACAAGTACAAAGCAATCACTTGTTCTTGGTTAACACTGAAATCTCTCTACGTACCGAGCGAGGTGGCGCAGTGGTTAGCACACTGGACTCGCGTTCGGGAGGACAACGGTTCAATCCCGCGTCCGGCCATCCTGATTTAGGTTTTCCGTGATTTCCCTAAATCGCTTCAGGCAAATGCCGGGATGGTTCCTTAGAAAGGGCACGGACGATTTCCTTCCCCATCCTTCCCTAATCCGAGCTTGTGCTCCGTCTCTAATGACCTCGTTGTCGACGGGACGTTAAACAGTAATCTCCTCCTCCTCCTCCTCTCTACGTAATTGAGACAAAGACTGACAGCCTCTGTTCAGTACTATTCCAATGAAACTCTAAAAATCCTACTAGACCTGCAGTTCCTGAGTGTCCACCAGAGTCTATCACCGTCTTCTCGTAGGTGAAGTCTTTATCAGCTGTATCGGCTGCTGTGGGCCTACTCGGCCCCGCTGGCGTCTCGCTGCGGAATCTCCAAACCGCCGGCACTGGCTCTGAATCTGCATCTGCATCTCTGCCTCTAGCTATTCCGCTGCCGTTTCTCATGTACTTGGGTGCACACGAGTTAATTTGTTTCACACGACCCTTTCGTTTCTAATTGGTCGGCTTGTACAAGAATGCCTTCGGTTCCACACGACACTTTCGTTTCTAGCTGCACACAACTTAATTTGGTTCCACACGAGTCTTTTCCGCAAGTGACTGACACTCTCTCTAGCTGTATTAGTGTTTGCATCTTCCATTGCGCAAGTTTCATTCATGCTGCTTCCTCTGGCAGGAAGTCAAACACTAAGTTATTTGATCAACAAGCCATACTTGGCAGCCTCCGCCGCTTATCTTGTCCCTACGTCCTGGTGGACTAATTCTTAATGTCGGCTGGCTGTTTGCCTCTGGAGCCTGGACTCTTATTATGGTCACAAAAGCAAGAATAAAAATTAAAATTTTCTACGGTCACAACAATGGTATTCTCAGTAGACACACCCTTCTGAAACCCAAACTGTGATTTTCTAAGGATACTGTTGTTGCTAAGACGAGATACTTTCAGATTACGCTCCCTACTTAGCAATCATATACAACCGCTCGCTCACCGATAGATCTGTACCTACAGATTGGAAAATTGCGCAGGTCGCACCAGTGTTGAAGATGGGTAGTAGGAGTAATCCATCGAACTACAGACCTATATCGTTGACGTCGGTTTGCAGTAGGGTTTTGGAGCATATATTGTATTCAAACATTATGAATCACCTCGAAGGGAACGATCTATTGATACGTAATCAGCATGGTTTCAGAAAACATCGTTCTTGTGCAACGCAGCTAGCTCTTTATTCGCACGAAGTAATGGCCGATACGACAGGGGATCTCAGGTTGATTCCGTATTTCTAGATTTCCGGAAAGCTTTTGACACCGTTCCTCACAATCGACTTCTAATCAATCTGCGGGCCTATGGGGTATCGTCTCAGTTGTGCGACTGGATTCGTGATTTCCTGTCAGGAAGGTCGCAGTTCGTAGTAATAGACGGCAAATCATCGAGTAAAACTGAAGTGACATCAGGTGTTGCCCAGGGAAGCGTCCTGGCACCTCTGCTGTTCCCGATCTATATAAATGACCTGGGTGACAATCTGAGCAGTTCTCTTAGGTTGTTCGCAGATGATGCTGTAATTTACCGTCTAGTAAGGTCATCCGAAGACCAGTATCAGTTGCAAAGCGATTTAGAAAAGATTGCTGTATGGTGTGGCAGGTGGCAGTTGACGCTAAATAACGAAAAGTGTAAGGTGATCCACATGAGTTCCAAAAGAAATCCGTTGGAATTCGATTACTCGATAAATAGTACAATTCTCAAGGCTGTCAATTCAACTAAGTACCTGGGTGTTAAAATTACGAACAACTTCAGTTGGAAAGACCACATATATAATATTGTGGGGAAGGCGAGCCAAAGGTTGCGTTTCATTTGCAGGACATTTAGAAGATGCCACAAGTCCACTAAAGAGACAGCTTACACTACACTCGTTCGTCCTCTGTTAGAATATTGCTGCGCGGAGTGGGATCCTTAGCAGGTGGGATTGACGGAGGACATCGAAAGGGTGCAAAAAAGGCAGCTCGTTTTGTATTATCACGTAATAGGGGAGAGAGTGTGGCAGATATGATACGCGAGTTGGGATGGAAGTCATTAAAGCAAAGAAGTTTTTCGTCGCGGCGAGATCTATTTACGAAATTTCGATCCCCAACTTTCTCTTCCGAATGCGAAAATATTTTGTTGAGCCCAACCTACATAAGTAGGAATGATCATCAAAATAAAATAAGAGAAATCAGAGCTCGAACGGAAAGGTTTAGGTGTTCGTTTTTCCCGCGCGCTGTTAGGGAGTGGAATGGTAGAGAGATAGTATGATTGTGGCTCGTTGAACCCTCTGCCAAGCACTTAAACGTGAATTGCAGAGTAATCATGTAGATGTAGATGTAGATGTACTATTCTAGAGTACATGATCTTCTCAAAAATTTTGGAGATTGATGTCAGCAGTGTATCGTCTTACAGTTGATCAAAGACGACACCTTAGGGTACAGTACAGAGTCATCGGCTAACAGTCGCAGATTGTTGCTCACCCTAGTTCTGATATCGTTTAAGTATGTAGAGATCAAGAACGGTCCTCTCACATTTCATTCCTGACGATACCCTTGTCTCCAATCAACATTTGCCGTTTAGGACAACGTACTGTGATCTGTTACTTAAAAAGTTTTAGAGCTATTTACATACAGCGGTTGGACAAAAATATAGAACGACATGCATGTCTGAACATAAATGCAGATGCTAGCCAAGTAAGAATGTTGTGCTATTGTGTTTGAACACGAACGCGAACTGTGCGGTGTCTTCAATACGTTGCAGTTGTCGGTTGTGGTCAGAACAGAGTTCTGTGTAGATGTGAGTGTATTATGTCGGAGCTAAGTGAATTAAAACATAGGAAAATTATCGGTGCTCAAATGGCGAGTGCTTCCACAACCAATGGAAGATATACAGGGTGTTACAAAAAGGTAAGGCCAAACTTTCAGGAAACATTCCTCACACACAAATAAAGAAAAGATGTTATGTGGGCATGTGTCCGGAAACGCTTAATTTCCATGTTAGAGCTCATTTTAGTTTAGTCAGTATGTACTGTACTTCCTCGATTCACCGCCAGTTGGCCCAATTGAAGGAAGGTAATGTTGACTTCGGTGCTTGTGTTGACATGCGACTCATTGCTCTACAGTACTAGCATCAAGCACATCAGTACGTAGTATCAACAGGTTAGTGTTCATCATGAACGTGGTTTTGCAGTCAGCGCAATGTTTACAAATGCGGAGTTGGCAGATGCCCATTTGATGTACGGATTAGCACGTACGTTTGTATCGTGACAGATTTCCAGAACGAGGGTGTCCCGACAGGAAGACGTTCGAAGCAATTCATCGGCGTCTTAGGGAGCACGGAACATTCCAGCCTATGACTCGCGACTGGGGAAGACCTAGAACGACGAGGACACCTGCAATGGACGAGGCAATTCTTCGTGCAGTTGACGGTAACCCTAATGTCAGCGTCAGAGAAGTTGCTGCTGAACTAGGTAACGTTGACCACGTCACTGTATGGAGGGTGCTACGGGAGAACCAGTTGTTTCCGTACCATGTACAGCGTGTGCAGGCACTATCAGCAGCTGATTGGCCTCCACGGGTACACTTCTGCGAATGGTTCATCCAACAATGTTTCAATTCTCATTTCAGTGCAAATGTTCTCTTTACGGATGAGGCTTCATTCCAACGTGATCAAATTGTAAATTTTCACAATCAACATGTGTGGGCTGACGAGAATCCGCACGCAATTGTGCAATCACGTCATCAACACAGATTTTCTGCGAACGTTTGGGCAGTCATTGTTGGTGATGTCTTGATTGGGCCCCATGTTCTTCCACCTACGCTCAATGGAGCACGTTATCATGATTTCATACGGGATACTCTACCTGTGCTGCTAGAACATGTGCCTTTACAAGTACGACACAACATGTGGTTTATGCACGATGGAACTCCTGCACATTTCAGTCGAAGTGTTCGTACGCTTCTCAACAACAGATTCGGTGACCGATGGATTGTTAGAGGCGGACCAATTCCATGGCCTCCACGCTCTCCTGACCTCAACCCTCTTGACTTTCGTTTATGGGGACATTTGAAAGCTCTTGTCTACGCAACCCCGGTACCAAATGTAGAGACTCTTCGTGCTCGTATTGTGGACGGCTGTGATACAATACGCCATTCTCCAGGGCTGCATTAGCGCATCAGGGATTCCATGCGACGGAGGGTGGATGCATGTATCCTCGCTAACGGAGGACATTTTGAACATTTCCTGTAACAAAGTGTTTGAAGTCACGCTGGTACGTTCAGTTGCTGTGTGTTTCCATTCCATGATTAATGTGATTTGAAGAGAAGTAATAAAATGAGCTCTAACATGGAAAGTAAGCGTTTCCGGACACATGTCCACATAACATATTTTCTTTCTTTGTGTGTGAGGAATGCTTCCTGAAAGTTTGGCCGTACATTTTTGTAACACCCTTTATACCGAACACTGGGAAACTGGAGAAACATCATCCGCTAAGTCACAAAGCGGACGACAGTGTGTGTTGAGTGATCGTGACAGGCAGTCACTGAAAAGGGCTGTGACGAAAAATGTGAGTACTACAGTTGAGAACGTCACTGCAGAATTGAATGCCGCAACCGCTAACTCTGTCAGCACCAAAACAGCACGAAGAGAGCTCTATAAGAAGGGAGCTGCAGGGCGAGCTGGAACTGCAAAACCACTCAGCAGCGATGCACATGCCAGTGACAGGAAAACGTGGCGCCGAAGGCATAAAACCTAAACTATCGAGCAATGGAATAAAGTCATTTGGTCGGCAGAATCTTGTTTCACACCGTTTCCAATTTCTGTCCATGTTTACGTCTAAAGAGAGAAGCATGGCAGGGCTTCAGTGCTGATTTGTAAGTTCCCATTACTGCCAAGGATTAGGTGTCCATTTCAGATGATCGAGCCCATTCCATGGTACAACGTTTGTTCTCCAGTAGCGATGCTGTGTTCCAAGACGAGAGGGCCCCTGTTCATACATCTCGCATCGCCCACGACTGGTTTTGTGGGCACGAGAATGAACTGCCGCATTTCTCCTGCACACCACAGTCACCAGATCTCAATATTACTGAGTCTTTGTTGCCTATTTTGGAGAGAAGGTTGCGTGATTGCTAAGCATCTTCATCATTGTTAGCAGAAACTGCCACTATTTTGGAGGAAGAATGGCAAAGGATTCCATTGAAAACCATACAGGACCTGTGTTTCTTCATTCCGAAACGAATGGAAACTGTCTTGAATGTCACCAGGTACCCCACATCGTAATGTACATGGAAAAATTTGAAACTTACTGGCATATTGAACTGTGTGCCAGATCTAGACTCGAACTCGGGACGTCTGTCTTACTGCGGGCAAGTGCTCTACGGAATGAGCTGTCCAAGCAGAACACACGGCCCATGACCCTTGCCTTTCGTGGGCAAGTGCTCTTCCGACTGAGCTAGCTAAGCACGACTCACGACCCGTCCCGACAGCTACAATTCTGGTACTGGCAGTATTAAACTGTGAGGACAGCTACAATTCCGGTACTGGCAGAATTAAACTGTGAGGACGGGTCGTGTGTCGTGCTTGGGTAGCTGAGTCGTTCACACTTCTCGGTATTTATTTTTGAGTATAGTTACGTACACCCAGACCTTCCCAACACTCGCACTCCCAAGGCGAGCGATATTTACAGGTTTCTGCTAACGTCCATCCCACGCAATGTGATTGAGAGGAAAAGGCCGACCGCCCTATGGCCTGCAGTGTGGAGAGCGGTCCAGAAGCCGTTCCTTCCCACGCGGGTACGAGCCACATGGCACCAGGTTGTGAACGGGAAAGTTGTAACACGACAAAGGCTGCATCCTACTGGGCTGACGGATTCCCCCTTTTGCCCACGTTGCCACCTCGTGGATACTGACGAACACCGTTTAACATGTGGATCGGCGTTAGAGGTATGGCTGCTAGTGCAGAAGATCCTCGCCTGCTACCTACGTATCGCGCCTCGCACAATTGAGCCACGGCTCCTCCTTTGTCCAGAGGATACTTATTTCCCACCTGCGAAGACACACGTTCTCACATGATTTAAAGTCGAGTCCATATAATACCTCTTTCACGATGATGAGAAGATGGTCCTTGATTACTGGCAATTTCTCCAGGACAGTCATAGCACACTTGAGCGTACACCTCGATACCGACAGCTATTTGCGAACTATTTGCGCAGTGTCTTCGATAACCCCCTCATGGATGGGGAGTACCGGGCAGAGGATGACCGCCATTATGAAGCTCCACATGCTGCGAAATGTTTATCAACTTGTAACATGGAATTTGTGCGCAGATGGGCCATGCACATGGAATGGCGTGCAAGATTTGCTTACATTTCTTTTTCTATTATCTATCATTTTACTATTATTTTCAAATTCTACTTCATAGTTTCGAAGGTACTTTTGTTATTGATATAGATGTTAACTCTAATTTTGCCTTTCGTAAGTGAAAGACGACTTTTTCCTAACACAAAAAAGTGGTCAGAGCACAAAAAAAGAATTTCCTTAGCACCCTGGCTACTGTGTTATAAGTCGCCAGTTCAAACCCAAAAGCTGGCAATTATTTGTTCCTTAAAATAAAAAACTGCAAAAAATAAAGTGGCAAGTGAGCGAGTCTCCCATCGATGCAAAAAAAAAAAAAAAAAAAAAAAAAAAGGTCGCTAGAGCACTTGCCCGCGAAAGGCAAAGGGCCCGAGTTCGAGTCTCGGTGCGGCACATACACTTTTAATCTGCCAGGAAGTTTCATATCAGCACACGGTGCACTGCAGAGTGAAAACTTCATTATGCTAAAGTTTATGCTTATCCATTACGGATATTTTAGAGCCGTGACTGTATATTGAATGTAAATAAGTTACACAGAATTGCAACCAGTCACTTTTTTTAATAATATTGCTTAATTCCACGAACCGGTTTTCGAACCTTTTCACGTTCATCTTCAGATGGTTTCGGGAGGATCCGGGAAGTTACATCATTACTGATAATAGCATAATGCTGGGTGCTCGTTCTATGGCAGAAAGATGGGTCACATTTTAATGTATCGCCATGACTATAGCTTATCTGTCAATATGGATGTAAATTTAGTTTTTACTTACTGCGACAGTATAGGCGGCTTTTTTCGGTTAGTGTCCATCTGTCTGCCTCCATTTTCATGTCCAGAACACTTTCACACAAACTATATTAATTTATACTTTGACAGTGACACTTTTCCAGCATCCAGTATGCGCTTTACAACTGTTGCTTGTAACAAAGATCTTGACAGAAAGATATGGCATAGGCCTACTTTGTACAGAGATGTAATTTGTTGTTCTTTACATGTATTAAAGTCGATATAAGGGCAAGTATTTTAATCAGAATGGCGATAACATGAGAGCACAAGATAAAATAAATAAATAAATTACTACAAGAACAAACTTCAGGTGATCTGATATCTTATTTCTACTTGTACATTACAGGCAACTATAGTATTTTTTTATAGCAATTATTATGTTTGGCATTAACATGAATCCCAAGGAATCAATAATACAGAGTTATTGTATCTGCAGTGAGCTGCAGCTGTCTGTATGGCTAGAACCTGAAAAGGTTCGAAAACCGGTTCATGGAATAAAGCATTATTATTCAAAAAAGTGACTGGTTGCAGTTCTGTATAACTCATTTACATACATATGGTAAAGTTTGTCCAACACCTTTACGTCAGAAAGTATTCCGTACGTTCGGACCTTCGTTAGTGGCCTGCAGGGTGGTGCTGTGTCGAAAACTTTCCGGCAATCTATGAATGTGGAACCTTCCTGCTGCAGAAACCTCTTGCAACGAATCTGTCTGTATGATGCTCGGTGGATGAGGGTGGTGGAACAAGGTGACGGTCAGTCCTCGTCCCATTTCTCCACATTCGTACAGAAGCGAGCAGTCTGCTTGGCCGCCGACATTTTTTTTCTACCTCATTTCCATTAGGAGGTTGACACGCAAACGAAGGTGCGGAATGACGGGGGGCAGGGCGCTTGTACGCTGCTGACAAGGGGCCGGCTTGCCGGTGCCTGGCAGCCGCCTGTGGAGGCGGCTGGCTGGTCGGTACGTGAGCGGCGTCAGGTTACAGGCGGCCGGGCAGATAGCAGGCGAGAGCGTCACAGTTTGCGCAATCCCACTGCGGCAGCGCGCCGGGGCAGTCCGCTGAGGTCGGCCGCGCGATGCTGCTGGGAAGCTACGCAAGGGCAGGCGGAATTAAAGGGGCAGGGGGCGCACTTCTGCGGAAGGGAAGGAGTCAGCCGACGCAGAGGGAGACGACAGATATTCCGTGGAGGCGGTCGCCAGCGGCAGTTTCGAGACGCATGCAAAGTCCAGAAGAGCGCGAAATCCCGGAGACTGCCTAAATTTACAGACGCGCGAAATTTGGCACGGACTTCAATGCGAGATGACTTTAATAGGTTCCACAACGAAACATTGTCTCGAAATTTGGTAGAAAATCCGAATAAATTCTGGTCGTATGTAAAGTACACAAGCGGCAAGACGCAGTCAATACCTTGGCTGCGCAGTGCCGATGGTACTGTTACCGACGACTGTGCCGCTAAAGCGGAGTTATTGAACGCAGTTTTCCGAAATTCCTTCACCAGGGAAGACGAATGGAATATTCCAGAATTTGAAACACGAACAGTTGCTAGCATTTCTTAGAAGTAGATACCTTAGGGGTTGCCAAGCAACTCAAAACGCTTGATAAGGGCAAGTCTTCAGGTCCAGATTGTATACCGATTGGGTTCCTTTCAGATTGCGCTGATACAATGGCTCCCTACTTAGCAATCATGTACAACCGCTCGCTCACTGATACATATGTACCTACAGATTGGAAAATTGCGCAGGTCGCACCAGTGTATAAGAAGGGTAGTAGGAGTAATCCATCGAACTACAGACCTATATCATTGACGTCGGTCTGCAGTAGGGTTTTGGAGCATATACTGTATTCAAACATTATGAATCACCTCGAAGGGATCGATCTATTGATACGTAATCAGCATGGTTTCAGAAAACATCTTTCTTGTGCAACGCGGCTAGCTCTTTATTCGCACGAAGTAATGGCCGCTATCGACAGGGGATCTCAAGTTGATTCCGTATTTCTAGATTTCCGGAAAGCTTTTGACACCGTTCCTCACAAGCGACTTCTACTCAATCTGCGGACCTATAGGGTATCGTCTCAGTTGTGCGACTGGATTCGTGATTTCCTGTCAGGAAGGTTGCAGTTCGTAGTAATAGACGGCAAATCTTCGAGTAAAACTGAAGTGATATCAGGTGTTGTCCAGGGAAGCGTCCTGGAACCTCTGCTGTTCCTGATCTATATAAATGACCTGGGTGACAATCTGAGCAGTTCTCTTAGGTTGTTCGCAGATGATGCTGTAATTTACCGTCTAGTAAGGTCATCCGAAGACCAGCATCAGTTGCAAAGCGATTTAGAAAAGATTGCTGTATGGTGTGGCAGGTGGCAGTTGACGCTAAATAACGAAAAGTGTGGGGTGATCCACATGAGTTCCAAAAGAAATCCGTTGGAACTCGATTACTCGATAAATAGTACAATTCTCAAGGATCTCAATTCAACTAAGTACCTGGGTGTTAAAATTACGAACAACTTCAGTTGGAAAGACCACATAGATAATATTGTGGGGAAGGCGAGCCAAAGGTTGCGTTTCATTGGCAGGACACTTAGGAGATGCAACAAGTCCACTAAAGAGACAGCTTACACTACACTCGTTCGTCCTCTGTTAGAATATTGCTGCGTGGAGTGAGATCCTTAGCAGGTGGGATTGACGGAGGACATCGAAAGGGTGCAAATGAGGGCAGCTCGTTTTGTATTATCACGTAATAGGGAACAGAGTGTGGCAGATATGATACGCGAGTTGGGATGGAAGTCATTAAAGCAAAGACGTTTTCCGTCGCGGTGAGATCTATTTACGAAATTTCAGTCACCAACTTTCTCTTCCGAATGCGAAAATATTTTGTTGAGCCCAACCTATATGGGTAGGAATTATCATCAAAATAAAATAAGAGAAATCAGAGCTCGAACAGAAAGGTTTAGGTGTTCGTTTTTCCCGCGCGCTGTTCGGGAGAGGAATGGCAGAGAGATAGTATAATTGTGGTTCGATGAACCCTCCGCCAAGCACTTAAATGTGAACTGCAGAGTAATCATGTAGAGGTAGATGTAGATGTAGATGTAGAAGTTAGTTTACGAGGAGTAGTTACACAGATTTAACTGCCAGCGCAGGTAAATTGCATGATACTTGCTTTCCGCAAACCCTTAGCAGGCATCCTCAACTTGAATATGGCACCTGTATCTTTTGTGAAAGGCGCCTGCGACCGTTTGCATGAGCAAATATCACTACAAAATTTCTGATTATTGGTTAACTTTAAGTTGAAAGTTTGAATAACTTACTGGAATGGTAACGCAAATAAGACGTTGCTGTGAGACAAAGAATTTTATATAACAACAACATTTTATTTAATAAAATCATGAAAATAATTCCTTGATCACTCACTTTACTTAATGGTACGGTTACATGAAATGCCGGCGCGTCATCAGTGTTGTTGTTGTTGTTGTGGTCTTCAGTCCAGAGACTGGTTTGATGCAGCTCTCCATGCTACTCTATCCTGTGCAAGCTTCTTCATCTCCCAGTATTTACTGCAACCTACATCCTTCTGAATCTATTTAGTGTATTCATCTCTTCGTCTCCCTCTACCATTTTTACCCTTCACGCTGCCCTCCACTACTAAATTGGTGATCCCTTGACGCCTCAGAATATGTCCTACCAACCGATCCCTTCTTCTAGTCAACTTGTGCCACAAATTTATCTTCCCCCCAATTCTGTTCAATACATCCTCATTACTTATGTGATCTACCCATATGATCTTCTGCACTCTTCTGTAGCGCCACATTTCGAAAGCTTCCATTCTCTTCTTGTCTTAACTATTTATCATTCATGTTTCACTTCGATACATGGCTACACCCCATACAAATACTTTCAGAAACGACTTCCTGACGCTTAAATCTATACTAGATGTTAACAAATTTCTTTTCTACACAAACGCTTTCCTTGCCATTGCCAGTCTACATTTTATATCCTCTTTACTTCGACCATCATCAGTTATTTTGCTCCCCAAGTAGCAAAACTCCTTTACTACTTTAAGTGTCTCATTTCCTAATCTAATTCCCTCAGCATCACCCGACTTAATTCGACTACATTCCATTATCCTCGTTTTGCTTTTGTTGATGTTCATCTTATACCCTCCTTTCAAGACACTGTCCATTCCGTTCAACTGCTCTTCCAACTCCTTTACTGTCTCTGACAGTATTACAATGTCATCGGCGAACCTGAAAGTTTTTATTTCTTCTTCATGGATTTTAATACCTACTCCGAACTTTTCTTTTGTTTCCTTTACTGCTTGCTCAATATACAGATTGAATAAGATCGGGGACAGGCTGCAACACTGTCTCACTCCCTTCTCAATCACTGCTTCCCTTTCATGCTCCTCGACTCTTATAACTGACTTCTGGTTTCTGTACACATTGTAAATAGCCTTTCGCTCCCTGTATTTTACCCCTGCCACCTTTAGAATTTGAAAGAGAGTATTCCAGTCAACATTGTCAAAAGCTTTTTCTAAGTCTACAAATGCTAGAAACATAGGTTTGCCCTTCCTTAATCTATTTTCTAAGACAAGTCGTAGGGTCAGTATTGCCTCATGTGTTCCAGCATTTCTACGGAATCCAAACTGATCTTCCCTGAGGTCGGCTTCTGCCAGTTTTTCCATTCGTCTGTAAAGAATTCGTGTTAGTATCTTGCAGCCGTGGCTTATTAAACTGTTAGTTTGGTAATTTTCACATCTGTCAATACCTGCTTTCTTTGGGATTTGTATTATTATATTCTTCTTGAAGTCTGAGGGCATTTCGCCTGTCTCATACATCTTGCTCACCAGATGGTAAAGTTTTGTTAGGCCTGGCTCTTCCAAGGCTGTCATCAATTATACAAAAAAAAATAGCAATTTTATGCAACCTGACTATCTGTCCTAACCAAGACGACTATAGGAGCCATCACGCAGAGCGTCTATACTCACCAGAGTCTCAGTTGGAAATGCCGAACCGTCTCCCCTCGTCCGGGGTCCACACACGGTGGACGGAAGGGCTCAGAGAGTCTGCACAGCGGCTATTTGCCAACCTAACGGGGCTTGCTAACGCGCGGGGAACCCATGTCTCTCCGGTCCACTGCAGTCGCACTCTACTTGATGCAATGGTTGACTAAACTGCATCTCCACATTCAGAGAACCCACAGCAGACAGCCCAAGCATACGACCCGCAGTCACATTTGCACGCTACACGAATAGTGATAATACAACATAATTCCGGATTAAAATTCTCTGAGTGTCCGAAGGGCACCCAGGTGTTTTTTGAGCATTTGACTCTTGTAACAAGCTATGCAGCGGCTCACATGAACCCGTTACAAAATAAAGTTACATAACTACACCGCCTGGAAAAAAAAGTGAAGCACCTAGAGAGTATGAAAAGAAATAAAGCTTCCCAGGTTGGGAGGGTATATGAGGTTATACACGGTGTTCGGATATTCCCGTTGTAAACATCTAGGACTTGTAGACGGGAGTGAGTGCAGGGTGACAGTTATTGGACTATTTGAAGTAAAATCGTCATAATTTCTGTTTGGTTTGCGTCAGGACGTTCAAACTGCACGGTTGGCCGCGGGGCATGATAGGAATTAGTATGCGCATGCATGGTTTGGATTAGCGACGAAGCCCACATTTGTTTGGATGCCTTCGTCAATAAGCAAAATCGGCGCATTTCGTGGACTGAGAATCCGCATTTCGCCATCGAGAAGTCTCTTCACCCTCAACGGGTGACTGTGTGGGTTGCAATGTCCAGTCACGAAATAATCGGTGTGATATTCCTTGATGGTGCGGTGACTACCAAACGGTAGAATTTTGGAAAACGTATTATACAGGGAGCTAAAGGCTATTTACAATTTGTACAGAAACCAGATGGCAGTTATAAGAGTCGAGGGACATGAAAGGGAAGCAATGGTTGGGAAGGGACTGAAACAGGGTTGTAGCCTATCCCCGATGTTATTCAATCTGTATATCGAGCAAGCAGTAAAGGAAACAAAAGAAAAATTCGCAGTAGATTGTGGTGTCACCGCCAGACATCACACTTGCTAGGTGGTAGTTTAAATCGGCCGCGGTCCATGTAGTACATGTCGGACCCGCGTGTCGCCACTGTGATCGCAGACCTAGCGCCACCACCAAGGCAGGTCTCGTGATACGAGAGTGGACTCGACCCCAGTTGTACGAGAACCAAGCTACCGCCCAGTTGTACGCGAACCTAGCTATCGCCCAGTTGTACGAAGCCATTCTCTCTCATTAGCCGAGAGACAGAATAGCCATCAGCTAAGTTAATGGCAACGAACTAGCAAGGAGCCATTTGTATCAGTGCCTATAGCTTACGAGTAATCAAGAGAGATGTATGCCAAGGAATTATTAAAAGTTAAGTAAAAAGCATCTACATACTTTTCTTCTTATTCATTCATAAGTTTTTATGTTCCAGACTTCACGCCCGTATGCTTATTGCCGTGCGTGCACTATCGGCTACAGCTTTAGTTTAGCATTCCTTTTCAGCAATCAACATCACGGTGTCGGTCCAGCTACCGACACTACAATTATTGGCGACGAGGGAAAAGGACCTTTTTCTGATTGTTTACATTTATTTCTGATTGCTTACATTTATTTGTGTCATGGCTTCGCCACATTCTCCAGATGTACTGTCCGAATTTTATCGCTTGCAGAATCAGCAGACGCAGGCGTTACTGGATGCCCTTGGACAGCTCGTCCAGGGTCAACGTGCGCTGCACACCGATGCGGCCGCAGCCGCTTCACCGCTACCGCAGCCACAACGTGCCGTTGCACCGCCTTTTAGGCACTACGACCCGAACCACGAGACCTGGCAAGAGTGGTCTCGTCAGTTCGCCTTCCACCTTGCTGCCTACAGAATTCAAGGTAATGAGCGGCAGCCGTTTTTGCTTTCTTGTGTCGGTGTGTCCACATACCGTGTGATAGTGAAATTGTTTCCCCGCCGCGACGTAGCAACTTTGTCATACGAGGAAATTTTGTCTGCCTTAGATGCCTATTTCAAAGAAACAGTTAATGTGGTTGCAAAACGGTATACGTTCTTTCGTACAAAACGTACGGCCGGTCAAACTAATAGGGAGTGGGTAGCAACATTGCAAGGACTTACTAGGGACTGTGCCTTTGAATGTGACTGTGGTCTTTCTTATTCAGATACAATGGTGCGTGATGCAATTGCACAGAACGTTTCTGATGTTCGCATACGGGAGCAAATTTTGAAACTAGTTAATCCCTCCCTTCAACAAGTGATAGACATATTGGATAGACAGGACACACTTGACTGTGCTCAGGAATCTTTTGAAACTTCGCCAGCTGTGTGTAACATTAACCGGCCCGCCGGGCGCGCTCGCGCAACGCGGCCCGGTCAACTGCCCTCGCGGCCGTCCGCACAGCGACCGCCGCGTGCTAAGCCCGGTGTGCCGCGCCAGCCCACAAATGCGGTGAAATCATGCCCGCGGTGTGCTACTAGACATTCGCGTGAACATTGCCCGTCACGCCAAGCTATTTGCTTTTTCTGCAATAAGAAAGGACATGTTCAAAGTGTTTGCCAGAAAAAGCTCAGATCAGACAATCACAATCATTCCAGGCCCTTTGCTTCGCGCCGGAATCGAACCAAGGACACTCAGGCTCGTGGACCTTCGCCTATGGACATTCATGTCGTTAATTCCACTTCGTCCAGTGACACTTTCTCTAACAGTGACTGTGATCGTCCCACAAACACTGTGCGTCGACGTCGCCGGAAATCGCGTCAATTAGCAAGGGATTCTGTCCCAGTGTCTGTTCCAATTGCACAAAACAGTCGCTCTTGTCGTCAGCAGGACAATAAACTTTTTGTGGACTTAGACTTTGAAGGCAAAGTGATACCATTCCAGCTCGATACCGGAGCTGCAGTTTCATTGCTCAATCACGACACATACAAACAACTGGGCGCACCTCCGTTGCGTGCCGCAAATGTTAAGCTAACTACATATTCCGGACAGAAAATTCCTGTGTTAGGACAGTGCAGCCTTCTTGCAACATTCAAGGGACAAACAAAACTTGTGTCATTATACGTTCTTCGTTCTTCTTCTGCAGTGAACTTATTTGGTCTAGATTTATTTAAGTTGTTTAACATGTCTATTGTAAATCAGGTCCTCTCAGTGAATCAGACTGTGCCTACAGACAGTGTTTCTCGGCTGTGTGACGAATTTGCAGACATTTTTGCACCGGGCTTAGGTTGCGCTAAAAACTATGAAGCACATTTAGAACTGAAGGTAACCACGCAACCGAAATTTTTCAGGGCGCGCAATGTTCCCCACGCATTGCGTGATGAGGTCGCAAGAACGTTACACGATCTCGAATCACGGGGTGTAATTGAACGTGTGCAAGCTTCTCTCTGGGCCTCACCCTTAGTAATTTTGCCAAAAACCTTCCGGAAAATTGAGACTTTGCGTGGACTTCAAGGCCACAGTGAATCCACAGCTAGTGACTGCTACTTTTCCTTTGCCCCGCCCGGAAGATCTTTTTGCTAAACTGTGCCCGGGAAAATATTTTTCAAAGTTGGACCTAGCCGATGCGTACTTGCAAATACCGGTGGACGACGCATCCCAGCGCGTATTGGTGGTTAACACGCATCTTGGATTGTACCGCTTCAAAAGACTGCCATTCGGGTGTGCATCCGCCCCTGCCTTGTTTCAGCAATATTTACAAACTATTTGTGCGTCGGTCCCTACTGCAGCAAACTATCTGGACGATATAGTGATCTCCGGACAGACAGAAGAAGATCATCTTGCGAATTTACGAACATTATTTCAGGTCTTGCGGCAAAATGGTCTTCGCTTGAGGAAGGACAAATGTGTGTTTTTTGCTCGTGACTTACCATACCTGGGACATGTCATTAATGCCCAAGGCATACATCCGAGTCCAGAGCACCTCCGTGCCATACAAGACTTGCCGTCCCCTCAAAATCTCAAACAGCTACAGAGTGTGTTGGGTAAAATTAATTATTACCATAAATATGTGTGCAATGCCTCTTCCATTTCAGCTCCGCTTCATCGCTTGCGCCGTAAAGGTGTTCCGTTCGTCTGGACGACGGAATGTGAACGCGCCTTTCGCCAGTTGAAATCGGCGTTGCTTTCTAGTACTTGCCTTACGCCATTCGATCCCCAGAAACCCCTTTTGTTGATGGTAGATGCATCGGATTTCGGGATCGGTGCTGTGCTTGCGCACAAAGTTGGCTCACATGATCGCCCTATTGCCTTTGCGTCCAAATTGCTCTCGTCTGCGCAAAGAAATTATTCACAGATAGAGAAAGAAGCTTTGGCTCTCGTGTTTGGTGTTACTAAGTTCCATGATTTCTTGTATGGTCGTCACTTTACCATCATCACAGACCACAAACCTTTGACATCGCTTTTTCATCCGAACAAGCCTGTACCTCCACGTACAGCGCAGAAATTCATTCGCTGGTCTGTTTTCCTCTCGCAGTACCGCTACGATATCTTGTATCGGTCCACTGCTAAGCACGGAAACGCCGATGCGTTGTCCCGTTTGCCTGTTGCTGAGGATAAAGCATTCGATTCTTCCGAACTTGCTTGCAGGTTCATTGATTCGGAAACCGATGAAGTGGTCGAATCGTTTCCGATTGATTTTCGTCGTGTCGCTACAGCCACAGCTGCTGACCCTGTCCTTGCTACTGTTTTACGTTTTGTTGCTACGCAATGGCCTTTGTCAAAGTCTCGGATCGAGGATCCGTTGGTTCGCCGATTTTTTGCTCACAAGGAGAGACTTTTTGTTCGACGTGGTGTTTTGTTGTTGCGTTCTGATAATGATCAGTCCAGAGTCGTGGTCCCACGTTCGTTACAGTCCTCTGTTTTACGGCTTCTTCACCAAGGACATTGGGGTATAGTGCGAACGAAACAACTTGCTCGTCAGCACTGTACTTGGTTCGGAATCGATGCTGCGATTACGAATATGTGTTCTTCGTGCCCGGCGTGTGCCGAACAACAGTCCGCACCGCCGCGGAAAGTCTTTGCGTGGCCAAAAGCCACTTCCCCTTGGCAACGCTTGCACATTGATTTTGCTGGTCCATTCTGGAATGCTCGATGGTTGGTTCTGGTCGACGCCTTCAGTAATTTTCCTTTTGTTGTCCGGATGTCTTCCACGACGTCCTCCGCCACCATCCAAGCGTTGCCTGCTATCTTTTGCATTGAAGGTCTTCCGCAGACTATTGTTTCCGACAATGGCCCACAATTCATGTCCGCAGAATTTCAGTCTTTCTGCCAGGCCAATGGTATTCAACATCTGACATCCGCGCCGTTTTCGCCTCAGTCCAACGGTGCCGCTGAACGATTGGTCCGGACTTTCAAGTCACAGATGTTGAAATTGAAAGAGTCGCATTCTCGGGAGGACGCATTGTTGCTCTTTTTGTCTTCGTATCGCTCTCAGCCCCGAGATGGTCGCTCGCCGGCTGAGTTGCTCCACGGTCGTCCTCATCGCACCTTGATGTCTTTGCTGCATCCGCCGCATCAGGTTCCTGTGCAGCGGCAGACTCCTGCTTTTGCTCCAGCCGACGTTGTATTTTATCGCACCTATCGAGGTTCACGGCGTTGGCTCGCAGGGCGCATTCTTCGCTGCCTCGGCCGCGCGATGTATTTGGTTTTGGGGGCCTCTGGTGAGGTGCGTCGGCATCTCAATCAGCTGCGCCTCTGTCGTCGCTCGGGTTCTGCCGCTCCCCGTCTGCTTTCAGCGACGGTGCCGTCCGGTCAGCGCCCTGGGGACCCATCTACTGGCTCGCCTCATCCCCAGGTGTTACCGACGATGCCTTCCATTTTGCCCCATGGCGACGCGCCGCCGCCGCCGCAGCAGCAGCAGCAGCAGCAGCCGCCGCCGCCGCCGATCGCTTCCCGTGACCAGCTGTCCTCCGCCATGGAACGCCCGCCCGCTCCGGACCACATGACGTCATCGCGCGTCGGCTACCCCGACGCCATGGAGGTCGACACTTCGGCCCCTCATGTTTCTTTACGGGCGCATACACCGCATGTTGACGTGCACCCTGGACTAGTTTTGCAGGCGTTTCCTAGCTCCCCTCGGACCGGATGGCCGGGTGCGGGTGGCACAGCCTCGCCTGTTGTTAGGCTCCCCACCTCATCGCATACGTCAACATGTGGTCCTCCCCACGGCGGGCGGAAGCCTTATTACACGACCGTTCGCCGATTTGCGGGGGAGGAATGTGGTGTCACCGCCAGACATCACACTTGCTAGGTGGTAGTTTAAATCGGCCGCGGTCCATGTAGTACATGTCGGACCCGCGTGTCGCCACTGTGATCGCAGACCTAGCGCCACCACCAAGGCAGGTCTCGTGATACGAGAGTGGACTCGACCCCAGTTGTACGAGAACCAAGCTACCGCCCAGTTGTACGCGAACCTAGCTATCGCCCAGTTGTACGAAGCCATTCTCTCTCATTAGCCGAGAGACAGAATAGCCATCAGCTAAGTTAATGGCAACGAACTAGCAAGGAGCCATTTGTATCAGTGCCTATAGCTTACGAGTAATCAAGAGAGATGTATGCCAAGGAATTATTAAAAGTTAAGTAAAAAGCATCTACATACTTTTCTTCTTATTCATTCATAAGTTTTTATGTTCCAGACTTCACGCCCGTATGCTTATTGCCGTGCGTGCACTATCGGCTACAGCTTTAGTTTAGCATTCCTTTTCAGCAATCAACATCACGGTGTCGGTCCAGCTACCGACACTACAGTAGATATTAAAATTCATGGAGAAGAAGTAAAAACTTTGAGGTTCGCCGATGAAATTGTAATTCTGTCAGAGACAGCAAAGGGCTTGGAAGAGCAGTTGAACGGAATGGACATTGTCTTGAAAGGAGGATATAAGATGAACATCAACAAAAGCAAAACGAGGATAATGGAATGTAGTCAAATTAAGTCTCGTGATGCTGAGGGAATTAGATTAGGAAATGAGACACTTAAAGTAGTAAAGAAATTTTGCTATTTATGGAGTAAAATAACTGATGATGGTCGAAGTAGAGAGGATATAAAATGTAGACTGGCAATGGCAAGCAAAGCGTTTCTGAAGAAGAGAAATTTGTTAACATCGAGTATAGATTTAAGCGTCAGGAAGTCGTTTCTGAAAGTATTTGTATGGAGTGTAGCTATGTATGGAAGTGAAACATGGGCGATAAATACCTTGGATAAGAAGAGAATAGAAGGTTTTGAAATGTGGTGCTACAGAAGAATGCCGAAGATTAGATGGGTACATCACATAACTAATGAGGAGGTATTGAATAGAACTGGGGAGAAGAGGAGGAGTTTGTGGCACAACTTGACAAAAAGAAGGGACCGGTTGGTAGGACAAGTTTTGAGGCATCAAGAGATCACAAATTTAGCATTGGAGGGCAGCGTGGAGAGTAAAAATCGTAGAGAGAGACCAAGAGACGAATACACTAAGCAGATTCAGAAGGATGTAGGTTGCAGTAAGTACTGGGAGATGAAGAGGCTTGGACAGGACAGAGTAGCATGGAGAGCTGCATCAAACCAGTCTCAGGACTGAAGACCACAACAACAACATTATGTTCGAGTATAATGACTTTTCTGGAGACAAGAAATCTACTCTGTAGGAATCAGAATGGGTTTCTAAAAAGACGATTGTGTGAAACCCAACTCGCGCTATTCATCCACGAGACTCAGAGGGCCATAGATACAGGTTCCCAGGGAGATGCCGCGTTTCTTGAATTCCGCAAGGCGTTTGACACAGTTCCCCACAGCCGTTTAATGAACAAAGTAAGAGCATATGGACTATCAGACCAATTGTGTGATTGGATTGAAGAGTTCCTAGATAACAGAACGCAGCATGTCATTCTCAATGGAGAGAAGTCTTCCGAACTAAGAGTGATTTCAGGTATGCCGCAGGGGAGTGTCGTAGGACCGTTGTTATTCACAATATATATAAATGACCTTGTGGATAACATCGGAAGCTCACCGAGGCTTTTTGCGAATGATGCTGTTATATATCGAGAGGTTGTAACAACCGAAAACTGTACTGAAATGCAGGAGGATCTGCGACGAATTGACGCATGGTGCAGGGAATAGCAATTGAATCTCAATGTAGACAAGTGTAATGTGCTGCGAATACACAGAAAAAAGATCCTTTATCATTTAGTTACAATATAGCAGGTCAGCAACTGGAAGCAGTTAATTCCATAAATTATCTGGGAGTAGGCATTAGTAGTGATTTAAAATGGAATGACCATATAAAATTAATCGTCGGTAAAGCAGACGCCAGACTGAGATTCATTGGAAGAATCCTAAGGAAAAGCAATCCGAAAACAAAGGAAGACGGTTTACAGTAGACTTGTTCGCCCACTGATTGAATACTGCTCACCGGTGTGGGATCCATACCAGATAGGGTTGATACAAGAGATACAGAAAATCCAACGGCGAGCAGCGCGCTTCGTTACAGGATCATTTAGTAATCGCGAAAGCGTTACGGAGATGATAGATAAACTCCAGTGGAAGACTCTGCAGGAGAGACGCTCAGTAGCTCGGTACGGGCTTTTGTTGAAATTTAGAGAACATACCTTCACCGAGGAGTCAAGCAGTATATTGCTCCCTCTTACGTATATCTCACGAAGAGACTTTGAGGATAAAATCAGAGAGATTAGAGCCCACACAGAGGCATACCGACAATCTTTCTTTCCACGAACAATACGAGACTGGAATAGAAGGGAGAACCGATAGAAGTACCCTCTGCCACACACCGTCAGGTGGATTGCGGGGTATGGATGTGGATGAACGGTTCGAGAAGATTTTAGATGATGATTTCATCCCCATTATCCAAAGTGCCCCTGATTTCGACAATATGTGGTTCATGCCAGACGGGGCTGCTCGACCCCATCGAAGCAGGAGAGTGTTTGATGTCCTGGAGGAGCACTTTGGGAGCCGCGTTTTGGGTGTGGGGTAGCCAGAGGCCACTGGCATGGGCCTCGATCGACCTCCACATTCTCCGGATATGCGACTCCTTTTTGTGGGGCTATATTAAAGACAAGGTTACAGCAGTAACCCTAAAACCACTGCTCAGCTGAAAACAGCCATTCAGGAGGACACCGACAGCGTCGATATTTCTACAGTTCAGCGGGTCATGCAGAATTTCGCTATTCGTCTGTGCCACATCATCGCCAATGATGGCAGACATATCGAACGTGTCATAACCTAAATCTTAATATCTGTAGTGACGTTTATATGTTGAATAATGTGTGTGCTCGCCGTACTTTGTAAGTAATTTACATTTTTTTTATATAGTTCAATAATTATGACCCTGTACATAATATTTTGAATGGGAATCCAGGCTCGGAAACGTACCGTTCCCATGCTCTAGCCGTTTGAAAACATGTTTGCTAGATACATGTGCAACAGGGTAGCCATGTTGGGGGTTGGTTACATCGGGTCGGTGGTTGTCATTTGACGTCTGTCGTACCTCTGGTTCGAGCCTCATTCACGCTCATTGCTTTCATTACAAAGCGATCAGAAAACAGGCTGGAGAGGACGAGGCATGATCAGACAATAACAGTACTTACTTTTCTACGGCAATATATGTACGAAAAATTTACAGGTTCTCACCTGTGCATCAAACACAATTTTTCGTCGTAGTCGCATTCGTTCTCAATGCATTTTGTGAGCCGACAGATAAAGCTCTCACATCTGCTCGCTAAAAAAGTTCCCCGCCTCCTGTTTGTTCCACTGACGCCGCTCTGGACTTTATTGTCGCTACAAAACCTCTTTCCACCAACAAAAAACTTCAGAGAAGCGAAAAGAGTAAAGCGAGATGTGAGCGAGTTGGTTGGTGGTATCCCAACCGAATGAATCCGCGAGTTGCTTGATGGCTTTGGCTGTAGAGGGACGTGCACTGTCATGGAACAAGTAAACTCCCTTATTAACACTCCCCTTCCTTTGTCCTGCATCACTCGCCGTGGATTTTTTTAGAGTTTCTCAGTGTATCGGTCAGCATTAGTTATTCCCTCCCGGACGAAAATTCAATGAGGAGAATCCCTTTGTAGGTCAAAAGACAGAGGCCATGATGTTTTGGGGCCGAGATAAAGAGTTTCGAAGTATTTTTGTTGATGGCTCTGAGCACTATGCGACTTAACTTCTGAGGTCATCAGTCGCCTAGAACTTAGAACTAATTAAACCTAACTAACCTAAGAACATCACAAACATGCATACCCGAGGCAGGATTCGAACCTGCGACCGCAGCGGTCGCTCGGTTCCAGACTGCTGCGCCTAGAACCGCACGGCCACTCCGGCCGGCTTTTTGTTGATGGTGGGAGGCATGTCGCCATGCATTCTTTGTCTTTGCGTCTCTGAGGTGTAGTGGGGCACCCATGTTTCGTCATCACTCACAGTAGAGTCAAGAAACTGTTCCCCTTCCAGTTCGGAGAAACGACGAGGAGGAGTATGATGCGACACTGCTGACTTTCTATCGACCTGTGAGCCGTTTTGTATCCACTTCTCGTTGGATATTTCTGGAAAATTGTGTTCATCTTACCCAAAGTCAATCGAGGTCGCCACCAATAATTTCTCCGATCTTGTTCATCATCTCATCAGTAGTTCATGGGTTTTTATGTAATATCAACAAGTAAAATATATACATGTTTATTGATTGGCGACTCCATGGGGTGCTGTGTGCACAACGACCATATACGTGAAGTTAGAAGGAAGGTCAGCATTGGCCGTAATATTGATAGTTTATTGATAGCAAAATCGATTTTCAAGCACATAGTGATCATCTTCAGTGCTGTGTTGTACAAATTAAACTCATAGGCACTGGTATCAAGTTATTATCAGTAACCAAAGCTAAGAAACCATCACAATAACTCCTCACAATAACTGGTATTAAGTTATTATCAGTAACCAAAGCTAAGAAACCATCACAATAACTTGTTATTTTGAAGAGTTATTGTGATGGTTTCTTAGCTTTGGTTACTGATAATAACTTGATACCAGTTATTGTGAGGAGTTATTGTGATGGTTTCTTAGCTTTGGTTACTGATAATAACTTGATACCAGTGCTTATGAGTTTAATTTGAACACCACAGCACTGAAGATGATCACTATGTGATTGAAAATCGATTTTGCTATCAATAAACCATCAATATTACGGCCAATGCTGACCATGCTTCTAAATACATGTTTATGTAATAAAAATGGATGAAATATACGTAACATCACGAAAATATTTTATTCAGTATTTAACATAAAACAATAACGTCAACTGCATCTACTTCTGAATTACATCCTAGCCTGTTCTGTAGAAAAGGGAGAGAAGTTCGGATTTCTTGCCAAAAGAGTGTCAAACTTATTCACAAAAAAAGTGTCAAACTTACTCAGTACCCTCGGCTCAATATCAGTTCTAATATCAGTCAGTTTACATTTGATATTGTCAACAATTTCTCATGGTTTCTGCAATGACAGCCCGTTAAGTTTTAATTACTTAATGTTACTGCCAAGGAAGCCAAAGTTAAATCGGTGCATTTAAGATTTTAAGTTCAGTGGAAGCATTTCATGCCTCTCCTAGTGAAGGATTCTCTCGGAAATGAATCAGCCGCAGATTTCACGGCTTGAAAATGTTCATTATACAGACCAACAGCTTCAATCAGCGTACCGCACGGCATTAGGACAGGCAGAGGTGGAAAAGCTTGGTTCAGCAGCAGCTTATAAAGATTCAGACTGTGAGGGGGCTTGGTGTACGAAATTATTTTATTTACTTCTGAGTAGTTACCGCACACTTCTTTGGCTATACGTTGCAGCGCATGGGCCAGACAGGTGAGGCGGATTACATGCGGACAGAATATGCGAAGAGCAGTTACTTCCTTCAGCGTGTAGACCGCAGAATCCGCATGCACAAGAAGAATTTTTATTCTTCGATTCTCTCAGACCAAAGCACTTTAAGATTGTCATTCACCAAACGATCTCCTGCCGAATGATTTCTGTATTCCAACACTTCGCAAAGAATCTGGCTCTGACGGTTCTTCTCCATAGAATTTACCAACAATAAAATTTCCAATGAACACACGCTTCAGCTGTTCCGCCGACGGCTATCTGTAGTGGTGGCTGCTTAGCTAGAGTCGCATACTTATCAGAGCCTCCTGGTAACAAACATCTAAACAGTTTTTCATTGATGTCGAGTCATCATGAATCTGTTGCCCGCATTACTTTCGAAGAAGCGTGTGATATAGAGGGACTTGAAGTTTGTACCAAAGAACGTTCGCAACAACCATAGCAGAGCACATATCAAGCCAAATGTAATTTGTGGAGTTTGGAGTCTTTTGCATCTGCACTCACAACATCTGTTTCTCAGACGACTGCTTTGCTTTGCTGTTTTATGTGCGTATGACAAAGTATATGTTACTGAAGTTGGGATTTCATAAACCATCCGATCTGCTTATTGCATGCTCGATATAGAACAATCCTCCATCAATACTGAAAGGGTCGTTCATCGTAACTCAAGATCGTAACTTAGGTGTTAATTTTGTTGCAGCAAGAGGTATCATGAACGCAAACAGTCATTAACTCCCAAGAAGTATTATTTAGCAAATGCCGCCACGGTAGCTCAGCGTGTTCTGTCAGAGGGTTTAGCTACCCTCTGTAATAAAAAAACTGAGTGAACGGATTAACGGACAACCTGAATGTGTGTCATCGGACGTCCGCCACTAACAAATTCAACGAACAATATAGAACAAAATGAGATAAAAAAAATGTAGTCAGCGCGGTGGAATGTCATACATAATGTCCCGGGTTCGATACCCGGCTGTGTCGGAGATTTTCTCCGCTCAGGGGCTGGGTGTTGTGTTGTCCTTATCATCATCATTTTCCCCATCGACGCGCAAGTCGCCGAAGTGGCGTCAACTCGAAAGACTTGCACCAGGCGAACGGTCCACCCGACGGGAGGCCCTAGCTACACGGTATTTCCATTTCCATTACGTCTGCTTTGCTTTTCAAAACTGATAACCACGTTTATTTCACTACAATGTGATTTGTAAAGTTGCCTTCCTGTCTTTAACTTTTATGGTACAACTGATTAGATGTTTTTCTAGGAAGCAACCCTCTGAAGGTACGAAGAGTAAAAAAAAGTAATAATATGTATTTTTGTGTAGTATGTGATTATGCAGAACTATGTAATAAAAAAATGAAAATATCAATGTTGGCATCACAATTGTGAAAATTTATACTTTTCACGTGCACAAGGGCGAAGGGAAATCCGGACTCTATTCAACAGGCATGAGTCAAGGCGACCAGAACATTCATTCTGCCAGGTTTAAACTCGCGATACCATTTGACACATTAGTATGATTCATCATACAATCCCCGCAGACGGTTTTGATGTCGTTAAACATCTGAAACAGCGCATTTCCTCTTACAGGAGGAAACAGGATTACGTAAAGTTTTTTTTTTTTTTTTTTTTTTTTTTTTTTACCGCTACCTGTCACAAACTCTGTCAACTAAACTATTGTATTACTTATTTATTTAGCGACATGTTTCGAGGGTTAAAACTCATCTTCAGGCTAAATGGCATTACAAAAACGACTTCACAATAATGTCATACTGATGTTACACAGTCTTTCGTAAATGCTGTGGTCATCCTGTGGAAGAAGACAAAACTTATGAAGAGGCGATGCCACTTTCGAAGCTGGACTGCTTTTTGCACGAAAGTGTTGTGTAACGGTCACTCACTTTGTTCTTCTGGCGTAGCAGTGTCGTTGTGATGAGTTGCGGTGTATCCATTTCCGTGGCTCTCTTGGTCACAAATTGTCACTAACGTAGAGAGCCACGGAAATGGATACACCGCAACTCATCACAACGACACTGCTACGCCAGAAGAACAAAGTGAGTGACCAGAATGAGATTTTCACTCTGCAGCGGAGTGTGCGCTGATATGAAACTTCCTGGCAGATTAAAACTGTGTGCCCGACCGAGACTCGAACTCGGGACTTTTGCCTTTCGCGGGCAAGTGCTCTACCATCTGAGCTACGGAAGCACGACCCACACCCGGTCCTCACAGCTTTACTTCTGCCAGTACCTCGTCTCCTACCTTCCAAACTTTACAGAAGCTCTCCTGCGAACTTTGCAGAACTAGCACTCCTGAAAGAAAGGATATGCGGAGACATGGCTTAGCCACAGCCTGGGGGATGTTTCCAAAATGAGATTTTCACTCTGCAGCGGAGTGTGCGCTGATATGAAACTTCCTGGCAGATTAAAACTGTGTGCCCGAACGAGACTCGAACTCGGGACCTTTGCCTTTCGCGGGCAAGTGCTCTACCATCTGAGCTACCGAAGCACGACTCACGCCCGGTACCCACAGCTTTGTTCTTCTGGCGTAGCAGTGTCGTTGTGATGAGTTGCGGTGTTTCCATTTCCGTGGCTCTCTACGTTAGTGACAATTTGTGACCAAGAGAGCCACGGAAATGGATACACCGCAACTCATCACAACGACACTGCTACGCCAGAAGAACAAAGTGAGTGACCGTTACACAACACTTTCGTGCAAAAAGCAGTCCAGCTTCCAAAGTGGCATCGTCTCTTACTAAGTTTTGTCTTCTTCCACAGGATGACCACAGCATTTACGAAAGACTGTGTAACATCAGTATGACATTATTGTGAAGTCGTTTTTGTAATGCCATTTAGCCTGAAGATGAGTTTTAACCCTCGAAACATGTCGCAAAATAAATAAGTAATACAATAGTTGACAAAGTTTGTGACTGGCAGCGGAAATTTAGAAAGAACCTTTACATATTTCTTGAGACAGTCACGTTCGAAAAATAGTCAAAATGGCTTCAAACAAAATTACGCCCCTAACCTCGCATTTGGCGGCGTCGGAACAGAGACACTCATTTCAACACGACATTTCAACAACAGTTTTCAGCGGACTGAGACAAACAAGGGTGCGCTCTCCTACCAACACTTTGTCCTTGAACACAATGCTGACAACTTTGTCGAAAAAAAAATTTCTTTGAGTGTCAGATGCTCAGTGCTCTCACTTTCAGGAGATGCCTCATAATTATTAGTGCAATGAAAATGAAACAGAGCAGGGCAGGCCATGTACACGGATGAAGAGATTGTACATGGACCAACGAAGTTCTTTAGTGATTTCGAAGATGTAAGAAGAGACAAAGAAGACGAGCAAATCGAAGGTGGATAGACGCCATTAGAAAATATGCAAGAACAACAAGAATAGCTGTTATCTGAAGACAGTGATATGAGGCAGTATTAAGCCGGTTATGTACTGCAGTTGATGTCGAATGGTTGAGTAGTACGAGGGTCACTCCAAAAGAAATGCACACTATTTTTGTAAAAATACAGTTTTCGTTCTACATGCGTGAAAGTTTTACAGTGTGTAGATACATCCTTCCCGCTTGTTTTCAAACTTAGTTCAAATTGTTCCCGTGAATGAGGCCGTCACAGCATGTCTTCAAGATGGCTGCTACACTTGACGTTCGTCGGAAGCAACGTGCGGTCATAGAATTCATGTGCTGTATAAACTAGACAGTTGGAAACATCCACAGCAGGTTGAAAAAGGTGTATGGAGATGCTGCTGTCGGTCTCAGTACAGTTAGTCGGTGGGCAAGCAGGTTACGTAACGAAAGCCGGCATGGCAATATTGAGGATTGTCGTCGCAGCGGCAGGCCTCGTACTGCACACACTCCAGACAATGTGCAGGGAGTTAACGAATTGGTGACTGCTGACAGACGCATCACAGTGAACGAATTGTCACTCTACGTTGGGATAGGGGAAGGAAGTGTTTGCAGAACACTGAAAGTGTTGGCGTTAAAAAAGGTTTGTGCCAGGTGGGTTCCCAGGATGTTGACAGTGGCGCACAGAGAAACAAGAAAAACGGTATGCAGCGAACTTCTGGAACAGTACGAGAATGGTGGAGATGCATTTCTCGAAAGAGTTGTGACAGGTAAAGAAACATGGCTCCATCATTTTTCACCGGAGACGAAGAGGCAATCAATGAAGTGGCATCATGCAAATTCACCCAAGAAAAAAAATTCAAAACCACACCTTCTGCTGGAAAAGTTATGACTACGGTCTTTTTCGATTCCGAAGGACTCTTGCTTGTGGACATCATGCCAAGTGGAACCACCATAAATTCTGATGCATATGTGACGACACTGAAGAAACTTCAAGCTCGACTGAGTCGTGTTCGACCACAGCGTCAAAAACAGGATGTTTTGCTGTTGTACTACAATACACGGCCACATATCAGTCAAAAAACTGTGGAAGCGATCACAAAATTCAGATGGACAACACTGAAACACCCGCCTTACAGTCCTGACCTGGCTCCGTGTGACTATCATCTCTTTGGGAAACTGAAAGACTCTCTTCGTGGAACAAGGTTTGAAGATGATGACTTCCTTGTGCACGCTGCCAAACAGTGGCTCCAACAGGTTGGTCGAGAATTTTACCGTGCGGGTATACAGGCGCTGGTTCCAAGATGGCGTAGGGCAATTGAGAGGGATGGAAGTTACTTGGAGAAATGAAAATATTGTTCCTAAAGGATGTATCTACACACTGTAAAACTTTCAAACATGTATAATAAAAGATGGAAAAAATGGTGTGCATTTCTTTTGGAGTGACCCTCGTATTATTTTTATTGTTATTATTATTAGTATTATTAGCTTGCTGTGGCCTGAAACAGTGAATCCGTGTCAGTACGGAGAAGTTTTACGATAATATTGCGAAACGACAAGGCTAAAACACTCAGCCTCTCGCGATGGGTCGGTGTCAGAAGGACGCTTAGAAGTGTGTCCTGGAGGTAGATCCTGTTTGCTACTTTCCTTGAGAACAAGGATGCGTGCTCCGCCGCCGCCTTGGCGCTCGTCCGTAACGTAAACTTGGCGAAGCGCTGAATGACGTCAGTCGATGTCCTCGGCGGCACGCAGGTCCAGGCTGCGCCGGCGTGACCGAAGTCTGCGGTCATTCCGCGATGCCGACGACGCAGTGGGGAATTTCAGGCGATTAGTGGGAATACAGGTGGCATTTACCGCGAGTTCAAAACAAAAGTTGGCACTACCTCTCATCGATGTTATTCAATCTGTATATTGAGCAAGCAGTAAAGGAAACAAAAGAAAAATTCGGAGTAGGTATTAAAATTCATGGAGAAAAAATAAAAACTTTGAGGTTCGCCGATGACATTGTAATTCTGCCAGAGACAGCAAAGGACTTGGAAGAGCAGTTGAACGGAATGGACATTGTCTTGAAAGGAGGATATAAGATGAACATCAACAAAAGCAAAACGAGGATAATGGAATGTAGTCAAATTAAGTCGGGTGATGCTGAGGGAATTAGATTAGGAAATGAGACACTTAAAGTAGTAAACGAGTTTTACTATTTGGGGAGCAAAATAACTGATCATGGTCGAAGTAGAGAGGATATAAAATGTAGACTGGCAATGGCAAGGAAAGCGTTTCTGGAGAAGAGAAATTTGCTAACATCGAGTATAGATTTAAGTGTCAGGAAGTCATTTCTGAAAGTATTTGTATGGAGTGCAGCCATGTATGGAAGTGAAACATGGACGATAAATAGCTTGGGTAAGAAGAGAATGGTGCTATAGAAGATTGCTGAAGATTAAATGGGTAGATCATATTACTAATGAGGAGGTATTGAATAGAAATGGGGAGAAGAGGAGTTTGTGGCACAACTTGGCAACAAGAAGGGACTGGTTGGTAGGACATGTTCTGAGGCATCAAGGGATCACAAATTTAGCATTTGAGGGCAGCGTGGAGGGTAAAAATCGTAGATGGAGACCAAGAGATGAATACACTAAGCAGATTCAGAAGGATGTAGGTTGCAGTAAGTACTGGGAGATGAAGAAGATTGCACAGGATAGAGTAGCACGGAGAGCTGCATCAAACCAGTCTCAGGACTGAAGACTACAACAACAACAACCTCTCATATCCTGACCTGGGATTCCGGGTGGTAATGCATAAGAAAGATGCTGTGTGTCGTCTTAAAATTGCTAACAAAATGTCCTATTCCTAATTTCATGATATCACAGTGTTACAAAATGCTAGGTCTGTAATTCACACACCTAAATTACAGGCGTCTAAAGTTCGCTTGCAAATAATCATAGAACATAGGCGTGGACCCTTTTGAAATAAACATGCGATGCGTCTACTAACATCAACTCCAACTTCGCTGCAGCAATAGCGCTCAGGGCTCTTGGGTTTTGGCACCGATGTTGTAATGGAATGAAATGATCGTGTGGGACTAATGGCCGGGAGGCACCGTCCGGGGTAAGCTCGGCCGCCGAGTTGCAAGTCTAACTTCAGGTGCGGCCATATTGGGCGGCTTGTGCGTCGGTGATGATAAGAAGAAGATGAGGATAACACAATAACCAGTCCACGAGCGGAGAAAATCTCTAACCCAGCCGGGAATCGAACCCGGGCCCGCTGCATGGTAGGCAAACACGTTACGACTCGGTTACGCAGACGGAGTGTAATGCAATGAGAGAAGTGTAAGATACTTTGCATCGGTGTTAAATAGCTGGTGATTTCGAAAGGCATTTCGAAAAGTTAAAAATAAATAAAATTTTAGTATATCCATTGTGGATGACGAACAGTGACTGTGATTTAAACTGGCGTTTATTTGGTAATAAATATGAAACCACTCGCTTTTTTACCATTTATTTATCTATGAACATGTTTTCGAGCCACTGTAGGCTCATCTTCAGATGGAGGTGTTACAGAAACATTATCTTGTGGACCAAGCGGTAGTCTTTCTGTGCTACGCATTGCTGAAAAAGGTGTAAGGATGGGCCTCCTCGAACAATTAGAAATTTTCATCCACAGACTAAAATCACCCCAAGAAACCCTGAATGAACAGACTGAGTCAACGCAAAACCTTCTCTATTAGAATTTCCAGGATATCCTGGCACCAAAAAAAAAAAAAAAAAATAACAAAAACGACAATAATTCATCTTCCTGCATAAATCTTGTTCTTGGGTGTAGCGACTATGCTATTCTATAACTTACAAAAAGTTTTCAATTATGCACACTACTGGCCATTAAAATTGCTACACCACGAAGATGATGTGTTACAGACGCGAAATTTAACCGACAGGAAGAAGATCCTGCGATATGCAAATGATTAGCTTTTCAGAGCATTCACACATGGTTGGCGCCGGTGACGACACCTACAATGTGCTGACATGAGGAACGTTTCCAACCAATTTATCATACACAAACAGCAGTTGACCGGCGTTGCCTGGTGAAACGTTGTTGCGATGCCTCGTGTAAGGAGGAGAAATGCGTACCATCACGTTTCCGAGTTTGATAAAGGTCGGATTGTAGTCTATCGCGAATGTGGTTTATCGTATCACGACAATGCTGCTCGCGTTGGTCGAGATCCTATGACTGTTAGCAGAATATGGAATCGGTGGGTTCAGGAGGGTAATGCGAAACGTCGTGCTGGATCCCAACGGCCTCGTATCACTAGCAGTCGAGATGACAGGCATCTTATCCGCATGGCTGTAACGGGTCTTGCAACCACGTCTCGATCCCTGAGTCAACAGATGGGGACGTTTGCAAGACAACAACCATCTGCACGAACAGTTCGACGACGTTTGCAGCAGCATGGACTATCAGCTCGGAGACCATGGCTACGGTTAGCCTTGACGCTGCATCACAGACAGGAACGCCTGCTATGGTGTACTCAACGACGAACCTGGGTGCACGAGTGCCAAACGTCCTTTTTTCGGATGAATCCCGGTTCTGTTTACAGCATCATGAATGTCGCATCCGTGTTTGGCGACATCTCGGTGAACGCACATTGGAAGCGTGTATTCGTCATCGCCATACTGGCGTATCACCCGGCGTGATGGTATGGGATGCCATTGGTTACACGTCTCGGTCACCTCTAGTTCGCATTGACGGCACTTTGAACAGTGGACGTTACATTTCAGATGTGTTACGACCCGTGGCTCTACCCATCATTCAATCCCTGCGAAACCCTACATTTCAACAGGATAGTGCACTACCGCATGTTGCAGGTCCTGTACGGGCCTCTCTGGATACAGAATATGTTCGACTGCTGCCCTGGCCAGCACATTCTCCAGATCTCTCACCAATTGAAAACATCTCCTCAATGGTGGCCGAGCAGCTGGCTCCTCACAATACGCCAGTCACTACTCTTGATGAACTGTGGTATCGTGTTGAAGCTGCATGGGCAGCTGTACCTGTACACGCCATCCAAGCTCTGTTGGACTCAATGCCCAGGCGTATCAAGGCCGTTATTACGGCCAGTGATGGTTGTTGTGGGTACTGATTTCTCAGGATCTATGCACCCAAATTGCGTGAAAATGTAATCACATGTCAGTTCTAGTATAATATATTTGTCCAATGAATACCCATTTATCATCTGCATTTCTTCTTGGTGTAGCAATTTTAATGGCCAGTAGTGTATTAAATATTCACCTCTAGCTGCTTACCTTTTGCATGCAGCTAGCAACATTTACAACATTTACAGCATTTCTTTTATCTCATCATACATCTCTTCACTCTCTTCATCATCTGTGGAGATAGTGGGCATGTAAACTAGTACGAATATGGTGGGTGTTGGCATTGTGTTTTTCTAGGCTATGATAATGCGTTCACTACGCCGTTCATAGTAGCTTACCTGCTATCCTATTTCCTTATTTATTACTAAATCTATTCCTGCATTACCCCTATTTGATTTTGTATTTTTAAACCTGTGTTCTCCTGATCAGAAGTCCAGATCCTCCTGTCCAAACTTCACCAGTTCCCATTATTTTTAACTTCAACCTATATGTTCATTTCCCTTTTTCAATTTTCTAACCTGTCCTAACGATTAAGGGCTCTGACATTCCACGCCTACGTCCATAGGATGCTAGTTTTGTTTGTTCTGATGACGAAACGGATAGTGTCTCGAAAATAGGCTGTAAGATGTCAACAAAAGTAAAACAAGGGTAATGGAATATAGTCGAATTAAATCAGGCAATGCTGAATAAATTAGATTTGAAAATGAGACACTAAAAGCAATCTGAAAGTGTTGAGACTTGGTGAGCAAGATGAAATAAAATGCGGACTCGTAACAAGAAAAGCGTTTCTGAAGAAGAGAAACTTTTAAATATTGAGTATAAATTTAAGTGGAAGGAAGTACTTTCTTAAAGCATTCCAGCGGAGTGTAGCCATGTAAGGAAGTGAAACGTGAATAGACATGAACACACTAGAAGATTGTGCTACAGAAGTCTGCCGAATGATTGCCAAATGTAGTTGCTGGACAGGGCAATTAGTGAAGAGAGGAATAGATTGGTGGAGAAAAGAACCTTGCGGCACATCCAGATGGCAGAAATATTATTTACTTCTATTTCCAGTAACCGGTTTCGGTCTGCATGACCATCTTCCGACCAGATCAGGTACATGAATCATCTGCATACAAACATCGACAGTTAGTGACAGATACGAGTTGATATACACAACTGCTCTTTGTACCTGATCTGGTCGGAAGATGAACTTACAGACTGAAACCGGTTATTGGAAATATAAATAAATATTATTTGAGATCTGGATTTTTAACGCATTTTATGATTGCTATAGATCCTCAGTGACGTAAAAAACGAGGATAGAGATGTTTTAGGGAGAAAGGGTGAAATGTGAAGAGGCAGAAAGACTTGACCACCAGCAGGTGTAAACTGATGAAGGCTGCAGTAGTTACTCGGAGACGAAGAGGCTTGCACTGTACAGAATGGCGTAAAGAGCTGCATGAAGCCAGTCTTCCTGCTGAAAACCACATGGACAGGTAGGCGAAGTACTATACGCATTAATCGATCGTAGTAAGTGGCTACTCAGTAATGTAAAAGATTAGTGAAATATCATCACAACAACAAAACAGTATCCGTGGGGGCAAGAGCGGACGAACGAATGTGGGTGCCGAAATTGCAACCGCGCCATCTCCGCATCACACTAAAACTAAAAAATATGTACAATGAATTTTGTTTTTTGATGAACGAGAAACTCAAAAAAAGTTTTTTCATAACTTTCCAAAGATTTTCAATATGCCCCATTTGAGATGCACAGCATATGTCAGTGCGGTATTCAAATTGTTCCCACACTGCAGAGAGCAAGGCTTGAGTTACAGCTTCCACAGCTGCTGTTATGCGACGTCTCAGTTCATTCATTGTTTCTGGTAACGGAGGCATATAAGCAGCATCTTTTGCAAACCTCCACAAGAAATAATAACATAGTCACACCTGGTGACCCTGGAGGCCAGTAATGTAAGGCTGAATCATTTGGTCCCGTGCGATCGCTGTATCGTCCAGTAATCCTTTGATTTAAAAACTACCGTACTTCCAGATGCCGGTGTGACGGTGCCCTATCCTCTAGGTAAATGAAGTCATTAGAATCAGTCTCCAACTGGGGGAAAAGAAAGTTCTTAAGCACATCGAGTTATATGCTTCCTTAGCAATGTTCGCAGCAAAGAAAAATGGACCATACACCTTTTCCCGTGAAACTGCACAAAACACATTAAATTTTGGAGAGTCCGTCTCATGTTGTACAACTTCATACTGTTGTTCTGTACCCCATACTCTCATTTTATGACGCTTCACGTTTCCATTTAAATGGAATGTTGCCTCGTCACTAAACACTAAACGTGGAAGAAAACTATCATCCTCCACCTTGCCAAGAACGAAATTACAGAACTCCCCACGTTGTTGTTTGTCACCTTCACGAACAGCTTGCAGTAGCTGAATTTTGTGTGGTTTCATGTGTAAAAGTCGACGCAACACGCGCCAGTCGTAAGTCGGGGGAACGTTGAGCTGTCGAGCTGCACGGCGAACGGATTTCTGCGGACTATTTGTGAAACCACGGCGCATGCGTTCGACGTCTGTGTCAGACACTCGGGGACGGCCCGGCGATTTGCCTTCACACAAACAACCCGTTTCTCGGGATTGTTCATGCCATCGTCTAATGCTCTGTGCTGTAGGAGGACCCACACCATACCTAGTACGAAAGTCACGCTGAATAGTTATTGCTGGCCCACACTGCGCGAGACGTAGAACACAAAACCCTTTCTGTTGACCCGACACCATTTTTACTACGTACAGTGAGTCCAAAAAGTATTCATCTACCTGCATATATTTTAGAAAACATGAATGAATGAGCGTTTGGCGAAAGAACTTGCCCCCCTTCTAACAGCCGTGTACCGCAAGTCTCTAGAGGAACGGAGGGTTCCAAATGATTGAAAAAGAGCACAGATAGTCCCAGTCTTCAAGAAGGGTCGTCGAGCAGATGCGCAAAACTATAGACCTATATCTCTTACGTCGATCTCTTGTAGAATTTTAGAACATGTTTTTTGCTCGCGTATCATGTCATTTCTGGAAACCCAGAATCTACTATGTAGGAATCAACATGGATTCCGGAAACAGCGATCGTGTGAGACCCAACTCGCCTTATTTGTTCATGAGACCCAGAAAATATTAGATACAGGCTCCCAGGTAGATGCTATTTTTCTTGACTTCCGGAAGGCGTTCGATACAGTTCCGCACTGTCGCCTGATAAACAAAGTAAGAGCCTACGGAATATCAGACCAGCTGTGTGGCTGGATTGAAGAGTTTTTAGCAAACAGAACACAGCATGTTGTTGTCAATGGAGAGACGTCTACAGACGTTAAAGAAACCTCTGGCGTGCCACAGGGGAGTGTTATGCGACCATTGCTTTTCACAATATATATAAATGACTTAGTAGACAGTGTCGGAAGTTCCATGCGGCTTTTCGCGGATGATGCTGTAGTATACAGAGAAGTTGCAGCATTAGAAAATTGTAGCGAAATGGAGGAAGATCTGCAGCGGATAGGCACTTGGTGCAGGGAGTGGCAACTGACCCTTAACATAGACAAATGTAATGTATTGCGAATACATAGAAAGAAGGATCCTTTATTGTATGATTATATGATAGCGGAACAAACACTGGTAGCAGTTACTTCTGTAAAATATCTGGGAGTATGCGTGCGTAACGATTTGAAGTGGAATGATCATATAAAATTAATTGTTGGTAAGGCGGGTACCAGGTTGAGATTCATTGGGAGAGTGCTTAGAAAATGTAGTCCATCAACAAAGGAGGTGGCTTACAAAACACTCGTTCGACCTATACTTGAGTATTGCTCATCAGTGTGGGATCCGTACCAGATCGGTTTGACGGAGGAGATAGAGAAGATCCAAAGAAGAGCGGCGCAGGGTTATTTGGTAACCGTGATAGCGTTACGGAGATGTTTAATAAACTCAAGTGGCAGACTCTGCAAGAGAGGTGCTCTGCATCGCGGTGTAGCTTGCTCGCCAGGTTTCGAGAGGGTGCGTTTCTGGATGAGGTATCGAATATATTGCTTCCCCCTACTTATACCTCCAGAGGAGATCACGAATGTAAAATTAGAGAGATTAGAGCGCGCACGGAGGCTTTCAGACAGTCGTTCTTCCCGCGAACCATACGCGACTGGAACAGGAAAGGGAGGTAATGACAGTGGCACGTAAAGTGCCCTCCGCCACACACCGTTGGGTGGCTTGCGGAGTATCAATGTAGATGTAGATGTAGATTGGCCGGGAGGCCCCTTACGGGGCAAGTCCGGCCGCCTTGGTGCAGGTCTTATTACATTCGACGCCACATTGGACGACCTGCGCGCCGGATGCGGATGAAATGATGATGAAGACAGCTCAACACCCAGTCCCTGAGCAGAGAAAATCCCCGACCCAGCTGGGAATCGAACCCGAGCCCGTAGAACGGCAATCCGTCACGCTGACCATTTTTATTTTTGGTCATTGCGGACGTCACATGACATCCGTTCAAATTCGTTGGCGATCGTTTCACTCAGTTTTTTATTACAGAGACCACCCAGTGCTCTAACCGAACACGCTGAGCTACCGTGTCGGCGGTTTTGTTCTATATTGTTCGCTGAATTTGTTCGGGGCGGACGTTCGATGACACCCGTTCAGGTTCTTCGTTGATCCGTTCGGTCAGTTTTTTTTTTTATTATTATTACAGGGGGTAGCTAACCCTCTGGCCGAGCACGCTGAGCTACCATGCCGACTACCACTCAGCTATTGGGGCGCACTTTAGAAAACAAAATCTGTGTAACACGAAAAGAAATGTATACAAAATCTGAACAGTACCTCGGTAAGTCATTTTTGTTGAAAAGCAAGGAAGGAAATACATCCAAATCGATAACAAGGTTGCGAGGTGCTGGGGCTAGCAGTGTATTTAACACTAAATTCTTCTAGAATCTACATATGTAAATGATGCTCTAAGCCCCCCCTATTCTAACTCCGACTTTTGCTGTTGCACAAGGATTAAAAAAAAATACGCGAACTGACTCTAATCAACCCTGCCAGTGGAGTAGAAGAGAGTTTGGCACCTGCAATAATTTAATTTGATAAATAAGTTAAATAAACGAAGGTTTCATTAACATAGTGAGGAATGATAGGGTTGCTCTACCGATTAACAGAATGAAAGTTCTGTCCAAAATAACAATATGATTTATTAAGACTAAACACAAAATAATAAACAAAAACACATGAAACATTTACAATACACCAAATTGGCTCAAATTGGATACTCAAACAAACGCTGTGAATGTGAAGTTGTCTCTAAACTAGATTGTGAGGATTATGACGAAGTGGTACGTGGAGCCAATTACTTGCAACTCAAATCTTAAGAGAAAACACATAGCCAACCCAACATTAATTGCTGCTACCCAAGACAGAACAAAGTTAGAAAAAGACGAACAGGCGCGCTCTGCTGAGCTCTGATTATCACCTAGGAAAATCCCTGTCTGCCGGTGCTGCGGACATACCTTACCAATCTGTCTTCTTAACTGTAAGAACACGATTCGGCGTACCGGAGGCGATGGCTTGTTGCTTCGACGTCCTCGACCGAAAGGCAAGAGCCGACTACCTAGAGCACCCGTACAGGCCGAACACACAACATTCCCGCCCCCACGACAGTGGCCGTGGTTAAACGTTCCAATCAGCAACTCGAAAACCGGCGGAAAATTCCACTCTATTGCCGGAACACTACCATTCCACCAATGGAAATTTCTTGGCGCCAATTTCTGCGCTGATTTTGCTACGTCACGGAGCTATGCCCTGAGCAAGCCAATCACAGTTACTATTTTGCAGAAAGCGCGGGAATTTTCCCGCCACAACTGCCTGGGTACATAAGTCATTCCCGTGCCTCGCTGGTAGCCCGCCAGAAAGTGTTTTCGCTAAGTTTCTGCAAAGTAACGGAACCTCTAGCGCAGCCGCTACTTCAGACCCCTCCGGGCGTGTCTTTTGACAATGTCGGCGTCTGCAAAGCATTCACTCGACTTCCTCACACCCGTCGGCTTAACCCTTTCCAGATCAGCGGAGCCCGCCTGTCACCGGACCACCCGGGTGACGAGAGACGCTGCGTGGGAAGTCCGCGTGTGAAGGAATAGCGACTTTTCACTGCATGCAATTAGGGAGGAAAATCGTAAGATAGAAATATGAGAGGGGGCTCATGCCACCTCTCAAGGTTAACAAAACAGAAAATGTAATACAAGAGCTAGTCCATGTCCACCGTCTGGACATGCCGGAATTGTGAATGCAGTGATTAAAATACAATGCTGGCCCATGGTACACACTAAAGTGAAGAGCGTGCGCGGCCCCACTCTATCGCCTGTTGTGGTTCTGAACGGCGACGATACAGTGCAATTAGCGCCATGGCCATAAGGGTAGAGAGACGACGCTGATCGAAAGGAAACTTATTCTGCGCTTACATAATGAGTGCAAATCTTCTTACGAGACTACTAAAGTAGTCGGTAGACCTAGATCGACGATTCAGTCGATAATAGATCGATTTTGCGCAACAAAATCATTAAGAAACCAACCACCTACCGGACGCCCTCACACTTTGACTGATGCAGACGTGAGATTTATCACGAGGGAAATGAAGAAGAAACCTAAAATCAGCGTTTCTAATTTGGCTGTGGAATTAGAGTCTAGGGGAAAGAAGGTGTGTGCCAACACAATCAGAAATACCTTCAAAATACATGGGTATCGCGGCCGGGTAGCGCGCAAGAAATTTTGGCTCAGTGAACAGAATCGAAAGAAACGTCTTCATTTTGCGATGGGACATAGATTCAAAAACGAAGATTTCTGGAATAGAGTAATATTTTGTGATGAGAGTAAATATAACGTATTCGGGTCGAATGGCAGGCGAACGGTGTGGCGTAAGAAGAATGCGGAGATGTTGCCATGCAGTCTTGTGCCAACGGCTAAACACAGTGGTGGCTCCCTGATGGTGTGGGGCTGTATGACTGCTGCAGGTGTTGGAAAATTACATTTCATTGAAGCTACAATGGATCACCATATGTATATCAACATTTTGAAGGACAATCTGAATTCTAGCGCCGACAAAAATGTTCAAATGTGTGTGAAATCTTATGGGACTTAACTGCTAAGGTCATCAGTCCCTAAGCTTACACACTACTTAACCTAAATTATCCTAAGGACAAACACACACACACCCATGCCCGAGGGAGGACGCGAACCTCCGCCAGGACCAGCCGCACAGTTCATGACTGCAGCGCCTCAGACCGCTCGGCTAATCCCGCGCGGCAGGCGCCGACGAATGAGGTCTGCAAGGAAATTACATTTTTCAACAAGATAACGACCCAAAACATGATGCTCTAAATACAAGGTTGTGGCTCGTGTACAATATGCAAACACAACTTAACGCCCCTCCTCATAGGCCAGACATTAATCCTATTGAACACCTTTGGAAAGCACTGGAAGATAGCATCAGGAGAAGACACATTTCTAACAAGAGAGACCTAAAAGAAACACTTCAAGACGAATGGGACAAAATTCCAGCCTCTCTGACGGCAAACTTGGTCAAGTTATAGCTGCAAAGGGAAACCCCATTAAACATTAATTTTTGTAATGAATTCATATTTTCAGATTGTAAATTTAAAAAAAAAAAAATTAGTGGACGAATACTTTTTGAAGTACCCGTGGAATAAATTCTCCATTTTGTCAAATTTGTTATCGCTAAGGAGGTATTTATTTCCTCGTCCATCAACAAAAATGACTTACCAAGGTTCGTTGCATATGACTGGATATTCACATTTTATATTCCCTTATTTTCACACGAAATATACTTAGTTTTTTTTTAAATTACAACTAGACGAATACTTTTTGAACGCACTGTAGAACCGAAGTGGACACACAGTGCTGCTACCTAGCGGGAATCATATAAACTCGAGAGTTTGCTCTTTCCAGCAGTGTGTTGTTCACGCACGTATCTCAGATAACATGATAGTTACGATTTTTGTAAATCGGACGACTCTTTCTGATACACCCTGTATAACGGTGTAGGTTACTTGGTGCGCCTTACACCTGCTGCGCGGCTGTTTGTTACCCTGGCGACGGGTGACTGGCCGCGTGCTGCGACCGCCCTACCCGGCAGTCGAGTGTGCAGGCACGTGAGGTGCGGGGCCCGCTACGTCATCCCGCAGCGAAGAATGCGCCACGTTAAGTCGCACGTCCCGCAAACACGGGACGGCAGCCAATAGAATCTGCACACGTTCTTGATTTTCCCAGGCGCTTCACCGCATTTTATCAAGGCAGTGATTCTGTTTACATCAACACGTTCACATATCTCACAAGGAAAGAGCGAAGAACGAGCATTCCTTTTTGTTGTGTATGAACTCAAAGATTGGCACTAAACCTGTCACTGTTGTGTCGATACACGTCTTGCAAAACTTAACGATGAGACAGATAAAGTGCCACAACATATTAATAAGGAGCAAAAAAATGGTTCAAATGGCTCTGAGCACTATGGGACTCAACATCTTAGATCATAAGTCCCCTAGAACTTAGAACTACTTAAACCTAACTAACCTAAGGACATCACACACACCCATGCCCGAGGCAGGATTCGAACCTGCGACCGTAGCAGTCCCGCGGTTCCGGACTGCAGCGCCAGAACCGCACGGCCACCGCGGCCGGCTGTAAGGAGCAGTAAAGTGAAAACCAGACACTTGGCATAACGGGACCATGGAATGTTTCCATTCAAAAGTAATCACCACTCGCGTTGAGGAGTGCTACAAAAGCGTATTCTTGACCTTTTTTTGGGTTAAGGAAAGCTGATAGAGAAATAATACTTGAGGTAGTTATTGAGCATATACACTACTGGCCATTAAAATTCCTACATCAAGAAGAAATGCAGATGATAAATAGGTATTCATTGGACAAACATATTATACTAGAACTGACATGTGATTACATTTTCACGCAACTTGGGTGCATAGATCCTGAGAAATCAGTACCCAGGACAACCACATCTGGACATAATAACGGCTTTGATACGCCTGGGCATTGAGTCAAACAGAGCTTGGATGGCGTGTACAGGTACAGCTGCCCATGCAGCTTCAAAACGATACCACAGTTCATCAAGAGTAGTAACTGGTGTATTGTGACGAGCCAGTTGCTCGGCCACCATTCACCAGACGTTTTCAGTTGTGAGACATTTGGAGAATGTGCTGGCCAGGGCAGCAGTCGAAATTTTTCTGTATCCAGAAAGGCCCGTACAGGACCTGCAACATGCGGTCGTGTATTATCCTGCTGAAATGTAGTGTTTCGCAGGGTTCGAATGAAGGGCAGAGCCACGTGTCGAAACACATCTGAAATGTAACGTCCACTGTTCAAAGTGCCGTCAATGCGAACTAGAGGTGACCGAGACGTGTAACCAATGGCACCCCATACCATCACGCCGGGTGATACGCCAGTATGGCGATGACGAATACACGCTTCCAATATGCGTTCACCGCGATGTCGCTAAACACGGATGCGACCATCACGATGCTGTAAACAGAACCTGGATTCATCCGAAAAAACGACGTATCGCCATTCGTGCACCCAGGTTCGTCGTTGAGTACACCATCGCAGGCGCTCCCCTCTGTGATGCAGCGTGAAGTGTAACCGCAGCCATAGTCTCCGAGCTGATAGTCCGTGCTGCTGCAAACATCGTCCAACTGTTCGTGCAGATGGTTGTTGTCTTGCAAACGCCCCCATCTGTTGACTCAGGGATCGAGACGTGGCTGCACGATCCGTTGCAGCCATGCGGATAAGATGCCTGTCATCTCGACTGCTAGTGATACGAGGCCGTTGGGATCCAGCACGGCGTTCCGTATTACCCTCCTGAACCCTCCGATTCCATATTCTGCTAACAGTCATTGGATCTCGACCAATTATCAAAGTCGGGAACGTGATGGTACGCATTTCTTCTCCTTACACGAGGCATCACAACAACGTTTCATCAGGCAGCGCTGGTCAACTGCTGTTTGTGTATGAGATATCGGTTGGAAACTTTCCTCACGTCAGCACGTTATAGGTGTCGCCACCGGCGCCAACCTTGTTTGAATGTTCTGAAAAGCTAATCATTTGCATATCACAGCACCTTCTTCCTTTCGGTTAAATTTCGCATCTGTAGCACGTCATCTTCGTGGTGTAGCAATTTTAATGGCCAGTAGTGTACATAAGTTGTTGTTGTGGTTGTTGTTGTTGTGGTCTTCAGTCCTGAGACTGATACTCTATCCTGTGCAAGCTTCTTCATATCCCAGTAGCTACGGCAACCTACATCCCGCTGAATCTGCTTAGTGTATGCCTCTTGGTCTCCCTCTACGATTTTTACTCTCCGTACTGCCCTCCAGTACTACATTGGTGATCCCTGGATGCCTCAGAACATGTCTTACATAAGTATATTACAAAAATTTTGGTCGGAAAATATTACGAAATGGTGGCACTGCAGCAATTCTTCCGCGTCATGTGGAATTTGAGGCGATCTTCGCCAGGCACTATAACCGGTGCCAATTTGAATCTAGAAAAAAGAAAGAAAATCTATGTAATCTACATAAGCTTAGCTAATGAACTACTTAGGGGATTTTAGAAATATTGGTTTTTGTTAATTGGCGAGAGTTTGAATAAATTCGTTTAATTTTCACCAAAAACGGACAGTCATTTCTTAAAAGTTGTTGATTAAATCAATTAATCGAAAATCCCGTAAGTGGTTCAATGTGAAATGTTGTTTCGAAGATATGGTTAAAATTTCAATTAAAAAGGTCGAAAAATGTTGGAATTAAGCTGTGTGGAAATTTAAAAACTCTTATTCCGAGGTAAAACACTTTTGAAGTTTTGACATGTGTTACAGACAGGAACAAATGAAAAAAATCTACTTTTACAAAACTCTTAACGTTAGTCTACTATCCCAGGACTGAACTGTCATGCTGTTGAAGTTGCGATCGAAATAATATACACGAGTTTATCATAGAACGATTGAAATATTGGCTGTGGTGATACCATGAAAGCACAAAACCTACAATTTCGTTTAGCCCTATTCCAAGCGACCTCTTGCATGGATGTGTGTGATGTCCTTAGGTTAGTTAGGCTTAAGTAGTTCTACGTTCTAGGGGACTGATGACCTCAGATGTCCCATAGTGCTCAGAGGCATTTGAACCATCTGAACCCTATTCCAAGCAGGCTTGTTACTAGGACGATTCGACTATTGATTTCATATGCGTTCTGTATAATCTTACTACTCGGTATAACAATTCTGGACAGTTTAGAGAAGCAGTAATTTTTGTGAAGCCCAAGGCTCGAGGACTTCGTTCTGGTGTTGAGAAATAACAGAAAAAGGCAAGAAAATTTGTACTCCCGTTGCTCAATCTGTAATTTACAGGGTGTCCACAATGAGACTCCAACATTTGAACTGATAAAATCTGAGAGTAAACGCAATTTATTGACGAACAAATACAGGGAAATCATACAATAGCTCATCAAGTTTTCATACACAGGTGGACGGTTCAGTACACTTGAACATGGGCACCACGGGCAGCGCGAAGAATACCAAGTCTATAACCGATTTCGTGCCATGTGTTGCGGAGCATTTGTACTGTGACATAGTTGATGAAAATTCTTATGCGCTGTTTCAAGTCTTGCAGGTCCATTACTGGTGTAGCGTATACCCGGTCTTTCACATAACCCCACAAGAAAACATCGAGTGGGGTTATGTCGGGCGAACGTGGCGGCCAAGGAATTGGACCTTCACGGCCAATCCATCGTTGCGGGAATGTGTCATTTAAAAAGTTTGGGACATCAAGGCTCCAATGGGGTGGTGCACCGTCCTGTTGAAACATCACATTTGGCTGCAGGTCTGTTATCTGTGGCATGTCAAATTGTTCCAGCATGTCCAGGTAGATGGCTCCATCCACAGTCGGCTCCTGAAAGAAAAACGGCCCAACAATGCGATTTATCATCAAACTACTCTACACATTAACTTTCGGACTGTCGCGCATGTGTTCCCTAGGTGCATGTGGATTTTCGGACCCCCAGATGCGCACATTGTGACGATTGACAGCCCCTGACACGTGAAAAGTTGCCTCGTCAGTAAACATCACGCGTGATAAAAATGTCTCGTCCGCGGCAATGCGATCTAACATGACACATGCAAATTCTTCTCGCTTTGGTCGATCATCAGGCTTGATTTCTTGCACAAACTGCACTTTATATGCGTTCAAACGTAATCGCCGATGAAGCACTTTGTGCGCTGTTGAACGTTTCATACAAAGTTCTCGTGCTGCCTGTCGCACTGACTTCTGTGGACTTTGTTCGAATGACCGCCGCACTTGTTCAACATGATGTTCGCTGATCTTAGGCTTACCACCACCATGCCCTTCGCAACACTCCCAGTAGCCAAAAACTGATCGCTCCACTTCTTTATATTCTTGAACGACGGGGGCGCTTTGTTGTAAACTCGAGGAAAGTTTCTTTGCACTTGGGTCGCCGATTTTGTCTCTGCATACCACCAGACCATTTGTGCACGCTCCTACATATCCTCCATTTTGCTAAAACAGTTGATTACAGCTCCACTACGGCCACTTCGCGTATCAAATTTGCACACCACAAACTTGTTGAGTTGCTCTGTCTGCCCCTTCAGGATTCACAGGTCCACCATCTGAAATGAGAAAGATATACGATATTAAAATGTTGGAGCCTCATTGTGGACACCCTGTATATCAAAATCCTGGCCACTGTCTTTCAGTTTCGTAGCAAAGACACTGACTCCCTTCGAACTGCTCTAAGCCGCATATCTATGCTTCAGACGCTTTGATGACGTTCACATACTGCTTCGAAATAGCGTTGAATACGATGTTTTCGTACCTTTGCTGCCCGAGTTCACTTTCTTACGAGTTGTACTTACTTGAAAGACAAAACTATATGCTATAAGATCACAGATACACTACGAAAAGTCAATAGTGCACATAAAAAAGGAAGATTCGTACACATACTGCTGACGCTTGCTGGCCCCAGGCTAGAGTATTATTGTGAAATGCATCTCATTACACCCAGGCACTACAGGGCGTATCGAGTTGGCGCAGGCAGACCACTTCGGGTTATTCGTGGCACTAGAAGAGGAACTTGGAATTCCGTAGAACATTTCTTTTTTTTTTTTCAGGGATTAGACTTTTCGGCACGTATTTTAAAAAGTTTTAAGTCAATAAAATTATATATTTTTTTTAGAAAACATCGTTCCTGTGAAACACAACTAGCTCTTTATTCATATGAAGTGTTGAGTGATACTGACAAGGGATTTCAGATCGATTCCGTATTTCTGGATTTCCGGAAGGCTTTTGAGACGGTGCCACACAAGCGGCTCGTAGTGAAACTGCGTGCTTATGGAATATCGTCTCAGTTATGTGACTGTATTTGTGATTTCCTGTCAGAGAGGTCACAGTTCCTAGTAACTGACGGAAAGTCATCGGGTAAAACAGAAGTGATTTCTGGCGTTCCCCAAGGTAGTGTTATAGGCCCTTTTCTGTTCCTTATCTATACAAACGATTTGGGAGACAATGTGAGCAGCCGTCTTCGGTTGTTTGCAGATGACGCTGTCGTTTATCGACTAATAAAGTCATCAGAAGATCAAAACAAACTGGAAAACGATTTGGAAAAGATATCTGAATGGTGCGAAAAGTGGCAGTTGACCCTAAACAACGAAAAGTGTGAGGTCGTCCACATGAGTGCTAAAAGGAACTCGTTAAACTTCGGTTACACGATAAATCAGTCTAATCTAAATGCCGTAAATTCAGCTAAATACCTAGGTATTACAATTACGAACAACTTAAATTGGAAGGAACACAAAGAAAATGTTGTGGGGAAGGCTAACCAAAGACTGCGTTTTATTGGCAGCACACTTAGAAAATGTAGCAGACCTACTAAGGAGACTGCCTACGCAACTCTTGTCCGTCCTCTTTTAGAATACTGCTGCGCGGTGTGGGATCCTTACAAGATGAGACTAACGGAGTACATCGAAAATGTTCAAAGAAGGGCAGCACGTTTTGTATTATCGCGAAATATGGGAGAGAGTGTCACAGAAATGATACAGGATTTGGGCTGGACATCATTAAAAGAAAGGCGTTTTTCGTTGCGACGGAATCTTCTCATGAAATCCCAATCGCCAACTTTCTCCTCCGAATCCGAAAATATTTTGTTGAGTCCGACCTACATAGGGAGGAACGATCACCACGATAAATAAGGGAAATCAGAGCTCGTACAGAAAGATATAGGTGTTCATAAAGTGTTTGAAATCTTATGGCACTTAACTTGGCTCTGAGCACTGTGCGACTTAACATCTGAGGTCATCAGTCCCCTGGGACTTAACTGCTAAGGTCATCACTCCCTAAGCTTACACACTACTTAACCTAAATTATCCTAAGAATAAACACACACACCCATGCCCGAGGGAGGACTCGAACCTCCGCCGGGATCAGCAGCACAGTTCATGACTGCAGCGCCTGAGACCGCTCGGATAATCCCGCGCGGCAAAGTGAGAGGAAACAGACGCTTTACGACTTCCTCCTTGAGGGATGACTTTCCTAATGTTTCTTGTAGTGTTTTGTATGGCACTGTGACCGAGCACTTGAATTATCGAAAATTGTGCGCACGTTGGGTACCGAAAGTTTTGACGGATGTGCACAAAACCAAATGTTTAGACAGTGCATTGACTTTCCTTTAGTGGTACCACAACGATAGTGATGATCCCTTAAGCCAAATTGTTACTGGCGATGAAACATGGGTGGCATACGTCACACCACTGAAGTTGAGCAAGGGCATCGTTTTGCTGCAAGACAATGCCCGTTCGCATGTGGCGAATCAGAACAAAGATCTCATCACATCTTTTCGATGGGAAACTCTAGATCATCCTCCGTACAGCCCCGATCTTGCGCCCAGTGACTGCCATCTGTTCCTGCACTTGAAGAAACACCTGGGCGGTCAGCGTCTTCAAGACGATGACGAAGTCAAAACAGTGGTGATGCAGTGGTTAACAAGTAAGGCGGCAGACTTCTATGAGGAGGGTATTCAAAAACTGGTACAACGTTATGACAAGTGTCTCAATATTGACGGAAATTATGTAGAATAGTAGATTAAGGTACAGGCTTTCATGTAAATAGGACTAAAAAACACGCCTCGCATCTATCCTCTGCACGTTATTTATGTGATAGAAATATATACGTTACAGAATTAAACCTCATGCAGATTTAATTCTTATACAGCATATAATTTATAGTCACCATTAAAAGATAACTGTGGATATATAATGTTAGTTTGCATAATGATCGACAGTTCACTTGACTGAATTCAGAATAATCGACTGAACCACGCCAGTGGTGCAATTGGTGGCTGAATTAATTAAATAATTAATTAAAAGTATCTCCAGCAGCACGTGAGTCTCCTAGCTCGACAATAGATAATTTAAAATTAAGAAGCAGAAGATAAGCCTCGATCATTAAACGATAGTGCACATTCTTTCGGATGTAGGGAAGGCTGGAAGTAGGCGAACGGGTTAAACAGTATCAGTCAGACAATCAATCTGTTTCCAGGCTGAGAACTTTAAACAATGAACCTTCACTTAAAAAGAAAATAAATAAATGGGCCTGTATACATTTGCACAAGGAAAACGCTGTAGGATGTATCCTATGAAACATACTAAAACGTGAGAGATAAATCTCTAGCAGTAACAGTGAAATTCAATTCCAACTGAATTTATTCCATGCAGACGATTAGAAAAAACGTGATAAATTTAAATAAAAACGTAATGGTAGATGGTGCCTCCATTAGGTGACCAAGTGAATGCAAAAATTAACCCAAAACCTTGCCTGATGAGCTTATAAATCATTGGATACTCGTAAAATAGGAATAATTTTATGCTAAGAGAAGCACACACGCCCTTCACATTCACACTATCATCATGCAGAAAAGAAAAAGAAACTAGAAGAATTACAATATGTACCCCAAACACATGTAAGCGACAAAGGTTTGATCAACCGGCCTACGACTTGAACGATGAACACCGAAAATTCATACCATTGAACTAAGTGGAAATTACGACACGAAATTTTATTCAGATTGGAAATAGTGACTCAATCGTGCACAGAAATAAGGATTAACCTAACATGGACCAGAAGAAACAACGTGGCCCAATCCTCATAAAGCCACACCAAGAGAAAATATGGAAATTCTGAAACTCGTTTATTGCGGTAGAAGAACTACCCACAATAAAAAAATACTGAGAAATAATTGCAAGAGAACTGGAAGTTTTCTAAACCATGTACTAGCACCTGGGATAGAACAAACAAAGGCACACGTACGAACGGGCAGAAATTACAGAACACAAATAAAACTAACGAGATAGAAGAATTAAGAATATAAGAAACAGAAGCACACTTACAGTCACAAGGAGAAACTCGTATTCTAACTGATATCAAGCGTAGCTGGTAAGTCGTACACCATGCTCCCACATTTCTAAGTTCTGGTTGACCAAAGTAACTAACTGCCTATAACATCGAAGAATTACAAAAACTCTTCCACTTCCTATACCGAATAAAATATTCCACGTCGTTATTAAGATATGACGTTGGTAAGAGAAGTGGTTTAAGATTTCATCTAGACTGAAACTTACACATATTTAACTGGTGCAGACGAGCTTCACACGAGCTTCATTCACCAAAATTCCAGCAACGAGCACCCTAGCAAAATCGGGATCCACACAGACAGCGGAAATTGTCAGAGAAAGCCTTTTCCACACCCTGTCAACTTAAGCACAATAGCGCTTCAACCAGAAGGAACCAAACCTTTTTGCTTCACTCTAGGCCTATACAGTGTGGCTAAAATACCACAGTAGCACACGAGAAGTTTACCCATCACCAAACACTATGAAAACACAACACACAGACGCATTCACTCAGTCTGTCATTCAAAGAAGGGAGGAATGAGAGAGAATGATAAGGGTACAGCTTTATGACGTCGTAATCAAATGTAGGGAAGGTAGAGGAAATACAGATGTTTAATAAATCGGCATGTTGGGTGTGAAACAGATACAGAACGAACATGCACTCAGAAATTGTGTGAAGTTGTAGCTAAACTGCTGACTTATCCTGCAAATTACACCGAAAGTGTGAGATGCTAAAGACATGGAAAATAAAATTAAATTTTAATGAAAGCTTATGAAATGGCCCATTTAGAGACCTTTCACCATGTACACCAACGACCATCCACCACATGTCAACCATGCTGGTGCATAAATTGTACTCCCTACCATGGGAGACTGTTACAGATCTTGGATTGCTGTTCACGGTGATTACAGGCCCTATTAAGAACCTCGTACCGCCTTTTGTAATGCCAGGGTACCTTCATACATCGCGGTGACTTCAGCGTAATTATTGTCTCTGAACAAAAGTGTCATTTCTGTTTGCCTCATTCTGTGTTTCATTCAGTTGTCTTGTGTACTATCTTACAGCACTAACTTTTATTTATGGTCTAAGTTTCGTTGACATATATTAGTTAGCACTGACAAATCAAGCGAAAGTTATTAAGGAGGTACCTACACGTATATGACTAAGTGTTGTGCTGACCAGTATGGTTGAGAATAAATATGAGTACCAAATGCAATGAGTTCTAATTATTTGAAGTAGCGAGTCCAAGTTATCCGTAGGAGTGCAGCATGAAAAACAAAAATGGTGTTAGAAGTTATATAACGAATCCGAATGATCACAACATTACGTGCGACAGTGCTCGTGGTTGTAGGCATTGTCGAAGTTTCACTTACTGCTTGAGATGGATGTACCGCCTGAGCTCGTTCAAGCACTTTAAATAAATAAATGTCGTGTGACTAGGGCCTCCCGTCGGGTAGGCCGTTGGCTGGGTGCAAGTCTTTCGATTCGACGCCACTTCAGCGACTTGAGCGTCGATGGGGATGAAATGATGATGATCAAGACAACGCAACACCCAGTCCCTGAGCGGAGAAAATCTCCGACCCAGCCGGGAATCGATCCCGGGCCCTGAGATTGACATTCTGTCACGCTGACCACTCAGCTACCGGGGGTGGACTTCAAGCACGTTGATGCGGCTTTTCAAGAAACCAACTGTCGTTCTTGGCCCTAAAACCGAGGCCCTCCGACTTTCTCTATGATTTAATTGCTTCACACGCATCGACAGGGTACTACAGCTAACTAAAATTACAAATGAGCTAGAAGTTAATTAGTTCGTGTTCATATTGGTGCAGGGTTAAATCAATCACTGAAATTTCTAATTAATTCGCAAGACGAAGCTACACTGCAGACAGCTAAAAGACGCCGCTGAGGCGTGGACTTCTTTCATACTATTTGACGTGGACAGTAACCGCAGTGGTATACGATGACATCAAGAATACATTGACCTCTCTGTTAGTTTAGACGCCTTTTGATCTTTCACCCCGACCAGTGCTAGGATCAGGTTCAAGTAAGATGGGACTGAAAGCCGTTCCTATACATCGACTTATGGATCGTTAAGAACGCCCGACAGTTTTCACTCGGCATAGACTGACCATCACTGAATAGCGATGTCCTCAGACTGACAACGAGGCACTGGTAAATTGAATGAGCTGTACAAAAATTCTTGTGTTACGTACATGCACGTCATTTTACACCGATAGTAGATCACACATTCTTTACACAATATTTACATCCAGATAAATCATTACCTCTATTGTGCAGCAGGTCCATAACAAAATACACTGATCATCTTTCTCACATCTACTTTGACGACGACTGATGAAATATAAAACAACTGCGGATTATTGCACTTGCATGTCACTGCCAAAAACAAGAGAGACTGTTCACAGAATCATAGCTTATGGCAAATTTTGTCAATTTATAATGCTCCATACGGATAACTACCAGTACTAACCTAGTATCTGGCTAGAGAGGCGCGAAAAGTCCCAAATTTGAGAATGATTGTGCAACTCCTTATTGTTCAAGCATCGTATCGTCTTTCCAACTGCACTTCTTCGTCTTCTTCTTTCGCTACTGCCTTTATCCCGCATTGGGCGCAGGGTCAAGTACGGATTTGGCAGGGTTAAGTTAAGGGGTGGCCGGATGCCCTTCCGGCCGCCACCCCATATCCCCCAGGACGGAATTAGTTCAAAAATGGCCCTGAGCACTATGCGACTTAACTTCTGAGGTCATCAGTCCCCTAGAACTTAGAACTGCTTAAACCTAACTAACCTAAGGACATCACACACATCCATGCTCTAGGCAGGATTCGAACCTGCGACCGTAGCGGTCGCGTGGTTCCAGACTGCAGCGCCTAGAAACGCTCGGCCACTCCGGCTGGCGACGGAATTAGTGTACCCCAGCTGTCTGCGTCTAGTGTAAGTCGTGAAATATTGGGAATGTGTTTCAAATGTCTGCGAGTCGTGTAACTGAGGCGGGATGTGGGGACCAGCCGGTATTCACCCAGTAGGACGTGGGAAACCGCCTAAAAACCACATCCAGGCTGGCCGGCACACCGGCCGTCGTCGTTAATCCGCCGGGCGGATTCGATCCGGGGCCGGCGCGCCTACCCGAGTCCAGGAAGCAGCGCGTTAGCGCTCTCGGCTATCCTGGCGGGTTTCTTTCCAACTGCACTGCAGGAATCAATTCTGGATTATCCGCATACAGTTGATGAAGGAATCGTTAAAATGAAAGTCATTTCTCGTTTCTTCATTTTCGGGCCTGAACAAGTCGTTAAATCTTGCAGCGAGAGCGGCAGACGCACACAGTCTGCTCCAAAATTTCGAGACCATCATTGGGAGTATCCTAAAAGACCATAGTAGTGGATACGTCATATAGATTACGCAAGATCAGTTGCAGAAACGATGACACTCATCGTTGTTAGTGGTCATAGCAAATGTCTGGAGTTAAAAGCAACGCATTCCACCTACTGGAAAATATCTTTGCGTCACAGCCTCGGAAATGAAGTCATTTCTACAATCGAGCAGAGTAAAATTTCACAAATGCGCAGCTCCATATCATACAGCGATGAATGGTCAAGAGGGACATTATAGGCAGACAATTATAGATCCACATCATGCCATGCCTACAACGACAGGACCGTTACAGGTCAACTCAAATAAATTTCTTCAGCAATACAAAAAAGCCACAAATACTGTAGTGGGGCAATGACCAACTCAGTCGTTGCTTGACCGCAGTGTCAGGACCAGAATAAACTTACCCCGATCTGCTGACGTACATACAAAGATCGAAAAACAACAGATTCACAACAATAATTTCAACTCAATGAAGTAGTCAATCTATTTTTCGTCGGACATTTCACGTATGGATAAATTGATCAGGTTCACAGCCGTCACAAGATTAGGCGATCTTCGTTATGAGATGGTTTATGAAGGCCACAGATTCAACAGACATGCTGACCAAATTCACAGATTCATGTATAGGAGTGGGGAGAATCAGCTAAAAACCATCATAGCACAGGAGAAATAAATGCCATAGACCAACATAACACTAAAGAAGCAGCAGCCTAAGATCACCATAACGCAGGAGAAGGATGAACCACATTGAATCGCTTTCTATGGTAACAAATTGTATAACGTCTTCAACAGGGTTACGGATACCATCTTCACCTGCAGGTTCACCTGCACTTTTAGGTACATATGAGCCTTCGTAACCACCGACAGCTCCTTATCGACCCAGAGGTCACCTCCAGAGTAAGTGCAGCAGTTTGGGATTCCTCAGACAACTATTCCACCAGCAAGATCACTGCTACGATAAATTCGCTGCCTCCTGCCTTACGGCAATCAACAAGATCACATCGTCCTCCTCAACATTATGTTGCAAATGATTATTTTCTTTTTTTAATCACACCACACTGTTGGAAAAAAATGGAATTCCCTCAAGGAAAATGTCATTTTATTGATAAGTGATGTGGCCATTGTAGGAGTACATGATAACAATTTCAAACCAAATTAAACTCGTATGTCACAAGGAAGAATGCCCAGATAGTCGCAGCTAGCGGCAACGCGGGCGTGTACTCCCGCATGAAAAGGATCATAGAAGTGCCGAATGGCATCCTGCGATAGATTGTCTGAAGCATCTTTCACGTTTTGTTGCAGTTCGGCAGTGGTTCGTGCTGCCTCTGGAGAACGGGCAGGTGCCGCTCCACCATGTCCCAAATGCATTCAACAGGCTCCTGATCTTGTGACCTTGCTGGTCAGAGCAGTTGTAGTACAACTTAAAGATAGTTAGTTCGCGAACTAACTGGTCCAAAGGAACGGTTCATCAAGATGAACGGAACGAGCGATGAAGGAATTGTAAGGGGCGGTCTTTCACAGTTCACTTCGGTCGCGGCTTTCCACTTGTTCCCGGGAACGGGATACGGTCGGTTTCGTTCCCGCAGCGTATAAAATAAATAAATAAATAAAATAAAATATTAATTATTAATTATTAATTATGTATTATAGTGATTGGTTGTAATTAATATTTGCTTATCTGGAACGTGGACGTTTAATTATTTGGTATCAGACGCTTGACAATGGCTTTTTCGTAAATGCAATGTTATTCGTAGTTGACCGTGAAATAAGACTCAAATAATCGGACTTCGTATTTAAATCGTTTCCAAAGACTGCTGCGGTAGGTGCGGACTCAAAATCTAAATCTCAATATTAGAATAATTTGCCAGCCATGTCAATACGTCGTACAGAGGTGACTGTCTACTAAACATAAAAAGTTTACACAGTTAGTTAAATCAGATATATTCAACGAATAAGCCTATAGTTAAATAATTCAACATACTTTCATAAATATAGAATCTTTACAGAGTCTAGTGCCAAGTGAGATTGCAACTCGCAGTGCTCTTATATAACATCAAATATGGCGGTGTGGCAGTTAATAAAATATACGTGCTTCCAGCCTCAGCTATTCTACGAGACTTCCTCCTTCTTAATCAAACATAAGAGTGTCATAATTGTATTTTGTTTTATCAGCGGCATAGCGCTGTAGTTCTGTGCCATAGGCTTTATTTATTTGTCAGAGATTAATTATTTAATTAAGATTTCGCGTTTCCGAGGAAACTCACGCACGGCATGCAAATGTGCCTTTGTAAGCGGCACGTCGGTCGGTCTGGTTCCAGCCTCGGTCCCGTTCCCGTCTGTCTCGGTCTCGGTCTCGCTCGGCAGGACTCGTCCTCCTTCGCTTGGCGACTCATCGCAGTTCCACTGCCGACTGTTCATAATTAGTTCAGTATAGAGTTGTTCGATTCGTTCGCTGTGTACGCCCATTCTAGATCTGTTTCAAACCTTTTTTGAACTCTGAATTTCTGGTTCTTTTCGTATTCTATTCAGCGTCCATGACCGATAATTAAAATGTATTTTATAATTACGTAAATTACATAAAATTACGTGGAATGTAATACACACATCTTTTCAGATAACAAAACGGCATATCAGCTTACTTCACTATTTCGATAAACAGCAGAAGAAATTCTTGCAAAAAAGGGAAGATTCTTTTTGTTATTACACATGCAAAGGAAATCGGCACGGCACACACGAGTGGCCATTTTCCGTCTTTTTTTGATCCAAGGCAAAAGAGCATGTTCATTGTTATGGAAGGCAGACCGGCTTACAACTGAATGAAGTCCGCGTTCCATAATCGAGCGTCTGGTGCCACTTTTTGTAAAGAGAATATGATAACTACTACAATATTTCAGTGTCACAGGGCGGCGCACGAAAAATCGGCCCCTAGTACTAGACTACATTGTCGCCTTCCAATCGTTATCTATTGTTTCAAAGTTGTTGTTTGTATTAGCTCTTTTGTTATTTCTTCACTGCCTAATTGTTGTTGCATTTTTATCTATACTGCTAGTAGCGGTCAACAAATCCTGTGTGATTGGCCAGCAGTCTGCACTCGTGGCCGGTTTTTCGTGCGCGACCTTGTTATTATTTCATTGCGACCAGCCACATAACGCTACAGTTGGCTAAACTAGAAGTTTTGCAGAATCACGAAAATTACAAGTGTGTGTGAGAATTCTGTTACGAATAAAAGCTTTGTACTCCAGGGCGGAGACAAGTGTCCCGTCTTGGCGCCTTCCGTTTTCAGTCACATATGCTACCAATTTTCAGTTTTTCGTAAGAACCGTATACCAAGCACAAATGAACGGTGAACGAGTAAAACTGAACGGTTCCCAAAATAGAGCGATCACCAGTGAACTAGTTCCCAAGGATGAACGAGTTTGCCCATCTCTAGTACAACACCAAGAACACATCGCATCGCAACAGCCGTATGTGAATGTACATCGTTCTGCTAAAAAGGCACATCACCTTCCCTTCGAAGAAATGGCAGTAGCACTGAGATAACAACCCGTTCAGTGTAGAGGGCACTGTTTACTGTAACCTGCAGAAATACCAAATGTTGCCGCGAGTTGTTGACGGCCTGCCATCCCGTGATGTCTGGGGTGGCATCTGAAGGGGGTGGAACCTGTGTGTCGTGGGGAAAATGCACCCTGGAATACACCACTCAGCAGGCCTGCGCCGTACTCATGTACTTCCTGTGGCGTAGATAGTTACGATGCCACAAGGTAGGTGCACGCTCTCGTAAGTTGGCACTGCGAGAGAAGACTTAGCTACGCCGACCACAGTGCCCTCTGTCCGACGCTGTGGAGCTCAGCGAGTGCCGTCTTGTTTTCTGGCCCATTTCATCAAGAGCAGACGGCCTGGAAATATCGCTTCTAATACCGAGTGGGCTAGTTTGCTATTGAGACTTAGTTACATTCAGTTAAAGTTTGGACAGCAACGAGTATTTGTTAACTTTGAGATTGTACAGAACAGTCATCCTAACTTCACGGCATTAGACATGGACTACGACTTCACACCTACGTGCCCATCCTAGCGAAAGTTACGTATGCATTTGATATTTACTTGTGTTAAAGTTACGTACAGTACCCAAGTGCTTCACCTCTCCTGCTCCTACTCGCTTTGCCGGCCAGGGTGGCCGAGCGGTTCTAGGCGCTACAGTCTGGAACCGTGCGATCACTACGGTCGCAGGTTCAAATCCTGCCTCGGGCATGGATGTGTGTGATGTCCTTAGGTTAGTTAGGTTTAAGTAGTTCTAAGTTCTAGGGGACTGATGACCTGAGAAGTTAAGTCCGATAGTGCTCAGAACCATTTGAACCATTTTCCTACTCGCTTCCTTCACTCACGGCCTATATTACAGAAGCAGTTCATTGGAGCAGACCCATACGCCGCCTATCCGGGTGGGATACAAAACTTCCATCACTCGCATACAAACCACTCTCAGCACTGGAGGCAAATAAGCGCCATTTCAATATCCAGTAGGCTCTTTCACGAAACCAGGGTAGCCGTATTTGGGCGGTGTCACTGTGTCAGTGATAGCCTCGGTATAGGCACACGCGATCTCAGTTCTGCTGCAAGCAGACGGTTCCCGATGGTCCTCGGCGAGACAGCAGCTGCAACATGTGCACGGATTTATTCCCTGGAAGATATTCAATCGATCACCGCTGCTCGTACGAGGCGTCGATCTTGGCTTGCCTTTGCACGGCGTGGGCGTTCAGAACCTGGGCTACGGTTGTGGGAAAGTTCTACAGACCACTACTAAAAGCAGAGATGCCCCGCGGTATATTGTGCCTAGCATGCGCAGCAATCCGTCGTTACGCAGGAACACAATGCTACCTCGTTCAAATGGTTGAAGTTGTTAAACAGGAGTACGTACTCGTCGGTATCTGTTATGTCTAAATATAACGAGAGAGAGGCACCGTCTGAGAAAAATACCGGCCAAAAACTATCGAAAGCGTACATTAAAACCCGTAAACCATTAGCAATTAAGGATTCTGTTTCACAAACGAGTCCCACTGAAATTATCGCACTGTTGTTATTTTCATAGCAGCATTTGGTAACTCTCTCATCGCTTCACGTCTCATCCACGTCTGCTGTGACAATTGGAAAATAGTTCTTACGAATTCGGTAGCACAGAAATGGAAAGTTCTAGTAACATCCATTTCACTGCTTCATAACATTTTGTCACTACTTTTACAAACTATTTTGTATGCTTTACTCGTATCCTGGAAGTTTTTAGTACGTTATTGTACAATAGTACAGTATACCCATGGCTTTATCAAAAGACAGTTTTACTTTAAGATCCCACAGCGAAGGAAATCATCGCAAAAATGCATTTAAGCAACGATTTGACTGCAGTCTAGATCCAATTAAATACTACTCTTCAAACAGCTGAGTTTTTCGCAATAATGAAGTAAATGCCTGCAATAAAATGCAACACAACGGAAGTCTCCACTAAAGATTACAAAACTAGACGATACTTAACCTCATGCTTCTAAACATCTGGTTTTATATTTTATAAAAATGTTATTTTCTGGTTATTAATTTTCACTTAGTTTTTCCCTTTCGCACGGGTTCGGGTTAAATGTAGCGCGAAACTACACTCATGGTCATAAATTAAGGATAATTGCAGAATGTGGTGCCACACAACGTGGCACTACGCAAAACTGGCGCTAATACCATAGGCACACAGGGAACACGCACGACGCAGATCTCTAAGTCCACGGTATTAGTGACAAGTTGAGAAATCCGTTCCGAAACACATGTGCTACAAAATGCCACTGTTTCCTGCGCATGTACCCCGACATCAATATAGGATATGATCACCATGCTCACGTACACAGGCCGCACAACGGGTTGGCATACTCTGGATCAGGTGGTCGAGCAGCTGCCGGGGTATAGCCTCCAATTCTTGCACCAGTGCCTCTCGGAGCTCCTGAAGTGTCGTAGGAGTTTGAAGACGTGCAGCGATACGTCGACCGAGAGCATCCCAGACATGTTCGATGGGGTTGAGGTCTAGAGAACATGCAGGCCACTCCATTCGGCTGATATCTTCTGTTTCAAGGTTTTATTTATTTAGCGTATGGCATTTAGACACAATTGTTATTACAATCAATATGCAAAATTGTAATAATTTGGCATTAGATATTCTTACAGTTATTACAATAGTTATACAGAATTATACAAAATTATACAAAATTACACATAATACACATGTTACAGTAGTTATACAAAGTTATAGTAGTTTGGAAGTAATTACAGACAAACATCTAATGAGGAAATCTTCTGGAGTCCCATCATAGGCTGTCCTGGGGCAGTCTTCTATTATGTGCTGGATAGTTTGATTTTCTCCACATTGACATAGCGGCGATTCTGTCATGCCCCACTGATAGAGGGAATAGGCGCATCTGCCATGTTTAGTTCTAATTCTGTTTAAAGTTGCCCAGGTTTTGCGTGATAAGTCAAAACCTGGAGGCTTCTGGGAGATACATGGAAGTTTGCTGATGTTCTTTAAGGACCATTCTTGGTGCCAGGCGCTGGTTATGTTGAATTCTTCCTCTGTTGCAGATGTGGCTATTGCGGTTCTGATGGGTGACCTTCTGGAGCGGAGGCGGCTTTGGGTGGCATCTTCAAAATTCTCATGGATGGGTAGATTCCGATTGCTCATTATCTTTTTGTACTCTCTTATAAGAGCGTTTGTGCGGCGTAGGTTAGGGGGTGGTATGTGGCTTAGTACTGGGAGCCATTCCACGGGTGTAGTCTTTATTACACCAGCGATCATTCTCATGTGTTATTGAGCTGTGCATCGATTCTATGGGTGTGGGGGCTGTTTAGCCATACCGGCGCACAATATTCGGCAGCTGAGAAGACGAGACTTAAGGATGATGTCCGTAACGTAGTAGCTGCCGCTCCCCATGTCGTTCCACAGAGCTTCTGTATAATGTTATTCCTTGTTTTTAGTTTCTCTGCTGTTTTCATTAGGTGACCTTTGAAAGAGAGTGTTCTATCGAGGGTCACACCTAGGTACTTTGGGGTTTTATTGTGGGTAAGCCATGTGGTCTCGAATTTTATTCTGAGCTCCCTCTTAGCCGCTTTATTGTTTAGGTGAAAACATGATACTTCTGTTTTGTTGGCGTTAGGTTGCAGGTGCCATTTTCGGAAATATTCTCCCATCTTCTCCAAGTCAGCTGTTAGGGTCTCCTCTGCCCCTTCAAATGACTGACTTCTCGTTGCAAGGACCCAGTCATCGGCGTAGCCAAACTTCTTTGATCTTGTTTCCGGTATGTCTGCAATGTAGAGATTGAAGAGGAGTGGTGCAAGCACCGATCCTTGAGGTAGGCCATTTTTTAATTTCCTCGGTGAACTAATATCTGAACCCATGGTGACTTGGATCGTTCTGTCATTCAGCATGTTGTTTAGTAGGCGAGCTGTTAGTTTACATGGGATTATGCGGAGGAACTTATAAATCATGCCTTCTATCCAGACTGTGTCGTAGGCAGCTGACAGGTCTATGAATGCTGCAGAGGTTTTAAGCTTTCTTTGGAACCCAGCTTCAATGTACGTCGTGAGTGAGAGAACTTGATCGACACAGCTGCGGTTTGGTCTGAAACCTGCTTGTTCGATTGGTATAGCATTGAGTATTTTCTGGCAGATTCTATTGTAGATGAGCCTTTCTAACAATTTATATATTACTGACAGTAGTGCTATGGGCCTGTAGCTCTTCGGTGAGTTTGTTGGTTTCCCTGGTTTTAAGATGGCTATTATTTTCGATCTTTTGAGGTCACTAGGCACATTACCGGTTTGGATGATGTCGGTGAAGAATCTCGCCAGCCAGAGTTTTGTGTATTTACCGCAGTGTATCAGGAGTTCTGGGTTAATGCTGTCGAGTCCTGGTGCTTTCCCTGGATTGACCTCTTTGAGTGCTGTTTCTATTTCTTCGAGTGAGAAAGGGAGAGCGTATTCAGTTTCTGTCGCCTTATTCCTCAGATTCCTGAGTTCTCGTTTTATCTTGATCGTGTGTGCTCTGTCACTAGGGGCTCTGGACGTGGCCACTATATGAGATGCCATGGTGTTTGGGGAGACGTTTGCTGTCTGTCTTTGAATAGGTGCTCCACTTTCTAATTTCCTTAACAGGGTCCATGCTTGTCGGCTTGAAGTCTGGAAATTCAGGCTCTCCATTGCTTCTGTCCATTTACGTTGTCTTGCAGTATCAAGACTGTGGAGAAGGTCATCGGCCAGTTCTTTGTCGCCCGTCTTGAGGAAGCGCTGGTAGAGCTCGTCACTGTTTTTGAACCACCCTGGGACATACACTCGTCGGTATCCCCTAGGGATGTGCTTCTTGGCAGTGCTTATTACTGCTCCGATGAATCTTCTATAGTTTTTATGGGTAGGTGGTATCCATCCTAGACATTTATCAAGGTCTCGAGAGTACTTTTCCCAATTTGCGTTCTTGAAATTCCATCTGGGGCAAGGCATGGAAGTCACCAGTGGGATTTGGCTGCCAATTTCAATAATGACTGGTCGGTGCTGGCTATGAGGAAAGTCGCACAGGACTTTACGGGTAGCTGGTAGTGGTTGGTTATTTCCGTCAGTTGAGGTGAAGCATAGATCCGGGTTGTATTCCTGCTCCCAGGCAGCTGATCTGAATGTGTAACGGTCTTTCGCATCAAAGATAAGGTTAAGATTTCCATTTTCAGCCCATTTCACCAAGGTTTCACCATTAGCATCACACTCCTTATATCTCCACTGTTCGTGGTGGCTATTGAAGTCTCCCAGATAGATTGCTGGGTGAGGTTGAGCCTGAATTACTGATCTTGGCCATGGAGTGGTTGGAGGTTTATAAATATTTGTAACGGTTACGCTCCCAATTTTTACTGTGACATTATGGATTCCATCACCTGACGACGTGGAGATAAGGGAGGCATTTTCTATATCATGTCTGATGTAGGTTGCAACACCATGGGTATGGTGGTAAGTGGCACCAAGTAATTCAAATCCGGGTATTTTGCCCCTTTTCCGCAGTTGTACTTCAGTACTACAATGTGTTTCCTGAATGGCGATCAGATCAATGTTGTCTTTCTTCAGTAGTTTTGATAAGTATTGGCACTTAGAATACCTTATGCTCTCTATGTTGGGATGGCAGATTCGGACCGTAGGTCCAAGTTTCCTTGTTGGCATATCCTTAGGAGGACGTTTTTTGTGTCTACTTGCACAGTCAGGAGAACCTTTCACGGTTTGTCTGACTGCCATTATGTGCTAGCTCATTTAGCGTTACCCGGGGTGCACCACGTGGAGGCGAGCTAGCTTTACACCCCTGTTTCAAGGTACTCCTCCAAGATGGCAACTCGGTGGGGCCGTGCGTTATCATCCATCAGGAGGAAGGTGGGACCCACTGCAGCCCTGAAAAGGCGCACATACTGGTGCAAAATGATGTCCCGATACACCTGACCTGTTATAGTTGATCTGTCAAAGACATGCATGGGTGTACGTGCACCAATCATAATCCCACCCCACACCATCAAACACGACCTCCTTACAGGTCTCTTTCAAGGACATTAAGGGATTGGTATCTGGTTCCTGGTTCACGCCAGATGGAAATCCGGCGAGAATCACTGTTCAGAATATATCTGGACTCGTCTGTGAACATAACCACTGTTCCAATGACCATGTACTGTGCCCTTGACACCAGGTTTTATGGGCTCTCCTGTGACCAGGGGTCAGTGGAGTGCACCTTGCAGGTCTCCTGGCGAATGAACCATGTCTGCTCAATCATCTGTAGACTGTGTGTCTGGAAACAACTGTTCCAGTGGCTGCGGTAAGGTCCCGAGCAAGGCTACCTGCAGTACTCCGTGGCCGTCTGAGGGCACTGATGGTGAGATATCGGTCTTCTTGTCGTGTTGTACACTGTGGACGTCCCCTACTGTAGCGTCTGGACACGTTTCCTGTCTGCTGGAATCGTTGCCATAATCTTGAGGTCACACTTTGTGGCACACGGACGGTCCGTGCTACGACCTGCTGTGTTTGACCAGCCTCCAGTCGCCCTAGTATTATACCCCTCATATCGTCATCAGTATGTGTTCTTTGAGCCATTTTCAACACACAGTCACAATTAGCAGGTCTGAAAACGTGTGCACACTTACTCGCTGCACCGTACTCTGACATGCACCAACACACCTCTGCTTGTGTGGGCTTCAGCCAGCGCCACCGTGCGACGACCACAGGACGAATGCACCGCATGGTCATATCCCGATGTGATTTAAGCCCGCAAACCGCCGTTGTTTCACCATGTATCAGCATTACCCTTAATTTATGAGCTTGAGTGTAGTTACGGTCAGATAAATAATTCATTCGTAAGTGCGGTTGGCTTCAGTGATATTTATTCTCAAATTATCACGCAAAAAATAGTGCTTTAATTACTGTTTCCGCAAGTCGTTGGGTTCTTCTCGTTGTGCATTCAAATTTTTTTGCATTAGTAATTTATATGCGTCTCGTCGGTATTTTACTATCGACTGGGGTGGAGTTGCGTTCGCTTCTCGGATGTAGTGTTTAGATGCAGTGCACTAGCCATACGCAATTAGTAAGCACATTCGAGCTTCAGCATCGCAGGTGATGGAAGTCCAAACTTCCCGTTATTTTATAAAACAGCAGTATGCGTATCGATTATAATTCCATATTCCAGAACTAGTAAGAGATACATATCACATCTTTAATATGGAAGCATTTCACCTCATGATGACGTGTTTACAAAGTTGTCTTATATGCAAAATGATATGCGAACTCTTGAATCTAGGTTTGCCTAAATTTCTGTGTAGCCTTTGTTCCACGATAAGGACAAACATGACGACATAGTGGATGTCACCTTGCAAGCCCCCTTTGAGGTATGGAAGTTTCCGAGGAAGGCGCGAGGAAATGTTGACACAGTGACAGGACGCCCTGTGCGATACCGCCATTTCCTCGTTCGCTCATTTTCCTCCTGTGCTGGTAGCAAACGTGGTAGGCAGGCTTAAGTGTGTCTGGCGACAGTGGCAAAGAAGCTGGGGAGAAGTGCACTCTCACAGGAAACAGAGTACAGGCCAGTGGGTTCGTAGTGCTGTGTAGACTGGTCGCCCACCAACAGTGAAAGACGACAGCAGTCAAAATAGGTGAACATCATCAAATCAAGCGCTATAACCTCCTTTCCGAAATGTCAGTAATTTTGTCCCACTGTAAAGCATGCCAATCTCAGACGTTTACGGGTTGTCAATTAGTTGTACTAATGAAATGAAATTACGTAATTAACTGATTTCCTAAATAAAGAAAGAAAAACAAGGAGCGTGGTGTGGATTCTATTTCACCCGTCATCCTTCATACATCACCGCAACTTGCTTAGGAATAAACCTTTTGACAAAAAAACCGCAGTTCAGAAAAAATGTAAGAAAAGCACTGCACATATACCTGGAAGTTAATCTATACCACTACATAGTGTGTCCCTAAAAACACTGACAAGCTTTAGGGACAGCTTCCTTACGCCGAAACAAGAAAAAAAGGTCTAGCAAACATGGGCTCTAGAATGCATACCATAAGAGATAAGATCACTTGTTCATCTACGCGGGAGTGAAACACAACTCTTCTACTCAACAACCGCTCAAAGCTGTAAAGGTATGCTTTTCAGAGGCCATATTTACTGGACTTTTATTTTCTACTACTGCCTTCCAAAGCATGAAAAGCAGTTTACTAGACATTTTTTCCCTGTTTTGGTGTAAGGAATCTGTCCCTTAGGCTTATCGTTTCGGGACACCCTGTATAAACAGAAGTTTCAGTTTAAAATTGTTAACAAAAATCTCGATAATCTATTGACAGACTACTTAAAAATTTTACGCGATTCTCTAATAAACGTTCGGACAGATTCAGGGTACGCTTTTTTGTATATAGTATATAAGTATACACATACTATATAATAGGGAAAGATTTCTAGCTAATTTCTCGGAAGGTTGTTGACCGATGTACTTCAGATTTTTACGATATGCTCTAATAAACATTCGGACGGACATAGGCTATATATTTTAATATCTATAATACATAAATATAACCACAATATGTTAGGGAGAAACATTGTTACAAAAAAAATCTCGAAGATTTCTTGAACGAACTGCTTCACATTTTCACACGATGCTCTAATAAACATTCAGATGGACATGAGCTATATGTGTATCTGTAAATATCTGTACTTAATGTACAAACACAGGCCACTGATTAAAGTTGTTAGTAAAAAATTCGAAAAGTACTTGGCTGATTTCCTTCATATTTTTCACGATACCCTAATAAGCGTCCGGAAGTTTTTAATGTATGTAGTATATAAATATGAACAGGGTGACAATAGCGCTAATGCAACAGATGTCGGAAAACGACTCTCGTGGGTATGAAGGCTCATAATACAAAATGAAACATTCTAAAACGTAAGCTAATATTTCCAACACAAGCTATGCTTTTTTTTAAATAGACACCCGGTATTATTTCTTAAGAAATAAATAATATGAAAAATCAGAAAGAGAACGACTATGGCTGCATCGCAATACGTCGGTTACATCCCGTGAGATTTCAAAGCGAGGTTGACGCTTGAAATGAATGAAACGCGCCGATATTGCACATCCCGAGATGTTCTCCTTATACATAATTTTTAACAAAAATAGCATTTGTTTTCTTCGTTGCAGTGAGTTTTAAGAGGAAAGAGAAATGTTGTATGTATCGACTTACGATCTGAACACTGCTATGGAATCTCAATCATCCAAAACTTAACAAACCTACCCATTCACAGATTAAAACTATGAGTATACGGTCATTGATAATATCCTCACAGGTCCAGAGAAAGTAGGAAGGAGGAGGTAAGTAAAGAGAGAGGTGAGAAGGAGATGGACAGAAAGTGTTAGGAGGGGGAAGGAAGATATGGAGAGAGAGAGAGGGGGGGGGGGGAAGAGGAGATTGGACAAAGAGAGGGGAGGAAAAGGAGCGGATCGGCAAAGAGAGGGGGAGGAGGAGACAGACACAAAGATGGGGAAGAAGGAGACTAAGATATATACAGGGTGTAAATTTTAAGTTGACAAACCAGAGTAACTCGAAAAATAAGCTTCACACGAAAATGTTTGGTCAACATTTGTAAAATTCTAATTCCTCTCTCTAAAACCCCACCCTATGTGGAGAGAGGGAGAGTTTTACTTTGAGCGAATCGAAATTTACGAAGTAAATAAGTATTTTTTATTTATCCATAACCATTTTCCACGCAAAAATGAGAACATGGATTTTCTTAAATTACAGCGCCAACTACCAAAATGGCTCTGAGCACTATGGGACTTAACATCTTAGGTCATCAGTACCCTAGAACTTAGAACTACTTAAACCTAACTAACCTAAGGACATCACACACATCCATGCCCGAGGCAGGATTCGAACCTGCGACCGTAGCAGTCCCGCGGTTCCGGTTCAAAATGGCTCTGAGCACTATGCGACTCAACTGCTGAGGTCATCAGTCGCCTAGAACTTAGAACTAATTAAACCTAACTAACCTAAGGACAGCACACAACACCCAGCCATCACGAGGCAGAGAAAATCCCTGACCCCGCCGGGAATCGAACCCGGGAACCCGGGCGTGGGAAGCGGGAACGCTACCGCACGACCACGAGATGCGGGCCCCGCGGTTCCGGACTGCAGCGCCTAGAACCGCACGGCCACCAAGGCCGGCGCCAACTACCAATAATCAAAACAAATGTTTAAGACAAAATGTACGTAGTTTTTTTATGTAGAATCTGATTCTGAAATAAAAAATGGGGGTTCCCATTTCAAATTTTAAAGTTGCCTCCAGGGGACTGGAGTGGAGGGCTAATTTCAGCACCAGGAGATGTCCCCCTCGAAAATAATCAACTTTGGATTCTACACATTTTTTCTTGTGAAGCTTATTTTTCGAGTTATTCTGCTTTGTCAACTTAAAATTTACACACTGTATACAATTCCCGTATATATTTAACATTTTCGAAGCATCGCTAGTGCCGCATATTTTGAGTATCAGTTGTTAATCGTCCCTAACATTCTAAGTCACGATAACTGTTCAAAACTCGTCTACAATCAGACATAACTCCCTCAATTACAAAATTCTTAATATGATTACCAACAACAGAAAGTTATGGCGATTACGTTTAATATGTTCACAAAATCTCAGACAGTAGCAGTCTTCATTCACTACAGTACTCTTCACCTAATATTATAGTTACAAGGAATAAGAGTTCTCCACTTTCCAGAGAGCGCAACGCTCAAATACAATAGTGTGCGATATGCTGTCAACGACTGCGCGCTTTTGAGCAGCGTATCATTACTTGAAGATAAAATGTTCTCACAATTTCAATGAAATTGAAAGTTTCCTTAAAGACAAAGTAAAACATGAAATTAAAAATATTGGAGAAACAGGCCACAGAAAGAGGGACAGAAATATTCTCTTGTTTTGAGCCGCGTCAACTGGTTAACTGCCCACGAGCTTTCTGCAGGGATCTCCCCTGCCTTTGTCAAGTGGTTGACAGTCGTGTGGACGCCCCTGCCGAGCTTATATAGTCGCACCACCGCCAATGACGCCACTGGTGCCCAGTCCTCCGCTATGTTTGGCAATGCTCTGGTGGCGCCGCCTTCAACTCCCCTACAGGATCCCATGCAATACTCAGCTGCAATCCACCGTATTTAAGGTGTGAAAATGAAACAATAAGAGATCAAAATACCGATGTTTTATGTTTTTAGATTATGGTACATCTGGTGTGCATTTTAGTCTCTTAAAAATCGGCCGTTGTGGCCGAGCGGTCCTAGGCGCTTCAGTCCGGAAGCGCGCAGCTGCTACGGTCGCAGGTTCGAATCCTGCCTCGGGCATGGATGTGTGTGATGTCCTTAGATTAGTCAGGTTTAAGTGCTTCTTGGTCTAGGGGACCGATGACCTCAGATGTTAAACCCATAGTCCTTAGAACCAATTGAACCAATAGTCACTTAAAATGGCTACATCTTCGAAGCTATTTAGTAATAAAGAATCCAAAACGATATCTTAATTTAACTAACGGCAGCCAGTGCCAACTATTACTGGAATTCAGAAAACTTATTTTGGCTGTGGAACGCACTGCAACTTTATTGACATTGGCATTTACAAGAAATTCCGCATCATTGCTCAACAATTTCTATCGGTGGCGCTGTTTATTATTTTCCTCTCTTCACTTCGCTGTTTCGCAGACGTAAGCATGGGTAGCTCTCATGATTGGCTGCCAGTTCCTTCGTGATGTACACTACTGCCCATTAAAATTGCTACACCACGAAGATGACGTGCTACAGACGGGAAAATTAACCGTCAGGAAGAAGATGCTGTGATATGCAAATAATTAGTCCGCAGGTCGTGGTCGTGCGGTAGCGTTCTCGCTTCCCACGCCCGGGTTCCCAGGTTCGATTCCCGGCGGGGTCAGGGATTTTCTCTGCCTCGTGATGCCTGGGTATTGTGTGATGTCCTTAGGTTACGTAGGTTTAAGTAGTTCTAAGTTCTAGGGGACTGATGACCATAGCTGTTAAGTCCCATATTGCTCAGAGCCATTTGAGCCATTTGAATATGCAAACGATTAGCTTTTCAGAGCATTCACACAAGGTTGGCGACACCTACAACGTGCTGACATGAGGAACGTTTCCAACCGACTTCTCATACACAAACAGCAGTTGACCGGCGTTGCCTGGTGAAACGTTGTTGTGATGCCTGGTGAAAGGAGGAGAAATGCGTACCATCACGTTTCCGACTTTGATAAAGGTCGGATTGTAGCTATCGCGATTGCGGTTTATCGTATCGCGACATTGCTGCTCTCGTTGGTCGAGATCGAATGACTGTTAGCAGGATATGGAATCGATGGGTTCAGGAGGGTAATCCGGAACGCCGTGCTGGATCCCAACGGCCTCGTATCACTAGCAGTCGAGATGACAGGCATCTTATCCGCATCGCTCTAACGGATCGTGCAGTCTCGTCTCGAACCCTGAGTCAACTGATGGGGGCGTTTGCAAGACAACAACGATCTGCACGAACAGTTCGACAACGTTTGCAGCAGCATGGACTATCAGCTCGGAGACCATGGCTGCGGTTACCCTTGACGCTGCATCACAGGCAGGAGCGCCTGCGATGGTGTACTCAACGACGAACCTGGGTGCACGAATGGCAAAACGTCATTTATGCGGATGAATCCAAGTTCCGTTTACAGCATGATGATGGTCCCATCCGTGTTTGGCTACATCGCGGTGAACGCACATTGGAAGCGTGTATTCGTCATCGCCATACTGGCGTATCACCCGGCGAGATGCTATGGGGTGCCATTGGTTACACCTCTCAGTCACCTCTTGTTCGCATTGACGGCACTTTGAACAGTGGACGTTACATTTCAGATGTGTTACGACCCCTGGCTCTACCCTTCATTCGATCCCTGCGAATTCCTACATTTCAGCAGGATAATGCCCGACCGCATGTTGCAGGTCCTGTACGGGCATTTTTGGATACAGAAAATGTTCGACTGCTGCCCCGGTCAGCACATTCTCCAGATCTCTCACCAATTGAAAAGGTCTTGTCAATGGTGGCCGAGCTACTGGATCGTCACAGTACGCCAGTCAGTACTCTTGATGAACTGTGGTATCGTGTTGAAGCTGCATGGGCAGCTGTACCTGTACACACCATCCAAGCTCTGTTTGACTCAATGCCAAGGCGTATCAAGGCCGTTATTATGGCCAGAGGTGGTTTTTCTGGGCACTGATTTCTCAGGATCTATGCACCCAAATTGCATGAAAATGTAATCACATGTCAGTTCTAGTATAATATATTTGTCGAATGAATACCCGTTTATCATCTGCATTTCTTCTTGGTGTAGCGATTGTAATGGCCAACAGTGTAGCTTCAAACAAACAAAGCTGACAGTAGAGCACTACACTCACTGCCTGATGTAATGGCTACTAGAACACTGCGTTGTTAGCGTGATATCAGCTACGTTCACAGTGGCAGGACACAAAACACTAGCCGCCCGAAGTCATGTGATGGCTACCAATTTTTAGCGAATCAGAACAAGGGAGCGCAGCGACCAGGAAAAGTTCGTCGAATTGAGCTTATCTCTAAACCGAGCGCTGTTGGTCTTGCGCATACATGAGCATGAGAAAGCAGCAGTGGGGAATTAAGAATGGACAACCGAGAATTGCAGAGAGGAAGGCTGCGCTTCCCGGTTCAGCGATGCAGAGCAGGGCAGCGTGTTTACGCCGGCAGCCGCCTTATCACGGGCTTTTGCGCAATTCCTGTAACTGCGCGGAACAGCGAGCTCGCAGGCCTGCTCATTACGAAACTTGTTTATCCAGATAAAACTCTATTTGCGGGATTTCTGCGTTCCTCCGCGCGCGCCAGTGATGTAACCTCGCTGTGCGCAGCCGCGACGAGGCTGGGTGACTCTGCCGCTGAGATCATTGGCTGAGGCGACGTCTCCTTAGGGGGAAGGACCACGGATTGCGTGACCAGTACAGTGCAGGATTTTCCTCCTTTCCCTATCGTCATTTCGACATCCTGTTGAAGTACACCTTGGCCATCACAATTGCTCCACCAACAAGAAATGCAGATGATAAACGGGTATTCATTGGACAAATATACTATACTAAAACTGACATGTGATTACATTTTCACGCAATTTGGGTGCGTAGATCCTGAGAAATCAGTACCCAGAACAACCACCTCTGGCCGTAATAACGGCCTTCATACGCCTGGGCATTGAGTCAAACAGAGCTTGGATGGCGTGTACAGGTACAGCTGCCCAAGCAGCTTCAACAGGATACCACAGTTCATCACGAGTAGTGACTGGCGTATTGTGACGAGCCAGTTGCTCGGCCACCATTCACCTGACATTTTCAATTGGTGAGAGATTTGGAAAATGTGCTGGCCAAGGCAATAGTCGAACATTTTCTGTATCCAGAAAGGCCCGTGCAGGACCTGCTACATGCAGTCGTGCATTATCCTGCTGAAATGTAGGGTTTCGCAGGGATCGAATGAAGGGTAGAGCCACGGGTCGTAACACATCTGAAATGTAACGTCCACTGTTCAAAGTGCCGTCAATGTGAACAAGAGGTGACCGAGACGTGTAACCAATGGCACCTCATACCATCACTCCGGGTGATACGCCAGTATGGCGATGACGAATACACGCTTCCACTGTGCGTTCACCGCGATGTCGCCAAACACGGATGCGACCATTATGATGCTGTAAACAGAACCTGGTACACCAGCGCAGGGGCTCACGTCTCTGATGCAGCGTCAAGAGTAACCGCAGCCAAGGCCTCCCAGCTGATAGTCCATGCTGCTGCAAACGTCGTCGAACTGTTGGTGCAGGGGGTTGCTGTCTTTTAAACGTCCCCATCTGTTGACTCAGGGATCGAGATATGGGTGCATGATCCGTTACAGCCATGCGGAAAAGATGCCTGTCATCTCGACTGCTAGTGATACGAGACCGTTCGGATGCAGCACGGCGTTCCGTATTACCCTCCTGAACCCACCGATTCGATATTCTCCTAACCGTCATTGGATGTCGACCAACGCGAGCAGCAATGTACGATAAACCGCAATCGCGATAGGCTGCAATCCGATCTTTATCAAAGTCGGAAACGTGATGGTACGTATTTCTCCTCCTTACACGAGGCATCACTACAACGTTTCACCAGGCAACGCCGGTCAACTGCTGTTTGTGTATGAGAAATCGGTTGGAAACTTTCGTCATGTCACCACATTGTAGGTGTTGCCACCGGCGCCAACCTTGTGTGAATGCTCTGAAAAGCTAATCATTAGCACATCACAGCACCATCTTCCTGTTGGTTAAATTTCGCGTCTGTAGCACGTGATCTTCGTGGTGTAGCAATTTTAATGGCCATTAGTGTATAAACTGAGATAAGTTAAACTAAGGGTTGTCCCACCTGAAGATGTTCCCTTGCATGACGCTCAAACGCAGTGATTAGGTGAGGTGAATGGCACCAGTAAACACACGTGGGTCGACATAAATATGGAAACCCTAAAAACACATCAGCATGCCTGATACGGTGTAGGAAACTCGAAGGTACTCATAAGGGCTTCGAGTCGTGTCAGAATGGATAAATACAGTTCATCTACTGTTTTGAAAGGAATCTTATGCCATTTTTACTGCAAAATAATGGAAAGTTCAAGTAACGAAGATGGAGGTCGTTAGCGATCACCCACCACTTTTTCAGATTGGCCACAAAGGTTCAATAATATTGAGATCTGGTGACTATGGTGGTCAGGGGAGACGTCAGTTTATTCTCGAGCTCACGAAACCAGACCTGGACAATGCTGTGAGGACAGAAGCCATTCCGTCTTGGAACACAGCATCCCAACTGGCGTAAAAACATTGCACCGCGGGGTGGACTTCGTCACCCAAAATGGTTACATACACCTTGGGTGTAATGCGACCTTGCAGAGTAACCATGGGGCTACCCAATCATTAAAAAAAACCGCCGTATTTCATTGGCAGCAAGCAGTCTGAATCGTAGGCTTGGGACGGCGTACGCCAGGCGTAAGCCCGGCAAGAAGTTGGAAACCTGATTCGACCAAATGACCACGTTCACCCTGTTACAGACATTTGGATAATTGAAAGTGAGGTTTTGAAATTAAAGCTTCCCTGCAATTCCCAGCTTATGCAGCTCCTTCGTATTGTTTTTGTGCTTACAGGGTTCACCGAGTACGACATTCACTTATGCAGTAACTTTTTCAGCTGCTATACTCTCATTTTTCATCGCAGTTCTCTTCAATAACAGGTTGTCACGATGAATGTCGTGTGACTAGGGTCGCCCGTCGGGTAGACCGTTCGCTGGGTGCAAGTCTTTCCATTTGACGCCACTTCGGCGACTTGCGCTTCGATGGGGATGAAATGATGATAATTAGCACAACACAACACCCAGTCCCTGAGCGGAGAAAATCTCCGACCCAGCCGGGAATCGAACCCGGGCCCTTAGGATTGACATTCTGTCGCTCTGACCAGTCAGCTGTCGGAGGCGGACTGTGTCGCGATCATTCGGCAGAAACTTTCGTCCGCGTTGTTACTTAGTGTATGTTTCTGCGCATTCTCTGTATGCGGTATAAATCTTAGCTGTGTTACGTCTCGAAACATCAGACACACCGGCTTCCTTGACTAAGGAAGCATACACCATACGAGCACCGACAATTTTCCCACGTTCGTACTCACTTAGCTCCGACGTAATGCACTCACAACTGCACAGAACACTTTATGTCCGCGTTCGAACTTGCAAGGTATCGAGGATATCGCACAGGTGCCGATCGTGGTCAAATACACTCCTGGAAATTGAAATAAGAACACCGTGAATTCATTGTCCCAGGAAGGGGAAACTTTATTGACACATTCCTGGGGTCAGATACATCACATGATCACACTGACAGAACCACAGGCACATAGACACAGGCAACAGAGCATGCACAATGTCGGCACTAGTACAGTGTATATCCACCTTTCGCAGCAATGCAGGCTGCTATTCTCCCATGGAGACGATCGTAGAGATGCTGGATGTAGTCCTGTGGAACGGCTTGCCATGCCATTTCCACCTTGCGCCTCAGTTGGACCAGCGTTCGTGCTGGACGTGCAGACCGCGTGAGACGGCGCTTCATCCAGTCCCAAACATGCTCAATGGGGGACAGATCCGGAGATCTTGCTGGCCAGGGTAGTTGACTTACACCTTCTAGAGCACGTTGGGTGGCACGGGATACATGCGGACGTGCATTGTCCTGTTGGAACAGCAAGTTCCCTTGCCGGTCTAGGAATGGTAGAACGATGGGTTCGATGACGGTTTGGATGTACCGTGCACTATTCAGTGTCCCCTCGACGATCACCAGTGGTGTACGGCCAGTGTAGGAGATCGCTCCCCACACCATGATGCCGGGTGTTGGCCCTGTGTGCCTCGGTCGTATGCAGTCCTGATTGTGGCGCTCACCTGCACGGCGCCAAACACGCATACGACCATCATTGGCACCAAGGCAGAAGCGACTCTCATCGCTGAAGACGACACGTCTCCATTCGTCCCTCCATTCACGCCTGTCGCGACACCACTGGAGGCGGGCTGCACGATGTTGGGGCGTGAGCGGAAGACGGCCTAACGGTGTGCGGGACCGTAGCCCAGCTTCATGGAGACGGTTGCGAATGGTCCTCGCCGATACCCCAGGAGCAACAGTGTCCCTAACTTGCTGGGAAGTGGCGGTGCGGTCCCCTACGGTCTTGGCGTGCATCCGTGCGTCGCTGCGGTCCGGTCCCAGGTCGACGGGCACGTGCACCTTCCGCCGACCACTGGCGACAACATCGATGTACTGTGGAGACCTCACGCCCCACGTGTTGAGCGATTCGGCGGTACGTCCACCCGGCCTCCCGCATGCCCACTATACGCCCTCGCTCAAAGTCCGTCAACTGCACATACGGTTCACGTCCACGCTGTCGCGGCATGCTACCAGTGTTAAAGACTGCGATGGAGCTCCGTATGACACGGCAAACTGGCTGACACTGACGGCGGCGGTGCACAAATGCTGCGCAGCTAGCGCCATTCGACGGCCAACACCGCGGTTCCTGGTGTGTCCGCTGTGCCGTGCGTGTGATCATTGCTTGTACAGCCGTCTCGCAGTGTCCGGAGCAAGTATGGTGGGTCGGACACACCTGTGTCAATGTGTTCTTTTTTCCATTTCCAGGAGTGTAGAACTGCGTACCCTGCAGGCTTGGCTAGCATTTTCATTTATGTTCAAGCGCATGCATTTCTCACGCTGTTACCATTTTTTTCTTCATTTGCGTGGCCACATTATCCGTAGTTGCTTTACAATTCCTGAGGGTATTTTCTTTCCGTCGCTGCAGCTGAAGGGAAATACGTCGGTTCTTTTTTCACGTGACACATTTCGCTTCATTGAGGTAAAGCATCATCAGTAATCTGTATTAAAAGATATTTACGATTGATTTGTTTTTAAGATCGAAAAACAGTTTCATTATACGTTAATGATGTTGCAGGCAATATTAACAATAACTTCAGACGTTTTACAGATGATGCAATTGTCTATAGTGAAATGTTGTCGGAAAAAGCTGCAGAAATATTCAGCCAGATATTATTAGAATTTAAAAGTGATGCAAAGATTGGAAACTAGCTTTAGATGTATATAAACGTGAAACTGCGCATTTCTCAAAACACAAAAACATAATACCCCACGACTGCAATACCAATGGATCACAATTAGGAACAGTAAACTACTGAAAATTTCTGTGTGGAATAATTTCTGGGTATGTAAATGGAATTATCGCATGGCTGGTTCAAATTGTTCAAATGGCTCTGAGCACTATGCGACTTAACTTCTGAGGTCATCAGTCGCCTAGCACTTAGAACTAATTAAACCTAACTAACCTAAGGACATCACACACATCCATGCCCGAGGCAGGATTCGAACCTGCGTCCGTAGCGGTCGCTCGGCTCCAGACTGTAGCGCCCAGAACCGCACGGCCACTCCGGCCGGCTAATTATCGCATGTTCTCAGTCGTAGTTAAAGCAGTTGTCAGACGTGGTTCATTGTTTGGGTACTGTGAAAAAGTATCCAGTTTGCAAAGGAGACTACCTACAAAACGCTCATGCGACCCATCCTACAGTATTGCTGAATCGTAGGCAGAATCTAACTCAGAATATTTTTTTATTTTTAATACATGTCTACAGTTCAAATCGGTAGAAGCCTTTGTAACTTAATTGTCTTCCTAAGACAAGGCATAATAATAATATTCATGTATGTCAACATTTATGTATCTCTGTGTTTTATGTGAAGTACGTATATTGGATCCAATATTTTTAATATTCAAGGTCTAGGTGTGAGTATACCGATACCTTGCCTATTAGCAATTATTGCTCGACCTCAGTTGTAGGCCATAGTATTGCGTGTCGCGATGTTCCTTATAATTATGTTCCTTGTGTAAATATGTATTAAAAAGAGAAATATTTTGTAACAGTGGCTAAGATCAGTAATCCACTGTAAAATATCAGAAAAATAAAGTATTACATAAAATTACATCGCTTGATATATATAACGTCAGCAGGTTCCATCATGCTACTTACTGTCTTTCAAGTCCTGCGGATTTAACTATAAGACTAGCTGTTCTGAGGTCAACTATTTAATTTTAAATACATTTACATCTTATTTCTTAAAATATTATTAGAACATGTACATTTTAGGTAATTTATGTGGCCAGCTGCTAACTCCATCTAGCGGCCGTCGACGCAAGCAACGTGTGGCCGCCAGTCTCCATTTCGCTACAGTACCAGCTACACATTTGCATACTATTTATATGCCAACTACTGCGTCATAATGGGCATCAGCTGCGATACTGTTCACATGTATCACGATACAGCAACAGATATGTGATGATCTCTGTTACGAGACGATGTAAATACTGATTGTGCTTACTAAGTTGTAATAGCATAAGCCCTTGGTAAGACGGTGTGTTTTACATTTACTCATTTCAGTGGATAGTTCCTTATGCAGATGTTTTTCTTTTATTTTCACTGCGTCTTCTTTATAGTAATGTATATTTTCAGTTTTATGATCATCGTTCAATTGCACTGGCCACGAACGACGAGAAGCTGTTCTTAACTATGTTATCATGTACGTATTTTGTCATTTCAAGAAAGATTTTAACGACGAACGAAGCAGTTACGGCACCGACACTAATCAAGAAGGTATTATGGTATGTATTCTGTAATTAATTCGTGTATGTACTCTTGAATCCTGCTACAATATTATGTGCAGTTCTGTATGGTGTTGTATGTTGCTAACATGATAAAGATCTGTTTTACATCTTAGATCTGAAAATGGCTGAATTGTTAGCCGATACTAATAATCCATCCAAATAAATCTCTAACATAAATAAAAATTTTGCAACAGATTGCATATCTCCTGGTTAACAACGTCAACAAATTTGAAGCCTGTGAGAGTTTCATCAAGCAGTATTACATGAAGAATCTAGAAATAAGAAATACACTGAAACCCCCTACGCATCGCTCCCAAGACAGGTTTAAACCCATTAGTGATATTTAAGTAATCATTTTATGTGTGCTCCGTACGCAAATGACATGGGAAGAAACCACAGTGCATTTTACAAGGGGAAATTCCCTCTCTCATGTACTTCACAGTGGTTTGCAGGGGATTGATGTAGGTACGCTTGGTCTTTGTGGGGGTATGGATGCTAAATTCCATTAGGTCGTCATTAAAAGTTTAAAGTTCCCAGGAACTTATTACTCTAAGAAGAATTTGGTACTAATGGATTCTGTTCGTCAAATTATCTTCCAAGGACTAGCAAATTCCCTGGAGCAACTGAATGGTAAAACAGTGAATATTACTTTATTCGTAAGGCGGTACTTGTTTCATTTCGTCACCACTTAGTCAGCCTGCGGAAACAAACTGTTTGCTCGGAAATGACTAACTCGCGTTTCTGGGTGTTTGAGCAGTTGACGATAGGCAGGAAGTCAACATACTCGCAACAGACGTTCTCTTGCGTAAGTGCGAAGAAAACAGAACACTCCCTCGTTCTCTTGCCACTCGTCCTGGTTTCATTCGCACAGAGAGCCACACGTGTCATCGCTAACAGAACACAGCTCTCCCTGCAGAGAAAGAATTTGTTTCTTGTCTCATCCCACGCAAACATTCCTTAAATTAACCCATGACACTCCCGTCTCTGAGACCAAATCTTCGTAGAGAAACTAATCTTCAGAGTTTATTACTCCAGTCCAAGATGCAGGCAACGATAACTTACACCGAGTATTGCATGCAATAACATTTGAAGCTTCAAAAAGGTCGTTTCTTAAACACGGTACAAACGATACCGCGTTATTGCTAAATAAACACACTGTTCCAAACAAAATTTTTTGTTGTGGCTTGGGAAATACACTACTGGCCGTTAAAATTGCTACACCACGAAGATGACGCGAAATTTAACCGACAGGAAGAAGATGCTGTGACATGCAAATGATTAGCTTTTCAGAGCATTCACACAAGGTTGGCGCCGGTGGCGACACCTACAACGTGCTGACATAAGGAATGTTTCCAATCGATTTCTCACTCACAAACAGCACTTGACTGGCGTTGCCTGGTGAAACGTTGTTCTGATGCCTCGTGTAAGGAGGAGAAATGCGCACCATCACGTTTCCGACTTTGATAAAGGTCGGATTATAGCCTATCGCGATTGCGGTTTATGGTATCGCGACATTGCTGCTCCCGTTGGTCGAGATCCAATGACTGTTAGCAGGATATGGAATCGGTGGGTTCAGGAGGGTAATACGGAACGCCGTGCTGGATCCCAACAGCCTCGTATCACTAGCAGTCGAGATGACAGGCATCTTATCCGCATGGCTGTAACGGAGCGTGCAGCCACGTCTCGATCCCTGAGTCAACAGATAGGGACGTATGCAAGACAACAACCATCTGCACGAAGATTTCGACGACGTTTGCAGCAGCATGTACTATCAGCTTGGAGACCATGGCTGCGGTTACCCTTGACGCTGCATTACAGACAGGAGCGCCTGCGATGGTGTACTCAACGACGAACCTGGGTGCAGGAATGGCGAAAACGTCATTTTTTCGGATGAATCCAGGTTCTGTTTACAGCATCATGATGGTAGCATCCGTGTTTGGCGACATCGCGGTGAACGCAGATTGTAAGCGTGTATTCGTCATCGCGATACTGGCGAATCACCCTGCGTGATGGTATGGGGTGCCACTGGTTACTGTTGCAGGTCCTGTACGGGCCTTTCTGGATACAGAAAATGTTCGACTGCTGCCCTGGCCAGCACATTCCCCAGATCTTTCACCAATTGAAAACGTCTGGTCAATGGCGGTCGAGCAACTGGCTCATCAGAATACGCCAATCACTACTCTTGATGAACTGTGGTATCGTGTTGAAGCTGCATGGGCAGCTGTACCTGTACACGCCATCCAAGCTCTGGTTGACTCAATGCCCAGGCGTATGAAGGCCGTTATTACGGCCAGAGGTGGTTGTTCTGAGTACTGATTTCTCAGGATCTATGCACCCAAATTGCGTGAAAATTAATCATATGTCAGTTCTAGTGTAATATATTTGAATACCCGTTTATCAAATGGTTCAAATGGCTCTCAGCACTACGCGACTTAACTTCTGAGGTCATCAGTCGCCTAGAACGTAGAACTAATTAAACCTAACTAACCTTTGGACATCACAAACAACCATGCCCGAGGCAGGATTCAAACCTGCGACCGTAGCGGTGGCTCGGCTCCAGACTGTAGCGCCTAGAACCGCACGGCCAATCCGGCCGGCAACCGTTTATCATCTGCATTTCTTCTTGGTGTAGCAATTTTAATGGCCAGTAGTGTATCTGAGCTATAATACGACGGGCGTTCAATAAGTAATGCAACACTTTTTTTCTGAAAGGATTTTGGTTTTATTAAGGATCACAGTACTCCATATTACTCCCCACTCTTCTGCTACAAATTTGTATTTTTCAACACAATTTCTGTTCTGTGTGGCGGCCTTACGTCACCTTACTGGAAGGGCCCGTATGCCCACGTAGTACCACTCTGCTTGACGACATCAGAGCCAACGTCTTGCTGCGTCAATAATCTCTCTGTCATCCACATCCTGCTTCCCACGGAGAGCATCGTTCATTGGCCCAAACATGTGGAAGTCGGAAGGTGCGAGATTTGGGCTGTAGGGTGGTGAGGTAGAACAGTTCAAGGAATATTTGTGAGCTCCTCTCGGGTGAGCACACTTGTGTGAGGCTTTGCGTTGTCACAAAGCAGGAGATGGTCGTTTGCATTTTTGTGGCGACCAGCAAACTGAAGAAATTTCTTCAGTTTCATGAGCGTAGAACAGTAGAGTTCATAGTTGATCGTTGTACTGTGACGGAGGACATCAAACAGGCCGAGTGGTTCTAGACGCTACAGTCTGGAACCGCGCGACCGCTACGGTCGCAGGTTCGGATCCTGCCTCGGGGATGGATGTGTGTAATGTCCTTAGGTTAGTTAGGTTTAAGTAGTTCCAAGTTCTAGGGGACTGATGACCGTAGCAGTTAAGTCCCATAGTGCTCAGAACCGTCTGAACCATTTTGAACATCAAACAGAATAACCCCTTCAGAGTCCCAGAAGATGGTCAGCATGACTTAATCAGCTGAGGATGCGGCTTTGAACTGTTTCTTCGGAGGAGAGTGGTGTGGCGCCAATTCATAGATTGCTGTTTTGTTTCTGGTTCGAAATGGTAAACCCATACTTCATCGTCTTTGACGATGTTCAGCAAATAATTGTCACGACCAGACTCGTAAGGCGCAAACAATTCCGCACGGATTGTCCTTCGTTGCTCTTTATGTCTTCTGTTAACTCAGCTGGCACACACCTTTGAGTACCCCAACTGTGGACGACTGTGTCAGCATTACCAACAGAGACGTCCAGTTGAGCGGCGAGTTGTTTGGTTGTGATCCGTGGATCAGCTCAAATGGGAGTGTCCGCACGTTCCAACGTCCCAGGAGTCAGAGCTGTATGTGGTCGGCCGGCACGCGGGAGATGGGACAGGTTTGCGTGATCTTGTTGCGATGATGAAAGACACCTTGCCCAGCGACTTAACATTTCTTTGTTCACTGATGCGTCTCCTAGACATTCTGGAAGTGCCTACTAATATCTTCGATGCTCTGGTTTTCCTCCATTAGAAACCCAATGATAACTTTCTGCTTGGGACATACCTCCGCTACAGTCGCCATTTTGAAGGCCACGTATAGCGCCGCCGTCTACTAGAACTTCATGAAACTGTAGGGGATAAAGCGGGAATATTCCACAATATAAATTCCGCATTTTTTCAAGCTAAATTGTCTGAGGAAAAAATGTGTTGCATTGAACTCTCCTCGTAAATGGACATACTGTAGTGGGACGCGAAATTGAAGCGTCACCCATCCACCAGTGTCAGCCCAGTTTGCAGGTGAATATAAATTTAATTTAGTGTTTTGTTTATGTATTTTTTAATATTTGTCATGGTTGTGAATTATCTAAAGTTTTGTATTTATTTTTATGTTTCATGTACGGAGAGGGCGGCGCAACGAACGGAGACAGCATCTTCACTGCCGGGACCAGAGAGAAAATTGCTGGCCACTATACGTCGCGGGTCGACAGCCAAAGAGCAACAGAAGATCCTGAAACCGAGTTGTTGCGTCGTGCTTCTAAAAACCGAAAAAATAAGAATTTGTAATGTTTCTACAACAATGACGTCATAGAAAGTTTAATCATGTTGTAAATGTTCAGTCCTATCTTGTCAAGGCTCAGGTTCACGTCTATATGTAGTATATAGGAAGATAATAAACTAGTGTATACTACAAAAGTTTAAATACGTGTTCCGAGAATTTATTTATGAAGAATTATGTTAAGGAAGAAGTATTACTAATTTATTTGACAAGATTATTAATTTTTGAAAACGCTCATCGCGAGTTTGAGTCTTGAAAGTTTATTCAATGTGGTTTTAATATTTGTTAAAGCAGATAACTTGCATTAATATAATTTCTGAGAAGAAACAAACGACATCTAAATTGAAAAAAGTTTGCGCAAACCAATTGGACTGAGTGACGTAATTCTGCGCATACGACTCAAATGATGATGTTTTAATTACAGTTTCGTTCAAGAACCATTCAGCGACAACTTTAAAAAGAGTTTAAATAATTTTGAAGTGTTTTGTAACTGACGTTGGTGACGAAGTCTGCACATGATCATATGTCAAAAGAAAATCATTTATACAAAACTTACGTCGTCACACTACACCGTGGCGACCTTATAAACAGGACTTGTGTGCAACTAAGACTCACAAGTACGAAACAAAACATCAAGAGTCCTTCGGAAGTCAACGCGAGTCTTCGTGGAGCCTTCACCAGCCAGCGGCGACTTCGCGGGTGTGGGCATCTGACGGAGCGCAGCCAAGCAGTACGGTCACGCAGTTATTCCACGAGAAGGCGCATCTGTGGGGCAGCAGCTGAACGCTGCAAACCCCGACAACCTTTTTCTTTCTAAATTAACAGGCCCAGTACGTCAGCTGGGGGGCGTTCCTCCGGCGGGTATTAGAGGTGTTGCTGAGGGCTTCGCCTGTCTACGGTGCGGCCGGGCGTGGTTGCAGCCAGTGACGTCTCCGGTGTTCGACTCAGCGTCCCGCCGGTTGCGGAAGCGGGGTCGCAGCATCTCAGTGGCTGCATCGACGGCTGTTACTTCTGCAGCCTATAGCAGCACACTGATCACCGAGAACTACAAACTACAATATTAGTGTCCGGTGAGTCTGTTTTAAGTTGGAAGTGGAGTGTTGTACATAGGGAGTGTGCTTTTAATAGGATTGTTGATTACAAGTCTGCGTGTATAACTAGTTAATATCTTACAATAATGTCGGGAAGTGAAATGTCAGACGAAGAGCAATCTGTGTCCGATAGGAGCATGAGATCCCTTTTTAGGGCGATCGCTAAATTAAAACAATCTAACGGGAATTTTTTAGCTGAATTAAAACAATCTAACGAAGAATCTACTGCTAGATTAAAAGAGGAACTAAAACAGGAATTAAAACAATCTAACGAAGAATCTACTGCTAGATTAAAAGAGGAACTAAAACAGGAATTAAAACAATCTAACGAAGAATCTACTGCTAGATTAAAAGAGGAACTTAAAGGGGAGCTAACAAAATCTACAGACAGGTTACAGGAACATCTTAATGAAACCAGTCGAGAATTAAGTGATAAAATAGAGGCTTCTAAAGTTGAAATGCAGGAAAAACTAGTAGGACTTAGTAATAAGATTGCTGATAATTGTAAAAGGTTAGAAGAACATATCCAGGAATCGCGTGAGGAAAAGGCTCGCATGCGAAATGATATTACTGACTTAACCAAGAGACTAGATAATGTCAATGTCTTAGTTGTAAATGAAATAGGGAAAAATAACGATCAGTTACGAGATGAATTTTCTATGCGAACAGAAACTGTTCGTAGAGAATTATTAGAATCTATTAAAGAGGTTTCTACCAAACCTGTAGAGATTTCTTCAATAGATAATGTAAAATTAGAGACATTAACTCATCGAGTAGAAAAAGATCATACTGAAATAGAAAACATGAAATATTTAATTACCGAAATATGCAGTAACCTTGAGACTTCCAAAGATAATAACATTGACGAAGGTACAGAGCGTTCACAACGTGAACACAGTGAAGAATCGATATTAGCTAAACGTGTATCCAATACAGAAACGCGAATACAGGAAATTACTAAACGGTTATCGGAATTAGATAATAATGAAAACATTTCAAGTAGTAGAAGTAATAACGCAATCAGAGACAACAGTCGCATCGTGTTTGCTAGCTCGGAAGACAACAATAGAAATAAAGAAATCACGGCAAGCAAATCCGACGCAACTCCGTCTCTGCAATCTAAACAAAATCCAACTATGTCTCTCGCAGAATGTTGGGATGATATAATGACAAATTCAAATGTAGCAAGTCGATTTCCTGTATTCAAACCAGGAGGCGAACTTCACCCTATAATCTTTATAAAAGCTCTTGAAACTTCATTATCTCCTAAATGGAGTAATGAAAAACGGATTCAATTTGTAATAGGACATTTAGAAGCAGAAGCTGCGGAATGGGCACTGTGGTGTCACCGCCAGACACCACACTTGCTAGGTGGTAGTTTAAATCGGCCGCGGTCCATGTAGTACATGTCGGACCCGCGTGTCGCCACTGTGATCGCAGACCTAGCGCCACCACCAAGGCAGGTCTCGTGATACGAGAGTGGACTCGACCCCAGTTGTACGAGAACCAAGCTACCGCCCAGTTGTACGCGAACCTAGCTATCGCCCAGTTGCACGAAGCCTTTCTCTCTCATTAGCCGAGAGACAGAATAGCCATCAGAAGTTAATGGCTACGAATAGCAAGGAGCCATTTGTATCAGTGCCTATAGCTTACGAGTAATCAAGAGAGATGTATTCCAAGGAATCAATAAAAGTTAAGTAAAAAGCATCTACATACTTTTCTTCTTATTCATTCATAAGTTCTCATGTTCCAGACTTCACGCCCGTCTGCGTTATTGCCGTGCGTGCACTATCGGCTACAGCGTTAGTCAAGCTTTCATTTTCAGCCATCAACATCCCGGTGTCGGTCCAGCTACCGACACTACAATTATTGGCGACGAGGGAAAAGGACCTTTTTCTGATTGCTTACATTTATTTCTGATTGCTTACATTTATTTGTGTCATGGCTTCGCCACAATCTCCAGATGTACTGTCCGAATTTTATCGCTTGCAGAATCAGCAGACGCAGGCGTTACTGGATGCCCTTGGACAGCTCGTCCAGGGTCAACGTGCGCTGCACACCGATGCGGCCGCCGCCGCTTCACCGCTACCGCAGCCACAACCTGCCGTTGCACCGCCTTTTCGGCACTATGACCCGAACCAAGAGACCTGGCAAGAGTGGTCCCGCCAGTTTGCCTTCCACCTCGCTGCCTACAGAATTCAAGGTAATGAGCGGCAGCCGTTTTTGCTTTCTTGTGTCGGTGTGTCCACATACCGTGTGATAGTGAAATTGTTTCCCCGACGCGACGTAGCAACTCTGTCCTACGAGGAAATTTTGTCTGCATTAGATGCCTATTTTAAAGAAACAGTTAATGTGGTTGCAAAACGGTATACGTTCTTTCGTACAAAACGTACGGCCGGTCAAACTAATAGGGAGTGGGTAGCAACATTGCAAGGACTTACTAGGGACTGTGCCTTTGAATGTGACTGTGGTCTTTCTTATTCAGATACAATGGTGCGTGATGCAATTGCACAGAACGTTTCTGATGTTCGCATACGGGAGCAAATTTTGAAACTAGTTAATCCCTCCCTTCAACAAGTGATAGACATATTGGATAGACAGGACACACTGGACTGTGCTCAGGAATCTTTTGAAACTTCGCCAGCCGTGTGTAACATTAACCGGCCCGCTGGACGCGCTGCGCGGCCCGGTGACCGGGCCTCGCGCCCGGCGACACAGCGACCGCCGCGTGCTAAGCCAGGTGTGCCGCGCCAGCCCACAAATGCAGTGAAATCATGCCCGCGGTGTGCTACTAGACATTCGCGTGAACATTGCCCGTCACGCCAAGCTATTTGCTTTTTCTGCAATAAGAAAGGACATGTTCAAAGTGTTTGCCAGAAAAAGCTCAGATCAGACAATCACAATCATTCCAGGCCCTTTGCTTCGCGCCGGAATCGAACCAAGGACACTCAGGCTCGTGGACCTTCGCCTATGGACATTCATGTCGTTCATTCCACTTCGTCCAGTGACACTTTCTCTAACAGTGACAGTGATCGTCCCACAAAAACTGTGCGTCGACGTCGCCGGAAATCACGTCAATTAGCAAGTGATTCTGTACCAGTGTCTGTTCCAATTGCACAAAACAGTCGCTCTTGTCGTCAGCAGGACAATAAACTTTTTGTGGACTTAGACTTTGAAGGCAAAGTGATACCATTCCAGCTCGATACCGGAGCTGCAGTTTCATTGCTCAATCACGACACATACAAACAACTGGGCGCACCTCCGTTGCGTGCCGCAAATGTTAAGCTAACTACATATTCCGGACAGAACATTCCTGTGTTAGGACAGTGCAGCCTTCTTGCAACATACAAGGGACAAACAAAACTTGTGTCATTTTACGTTCTTCGTTCTTCTACGCCAGTGAACTTGTTTGGTCTAGATTTGTTTCAGTTGTTTAACATGTCTATTGTAAATCAGGTCCTATCAGTGAATCAGACTGTGCCTGCAGACAGTGTTTCTCGGCTGTGTGACGAATTTGCAGACATTTTTGCACCGGGCTTAGGTTGCGCTAAAAACTATGAAGCACATTTAGAACTGAAGGTAAACGCGCAACCGAAATTTTTCAGGGCGCGCAATGTTCCCCACGCATTGCGTGATGAGGTCGCAAGAACGTTACACGATCTCGAATCACAGGGTGTAATTGAACGTGTGCAAGCTTCTCTCTGGGCCTCACCCTTAGTAATTTTGCCAAAACCTTCCGGAAAATTGAGACTTTGCGTGGACTTCAAGGCCACAGTGAATCCACAGCTAGTGACTGCTACTTTTCCTTTGCCCCGCCCGGAAGATCTTTTTGCTAAACTGTGCCCGGGAAAATATTTTTCAAAGTTGGACCTAGCCGATGCGTACTTGCAAATACCGGTGGACGACGAATCCCAGCGCGTATTGGTGGTTAACACGCATCTTGGATTGTACCGCTTCAAAAGACTGCCATTCGGGTGTGCATCCGCCCCTGCCTTGTTTCAGCAATATTTACAAACTATTTGTGCGTCGGTCCCTACTGCAGCAAACTATCTGGACGATATAGTGATCTCCGGACAGACAGAAGAAGATCATCTTGCGAATTTACGAACATTATTTCAGGTCTTGCGGCAAAATGGTCTTCGCTTGAGGAAGGACAAATGTGTGTTTTTTGCTCGTGACTTACCATACCTGGGACATGTCCTTAATGCCCAAGGCATACATCCGAGTCCAGAGCACCTTCGTGCCATACACGACTTGCCGTCCCCTAAAAATCTGAAACAGCTACAGAGTGTGTTGGGTAAACTTAATTATTACCATAAATATGTGCGCAATGCCTCTTCCATTTCAGCTCCGCTTCATCGCTTACGCCGTAAAGGTGTTCCGTTCGTCTGGACGACGGAATGTGAACGCGCCTTTCGCCAGTTGAAATCGGCGTTGCTTTCTAATACTTGCCTTACGCCTTTCGATCCCCAGAAACCCCTTTTGTTGATGGTAGATGCATCGGATTTCGGGATCGGTGCTGTGCTTGCGCACAAAGTTGGCTCACATGATCGCCCTATTGCCTTTGCGTCCAAATTGCTCTCGTCTGCGCAAAGAAATTATTCACAGATAGAGAAAGAAGCTTTGGCTCTCGTGTTTGGTGTTACTAAGTTCCATGATTTCTTGTATGGTCGTCACTTTACCATCATCACTGACCACAAACCTTTGACGTCGCTTTTTCATCCGACCAAGCCTGTACCTCCACGTACAGCGCAGAAATTCATTCGCTGGTCTATTTTCCTCTCGCAGTACCGCTACGATATCTTGTATCGGTCCACTGCTAAGCACGGAAACGCCGATGCGTTATCCCGTTTGCCTGTTGCTGAGGATAAAGCATTCGATTCTTCCGAACTTGCTTGCATGTTCATTGATTCGGAAACCGATGAAGTGGTCGAATCGTTTCCGATTGATTTTCGTCGTGTCGCTACAGCCACAGCTGCTGACCCTGTCCTTGCTACTGTTTTACGTTTTGTTGCTACGCCATGGCCTTTGTCAAAGTCTCGGATCGAGGATCCGTTGGTTCGCCGATTTTTTGCTCACAAGGAGAGACTTTTTGTTCGACGTGGTGTTTTGTTGTTGCGTTCTGATAATGATCAGTCCAGAGTCGTGGTCCCACGTTCGTTACAGTCCTCTGTTTTACGGCTTCTTCATCAAGGACATTGGGGTATAGTGCGAACGAAACAACTTGCTCGTTAGCACTGTACTTGGTTCGGAATCGATGCTGCGATTACGAATATGTGTTCTTCGTGCCCGGCGTGTGCCGAACAACAGTCCGCACCGCCGCGGAAAGTCTTTGCGTGGCCAAAAGCCACTTCCCCTTGGCAACGCTTGCACATTGATTTTGCTGGTCCATTCTGGAATGCTCGATGGTTGGTTCTGGTCGACGCCTTCAGTAATTTTCCTTTTGTTGTCCGGATGTCTTCCACGACGTCCTCCGCCACCATCCAAGCGTTGTCTGCTATCTTTTGCATTGAAGGTCTTCCGCAGACTATTGTTTCCGACAATGGCCCACAATTCATGTCCGCAGAATTCCAGTCTTTCTGCCAGGCCAATGGTATTCAACATCTGACATCCGCGCCGTTTTCGCCTCAGTCCAACGGTGCCGCTGAACGGTTGGTCCGGACTTTCAAGTCACAGATGTTGAAATTGAAAGAGTCGCATTCTCGGGAGGATGCAGTGTTGCTCTTTTTGTCTTCGTATCGCTCTCAGCCCCGAGATGGTCGCTCGCCGGCTGAGTTGCTCCACGGTCGTCCTCATCGCACCTTGATGTCTTTGCTGCATCCGCCGCATCAGGTTCCTATGCAGCGGCAGACTCCTGCTTTTGCTCCGGGCGACGTTGTATTTTATCGCACCTATCGAGGTTCACGGCGTTGGCTCGCAGGGCGCATTCTTCGCTGCCTCGGCCGCGCGATGTATTTGGTTTTGGGGGCCTCTGGTGAGGTGCGTCGGCATCTCAATCAGCTGCGCCTCTGTCGTCGCTCGGGTTCTGCCGCTCCCCGTCTGCTTTCAGCGACGGTGCCGTCCGGTCAGCGCCCTGGGGACCCATCTACTGGCTCGCCTCATCCCCAGGTGTTACCGACGATGCCTTCCGTTTTGCCCCATGGCGACGCGCCGCCGCCGCCGCAGCAGCAGCAGCAGCCGCCGCCGCCGCCGCTTGTTCTCCCGCCGGCGCCGCCCGCATTCGACGCTTCGCTGCAGCCGCCAAGCGCCTCCCAGGGTCACGCGCCGCCGATCGCTTCCCGTGACCAGCTGTCCTCCGCCATGGAACTCCCGCCCGCTCCGGACCACATGACGTCATCGCGCGTCGGCTACCCCGACGCAATGGAAGTTGATCCTTCAGTCCCTCATGTTTCTTTACGGGCGCATACACCGCATGTTGACGTGCACCCTGGACTAGTTTTGCAGGCGTTTCCTAGCTCCCCTCGGACCGGATGGCCGGGTGCGGGTGGCACAGCCTCGCCTGTTGTTAGGCTCCCCACCTCCTCGCATACGTCAACATGTGGTCCTCCCCACGGCGGGCGGAAGCCTTATTACACGACCGTTCGCCGATTTGCGGGGGAGGAATGTGGTGTCACCGCCAGACACCACACTTGCTAGGTGGTAGTTTAAATCGGCCGCGGTCCATGTAGTACATGTCGGACCCGCGTGTCGCCACTGTGATCGCAGACCTAGCGCCACCACCAAGGCAGGTCTCGTGATACGAGAGTGGACTCGACCCCAGTTGTACGAGAACCAAGCTACCGCCCAGTTGTACGCGAACCTAGCTATCGCCCAGTTGCACGAAGCCTTTCTCTCTCATTAGCCGAGAGACAGAATAGCCATCAGAAGTTAATGGCTACGAATAGCAAGGAGCCATTTGTATCAGTGCCTATAGCTTACGAGTAATCAAGAGAGATGTATTCCAAGGAATCAATAAAAGTTAAGTAAAAAGCATCTACATACTTTTCTTCTTATTCATTCATAAGTTCTCATGTTCCAGACTTCACGCCCGTCTGCGTTATTGCCGTGCGTGCACTATCGGCTACAGCGTTAGTCAAGCTTTCATTTTCAGCCATCAACATCCCGGTGTCGGTCCAGCTACCGACACTACAGGCAGTACTGCATAGAACTGAATTTAGGGACTGGGATAATTTTGTTAAGCAGTTTAAACAAAATTATTGGTCAAGAGGATGTGTGTGATGTGCTTAGGTTAGTTACGTTTAAGTAGTTCTAAGTTCTAGGGGACAGATGACCTCAGCCGATAAGTCCCATAGTGCTCAGAGCCATTTGAACCATTTTTTTTAACCCAGTCGTATATATTTTTTTAAATCGTTGAAGAAAGATTGAAGAGCAGCCAGCGGTGCGCATGACATTCTGTTTTGTCTTGCAGGTTTTTCCAAAGTTAAATTTTTGTTTGTAGAGAATTTCTGCCAAGGTCGCAAATATGGAAAAAACTGCGACAAAACAGTAGTAAAACATATTTATTCTCATGACAATTAAAAGCTTTAAAAATAACACACAATTTTTCGACAAAAAATTCAAGACAGCCTGCACACATCACATATATCTTCTATATTCTGTGTTTCTTGGGGCATACGTGACGTACTAAATACAAATTGTTTACAAACCAGCAGACTTACTGAGAGATGTGGTTCTGTATCAGAACAACGGGTATGATTTATAAGGAAACAGAATTATTTACTTCGAATGTTCTTAGAACGGGGTCTTTGGTAATTTGATACTATTTTCGTGAAACAGAAGGGCTCTACCAGCTAAAAACATACGTCGCCCTATTTGGTGGTCCATTGATTGTGACCGGGCCAAATATCGCACGAAATAAGCATCAAACGAAAAAACTACAAAGAACGAAACTCGTCTAGCTTGAAGGGGGAAACCAGATGGCGCTATGGTTTTTTTTTAAAATAGGTACCCCCATTTTCTATTTCATATTCGTGTAGTACATAAAGAAATATGAATGTTTTAGTTGGATCACTTTTTTCGCTTTCTGATAGATGGCGCTGTAATAGTCGCAAACGTATAGGTAGGTGCTATCACGCAACATTCCGCCAGTGCGGACGGTATTTGCTTCGTGATACATTACCCGTGTTAAAATGGACCCTTTATCAATTGCGCAAAAGGTCGATATCGTGTTGATGTATAGTTATTGTGATCAAAATGCCCAACGGGCGTGTGCTATGTATGCTGCTCGGTATCCTGAACGACATCATCCAAGTGTCCGGATCGTTCGCCGGAGAGCTGCGTTATTTAAAGAAACAGGAAGTGTTCAGCCACGTGTGAAACGTCAACCACGACCTGCAACAAATTATGATGCCCAAGTAGGTGTTTTAGCTGCTGTCGCGGCTAATCCGCACATCAGTAGCAGACAAATTGGGCGAGAATCGGGAATCTCAAAAACGTACATCAACATCGATTGCACCCGTACCATATTTATATGCACCACGAATTGCGTGGCGAAGACTTTGAACGTCGTGTACAGTTCTGCCACTGTGCACAAGAGAAATTACGGGACGATGACAGATTTTTTGCACGCGTTCTATTCAGCGACGAAGCGTCATTCACCAACTGCGGTAACGTAAACCGGCATAATATGCACTATTGGGCAACGGAAAATCCACGATGGCTGTGACAAGTGGAACATCAGCGAACTTGGTGGGTTAATGTATGGTGCGGCATTATGGGAGGAGGGATAATTGGCCCCCATTTTATCGATGGGAATCTAAATGGTGCAATGTATGCTGATTTCCTGCGTAACGTTCTACCGATGTTACTACAAGATGATTCACTGCAGACAGAATGGCGATGTACTTCCAACATGATGTCCGGCACATAGCTCGCGTCGGTTGAAGCGGTATTGAATAGCATATATCATGACAGGTGGATTGGTCGTCGTAGCACCATACATACCATGGCCCGCACGTTCACCGGATCTGACGTCCCCGGATTTCTTTCTGTGGGGAAAGTTGAAGGATATTTGCTATAGTGATCCACCGACAACGCCTGACGACATGCGTCAGCGCATTGTCAATGCATGTGCGAACATTACGGAAGGCGAACTACTCGCTGTTGAGAGGAATGTTGTTACACGTACTGCCAAATGCATTGTGGTTGACGGACATCATTTTGAGCATTTATTGCATTAATGTGGTATTTACAGGTAATTACGCTGTAACACCATGCGTTCTCAGAAATGATAAGTTCACAAAGGTACATGTATCACATTGGAACAACCGAAATAAAATTTTCAAACGTACCTACGTTCTGTATTTTAATGTAAATAACCTAGTTGTTGCCAACTGTTCGTCTAAAATTGTGAGCCATATGATTGTGACTATTACTTTTACTATCGCAAAGTAAAAAAAAGTGGTCCAACTAAAACTTTCATATTTCTTTACGTACTACACGAATATGTAATAAAAATGGGGGTACCTATTTAAGAAACGCAGTTGGTATCCGTTTGACCTATGGCAGCGCCATCTACCAGTCCAACCATAGAGCCATCTGGTTCCCTCTTCAAGCTAGACAAGTTTCGTTCTTTCTAGTTTTTTCGGTTGACTCTTATTTCGTGAGATATTTGGCGCGGTCACTATCAATCGACCACCCTGTGTACACACCGCATTGTCCTATAGTATTTTTCTCCAAGTTCCGAATGCTTATCGTTAGATTGTAGAATTACGCAGACATGAGGTATAGAGATTCGAACGCTCGAAACTGGTTATTACCTTTAGTGGAATATAAGAGTCTCATCAACTACAAAGCGTTAAGGACAGCACTACTCATAATATGAATAATCAGTTCGTGTCTTGTGTCAAGTTTTCCTTTGTATATTTCCCATATCAAACGTCTCTACGTTTGGGGGAACGTCTGAGGAGCCTGGTAGGCAATATGCGTGACCATTTCTGCCGATCTATTTTCTAGGAAATGTTACACTTATATGATGTGTCAAATCATGATTTATTTTGTTTCTTTATTTGCAACATGCTTCATTGCAATGTTTTTAGTACTGCATTGGATAAGTTCACCGGACGCCGACCTACAAAAGACCTCCTGAACACAGAGGTTTTACTCAGACGCTGGGGCCCAGCCCGTATGTGTGTCTGTGCGTGTGTGTGTCTGTGCGCGCGTGTGTATGTGTGTGTGTGTGTGTGTGTGTGTGTGGAGTGGAGTGTGATGTTTCAGTTGTATGACGACGACGGTGATGATGATGATGATGGTGGTGATGATGATGACAGAAGGGGAAGAGTGAACCCCGGTATCGAGACGTCCCCTACTCGTCACCAAGGGGGCCATCAAGCTTACAGTCCCCATACGGCTGGCGGATCACCATCAATAATGTCACTTGCCCTCACTTCCTGATACACTGCGGAGAGGTTTGATATTTAAACCAGGACATCGAGCCAAAGACAGAGATAATGCTTTTCAAAGGAAAGAATCCAGTAAGATCGAAAATAATAATAAATGAGAATATTTTGGAACAAGTATCCCAGTTAAGTTATCTTTCATATGATATTAGTTTCAACAAAAGCATCGACAAGAAGGTTCATAAATATCAAGCTATCTGCAGAACAACTGGAATAACTTAGGGAAGAACAACAGGAAAAAAACACGAATAAAATTCTGCAAAGTTATCGCTCTACCTACTCTTGTATATGGTTCAGAAAGATGGACAGTAACAAGAAAAAGTCGCTTATACAAGCAGCAGAGATGAAGTTCATGAGATACGTAACAGGCTGTAATAAAATGGATAAAATAAGAATTGAAACAGTAAGATGAAGATGGTTCATGGTGTGGGTTCCTATAGTCATGTCCTAGTTCATGAACCACGGGCAACGTATGAGTGGCCAAGTAAGTGGTCCCGACAGTCGGGATACCAGTTACTTTGGAATAAGGCTGGGCATCTCGGACATATTCCGAGTCGTGGCCACCTTTGTGCTCTGACGGCAAAGACTACCAAATCCACCGGTTAGTCCCTCAACCGTTAGGGGTAAAACTCAAGGGGACCCGGGGCAAGTAAGGCAAGTAACCTGCTTCCCTGGTACTATAAATATGATGCTGGCAACAATCAGAGCAAAATGCCTCGCACCTTTGGAAGTGACGGAGTCCCATCTCTAACTGACAAACCAGGGACTCCTAAGATAGGACTCGGCAAACGAATGGTAACGAGATGGGGAGGTATTAATATCAAGGGGGGTCTACTCTGGCAAGAAGGTAGATCTGCCAGAGGCTGCAAGCAAGATGGAGTTGGACGTTTTAGCTGTTAGTGACATTCGGGTAAGGGGTGAGAAAGAAGAGGAAGTGGGACAATACAAGGTCTACCTGTCAGGAGTCAAAGCAGGAATAGCACAATGGGGTGTAGGGCTTTTCATCAGGAAAGAAATGGAACCCAGCGTAGTTGCAATAAGGTATGTAAACGAACGACTGATGTGGATAGATGTGACAGTGTCTAGCAAGAAAATTAAGATAGTGTCATTGTGAAGGGACAGATCAAGATAATATGGATAGTTTTTATGACGCACTCAGTGATGTAGTTGTTAGAGTAAAGGACAAGGACAGTGTTCCGCTCATGGGTGATTTTAATGCCAAGATTGGAAATCGAACAGAAGGGTATGAAAAGGTTATCGGTAAATTTGGAGAGGATATGGAAGCCAACAGGAACGGGAAACAGCTCTTGGATTTCTGTGCCAGTATGGGCTTAGTAATGACAAACACCTTTTTTAAACATAAGAACATTCATCGGTATACTTGGGAAAGCAGGGGAACCAGATCTCTCATTGACTATATAATAACAGATCAGGAATTCAGTAAGGCTGTGAGGGACACAAGTGTATTCAGGGGATTCTTTGATGACACTGATCACTATTTAATCTGCAGTGAAATTGGTATTGTGAGGCCGAAAGTGCAGGAGGTCAGGTCCATATGTTGGAGGAGAGGAGTGGAGAAACTTCAGGATAAGGAAATCAGGCACAAGTACATAACAGTGATCTCAGAAAGGTACCAGTTAGTTGAATATAGTCAATTACAGTTATTGGAAAAGGAATGGACAAGGTACAGGGACACAGTACTAGAAGTGGGTAAAGAATGTCTTGGAACAGTAGTGTGTAAAGGTAGGATGAAGCAAACAGCTTGGTGGAATGACACAGTCAAGGCAGCCTGTAAAAGGAAAAAGAGGGCGTATCAAAACTGGCTACATACTAGAACTCAGGTAGACACAGAAAGTTATGTTGAAGAAAGAAACAAAGCCAAACAGATAATTGCAGCATCCAAGAGGAAATCTTGGGAAGACTTTGGAAACAGGTTGGAGACTTTGGGTCTAGCTGCTGGAAAACCATTCTGGAGTGTAATCAGCCGTCCTCGAAAGGGAGGTAAGAAGGAAATGACAAGTATTTTGGACAGGTCAGGAAAACTGCTGGTGAATCCTGATGATGCCTTGGGCAGATGGAGGGAATATTTTGAAGAGTTGCTCAATGTAGGTGAAAATACGATCAGTAATGTTTTCAGATTTCGATGTGCAATGGGATAGGAATGATGATCGAAATAGGATCACATTTGAGGAAGTGGAGAAAGCCGGCCGAAGTGGCCGTGCGGTTAAAGGCGCTGCAGTCTGGAACCGCAAGACCCCTACGGTCGCAGGTTCGAATCCTGTCTCGGGCATGGATGTTTGTGATGTCCTTAGGTTAGTTAGGTTTAACTAGTTTTCAGTTCTAGGGGACTAATGACCTCAGAAGTTGAGTCCCATAGTGCTCAGAACCATTTGAACCATTTGAATTTTTTTGAAGTGCAGAAAATGTTCAATAGATTGCAGTGCAATAAAGCGGCTGGGGTGGATGAAATTAAGTCGGAACTCATCAAATACAGTGGAATGTCAGGTCTTAAGTGGCTACACAGGATTATTGAAATGGCGTGGGAGTCGGGACAGGTTCCATCAGACTGGACGAAAACAGTAATCACACCAATCTTTAAACATGGAAACAGAAAAGATTGTAACAACTACAGAGGTATCTCTTTGATCAGTGTTGTGGGTAAAATCTTCTCAGGTATTGTTGAAGGGAAAGTGCGAGTATTAGTTGAGGACAAATTGGATGAAAATCAGTGTGGGTTTAGGCCTCTTAGAGGTTGTCAGGACCAGATCTTTAGCTTACGGCAAATAATGGAGAAGTGTTACGAGTGGAACAGGGAATTGTATCTATGTTTTATAGATCTAGAAAAGGCATATGACCGGGTTCCTAGAAGGAAGTTATTGTTTGTTCTACGAGGTTATGGAATAGGAGGCAAACTTTTGCAAGCAATTGAAGGTCTTTACAAAGGTAGTCAGGCAGCAGTTAGTGTTGACGGTAAATTGAGTTCATGGTTCAGAGTACTTTCAGGGGTAAGACAAGGCTGCAACCTGTCTCCACTGTTGTTCATATTATTTAGGGATCATATGTTGAAAACAGTAGACTGGCTGGGTGAGATTAAGATATTTGAACACAAAATAAGCAGTCTCGCATATGCGGATGACTTAGTTGTGATGGCAGATTCGATTGAAAGTTTGCAAAGTAATATTTCATAGCTAGATCAGAAATGTAAGGACTATGGTTTGAAGATTAGCATCTCCAAAACGAAAGTAATGTCAGTGGGAAGGAGATATAAACGGATTAAGTGCCTAATAGGAGGAACAAAGTTAGAACAGGGGGACGGTTTCAAGCACTTAGGATGCATATTCTCACAGGATGGCAACATAGTGAAAGAACTGGAAGCGGTGTAGCAAAGCTAAAGCAGTGAGCGCTCAGCTGCGATCTACTCTCTTCTGCAAGAAGGAAGTCAGTACCAAGACTAAGTTATCTGTGCACCGTTCAATCTTTCGACCAACTTTGTTGTATGGAAGTGAAAGCTTGGTGTATTCAGGTTACCTTATCAATAAGGTTGAGGTTACGGATATGAAAGTAGCTAGGATGATTGCAGGTACTAGTAGATGGAAACAATGGCAGGAGGGTGTCCACAATGAGGAAATCAAAGAAAAACTGGGAATGAACTCTATCGATGTAACAGTCAGGGCAAACAGGCTTAGATGGTGGGGTCATGTTACACGCATGGGAGAAGCAAGGTTACCCAAGAGACTCATGGGTTCAGCAGTAGAGGGTAGGAGGAGTCGGGATAGACCAAGGAGAAGGTACCTGGATTCGGTTAAGAATGATTTTGAAGTAATAGGCTTAACATCAGAAGAGCCACCAATGTTAGCACTGAATAGAGGATCATGGAGGAATTTTATAAGGGGGACTATGCTCCAGACTGGACACTGAAAGGCATAATCAGTCTTAAATGATGATGATGAGATGAAATTTTAAAGTCTTTGCAGTTAATGCCAAGATTGAACGGAACAGAAGGAAATGCAAAGATCGCGATGACATAATTGTAGAAAACAGAGTTCCAAAAAAGATAATCAATTATCGGCCGAATGGGAAGAGGGAAATAGGTAGACCTTGTAAGAGAGGCGTGGATGGATGATAAAGACCGGAACAGGTGATTATAACATCTAATCCTTGTAAGGAGATGATGATGATGATAATGACGATGATGATGATGACGACATTGGCGTAGAGTCTTGTGGTAAGGAACTTTACGCCAGCGCCTCTCCTTCCTTTGCCGGCCAAACAACAGCAGTGAAAATTTTCCCACCATTACCTGATGATCAGGATGTGCAGGGGTCACCTCAAGCTGGCAGAACATATCAATTCTCGTAGCCAAAGGAACTTCTTACAGCAACGCTAGAAACTCGTATTCAAGATAGTCTCGGTAACGGCGCCCTGTACGACGATGCGGTAATACACTATGCCCAATAAACTGACTGTCTATCGTACAACATCACACATTTACAGAGAAACATTCTTGAAAGTGTGTCTCCTCAACTGTTACTTCACAGCTTGAACTTCAAAACTAAGTTTATAATCGACAAATAAATATGAGACCTGGTACCAAGGAAGGCAGAATTGCGTTACGATTGTGGACGGGGTTGTAACCAATTGCTGTTGGTTAATTTAATTTTCAATCACGTACATTTTATTTGGGAACAACAACAAATAAGCCGGCCGAAGTGGCCGTGCGGTTAAAGGCGCTGCAGTCTGGAACCGCGAGACCGCTACGGTCGCAGGTTCGAATCCTGCCTCGGGCATGGATGTTTGTGATGTCCTTAGGTTAGTTAGGTTTAACTAGTTCTAAGTTCTAGGGGACTAATGACCTCAGCAGTTGAGTCCCATAGTGCTCAGAGCCAACAACAAATAAAAGGTGACAATAAATTATGAAGTGTTCCAACGCTGAAGGCCTTAATGACAACAAATTCAAAAGTATTTCTCGGCTGAAGGCCCCAATAGTGGTAATTTTAAACTGTTTTGCAGCTGAAGTCCTGAATAGCTATCTTAAGAACCAGTTAAACTACTTCAACTTGCAATTACAGTTATTAAAATATTTTTAAGAGAACAATCATCAAAATGTCACTGCTGGAATACAATTGTCTAATTAAAATTTTAAGACAAGTAACACTCACGGCTGAAGGCTTTATAACAATAAATTCAAACTACTTCTCGGCTGAAGACCCCAATAGTAATAATTTAGAAACTGTTTCATGGCTGTAGGCCTGACTAACAATCCTTTCAGAACCAGTTAAACATCTTCAAACTTGAAATTACAGTTATTAAAAAAAAACTTTTAAAAAATCATCAAATCCGACCAAATCAAGGAGAGAGGGGGGGCGGGCGCAGATGTTGCTCCAAGGATCGACCTGGGAGAGTCCCTCAGAACACCACAAGTGATAAGACAGGCAGCCGAGAGTTGCATTCGCTTCACGAGATGGTAACTCGGACTAGTGGCAGTTTAAACGCATAACCAATAATCATTTGTCGCATCTAGCTACTGTCCAATGTCCAATGCAACGATGGAATAACACACCGAGGCCGGAACTGGCGGTCAGCACTACTGGGCTCTAGTGTTTAGAGCATCCGGAAGCAGAAAGGAACCACTGCTACCAGAGTAGGGAGAAAAAACACACCACCCCGCCCACAAATCAAGGAATCTTTCAAAAATGGTTCAAATGGCTCTGAGCACTATGAGACTTAACTTCTGAGGTCATCAGTCCCCTAGAACTTATAACTACTGAAACCTAACTAACCTAAGGACATCAAACACATCCATGCCCGAGGCAGGATTCGAACCTGCGACCGTAGTGGTCGCGCGGCTCCAGACTGTAGCGCCTAGAACCGCTCGGTCACTCAGGCCGGCTCCAGGAATCTGTCGAACCACATTACACTAAGCTCCAGGACAGGTAACTGGGGCGTTAACGGCCACTAGGCAAGAAAATACCAGTTGTTGAACTTCACAAATAATTACATACAGAATGCAACAATTAACAATAAGAAGTGGAGGAAGGCTAGTTAGGTTCGCCTTCCACAAACGCTCCACTCGCTGCTCTTTGTCTCGGCGACACTGTGAGCAGCCACACGCAAACAAATGTCGAGATCTCACAGTGGTGGAGGTTTCACTACTTGAATTAAGATCCACTCAACTTAAAAATTCCTGGGTCCGGTTGACAACGAGGTTGTACCATTAGCAACTACCGCCCTTCCATCCGGCAGTGCATGCGTGCCACCAGTAGTACCTGGCTGCTCGTCTGCCCCCAACCGAACTGCCGACTCACACCACTCGGAAATACTACAACGTCGCCCCGAAGACAGTACCACCGTTACTAGATATCGATAACCGCCGCTGCTGCCACCAGCAGACACAGCACGCTTGCAAACGGAGTGTCCCCAATGAACACAGGAAGAAGACGACAACCGTAACTATACCAACTAAACGATGCCAACCTAGCAATGGCACCAACGCGAGCCGCAGCACGGCTCAAAATATGTACCCACTGCAGTATCAATACCACTCCACTCCGTCGATAGGTCACGAGTGGCCCATCGGGACCATCCGACCGCCGTGTCACCCTCAGGAGGGATGCGGATAGGAGGGGCGTGGGGTCAGCACACCGCTCTCCCGGTCGTAATGATGATATTCTTGACCGAAGCCGCTACTAATCGGTCGAGTAGCTCCTCAATTGGCATCACGAGGCTGAGTGCACCCCGAAAAAAGGCAACAGCGCATGGCGGCCTGGATGGTCACCCATGCAAGTGCCGACCACGTCCGACAGCGCTTAACTTCGGTGATCTCACGGGAACCTGTGTATCCTCTGCAGCAACGCCGTTGCCCCGCAGTAACAATACAGGGTGAGTCATCTAACATTACCGCTCGATATATTTCGTAAACCACATCAAATACTGAAGAATCGATTCCACAGACCGAACGTGAGGAGAGGGGCTAGTGTAATTGGTTAATACAAACCATAAAAAAATGTACGGAAGTATGTTTTTTAAGACAAAGCTACGTTTTTTTTTAAATGGAACCCCGTTAGTTTTGTTAGTACATCTGAACATATAAACAAATACGTAATCAGTGTCGTTTGTTGCATTGTAAAATGTTAATTACATCCGGAGATATTGTAACCTAAAGTTGACGTTTGAGTACCACTCCTCCGCTGTTCGATCGTGTGTGTCGGAGAGCACCGAATTACGTAGGGATCCAAAGGGAGCGGTGATGGACCTGAGGTACAGAGGAGACTGGAACAGCACTTTAGGTCCACATGCTAACACCTTTTTATTGGTCTTTTTCACTGACGCACATGTACATTACCATGAGGGGTGAGGTACACGTTCGACCGGCGTTTCATAGGACGTGGAGGACGCATAAATTGGCCAGCCCGTTCTCCTGATCTTACACCTCTGGACTTCTTTCTGTGGGGTACGTTAAAGGAGAATGTGTACCGTGATGTGCCTACAACCACAGAGGATATGAAACAACGTATTGTGGCAGCCTGCGGCGACATTACACCAGAAGTACTGCGGCATGTACGACATTCATTACGCCAGAGATTGCAATTGTGTGCAGCAAATGATGGCCACCACATTGAACATCTATTGGCCTGACATGTCGGGACACACTCTATTCCACTCCGTAATTGAAAACGGAAACCACGTGTGTACGTGTACCTCACCCCTCATGGTAATGTACATGTGCGTCAGTGAAAAAGACCAATAAAAAGGTGTTAGCATGTGGACGTAATGTGCTGCTCCAGTCTCTTCTCTACCTAAGGTCCATCACCGTTCCCTTTGGATCCCTACGTAATTCGGTGCTCTCCGATACACACGATCGAACAGCGGAGGAGTGGTACTCAAGCGTCAACTTTAGGTTACAATATCTCCGGATGTAATTAACATTTTACAGTCCAACAAACGGCACTAATTACGTATTTGTTTATATGTTCAGATGTGCTGACAAAACTAACGGGGTTCCATTTAAAAAAACGTAGGTTTGTCTTAAAAAACATACTTCCGTACATTTTTTTATGGTTTGTATTAACCAATTACACTAGCCCCTCTCCTCACGTTCGGTCTGTGGAATCGATTCGTCAGTATTTGATGCGGTCTACGAAATATATCCAGCGGAAACGTTAGGTGACTCACCCTGTAAACGAAATGGGAACTTATACCAGTAACCGGCTGTATCTGTGTAACCAACGAAAACTGGACACTTGTTATATGGAATGTTTTATTCGAATCTGTACTACCATCTCCTCAGTTATTTTCTGTTCCTCCTGAGCAACCCTGCATAAGTGCGGCAGTCCACTTTTTGTGACACTACCCGTCCTACCCTGAGCAGAGAAGAGTTCTTCGCCCCAGAAGCCTGCCGGGTGCAGTGGCGTTGCATAATTTAGCGGTAGTGGCAGCGAAAGCGCAGCGTCCGTGCCGGCCATGGCTCATTTCACAAGTTGGCTGGCTTTTCTTTCTTTCTTTCCCTTTTATTCCGACGGATTTTTGGCCGCCGTGAGTTGAGCAGGCGGCGCGGTATCGGCGCGTGCGGATCTCGACGGCTCCTTTCCAATTGTCTGCGCACGCCGTAAATTTTTAGTGCCGCTAACCCGTGTAGCAACTGCCGCGGCGGCGACGGTGGCGCCCACCCCGTGTGTCTGCCCGCCTGCCAGTGTGTGTCGCAACCCCACCTGTCGCCGCCGTGACCCGCCGCTTATGGAAAGGCCAGCCATGCAGAGGAGTCGGGATGCCGCCAGCCGCACTTGCAAGGGTCAACGATCGGATCGGTGTTGAGCGGACCCTCGGACCGAAACTCTCTGTAGGGAAAGTTGAAATACGGCAAGTTTTTTGCTTGCCGGTTTCATTAATAATTCGAATATACTTATCACCCTGGCAAGGAGAGGTCCCCAGCACTGGGATCGGCTTCTTTAAAACAAATTAATGATGATGTAGACCAAAATTCCAGTTATGACACCCTGCAGCCATTTACCGTGATGGGTCCTCGTTCGCAAATAATTGATGAAAAACTTTCGGAATTTTGCGTGACGGTCAGTGGCATTCAAACAGTGATGTTGCAAAGTGGTGTTGCGTGATGTAGTGGATAGGGCAATAGTTTTGTGATGTCACCGCCAGACACCACACTTGCTAGGTGGTAGCCTTTAAATCGGCCGCGGTCCGTTAGTATACGTCAGACCCGCGTGTCGCCACTATCAGTGAATTGCAGACCGAGCACCGCCACACGGCAGGTCTAGTCTAGAGAGACTCCCTAGCACTCGCCCAGTTGTACACCCGACTTTGCTAGCGATGGTTCACTGTTTACAGAGACGACAGTTTAGCATAGCCTTCAGCTACGTCATTTGCTACGACCTAGCAAGGCGCCATATTGTTCAAGAATGTATTCTGAACAGATAATATTGTGAATCATGTACCGTCAAGAGCGACGTTCATCATTAATGGATTAAAGTTAAGTATCAAACTAATTACGTCCGATTTCTGAATTCTCATTCCTTGTCATGTTCCAGACCTCACGTCAGTATAGTTCTTCCCTCGTCACGCCAGCCTGCGTGAGCTAAAACGCGTGCATTTCGGCCTCCACTAGTAACACGGTGTTGGCTCTTCTGCCAACACAACAAGTTTCACCTACAGAAGATCGTGGGTTTGAATCTCATCATCAAGAATGATATTTTTTTAAATATTTCTGTTGAAATGACTGTATCAGTATTTTTATTCAATTAATTGGTTCAAATGTAATTGTTTATTTCTATTCCTTTGTCACTTCATTTTAATCACTTACTATAAACGAGGAGATTCGTACCCAAAACGTCTTGCATGCGAAGCTATTGTATTGTATTAAACCACGCAACCACACTACTTCACACGTCCTTTCGTAACGGTACTCAGTGTCATTCAAAACTCTGAATTTTTTTTTTTTCATAAGCTCCACGCAAATCATCACCCACCAGGATCAATGGCTGTAGTGTGTGGTACCCTACATAATCGACCTACATAACCGAAGTCGATCCCTTCGCTATGGACCTCTGCTTGTAAGAATGAGAACGCGGAAATTCGGTATGATAAATGATACTGACGTCACGGAACACGGTGACTGCAGTAGGGTCCCCTGTGTATCTTTCACGTATCTCTTTATTAACTCGGTGGCGGTTTCTGATGGATTATAAACGTCTGGGGTGAGTGCGAATGTGCAGAGGATTCGTCACAGAGCGGCAGGAAACATTTTATTGGAGCAGTTCGATGAACGGTGTACAGGACCACAACCTGGGTGGCTAGGATTCTGGGAAGTGAGGTCGGGCCCAAACGTAACGGCGGTGGCAAGCATTGTCCCCCCACAAAGACTGCTGGCGGCTAAGGTCCGGCCTCCGGCAGTACGGTGCAGTGGCAGGAGTCGGGGCGACTTTTCCACGTTTTTCTGACTTCTTTTCAACATTACTATCTGCTGCCTGTAGAAAGTGCCGTCCACCGGAAACAAAGTCCAGCCTCGTAGCAGTACTCTCTGACTTTCTCGAACACGGTTGCGAGGCTATGGACATTGGCGGGAGAACGTGCGGCTAGCGTAGAGAAGTGTGACGTCAGATCGCAGTGGGTAGTGGGGGACAAATTCATGTTGTCAATGGACGCTGCAAAAGACGCACTATATTTGGTTTGATTCCCTGCTGGAAGCAATCCTCGCGTTGGAACCGCAGTGGTTCTGTAATTTTGCGATGGGTGACTGGCACCGTTTTGGCGGCAAGGAATATGCAGGGAGTAATCCACTGACCGGTAGGACGCAATGGTGTCTGTATCGGAGAAGTATTTGCCGGTAGGATGCGTTGGTGTCCGAGTCGCACTTGTGGGTAGGACGCGAAAGTATCCGGCCCGACTTGGCGAAGCACAGCGCAGCAGGGGATGCCGCATCTTGGAGTTCCGCTGAGGTGCTGAAGATTCCGTCTTCACGAACGGGTCTTGCAAAGAAACTGGTTCTCGACTTCTGAAAAAAAACCTTTTAAATAATAAAACATGACCTGTACAAGACATCTGACTACCCCTGTTAGTCATGGACGAAAAAAAAAAAAAAAATTGCATAGTCTTTGTCAGAACGTGCAGAATCTTATGTGGGGCCAATAAGACGTAAATTTTAATCTAAATATGGTATACCAATGTTTATGCAATAAAAAAATAAATTAGAAAATCCAGTACAATTATTATATAGATGCGATAAATCACTTTAACGGGGCCCAAATGAACAGTTAAAGTCAATATAATTCCAGTAAATCTGCAAAAGTAAAAAAAAATTATTGTAGGTGCCTACATAGACATCGCGCATCTCCTAGATGCCCACGAAATACGAAATTTTGTTTTGAAGCTGACAGCCAATGAGAAAATAGGTGCAAAAATACTACTGGTCAGTTTTCAAGCAGTAATGGCGGAGACCATCAGCTGGTAATATACGTCATTTTATGGTAGCTAATTTTACTGCACAAAAAATAAAATATGTACTCTCTCCAAAAGAAGTTACACACAAACATTAAAATAAAATTATGATGAGCAGCAAAATGTCTAAGAAGAATTTTGAAAGAAAATTATTAATTGAACTTTAATTTGGCGGGCTTTCAACACTGTCGATAAGACGAAATAATGGAAAGAATATTTATTGGAACTACACAAAATTGAACCTTGATATTGTGACAGTATTTTTAAAATAGATAATTTAACTGCAATTGTCTTCAATTTTGAAATGAGAGCGAGCGTAATAATTTTCTTTTAATGTCTTAACTGTTGCTGCAGGCAGCGCGATGACGTCAGCGGTGGTCCGCGCGGACGATGTGTGAAGTGAATCCTGGTTCGCGGCGTGAAGATAATGACGGCTCTGAGCACTATGGGACTTAACATCTATGGTCATCAGTCCACTAGAACTTAGAACTACTTAAACCTAGCTAACCTAAGGACATCACACAACACCTAGTCATCACGAGGCAGAGAAAATCCCTGACCCCGCCGGGAATCGAGCCCGGGAACCCGGGCGCGGGAAGCGAGAACGCTACCGCACGACCACGAGCTGCGGACGAAGATAATGATGGATCCTCCTGTTTCATTAATATTCCAGTTACGGCGGTGGTCCACGTCTCCGTTGTAGTCGAATCAGCTGGCAGCACTGGCGCGATAATAATAGTTCCAGTGTGTGCGTTGTTGTTAACGCGCGCGAAGTTTTATTATTAAAAGTTTATTAGTCACGCGGTGCGGGTAGGTCGGAAATATGCAATGTCTTTAGTATTTACGATATATAGCCAGTTAATGCCAATACTTCACACATTCTTAAATCGTGTTGCACAGGAAAACAGTCACATGTGTTTATGACTATAACAGTCCGTTAAACATCAATTCAATTTACGTCGTCGTCTTTAAGACAGTTTGGATGATATAATACATGTTTCTTGATCAAATCACAGCACTGTTCTTTTACTTAACATTTTGGTTTGTTCCACTTTCACGCAATTCTAGCAGTTAGTGTCTCCACACGACAATGGTGTCTGGTTCACGGCTAATTGTCACAAGTTCACACAGTATGTAAAATCGTCACCGCAAACACTCGATATACTTTTCAACTTTTAGTGTTCACTTAATAATGCACGATCTTCTATTAACACAGCGGACGCACTGTAATTAATTGTTCCTCCGCATATCACCGTCTTTCACGCCAAACTTTTCAACGTTTCTCCACCCGCGAACCGGCACGATACCACAACAATTCGCACGCTCTCTATCGATAGTCGTTCGTTCTCTCTCTGACACAGTACTTCTCCTAGCCTAACCAAAGATTTACGAAGCATATGAAACTAGAACATTCATATTCGTACAATATAAAATATAAAACAGTAGCAAAATGAATGAAGAAACAATGTGACGTATTAACAAATAAAGAATAGTTGAAATAAATGATACATACGTACTATGACAAGCTAATGCACAAAAGAAAAAAATATTATCGACTTCTGGGGAAAGCAATGTCTTTACAGCCTGCACGTCTGAACCGTGCAGCTCGGTGCGTCACAGTCTCACGGTGAGCGTTATTGTCAGCACCTGCAAAATAGATCAACTGATTTCACATTTGCGAAGTCCAGGACGATAGCCTGTCTCATATTCTTCCAGTCGCTGTTCCGACCAAGCGTTACGGGATTTAATAGTTGTCAGTTATCACTGAACACCAGGAGGGAGTAAATCCTTAGGAGGGCAGAAGTAATAACTGATGGGAGAGCGATACTGCTTTCCATTTAATCTTCATATAAATTTGGGCAGATCTAACAATCACAGCTTTTAATTATTCATTAATATGTTGATCTCATAAATATGGTTACGAATAAATGTGAGTATTTAGTTTCATCATTGTTCCTGTTGGATGCAAATTTCCCACTACGGTCGTAATTTTTGAGTTATCCAGTTAACTTTGCCCACAAGCATTTAGAGATTAGTTCTTAAAGAGGTGGCCTGCTCACCATTAGTTCTGTACGGTTCACAGAAATTCTTCACGGCGGGGTTTTGCAAAGTAGGCGTTATTGAACTGCCTGTTAAGAGTATAGCCTAGGATATGCAGGGCCGGTTTAAGGTGCAAGCAAGACAAACCACCGCTTTGAGTACCAAGTTGTGAGGGACGCCAGAGGCGATTTCCATACACGCCGTTTCACAGTAAGTAACGGCCGCTTGAGGCATCCAAGCGCAAGTCTTGTATACGGTGCATATCACAATTTGTAGCGAAAACCGCCACGGGTTGAAGTGAACGAGGGAGAAGGGGGAAAGCGGTGCGTGGAGCGCCAAATGATAAGTCGCTTGTTCTCTAACCGGCTCTGAGAATATGCGACGTAAATTCTAAGTTTCCTCTGAAATATCGCCACAGTGCAGTACTTTCCACTTTTCGAGACAAGAAGAAAGGAAAACTTCATAGGGTTCCTGCTGAGAGATTCAGCAGGATGCATTTCATACATAAACATAAATAATCTTAGGACTCAAGATTCACCGACGAGTATCGTGTAACAAAGAGACGCATTTGCTTAACTTGCCAAATTCGTGGTCAAAGTTGTAACGGTGCGCATACAGTGGGCGGACAGAAACATGGAATCGCCGTGAGAAATGCATGTTTGAACATAAACGCAGATGCTAGACAAGCCTGCAGCTTGTGCCGTTTTATTTGACCACTAAAGGCAGATGTGCGATTTCCTCAATATGTTGCAAGTCTCAGTAGTGGTCAGAATAGTGTTCTTCGTAGTTGTGAGTTCGTTATGTCGGACAGAAGTGAATTTAAGTGTGGGCAAACTGTCGGTGCTTGTATGGTGGGTGGTTCCGTTACCAAGGTAGCCGAAACGTTTGGAATTTCAAGACGCACCGTATCGAAGAAGTTTTATACAGAGAAAGCCGAAAAACATCATCCGCGAAGTCACAACGCGCACGATAGTGTGTGTTGAGTGATGGAGATGGATGATCATTGAAGAGCCACTGCGAATCCTGTCAACACCAAAACGAAGAAGGGAGCGCCATAGGCAGGGAGTTGCAGAGCCACCCACTCACCAATAACCCATATGCCCGGTACGTGGTTCCTATGTTATAAAACCTGGACTGTGGACGAATGAAAGAATGTCATTTGGTCGGATTGAGATACGTTTCCAGTGTTTTCATCTTCCGGCCGAGTTCACGTTCAAAGAATGAAACATGGCGGGCTTTTCACGATGATTTGGGCACCCATATCGTGGTATTTCATGAGCCCCATGGTTACTTTACAAGATCGCATTACTACCTAGGTTTATGTGACCATTTTAGGTCATCAAGACCATCCTATCGCTCACTCACTCACTGGTCATACCGGACTCGAGAGTCCATTACCGCAGCTACGTATTTTCGCCATCTGTCCCTGTCTTGGGCTATTTCCTTCCATTCACCTTCAATACCTAGGCCCCTCAAATCAGCCTTCACATTGTCCTCCCATCTACGCCTCGGTCTCCCCACAGGACGTTTTCCCTCTAGGTGCCCTACCAGTACTCTGCGCGCTGCCCTGCCCTCATCCATTCTAGCTACGTGACCCGCCCATCGCAGCCTACGTGATTTAATAATACCGATTATGCTACGGCTTGAATAGAGTTCGTGAAACTCTTCGTTATGCAGTTTTCGCCACTCTCCGCTAATCTCATCCCTTTTTGCTCCGAAAATTTTCCTCAAAATTTTGTTTTCAAATACTCGAAACGGCTTTTCATTTTGCACAGTGAGAGACCAAGTCTCACACCCATACAGCATAACTGGTAGAATAATAGTTTTGTATATTGTAATCTTTAAATTACTGGACAATATTCGCGATGAAAGTAATTGCAGATATTCCTCGCCTGTGTAGCGTTCCGTAAAGATTACTGGTCCCACGAGAAAGTCCCCAATAATCCCTACCCATAAACGGAGAATGAATCGGTGCTGATGATTCCCTACCACCGTACCACGCGGATTCTATCCAGCCCAGAGGTAGGTATTGTGAAGGTTGACGGTAACGCACGTCTGTGAATAGGGTGGATGGCATAAATCCCAACAACGTGGTGGGCTGTGCGACGAATCACCGATAAAACCGCCATCCCGCAGGCAAGTCCGTTGTTAATAGCGGCCGCACTTTTTGTAAGGGATACGGATAGTGGTAGTTGTCGTGGACTATTTTGCACGACTGTTTGGCTTACCCCTGCCCAAAAACGAGGCCACTGGGAGGATGTTCATAGTTTTCCAGTACAGAGCTCGAGCAGTGATGCCAGCGGCACTTGGAGGCTCATCTCTTGGCTTGTTGAGGACGCAGAGAGCAGCTTCAGGAGGGGCGGGGCAACTGTTGTATCGTGGGGCGGCCACTCCTGGCGCGTCCAGTTGCGAAAGATGAGAAACGGTGCCGGCTGCCGCTGCCCGGCCTAAGGTGATCCACCTCCTCCTCCTCCTCCTTCTCCACCTGCCCGCTGAGATCACAGGCCGCAGGGTCCGCATTTGGGTCATGTCATTCATCTTAATGGCCTATTGCTCAGGCACCACAACGTCGAAATAAGGTGTTCGCCCTGAGTGATGTAAGAGACCTTTCTGTTTCTTACTACATACATGCATTCAATAATGAATAGATGATACTAGCGAACAGGTCCTACTGAAAGCCGTTGGATTTGACAGCAAGCTCCACTGCCCCGCCATGAATACACCAACGAGAGCCTGGCACTGTCTGTTCTAAGTGTTGCCACTTCCGCAGCACACAGCATTGTGCTTGCCGGGTGTCAGGCAGGAAACTTTTACGTACATCAAAATTTCACTTACAGAATGTATCAAAACGAATCATCCGAACTGGCACACCTATATTTCTGAAACTACACTATTGGCCATTAAAACAGCTACACCACGAAGATGACGTGCTACAGAGGCGAAATTTAACCGATAGGAAGAAGACGCTGTGATGCGCAAATGATTAGCTTTTCAGAGCATTCGACAAGGTTGGCGCCGGTGGCGACACCCACAACGTGCTGACATGAGGAAAGTTTCAAACCGATTTCTAATACACAAACAGCAGTTGACCGCCGTTGCCTGGTGAAACGTTGTTGTGATGCCTCGTGAAAGGAGGAGAAATGCGTACCATCACGTTTCCGACTTTGATAGGGGTCGGATTGTAGCCTATCGCGATTGCGGATTATCGTGTCGCGACATTGCTGCTCGCGTTGGTCGAGATCCAATGACTGTTAGCAGAATATGGAGTCGGTGGGTTCAGGAGGGTAATACGGAACGCCGTGCTGGATCCCAACGGCCTCGTATCACTAGCAGTCGAGATGACAGGCATCTTATCCGCATGGCTGTAACGGATCGTGTAGCCACGCCTCGATCCCTGAGTTAACAGATGGGAACGTTTGCAAGACAACAACCATCTGCACGAGCATTTCGACGACGTTTGCAGCAGCATGGACTATCAGCTCGGACACCATGGCTGCGGTTACCCTTGAAGCTGCATCACAGACAGGAGGCCCTGCGATGGTGTACTCAATGACGAACCTGGGTGTAGGAATGGAAAAACGTCATTTTTTCGAATGAATCCAGCTTCTGTTTACAGCATCATGATGGTCGCATCCGTGTTTGGCGACATCGCGGTGAACGCACATTGGAAGCGTGTATTTGTCATCGCAGTACTGGCCTATCACCCGGCTTGATGGTATGGGGTGCCATTGGTTACACGTCTCAGTCACCCCTTGTTCGCATTGACGGCACTTCTAACAGCGGACGTTACATTTCAGATGTGTTACGACCCGTGGTTCTACCCTTCACTCGATCCTGCGAAACCCTATATTTCAGCAGGATAATGCACGACCGCATGTTGCAGGTCCTGTACGGACCTTTCTGGGTACAGAAAATGTTCGACGGCTGCCCTGGCCAGCACATTCTCCAGATCTCTCACCAATTGAAAACGTCTGGTCAATGGTGACCGACCAACTGGCTCATCACAATATGCCAGTCACTACTCTTGATGAACTGTGGTATCGTGTTGATGTCGGCAGCTGTACCCGTACACGCCATTCAAGCTCTGTTTGACTCAGTGCCAAGGCGTATCAAGACCGTTATTACGGCCAGAGGTGGTTGTTCTTGGTACTGATTTCTCAGGATCTATGCACCCGAATTGCGTGAAAATGTAATCAAATGTCAGGTCTAGTATATATTTGTCCAATGATTACCCGTTTATCATCTGCATTTCTTCTTGGTGTAGCAAGTTTAATGAGCAGTAGTGTAATAAACAAATAGGGCTACAATGAATTTTGTTTTTTGATGAACGGGAAACTAAAAGATTTTTTTCATACCTTCTTACGAGGGTGAGTCAAATGAAAACCTTAAATTTTTTAAAAAATACTATTTATTGTGCAGTAATGGCACAAAGCTGTATCCTTTTCAACATAATCTCCCCCACGCTCAATGCAAGTGCTCCAGCGCTTAAAAGTGCATAAATTCCTCTAACAAAATATTATTTTGGTAGTCCGCCCAACCACTCATGCAGCGCGTGGCGTACCTCTTCATCAGAACGGAACTTCTTTCCTCCCATTGCGTCTTTGAGTGGTTCAAAGGTCTGGAGCAAGGTCTGGTGAGTATGGTGGATGAGGAAGACACTCAAAATGCAAGTCTGTGATTGTTGCAACTGTTGGAGGGCAGTGTGGGGCCTTGCTTTGTCATGTTGCACCTGCTGACAGCAATCCATGTCGCTTTGATTTGATTGCAGGCCGCAGATGATTTTTTTAGGACATATATGTATGATGCACTGGTGACAGTGATTCCTCTAGGCATGTAATGCTCCAAAATCGACGCAATTTCGTCCCAAAAGAGAGTGACCTTCCCTGACGATGATTCTGTTCGAAACTTTTTTGGTTTTGGTGATGAGGAACGGCGCCATTCCTTGGTCGGTATCTTAGTTTCCGGTTGGTGGAAGTGAACCCAGGTATCGTCCCCAGTAACGATTATTGCAAGGAAGCCATCACCTTCTCCTTCAAAGCGCCGAAGAAGTTCTTCACAAGCATCAACACGTCGTTCTCTCATTTCAGGAGTCAGCTGCCGTAGCACCCATCTTGCAGACACTTTGTGAAACTGGAGCACATCATGCACAATGTGGTGTGCTGACCCATAACTAATCTGTAAACTTGCTGCAATGTCATTCAGTGTCACTCGGCGGTTTTCCTTCACTATGGCTTCAACTAGCGCAATGTTCTGTGGAGTGACAACTCGTTGTGCCTGACCTGGACGAGGAGCATCTTCCACTGAAGTGACACCATTTGCGAACTTCCTATATCATTCGTGCTGCTGTGACAAAACATGCATCATCGTACTGAAACTTCATTCGTCGATGAATTTCAATAGCTTTCACAGCTTCACTACGCAGAGACCGAATAACAGAACGCTGTTCTTCCCTGGTCCAGGTCGCAAGTTGGGCGGCCATCTTTATACTGATACTGCGACGGTATGTGTGCATCTGCACTATGCTGCCACCTACAGGCCATTCTACACGCTGTTTGTAGCACACTTACCAACTTATAGGATAACGGCGCGAAATTTCGATTTGTTATTACAAATTTAAGGTTTTCATTTGACTCATCCTCGTATAAGTGATCAATATGCCCGCCTTGATATGCACGTCATATGTCAATGCGGTATTCAAATTGTTCCCATACTGCAGCGACCATGTCTTGAGTTACAGCTTCCACAGCTGCTATTATGCGATGTCTCAGTTCATTCATTGTTGGTGGTGACGGAGGCACATAAACAGACCCTTTTATAAACCCCCACAAGAAATAATCACACACAGTCAGCTTTGGTGACCTTGGAGGCCAGTAACCTAATCACAGGTGCGACCGATCCATCGTTCAGTCATCCTCTGATTTCAAAATTCCCGATGTTCCAGATGCCACTGTGGCGGTGCCCTATCCTGTTGGTAAATGAAGTCGTTTGAATCAGTCTCCAACTGTGGGAAAAGAAAGTTCTCAAGCATATCGAGACATGTGCTTCCTGTAACAGTAAATTTTCGACAGTCCCTCTCATGTCGTTCATGTGCTTGTTCCGAACCCCATATTCTCAATTATGACGGTACATCTTTACATTTAAATGCAATGTTGCCTCGTCACTAAACACTAAGCGTGGATGAAAACTGTCATCCTCCATCTTGCCAAGAACGAAATTACAGAATCCCACACGTTGTTATTTGTCAACTTCAAGAAGAGCTTGCAGTAGCTGAATTTTGTGTGGTTTCGTGTGTAAACGTCGACGCAACACAGGCCAGACGGAAATCGGGGGCATGTTGAGCTGTTGAGCTGCACGGCGAAAGGATTTCTGCGGACTCCTTGTGGAACTATGGCGGATACGGTCGACGTCTGTGTCAGACACTCGGGGACGACTCTGCGATTTGCCTTTACACAAACATCCACATGAGTGCTAAAAGGAACTCGGTAAACTTCGGTTACACGATAAATCACTCTAATCTAAAAGCCGTAAATTCAGTTAAATATCTAGGTATTACAATTACCAACAATTTAAATTGGAATGAACACATAGAAAATGTTGTGGGGAATGCTAACCAAAGACTGCGTTTTATTGGCAGGACCCTTAGAAAATGTAACAGATCTACTAAGGAGACTGCCTACACTACGCTTGTCCGTCCTCTTTTAGAATACTGCTGCGCGGTGTGGGATCCTTACCAGATAGGATTGACAGAGTACATCGAAAAATTTCAAAGAAAGGCAGCACATTTTGTATTATCGTGAAATATCGGAGAGAGTGACACAGAAATGATACAAGATTTGGGCTGGACATCACTAAAAGAAAGGCGTATTTCGTTACGACGGAACATTCTCACGAAATTCTTGTCACCAAATTTCTCCTCCGAATACGAGAATATTTTGTTGACACCGACCTACATAGGGAGGAACGATCACCACGATAAAATAAGGGAAATCAGAGCTCGTACGGAAAGATATAGGTGTTCTTCCTTTCCGTGTGCTATACGACATTGGAATAATACAGAATGTGAAGGTGGTTCTATGAACCCTCTGCCAGCCACTTAAATGTGATTTGCAGAGTATCCATGTAGATGTAGAACCTGTTCCTCGGAATTTTTCGTGCCATCGTCTAATACTCTGTGCTGTAGAAGGATCCACAGCATACCTAGTACGAAAGTAACGCTGAACAGTTATTACTCACCCGCACGGTGCATAACGTAGAGCACAAAACGCTTTCTGTTGACCCGACACCATTTGCAGTAGAACTGAAGAGGGCGCACACTGCTCTACCTAGCAGGAATCATGTAAAATTCGAGAGTTTGCTCTTTCCAACTGTAACGTTCCCTGGCAGCACACACATTATTAATAAAATGAAATGACATTTAATTGTACTATGTACGCCTATGAAGCAATTCGTATGTACTGTAATTGTTTAGCAAAAAAATATTATTTAATTTTGTATAAAGGACATTCGTTATTATTGTAATATTTTCTGTAATAATATTCTCGATGTATTTATGATTGTAATATTTCTATACTTATAATGTAATTACGAAATATGTTAATATCTGCGATAAAAAAAATGTAAAATACAGCCACAGAGGAAAATAATGTCGTAAGATTACAAAGAGACATTCACAATCAGCCATAGTATAAATAGGAATACATAATGTGCGTTCTTTGTCGTCTTCCTCGAGAGCTGAGAGAGAGAGGAACCTGTGACGTAGCATTTTTTGAATGAGTAGACTTCTTTTGTCTGTATCTATCTTTAGCCGCCATTAGAGGAGAAATTACAAAGTAATGTAAGTTTAATTATTGTTGTGGTCTAAATACATTATAATTTATAAAAATTGTGTATTACTAATGTAAATTAGCTTGCCCATGTCATCTATAACATTTCTTTAAAGAATTTTCAGCATTTTTAGCGATTATCGTTGGTGTTGCTGGGCTGTGCCGCGACCGAACTGTTTGCAGCGGCGGCACATTTAAAAAATTGTTCCGCTAAAAAAATTAACCAAACCCGTAAATCGGGAGCAGATAAAATTAGCAGTGAATTACGAAATATTTTTCTTTTACAGCGATCCTGAGGCTGACGGAATTTATTACTGGTTTTATTTTTGTGCATTCATAGGCGGATAATTAACGTTGAAGTTGTTAATCTGTTGGTTCTTTCGATTTCTAAAGCAAATAACTTAAACGTAAAGTGAAGTGTGTTTTGTCAATGATAATTAAACGTTCAGGTCGGCTTGGCAATATTTAACCATTTTATGCTAACAGAGACAGTCTTGTGTTCCATAGCTAACGCCGGGAAAGAATTCAGTAAATATTTAAAAAAACACTGCATTTAGAAAATGTGTGCCAAGGCCGAAATACGTAAAAAATTTAATTTATGTAATTTTCAACTGAATGTTCTTAATCAGTTAGTATGAATTTATCAGCATGAGAGGGTTGCTAAGGTTCACGTAATTTTAAATGTGCTTAATTCTGTCTAAATGAATTTTTATTACCACACGTAAATAAGAGGTTCTACAACAAAGTTCGAACTGAAAGAGCAAATAACAAAAATATTTAAAGCAACATTTCTTCTCCATTTACATTCACATTTTTTTTCATAGTAAACATATATATATTTCTTATTTCATCAAACAACAGTACGTTGTTCATGTACATATCTCAAATAACGTACTAGTTACGATTTTTTTTAATCGGATGACTCTTTTTGATACAGCCTGTACACTAAAAAATTTATCTCCATACGTAATTAAAGTTAGAAAAGAATTTTTTACATTCTTGGTACGCTAACGAGCTTACAACGTAACAGGAACGGTAGACATACATTTAAATAGTGTAAATGACCGTGTAATCATTTGGTTACCTAATCTCGTTGTATTACACTAACAAACTTAAGAGTGTTAGTAGAAAGTGATTTAATTCCACTTGTCGGATTCAGAGCTGAAAAATATGAATTAAAATTGCCCTGCAACTAAAAAGCAATAAAACTGTTCTGGTTTACCCACCACGTATCTTTACTCTAACATGCAAAAACCAGATCAAAAAATGTAAATAAACATCATTTTCTCGTATTAAATGTAATTGCCACACGTATACGAGTACAGTATCGCATAGTACCAATGTTGTTAAATAAGTATCCATAAACTCAGAAATGTACTCACTTCCTCGAATTCCACATGCACGCCCAAACCATCTCGCGTAATATTGCAACCGAACCCATCCCAAACATGTGTACACTACCTCTTAAATTCTAACTCTACCCGGGCTGCCGTTCTGCGCCAATCAAAACAAAACACACTTAAGATGGGTTCGGGAGCATCGCGGAGGCAAAGTGGTTCACTTCAGAAAAATGTTTATCTATTACTTGAGAAACCAGAACCCGCGAAACGTGCTTGATGACTGAGTGAAACGTAGCATGTGTGACTTTTATTTTACTGAACAACAGAAAAATCGCAGGGTGGGATGTGAAGAAAATGCTACATTTATATGTTGGAACAGTTGCAATGACGATTTGTCGTATATCAACACATTAAATTGTTACGATTGGTATATTTCTTTTAAAGAGAAAGTAGACTACATTACTTTTGCAATTGAAAGCCTGATCAGATTTCGCAATCTTTTGCGAAGATCTCTGCTTTACCTACACCTCACCTCGTTGGAGGATTCCGAGATAGTGTGACGACGATGGTGCGCGATCCTGGTGTTTGACAGCTCCGCGTTGAAATTAATGTCTATTTATCGTCCATGTTTTACATCCATACATGGCAACACTCCATACAAATACTTTCGGAAACGACATCCTGACACTTAAATCCATGTTCGATGTTAACAAATTTCTCCTCTTCAGAAACGCATTCCTTGCCATTGCCAGTCTACATTTTATATTCTCTCTACGTCTACCATCATCAGTTATTTTGTTCCCAAAATAGCAAAACTCATTTACTACTTTAAGCGTCTCATTTCCTTATCTAATACCCGCAGCATCACCCGATTTAATTCGACTACAATCCTTTATCTTCGTTTTGCTTTTGTTGATATTCATCTTATACCTTCCTTTCAAGACACTGTCCATTCCGTTCAACTGCTCTTCCAGGTCCTTTGCTGTCTCTGAAATAATTACAATGTCATCGCTGAACCTCAAAGTTTTTATTTCTTCTCCATGGATTTTAATTCCAACTCCGAATTTTTCTTTTGTTTCCTTCACTTCTTGCTCATTATACAGATTGAATAACATCGGGCAAAGTCTACAACCCTGTCTCACTCCTTTCCCAACCACTGCTTCCCTTACATGCCCCTGGACTCTTATAACTGCCATCTGGTTTCTGTACAATTTGTTAACGGCCTTTCGCTCCCTATATTTTACGCCTGCCTCCCTCAGAATTTGAAAGAGAGTATTCCAGTGAACATTGTCAAAAGCTTTCTCTGTGTCTGCAAATGCTACAAACGTAGGTTTGCCTTTCCTTAATCTACACTATTGGCCATTAAAATTGCTACACCACGAAGATGAAGTGCTACAGACGCGTAATTTAACCGACAGCAAAAAGATGCTTTGATATGCAAATGATTAGCTTTTCAGAGCATTCACACAAGGTTGGCGCCGGTGGCGACACCTACAACGTGCTGACATGAGGAAAGTTTCCAACCGATTTATCATACACAAACAGCAGTTTACCGGCGTTGCCTGGCGAAACGTTGTTGTGATGCCTCGTGTAAGGGGGAGAAATGCGTTCCATCACGTTTTCAGATTTTGATAAAGGTCGGACTGTCGCCTATCGCGATTGCGGTTTATCGTATCGCGACATTGCTGCTCGTGTTGGTCGAGATCCAATGACTGTTAGCAGAATATGGAATCCGTGGGTTCAGGAGGGTAATACGGAACGCTGTGCTGGATCCCTACAGCCTCGTATCACTAGTAGTCGAGATGTCAGGCATCTTATCTGCATGGCTGTAACGGATGTTGCAGCCACGTCTCGATCCCTGAGTCAACAGATGGGGACGTTTGCAAGACAATACCCATCTGCACGAACAGTTCAACGACGTTTGGAGCAGCACGGACTATCAGCTCGGAGACCATGGCTGCAGTTACCCTTGACGCTGCGTCACAGACAGGAGCGCCTGCGATGGTGTTCTCAACGACGAACCTGGGTGCACGAATGGCAAAACGTCATTTTTTCGAATAAATCCAGGTTCTGTTTACAGCATCATTATGGTCGCATCCGTGTTTGGCGAAATCGCTGTCACGCACCCGGCGTGATGGTACTGGGAGCCATTCGTTAAACGTCTCGGTCACCTCCTGTTCGCATTGACGGCACTTTGAACAGTGGACGTTACATTTCAGATGTGTTACGACTAGTGGCCCTACCCTTCATTCGATCCCTGCGAAACCCTACATTTCAGCAGGATAATGCACGACCGCATGTTGCAGGTCCTGTACGGGCCTTTCTGGATATAGAAAATGTTCGACGGCTGCCCTGGCCAGCACAAATCTCCAGATCTCTCACCAATCATAAACGTCTGGTCAATGGTGGCCGAGCAACTGGCTCGTCACAATACGCCAATCACTACTCTTGATGAACTGTGGTATCGTGTTGAAGCTGCATGGGCAGCTGTACCTGTACACGCCATCCAAGCTCTGTTTGACACAATGCTCAGGCGTATCAAGACCGTTATTACGGCCAGAGGTGGTTGTTCTCGGTACTGATTTCCCAGGATCTATGCACCCAAATTGCGTGAAAATGTTATCACATGTCAGCCTAGTATAATATATTAGTGCAATGAATAAACTTTTATCATCTGCATTCCTTCTTGGTGTAACAATTTTAATGGCCTATAGTGTATTTTATAAGATAAGTCGCAGGGTCAGTATTGCCTCACGTGTTCCAACATTTCTACAGAATCTTCTTTGCTTAGAACTGGGTTTCCATCTAGGCTCTTGATATTCATGCAAATGGTTCTCTTATCTCCAAAGGTCTCCTTACATTTGTACTCTTGTAATCCCTGCTTAGCGATTTTGCACTTCCTGTCGATCTCATTTTTGAGACATTTGTATTCCTTTTTACCTGCTTCATTTACTGCATTTTTATATTTTCTCCTTTCATCAATTAAATTCAATATCTCTTCTGTTACCCAATGATTTCGTCTTTTTATCTACCTGATCCTCTGCTACCTTCACTATTTCGTCTCTCAAAGCTACCCATTCTTCTTCTACTGTATTTCTTTCCGCCATTCTTATGAATCGTTCCCTAATGCTCTCCCTGAAGCTCTCTACAACCTCTGGTTCTTTCCGTTTATCCAGGTCCTATCTCCTTAAGTCCCACCTTTTTGCAGTTTCTTCAGTTTTAATCTACAATTCATAACCAATAGATTGTGGTCAGAGTCCACATCTGGCCCTGGAAATGTCTTACGATTTAAAACCTGGTTCCTGAATTTCTTTCTTACCATTATATAATCTATATGTTACCTTCTTGTATCTCCAGGCTTCTTCCATGTATACAACCTTGTTTTATTATTCTGGAACCCAGTGTTACCTATTATTAAGTTATGCTCTGTGCAAAATTCTACCAGGCGGCTTCCTCTTTCATTTCTTAGTCCCAATCCATATTCACCTACTACGTTTCCTTCTCTTCCTTTTCCCATTGTCGAATTCCAGTCACCCACGACTATAACATTTTTGTCTCCCTTCACTACTTGAATAATTGTTTTATCTCATCATACATTTCATCAATCTCTTCGTCATCTGCGGAGCTAGTTAGCATATAAACTTGTACTACTGTGGTAGGCGTGGGCTTCGTATCTACCTTGGCCACAATAATCCGTTCATTATGCTGTTTGTAGTAGCTTACCCGCATTCCCATTTTCCTATTCATTATTAAACCTACTCCTGCATTACCCCTATTTGATTTTGTATTTATAAACCTGTATTCACCTGACCGGAAGTCTTGTTCCTCCTGCCACCGAATGTCACTAATTCGCACTATATCTAACTTTAACCTATCCATTTCCATTTTTAAATTATCTAACCTACCTGCCCGATTAAGGGATCTGACATTCCACGCTCCGATCCGTAGAACGCCAGTTTTCTTTCTCCTGATAAGAACGTCCTCTTGAGCAGTCCCCGCCCGGAGATCCGAATGGGGGACTATTTTACCTCCGGAATATTTTACCAAGAGGACGCCATCATCATTAAACCATACAGTATAGCTGCATGCCCTCGGGAAACATTACGGCTGTAGTTTCCCCTTGCTTTCAGCCGGTCGCAGTACCAGCACAGCAAGGCCGTTTTGGTTAGTGTTACAAGGCCAGATCAGTCAATCATCCAGACTGTTGTCCCTGCAACTACTGAAAAGGCTGCTGCCCCTCTTCAGGAACCACACGTTTGTGGTGGTGCTACGTGGGGATGTAAGTCCACCGGGAGCCTGCCGAGATAGTTCACCATAAACGCTATGTGTGGTTGGCGCAGTGGTTAATGCAGAAGATCTCGGATTCGTGTCCCGGCCTGGCGCACATTTTCGCTCGTCGCCGGTGATTCCGCACAAACTCTCGGTGCAGCTGATGTCATTAGTTCCCTCCGTTTTCTTTCATTTCCCTCCTCCGTCTTCCCCCCTGAGGCGAGCGGTACTTGGGACTACAGCAACAGCGCCGTTTGCCTCTTGCATGTAAAATAGAGCCGGGCAGATATGCGGGCTTACTAATAGCTTAACGTTCAACGGAAGCCCCAGGAACGGACGTCGAGTGTGAGGACGGACGGAAGCCGTCCGACTTCCTGTGCGGGGGGAGGCGCCCCTTCCAGAGCCACCCTCCAGCGTTTCCAGCCGCTCCCCTTCCTCTTCCGCACAGCATTTAAACAATTTCCTGGCGCCCCGGCCCTCGCTTCCCACGACCAACTGCTGTACTCGCATTGTTAACGGTAAAATCAAAGCGGAAACCGCGGTCACTGCATTGTTGGTCCCCTGTACGTATTCTGTTTAAGGTAATTGGTCTCTCCTGCAGCAGCCTCTTGTTGTTTGGTGTTAATATCATGCGGATACGTCTATACTGAATTGCACAGGATATGTTAACTATCCAACTTCGTCCATATTTGACATGGGGAGGCAGTGGCTGGCGTTAAAACAGCTTTGTTGTAAGTAGACGCAGGCTTTTCGATTACTGAACACAAAACTAATTCAGCTTATATAACAGGAAGTGTATTTACGTTGTTTTAATTCTCTAATAGCTCATACTGAATTAAAAGTAGTCATTTTTTTCTTACATCGATTTTAGAGTTCCATAGCTCAGTCGGTGAGGATGGAACCTTATAGGATTACTTTGTTATCTGTACTTCCTGACCTGTTAAAAACCCTTTCTCCTCACAAACGGATGGACGAATCAAGTTTAAATTAATATCACACGATAAGGTCTACTGTCCCTTGGCCGTGTAAAAAATTAATGCTCCAAAGTCAGTGCAATGAAAAGATACGACCACTTACGTCACATATTTTGATACTCGCAAACTCATTCATCAAAACCTCGTCGACGGAAAATCATGAAATTTTGCAAGAAGCAAGGTTTCACCTACAAGTAAATGAAGAAAACCTAAAACTGTTAATTTGTAATTAAATTACATGAAAATAATTTTTTGCTCTTTGTTGTCCGTCTGTCTCTACGTCCTCCGTCTGTTAAGAAAGCTTTTTTCAGCAATGGGTGGACCTATCGAGTTGAAATTTATGTTGCATACTTACGTCAATGGACCCTCAGTGTTGTTAAGGTTCTAAAGATACTGCAGTCAGAAGATATGGCCATTTATAACATATACTTTGATACTCGCAGACTCACTCATTTAAACATATTGGCTATTTCCCGTTGACATAGAATCATGAAATTTGACAAGAACGAAGGTTTCCCAGTAAAAGTAAAGGAAGAAATTCAGAAAACTGTTAATTTGTAATTATGTTATACGAAAAGATATTTCTTTTGTCAGACGTCGAACTTAAAATTACATTCTCGAAAGTCTTGGAATTCCCGAGACCGATATGTTGCCAGCACCATCGCCGATATCAGGCAAAAATCATAAAGATTTTCGATTCCCAGGATGGTCGAACTGACTATATACATAATTAATTTTGCACGAAACCCTCAGAGCGCAAGTTCTGCTCGCACTTGACCAATTTTAATTTGCTGTGTAGCACCATCAGCCCAAGAAACAGCGACAATCAGCCAGCATCGTATGTAATTTTAAACGCGAACACCCGTATGACGATGAACCTTTATGTTCGAAACTGACAACGGCGTAATTTGTTCTTCATGAACAGCATTATTAGTAGTGACTGGTTGCTGCTTTTACTTAAGGTAATTCGGTGTAAGATGCCAGTAGGTACAAGACGCCACAATACCCAAAGAATGGCAGCGCTATTCATTACCACTTGTTATTGAAACGTGCTGGCTGTAGAAGAACAAATTGTCCGCATTTATTCATTAAAGACGAAGTAATCGGATAATATAACAAACAGTCGTTAGTGTGCAACCTATAATTCTGTTTTAGTTTACGGTAACGATTTTCGTCTCGTGCATGTCTACATCATAACCATGACCTTAATGGGTGTTTTGAAACCGCATTGTGTGACCTCAAATGGTTCAAAAGGCTCTGAGCACTATGGGACTTAACATCTGAGGTCGTCAGTCCCCTAGACTTAGAACTACTTAAACCTAACTGACCTAAGTACATCACACACATCCATGCCCGAGGCAGGATTCCAACCTGCGACCGTAGCGGTCAAGCGGCGTGGCTTCCAAATAGTGAGTTTAGACATTTTCAATGGAGGTTATGTTGAAGAAAATGTAGATTGCAGCTTCCCCATATAAAATTGGTAAGATGCCACTATATTAACAGGTTATTCTCAGTGTGACGACCGCGCGGATTAGCCACGCGGTCTAAGGCGTCTTGCCACAATTCGCGCAGCTCCCCCCGTCGGAGGTTCGAGTCCTCCCTCGGGCATGGGTGTGTGTGTCGTCCTTAGCGTAAGTTACTTTAAGTTAGATTAAGTAGTGGGTAAGCTTAGGGACCGATTACCTCAGCAGTTTGGTTCCACAAGGCCTTACCACAAATTTCCAAATTTCTATGTGCCGGAAAAGTTGGAAGAATAGTATGGTGTAAAGGTTAGCTATTTACTTTAACTACTTATGATTGATATTAAAATATGTAAATAGTACATTTAAATTTCAGATGTACGAATTGGTTTTACTTGAGACTTACAGTATGAAGTACCTTATGTGTAAACCTTTAATTAACGCTTCGGGCAACCTACCGTGTCTCTTGAATACGAGATACAAACAGGGGTCCATGTTCAGAAACTAATCTCCTAGTGGTTGCGGAAGATGTCAATAGTGGGAAGATATCCTTATGGGATGCATCGAAACTCTACTAAATACCATACGGAACTCTGAAACAGAGATTGGAAAACAAAAATTTCACCAAAATTCGAATAGGGTCTGCAGGTAAGGATATTATCATAAAATGAATAGTGACGCAAATTTTATCACCATAGACGCTGGAATTTTAGTAACTACAAAATACTACTCGTAATTCATATCCTAAACTTCTTCAGAGGACACCTTGGTGATGAAAATTAAAGTAAACTTGTGGACTATATCCGACGAGTGCAAGATGCTGGATATCCACCATCGAAAATCAGTTCCATGGCTGGCGTATTCATTTTCGGAAAAAACTGAATTCTTGAGTGATTCTGTAGTGTTGGCAGAAGAGCCAACACTGTGTTTCTAGAGGAGGCCGAAATGCACGCGTTTAATTACACGCTGACTGGCGCCAGGTCTGGAACAGTTAAGGGAATTAATAGTAGCAAATAAAGTACGTAGTTGATATGATACTTAACTTTAATCCACAATTTTAGAACATCGCTCTTGATGATACATTAATAGAATATCAATATCAATTGCTATGGCGCCTTGCTAGGTCGTAGCAAATGACGTAGCTGAAGGCTATGTTAACTATCGTCTCGGCAAATGAGAGTGTAGTTGTCAGTGAGCCATCTCTGGCTAAGTCAGCTGTACAACTGGGGCGAGTGCCAGGACGTCTCTCTAGACCTGCCGTGTGGTGGCGCTCGGTCTGCTACCACTGACAGTGGCGATACGCGGGTCCGACGTATACCAATGGACCGCGGACGATTTAAAGGCTACCACCTAGCAAGTGTGGTGCCTGGCGGTGACACCACAGATTCAGTAAAGAAAGTAAGATGACACCCTATGACTGGTTGAATCCCTTATTGCAAAGGCAGCCCACTGTTGTAGTAAGTAATGAAGTAATGCTCAATATATATCCATTGCAGGAGGGTTGAAAATGTGTCGATAAAAGGTCGAGAACTATTTCTGCCTCCTGTTACACGTCTGTGGGAGAATAAGTTCTTTCAGCAGCCTGGGAAAATTTATCACAAGGACGAGTATGAATTGCAGCTGAACGATGAACTTGGGATAGTTCTAGCAGTGGAAGGTTCCAAATACGTCCGTCACGTAAAGTCAGGATTGGAAATGTCACACATTCAAATAACTTGTACCTGCTAGTGGCAGACCGACTGCACAAACACGGGGCCGACCGCTGTGGCTGAGCGGTTGTAGGCGCTTCAGTCCGAAACCGCGCTGCTGCTACGGTCGCAGGTTCGAATCCTGCCTCGGGCATGGATGTGTGTGATGTTCTTAGGTTAGTTAGGTTTAAGTAGTTCTAAGTCTAGAGGACTGATGATCTCAGTCCCATAGTGCTTAGAACCATTTGAATCACAAACTCGGCAAAAACTTCCAAATACAAATGGAGTAACTGCATGATCTCCACCACTATTTACTAAGTTTTTAAATAATATTGTGAATACTGGGCAAATGAAAAAGATATAAAAGAAGATAAATTACATATGAACACAAAGATGTCATAAGAATTTTCACGAAAAAATTATTTCCAGAAAACAACTGCGTTTAATCTATCTTATGTTCCGCATCCCGGCCGTCTTTTATAAAATGCACTTCACAAATTCTAATTTATCAGTTTCACTATTTCTAAGTATCTCAAATTTCTGTTGTAGGAAACCTTGCCTATTGCTCGTTTTTGAGTCCTTTTTGAAGATGTGGCCTTTTTTTGCAGAGTTAATTCTTATGTAGATATCAGTCCGTGGAGGCTTCAGAATTTTTCACAGACTTTAAGATTTTTGGGTCTGACGATTCGCACGAAGAATTGAAATGGGTATGAAAGCTTTAACAAGCATTAGTCGTTTACCTTAAGGAAGCGCCATCTGCTGCCCAAACGTGAGGAGGAAACAGCGCATGAAAAGCAAATCTGGTGACTTTTTGGGCTTCTGGACGTATGCTGACTAGGTCAGCAAACACCTAAGCAACATCTTGAAGGTTCAAGCATCTAAGCCCAAAGATGTAATGTAGCCACAGGCCTTTTTCACTGTTCTGGTCTTTGTATATTGAAGCCAGAGAAAGCGTTTGTATTTTCGTCTCCTGATATATGTAGAAAAATTAATGCTTGTGGAAATTTAAAAGACAAAAGTTTTTTTTAAGTCCGCGACGTACGCAGTGCACATAATCCGTAGTAGGGTGATGATTGACAGCTACTTTTAGCAATAACGTAATTGTACTTATCAAGCTTGATCCAGGTGAAAGCGACACCAGTAATCTTTATTAATATAAAGGCTTCCCTGGTACTGTCATGGGTGGGTTGTTCGAAGTCACTTGTTACCTTTTTTTAAATTAAAAGACAGTTTCCTATTCCTACAGTCATCTTAAACGTACTTATAATTTTCAAATATGCTTCCTTATTATCTTTTGTAAGGCTGAACACTAATCATACGTAAGAACATACAGAGTAACTGCGGATTATGCATCACTGTAGAAAGTGTTTCCCTGGATACTGAAAAGTACCATCCATTAATACAGTTTACTGCAGACGTAGATATTCAAGTTTGGAGTCTGTAAAAAACAACATGAAAATTAGCGTACATTATTAAAACCAAAGGTTTCGCCTTTTGTTATTAACACTTCTATCTCCTACAAGGCAACCTCGCGTGTTTGGGCACTTTAGACATACTCTTCAAAGCAACAGGAATAATATTCTTGCCGGCATGGGTGGCCGAGCGGTTCTAGGCGCTACAGTCTGGGACCACGCGACCGCTACGGTCGCAGGTTCGAATCCTGCCTCGGGCATGGATGTGTGTGATGTCCTTAGGTTAGTTAGGTTTAACTAGTTCTAAGTTCTAGGGGACTGATGACCACAGTAGTTCAGTCCCATAGTGCTCAGAGCCATTTGAACCATTTTGAATAATATTCATACGAATACAACTTACATCCTTCTTCGTTAATATGTTCGCGGTTGTCGGGTTGTCATCTTCTTTGCGTATAAGCGTTGATTGTCTTTCATCCAAAACTTCTCCTTTTGTTTTAACAGAATTCCATAAAATTCTCCTGTTTAATAAGTTTTCTAGAACTGGGGTGTGGTCATGAGTGCCTTTCAAATGCGAAAATATGTTTCCGTGCCTACTGTAGACAATTTAACAAAACACCGCAAATTTTTATCACAGCATAACCATCCATGTTCTTCAGTTACAAGAACTCATCTGTAAGATTTTAATTTATAACCGTCATAGGTTATATACGTATATTACCACTATCACTAAAAATGGGTTGCAAAACATGATTTTCTACCATGTTTCCCTCTTCGATGTGTAACTTGAACTACACAACGGAACACTATGTGATTCTGCTCGATGTTAGCGAGTTGCTGTAGTTCACAGGAATGACAAGTGCTGTTAGGACCAGGAACACCACTCGCGCTGATTTGAGGGTAACCCACAGTTCTCAACACTTCGTACAAATGTGACGTCATTTTAACATCACAGGCTATATCAAACACGAAAAGAGCTGTGAATCTTCAGGTTTTGGCGGCGCAAAGACTGATCCATTAAGTTTCGGGTGTGCAGCCGCAATAATTCTCCTTCTTCTTTTAATATTTCGGCTGTATAACGTTCAGCCATCTTTAGAGTGAGCCGCAAGACTGCCGCTCCAGTGCTCGCTTCGTCCCTTTATACGTCGACATGCCAACACAGATCCACTGCGGAGTCATAGATGCAACTCGCGCGTTGTGCACGTCTCTGCCGCCGATCAACGTCTCTGGCGCATTTACATCTGTGGCCGCATGCGCGAGTATAAACGGACGAAGCGAGCACTGGAGCGGCCGTTCATTCGAGGGTTGGATTCCCTCACTTCCTTATCGAGGACTCACACTGCCTGGGCTACACTCAGGGTGTATTTTCGACGTGGAAGAGCCCCAGCCTTTCCTGCCGTGTTGTCTGCACGCCGTCACTACTGCTAGCCGTCCGGTCTTCGTCGCTGCCGCCGTCGCGTCGCCGCCGCCACCGCCTGGACGTCGCCTGACGGTGCTCGCCGCCGCCTGGTCGCCGCCGTTTTGGCCCCCCTCTCGCGCGCCGCCACCATTCCCCAACCCACCACCACTATCATTTTCACCTCTCCCTCCGCTGCTCCAACCACCATCACATGGAACTCATCCTCCAACCCGCTTCCCGTCCTTCCTTCCCTCCTTGTCCACCCCACTCCTGCGTCATTTTCGGCTGTAACTACCTCCAACTCTCCCTCCCCAGTCACTGACGCCCCCTCGACATCTGGAGACTTTCCGCCACTCCCTGCACCACCTCCGACGGGTTCCAAGCCAGCACGGATTTCGGCTCGCCGTTCCACATTCTCTGTGCCACCCACGCCCCCTCCCTCTGCGTCATCAGCTCCTCAGGGCGGTACTACCCCCCGCCATCTCCCCCTGCAACCCATCCCCCAGCCCCCTCTCCACACTGTCGTGACCATGAAACCTTCCAAGTGCCCTAATGTTGACCCTCCCCCCAAAATCTCCTCAAAGAAAACCCCCGATCCTCGTGACCCACCCACCCCCATGGACACGACCCCGACCGCCACCCCTGCCACGCCTGCCACCCACACCTTTGTCCTCTCCAATCCTGACCCTCAATTCCTTGATGCCCACTCCCTCACCCTAGCCATCCGGAAATACTACCCCAATGCCCCCATCTCCCTTCTGATTCCTCACAAGGACTCAGTCCTCATTAAATCCCCCAATGCTTCCTTCCACACCGATCTCCTCACCCGCATCCCACGTATCCAATTTGGCCAATGTGTAACCCTGACCCCCTACCACACCCCGTCCTCTCCCCGTCAGCCTCAACCTCCCCAACGTCCGCCAATCTTCACTGCTGTGATCACAAAGCTTAGCCCCGTGGTCACGGAGGCTGAAGTGTTGGCGGAACTCAACTCCCGGCCCGACATCGAAATCCGCTTGGCCGTCACATCATTAATGATGCTGGGCCGACTTATCTAATGCGGATTTTCACCGAATCCTCCTCCTCCATTTACCGCCTCCTCATCAAGGGAGCCCTCATCTACAATCGCCGTCATAAGGTGGACCCCTCCAGTTCCCCAGTCCAATCCTACTGCTGCCAATGCTGCCTCGCATACAACGACCATGTTACCTCTCCCTGCAAGAACCCCCCTACTTGTACCCACTGCAAAGCTTCCCACTTCCTCAAGAACTGCCCCAACCTCACCTCTCCCCCCTCCTGCAACACCTGTAACGAACCACATCCTACCTACTCCTTGAAGTGTAAAGCAAAACCTCCTCCTGTCACCCCTGAGCTCACTGTGCCTGTCTGTCCTGTTGATGATCCCATCCACCCCCTCTGCCTATTGCAGAGGACATCATCCGTTTCATCACCACTGTGCTCCAAAACATCCACCCCTTCCAGTGCTCCCACACCCTTTCCCAAATCGCCCTCACTGCCCGTTCCATCTTACATCTTACCACCTATGCCAAATACTCCCACAACCAGGCCCACTTCACATTCATCCCCTCACCACCCTCGTCTAACTCTCCCCTCCCATGGTACAACAACCCTACTGTATCCTGTACCACAATATTCGCTCCCTGCCCACCCACAAACTCCTCTTCCTCCACATCCTCTGTCAGCACCGCATAGATGCCTTCATGCTAAATGAAACCTTCCATCAACCCAGTATCTCCATCTCCACAGCTCCTTACACCCTTCACCGCACCGATAACCCGTACCCTCTGGCACGTGGTGGAGTTGCTATAGGCCACCTCAAGCACCTCCCTGTCTGGCCCCAACCTCTCCTTAACAATCCTGCCGAGCATCTCACCCTCAGCCTCTTCTTCCCCAACCTTACCGTCACCTGTGCCACTATTTATGTCCGCCCTCACACCCCCATCCCGTACGATTTCCTGGCCCACATTGACCGCACCTTCTCCACCTACGTGATTGCCACCAACCTCAATATCCACAGCCATGATTCTGCCAACCTCCAGCGGTGGCATCAGGGAGACCTGGTTCCCCTTCCTCAGCACACCTGACCCGAATCCAACACCACTCCTGATGTGGTCCTTGCCTCTCCCAACCTCCTTGGGCGCATCACCACAGATGTCCTTGACCTCATTGGCAGTGACCATGCTCCTGTTCTCCTCACTATCTCTAGTGGTCGCCATCTCTGCAATGCTCCTCGCCCCGACTTCCCTCCTAAACTTGTCCATGATTACTCCCGTGCCAACTGGGATGCCTACCGGGACTCCATTCACACCCAGGTTGACGGCCACGACCTTACCCTCCAATCTCCTGATGACATCTCTCGCACTGCTGCCTTCCTGCAACAGACGCCGTCACCATCCATATCCCCACCAAAGCCATCCACCCTCACTGCTCCGCCCTGCCTCTACAGGCCGTCCTTCTCTTTCGAGAGTCCCGCCGCCTCTACCGCTCTTTTCTCTGCACTCGTGACTGGGACACACTTACCCGCCACCAGCAATTACAACGACACATCCGCAACCTGCTTACTTTGAAGAAACGCTGTGCCTGGCGCCAGACATGTACACAACTCAACACCACACTCCCCATAAACTCTTCCAAGTATTGGTCTGCTTTCCACAGCCTTATTGGGAACCGCCCCACCCCCCCAGTACCCTCTCCTCCTTCATGACCATCCCATTCCTGACAACCTCAGTAAGGCCAACCACTTTGCCTCTCACCTCTCCGATGTTTTCTCCATCCCAGATGATCCCCACTTTGATTATTCCCTCTTCCCTGATGTCATGGACTGTACGAATACCTCTGTTCCTCCCCTTGCTCCTAGCTTCTAGTACTTGGGCCACACACCACCATCTGAACTAAACATTCCCATCACTCCACTGGACATCAGCCTCACACTCCGCACTAAACGCAACACTGCTCCCGGCCATGACTGCATTACCTACTGCCACCTCAAACACTGCCCTCCCTCCTTCCTTTCAGTCCTTGCCACCCTCTACAATGTCATTCTTGCCATTGGCTCTATCCCGGCCTGTGGAAAACGTCCCATATGTTCTCCAAGTCCAACAAGCCTCCATCTGATGCCTCTTCCTATCGTCCTATCTGTCTCACATCGGCGTTCAGCAAGGTCTTGGAATCCATCCTTACCTGGCGCATCCATCACCACCTCCACCAAAACCACCTCCTCCCCAACATCCAATGTGGCTTTCGACCTTCCTTCTCTGCCGATGACCAACTCCTCCGCCTCACTCATCTCCTCTCCCTCCAGCTTAACTCCCTTTGCCCCGTCATTTTTGTCTCCCCCGACCTGGTCTACTGTTTACACTCCAAACCTATGCCCTTCCTGTCAACCACATCTGTCTGATGGCCTGCTTCCTCTCCCACCGTCCCTCCTATGTTACCATCCATAATGCCAATTCCCACACCTTCTACCCCTCTGCAGGTGTGCCCCAGGGCTCTGGCTTCTCCCCTCTCCTCTACCTCCTGTACATTGCAGATATGCCCCAACCCCCCCACCTCCAGTACACCTCTTGCAATATGCCGATGACACTGCATTCCTTGCCCTCGCTCCTACCCTCCAACGGCCCCAACGCCTTCTCCAGAATCACCTAGACCTTTTTGCCGCCTGGTGTAACCAGTGGCTCCTGAAAATCAATCCTTCCAAGACCCAGGCAATCATCGTAGGTTGTACCACCTGCTCCTTCCGGCTCCTGGATTTCTCCCTTACTGTCTGCGCCCGTCCTGTCTGCCTCACCCCCACCCTCACCTACCTTGGCCTTACCATTGACCGTCACCTCACCTGGATCCCTCATCTCCACTCCATCCAATCCAAAGCCCGCAACTGCCTATGACTCCTCAAACTCCTCTCTGGCCGGGCATGGGGGTTGCACCCCTCTACCATCCTCCACACCTACAAATTCTTAATCCATCCCATCTTCTGTTATGCCAGTCCTGCCTGGATATCTGCCCCCCCCCCCAAATTCTATAATTCCCTCCAGATCCTTGAGCGTCATGCACTCCGCCTCGCCTTCCGTATATGCCTCCCATCCCCATTGCAGATCCTCTATGACCTCATTCCTTTCCCCCATCTGCTACTATTCCTCGAACATATTCACATACTCTACACCTCCCACCGTCTTGATCCCCCTCACCCCCTGGTTGCTCCTCTCCTCTCCCATCCCTACCCCCTGCCATGTCTTCACTGTTGTGTCCCCCCCCTGCCCTCCATCCCTACACTCTTCATCTCCTTTCCCAAAGTGGCTTCCATCAACTCCCCCTCCCGGATGATGCCCTCTCTCCCTCCATTTATCCCTCCTATCAACTCTGATCCTCACCCCCCTCCTTTCCTCTGTCCTTTTCCTGGGCTCCCTCTCCCCCCCTTCCATCCTCTTTTTTCCCCACCTACCCCCTCTCTGCCCCCCTTCTCTCCCCCCCGAGTTCTTTTGCATTTCCCTCCTCTGCCTTATCCTATTCCCTCTCGCGTCTGCCCTGCCCCCCCCCCCCTTATGAGTCCTCTACCTCCTTTGGTCCCCCCCTTTCGTTTTTCCTTTCCTCCCTCCTTGTTTTCCCCCTCATCTGTCCAGGTCCCCCCCCCCCCATCCGCCCTTGGCTATGGTGTGTCATCTTTGTGCTGACATTTTAGTGCGGGGTTTACAGTGAGTGTTCAGTGTTGTGTGTCTTTTCCGAAGTGTTGCGAACGGACATCATACTGTCGCTGGGCGTGATTTTTATACCTCTTGCGAACAGAAACCAGACTGTCGCCATGTTTTTTAATTGTCTGTCTGCTATGTTACCTGTCTGCTTCCTGTGTATTTCATTAGCATTGCCAACCCTTTGTTTTATCATTCCATGTAGGCTTTCACGGCCGGCGTCTTTATCAGTAAACTCTTCCGGGCTAAGTTGCCGTGGTCGATCTGTAGAACTTCTTCTCCCTGACGTTTCGTTCTCAACTACGGAGAACATCTTCCGAGGTGAGTCGACGACTGGCTGCTAGGAGCTGGGGCCGCCGCTTATATAGAGATCGTAGGGGGCGCCACCACACGTCACATGGCGTCGATGTGCAGCTATCTCTGGCTATCGTCTGTTCTCTCGATTGCAGGCAATCGATTGTCACGTGATTGATGCAACGTCGACAGCCATATCTTATCCAATTTTAATCCTTCTTCTTTACGATTAAAATTGTATTGATGTTTATGGATTTCAATTGCCTCTCTATACATACGTGTATAATAGTGCGACGTCCTCGCTAGCACGCTTGTTTCACCAAATTTTATGTCGTGATCTCCATCCTTAAAAACATGTTCCGCTACTGCCGATTTGTCGATATGTCCCAAGCGACAGTTTCTTTTGTGCTCCGTCAACCGTGTATTGATGCTTCTTTTGATAGTTCCTATGTAAACCCTGCCGCAACTACACGGAATTTTATATACCCCTGGGGTGGCTAGGGGGTGACGAGCATCTTTTGTTGATCTTAGGCATTCACTAATTTTCTTAGTAGGTCTAAAAATGGTCTCTACCTGAAACTTGGCTAGTACTTTTCCAATGCGATCCGTGATATTATGGATGAACGGAAGAAATACTTTTCCAGCTGATGGTTGTTGCTGTCTCCTATTTTTAGGCATTTTTCTATTTGGGTGAAGTGCTCGATTAATCTCGTTTTTTGTATAACCATTTTTCGCAAAGGCCATTCGTAAATGATTTAGTTCTTCTTGTAAGTAGCCTGGTTCACAAATATTATTGGCCCTATCCACTAATATTTTTATGACCCCCCTCTTTTGCCTAGGGTGGTGGTTTGAGTTCTTATGGAGGTAGCGATCGGTATGTGTACCTTTCCTGTAGACCTTATGGCCTAAGGTCCCATCTGCCCGTTTGATAACTGATACATCCAAGAAGTTAAGTTGTCCATTCTTCTCCTTCTCCATAGTAAATTTAATCTTTGGGTTAATGCTATTTAAGTGTACCAGAAAATCATTCAAGTCTTCTTCCTCATGATTCCATATTACAAAGGTATCATCCACATACCGATACCACTTCGAGGGGCTTTTTTTGGCCGACTGCAATGCTTGATGTTCAAAATATTCCATTAATAAATTCGCAATTGCGGGACTTAGGGGACTTCCCATGGCTACCCCATCGATCTGTTCATAAAATTCACCATTATACTGAAAATAGGTTGAGGATAGACAGTGTTGGAACAAGGCTACTATATCAGTAGGGAACATATTGGCTATATGGGAGAGAGCTTCATCAACTGGAACCATCGTGAACAAAGACACTATATCAAAACTGACAAGTATGTCATTAGGACCGACGGTAATTTCCCTCAATTTCTCAATGAAGTGTAGAGAGTTTTTAATATGACTCTCAGTTTTGCCTATGTGAGGTTGTAACAAAGAGGCAAGGTGTCTGGCTAGTTCTTGGGTAGGAGCTCCAATTGCGCTGACTATTGGTCTCAAAGGAACATCAGGTTTATGTATCTTTGGTAATCCATATAATCTCGGAGGATAAGCCTCCGTTTCACAAAGATACTTTTTAACTTCTGTAGGAATTGAAGACTGTTTTATCAGACGCTTGGTGGCATTCAGCACATTCGTTGTGGGATCCTTTTTCAACTTCTTGTATGTTTTAACTTTCCACAATTTTCCGCCGTTTTACAATTTAAGTCACCGTTTTATCGCCTGCTTTTATTGTTTCTTATCTTCTTCTTACGTTTTAAAAAGTCTGTAGGCTGCAGAGCAGCGTAATAAGCTGCTGCTAGCCCGCCCCTTAGGGGGAAATCGAAATTCAATAAAGGAAAAAAAAACTGGAGCGGCAGTCTTGCTGCTCACTCTGAAGATGGCAGATACAGCAGAAATATTAGAAGAAGGAGAATTCTTGCGGCTGCACACCCAAAACTTAATGGATGAAAAGAGCTGTCTATCGACTTTTGGGATCGTTCGGTTGACAACAGGCGAAATGAAAATGACTTTCAGAGCAATAACATTCACATCACGTACAGATAAATTATGGCTACCCTTTTTCGTTGCTTAGGGTACATTAACATCGAAGTTGCGTCGTTTATAAATATGTAAAGTTCTGCATTCATGTCGACTGATCTGTGGATAAGGGAGAAATTGAAAGGGTTGGCAAGAATTACCTCCGAAACTTACTGAAAAAAGTTGTTCAAGTTTTTCTGATATGCCTTCATACCGCGAAAGTGAGACGACTTACTGATTTACAAGCGAAAATAGACGGCTGAAGCCAGCCAGCACTGAATCTAAAATCGTATATTTTCAATAGTGTTCATTAAGGTGTCTCGCAAAAATAAGCCTATTTTTCGAAACTTTGAAAATTAGTTTCAGAAGTTAGTCTGTAATTAGAAAGTTTGAATAGCCGTTCTGTCAGACGAATTAAACCACTAGCTCACTTATCTTATGTCCAGTGAATAAACGCTGTTTCAAAACATTGAGGATCTCTCGAAAACGCGTCGCTACTGCTAAAATTTGTTGTAATAAAGTGACGAAAAACGTCATATTGGTGGTTCAAGATGCACTTTAACTGAAGACATTTTTGTTCAGCAAAGAAAAGTCTTAAAAGAGTTAGCTCGCAAGTTTTCTTTTATACTTAATAGATGGCTGAGTCTAAGTCGTCTTTTAGTTCTTTTGCAGTCGTGTATATGCTGATTCTTACTTTGTTTTACCAGATGGTCAACGTGTTTTAAACATTTATTCGCATTTGCGTGTTTCTTGCTTAATTTGTAAATTAATTACAATGACAATTCACTCGTGAGAGAGAGAGAGAGAGAGAAAGAGAGAGCACTCTTATATTTACAAGATGTCCAACATTTTACTAATGTGAAGACTACAGATACGGTAGGACGCGAACCTCCTGTAATGTTACACTATAATCCGTAACTTCACGTTTATAACCACTGCACCGCGATGAACTAGCATTGGCTTGTCTTTTGTACTATAGCTTGCATCTAATGAAGGCTTTAACCGCCAATACGTCATTATGTGACGTTTAATTATAACAAATCGTACCAAGAGTGTTTTTTTATAAATCTTCAACGTGTCATTGTCTCGAAACGGCATACTATCATAACACGCAAGTTACATCACGAAATGTGGAATCCAATAAGAGGTTTCCCCAAAACCCAACATCGAGTGTTAGCTTAAGTCGATAGCAGTTCCTGTGGTCTTCGATATGTGAGTATGATGTTAAAATGACGTTTGCACAAAGTCTTGTGAACTATAGGGTACCCGTCGACTCTTACCTGGGATCGGACCGTTCTGTTAACTGCGCACTGGGTGTGGGATTAACTGACACTTTCACAGTACCCTTCTTGAAGTCATTAAAAATATCCGCTGGATAACGCCCGTTTCTTTATATCCTCACTCATCGATTACGACAAGGTATCTACGTGTATATCCATACCACATAAACTATTGTGAAGTGCATGGTAGAGGTTACTATCCATTCAGTCACAATTCATAGCTGGCAAGTCTACTAGCGCCACCTACAGTACACACCAACGGGAGCCTTGCGTCGTTGGATACCACTATGTTTCAGTTCCACTGCGTAAAGTATTGTGCCTGCCATTTGTCGAGTAGGGTACTTTTCTGGACACGAAAGTGCCACATGTTTGAAGCAAAACCCACCTAGTTAAAATTAAAGACAGATTTTTGAAATGTTTAGAAACACTATACGATATTAGTGTCCTACCATGGCTTCGCAGGGATCTACATCTGAACGACTTGTCTGGCTAGCGGTAATAAACTGTATACATAAACCTTTCTGGTGAATCAGTCTATCTCTTAGTGGAAACAGTGTCAAAATCCCTACAGTAGCCATTACACAGGAACAAAATAATGGCAGTGGACCATATCATTTTTATAGAAGATACGTGTAGAGAAACAATATGTTACACACTCAGATTTGCCATAATTATAAATTCATCTTAACAATGAGTTGTGCAACGAAGTCAAGAAAGAGGAACAAATCATCGAAAACGTATAGCCACCTATAGAGAGAAACTACGTACAAAGAGGGGCTGTGTAAGAGAACAACTTTAGTTACAAACAATGGCAAGGTTCAATAAAAAATCAACGTGTACAGAATATGATACTAGTGGAACAAAAAAATTAAAACCCATTGAAATAATGATGAAGCAAGGATAAAGTGTTAACTTCTCATCAGAATTTTTAAATTCGTTCACTGTTCTCGGTATGCCTTCGCAAAAAAGTTTCTGAATAACATAATCGAAGTGGAAATACTGAAAATCACAAGTCCGTGTTCATGTCACGGGTGCTCTAATTCCAACTAACTTACCCTTCAGCGTTAAAAGACTCCAATTTCCGGTAGGATCAGCGAACAGTATGATTATCAATACAGCAACAGGGAAAACTTTGGTGAATGTTGTGGTGTGAATTTAACACTAGATTAGTAAACCCTAGTAAAGTTTACGATTGCAGTAGGGTATAAAACAGAACATTTCGTTCTTAATTTGGTATGTAACATACCGCTGGCGATCTAATAATTGTTATTAACTAATGCATAACCTGGAAATTTTGACTTCCTTTGAATAAAATCCTACTGGAGCCTAAATTTTTTTTTTTACTATCCTTCGCTTTTTCTAATATTTTCTTATACTTTCTTATTAGTTTAATAGAAGAATATTCTATATAATATTCGATGATGAATATAAGTGTGCCCTTTCTGAGAATTGAGTTTGTTCGATTGGCTTTATTTACAAGACGGCTTGCACTGCTTCAGCAAGATATTTTGCACTTTCTTATTTCAAGTTGTGTGTTTCACAAATTGTAAAGATTCTTCTAGTGACTAGGAATCAAGTGAAAATGACGTTAGGTTTTTACTAAACTGTGAGAATGATGCACGTTCTGAAAGACTCCCCAAAATGCTTTTTCCACACTGTGACGTCAGAAACTCGGCACCCTCAATGCTCAACATTCTAATTTTTATGTTACGTGCAGAACTATTGCAGATTTGCATAGCACTATTTGTAATGGAACTTTTATAATCCGATGTCGTTATTGACTGGACCTAGTACTTTCCTTTTTGCCTTATACTATGCTCATGGGTATTGAAATTTTTGTTTATGTATAGAACAAACAATAAAACATGACTCACGTATCAACAGGGGAGGAAACGTGCGTTTCAATAGACCTACCGTAAGAATTTTAAGCCATGAAATTTCCTGGCAGATTAAAACTGTGTGCCGGACCGAGACTCGAGCTCGGGACCTTTGCCTTTCGCGGGCAACTGCTCTACCATCTGAGCTACCCAAGCACTACTCACGCCCCGTCCTCACAGCTTCAATTCCGCCAGTACCACGCCTCCTACCTTCCAAACTTCACAGAAGCTCACCTGTGATCCTTGCAGAACTAGCACTCCTGAAAGAAAGGATATTGCGAAGACATGGCTTAGCCACAGCCTGAGGGATGTTTCCAGAATGAGGAAGTTTCATATAAGCGCACACTCCCCTACAGAGTGGAAATCTCATTCTGGAATTTTAAGCCAGTCCATTTCGTAGAAAATGTGATTTGCAAACCAGTTATTGTTGGAGCGCACTGCAGTCCCTTATACCATGTTGAGACACACGCACCGTTTGTACAAGTCAGGTCGTTTCTGAGTGTGTACCGAGCGAGGTGGCGCAGTGGTTAGCACACTGGGCTCGCATTCGGGAAGACGACGGTTCAATCCCGCGTTCGGCCATCCTGATTTAGGTTTTCCGTGATTTCCCTAGATCACTTCAGGCAAATGCCGGGATGGTTCCTTGAAAGGGCACGGCCGATTTCCTTCCCCATCCTTCCCTAACCCGAGCTTGTGCTCCGTCTCTAATGACCTCGTTGTCGACGGGACGTTAAACGCTAATCTCCTCCTCCTCTGAGCGTGCAGCAGCGCGTTTGACTAGGCAGGCTTAACGTTGACGTTAGAGTGGCAATTACGTCTTTCCGACAAGCGTACGGTAAATGCGGCAACTTGAACTATTGAGACGTAATTACTAAATGCGTCCAAACAGGACCCACGTGTTGCTGTTCTTCCCTTGGCTCCCGAAGGACAAACACCGTTAGACATCCCTCGGAGAGTGAAAAATGTGTACAATTAGGGCGAAGCAGCAGGTAGTTACGTACTTCTTCACGCAGCAGCACACAGTGCTTTACCAAACGGATACCTTCAACCTGGTGCATCGGTGGGTTGATTGTGTCAGTGCTCACGGCTATTTTGCCTATCTGATATACCGACTGTGAGCTGCACAGCCTTCGAACAGAAACACTTTGATCGCCCATTATACAGGATGTCTCTCCTAAGAGATGTCAGGCGTATTTTATCTGGTGTTTCGGAAGACATTTGCAATTTCGTTTTTGCAACGTGTAGCTGGAGTCAGCCGAAACAAATGCTGATCATCACGTCTTCCATGCGACGCCCAGCGACGATGGAAAGTGTCGGTTTGTTTCCTGTTACAAAGAAAATGATTTTTTTAGTTGAATTTTTAAAGTGGAATTTTCTGTTTACAGAGCGGTCTAAAATTAGTCTAGTCTGATGTTTATTTTATCGATGTTTATTAACAGGGGCAATAGAACACAAAGAATAACGAGTACTCTAGCAGTGACAGCACCTGCTTGGCCCTCGCCCACTGCTACCGCCATGCACAAGCGCTGCTCACTTGCTGCTGGAGTACTGATTGTTCTTCGTCTTTTTCTGTTCCTGTTAATACGTATCGATAAACGATTGTAGCACTAGACTAATTTCGGACCACTTGTAACACCGAAAATGCAGCACCTGCCACCGATATATAACATTTTTTTTTAATTGTATGTAAATGTTTTCTTTTAATAAGTAAGGACATTGCTTCACTGTACGTGTACATTTAGGTAGAAGTCTGTTGACGTTTCATTGTATTTACCTGTGTTTTGCTGTGAAACTTATAAGCTCTGGGAAAAAGCCAAAGGAATTGTTATTTGTATCGACTAGCAACGATAATAGCAGTGCTTGTGCGATGTAAAATCTTTGGATAGGTAGTTGTTGCGCAGAGCGCGCGGAGAGAGCGAGTGACGGGTTCCAGCGCTTGTAGTGTGCGAAGTGTGGTGTTAACGATCTCGCAAAAGAGAGTACCATTTTCTGCGGATTTTCGGCGGCGTCATGTACGCGCGCCGGCCCGATGTCTAGAGCAGGAGTATGGGCGGAAGGGGCTGTATAAATTACGATTGCCCGTTCCTATCATTAGCCGTGGCTCCACAAGGTGCAATCAACAACAGCAGCAGTTCCAGCAACACAGATTCGTCGTCGGCTCCGAGTTCGTCGTATGCACAGCACTGAAGTAAGACTGTTCATTGGTAGAAAATATTAACGGATAACCCAGCACCACAACTGAATGTGATTTGATTGATAAGATTTATTTAAATAATAAGAAGTTAAACTCAGGGCGATTGTGTCCGCATTGCCCCCAGACATTGTTACGAAGCAGGATCTTTGTTCTTTTTCTCCGTAATGTGCTAACTGAGTGTGATAAGAAACAAACTGAATAGTTACAGCCAGTTTATTAATGAATGAATTCTCTTTAAATAATTTTAGCCTCAGTTCAAATGTTCAAATGAGTGTGGAATCTTATGGGACTTAACTGCTAAGGCCATCAGTCCCTAAGCTTACACACTACTTAACCTAAATTATCCTAAGGACAAACACACGCACCCATGCCCGAGGGAGGACTCGAACCTCCGCCGGGATCAGCCGCACGGTCCATGACTGGAGCGCCTCGGACCGCGCGGCTTAAACTCACTCTACTTTCAGTTAACTGTAGTACAGCAGAGGCTTCAGTATATGACTAAAGTAAAGCAATTTCATTTTTCAAGTTTGAGAAGCAATCACTGGAAAACATCCAAATCTAAAAAAATGCGCAAATTAAGAGTGCGGAAGTTTTATTTATTTTACATGTAGCTTGGAGCACATGGCTGTTTGGTTTGGTACGTATTCTAGTATTTAATTCTGTTCAGGTCAGTAAAAAAGGCTCAGCTGTTCAGACAATAATATGAAATCCAATTTGCAAAACAAGCACGGCAAAGTAAAAAGTGCTTTTTTTTCTAAATTTCTTTGATGACGTTATGCTGAGGTGACCGAAAGTCGATGTTCACGTAACGAAGTTCACTACTAACATACAGTTTAATTGCATATTTTCAAATCATTACTCGATTGCTTTTTTCAAAATTTAATGCCAAACATTACGTAAGAGTGACTTCTCAGTTTTCTTTATCATTACATACTCACTTAAAATTAGTGTCAAAAAACGTGAGAACCTTCAGTTGCCACGTCAGTGTTTAATAATAAATGTTTTTCTTTCCCATCATCTTGTACAGGATCTTGGATGTAAATTGCCCTAGTGGGCTGGCGACCGTTAATTATTTCCTTTTCGTTCATTACTGTAACTTTTGGATTCATGATCAGTGGTACCCCTTTTCTATCCAGTGTTGTCCGTGAGTGAATGCATATCCATCAGAAAGGTCGGTTGTACACTTTCCTCCTACTTATCGGTATCACGTCTTCGAGAAAGATAGCTTTATGGTTCAAATGGTTCAAATGGCTCTGAGCACTATGGGACTTAACATCTATGGTCATCAGTCCCCTAGAACTTAGAACTACTTAAACCTAACTAACCTAAGGACAGCACACAACACCCAGCCATCACGAGGCAGAGAAAATCCCTGACCCCGCCGGGAATCGAACCCGGGAACCCGGGCGTGGGAAGCGAGAACGCTACCGCACGACCACGAGATGCGGGCGATAGCTTTATCCAATTAGAAAAATCCATTAGGCATACAGGCGATCCACGATCATATTTTATATCGCAAGCAGGATAGGCCGATTAGTAAGAAGGAGATTACACGCTCTATCGAATGGGCACCATTTTTTTCTGATGGGAAACAATCAGACGCTTTCCGTCGACGGTGGATGTCGTACGAAAGACGAACGCGATAATTTTCCCATTTTCTTTTGTAGAAGACGTGGTGATCAGGATTTGTTTGGGCTGATTCTAGCTACACGTTTTAAGTAACAAAATTGCAAATATCTGCCCAACAGTAGCGAAATTGCGCCTGACGACCCGTGAGAGAGACACCCGCAACACCTATCCCACGGTGAGACAAGACAGCCAATGCCTGCATGCAAAGATTGCAGTTGCCTATGGAACCCTGATTGTGGCCAGCCTTGCAGCTCTTCGTCCGAAGCAAATCGACGGACACGAGACGTATGGAAATTGCACGAGGAGAAATCAGGCCCGTACAGAGGATGTGTAAAGGCTTCACAGTGAGACTTCTGCAGCGTAATCGCAACACCATTTCCAACATGTGGGTGCGCCCTGAAGAAAGACGGTCGTGACCGTCGATTTGCTTCGGACGAAGGCTGCACGTCTGGGTACAATCAGGGCTCCGTAGGCAACCGCATCTTTCCATGGAGGCATTGGCCGTTTTGTGTCACAATGGGATAAGTGTTTGAAGAGTTATGGGGATTGCTTTTGAAAAATAAACAGCTTTCTTACCTTTTTTCAACCTGTCCCGTTTTCATTTGACTGCCCTTACACTTTTTCCACAATTAAGGAGAGCTGTCATTCATTCCACCTAGTGCAAATTTGGTCCAAGTCATTCTACAATTCCTTACGCTCGTCCAGCGACAGCGTTTCGTGTAGACACCTACATGGTCAGCAATGGCTCTCACAGTGTTGCTAACACTATCAAAAAAAATTTTTATATACACTACGAACATGACAGATCCTATTACGCTTCCTTGTGGCACACTATATGTTACTTTCTTTTCTGTGGAATCCTAGTCATTCAGTCTAATGTACTGGATTCTATTGATCAAATACTCCTCCAGTCAAACACGTATGTGCGAAGGTACTCCATGTGATCGTATCCTGGTTAATAGCCGACGATGTGGCAGAAGGTTGAAGGTTTCACGGAAATCTAGAAGGGCCGAATCTACCTGTTCAGCGTCATGCATCATTTACAAGATGTCGTACATGAATAAAGAAAGTTGTGTGTCTCACGGGTGTTTTGTTTCCGAAACTCTGGTGATTCTTTGACAGTAGCTTGCTTTCCCTCAGGAACGTCACAATATTTGACCTCAGAATATACTCTAGGATCCTGCAACGGGAGGATGTTAGTGACATTGGTTTTAATTCTGTACATCCGGTCTGCAGTCTAAGACGGAAAAAATTACACACCACGAAGGAATTATCCGAATGGCACGGAAATCAGTAGATGTGATGTACATGTACAGATAAAAAATGATTACAGTTTCAGAGAAGTTGGATACTTTATTCACGAGAAAGAGCTTCACAACTTGTGCAAGTCAATAACCCATTGGTCCAGCTATGGGCTTTATGCAAGCAGTTGTTTGGCTCGGCGTTGAGTGGTACAGTTGTTGGATGTCCTCCTGAGAGATATCGTTCCAAATTGTGTCCAATTGGCGCTTTAGATCGTCAGAATTAAGAGCTGGTTGGAGGGCTCCGGCCGTGATGCTCCAAATGTTCTCAACTGGGGAGAAATCTGGTGACCTCGCTGGCCATTGTAGGATTTGACAAGTACGAATCATTAGACACTCAACGTGTGCGAACAGCCATTATCTTGCTGAAATATAAGCCGAAGATGGCTTGCCCTGAAGAACAACAGAAAGGGATGTAGAATACTGTCAACGTGCCGTTGTGTTGTGAGGGTGGCGTGGATGCCAACCAAGAGGGTCCTGCTAAAAAAAGAAATTGCACCCCAGAATATACTCGTACATAAACATAAAAGAAATAAAACAAAGAACTTAATAAATAGATACTATAGTGAATCCTGGGAAAGGATCATTGCTAACGTTGAGCGTGACATTCAAGTAAGACAGAATACAGCATTTAATCTTATGAATAATATGAATAAAATGGAGAAAAATATACAGTACACATTTATATAATAACAGGAAATCAATAGTACACCATTACAGAAATTTATGGTATCATGAAGATAGTGAAGGAAGTTATTTTATAAAAATGATAATAACTCTGTAAATCAAATAGAATTAAAAGCAACTTCAATGTAAAAAAAAAAAAAGAAAAAACAGAAAAGCTACTGGTATTAATACTGAATTAGTCAAACGTGGAGGAACCATCTCAAAATTTTGCTTCCTCCGTTTTTTATATATGTGTTGGAAGAACTGCCGGCCGCTGTGGCCGAGCGGTTCTAGGTGCTTCAGTCTGGAACCGTGCGACCGCTACGGTCGCAAGTTCGAATCCTGCCTCGGGCATGGACGTGTGTGATGTCCTTAGGTTAATTAGGTTTAAGTAGTTCTAAGTTCTAGGGGACTGATGACCTCAGATGTTAAGTCCCATAATGCTCAGAGCCATTTGAACCATTTGGAAGAACTGATGTGATACTGAAAAATGGAACACAGCTAAAGTAGTTTCTGTTTTTAAACAAGGCAAAAGGGGAGACACCGGAAATTATAGAGCAATAAGGTTACTAAATGCAGGATATAAAATTTATGGGAAAGTTTTAAATCAAAGGCTACAAACTATCGCTGATGCAATAACCTCAGAAGAGCATTCGGGTTTCAGGAAGGGATGTTCGGGTAATTATAATACATTTATAATAACACAAATTGCTGAAAAACGTGGGGAATTTGGCTTAGAAACGCAATTAGCATTTAATGATTTTGAGGAAGCCTTTGATAAGATAAAAAGACAGCTTTTGTGGAAAACACTGGAAATAAAAGGTTTTCCTAAGAATCTTATTAATACCATAATGAGTCTATGTATAAATACAAAAGAAGTTATAAGCTCAGTTTCAAAAATGTCAGATGTAATTTTAGTACATCAAAGTTTTCAACAAGGACGTAGTCTATCACCGATTTTATTTAATTTATATATTGATAAACTTGCTATGAAATGGAAAGATGAAATACACATAGGAATTAAAATAGGATCTAGCGTTATGTGCTAATGATCAGATAGTTATACAGGAAACAGACGGTAATTTACAAAGAGCAGTATATAAATTGAACAAAAACGTAGGATATTACAATTTAACTATATGTGCAAATAAGACAAAAGGAAAGCAAAGGAAGGTATCCAGTCAGATAGAATGTAATAACAATTGAGAAAATTTTAGAACAGGTATACCACTTCAGTTATCTAGGATGTGATATTAGTTTTAAACATGACAACGACTTTGAGAAGACGATTAATAAATATCTAGGTATCTGCGGAACAATTGTAAGAACTCTGGGAAGAAAAACGAGGAAAGAAACACAAATTAAATTCTATGAAGTGATGGCCGTATCGACTCTTGTATACGGTTCCGAATCATAGACAAAAAAAAAAACGTAACGTATACAAGCAGCAGCAGAGAATGAAGTTCATGAGAGATGCAAGATGCTGTAAAAAATAGATAAAATAAAGCAGGAAACAATAAAATCAGATTTAAAAATCTTTTCACTTAATGACGAGATGGAAGAGAATAGAAGGAAATGGGAGGATCATGTTTACAGAATGACAGAAAATAGGTTCCCAAAAAAGGTACTGCATTATCGGCAGACTGGAAAGAAGGACCAGGGAGATCTCGTTAAGAGATGGATATGGACGGTAGAGACCGGAACAGATGATTACAACGCCTAATCCTTAGAAGGAGATGATGATGATGATTATTATTATTATTTCACAGGTTCTGCGTGTCTCGCGAAACTATTATGGACTGCTGCTACTCGTTGCTACCGGTTAGCGCTCGCACTTTACACATAAGTATCTTCTCTTCACTATCCGATAAGGCAGTGTGTGCGGTTTGACGTACTTAGAGAGTTCCCACACGGAAAGAACAGGTAGAAGCTTCCCAGACGGACGACGGGAAGATAAGTGCGAAAAAAAAACGCCTTCCGTTGCCTAAGGCGGCCGGAAGCGAAACCCCCAAGCTAGACAGTTATAAAGACTGTCAATACAACGAGGGGTCCTGTGGAAAGCCTAAACTGCTGGGGTCGGCCCTCACATTTGAACCGTGGAAAGGCCGTTATGCAGGAAGCGACGTGAGGCGGGCTAATGGTCAGGCAGTGACCAGAGGTCAACGCCCAACTCCACCCCTCCCTGAGGCCACAGTGAATGGGCGGCTCAGTTCTCTGCCGTAACGGTTGCCAGCTAGTGACCCTCGAAACGGTGATATGTATCGCTGGCCTCTGAAGCAGGGACAGTTCCGCAATGACGTACTGCGACCTCCCATCTGGTAAACCAGCGTCATAAAACACTCTCTCCATTGGTATCCCGTCGGCAGTTGTGCACTGCAACTCTAAAACATGAGTAGACTTCTGTACACAATGAATGAGTCTGAATAAAGATTTTTATTAATACTCTATCTTCGTCACACGAAGGAGGCCATACTTGTTGAAATATTCGTAAATTTTACATAATAGCACAGTCTCATACCCAGAAGAATTATATATAGTTCTGAAATACATCTTAACGTTCAATAAAGTTAGCTTGCAGCATTCCATTCCGATCGAATAGGTGAATAGGTCAGAAAATTTAACTTTCTCTACTCCAAAGCAGACTTCAAACAATACGGTATTTTGACCTATTCTAGGATATGGCTCCAGCGTTAGACATAACTTCTTGACTAAGAGAACCCATTGTGTCGTCCTGGACGACGAATGTTTAACAGAGACAAGGATATTGTCAGGATAAACGCTCTGCCAAATAGCGTGAGCAGCAATCAGCGACTATTAGCTGGTGACGCTGTTGTGTACGGGAAAGTATCGTTGTTCAGTGGCTATGAGGACACGGGATAACTTGGAGATAATTTTTGTTTGGTATAATGAACGGCAGATCGTTCTAAATGTAAAAAAATGAGCGTTAAAGCAGACAATCAGGAAAACAATCTTCTGTTATTTGAGAAGAATATTAGTTATGTGTGGTCCTTGATACAGTCACATCAATTAAATAACGTTACAAAGCAGTATGAAATGGAACGAGCGCGTAAGCCCGGTAATAGGAAAGGCGAATCTTCGGCTTCGATTCACAGGTTGAATTCTAGGAAGATGAAGCTCATCTATAAAGAAAATCGCTTATGAAACACTAATGTTGCTCGAGTTTTTGGGATTCCCATCGTGTCCGATTAAAGGAAAACCGAGAAGCAATCCAGAGCCGTGCTGCTAGCTTTGTCACCGGTAGGTTCGATCAACATGCGAGTGTTACGGAAATGTTTTGCGAAATCAGGTGGGACAATCGTCTCTCGAAACACTACTGACAAAGTTTAGTGAACCGGCATTTGCGGCTGATTGCAGAACAGTTCTACAACCACCAACGTACATTTTGCGCAAGGACCGCTGAGACAAGGAAAGAGAAGTTTGGGCTCATAGGTCACTGGAGTCCGACAAAGCGGCACACCACAACTCTCCATGCACTATTACTGACTGACTGTGCTTAGAGCTGAAGCAGTATGGCCTCTGTCATTCAAGCTCACAAGGATGCCGGACCCACTCGTCACCACTGATTTCGTCCACATACACTCCTGGAAATGGAAAAAAGAACACATTGACACCGGTGTGTCAGACCCACCATACTTGCTCCGGACACTGCGAGAGGGCTGTACAAGCAATGATCACACGCACGGCACAGCGGACACACCAGGAACCGCGGTGTTGGCCGTCGAATGGCGCTAGCTGCGCAGCATTTGTGCACCGCCGCCGTCAGTGTCAGCCAGTTTGCCGTGGCATACGGAGCTCCATCGCAGTCTTTAACACTGGTAGCATGCCGCGACAGCGGTGACGTGAACCGTATGTGCAGTTGACGGACTTTGAGCGAGGGCGTATAGTGGGCATGCGGAAGGCCGGGTGGACGTACTGCCGAATTGCTCAACACGTGGGGCGTGAGGTCTCCACAGTACATCGATGTTGTCGCCAGTGGTCGGCGGAAGGTGCACGTGCCCGTTGACCGGGGACCGGACCGCAGCGACGCACGGATGCACGCCAAGACCGTAGGATCCTACGCAGTGCCGTAGGGGACCGCACCGCCACTTCCCAGCAAATTAGGGACACTGTTGCTCCTGGGGTATCGGCGAGGACCATTCGCAACCGTCTCCATGAAGCTGGGCTACGGTCCCGCACACCGTTAGGCCGTCTTCCGCTCACGCCCCAACATCGTGCAGCCCGCCTCCAGTGGTGTCGCGACAGGCGTGAATGGAGGGACGAATGGAGACGTGTCGTCTTCAGCGATGAGAGTCGCTTCTGCCTTGGTGCCAATGATGGTCGTATGCGTGTTTGGCGCCGTGCAGGTGAGCGCCACAATCAGGACTGCATACGACCGAGGCACACAGGGCCAACACCCGGCATCATGGTGTGGGGAGCGATCTCCCACACTGGCCGTACACCACTGGTGATCGTCGAGGGGACACTGAATAGTGCACGGTACATCCAAACCGTCATCGAACCCATCGTTCTACCATTCCTAACCGGCAAGGGAACTTGCTGTTCCAACAGGACAATGCACGTCCGCATGTATCCCGTGCCACCCAACGTGCTCTAGAAAGTGTAAGTCAACTACCCTGGCCAGCAAGATCTCCGGATCTGTCCCCCATTGAGCATGTTTGGGACTGGATGAAGCGTCGTCTCACGCGGTCTGCACGTCCAGCACGAACGCTGGTCCAACTGAGGCGCCAGGTGGAAATGGCATGGCAAGCCGTTCCACAGGACTACATCCAGCATCTCTACGATCGTCTCCATGGGAGAATAGCAGCCTGCATTGCTGCGAAAGGTGGATATACACTGTACTAGTGCCGACATTGTGCATGCTCTGTTGCCTGTGTCTATGTGCCTGTGGTTCTGTCAGTGTGATCATGTGATGTATCTGACCCCAGGAATGTGTCAATAAAGTTTCCCCTTCCTGGGACAATGAATTCACGGTGTTCTTATTTCAATTTCCAGGAGTGTATATGGTACATGCAGGGCTTGGCCAGAACTCAAAGTGGCGGGATTAGGAGCTGCAGATGGTCAAACGCATAGAAAAAAAAAATACATTGCATTTTTGGCACGTGCTAGGCAAGGCGACATCCATTTACACTTAAGAGCCAAATAAACTGGTACACCTGCCTAATATCGTGTACAACCCCCGCGAGCACGCACAAGTGGCATGGAATCGATTTACACTACGTGATCAAAAGTATCCCGATACCTGGCTGAAAATGACAAAAGTTCGTGGCGCCCTCCATCGGTACTGCTGGAATTCAATACGGTGCTGGCCCACCCTTAGCCTTGATGAAACCTTCCACTCGCCATACGTTCAATCAGGTGCTGGAAGGTTTCTTGGGGAATGGCAGTCCATTCTTCACAGAGTGCTGCACTGAGAGGAGGTATCGATATCGGTCGGTGAGGCATGGCACGAAGTCGGCGTTCCAAAACAACCCAAAGGTGTTCTGTAGCATTCATATCAGGACCCTGTGCAGGCCAGTCCATTACAGGGATGTTATTGTAGTGTAATCTCTCCGCCACATGTCGCGCATTATGAACAGGTGCTCGATCGTGTTGAAAGATGCAGTCGCCATCCCCGAATTGCTCTTCAACAGTGGGAAGCAAAAAGGTGCTTAAAAAATAATTGTAGGCCTGTGCTGTGATAGTGCCACGCAAAACAACAAGGGATGTAAGCCCCCCCCCATGAAAAACACCACCACATCATAACACCACCGCCTCCGAATTTTACTGTTGGCACTATACACGCTGGCAGATGACGTTCACCGGACATTCGCCAAACCTACACACCGACATCGGATCGCCACATTGTGTACCGCGATTCGTCACTCCACACAACTTTTTTCCACTGTTTACGTTCCTTATACCAAACAAGGCGTCGTTTGGCATTTACCAGAGTAACGTATGGCTTATGAGCAGCCGCTCGGTCATTAAATCCAAGTTTTCTCACCTCCCGCTTAACTGTCATAATACTTGCAGTGGATCCTGATGCAGTTTGGAATTCCTGTGTGATGGTCTGGATAGATGTCTGCCTATTACACATTACGACCCTCTTCAACTGTCGGTGTTCTCTGTCAGTCAACCGACGAGGTCAACATGTACTCTTTTGTGCTGTACGTGTCCCTTCACGTTTCCACTTCACTATCACATCGGAAACAGTGGAAACAGTGTTTAGGACTGGGGAAATTACGCTTACAACATATGACACAAGTTACACCCAATCACCTGACCACGTTCGAAGTCAGTGAGTTCCACTGAGTGCCCCATTCTGCTCTCTCTCGGTGTCTGATGACTATTGAGGTCACTGATATGGAGTACCCGGCAGTAGGTGGCAGTACAATGCACCTAATATGATAAACGTACTTTTTGGGTGTGTCCGGATGCTTTTGATCACATAGTGTATGTCCGAAGTAGTGCTGGAGGAAACTGTCACCATGAATCCTGCAGGGCTGTCCATAAACCGGTAAGGTTACGAGGGGGTGGAGATCTCTTCTGAACAACACCTTTCAAGGCAACCCAAATATGCTCAATAATGTTCATGTTTGGGGAGTTGGGTGGCCAGCGGAAGTTTTTAAATTCAAAAGACTGTTCCTGGAGTCACTCTGTAGCATTTCAGGATGTATGGGGTGTCGCATTGTCCTGCTGGAATTGCCAAGTCCGTCGGAATGCAGGTGATCAGACAGCATGCTTATGTACGTGTCACCTATCAGAGTCGTATCTAGACGTATCAGGGTTCCCATATGACTACAACTGCACACGCCCCACACCATTACACAGCCTCCAACAGCTTGAACAGTCCCTTGCTGACATACCGGGGTCAATGGATTCATGAGGTTGTATCCATATTCGTACATGACCATCCGCTCAGACAAGGCAATATGTTTTCAGTCATCAGCAGACCAATGACGGTGTTGACGGGCCCTGGCGAGCCTCAGATCTTCAGATGTGTGTGAATTCCTATGGGATTAAACTGCTGAGGCCATCGGTCCCTAGAGTTACACACTACATAAACTAACTGATGCTAAGAACAACAGACACACCCATGCCTGAGGGAGGACTCGAACCTCCAGCGGGAGAGGCCGCGCAATCCGTTTCATGGCGCCCCTACCCGCGCGTCCACTCCGCGCGGGCAGACGAGGCGTAAAGCTTTGTGTTGTGCAGTCCTCAATGGTACACGAGTGGACTTCCGGTTCCGAAAGCCGATATCCATGATGTTTTGTTGAACGGTTCGCACGCTGACACTTGTTGATGACCCAGCATTGAAATCTACAGCAACTTGGGGAAAGTTTGCACTTCTGTCACGTTGATCGATTCCCTTCAGTCGTCGTTGATCCCGTTCTTGCAGGGTCTTTTTCCGGCCGCAGCGATGGATATTTGATGTTTTACCGGATTCCTGATATTCACGGTACACTCGTGAAACGGTCGCATGCGAAAATCCCCACTTCATCACTAAATCGGAGATGCTGCGTCCCATTGATCTTGCGCCGACTGTAACACCGTGTTCAAACTCACTTAAATCTTGATAACCTGCCACTGCAGCAGCAGTAACTGATGTAACAACTGCCCGAGACACTTGTTGTCTTATACAGGCGTTGTCGCATGTTTATACCAGTTTTTTTGGCGCTTCAGTGTATGTTACTATGGTTTCCAGGCAGAGGTTGGAACACCGAAAAGATTACAGAACGGTAGTCTTAGGGTCGTAGGATTGAACCGTTTGGAGAAACATTTTTATTTTCAATTGATACGTTACCTACGTTGCAAATTAACCGAATTAATATCGCATATGTTTTATTTACTAATACTTTCATAACAGGCATGAAAAGGAGAGGAAAAGGAAAATTTTGGGTTGCAAATAAATTTCCATGAAAGCATTGTACTTACAGCGCCCAGGAGGACTTCGCAAATAATATTTCTGAAAAGGGATTGTAAGTGAAGCTTCTAGGAGTTCGTATTGGGTTAATTTCATTTTGATACTGGAGAAGACTGTGTCAAAATAGATTTCATTGTAGATCACCAGCTACCCACCCAATATGTGGTGAAATTCTGCGTTGTGTCTGATTTTCTGCTAAACTATGCGGTAAGAGAGAAACTTACATGAACGTAAACCAGGTTTGTTTTTCTACAGAGCCTGTAAAACAAACACGTAATTGAAAAAAATGCGGACTTTATGACTTGAGCAATATCACGTGAAACCCACTGGTTCCCGTGTTTTACGATGAATATCGCCCGGAGCAGATGTAAATCATCAACTGTAAAACAAAAAAAGTATCTAATTTTATATACGAGGATTTCGTTACGCATTACAAGCTCCTTAATGGAAATTAAATTACAAATTTTCCTTTGACTTTCTTTTTCATCCCTTTGATGAAAATGTTTACTGAGCATTGTTTCGGTTCATTTGCAGTACGAGTACGTAAAAATTGAAAATAAAAAGAATAAAAAACGTTTTCGCAGAAGTACTCGACCCCCTACCCTACGATTACCGTTCCCGAGTTTTTCCTCTGAGCCAACGGCTGTCTTGGAACAGCATTACCATAAATGGCTGATGACGGACCCGCGACAAAATCGCTATTTTTTTTTTTTTTCAAACGCCTGGCCCTCTGTAGCTCCCTCTCCTGTTACCTTGATTTCTCGCCATGCCCTGCAGATTCCACCAATCTGGACGCAATGGACGAGTAGGCGCGGTCGCCTTGTCAGGTCGACTCGGTGCCCAATCGTTATCAGTGTCAGCGAGCGGGGCGGCGCAATCTGGAGGACGACAGTTAAAAACCGTCTCCGGCCATCCTGATTTAGATTTTCGGCGATTTCCCTAGATCATTTCAGGAAAATGCCGGGATGATTCCTTTGAAAGGGCACCGCCGATTTTCTTCCCAATCCTTCCCTCATCCGAGTTTGTGCTCCGTCTCTAATGACCTCGCTGTCGACGGGACGTTAAACACCAGTCTCCTCCCCCGTTATTAGTGTCAGAGGGAGCAGTTTTCTATACTATCTCTCGCGCCATGTACTATACAGGGTGGTCCATTGATCGCGACCGGGCCAAATATCTCACGAAATAAGCGTCAAACGAAAAAACTACAAAGAACGAAACTTGTCTAGCTTGAAGGGGGAAACCAGATGGCGCTATGGTTGGCCCGCTAGATGGGGCTGCCATAGGTCAAATGGATATCAACTGCGTTTTTTAAAAATAGGAACCCCCATTTTATTACACATTCGTGTAGTACGTAAAGAAATATGAATGTTTTAGTTGGACCACTTTTTTCGCTTTGTGATAGATGGTTCTGTAGTAGTCACAAACATATGGCTCACAATTTTAGACGAACAGTTGGTAACAGGTAGGTTTTCTAAATTAAAATACAGAACGTAGGTACGTTTGAACATTTTATTTCGGTTGTTCCAATGTGATACATGTACCTTTGTGAACTTAACATTTCTCACAATGCATGGTGTTACAGCGTGATTACCTGTAAATACCACATTAATGCAATAAATGCTCAAATGATGTCCGTCAACCTCAATGCATTTGGCAATACGTGTAACGACATTCCTCTCAACAGCGAGTAGTTCGCCTTTCGTAATTTTCGCACATACATTGACAGTGCGCTGACGCTTGTTGTCAGGCGCTGTCGGTGGATCACGATAGCAAATATCCTTCAACTTTCCCCATAGAAAGAAATCCGGGGACGCCAGATCCGGTCAACGTGCGGGCCATAGTATGATGCTTTGGCGACCAATCCACCTGTCATGAAGTATGCTATTCAATACCGCTTCTACCGAACGCGAGCTATGTTGCCGGACATCCATCACGTTGGAAGTACACCGCCATTCTGTAATGCAGTGAAACATCTTGTAGTAACATCGGTAGAATATTACGTAGGAAATCAGCGTACACTGAACCATTTAGATTGCCATCTATAAAATGGGCGCCAATTATCCTTCCTGCCATAATGCCGCACCATACATTAACCCGCCAACGTCGCTGATGTTCCACTTGTCGCAGCCATCGTGGATTTTCCGTTGCCCAATAGTGCTTATTATGCTGGTTTACGTTACCACTGTTGGTGAATGACGCTTCGTCGCTAAGTAGAACGAGTGCAAAAAATCTGTCATCGTCCCGTAATTTCTCTTGTGCCCAGTGGCAGAACTGTACACAAGTCATCGCCATGCAATTCCTGGTGCATAGAAACATGGTACGTGTGCAGTCGATGTTGATGTAGCATTCCCAACACAGACTTCTTGGAGATTCCCTATTCTCGCGCAATTTGTCTGCTACTGATGTGCGGATTAGACGCGACAGCAGCTAAAACACGTACTTGGGCATCATCATTTGTTGCAGGTCGTGGTTGATGTTTCACATGTGGCTGAACACTTTCGATTTCCTTAAAGAACGTAACTATCCGTGAAAGGTCTATGTTGGATTCCTTTCATGTTAATTTTTTAAAACTGTTGTCATTTACGGCATACATTCCACTTTTAAATTTACTGTGGTGTTTCTGACTATCTGGGAGGAGACTGAGCAGTGAAACGTGTTACTTTCACACATAAACAAGAACCATCTGTCACACTACTACACTTTCAAACACAGTTTATATGTAATTCATGTTACACAGTCTCATATGGAACCTACATCCGCTTTCTTTTATATACCCTATATGGTAAGATACTGCCATCCCCCTTCCCTTGTGTGTGAAGGGATGGATGAGCAAATGTATTTCTAGTTGTATGCTTAATGGTAGCAGGCAAGCCTGTCTGCTAGAGAACAGTAGGACCAACTTTGGAACAGGTAGCTACGCTTTCTAAAAGCAAAAAGGTTTCTTTTCTTCGTATGGTCCTGTCCGTCCCTTGTTATGTTGGTATAGGAAGCTGCCACTCTGGTCACTTCCGATTGTATCTGTTAAGCACCCTCGGTAGGGGCCCAGACAGTCAGTCTGCGGCGAGCATCTGAAGTGGTAAGATCTCCGGCTAAGCGCGTCTCTGCTTAAGTCCGTAGGACAATGGATTTCTTAAGTTCAGCCTAACTGAAAATTTATTCACCTCTATTTCAGGTTTAGATTTAAAATATCTTATGTTATCTTAAATTGCAATGCAGTGTAATTCGAGTGTGAAGTTCAGAATATCTTCCAGTAGTTGCTTTATCACTACTTTGTGAGTAAAGTGGAACCACGTGTTGATGATACGTAACTCTAACAAAGATCATCAATCTTAAATGCGAATGTGCATGAGATTGTAACGTCTCCTGTTGACAATATTTTTCAATATAGCAACTTTTCTTTATGTTCAACCCACATGGGGTGTACTTTGTGAGACCAGTACCACGTGCTTATACAGTTGTTTGACCCATCAGGTTAATAGTAAGACGATAGTAACCAATTGGAGGTTTTTCTTTTGTAAATTGCGTTTCGATGTAATTTATTTTAACCATCAAAATTACTGTGGAGTTACACTCCTTGTGTAAACCAAGTTGACCACGTGAAGCATGTGCTGTAATCATCAAAGTAGTCCTGAGCTTTCTTTTCGGGAAGATTTCACAGAGAGTTAGTATGAATTTAGTATACCAGTGTGTGGTAATTTCATGACGGACAGGATTGCGCTACGAACGTAACTTCTTTGGGTGAAAATTGAATCGGTTGGTTGTGGTTAATTTCCTCTTGCATATGTTTCAACTTCTTCGTGTGTTATTTTATGAATGCAGTGTTGTATGCAGTCTGCCAATCTTGGCTCCATATTTGATGTGTTCCGTAAGATTACAAACTCACATTTTCACAATACTAAATAAGGCACCAGTTTAGTTATGAATCAAGTTTAATATGCTCAAATTTTAACGGAACAATGATCAATGTTAAAATAAATGACCAAATCTAAGCTGATTTATTTCTTTTTATTTAAATTGTTTATATATATATATATATATATATATATATATATATATATATATATATATATATACAGGGTAAGTCACCTAACAACACCGCTCGATATATTTCGTAAACCACATCAAATACTGACGAATCGATTCCACAGACCGAACGTGAGGAGAGGGGCGACTGTAATTGGTTAACACAGACCATAGAAAAATACACGGGAGTATGTTTTTTAACACAAACCTACGTTTTTTTAAATGGATCCACGTTAGTTTTGTTAGCACAACTGAACATGTAAACAAATACGTAATCAGTGCCGTTTGTTGCATTGTAAAATGTTAATTAAATCCGGAGATATTGTAACCTAAAGTTGACGCTTGAGTACCACTCCTCCGCTGATCGATCGTGTGTATCGGAGAGCACCGAATTACATAGGGATCCAAAGGGAACGGTGATGGACCTTAGGTACAGAAGAGACTGGAACAGCACATTACGTCCACATGCTAACACCTTTTTATTGGTCTTTTTCACTGGCGCACATGTACATTACCATGAGGGGTGAGGTACACGTACACACGTGGTTTCCGTTTTCAATTACGGATTGGAATAGAGTGTGTCCCGACATGTCAGGCCAATAGATGTTCAATGTGGTGGCCATCATTTGCTGCACACAATTGCAATCTCTGGCGTAATGAATGTCGTACACGCCGGAGTACATCTGGTGTCATGTCGCCGCAGGCTGCCACAAAACGTTGTTTCATATCCTCTGGGGTTGAGGCACATCACGGTACACATTCTCCTTTAACGTACTCCACAGAAAGAAGTCCAGAGGTGTAAGATCAGGAGAACGGGCTGGCCAATTTATGCGTCCTCCACGTCCTATGAAACGCCCGTCGAACATCCTGTCAAGGGTCAGCCTAGTGTTAATTGCGGAATGTGCAGTTGCACCGTCATGCTGATACCACATACGTCGACGCGTTTCCAGTGGGACATTTTCGAGCAACGTTGGCAGATCATTCTGTAGAAACGCGATGTGTGTTGCAGCTGTTTGGGCCCCTGCAATGAAGTGAGGACCAATGAGGTGGTCGCCAGTGATTCCGCACCATACATTTACAGTCCACGGTCGCTGTCGCTCTACCTGCCTGAGCCAGCGAGGATTGTCCACGGACCAGTAATGCAATTTCCGTAGATTCACTGCCCCGTGGTTTGTGAAACCCGCTTCATCGGTAAACACGTAGAACTGCAACGCATTCTCTGTTAATGGCCATTGACAGCATTACACTCGATGATTAAATTCATCACCATGTAATTGCTGATGTAGCGACACATGAAACGGGTGAAAGCGACGATGCAGTATGCGCATGACACTACTTTGACTCAGTCCACCGGCTCTCGCAATGTCCCGTGTACTCATGTGTGGGTTCATGGCAACAGCAGCTAACACACCAACTGCACCCGCCTCTCCTGTGACGGGCCTGTTACGGACCCGTTGGCGTGCTACGACCATACCTGTTGCATACAGTTGGCGGTAGATGTTTTGCAATGTGCGGCACGTTGGATGCTCTCTGTCCGGGTACCGTTCTGCATACACCCTGCAGGTTTCAGCTGCATTTCGTCGACACTCGCCATAGATGAGTATCATCTTCGCCTTTTCAGAGTTCGAATGCACCATGGTCACAGTTCCTATAACACTACACTATCACAGACGTCTGGTAACACGGTGTACTACAGTTGGTCTGCGTGCGGAGACGAATGCAGAATAACAATAGGAGCAAGCGCTACATGCGGACACTGCGACAGCTAGACCAAACCACAACAGTGCTCTACAGCCACACTCGTAAACACGGTCGTCATCGTAAACATGTCCCTGCAGATGCTGCTCGCCGACCGTGGCCCGTGTTTGTTACAACACGCAACTGAATGTCGGAGGTTTCAAGCGTCAACTTTAGGTTACAATACCTCCGGATGTAATTAACATTTTACAATGCAACAAACGGCACTGATTACGTATTTGTTTATATGTTCAGATGTGCTAACAAAACTAACGTGGTTCCATTTAAAAAAAACGTAGGTTTGTGTTAAAAAACATACTTTCGTGCATTTTTGTATGGTTTGTATTAAACAATTACGCTAGCCCGTCTCCTCACGTTCGGTCTGTGGAATCGGTTCGTCAGTATTTGATGTGGTTTACGAAATATATCCAGCGGTAACGTTAGGTGACTCACCCTGTGTATATATATATATATATATATATATATATATATATATATATATATATATATATATATCACCGGTTGTCGTAAGATGACTATTAAAAGATCATAATTAATGTTAGTCCGGTTGGAAATTTGGTAAGCTAGACTGGATACCTGGTGAAACAGTTACTCAGTAATGCAAGGTTAACTTCCCCAAGTAGCTCACGACTTTTAACTCGCTTTTATTGTCTTGAATATCAGCACCGATTTCAGAACAAATTAATGCATCAACATTACATCCGTCGTACGGTCCGGACACATGGATGATGTCGTCCAGGATACCGAGCAGCGTACATAGCATACGCCCGTTGGGCATTTTGATCACAATAGCCATACATCAACACGATATCGATCTTTACCGCAATCGGCAAACGGTCCATTTTACCACGGGTAATGTATCACGAAGCAAATACCGTCCGCACTGGCGGAATGTTAAGTGATACCACGTACTTATACGCTTGTGACTATTAGAGCGCCATCTATCACAAAACGAAAAAAGTGGTCCATCTAAAACATTCATTTTTCTTTACGTACTACACGAATATGTAATAAAAATGGGGGTTCCTATTTAAAAAAACGCAGTTGATATCCGTTTGACTTATGGCAGAGACCATCTAGCGGACCAACCATAGCGCCGTCTGGTTTCCCCCTTCAAGCTAGACGAGTTTCGTTCTTTGTAGTTCTTTCGTTTGATGCTTATTTCGTGAGATATTTGCCCCGGTCACGATCAATGGACCACCATGTATTTATCCTCAAATTTCCACAATATTTAATCGTCTGTTCTCACTACTATTCTGTATACGGCGAAAAAGTAAAATTTCGTCATTTGCAGTCCTTCCCTTCGTTGTTTCTAACGGCCAGCGGAGTACTTCTAACACGCCGCGCGCATTTTATTAGCAAGTGTTTCCTCCGCCTTTGCCGGTGATTAGGCGACCGGAACCGCTTAGCTGTCGCAATGCGGCCTCGCTTCCCGGCCGCGAGTAAACAGTGCGCACTTCCCACGGCCACAGGAAGCCGGCCGTGATAAGCCCTGTACCGCTCTGTGCTGATACAACGCGGGCGCGCCGCGTGCCTTCCGCCCGCGCAGTCCGGGAACCCAGGCCGACCTCTCTCACCCCGTCTCTCTCTCTCTCTCTCTCTCTCTCTCTCTCTCTGAGGAGGTCTTACGTGGAGTACGATTCCTGACGATCTGGGATCACTTCACTCTTGGCAGGACCCATCGAGGACCCTATAAACATACCGCGTAGTTATTCACTGAAGAGCCAAAGAAACTGGTACACCTACCCAATATCGTGTATTGCCCCCGCGAGCACGCAGAAGTGCCGCAACACGACATGGGATGGACTCGACTAACGTCTGAAGTAATGCTCGAGGGAATTGACACCATGAAACCGCCGGCTGCGGTGGTCTAGCGGTTCTACGCGCTCAGTCCGGAACTGCGCGATTGCTACGGTCGCAGGTTCGAATCCTGCCTCGGGCATGGATGTGTGTGACGTCCTTAGGTTAGATATTCGTGAGTCACCTAACATTACCGCTGGATATATTTCGTAAACCACATCAAACACTGACGAACCGATTCCACAGACCGAACGTGAGGAGACGGGCTAGTGTAATTGTTTAATACAAACCATACAAAAATGCACGGAAGTATGTTTTTTAACACAAACCTACGTTTTTTTAAATGGAACCACGTTAGTTTTGTTAGCACATCTGAACATATAAACAAATACGTAATCAGTGCCGTTTGTTGCATTGTAAAATGTTAATTACATCCGGAGATATTGTAACCTAAAGTTGACGCTTGAAACCACCGACGTTCAGTTGCGTGTTGTAACAAACACGGGCCACGGTCGGTTTAAGTAGTTCTAAGTTCTAGGGTACTGATGACCACAGATGTTAAGTCCCATAGTGCTCAGAGCCATCTGAATCATTTTGAACCATGAAACCTGCAGGGCTGTCTATAAATCTGCAGTAGTACGAGATAATGTTCATGTCTGGGGTGTTTGGTGGGCAGTAGAAGTGTTTAAACTCAGAAGAGTCTACCTTGTGATGTAACAAAATAAAAGTGATGTTGTTATTCAATGGAAAAGTTGGAATTTGAGATTTCGCTTACTGTTTTATCAATCACAATTGGCGTAAGAAACGTGGATTGACCATTGTCATAAAATATTGCGTTATGAAATGTGAATAGTCTTTACTTGCAGTTTCTCGTGGCTTGAAGCAGTCACAGCTAGCGTGCTATTGATTAAGAAATTGCATTATTGTCTTTCTAATTACTTCATGATCGTAGATACGATCATACCCGGTCGTGAAGTTATGACAAAATAATTTCCTAAGGGACCAGAAAGTTCTTAAGGGCGCAAAAACAACTGTAACATCACACAAAAGGGAAATTCAATATTAAAGCTGGTGCAAGAAGACGATAAAACAATTTTGTTTTTGTCAGTGTAACACGCACATTGGACTGCTGATCTTGGTGTCTGTAATCTTAGCAAAATGCATAATTAAAATGAAAATAGTACTGAGGAGATGATAGGAACGAGCACTGCTAAATGATTCAGTATTCCCAGAACAAATATTTATTATAACTGAAACATATATCGTACCTTAAGCTTAGTACTACAATGACGGTAGATTTTTATGTCCGTTTCATGTCCATTGAGCGCTCTTTTATATAGCCATTGTCCTCTTTGAGTCGCTCGTGCGTCGTCACGATAAGTTATAACAGTTCTTTACACTTCACTCAAACGTAGACGTAACACGTTTCTATACATTCAGTAAAAGTTAGACCAGACTGCCACAAATCTGCGTCCGTCTTACTTAAGAAAAACAGTACAAGTGTTTAGCGCTCAAGGCTTCATTTGTTCTCCAGCGAACAAAATAGTGAAGGATCGCATATCTATCCGTATTTTTCTGTTTATATTGCCGCTCAAAGACGACGAATTACATTATTTAGGAAATTCCACCGTCACTATGCGACGCCTTATTATACATTAATCATTCTTTATAACCAAGTATTTGCCTTCTGGCTGAAAGTATTAACTATTTGCTGTTTTAATGAAGCCAAAAATAGCGAATATCACAACCTGGAGCCACTCTGTAGCAATTCTGCACGTTTCGGGTGTCGCATTGTCCTGCTGGAATTGCCCAAGTCCGTCGGAATGCACAATGGACATGAATGGATGCACGTGATCAGGCAGGATGCCTACGTACATGACACCTATCAGAGGCGTATCTAGATGTATCAGGGATCCCATAGCACTCCACTGCACACGCCCCACACCATTATAGAGCCTCCCTCACCTTGAAGAGTCCCCTGCTGGCATGCAGGCTCCATGGATTCATGAGGTTGTCTCTATACCCGTACACGTCCGTCCGCTGGATACAATTTGAATTTGTCTGACCAGGAAACATGTTTGCAGCCATCAACAGTCCAATGTCGGTGTTGACGGGCCCAAGTGAGGCGTAAAGCTTTGTGTAGTGCAATCAAGAAGGGTACACGAGTGAACCTTCAGCTCCGAAAGTCCATATCGATGATGTTTCGTTGAATGGTTCGCACGCTGACACTTGTTGATGGCCCAGCACTGAAATCTGCAGCAATTTTCGGAAGGGTTGCACTTCTGTCACGTTAAGCGATCCTCTTCAGTCGTCATTGGTCCCGTTCTTGTAGGATATTTTTCCGGCCGCAGCGATGTCGGAGATTTGATGTTTTACCGGATTCCTGATATTCACGGTACAGTCGTGAAATGGTCGTACGGGAAGATCCCCACTTCATCGCTACCTCGGAGATGCTGCGTCTCATCACTCGTGCGCCGACTGTAACAACACTCAACACTTTCAAACTCACTTGAATGTTGATAACCTGCCACTGTAGCAGACGTCAGAAGCAGCCGAACGAACAACTGCGCCAGACTCTCGTTGTCTTACATGGGCGTTGCCGACCGCAGCGCCGTATTCTGCCTGTTTACATATCCCTAGATTTGAATACACATGCTTATACCAGTTTCCTTGGCGCTTAGGTTGGTACTTAAGTTCGTAGTCTTTTTGCTTTGCATGTTGGAATTCCTCTTGCTATGGATTTATTTATCGATTACTATTTGTTACTTGTAGTTCACTGTGGCTATTGGAGTTTATACATTGTCATTCAGAGATAGTGACAGAAGCTGTGGACGCTAGAAAATGGAGTGCCAAGTGGATAAATTGAAACATGTCCAATATATTCTTCTGTTTGGGCTCAGTAGAGACCTGACAGCAGCGGAGACAGCCAAAAACATTCGCGTCTTCTGTGAGGATAATGCCATTGGACAGAGCACGGCAAGAGCATTGTTTTCTCGTTTCAAGGAGAATCGTTTTGACATTACTGACTCTCCACGTTCAGGAAGGCCTTAGGATTTGATGAAGATCGTTTAAACGCGTTAATCCACAGTGATCGTCATTGGTGCATTCGAGAACTAGCAAATGTGATGAAATGTGATCGTTCCGCCGGCCGGAGTGGCCGAGCGGTTCTAGGCGCATCAGTCTGGAACCGCGCGACCGCTACGGTCGCAGGTTCGAATCCTGCCTCGGGCATGGATGTGTGTGATGCCCTTAGGTTAGTTAGGTTTAAGTAGTTCTAAGTTCTAGGTGACTGATGACCACAGATGTTAACTCCCATAGTGCTCAGAGCCATTTTTGAACGTAGTCTTAAAGAAGCAGCATCTCGTCGATGTCTCCGGTGCTCATACTGAACAAATTGTGTAAGAGGCAGTTTGTTATAAAATCGACGTTATGCCTTTCTCACTTCTTTGAAGTTTTCTGTCCACAGTCTGTTCCTATTCCATCATGTATGGAAACATTTTTAGATGTCTTTCTCTTATTAACAGCGCCAGATGTGCACCTGGTGACCAAAGTTGGAATTATTTTTTTCCATCGTAAATCGGTTCTCCATTAACGCACCAGTATATCTGCCAATTTTCGTTGTGATACGATGATTACAGCCCACACAGGACCTCGCTGAGTTGCTGGACTTTAATTATAGCACACGAGACATGGGACAAAAAATTAATAAAAATGAACAATGCACGACACCGTCTCCAATCTTGATAATGGCCTCGATGGAAGACAGTCAGACTTAACAAGCGTTCAAGAAATGAGACGACATTCTGCTGACGATCCTAACACTTTACTACAGCAAGTGTAACCATGTGTAGATGGACAGACTGGCCCAGAACCGGCCATAGAAGTGAAATAAATCTTAAAAGTATTTGTAACTGGATACTGTTACCTTCAATAATCCTTAATTTAGTAGCAGCCGATCAGTTCAGCAAGACTCAGCGTGGGTAAAATAAAATTAAAAAGCACAACATGCTCATTTTCTGTCGTCTGTACTGAAGCTAACCTAATTATGGACTGCGTATACATCAGTGTGAATGAATCCTGATGAGAGAGACAAAAGAACTGTGGAGAGTTTGCTACTGTGTGCACAGTTAAAAGACAATTGTCTGCTCATTAGCTAAACTTTCACAACGCGGCGGTGACACAGCCTGCCCGCCTATTATCCAATCTCTTCCAAAAGGACCGGGCCTCGCTTCTTGCTCCCTGTTACATACACGTCCTTTTTTGCTCCTGTTTTTGCTTACGTCGCGTCGCTCTTTCCCGTCGCTCCTTCCTCCTGCCGCCTCACCCCCCCCCCCCCCCCCCGGTCATCCACAGCTAACGTTTTTTACGGCTCGGTCCGTCATCACAGTCGACTGGTTCGCATTCACTTCGTTTGTGTGGCCCCTCTGCCCTCGGAGCAGACAGCCCGTTTTCGTGCCCTCGTCCTGCCTCCTACTGTGGGCTTCAATTCACGGCAGCGCCTTTGTGTTTTGCAGCCGTACGCCCTTACCGTTACGTGAATGGCCAATAACCAACCCACCCTGTCTGCCAGTGTAAACTGCTTTGTAGTCACACCCCCAGTTAGCTTAAGAAACGTGACGTATTGTCACGACAACTGTTGTCAACTTTTTTTCATTTAATAATAAAGACAGATTTCATTTTTTTTCTTATTCAATTCAAGAATATCTTCTTTGACGTTTGATAAAGGACATCTTGTTCTACATCACGGGCTATAGTTCAGAAGCACTTATTTGGCCGACGGCTATTCGGGCACATAGCCCATCACTAGCGTCATCTGATACAGAGGCTAGACAAACAAATGTTTGCGTATCGATGTCGATAACACAGAACATTTTGTATACACCAAGATAGAATCATAAGACTATGCAAATAATGTGCACGACTATATCGAATGACGTGTCATCCTCGTAATCGTCTTCTGGCCTTTTGGCCTGTTCCAGCTCAGAATCGTTCACGCGATCTCTTTAAGGGACGTCCGACGTTTCTACATCTACATCTACATCCATACTCCGCAAGCCACCTGACGGTGTGTGGAGGAGGGTACTTTGAGTACCTCTATCGGTTCCCCCTTCTATTCCAGTCTCGTATTGTTCGTGGAAAGAAGGATTGTCGGTATGCCTCTGTGTGGGCTCTAAACTCTCTGATTTTATCCTCATAGTCTCTTCGCGAGATACACGTAGGAGGAAGCAATACACTGCTTGCCTCCTCGGTGAAGGTATGTTCTCGAAACTTCAACAAAAGCCCGTACCGAGCTACTGAGCGTCTCTCCTGCAGAGTCTTCCACTGGGGTTTATCTATCATCTCCGTAACGCTTTCGCGATTACTAAATGATCCTGTAACGAAGCGCGCTGCTCTCCGTTTGGGTTATACTGTATTACAGCTTTAGTTACTCTGTCATTAGACGCACGTCGGACATGGTCTTTCCAGCTGAGTTAGTATTTTCCACATACATATGTATACCGTTCAATATTTAGTTCTTGTCGAATATTGGTATTTATTTTATGGTCCAATAATCAATATCTCACTACAAAATTGAGGAACTTGATCTCTGATGGTTGAATTCATCGTAATAGATCAGATGTTTGGGTCTAACATTCGCTACCATGCAGTAGTAAAGACAACTCTATTACTTTGTAGAGTTTAATTAATGTTTATTTTAGTACTTTATGATTTAATATATGTAGTATACTTCCAGAGAAATGTCTGAGTTTGGCCACCAGATATGACGACGGGTACTGGGGAAATAAAATAACCAGGGTGGATCAATACTAGCACAACGAGAGGACGGTTCTCGAACCCATAGAGGCCATAAAGGCCATAGAAAAGCCAATCTGTCTTGGACAGGTCACGTCTGAAGCAAAATCAGCTGGGACGAAGCTTGAAAGAGGCACCACTGTCCTTGCCCTGCGCAGGGCTTGCAGCGCTTCCTGATCTACCACCTAATTCCTAAGACAGGACGTGTTTTCACAATATTAAATTGTACATGTACAGAATGTGAAGCTTGTTTGACTTCTTAATATTTTGAAAAAGTTTAACAATTTTGCAGTCATAAAGTCTCGTTAACTTAAAACTAATCAGGAAACGATAATGCTTAAAATTAACAATTTATGTATCAAGAAGAGAGAAAAATAGCAAATAGTATACAGGGTGGTCCATTGATCGTGACCGGGTCAAATATCTCACGAAATAAGCGTCAAACGAAAAAACTACAAAGAACGAAACTTGTCTAGATTGAAGGAGGAAACCAGATGGCGCTATGGTTGGTCCGCTAGATGGTGCTGCCATAGGTCAAACGGAAATCAATTGCGTTTTTTTTTAAATAGAAACCCCCATTTTTTATTACATATTCGTGTAGTACGTAAAGAAATATGAATGTTTTGGTTGGACCACTTTTTTCACTTTCTGATAGATGGCGCAGACATGGCTCACAATTTTAGACGAACACTTGTAACAGGTAGCTTTTTAAATTAAAATGCAGAACGTAGGTGCATTTGAACATTTTCTTTCGGTTGTTCCAATGTGATACATGTACCTTTGTGATCTTATCATTTCTGAGAACGCATGCTGTTACAGCGTGTTACCTGTAAACACCACATTAATGCAATATATGCTCAAAATGAGGTCCGTCAATCTCAATGCGTTTCGCAGTACGTGTAACGACATTCCTCTCAACAGCGAGTAGTTCGCCTTCCGGAATGTTCGCACATGCATTCACAATGCGCTGACGCATGTTGTCAGGCGTTGTCGGTGGATCACGATAGCAAATCCGGGGACGTCAGATCTGGTGAACGTGCGGCCCATGGTATGGTGCTTCGACGACCAATCCACCTGCCATGAAATATGCTATTCAATACCGCTTCAACCGCACTCGAGCTATGTGCCGGACATCCATTATGTTAGAAGTACATCGCCATTCTGTCATGCAGTGAAACATCTTGTAGTAACATCGGTAGAACATTACGTAGGAAATTGCACCATTTAGATTGCCATCGGTAAAATGGGGGCCAATTATCCTTCCTCCCCTTAATGCCGCACCATACATTAACCCGCCAAGATCGCTGATGTTCCACTTGTCGCAGTCATCGTGGATTTTCCGTTGCCCAATATTTACCGCTATTGGTGAATGACGCTTCGTCGCTAAATAGAACGCGTGCAAAAAATCTGTCATCGTTCCGTAATTTCTCTTGTGCCCAGTGGCAGAACTGTACACGACGTTCAAAGCCATCGTCATGTAATTCCTGGTGCACAGAATTATGGTACGGGTGCAATCGATCTTGATGTAGCATTCTCAACACCGCCGTTTTTGAGATTCCCGATTCTCGCGCAATTTGTCTGCTACTGATGTGCGGATTAGCAGCGACAGCAGCTAAAACACCTACTTGGGCATCATCATTTGTCGCAGGTCGTGGTTGACTTTTCACACGTGGCTGAACACTTCCTGTTTCATTAAATAACGTAAGTATCCGGCGAACGGTCCGGATATTTGTATGATGTCGTCCAGGATACCGAGCAGCATACATAACACACGCTCGTTGGGCATTTTGATCACAAAAGCCAGACATCAACAGGATATCGACCTTTTCCGCAATTGGTAAACGGTCCATTTTAACACGGGTAATGTATCACGGAGTAAATTCCGTCAGCACCTGCGGAATGTTACGTGATACCACGTACTTATACGCTTGTGACTATTACAGCGCCATCTATCACAAAGCGAAAAAAGTGGTCCAACTAAAAAATTCATATTTCTTTACGTACTAAATGAATATGTAATAAAAATGGGGGCTCCTATTTTAAAAAACGCATTTGATATCCGTTTGACATATGGCAGCGCCATCTAGCGGGCCAACCATAGCGCCATCTGGTTTCCCCCTTCAAGCTAGACAAGTTTCGTTCTTTGCAGTTTTTTCGTTTGACGCTTATTTCGTAAGATATTTGGCCCACTCACGATCAATGGATCACCCTGTAGATTAATAGAATGCCGCCTGCGATGCTACGCACAATGGAGTGCCTCAGAAAACTATAGAGCGTCTCGCACCTGGGCAGCCACTGCCCGATCTACTACTACTACTAATCGCCAGCAGAGGGCGAGGACTTTGTTTTTTTGTTTCCTTTTTTTTATGGAAGGGGCGCCAAGTAGCGAGATCATTGATCCCACTGGATTAGGGAAGGACGAAGAAGGAAGTCAGCCATGCCCTTTCAAAGGAACCCTACCGGCGTTTGCCTGAAGAGATTTAGGGAAAGCGCGGAAAACCTAAATCAGGATGGCCGGACGCAGGTTTGAACCGTCGTCCTCCCAAATGCGAGTCCAGGGTGCTAACCACTGCGCCATCTCGCTCGCTAAAGGGCGAGGATCACAGGAATAGTTTGAGCCTCTCGCCCTCAGATGGCCTGATTCTACATTTAAGTTGGGTTGCTCTACCCGATAGCGTGTGCTGTCCTCTATTTCTACATTTCTCCTACAATCAGCAATTACTGTCTAGCAGTTGTTTTCTTGGAACTCCGGAGACTATACATCTAGTCCTGCTTCGCCTGTTTTGCTGTCGTCTGATCTGCTACGGCAACTATGGTCACCTCTCTCGCTGGTATTGTCTGTGAAGTCATTTGTCGCCTTCGTTCGTTGCCGCCCGCACTCTCGTCTGTGCGCCTTATGCAGCGCTTTAGATGTCCCATCCACACAGCCGTTGATAACGGCCCACAAGGTCTGGTCTATAAGCTATTGTGTTATGTCGTCGTATGAGTTTGTTAGTCGTCTTTGCTGCGACTTTGTAACGCTAAGTGGCCACACTTCCTGTTTGTCTCGGACACAACTGTTACAGTAAGAAAACAATAGTGCCTATATGACGAGAAACTATGGCCGTTTGGAGTGCTAGCTGCCACAGCTCTCGGGCCCAAGGCGCCACACCTCTGTTAGTCTCAGTCCCTGTCACTCTGGACCCTGTGATGCAAGGCCCCTCCCATGAACCTAGCGGTCACAAAACTGTTAGGCAAGTGGAAACGATATCAAGTCAGTGGTGTGAACATTCGGTTGAAAGTGCGATCTAACGCACATCTTTCCGGGCGGGAAGGAGAGCCTGGTCCCCGGCACGAATCCGTGTGGCGGATTTGCGTCGAGATCCGGTGAACCGGCCAGTCTGTGGACGGTTTTTAGGCGGTTTTCCATCCGCCTCGGCGAATGCGGGCTGGTTCCCCTTATTCCGCTTCAGTTTCACTATGTCGGCGACTGCTGCGCAAACAAGTTCTCCACGTACGCGTACACCACCATTGGGGTTACACTCGTCTGGTGTGAGACGTTCCCTGGGGGGGGGGGTCCACCGGGGGCCGAACCGCACAATAACCCTGGGTTCGGTGCGGGGCGGCGGAGGGGTGAAGTGGACTGCGGTGGTCGTCGTGGGGTTGTGGACCACTGCGGCTGCGGCGGTGACGGAGCCTCTCCGTCGTTTCTAGGTCCCCGGTTAACACACAATACAATACAATGGTGTGAAAATTAACTGTTAATTCATAACAGCGAACTCGCTACGGTCGCAGGTTCGAATCCTGCTTCGGGCATGGCTGTGTGTGATGTCCTTAGGTTAGTTAGGTTTAATTAGTTCTAAGTTCTAGGTGACTGATGACCTCAGAAGTTAAGTCGCATAGTGCTCAGAGCCATTTGAACCATAACAGCGAACTAGGTTAGGGTGGATGAGAATGAAATCACAATAATAATCAAAACAATTTAATGGAAAACCATGATCCAAATTACTATTTTATTCAGTCAAATAGTACGAAATTTGGGTCGCTAAAAACGCTTGAATGATAAACACTCCCAACGGCCTTAAGACAAGAGAATCATGTAGACTTAAGATTCAAGACAAACAGCTATCAACTAATACTGACTGAGAACTAGTGGAGGAAATGACGGTGGCTGAATTAAGGAACTGAACCAAGGCGGTTTCGTGGCTTTAAACGACACATGATGTCGCAAGTCTAATCCTTTAAATGAGTCACCGCTTAGCTATGACAGATTAATAAAGTAATAAACACACAAGTGATCCAGAACATTCGTGCACACCGAATGTGAAGGTATTTACAAAAAGAAACGATCTATTGTTTGAACCAAAGAAGCACATAATTTTATAATTATTTAATAAAAATGTTCATATTACAGAATAAATAAAAACGAAAACCCACTGACGATAGCACAGTAGTGGCGAAACATGTTTGGGTACTGAGGAAAGCCGGTGCTTTGCATTACTGGCTGACCTGACATCCAACAATAAAGAAACAGATTAATATCGGTTGACTAGGCTCGGTTCCCCGCTTTACCCATGTTATTTTCCGCACGCTATCTAATCTCAGACCCATCTCTGTTCCTTCCGGTATGCCCTCAATGCTTTGCATTGTGCGGTCCTTACCGTGGCTGACCCGATGGTTACGGCAGCTGACGTCGGGGCGCGGCTGCAACTCTCCCCCTCGCCTCAAGTGCTGGTAACGGATGCAAATACCGCACTCACGCAGCCTGCCTCTGTCGTCAGTTGAAAGACTCCTCACTGACTCGATCGAGGTCTGAACACTGAGCCCGTCCTCTACCGAATCTACACAGTGAATAGCTCTTAGTCAGAATGACCAAGTAGAATCGAAACCTTTGAGTTCGGTGTCCTCTATCATGGTCACGTACAAATGAAAAACTGCCAAGTGCAGAATCTAACAGGAGAATCACCAAGTTTCCCTGGACGGACGCGAATTAATAACCACAAGGAGGGTACTGTGAAAGGGTCAGGTTAACCCCACACTCAAACTCGGCACTGCGTACGCAGGTAGCAGGAAGGCGGCCCGAACCTAGGTTTGAGTCAACGGAAGTGGTGTTTTCGGTCCTAATCGAACTTGCCAGCCCTGTGAACGGCATAAACTCGCCGAAATCTGTGCAGAATCACATAGTGTTTCGATGTGTGGTTCAAATCACTTACAGAAGCGAAAAATTTGGCAGAAAGTCACGTTTTGCAGCCTATTTTTTAGTGATCGTGGTAATATACATTTAACCTAAGATGGTTACAAATTCAGACTTTACAGAAGTGTTCTAGGAACTGAAGAAGGTGGATGGCGATGCTGTTGTAAAAACGAGAGGTGTTCTGTTAAATTATTTACAGTAGGCAGCTAAATATTATTTTCGGTTTTTGAAGACACTCATGACCTCACAATAGTTACAGAACACTTATTAAACTGGAGAACGTTGTGGGATTCTGCTAAAACAAAAGGCCAAGCTTTTGGACGAAAGACCATCAAAGTTTATACGCAAAGAAGAAGATGACTCTCCAACAATCGTGAAAACATTAACGAGGAAAGATGTAGGGTAACTTATACTCGCAAAAATATTACCGCCTCTCGTTTGAAGAGTATGCCGAAAGTGTCAAAACATGCGATGGGAATTCAGCTTCCCTTATCGCAGACGGCGCTGACAACTACAAAACGCGAAGTCTTTAACCTTATAATGCATGTTAAGTGTTGATGTTGTTTCTTCAACCGACTCCAATCTACAATACATAGTAAGCACGAAACTACATTGATGGATAGTACTTACACTATGTGATCGAAAGTATCCGGACACCCACAAAACATACGTTTTTCATATTAGGTGCATTGTGCTGCCACCTACTGCCAGGTACTCCATATCAACGACCTCAGTAGTCATTGGACATCGGTAGAGAGCAGAATGGGGCGCTCCGCGGAACTCACAGACTTCGAACGCGGTCAGGTGATTGGGTGTCACTTGGTCATACGTCTGTACGCGAGATTTCCACACTCCTAAACATTCATAGGTACATTGTTTCCAAAGTGGTAGTAAAGTGGAAACGTGAAGGGACACGTAAGCACAAAAGCGTTCCGGCCGACCTCATCTGTTGACCGGTAGAGACCGCCGACAGTTCATGGGGGTCGTAATGTGTAATAGGCAGACATGTATCCAGACCATCACACAGGAATTCCAAACTGCATCAGGACCCACCGCAAGTACCATGACAGTTAGGCGGGAGGTGAGAAAGCTTGGATTTCATGGTCGAGCGGCTGCTCATAAGCCACACATCACGCCGGTGAAAGCCGAACGACGCCTCGTTTGGAGTAAGGAGTGTAAACATTGGACAACTGAACAGTTGAAAAAAGTTGTGTGGAGTGACGAATCAGGGTACATAATGTGACGATCCGATGGGAGGCTTTGGGTATGGCGAATGCCAGGGAACGTCGTCTGCTAGCGTGTGTAGTGCCCACAGTGAAATTGGAGGCGGTGGTGTTATGTTGTGGTCGTCTTTTTCATAGAGGGGGCTTGCACCCGTTGTTGTTTTGCGTGACACTATCACAGTGATGTTTTAAGCACGTTCTTGCTTCCCACTGTTGAAGAGAAATTCGGGGATGGTGACTGCATCTTTCAACACGACATGTGGTGGAGTGGTTTCCCGACAATAACACCCCTGTAATGGACTGGTCTGCACAGAGTCCTGACCTGAATCCTATAGAACACCTTTGGGATGTTTTGGAACGCCCGACTTCGTACCAGGTCTCACTGACTGACATCAGTACCTCTTCTCAGTGCAGTACTCCGTGAAGAATGGGCTGCCATTCCCCAAGAAACCTTCCAGCACCTTATTGAACGTATGTCTGCGAGAGTGGAAGCTGTCATCAACGCTAAGGGTGGGCCAACACCATATCGAATTCCAGCATTACCAATGGAGGGCGCCACGAACTTGTAAGTCATTTTCAGCCAGGTGTCCGGATACTTTTGATCACATAGTGTACCTACCTCGCTGTCACTGTACTTAAGTGGTTGGGCTGCTTATTGGATCTCACCTGCAACTCCTTGGATTTTTGATTACATAGATGCTGACGGACTTGAGTGACTACGGACTGTCTCGATTCTTCTGTTGGTGTGTGTGTCCACAACCTAACAACCACCCGGTGTAGTCTGGTTTCTCAACTGTGTAGTGGTAATTTTGTATGCATTATTGTTGAGGCTTTGTTGCTCTAGAGCAGTTGTAGCAGACACACTACAAAACGGGCGTTGAGAAACAGTGTGGTCCATTGTTAAAATTTCATGGCATACGTTCCTAGAAGTGACAAACAGCACCATGCTGCCTTCTTGAAATTCGTGAAAAGACCTTAAATGTAAGGTGAGATAGATTCGAGCTTATACAAAACTTAACAACGAATATCTTTCCCAAACTGTATTCACGACTGGAACAGGAAAGTGGGATGTGACAGTGATATCGAGGTACTGACCACCACACACCATAATTTGGTTTGCACAGTATGGATGTAGATGTGCATATTACAAACAGACTAGCACAGACAAAAAGTATGAAACATAGACCTTCATTTGGGAAAGAAATTTCTGGGAGTGTACATCTGAAGCATGGCATTGTGTCCAAGTCTATTAAGGACTGTACCAAAACTGACGTTCCAGAAGCATGTTGATGAATAGATGAGAAATCAGGACGTTTCCTACAGACCCTGAGACGAAAGAAATACGTGGATAATACCGACTGGAAGAAGGAACGTGCTGATGAGACATTTGTTGACACATAAGGGAATAAGTTGCAAGATAATAGAGGGAAGCGGCAAAGGGTAAAAATTGTAGTAGAAGACACAGACTGTAAAATATCCAACAAATAATGGATGACATTGGATATAAGTGCTATTATGTTATGAAAAGGTGACCACAGGGGAGAGGATCGTGCCAGGCCGCAACAACGAGTTAGAAATCTGATGGCGCAAAAAGAAAAAGAAAAAAAAGGAAGGAACAACCTAGAGACTTGTAGAAAGTTTTCCATCTCGCATGACGCGAGCGAACAAATGGAACATAATAGAAATCCTCCGATATTGGTACTGTAGAGCGGCTTGCGAAATATGAACGGCGGAAAAAAAATCGCAACACCAAGAAGGAGTTGTGCGACATAAACGAAAGTTGGTAGGCGTGTTCCTACATCTGAGAGATGATTTCTGTTCAGGTATAGGGCCAGTCGCTTAAGAGTGGTGCTAGAAGCGCCGCTATGAGAGTCCAAATCAGGTTAGTTTTAAATACACGCTCCAACGGCCGTGAGCGTTAGTTACCTTTGAGATTGGACATGGTGAGCTGATTTTAGTCGAAAAGGCCTTTAAGGCGCCAAAGACTCCATTATCAACTCCTCACTGAGTTTGGACGAGGTCGTGGAATAGGACTTCGTTAAACTGGATGTTCTTCAAGCGATATTACAGAAAGACTTGCCGGGATGTAGCCACAGCACATGATTGTTGGCAGCAGCGATCACGAGAATGCACTGTCGCAAGAAGACCGGAATCCGGATAGCCACATGACACTACCGACAGAGAAGACCATCATGTTTGGCATATGGCTCTGGCACTTCGTATAGCAACTGCAGCAGAAATTTCAGCAGCAGTTGGCACAACACTGGCGCTACGAACTTTTACAAACTGGTTACTTGAAGGACAGCTCCGAGCCAGACGCCCCTTAGCGTAGATTCCACTGACCCCAAACCACCGCCGTTCGCGTCTTCAGTGGAATTAACCGAGAGCTCATTGGAGAACAGGGTGGAGGTTTGTTGTTTTTTCTGATGAAAACTGGTTCTTCCTCGAGTCCAGTGATGGCCGTGTGTTGGTTAGGTGGAGGGCAGTTGAGGGCCTGCAACCAACCTCTGAGCTAGAGATACTGGACCTAAAATTGGAGTTATGGTGCGCTGTGCGACTTCGTATGACAGCAGGAGCACTCTCATGGTTATCCCACTCGCCCTGACTTCAAATTTGTGCATCAATCTGGTGATTCGACCAGTTGTGCTCCCATTCAAAAACAACAAATGGTTCAAATGGCTCTGAGCACTATGGGACTCAACTGCTGAGGTCATTAGTCCCCTAGAACTTAGAACTAGTTAAACCTAACTAACCTAAGGACACCACAAACATCCATGCCCGAGGCAGGATTCGAACCTGCGACCGTAGCGGTCTTGAGGTTCCAGACTGCAGCGCGTTTAACCGCACGGCCACTTCGGCCGGCTCAAGAACAACAGTACAGGGGGTGTTTTCCTAAGCAGAAAGTTTGCACTAATACGAATGCTGTAAACCAACATGCTCTACAGAGCGTCGACGTGGTGCTTGGGCCTACTAGATCACCAGATCTGTCTCGAATCAAGCACACTGGGACATCATCGGACAACAACTCCAGCGTCAGCCAAACACAGCATTAACCGTTCCTGTATTGACCCATCAAGTTCAACAGGCATGGAACTCAATCCCACAAACTGACATCCAGCACCTGTACGACACAAAACATGCACGTTTGCTTGCTTGTATTCAATATGATGGCGGTTACATAGCTTATTAAAGCACCAGCATGTCGCATTTGCAATGACCTACCTCCCACTTACGTTAACCTGTGATACTGCAATTTTCAGCCATTGAATATTTATGTTAGCCAGGCAAATATATTCCCGAAATTTCATTACTCTACATTAATTATTTTTTGGTTTAGTGATTTTTTTTCCGTCAGTGTAGTACAGGGTGTTTCCCGGGATTGTTAGCTGCAGGTGAACAGTGGTATACTCGTACAGCAGACTGGATAGATTTGCTTGATGAAGAGTTGACCAGTATGCATGTCTTGTATGGCACTGAATGCAATGGAAGATCGGTACAACGGCGCTGCACTGAGCTGTTCTCGGAGCGATGGCAACTCTCTCTTCATTTGCAATACGGGGTAACACAAAAGAAGAGAGTCGTTGCCATTGCTCAGAGAACAGCTCAGTATAGCGCCGTTGTACCTATCTTCCATTGCATTCACGGTTTCACCATACTCCCCGTCTGCTGACAGGCCTCGGCCTGAAAAAGAAAATCTGTGACCTGGGTATAGAAGACAGTGGCAGGTGTACATGTAGCGAGAAAGAGGACATAACTCATGCACTCTATACCTGCATGCAATACACTGAACCCAGAGAGCATCTGGTGGGGGTACTGGAACCCGAATCTGTCTGTAGAAAGGAAACACTACTAAAGACCATAGAAATCTACTCATCAATAAAGGAATTTGCTGAGGAAACTTTCGATATAAGGGAAGTTGCTAGGATACTGCATGATACGGAGTTAAGTATCATCTTAGTGTCTCAGAAGTTTCAGGAGCGACCAAAGAAAGCTCGTCCTCCGATAGAGCCACAAAAAATGACTCAGGACCCAATGATTCCGGAACAAACCTAAAACCTTGGACTCTTGGAGGACCATGACTAAGAGTGAATGGGCGAAAAGTTACCTCTCAAAACCACAAATGATACCTCTACATGGATCCTGGGAGACCAGTAGCATGTAGGATACGTCGGAGGCTGACATGACCAATATGGTGATCAGGAATAGGCCAAGATCCCGAGAAACTGGTGATCCACAGCATGTGGGCCTCGCAAGTCTGTGGACTGCAGGTTGTCCCCCTTAGTACCCTGTCGAATGTACGAGCATGCTGTAAGCGGATGCTATACTGCTGACGAAAGGGTCGCCATCAGCAGTGGCTGCGGCACCTCCACGTGGTTCCCCGTGAGCACCCCAAAGGGTGGCTAAAGGCGCTCTTCAGTTGGAAGGTCCGTTCCTCCATAAAAGGGGCAGCTTTGCATAGTAACGTGGGGTGGGCTTGAAGGGCTTGAAGGGCTTGAAGGGAGGATGAACGAGAGCTCGGGGATCCCTCATGATGATCCACCTCTGTCAACGGGGAACCCAAACCAGAATTGCCATGTATGATACAGTATGTTTTGATGATTGCATATTAGTTTTTTCACTGTTGAAAAGGTACTTCAACAGAAACATAGTTAACTGGATTAACAACCGAATAAGTGAAATGTTGACATAAAAGGGACAACAGCGAAAAGTACACTAGGGTGATAAGAGGCACGAGATACCTCTTAATACCTTGTCGGACCTTCTTTTGTCAGGCGTAGTGCAGCAAATAGACGTGGCATGGACTCAACAAGTCGTAGGAAGTTCCCCGCAGAAATACTGAGCCATGCTGCCTCTGCAGCTGTCCATAATTGACAAAGTGCTATCAGTGCGCTATTTTGTGCACCAACTGACTTCTCCACTAGGTCCCATAAATAGAACGATGGGATTTGTGTCGGGCGACCTGTGTGGCCAAATCATTCGCTGGAGTTGTCTAGAATGTTCTTCAAACCAATCGCCAACCATTGTGGCCTGGTGACATGGCGCATCATTATCCATAAAAATTCCATCGTTTTTGGGGAACATGAAGTACATGAATGGCTGAAAATGGTCTCCGAGTAGCTCAGTGATCAGTTCACACACAGCTCTCAATATTATGGAGCCACCACCATCTTGCATAGTGCGTTGTTGACATCTTGGGTCCATGGCTTCGTGATGTCTGCGTCACACGCGAAACTTACCGTCAGCTCTCACCTACTGAAACTGGGACCTGTCTGGCCGGGCCACCGTTCTCCAGTCGTCTCGGTTCCAACCGATATGGCCACGAGCCCAGGAGAGGCGCTGCAGGCGATGGCGTGTTGTCAGCAGAGGCACTCGTGTCGGTCGTCTGCTGCCATAGCTCATTAACGTCACATTTTCCCGCACTGTGCTAACGGATACGTTCGTCGTACGTCCCACATTGATTTCTGGGGTTACTTCACGCAGTGTTGCTTGTCTGTTAGCCCTGGCAACTCCTCGGAAACGCCGCTGCTCTCGGCTGTTAACTGAAGGCCCTCGGCCACTGCGTTGTCCTTGGTAATAGGTAATGCCTGAAATTTCGAATTCACGACACACTCTTGACACTGTGGCTCTCGGAATGTTGGATTCCCTAAATACTTCCGAAACGGGATGTCCCATGCGTCTAGCTCCAGCAGCCACTCTGCATTCCCAGTCTGGTAATTCCTTTCATGTGGTGATAATGAAGTCGGAAACGTTTTCGCACGAATCACCTAAATACAAATGACAGCTCCGCCAATTTATTGCTCTTTTATACCTAGTGCACGTGATACTACTGCCGGCCGTCTGAATATGTGATTATCGATATCTCCTGTCACCTCAGTATAAGTGTACTTATAGCATTAAATGTCCACGATACCAGTTGTACATTTCCTGTGTAATGACTTGCAGGGGCACCAAAAATTTGATTTTCAGTAGTTTGTATAATTATTTTTTCGAATTTAAAAATAAAAATGCTCGTGTAATCAACTCAATAACAGGTATAGTCCGCAGCTCGTGGTCGTGCGGTAGCGTTCTCGCTTCCCACGCCCGGGTTCCCAGGTTCGATTCCCAGCGGGGTCAGGGATTTTCTCTGCCTCGTGATGACTGGGTGTTGTGTGATGTCCTTAGGTTAGTTAGGTTTAAGTAGTTCTAAGTTCTAGGGGACTGATGACTATAGATGTTAAGTCCCATAGTGCTCAGAGCCATTTGAACCATTGAACAGGTATAATCTTACACCAAAGGTTTAACATAATAAGACAAACATTAAAGTTAGAAACTGGGTATGTGTCCTGAGGCAGCATAAATCACGACCCGCAAATTCCCCATACTATATTCGTCCAGTGTTTGAGAATGAGAGCACATGGTGAATTCAGTCGAATTAACCACAAGAGTCCAAACTTTTCGAAACTTATTTGTGGCTGACACACATCCCACAAAATAATGAAAGGAAATAATTTTATTCTTTACTGCATTTTCGCTGTTCATACTGTAACACTTTCGCATCAGGTACTACGTTTTAGAAGTCTTTAGTAGTAACTCTACTGGCTACTCGTAATACACTTTGCAGATAGTATCCACTCACAGGGTAGTCAGAAACACGCTGAAAAACTTGTAAGGGTGTTGCAGGGTAGGCTGTGCTGAGAAATAGTTGTTAGGAAATAAATTAATAGGTTGAGCCGTATCGGAGTTAACTAGTACTGAAGTTAGCCAATCAGACCGCTGCGCGTGCAAATTCAAGCGGCCCGCCAGATACAATTAGTGTCCGTTGTTATTGTAACTTCTTTATTTAAATGTGTATGTCTGTACTTGAATTGCTGAATGACTGAGAAGACGATACTTCTACGTCATTTGATTCTGAAACAGCTGAGTAAAACTGAACGTACTGAGCCTACTTTCCCTTTACTTTTTCTTATCATGTCAACACTGACCCACAATATTCTAGCGCAACGCAATCTGACTGCTCAAAAATATTACAACGTGACTCAAATAATTAATTCAAAAGAATGGCCCTACTAAAAAGAAATCTTAACAATAACCTATATAATCAAGCACTTACCTCACAAAAAAATCTTCATTACGCGAACTACTGCAATACAGCGAGCGTCAGTACTGCCAGATAAATAAAAGATTCTAGCTACTAAAGCCACTAAGTGCTAATAGGCATGTCGTTAGCAAAGGAAAGGTTTTGTTGCAAACGAAAATATGTATTTTTTACCTTAATAATGTGACATCCAGTACAAAGATACGTAATTATGAATAATTTTCAATCTCCAGGTCGGATACTTCCAGATCGTTAGCCTATGCTAACACTTCAGACCTCTACCCTCCATCAATGCTAACTGCTCACATTTAACATCCCTCACTGCTGGCTGTTCACCTCCAACAGCCCAACAGTACTTCCATCACTGCTGGCGACTAATTTCTAACTGCCCAACACTACTGGCCATTAACTTCCAACGAGTCCAACCAGCCACTGAGTCTCTTACAAAGAAAGCGCACTCAGAGATCCAATCCAAAGCGCTACACAGCGCTGCCAACACAGAGGCAGCCCACTTACACTCCTGGAAATTGAAATAAGAACACCGTGAATTCATTGTCCCAGGAAGGGGAAACTTTATTGACACATTCCTGGGGTCAGATACATCACATGATCACACTGACAGAACCACAGGCACATAGACACAGGCAACAGAGCATGCACAATGTCGGCACTAGTACAGTGTATATCCACCTTTCGCAACAATGCAGGCTGCTATTCTCCCATGGAGACGATCGTAGAGATGCTGGATGTAGTCCTGTGGAACGGCTTGCCATGCCATTTCCACCTGGCGCCTCAGCTGGACCAGCGTTCGTGCTGGACGTGCAGACCGCGTGAGACGACGCTTCATCCAGTCTCAAACATGCTCAATGGGGGACAGATCCGGAGATCTTGCTGGCCAGGGTAGTTGACTTACACCTTCTAGAGCACGTTGGGTGGCACGGGATACATGCGGACGTGCATTGTCCTGTTGGAACAGCAAGTTCCCTTGCCGGTCTAGGAATGGTAGAACGATGGGTTCGATGACGGTTTGGATGTACCGTGCACTATTCAGTGTCACCTCGACGATCACCAGTGGTGTACGGCCAGTGTAGGAGATCGCTCCCCACACCATGATGCCGGGTGTTGGCCCTGTGTGCCTCGGTCGTATGCAGTCCTGATTGTGGCGCTCACCTGCACGGCGCCAAACACGCATACGACCATCATTGGCACCAAGGCAGAAGCGACTCTCATCGCTGAAGACGACACGTCTCCATTCGTCCCTCCATTCGCGCCTGTCGCGACACCACTGGAGGCGGGCTGCACGATGTTGGGGCGTGAGCGGAAGACGGCCTAACGGTGTGCGGGACCGTAGCCCAGCTTCATGGAGACGGTTGCGAATGGTCCTCGCCGATACCCCAGGAGCAACAGTGTCCCTAATTTGCTGGGAAGTGGCGGTGCGGTCCCCTACGGCACTGCGTAGGATCCTACGGTCTTGGCGTGCATCCGTGTGTCGCTGCGGTCCGGTCCCAGGTCGACGGGCACGTGCACCTTCCGCCGACCACTGGCGACAACATCGATGTACTGTGGAGACCTCACGCCCCACGTGTTGAGCAATTCGGCGGTACGTCCACCCGGCCTCCCGCATGCCCACTATACGCCCTCGCTCAAAGTCCGTCAATTGCACATACGGTTCACGTCCACGCTGTCGCGGCATGCTACCAGTGTTAAAGACTGCGATGGAGCTCCGTATGCCACGGCAAACTGTCTGACACTGACGGCGGCGGTGCACAAATGCTGCGCAGCTAGCGCCATTCGACGGCCAACACCGCGGTTCCTGGTGTGTCCGCTGTGCCGTGCGTGTGATCATTGCTTGTACAGCCCTCTCGCAGTGTCCGGAGCAAGTGTGGTGGGTCTGACACACCGGTGTCAATGTGTTCTCTTTTCCATTTCCAGGAGTGTATATTACCATAGCGTAGTTGATATCACAGAAGACTGCTGAGCCTTTATTCAACTCGGATTCGATCCTTCCTGCCGTCCAATGTCTAATTTTGTATCGCTCTCTTGTTCGGTTTTAGAGAACCAAACACAGAACATGTTTGGCGACACCGTCTCTAGCGGTCGGCTTGAATTTCCACGGGCAACGGCATGACTGGCGGCTAATTGAGTCAAAAACGGGGCAAATTACCTGATTTTTTTCATAATAGTTGTTACTCAGTACAGTTTACCCTGCAACTCGCTAACAAGCTTTTCGCACTGTTTCTGACCACCCTGGATACAGGGGTTGGACAATAACAGGGAAACATCAAGAGACATGCACGCTCGAACACAAATTCAGATACGAGCCAATCCTGCAGATTGCCATGAGTGTCACCTGTGCAAGACCTCAACACGCTGCAAGAGTCAGTCATGGTGAAAACAGTTCTGTGCAGTTGTGAGTGCATTATGTCGAAGTTACGTGAATTAGAACGTGGGCAAACTGTTCGTGTTCTTATGTTGGGTGCTTCCGTAACCAAGACAGCCGAGGTGTTTGGTGTTTCAAGAGGCACCGCATACAGGCAAAGCGGAAAAACATGGTCCACTAAGTCACAACGCGGACGAAAGTGTGCGTTAAGTGATCGTGAGTCACTGAAAAGGATTATGAAGAAAAATTAAGAGACGAGTGAAGCAAAAGTCACCATAGAGCAGTGTAGTGTCGGCAGACTTGCCAACACTACGCAATCTAATTGAAAGAGGCGGCCAAGATGCACGCGCTAACTCACGAAGGATGGAGTGAGGTCTGAAACAGGATACGTAATGAATGCTATAAAGAAAAGTACGTAGCTTCTGGAATACTTAACTTTAATCCATCCTTTGCATACATCGTTCTTGATGAGACATGCTTCATACGATACAAGTGAGACTCTATAGTTTCAGACAATATACTGCTAATGGCGCCTTGCTAGGTCGTAGCCATTGACTTAGCTGAAGGCTATTCTTATTATCTGCTCTGAAAATGAGCGAGGCTTCGTCAGTGTGCATCGCTAGCTACGTCGTCCGTACAACTGGGGCGAGTGCTAGTACGTCTCTCTAGACCTGCCGTGTGGTGGCGCTCGGTCTGCTATCACTGAAAGTGGCGACACGCGGGTCCGACATGTACTAATGGACCGCGGCCGATTTAAAGCTACCACCTAGCAAGTGTGGTGTCTGGCGGTGACACCACAGAGCAGAATGTCGCATCGCGAACACTGTCGGTACCAAAGCAAAACGACGGGAGCTCCGCAATCAGGGGGCTGCAGGGTGAGCTGCTGGAATTACAAAACCACTCATCAGTGATGAAAACGCTCTTAACAGGTGCCGAAGCGACAAAACCTAGACAGTGAAGCGATGAAAGAAAGTAATTTGGCCGGATGAGTCACTGTTTCACACTTTTCCAACTTCTGGCCGAGTTTACGTCCCAAGTGTGAAATATGGCGGGGTTTGCAGATGACCTGGGCTGCCATGTCATGGTATCCCCCCCCTCCCCCCCCCCCCCCCCCAGTGTGAAGCTGTGTTCTAATTGGATAGGGGTCCTGTTCACACCGCTCGCCTCGTCTAGGACCGGTTTGGTGTGTACGAGACTGAATTCTCCCATCTGCCTATTCACCTCCTACATTGTTACCTGAACTTTCCACTATTTTGCAGAGGTAATGGTATAAGATTCCGCTGAAAACAGTACAAGATCTGTATATATGTATTTATTGATTCCGAGACGACTGGAAGACGTTTTGAATGGCAACGGTTTTCGTACAATGTATTAGCCATGGTAACGTGTTATATTTTCGGTGTTTCTGTTCTATTGTCCACCGCTTGCACCGCCGAATGTACTTGCAAAATTTCTTCATTGTACTACACAAAGCTTAGAAGATATGACATCGTGAACGTTGAGACGCGTGAAAAACTTGCTTTCCTTAAAAACTAATTTTTATTAAAATGGAGCGCAAATTACTCAAGCTGTATTCATCCTGTGTGTGATAATGAGAACATTTAGCGACATCCGACAAACTTTAAACCTAACTGGAAACGTCTTTCTTTTGACTTTTTCATTAGTCTGTGAGTGAATAATCCTGAACTAATACAATTAACATAATTAGGATTTTGGTTGTTCAACAGTAAACGTTTTACTTAATGCATTAACTCATGCCTAATGCGATTTTTGGGTTTTTTTGAACATGGAAGTTCGATTTCTTGAAGATTGAGCGTGTGTCTTTACGGGTTTCTGTCTAAACATTTATGTTTTCCTGGGTCTCACGGAGAATTTTTGTCCTAAATCTGGAGTGAGAGATGTTAATGTGACACACTGTTCAAAAAAATATGTGTATCAACGTCCGTTACGTTAAATCTGTTTTGAAATAGGCTTTACCTGTGGTTTTATTGTATGGCTTGAGATCTACGCTTTGAATGTAGGCAACAACTAAAATCATTCACCATGTATTGGCTGTGGTATGCACTAGAGTGTCAGGTAACTCCTCAGAACGAAGTGAGTACCGGTGTCCCTGTGTTTCCTAGTGAGCTACACAGATGTCAGTGGCCATTTGTGGACTTTGTATTCAGCCAAGTACATGCAGTGCGATACCTCAATGCAGTGCGAGGACGGTCCGTTTGACCCGCAAAGGATAGACTTCCGGTTGTGTTGCTGCAGATGCCATTGCCTGTCTAGGTGTCATCCACAGGTTTTGGAGACGCTACAGAGAGACAGGTCGACACACAAGGCGAGTTGGTGAAGGTCGCCGAACCATTACAACCCCATATAAAGACCGATATCTCTCCATGTCTGCTTTACGGCGTCGTACCGATACCACCGGAGCACTGGAAGTCAATATCAGAAGGGCCACTGGAGTCGCCGTGACCGATCAGACTGTCATGAGCACTTCATGAGAAAGGACGTTATGACCGAGACGTCCTAGTACCCTCCTTGACACGACAACATCTTGCAATCCGCCTTCACTCCTGCCGTTCTCTTGTCAACTGGCAACTTCGTCACTATCGAGACGTGTTATTCACAGACGAGACCAGACATCCTCTGCCGGAACGTGATGGCCTTTTTCGTGTGCGGAGACTCGTGATGAGCAGTACTTGCAAAATGTTGTCCAGAAAATGGACAGTTTCCCAGGTTCTGTGATGTTGTAGTGACGCTCCAGTGCTGACCGCAATACAGATCTTGTCGTTGTCCATGGTCGCCTTACTGCCATGCAGTACGTCAAAAAGATCTTGCGGGACCATGTGTTGGCTGCTGCATACGGTGGTGACCCTGAATTCCTTCCAATGCTAGGGCCTATGTGGTGGGCGTCAGAAGGGATCCCTTGCGAAGCTTGGACATCGAAGTAATGGAATGGCCGGCAGTCAGTGCCGACCTCAACCCCATCGTGCATATGGGGGTCATGATTGAAAGCCGTGTACGTCCTTGTCCTGTTCCACCACAGACTCTCCATGAACTGTCATGGGGTCTCATTTAAGAACTGGGAATGTATACCAGACGGTGACCTCCTTAGTCTTATACGGAGCATCTCACGTAGGTGTCAGGCAATAATAGTGTTCTCGGAGGGCACACACGTAATAAAAGTTCTCAGAGCACCCAGGATGACGGGATGAATGTCTGTTTCCACTTTGTTTTCGACACTTGTCGGACGTTTTAGTTTCTTCAGGCAAACGGTCGAGGATGTAATGACGTTGTATTTTATACTTAGTTTGTGAAAGATAAGGATATAGACGGCCGCTGAGGCCGAGCGGTTCTAGGCGCTTCAGTCCAGAATCGCGCTGCTGCTACGGTCGCAGGTTCGAATCCTGCCTCGGGCATGGATGTGTGTGATATCCTTAGGTTAGTTGGTTTAAGTAGTTCTAAGTCTAGGGACTGATGACCTCAGATGTTAAGTCCTATATTGCTTAGAACCATTTGAACCACAAAGGTGGTCCTCAATTATTGCTCAATGGAATATGGTAGACGCTCAAAGTCATGTTCCTCTAATCCAGTGGTTCCCAACAGGTGGTCCGCGGATCCCCAGGGGTCCGCGAGCTATGCCAGAGGAGTCCGCAAAATGCTATTAGAATAAAAATTATATTAAATATGTTTCGTATGATAACAGATTTTGAGGTTACGGATATGAAAGTAGCTAGAATGATTGCAGGTACTAGCAGATGGGAACAATGGCAGGAGGCTGTCCACAATGAGGAAATCGAAGAAAAACTGGGAATGAACTCTATAGATGTAACAGTGAGAGCGAACAGGCTTAGATGGTAGGATCATGTTACACGCATGGGAGAAGCAAGGTTACTCAAGAGACTCATGGGTTCAGCAGTAGAGGGTAGGAGGAGTCGGGGTAGACCAAGGTGAAGGTACCTGGATTCGGTTAAGAATGATTTTGAAGAAAAAGGCTTAACATCAGAAGAGGCACCAATGTTAGCACTGAATAGGGGATCACGGAGGAATTTGATAAGGTGGACTATGCTCCAGACTGGACACTGAAAGGCATAATCAGTCTTAAATGATGATGATGATGAATAGATTTTTTTGTTTTGGCCGCTTCCTGCATGAGCAGAGCTTTAGCGAACGGTAACTTCTGCGTCTAGCGTCTTCCTAGAGCCAACTGACACTAGCACACTCTAGCGCAAAACTAGAATTAGATAGGGGCAAATACTTCTGCTGTATGCCGTTAGACTACGCGCGCTGCCTCTTTGCAGCTGACAATTTTTTTTTGACAGTCACTTTACACAGAAACTCGCTTTTCAGACGACTATCGGCCATTGTTAATTTATTTCCGGTGCTTTCACAGACAGTATTGTTTACGTATTCAATATTCTGTATTAAAAGTGTTTGTAGAGTGTTGTTTTTTGGGGAAGCTACAGTTCGCGTAGTTAAAAATGGACCGTTGGTTAAAAACTGGTTCGTTAGAACGAGAAAGGCCTACAGATGAAGAGGAAGATAATGCATTTGTTATACTAAACACCCAGATTTGAAGACAAAGATTTTGAGCAATAATCCAAAATTTAACAATAACAATGATGGCTAAATTCAAAAAGTTTTAAGCTCAATATTTTTTCAATAATTAATATGTCAATGTTTTTTCTAAGTACCAAAAGTAGGAAACGTATAAAAAGACTCTTAATTTGGCTTTTTTAGGTACTTGATACTGTGATATGACAAGGTGCAACAATACGAGTCAAGATAGATGTAACGGAACTTGAATAGGGTCTTTGCCTCTATTGGTTACGGTAGAGAGATCGATCTTTCGGTCCTGTCTGTATGTTTATGTATAATATTGCATGAATAAAGGCTGGGCGAGTGTAAAGCTATCGTTAAAAACGCACGCCGCGCGATTTGTTACGATTTGGTCGGTCATAATAATAGTAACATGCTTTTGAATACAATTAAAATACAACGGCGATATCTCTTTAGTGTTATTGGAAATAATATGTAGTAAATTAATGAGTAAGATAGCCGATCCAATAAGAAGAGGTAAAATTGGGCATATTGAGGTGTTTTGCTTTATATCGACGAAGCCGATGATATGGCGTCATTTTTTCGTTTGCTCTTAGAAATAAACAAGTAAAGAATTGTTAATTGTGCGTTGTGAAAAAAATATAGGGGCGAGTTTTAAATAACTACGGTATACGGTCAGAGTAACAAAAGGACATTCAGTTACGCGAAATAGCGGATTGCGAAGTGTGGTCATTAAATTGAGTACACCTACAGGGCGGTCGATTCCGGGATAAATCTATACGCATCTCACGAGGGACGCGGTATTGAGACAGTTTTTTTTTTTTTTTTTTAAATTATATCGCGGAGAGCTGGCTCCAATTTATGAAAAGTAAAAAAAACGTTAACTTTTACGCGAACCCTTATCAATAGCGGACCAGAGAGAAAAGTGTGTAATTGTCTTACGACTAACAAACATTCGTGGAGGGCGGTGGCTAAACTAGGCGAGTCAATTACAAAATACTGTATCATTATCATTGACTGTTGGTGTCGAGCAACCAAAACTGTTCATCAAAGGGTTTCGATGGAACTTGGGAGTTAGGGTTCAGGCACTCGCATATACTCCACATCAGAGTGTGAATGAGTGGTGAATGCGAAATAAAACTGTGAACAAAGTTACGTTAAATAAAAGAGAAGAAACAAGACAGTTTGGTCGTATCTGTTATTATTCCATAAACTGCAACATTTCTTACCGTTGTACGAAGCCTTTATAGATGATCTTCATGACAATTTGCTTCGAAGGGATCTCGTCACGAGTTAAGTTTTGGGGACCTGGTCAAAAAGGGGTAGTTCGTAGATCCTAACTACTGTAGCTATTCTGGAATCAGGTGCTACCGTGACCCTTGTGTGTTGTCAATGACTTAAGGTTACCATATCTCATGCTCTAAGATCGACGCGCCTTTTCACTTGGTATAACGGTGCCTCACGGCAACAACAACACCGCCGACGACGAAGGAAGATACAGTAGAAAGGTACCAATTTAAGAACCTTCAACATCGCAGCGCGTCAGCAGTCGTTGGTTAATATATTAAAAAACTAGAAACCCGCCTCGATTGCGAAAAAAGCACCTAGTGTTAACCTAGGCGGGTCATGGTCCATCGAACATAAGCCGGTGTGAGGTGGAGGTTACACCATTAAGTTAAGTAACGGTTTAGACTTTGTACATAAGTACTGTTTGTATTTTCCTTTTTTTGTTTATAAATGTACAGCTTTGGTGTTCTTTTAATCATTGACAAAAGTCTTCTTAGGCACTTGTGGGTTTTATTGTTCTGAAGAAGGTGTAGTTATCTACGCCGAAACCTAGGTTAACACTAGGTGCTTTTTTCGCAATCGAGGCGGGTTTCTAGTTTTTTAATATATTAAAGGCACTAATCATGCTCGATGAAGGGGTCCTCGAGAGAATTTTGTTGGGAACCCCTGCTCTTATCCTTTTGAGTAGTGCGTAAGATACGTTCAGTAATTCTGTATGTAAAATTTAAACCGTGTTGATTAAAATTTTGATCGAAACGCGCCATGTATTGGAGCTAATACCCGTGAGACCTTTCCAGTCTTACACTGGCTGGCGGCACCAGTTCAGCTGTCCGCGGATTACAGCTGTAGCGCAATGCGGCAGACGCCCGATCCAGTGTGAGCGCAGGTCAACAACCCGCCGGGGGCCCTCGTGTCCCAATCGCGCTTGGAAAGCGGCCGCCGCGGCGCAATCACCGCGCGAAAAAGCTGCGGGGAGCGTCTCGTCCCGTCCCTCCCCGGGACCCGACTCCCTGCAGCGATGCAACAAGTGTTCGCCGGCGCAACGCCCCCGGTCCGTCAGCCGACAAGCAGGCAGGCAAAAAGCCGACACAGACGCAACCGGGCCGGCCGCTCGACCGTGAACACTCCGCGCTTCCGGTGCCGCCGAAGACCCTTTTACTCGAGCAACTTTCTGGTCACAGTCCACTACTCGCCGTGGGTGCGCGTCGCCTGTTTGCGTGTGTAAATCGGCCGCCGACCACGTCGCGAGTCGGTCAGCGACCAGTGATCAGTTGACTGTGCCGAGACCGGAGTGCTTAATTCTTGAGTGTGCTGCTGATTACGCATGCGCTGGACTGGAAAGAGATAGAAACATGCGCATTGTTTTAAAATGAGGCCGCGTTCATTGTCAATACGTCCCAGAGATGGCAGCACCGTACAGCAGATGGAATTTTACCGCCAGCGGCGAGAATGAGAACTGTTTTAAATACTTAAAATGGCGACGTTTTCCTTACTTGAACAGCGTGCAATCATTCGTTTTCTGAATTTGCGTGGTGTGAAACCAATTGAAATTCATCGACAGTTGAAGGAGACATGTGGCGATGGAGTTATGGATGTGTTGAAAGTGCGTTCGTGGGTGCGACAGTTTAATGAAGGCAGAACATCGTGTGACAACAAACCGAAACAACCTCGGGCTCGCACAATCCGGTCTGACGACATGATCGAGAAAGTGGAGACAATTGTTTTGGGGGATCGCCGAATGACTGTTGAACAGATCGCCTCCAGAGTTGGCATTTCTGTGGGTTCTGTGCACAGAATCTTGCATGACGACCTGAAAATGCGAAAAGTGTCATCCAGGTGGGTGCCACGAATGCTGACGGACGACCACACGGCTACCCGTGTGGCATGTTGCCAAGCAATGTTGACGTGCAACGACAGCATGAATGGGACTTTCTATTTGTCGGTTGTTACAATGCGTGAGACGTGGATGCCATTTTTCAATCCAGAAACAAAGCGCCAGTCAGCTCAATGGAAGCACACAGATTCACCGCCACCAAAAAAATTTCGGGTAACCGCCAGTGCTGAAAAAATGATGATGTCCATGTTCTGGGACAGCGAGGGCGTAATCCTTAGTCATTGCGTTTCAAAGGGCACTACGGTAACAGGTGCATCCTACGAAAATGTTTCGAAGAACAAATTCCTTCCTGCACTGCAACAAAAACGTCGGGGAAGGTCTGCGCGTGTGCTGTTTCCCCAAGACAATGCACCTGCACATCGAGCTAACGTTACGCGACAGTTTCTTCGTGATAACAACTTTGAAGTTATTCCTCATGCTCCCTACTCACCTGACCTGGCTTCTAGTGACTTTTGGCTTTTTCCAACAATGAATTGCCTCAGCGATTTTCCAGTGGTCAGAACAGACTCCTAAAGAAGCCTTCGCCGCTGCCATGGAATCATGGCGTCAGCGTTGTGAAAAATGTGTACGTCTGCAGGGCGATTACGTCGAGAAGTAACGCGAGTTTCATCGATTTCGGGTGAGTAGTTAATTAGAAAAAAAATCGGAGGCCTTAGAACTTGAATGCACCTCGTATTGTCGGCGAGCTGGCTCCTATTACAGTAATGCATTTTGTAGTTTGTGTGTTCTTAATCTTCTTAATATTTATTGGGAACAGTACCGAACTCTAAGCCTAATATCACATGCATAAAAAATTCTCATAAAAATAGTTCTGCAGAGAAATGAAGAGAAGGTGGAGGATATGCTGAGTGAAGATCAGTTTGGATTCAGAAAGGGATTGGGAACAAGAAAGGCGATCCTGCCACTGAGACTCGTTATTGAAAAGCAATTAGAGAAAAATAAACCAGCTTATATTGCCTTTGTAGACATGGGAAAGGCATTTCATAACTTTATCTTGCAAGAGATGTTCAAAGTGCTGAGGAAAAGTGGAATAAAGTACAAAGACATCCGTGTGATACTCAGTTTTTATAAGAATGAGGTGGCAGTGATTAGGAACTGTCACCAGGAACAAGAAACAAATATTAGAAAAGGGGTAAACAAGGATGTACTCTCTCTCCTCTTATATTCAATGCTTACATCCAGGAAACCATAGACCAAGTTCGAGAAACTACTGAGGTGGGGATCAAAATTTATGGGCAGAAGATACACATGCTACGTTATCCAGATGATATTCCTATAGTCACAGAGACAAAAGAAGATCTGAAGGAAATCCTCAGAACAACGGAAAAAAATTCTATGCAATCAGTATGGAATGAAAATAAACAAGAACAAGACTAAAGTGATGGTATGCAGTACAGGAGCAGAATATGAACCTCTGAGAATGAGAATTGGAAGAGAGGAGCTGGAAGTGATAGATGAATTTACTTACTTGGGAAGCAAAATCACAAGAGGTGGTAGAAGCCGGAAAGAAATTGCGACCAGAATACGAAAGGCCAAAATTGCATTTAATCGGAGAAGGAACTTACTCACCAGCAACTACATCAGTCTGAAAATAAGGAAACGTATCACGAAAGGTTTCGTTTGGAGTGTGGCCCTATACGGATGTGAAACTTGGACAATCAGAAGAGAAGAGAGAAGACGGGTATAGGCCCTGGAAATGTGGTGCTATAGAAGAATGATGAAGATCAGCTGGAGAGACAAAGTAACAAATGAAGAGGTGCTTAGAAGAGTACAGGGAACCAGATCTCTACATCTACATCTACATCTACATCTACATTGATACTCCGCAAGCCACCCAACGGTGTGTGGCGGAGGGCACTTTACGTGCCACTGTCATTACCTCCCTTTCCTGTTCCAGTCGCGTATGGTTCGCGGGAAGAACGACTGTCTGAAAGCCTCCGTGCGCGCTCTAATCTCTCTAATTTTACATTCGTGATCTCCTCGGGAAGTATAAGTAGGGGGAAGCAATATATTCGATACCTCATCCAGAAACGCACCCTCTCGAAACCTGGCGAGCAAGCTACACCGCGATGCAGAGCGCCTCTCTTGCAGAGTCTGCCACTTGAGTTTATTAAACATCTCCGTAACGCTATCACGGTTACCAAATAACCCAGTGACGAAACGCGCCGCTCTTCTTTGGATCTTCTCTATCTCCTCCGTCAACCCGACCTGGTACGGATCCCACACTGATGAGCAATACTCAAGTATAGGTCGAACGAGTGTTTTGTAAGCCACCTCCTTTGTTGATGGACTACATTTTCTAAGCACTCTCCCAATGAATCTCAACCTGGTACCCGCCTTACCAACAATTAGTTTTATATGATCATTCCACTTCAAATCGTTCCGTACGCATACTCCCAGATATTTTACAGAAGTAACTGCTACCAGTGTTTGTTCCGCTATCATATAATCATACAATAAAGGATCCTTCTTTCTATGTATTCGAAATACATTACATTTGTAAGGCACATCCAAACAAGAAGAGACAAACTTGTAGGGCACATCCTGCGACACAACAACATCATTGGAACAATAGCAGAAGGAGGTATTGAGGGAAGGAATCGGCGGGGGCGACCAAGGATATCATACATCCACCAGATCATGAATGACGTTGGATGTAACACATACGTGGAAATGAAGAGGAAGGCAGACAGAAGAGAGGAATGGCGCTCTGCTGCAAACCAACCTCAGGGTTGAACACTAAAAGAAGAAGAAGAATCTTTATTTGACGTTTGTTTTGTTTCCTTGACACACTGTGGAGGTTGCACGAAGGAATGGTATTTTTTCCCACTCGTGTTCTCCACAAGAGAGGCGAAATACCTGGAAGCAAAAAGGCATTAACGTTTCTTAGGATCTGGACAATTCATAATATTCATAATTGGGAACGTAAACAGATAAAACACTTTTAACGGGGCAAAAATGCGAGTGATGCCAGTACATAGAAACTCGCCACTTGCGCGAGTTCCAGCAGCACCACGTGCGGCGCTGACTATGAAGAAATCGACCTCGATTCGGCCAGTTGCCGGCCGAGTACAATCCGCCAATGACCGGACGCCAAGGGACAGAAGCCTACTCGGAATATAGAAGAGCAGCTCTCACGCACTTGGTTATAGACCACCGTCCAGGGCTGTCTTGGACAGGGAACGCCGTATATTGAACAGTTAGAAGTCAAGAGACAGTTGTTGTAAGTTGCTTTTACTATGTATTGTGAAGTTTACCTACGATTATTTCCACTTGGCCATTGAGGGCCTCTTTGTGTTATATTACATGCAGTGTTGCAGACGTAATCATTCAACAAGTCACAGAGATATGGAGACCTTTTCAACTCATTTGTCTGACTCTGTTCTGATTTTCTGGAGTGTTGTAGAACCTTCGTTCTCCTATTCTGTTACCTGACTCTGGGACGTGGCTGTGGAACAGCGGCAAGGAGAAATTGTCTTAGTGGTGTACTGCACCAGAAGCTGTTTAGCGAACTCACAAACTCGGTATCCACAGCAGTAGCGACAAGGCTTTACTAAACTGGCGACGAGGGTTTGCAAAATAACGAAGATAGTTTCAACAGTGAAAAAATCAGAGCTAATTAAAGTACTTAAAAAGAAATAAGATACAAACGATAAATTAAATGACCGCTATTTACTGCCTTCTAGATAATGTTGAATATATTACTTTTCAAGCCTTTTCCGACGGATCTGTCGCAAATACTCTTCCCGAGTTTGCTGTTGGATTATATTGTGCAAATCCCACAATATTTCGTCGTTTCAACTGACCGACATCTTCAGATGGTCGTAGCTGCTGTTGTCGCGCCTTGTAGAATATGATCCGACGGCAAACCCGAGAAGACTATTTACAGTGTTGGATATGTTTCTAAGTACATGCGAGGTATGTGACAAAAGTAATGACGATGATTTATTATCTATTAGAGTTTTTATTTTGATATAAGACAATATTGTCCCATTTGGCAGCTATACATCGTCTGCTAATCTTGGCAGCAGCCCTGAAAGGCTTCAATTGCACGGCCTTTAACATTCTTCTGAATGTTGTTCGGAATCGGACAATTGTAGGAAAAGAAAAAAGTCACAAGGACTCAGATGAGTTGAATAGGGGTCTGTGGACCAACAGGAATGGCTTTTGAGGTCAAAAATCCGTTGTGAAAGTGGCCATATGTTATCGGGCGTTGTAATGATACAACATCGACTTGCCTGCAATGTTTGCGATGTGCCGGGGCTAGCAGTGTATTTAACACTAAATTCTTCTACAATCTACATATGTAAATGATGCTCTAAGCCCCCCCTATTCTAACTCCGATTTTTGCTGTTGCACAAGGATTAAAAAAAATACGCGAACTGACTCTAATCAACCCTGCCAGTGGAGTAGAAGAGAGTTTGGCACCTGCAATAATTTAATTTGATAAATAAGTTAAATAAACGAAGGTTTCATTAACATAGTGAGGAATGATAGGGTTGCTCTACCGATTAACAGAATGAAAGTTCTGTCCAAAATAACAATATGATTTATTAAGACTAAACACAAAATAATAAACAAAAACACATGAAACATTTACAATACATCAAATTGGCTCAAATTGGATACTCAAACAAACGCTGTGAATGTGAAGTTGTCCCTAAACTAGATTGTGAGGGTTATGACGAAGTGGTATGTGGAGCCAATTCCTTGCAACTCAAATCTTAAGAGAAAACACATAGCCAACCCAACATTAATTGCTGCTACCCTAGACAGAACAAAGTTAGAAAAAGACGAACAGGTGCGCTCTGCTGAGCTCTGATTATCACCTAGGAAAATCCCTGTTTGCCGGTGCTGCGGACATACATTACCAATCTGTCTTCTTAACTGCAAGAACACGAATTGGCGTACCGGAGGCGATGGCTGGTTGCTTCGACGTCCTCGACCGAAAGGCGAGAGCCGACTCCCCACAAGAGCACCCATACAAAACCGAACACAGAACATTCCTGCCCCCACGACAGTGGCCGTGGTTAACCGTTCCAATCAGCAACTCGAAAACCGGCGGAAAATTCCACTCCATTGCTGGAGCACTACCATTCCACCAATGGAGATTCTTGGCGCCAACTTCTGCGCTGATTTTGCTACGTCACGGAGCTATGCCCTGAGCAAGCCAATCACAGTTAGTATTTTGCAGAAAGCGCGGGAATTTTCCCGCCACAACTGCCTGGGTACACAAGTCATTCCCACGCCTCGCTGGTAGCCTGCCAGAAAGTGTTTTCGCTAAGCTTCTGCGAAGTAACGGAACCTCTAGCCCAGCCGCTACTTCAGACACCTCCGGGCGTGTCTTTTGACAATGTCGGCGTCTGCAAAGCATTCACTCGACTTCCTCACACCCGTCGGCTTAACCCTTTCCAGATCAGCGGAGCCCGCCTGTCACCGGACCACCCGGGTGACGAGAGACGCTGCGTGGGAAGTCCGCGTGTGAAGGAATAGCGACTTTCCACCGCATGCAATTAGAGAGGAGAATCATAAGATAGAAATATGAGAGGGGGCTCATGCCACCTCTCATGTTCACTCTCTTCTCCCATTTCCTTAGCTTTTCAAGGACATCTTCGTAAAACACGATGAACAAATTTTTTGTGCACGATACTCTTACTGACAAAAAAAAAACAATCAGCATTGTTTTTGAAGTCGAAGGTATGCCTGATCGAGGTTCATCTTCAACATGTTTTCGACTTTCCAAAACGTTTTGCGCCATCGAAGTTCCGCTGCTCCATTTTCTAAGACACAACAAAAATAGAACTTCACTGGTGGCGCTCTCAAAGATCAGGTGATGGCTCTACAGTGCTGAAACGCGGACAGAGCGTCTGGAAGGGATGAATACACTGGTCTACGCAAGCAGAACAGCACATAGTTGCCAGATCACTCACAGTGTTGTCAGTCTCATTATTTCTCTCACACACCTCGTACGCTACGTGCAAAACTTAATGACGAAAGGAGCTTCCGCATGATGTATCGCTGCCATGTAACACAGCTCGGCAAAACTTGGACTACACGCAGAAAGGTCTGCTAGAGTACGCTACAGAAGGTAACCGGAGGAAATGCGTGATCAGACCAACACAAATGACACTCTTATTCGAAGACACTTGTTACACTGAAGTCGCGGCAATTCAGATGGTCCCCTGGACGTTACAAAAGGCGGGACATGGTTCCTGATAGGGTGTGCGATCTCAGTGGACGGCATTGGAAGCTTTGCAACCCGCTCCCAAGCTTGCCAAATGGACGGTAACGAGTTCTCGTGCGTGGTAGGGTGTTCAATTTGTTCAATTCCCCCACCAGCGCTTTTCACAATTCCTCGGTGGTCGTCCGCGCATATGGACGTGTCGAAATACAACTCCCAAAGGGATCCCACACGTGCTAGGTGGGTTTATGTCGGGGGAACGAGTAAACCAGTCCATTCTCCGATTCCAAGAGATCCCACACTTGTGTTGTTCGTTGCGGTCGCGCATTGTTATCCATAAAAATTAATTCATGGCCGAATGCACCTCTGAAAAGAAGCAAATCTGAAAGGGGTACAGTTTCACAACGACGTTGGCCGCTGTACCGTATTCAAAGATCTGGAGTTATGTATGCCCGAGAGACATCATGCATCCTCACATCAAAAAACCTGGATTACCAAAGCGATCATTTTCGACAATATTCGTGGCTGCATTATGTGTTCGCCTCTGTCGCCGTGTGAAGGTACATCCAGAACTGACGAATACGAGACATGATCGTCTTAGCAGTCTAGGTGTTATGCTGGGGGGACGACATAATGTTGTATGGGCGTATTGACTCCCAAATCTCTGATCTCGGTGCACGCATCGGTCCCGTTGCAGTGACACTCTACTCCCTCCCCATGTCCGGCTTTTCAGCGATGCATTCCGCCCTGACTTCATTTTTACGGTCGGCAACGTGCGACTGTGCCCAACAGAGCACGTGAAGGAGTTCTTGAAACGAAAGGATGTTCGGCGAATGGATTGGCCTGCAAGTTCCCAAGACTTAAATCCCATCGAGCAAGTGTGGGAAACGTTGGGGACGCGTATTGCAGCCATGTCCACATGCACCGACGACCACACAGGAGTTGTCAGCCGCCCTGGTGGGGGTGGGGGGGGGGGGCGAATGGAACGCCCTACCACAAGAACTCCTTCCCAAATTTGTGTCCAGTATCTGAGCACTATGCAGAGCATGTATTGGCGTCCGTGGTGATCACTCATCCTATCATGAACCAAGTCCTCCCTTTTGTAATGTCCAGGCAACCATCATGAACTGCGGCGAGTTCAGTGTTATTATTGTTTTTCAATAAAAGCATCAGTTCTGTTCGTCTGATTGCATATTTTTTGTCAGTTACCTTTTGTAATATACTGTAGCAATGTGGGCTACATTTCATCGAGCTGTGTTACATAGAAGTGAGACATCATACGAAAGTTACTTTCGTCCTTCAGTTCTGCACACTAGTATATTTTCTTGAGGAAAGAAGTGCAAATATTTGGACAACGTTTTTCCTATTCCTTCAGTTAGCATGCAATCTATGTCAGGAACATTCACTTTCAATTTCTCTTTGGTCATTATCATTGCTTGTTCCTGAGCTCCAGCAAGCCAGGTGAACAGGAATTCACGGAAGAACTAGGTTCTAGATTACGAAATCATTCATTGTTTGCCAAGACATTAATATCTGTTAAACTTTTTTTTTGAAAAGCAATAACAGTAAAACACAATGAAATATCTTTCAGAAATCAGCAGTTCTTCAAAACAGTAAGTGGTATGCTTGGAATTCAAAGGAGTGCAATGGCTTAACCAATTTAACAACGGTAACAAAATGATACCAGACTAATACAATGGTTTTGATTTACAGACTTAGCCCGTCGCTGTGGCCGAGCGGGTTCTAGGTGCTTCAGTCCAGAACCGCGCTGCTGCTACGGTCCAAGGTTCGAATCCTGCCTCAGGCATGGATGTGTGTGATGTCCTTTGATTAGTAAGGTTTAAGTAGTTCTAAGTCTATGGGACTGATGACCTCATATGTTAAGTCCCATAGCGCTTAGAGCCATTTGAACGATTGTACAGACCTAAGATTTAACACGGTACTTCAAGAGATCTGCCAATTAAAGCAAAATATTTTATGGTCATATGTAACAACGAAAAAAATGGTTCAAATGGCTCTGAGCACTATAGGACTTAACATCTGAGGTCATCAGTCCCCTAGAACTTAGAACTACTTAAACCTAACTAACCTAAGGACATCACACACATCCATGTCCGAGGCAGTATTCGAACCTGCGACGTAGCGGTCGCGCGGTTCCAGACTGAAGCGCTTTAAACCGGTCGGCCACACCGGGCGGCTGTAACAACGACTAGCACAAATTTAGTAACAGGTAAAATGTTTAAACAAATTTAAATGTTCATGCTAACAGAATAGTTTCAACTACAGACCAAAATTTTGAGGGTCAAATGTAACAACGTCTGCCCCAAATTTAGTAACACATAAAATGTTTCAACAAATTTAAATGTTCATTCTAACACAATGGTTTTAAATTGCAGACCAAAATTTAACACGCTCCCTTAAGAGACATGACAAATTGAAAGCAAGATTTTTAAAAGTCAACTGTAACAATGAGTAACACAAATGTGATAATGGGTAAAACGTTGAAACAAATTTAATTGTCAAGCGAACAGAGTCCGTTGGGAGAGTTGAGAAATTTAAGCAGTACAAGAGCTAGCAAATGGCCTGTCTAAGTGAGGGCACAACATCAAAAGGGATCCCAGTTAAAAGACAAAAATACGCAAATTCTGGAAACATTCAAGCCCACGCGATCAAGTGAAGAAAAAATTTAATTTAAGCAGCAATCACAGTCCCGTTGAGCTGCTTCACACAAGGTAACAGCAGCGGCGAACCCTAAATGCTAGCTAGTAATATTGTGCCCTCCACCCCCCCCCCCCCCCCCCACCCCATGAACCATGAACCTTGCCGTTGGTGGGGAGGCTTGCGTACCTCAGCGATACAGATGGCCGTACCGAAGGTGCAACCACAACGGAGGGATATCTGTTGAGAGGCCAGACAAACGTGTGGTTCCTGAAGAGGGGCAGCAGCCTTTTCAGTAGTTGCAGGGGCAACAGTCTCGATGATTGAATGAACTGGCCTTGTAACACTAACCAAAACAGCCTTGCAGTGCTGGTACTGCGAACGGCTGAAAGCAAGGGGAAACTACAGCCGTAATATTTCCCGAGGGCATGCAGGTTTACTGTATGATTAAATGATGATGGCGTCCTCTTGGGTAAAATATTCCAGAGGTAAAATAGTCCCCCATTCGGATCTCCGGGCGGGGACTACTCAAGAGGACGTCGATAGCAGGAGAAAGAATACGCGTTCTATGGATCAGAGGGTGGAATGTCAGATCCCTTAATCGGGCAGGTAGATTAGAAAATTTAAAAAGGGAAATGGATAGGTTAAAGTTAGATATAGTGGGAATTAGTGAAGTTCGATGGCAAGAGGAACAAGACTTTTGGTCAGGTGAATACAGGGTTGTTGTTGTTGTTGTTGTTGTTGTGGTCTTCAGTTCTGAGACTGGTTTGATGCAGCTCTCCATGCTACTCTATCCTGTGCAAGCTTTTTCATCTCCCAGTACCTACTGCAACCTACATCCTTCTGAATCTGCTTAGTGTATTCATCTCTTGGTCTCCCTCTACGATTTTTACCCTCCACGCTGCCCTCCAATACTAAATTGGTGATCCCTTGATGCCTCAGAACATGTCCTACCAACCGATCCCTTCTTCTGGTCGAGTTGTGCCACAAACTTCTCTTCTCCCCAATCCTATTCAATACTTTCTCATTAGTTATGCGATCTACCCATCTAATCTTCAGCATTCTTCTGTAACACCACATTTCGAAAGCTTCTATTCTCTTCTTGTCCAAATTATTTATCGTCCATGTTTCACTTCCATACATGGCTACTCTCCATAAGAATTCTTCCTGACATTTAAATCAATACTGGATGTTAACAAATTTCTCTTCTTCAGAAACGCTTTCGTTGCCATTGCCAGCCTACATTTTATATCCTCTCTACCTCGACCATCATCAGTTATTTTGCTCCCCAAATAGCAAAACTCCTTTACTACTTTAAGTGCCTCATTTCCTAGTCTAATTCCCTCAGCATCACCCGACTTAATTAGACTACATTCCATTATCCTTGTTTTGCTTTTGTTATGTTCATCTTATATCCTCCTTTCAAGACACTGTCCATTCCATTCAACTGCTCTTCCAAGTCCTTTGCTGTCTCTGACAGAATTACAATGTCATCGGCGAACCTCAAAGTTTTTATTTCTTCTCCATGAATTTTAATACCTACTCCGAATTTTTCTTTTGTTTCCTTTACTGCTTGCTCAATATACAGATTGAACAACATCGGGGAGAGGCTACAACCCTGTCTTACTCCCTTCCCAACCACTGCTTCCCTTTCATGCCCCTCGACTCTTATAACTGCCATCTGGTTTCTGTACAAATTGTAAATAGCCTTTCGCTCCCTGTATTTTACCCCTGCCACCTTTAGAATTTGAAAGAGAGTATTCCAGTCAACATTGTCAAATGCTTTCTCTAAGTCTACAAATGCTAGAAACGTAGGTTTGCCTTTCCTTAATCTTTCTTCTAAGATAAGTCGTAAGGTCAGTATTGCCTCACGTGTTCCCGTGTTTCTACGGAATCCAAACTGATCTTCCCCGAGGTTGGCTTCTACTAGTTTTTCCATTCGTCTGTAAAGAATTCGTGTTAGTATTTTGCAGCTGTGACTTATTAAACTGATAGTTCGGTAATTTTCACATCTGTCAACACCTGCTTTCTTTGGGATTGGAATTATTATATTCTTCTTGAAGTCTGAGGGTATTTCGCCTGTTTCATACATCTTGCTCACCAGATGGTAGAGTTTTGTCAGGAGTGGCTCTCCCAAGGCCGTCAGTAGTCCCAATGGAATGTTGTCTACTCCGGTGGCCTTGTTTCGACTCAGGTCTTTCAGTGCTCTGTCAAACTCTTCACGCAGTATCATATCTCCCTTTTCATCTTCATCTACATCCTCTTCCATTTCCATAATATTGTCCTCAAGTACATCGCCCTTGTATAGACCCTCTATATACTCCTTCCACCTTTCTGCTTTCCCTTCTTTGCTTAGAACTGGGTTTCCATCTGAGCTCTTGATATTCATACAAGTCGTTCTCTTATCTCCAAAGGTCTCTTTAATTTTCCTGTAGGCAGTATCTATCTTACCCCTAGTGAGATAGGCCTCTACATCCTTACATTTGTCCTCTAGCCATCCCTGCTTAGCCATTTTGCACTTCCTGTCGATCTCATTTTTGAGACGTTTGTATTCCTTTTTGCCTGCTTCATTTACTGCATTTTTGTATTTTCTCCTTTCATCAATTAAATTCAATATTTCTTCTGTTACCCAAGGATTTCTACTAGCCCTCGTCTTTTTACCTACTTGATCCTCTGCTGCCTTCGCTACTTTGTCCCCTCAAAGCTACCCATTCTTCTTCTACTGTATTTCTTTCCCCTATTCCCGTCAATTGTTCCCTTATGCTCTCCCTGAAACTCTGTACAACCTCTGGTTCTTTCAGTTTATCCAGGTCCCATCTCCTTAAATTCCCACCTTTTTGCAGTTTCTTCAGTTTTAATCTACAGGTCATAACCAATAGATTGTGGTCAGAGTCCACATCCGCCCCTGGAAATGTCTTACAATTTAAAACCTGGTTCCTAAATCTCTGTCTTACCATTATATAATCTATCTGATACCTTTTAGTATCTCCAGGGTTCTTCCATGTATACAACCTTCTTTCATGATTCTTAAACCAAGTGTTAGTTATGATTATGTTGTGCTCTGTGCAAAATTCTACCAGGCGGCTTCCTCTTTCATTTCTTAGCCCCAATCCATATTCACCTACTATGTTTCCGTCTCTCCCTTTTCCTACACTCGAATTCCAGTCACCCATGACCATTAAATTTTCATCTCCCTTCACAATCTGAATAATTTCTTTTATTTCATCATACATTTCTTCAATTTCTTCGTCATCTGCAGAGCTAGTTGGCATATAAACTTGTACTACTATAGTAGGTGTGGGCTTCGTATCTATCTTGGCGACAATAATGCGTTCACTTTGCTGTTTGTAGTAGCTTACCCGCATTCCTATTTTCCTATTCATTATTAAACCTACTCCTGCATTACCCCTATTTGATTTTGTGTTTATAACCCTGTAGTCACCTGACCAGAAGTCTTGTTCCTCCTGCCACCGAACTTCACTAATTCCCACTATATCTAACTTCAACCTATCCATTTCCCTTTTTAAATTTTCTAACCTACCTGCCCGATTAAGGGATCTGACATTCCACGCTCCGATCCGTAGAACGCCAGTTTTCTTTCTCCTGATAACGACATCCTCTTGAGTAGTCCCCGCCCGGAGATCCGAATGGGGGACTATTTTACCTCCGGAATATTTTACCCAAGAGGATGCCATCATCATTTAACCATACAGTAAAGCTGCATGCCCTCGGGAAAAATTACGGCTGTAGTTTCCCCTTGCTTTCAGCCGTTCGCAGTACCACCACAGCAAGGCCGTTTTGGTTATTGTTACAAGACCAGATCAGTCAATCATCCAGACTGTTGCCCTTGCAACTACTGAAAAGGCTGCTGCCCCTCTTCAGGAACCACACGTTTGTCTGGCCTCTCAACAGATACCCCTCCTTTGTGGTTGCACCTACGGTACGGCTATCTGTATCGCTGAGGCACGCAAGCCTTCCCACCAACGGCAAGGTCCATGGTTCATGGGGGGGAATACAGGGTTATAAATACAAAATCAAATAGGGGTAATGCTGGAGTAGGTTTAATAATGAATAAAAAAACAGGAGTGCGGGTAAGCTACTACAAACAACATAGTGAACGCATTGTTGTGGCCAAAATAGACACGAAGCCAACTAGCTCTGGAGATGACGAAGAAATTGATGAAATGTATGATGAGACAAAAGAAATTATTCGGGTAGTGAAGGGAGACGAAAATTTAATAGACATGGGTGACTGGAATTCGAGAGTAGGAAAAGGGAGAGAAGGAAACACAGTAGGTGAATATGGACTGGGGGTAAGAAATGAAAGAGGAAACCGTCTGGTAGAATTTTGCACAGGTCATAAATTAATCATAGCTAACACTTGGTTCAAGAATCATGAAAGAAGGTTGTATACATGGAAGAACCCTGGACATACTAAAAGGTATCAGATAGATTATATAATGGTAACACAGAGATTTAGGAACCAGGTTTTAAATTGTAAGACATTTCCAGGGGCAAATGTGGACTCTGACCACGATCTATTGGTTATGAACTGTAGATTAAAACTGACGAAACTGCAAAAAGGTGGGAAATTAAGGAGATGGGACCTGGATAAACTGACTAAACCAGAGGTTGTAGAGAGTTTCAGGGAGAGCATAGGAGAACAATTGACAGGAATGGGGGAAAGAAATACAGTAGATGAAGAATGGGTAGCTTTGAGAGATGAAGTAGTGAAGGCAGCAGAGGATCAAGTAGGTAAAAAGACGAGGGCTAGTAGAAATCCTTGGGTAACAGAATAAATATTGAATTTAATTGATGAAAGGAGAAAATATAAAAATGCAGTAAATGAAGCAGGCAAAAAGGAATACAAACAACTCAAAAATGACATCGACAGGAAGTGTAAAACTGCTAAGCAGGGATGGCTAGAGGACAAATGTATGGATGTAGAGGGTTACCTGGCTGGCTCTGAGCACTATGCGACTTAACTTCTGAGGTCATCTGTCGCCTAGAACTAATTAAACCTAACTAACCTAAGGACATCACATACATCCATGCCCGAGGCAGGATTTCGAACCTGCGACCGTAGCGGTCGCTCGGCTCCAGACTGTAGCGCCTAGAACCGCCTGGCCACGCCGTCCGGCAGAGGGTTATCTCACTAGGGGTAAGATAGATACTGCCTACAGGAAAATTAAAGAGACCTTTGGAGAAAAGTGAACCACTTGTATGAATATCAAGAGCTCAGATGGAAACCCAGTTCTAAGCCAAGAAGGGAAAGCAGAAAGGTGGAAGGAGTATATAGAGGGTCTATAGAAGGGCGACGTACTTGAGGACAATATTATGGAAATGGAAGAGGATGTAGATGAAGATGAAATGGGAGATACGATACTACGTGAAGAGTTTGACAGAGCACTAAGACCTGAGGCGGAACAAGGCCCCGGGAGTAGACAACATTCCATTAGAACTACTGACGGCCTTGGGAGAGCCACTCCTGACAAAACTCTACCATCTGGTGAGCAAGATGTACGAGACAGGCGAAATACCCTCAGGCTTCAAGAAGAATATAATAATTCCAATCCCAAGTAAAGCAGGTGATGGCAGATGTGAAAATTACCGAACTATCAATTTAATAAGTCAAGCTGCAAAATACTAACGCGAATTCTTTACAGACGAATGGAAAAACTGGTAGAAGCCGACCTCGGGGAAGATCAGTTTGGATTCCGTAGAAATGTTGGAACACGTGAGGCAATACTGACCTTACGCCTTATCTTAGAAGAAAGATTAAGGAAAGGCAAACCTACATTTCTAGCATTTGTAGACTTAGCGAAAGCTTTTGACAGTGTTGACTGGAATACTCTGTTTCAAATTCTAAAGGTGGCAGGAGTAAAATGCAGGGAGCGAAAGGCTATTTACAATTTGTACTGAAACCAGATGGCAGTTATAAGAGTCAAGGGGCAGGGAAGGGAAGCACAAGTTGGGAAGGGAGTGAGACAGGGTTGTAGCCTCTCCCAGATGTTATTCAATCTGTATATTGAGCAAGCAGTAAAGGAAACAAAAGAAAAATTCGGAGTAGGTATTAAAATCCATGGAGAAGAAATAAAAACTTTGAGGTTCGCCGATGACATTGTAATTCTGTCAGAGACAGCAAAGGACTTGGAAGAGCAGTTTAACGGAATGGACAGTGTCTCGAAAGGAGGATATAAGATGAACATCAACAAAAGCAAAACGAGGATAATGGAATGTAGTCGAATTAAGTCGGGTGATGCTGAGGGAATTAGATTAGGAAATGAGACACTTAAAGTAGTAAAGGAGTTTTGCTGTTTGGGGAGCAACATAACTGATGATGTTCGAAGTAGAGAGGATATAAAATGCAGACTGGCAATGGCAAGGAAAGCGTTTCTGAAGTAGAGGAATTTGTTAACATCAAGTATAGATTTAAGTGTCAGGAAGTCGTTTCTGAAAATATTTGTGTGGAGTGTAGCTATGTATGGAAGTGAAACGTGGACGATAAATAGTTTGGACAAGAAGAGAATAGAAGCTCTCGAAATGTGGTGCTACGGAAGAATGCTGAAGATTAGATGGGCAGATCACGTAACTAATGAGGAGGTATTGAATAGAACAGGGGAGAAGAGGAGTTTGTGGCACAACTTGACAAGAAGAAGGGACCGGTTGGTAGGGCGTGTTCTGAGGCATCAAGGGATCACAAATTTAGCATTGGAGGGCAGCGTGGAGGGTAAAAATCATAGAGGGAGACCGAGAGATGAATACACTAAGCAGATTCAGAAGGATGTAGGCTGCAGTAGGTACAGGAGATGAAGAAGCTTGCACGGGATAGAGTACCATGGAGAGCTGCATCAAACCAGTCTCAGGACTGAAGACCACAATAACAACAACAATGTTTTGCCGCCAGTGCGCTTAACGTTGTCAAACGGGGCCATCTGCAGCCATGGACTGCAGAAACAGTAGGTGGTCATCAGGAAACAGCAAGGCGCTCGTAAAACAACCGTCATGCTACATGAAGATGCCTATAACACCGACAGGTCAATTAGTAAGATAACACACTTTCAGTAAGTAACTGCCCGAACAAGCAATCCAGAATAAAGCACAACAACAGCTGGCATCCGGCGGTTAACAGACCGAACCAACAATTTAAAGAATACTACTATTCAAACACTGGCGAGAACCAAGAATAAGGACTTTACCATAACCAGGCCACAAAAATATTTTAAACGGATTTTAAACTTCCCTCTCAAGTTGCAATCCTGGTTCTATTAACAAATAACGGTCAGATACCAGTATAAGATCCAATCAGGCTCCTAGACTCAGGTAGGGAATCTCGCCTTACAACATCCAAGGGAGCCAATACACAAAACTTCACAGCTCTGCGGCAGCACACCCGGTATACTAAGAGATCGGGCCAGATCAGAATCTTAAACATAATTAGAAGAATGCGTTAATCATAAATGTTCATGACGGCACCAGGAGCACCTGCGACCGCTTAAATACTCCCACAGCTTGCATAGAAGGTGACAATAATAATGTTAGGCATCATTAGGCAAGGAGAAACGCTATTAAAACAAAAACAAAAAAGTAAATAATTGTTACCACAATCGTTACACCCGTAACTAACAAGGGGACCCTCCATACTGTAAATCACTGATTTTGATGCGCTTCAAATATGTTGTAGAGGCACTTACCCTGAGTACATAGCTATCCGGCTTTTTAGCGACGCGCCTTGGTTTTTGAGAAAATCGATTTTGAAGTTCATTGCGTTGTTTGTACACCTGTAACATGACATATATTTCGTAGAAGTCAGAGTAGCGCAGTGATAAAGGTTGATTCCCACTGGTCTGGAGGTACCGTGTTCGAATCCTGCTCGTGTACTTTTTTTTTTTTCAAAATCGACCGAATTTTTCAATTTTACTTCAACGAATATCAACAAACAGTGTAAGGCGAAATTATAAAAGATATATTCAGCCATTAATTTTTTTCAAATATTCATTCCGTTTGTGGTTCGCAGTTGGAGTTCAAAATGTTCGTAAAATGGTCGCTTCTTGTATTACCTGCAATCGATCTCCGCCCATTATCCTCCTCTCTCCCGTGAATACCGTTAGCCGTAACGGGAACCCCACCTCCTAGGCCAATGAGGATGCGAGTTGCATTCCTTTACGTTTGCATGTAACTACAGCGTCAGTTGTTCACAAAGCGTCTCTAGTGCCGTGGGTTAGGAAAATTCTGTGAAATGGAAGAACCAGGTGTTTCTGCATTATTGCAGGCAGAAGAAGATCCACAAGTGGAGGAGTTGAGCAAAGAATCAAAGAGCGAAATCACAAATGCCACTAAATACACCGGAAGTCTATTCCGCGATTTGAATCTCGTAACGAATACACCGCCGAGCGTGATCTCTGCCAATTCCGTTGCAATTGGCGATGGGGTATGTATCGCAGTACAGGATCTCTTGGCCGAAACACAGATGATTAAGATGAATTGGGAAAATATGATGCGAACCACAAACAGAATGAATATTTGAAAAAATTAATAACTGAATATATCCTTATAATTTCGTACACCTTACACTGTTTGTTGATATTATTTGAAATAAAACTGAAAAATTCAGTCGATTTTGAAAAAAAGAAAGTACACGAGCAGGATTCGAACACGGCACCTCCAGCGCGGTAGTCTTGTCCTTTCCTGCTGGGATAGGCTGACTTGCTAGTAATATACGTCATGTTACGAGTATATAAAGCTCGATATGAACTTCAAAATCGATTTTCTCGAAAACCAGGCCCGTCGCTAAGAATCGGATAGCCAGGTACTCAGGGTAAGTGCCTCTACAACATATCTGAAGCGCATCAAAATCCGTGATTCACAGTATGGAGGGCCCCTTTGTAAGTTACTTTCCGGGAAAGCAACACAGGGTGCTCAGCGAACACGAGGTGGGTAGGTTCAAACAGTTTCTATAGGCGATACAGACCACACTAACGGCAGATCCAACTTCTCGGAATGCACAAATTCACACTTCAGGAAAGAATGACACAGGGCAGGAAAATAATAATAGAGCCCTCCTGAACGAATTCATACAACACGCTTTGACAACAGGAAAAAGGTGCCCTTTCAGCGCCCCGAAACCACCTAATCATAAACAAAATCGTTCCCGTTGTAACGGTTCCCTCAAAGCGAATCGGTCAAGACACCGACCACGGGCGAGTGACAACACGCGTTTCCTCCAACCGACTTCCTTCCTCCTCGTCCCCGGTTACTGTCCGTTCCACACTTCCCCCCCCCCCCCGCACACACGCAAACTTTTCAAAGCGGAAGACGCGGCGCAAGAGCGCCGCCTTGCGACCACAAGGAAAACGAACTAGAGATACGATCTACAGATCACAGTCGATACGAGCCGACGCGGCTCGCCCCTACATTCCGTTAGTGTATTTCGAATTGTCCATAAAAAAGGAAGCTTCCTCAGAAACTCACTTTTGCCGTTCAGGTACCAAGGTGCACAGCAGACGGCTCTCGGAGCACACGCAGTTTTGTCACTGACGTGGAATACAACGCTAGGGTCGCTGCAGTAGATTCACTAGTCACAAGTAGTCAACTGAGACAAGAAAGTCGCTCGTGTAAGAAGGATTCTCAAATCTGCCACAACACACCGCGATGCCTCACCATCTTCTCTATCCTCTCTGCCGTGGTGAAGTCGAGGGCTAGATATTTTCCTGTATGCTCTCGACTTTCAGAGATGGACTGAACTCGCAAAAACAAGTGTTTCAGGAGGGAAAAAGAAATTTTGAGCGAGTTCTAATCACAGCTGCGCTTCGAGAATGCAATCGACGCAAACATGTGCCTGGGTCAACTTTACGCAGGATACAAAATAATGTCTCAGAGAAAATGGAGATACTGTCAGGGGTGCCACAGGGATGTATGCTGAGACCCCTATTGTTTACAATATGTACAAATGACGTAAGCATCGCTATAGACTACCGTATTAGAATTTTAGAAGCTTATATGATGTTATATAGCAGAATTACGCAATTTAGAACTTGTAACACTCACCACAATGACCCTATATTAGGTTGGAGCATAAAGTCGTAGCGTTTACTTTTGTATGTTGGTATTCCAGTTGCTATGATTTTATTTATCGATTGCCATTTTTTATTTATAATTCACTGTCGCTATTTGAGTTTACCTATCGTTACTTTATCATTTGAAGACAGTCAGTGGAGATGTCGACGCTAGAAAAGTAGAGTAATCGCAACATTTCCTCCTGTTTGAGTACAGTAGAGGGGCAATAGCAGCGGAGACAGCCAGAAACATTCGTGCCTTGTATGAGGATAATGCCATTGGACAGAGCACGGCAAGAAAGCGGTTTTCTCATTTTAAGGAGGATCATTTTGGCACTAGTGCCCCTCCAAGTTCAGGAAGACCTGGTGGGAGGGGGGGGGGGGGAGGGTGTTGATGAAGATCGTCTGAACACATTAACCCACAATGATCCACGGCAATGTACTCGAGAACTGGCCTGTGATGAACTGTCATCATTCCACAATCATGCGACATTTGCATGCAAAGGTGAAAATTCTTATATCGGCTGCACGGGTACCACCTGCTCTATGCCAATGTCACAAAAATCAGCGGATGACCATATGTGGATCTCTGCTTGCTTTTCGTAAAATGGCTCGTGAACAACAGCGACCACTCCTATTCTGTATCATTACTGGTGACGAGAGATGTTGTCTTTATGGTAACGTAAGAAAAATAAAGGAATGGCTGAGTTAGTTAAGTATCCCATTGATCAATCTTACGGTAACCGTTATGATGTGGAATGTGTCAAGTGCATAAGAAATTCATGCATAAATGTTTTTTTAAGCTTAAAATTTTTATTACCTACACCATTCCCTTAAATGGCACAAAATGCACATAATATACCTCTAGATTTATTTATTCCTGTTCAAGAATTCATCTATGGTATAGGAGTTTTCAAGGAGATATGATTAGAATTTATTTTTAAAACTGTTACTGCTGTCTGTCAGACATTTTATTTCATCTGATAATTTATCGAAAAGTTCTACAAAAGCATATTTTACCGCTTTCTGTGCCAAAGATAAGGTTAACTACAGGATAATGTAAGTCTTTCTTTCTTCTGGTATTATAACAATGAATGTCACAGTTCTTTTTAAACTGGTCCATGTTACTATGAACAAATTTCATTACTGAGTAAGTGTACTGTGAGGCTTTTGTAAGAATTTCTAACCTTTTAAAGAGATGCCTACAAGGTGTGCGACTATGGGCCCCACACATTATTCTAACCACTTTCTTTTGAGTGAGCAGTGAATACTTTTTGCCTATGTTTTGAGTTGCCCCAAAATATTATTCTGTATGACATCACAGAGTGAAAGTAGGCAAGTTACGTTAGCTTGCTCCTTTCTATATCCTCAAAATTAGCAATTATTTTGATAGCAAAAGTTGCTGAATGTAGTCACTTTAGGAGATCCAAAATAAGAATTTTCCAATTAAGATTCTCATCTATACGTACAATCAAAAAATTAGTATGCTCTACCCTGGCTACTAACTACTGTTGATGTGCTATATTTATTGAAGGAACTGTACATTTTGCAGTACAAAATTGGGTGTACTGTGTTTTTTTCAAAGTTCAGAGCAAGCCAATTCTCAGAAAACCAGTCAATAATTTTCCAAAGACATTATTTCTATCATTTCCTATTGGGGTTTCTTTTACTGGGTTAATAATTATGCTTGTATCATCAGCAAACAGTGTCAGTTTAGATTCTTGTTTCAGATAAGTATGGAGGCCGTTCACATATATCAAGAATAGAAGGGGTCCCATGATCGAACCCTGTGGAACACCTAATGTAATTTCACCCCAGTTAGATGACTTGGGAAGCTTCCTTTAATCACTTAAACCATATAAAAAAACTTTTTGCTTCCTAATCTGTAGGTATGACTTAAACCACTCATATGATGTTCCATTAATGCCACAGAATTGTAATTTCTGTAACATAATGTCATGGTTCACACAATCAAATACTTTGGATAAGTCACAGAAAATTCCTATTGGTGACATTTTACTATTTAAAGACTCTATTATGTGGACAGTAAGACTGTATATTGCTGCCTCATGGAATAGCATTTTTGAAATCCGAGCTGTGGTTTTCTGAGTATCTCATTACTGCTGAGATGGCTATCCACTCTTGAGTACATTGCTTTCTCGACAATTTTTGAAAATGCTGTGAGCAAGGATACTGGCTGGTAATTATTGACATCTCTGGTGTCCCCTTTTTTGTAAAGAGGCTGACAATATGACATTTTAACCTCTCTGGGAAAATATCTTCAGTTAGTTATGCATTACAGATATGACTCAGAACATCAGCTGTAACGGCCCCACATTGTTTTAATATCTTGTTAGAGATGTTATCTACTCCAACAGAACATTTATTTTTCAAAGATTTAATGATTTTCCTTATTTCACAAGAGGTTTGTTAGATGAAATTACTATGACTACGATTTCTCAAAACTGACTCTTCCATGTACTGCTTGGGTTTTTCTTGGTCTCATTCTCTTTAATTGTAAAACTGTCTATTCCAGCCATTACTTTTCCTGTCTCTTTTCTAACAACATTCAATACTGATTTGATTTTATTTCCCAAGTTGTTAATTTGATCTCTAATATACATTTTTTTTTTATTTTCTCACAACTTTTCTCGGTATGTTACAATAATTTATATAGTGTAAAATTACTAATTCTTGCTGCCTCATACAATTTTATTTTCCTTTCTGAAGACACTTTAATACCTGTAGTGATACAAGGTTTCTTTGAAAGCTGTTTGGAGTTACATTTAGTAATTTTTTGGGCTAACAGTGTTCAAACAGGGATATAAATTTATCAAGAAATATGTTGCATTTATCATTGGTATTTGGCTCATTATATACATCCGCCAATTAACATTTCTTAAACTTTCTCTGAAGTCCTCTATAGATACGCGTACTTAATGGTTTCTGAACTGTACACATTGCTAAGATTTGTAAGTTAATCAGTTGTGCGTCATAGTCTGATAATCCATTTATCACAGCGAAAGCATGTGTTAATTTTACATCCTCTTGCTGCATAAATAGAATATCCATTAGAGTGCCAATGTCTTGAGCTATTTGTGTAAGGAAATTGATCAGTGATTCTAAGTTATATGTCATTAATAAAACTTCTAGTTCACTTTTCCTATCAGAATTGCTTAGAAACCTTTCAGAATTGCTTAAAGAGTGTACATTGAAATCATCACAGATTAACAACACATTCTTTTTGTCTGACCGACAGCATAATAGGGAGTCAAACTTTTTTATGAGTAGCTCCCAATCTCCTAGTGGGGACCTGTACACTGTTGCTTGTATCAACACTACATTATCTAGCTGTAATTTACATGCACAAACTCCAAAATGCTGATGAACACAAAATTTGCTTATTTCTACAGTTTTATACTTATATCCTTGTTTTGTGTAAATGGCAACTCCTCCTTTATCCGTGCTAGATCTGCAAGTATGGGAAGCTAAATTATACCCATTTATATTGACACTTTCCATTCCCACAGTTACATGGTGTTCAGACAGACGAAGTATATCAGACTCATTTTTATTTTTGAGATCATCTACACACACCAAGAGCTCATCTACTTTATTTTTTATTCCCATGCTATTTACTGTACATGAAGCTTCTTTTATTCTATTTTTCTTGACTATTTTCTGTCTGAACATTGGTTTTAACCTAAGAAACCTGTTTGAATGGTCCCATTAACCACATGGATCATCCCTTGTGTGACTGTGGCCCTCCCTTACAATATCTGCTGATAGAGAAGCTAACTTCTCTTTTCTCTTGCTATTTAGATGCAGGCAATGTGTAATGTACCCCAACCCCTAGCAATAGCATCAACTGGAACAGCACTCATGTGAGATTTTGCCTGTGTCTGGAGCGTCCTGTTTAGCTCAGTGCTAACATGCCTTACAGCGTTAATTACCCAGGGCCGATCATGGCACTGAAACCTCTACAAACCCCACACTTGTGTGCCCAGTTTCTGCTCCTGTTTTGTCCAGGTCACTCCTAATACTATATCTGAGATTCATAGCCCGGCTGTTACCTGTTCCCCCAACTATAATTACCTGATGTTCCTTCTCAAAGTCCCTGAATAACTGACCTAAGTTTTCTGTCAACTGACTAAGGCTAGCACTTGGTTTCACAAAACTTGCGACGTGGTACCCTTCACCTAGTTTCTCCTGAAGCGGCTGATCGACGCCCCTCCCATGACTGCTACCTAGAATCAGAATTCTTTTTTTCCTGTTCTGATTTGAGCAGAACCTGTCTCTTTTCTTTGAACTAATATTCTGTTTCAAACTACATTCAGCTACATCTGGATGAGGCTCTTCCTCCACTACTTCAGATAGCAAGTCAAACTGATTTACTAAAGAATTTCTACATTTTTCAGCAGTTTCCCTTTTCGCCCTTGGTTTGCT